>NC_053492.1:116008773-117496166 GCF_905171775.1 Rana temporaria | reverse complement strand
CCTCCATCACAACAGTGTGACCTGTCATGCAATTACACAGGTCTAAAAATCACATGACTAGTGAACAATAAAATTGTTCAAATCGGTGCACCGCTATAAAAAAAAAAAAACACATTCCTGCTCTATTCTTGCCCATTTTAGGTGCAACTTGCATAGACATTTGTGTGTGAAATCGCACAGATGTCAGCCAAGTCACACCTGAAGTCGCACTGACATGTGGCTTTGCAATAATGTAATTTCAAGTCAAAGTCTGGTTTGGTGTGATCGAAGACTTATTGTCAAAGCTTAAATAAAACAAGCTAAAGTTAGAAGCCGATTGGATACCATGCACAGCTGCACTCGCCAGTTTTAGAAAATCTACCCCCATAAGCTACAGTACATGTTTTGTCTGTTTTGGAAGGAAAGCACAATGCCTTCAATTTGCCTAATATCCTCTAGTGTTCACATCAACAAAAAATCAGCGGCGGGAGAGGGGTCTCTCCCACCTTTTGTTTGACAAGTACAGTAATATCACAGGTTGCATCATATAATGAAGTTGATTCCATAGAAACAAAATGGATGGATATTTGAACCTTAAATACTGTTGCTTTTTAAGGCTACAACGATTATTTTCATAATAGATTAGTTGGCCAAATATTGTTTAGAATAATAACCTTAAAAAAAAGTGGGGTGTACATTATAGTTAATATGTAAAGTTAAGAATAAATTGCCTTTTTTTATTTATTTTTTAAATCTCTATGCAGTGGTAAATATAAATAACCAACTATATGGTTAGGGAGCAAAATATCTAATCCACTCTGAGAATAACAGACAGAATAGATAGGCTGTATATACTATTAGGAGGTTGAATCTGGTAACCAGCATCAAACTCAGATCGTAAAACAGTGAAAGTAATAGTATATTACGCGTGTGTGTGTGTATATATATATATATATATATATATACATACACACACACACACACACACACACACATACACACACACACACACACACACACAGTACAGACCAAAAGTTTGGAAACACCTTCTCATTCAAAGAGTTTTCTTTATTTTCATGACTATGAACGGATGGACTCTACATGCCTGGTTCCCACTGTGAAGCATGGAGGAGGTGTGGTGGTGCTTTGCTGGTGACACTGTTGGGGATTTATTCAAAATTGAAGGCATACTGAACCAGCATGGCTACCACAGCATCTTGCAGCGGCATGCTATTCCATCCGGTTTGCGTTTAGTTGGACCATCATTTATTTTTCAACAGGACAATGACCCCAAACACACCTCCAGGCTGTGTAAGGGCTATTTGACCAAGAAGGAGAGTGATGGGGTGCTGCGTCAGGTGACTACCTCTTGAAGCTCATCAAGAGAATGCCAAGAGTGTGCCAAGCAGTAATCAAAGCAAAAGATGGCTACTTTGAAGAACCTAGAATATGAAATATATTTTCAGTTGTTTCACACTTTTTCGTTATGTATAATTCCACGTGCGTTACTTCATAGTGTTGATGCCTTCAGTGTGAATCTACAATTTTCATAGTCGTAAAAATAAAGAAAACTCTTTGAATGAGAAGGTGTGTCCAAACTTTTGGTCTGTACTGTGTATATATATATTTTACACACAAAATAAATACACTCAGAATATGGGCATTTTAACTAGGCGTCAGACACAAAGCAATATGAAGGGTGGAAGGGAGATATAAATCCCTTATATTTAAAGTAGTACTAATAAAAGCCAAGACTATTTTTTATTTTTATGGATATGATCATTTTAAATATAATGCTCAATACTGGTAAAAGTTTACTTTTAATGTATTTGTAATGCCTTCTATTACCTCCAGTCCATCAGCCTCCACCTTCTCTGGGTTCAGAAGCTGATCTTTCTTGCACACAGTCTTTAAAGTGATTTTTTTTTTTAAAACAAACATGTTATACTTATCTGCTCTGTGCAATGGTTTTGCACAGAGAAGCCCCCATTCTCCTCCTCTGGGGTCCCCCACTGACGCTTCTGGCTTCTCCTGCCTTAAGAGTGACACAATAGGAAGCTGCAAAGTATAGTATAGTGTGCCCCTATAGCAAGGTTTAAAAAAAATGAAACCTTTAGAGCCACTCACTTCCTGCCCAGGGCTACATATTTCATGAGGCATTGCTCCTCACACATTCACAAGTTCTCAGGCACTTATCGACATGTACGGATAGTGTACTGAGCTATATGTATGTTGCACTATATTTCCCAATAATGCATTCTGTATGCAGGCCAACTAATCTATTATGAAAATAGTTGACAACTATTTTAATAATCGATTAGTTGTTTTTGGTCCTATTGCTTTTTCAACAGTATCTTCTGTCGGATGGGAACTAGCACATGAAATATCCCACACCTTTATGGATTGTAGTACTCTTATGTTCTAAAACAGACATAAAAGTAGAAAATGTTGCATTAAAATGGCAATGACTGGCCAGCTACACAAGATCAATGACAGGAAATTGGAGCCATTTAGTGGTGCGTTCTTCCCCTGTGTGATATCTAAATATATACCTTGCATAGAGGATGAGAAAGTATTGCCATTTGTGTCAAAACTTTCCTTTGGATTGCTTGTTTTTCTCTTTTTTCTTTTTGGGGATAAAAATATCTTCCAGACTTTTCTGTTCAAAATGGATATCATACTGAATCAGCCTATTTCAAACAAAACAGCTGTCAGACAAGAATCTGGTAGGTGACCCATTATAAGTGTTGATGCTGTCAATATGAACATTCCAATATCACTCACTGGATACATTAGGTGGCACAAACTTTATTATATGCTGGAGACAAGTTAAATGATTTTTAAGTATTAAAAGCAAAATAATACAGGTTTAAATAAGTTTATGGTAACCTTTGTAGGTTACCTATAAATAATGGGCATTGCTGTACTACAATATATGTCTGAATACACCAAACTTGAACTGTCATAGTTGTAATGGTTACAGCATACTGTCAAACCACATTCCAAAAAAAAACGAAAAAAAAAAAACACACACATGGTCCTTCGAACATCCTCCCAGTGCAAACCGTTTATAAAAGAAAAAAAAGGCCAAAATGGTAACCGACACAGTTCTCCATCCTATGCCATTTTCTAAACACATATTTTAATTGTAAGTACCCTTAAAGCAACAGCATATGTATGAGCTTTGTGTGTCATCTTCACACAGTGGAGACACTTCCGAAGCTTCTCCTTCCACTGTGTATATAGGACTGGTACATGTACACGTGTAAACAGCACACCTCACCTAGCTACTACTTGACCATCGTCTGAAAGCCACAGATCGTTACACAAATCCAGCATTTTGCTGCCAAAAGTTCATATAAAAGCTTGGGCTGAATAGTGAAGATGTGTATTACAGTCACCACAACTCTTACACTTACATAATATTTATTAAATTCTCCAGCCTTAAAAATGTCCCAGCGGCATACCACTTTTCATTGCTCCTTTAAAAAGGATGGCCAGTCATGGTGCCCATCAGTTAGTACTTGCAGACTTCTTTCCTTTTCTTGCTGGTCGATTAATGGACTCATACGGTGGATTCCTTCTGCATGGAATGTAATGGAGCCAAAGCATGGCACTGAATCCTGACAGGTCTGGTCAGCCCAGTGGTAGGCACTGCATTACAACTCAGGATTTAGTGTCCAATATTCTTTTTTATGGGAATTGGCAAGTGGAAAAATCCAGATTCTCCAAAAAAAATTAAAAATAACCAGCAAAATTCAGTTTACAAACCACAAGGAAGCTTTCCCATCCATTTTATTTAGAAACATTTAGCGTTTTTTTTTACCAACCTAAAAAGCGCTCCCACTGTCCATTGTCATTTATTTTTTGTTTCAAAAAGATAAAATTTCAAATTCTTCATCTTCAGAATCAAAGAACCTGTCAAGGCGATCGGCATCTGAGGAATCTAATACAAAAGGATTATTTTCTACTATATACAGAACAACAACATTACAAATTCAATCATTTTTGCATAAAACAAAAAGGATCTAATGATTCATTTAGTCAGAAATTATTTTTTTTAGCTGACAGAGAAGACAAAACATTTCCTCAAATATGCCACTTGTTCCAAATCACAGCTTGTATGAGAATGTAAATACTGAAAGTCATTTTCCACATTAAAGCGAATGGAAACCTGATTCATGAAATTTGAGTTGGGAACATATCTGCAGTGTTTTCTTATCTCTCTTCAAAGCCCTAAGTCCTGTGGCTTTCTCCTGCTCTGTTCTTTTGTCATCAGCATGATAACTTCTGACAAGTTCTCAAACACATATGATAACACCAGGCTGAATTTTGTGTCAGGGAGGGTGCTATAAATAGATTAGCAGAAAGCTGCTTTACTCACAGGACAGCTCGGAAAGTCTCTGCCTATGTGGAGGGAATTGTTTGCCTTTCCACCAATCAGCTGTCTCTCAGTGTAATTCAAGACGTCTCTCTCAGTGCATAATGAGGAAGTGAATATTCTAACTCAATGTGCACTTTCTAAACAGTATATAAAAGCTGAAGACAGCAGATATACATGCAAAACTTATGTAGGGAGATCTGTTTCATCTGTGTATCATCTGAGGCTGTTCACTTCACTGGGTATATGTGAAGGTTTACATCCACTTTAATGCAAATATTAGAGGGGGGCACACAACTCTTTCATACAGCTGATGTTACATGGGCAATCTTGACGCTGGGGACAAATCACTTCTTCACCAGCTAGGTCAGCGATATGATGATCCCTTGATGCCCCCCTCACTACCAAGGGAGATTCTGGGCCAGTGAGGAAGCATTTCCACACAGGTAATTTGAAGGCTCTCCCGTCTAACAATTGGGAATGTGTCACCACCTGGAAAGTCACTTTGGTGACATCAGCCTAACACTATTTAACCTCTAATATGCCTATACAATTACAGTAACATTTTTTTTCCAGGCATGCTTTTCAAGCACATGGGAAAAAGTAAAGCCTTAAAAGGTGTTCCTGAATATCTGAATTATACATCAGACAGGAGGCTCATATCTTATGCATAATCTTTCTTTAATAATGCCCATAGCAGAAATACAGTAAACATTTATTGTAACTTAAAAAATTCAAAGAACTACCCTTCCCAGCAGTCCATGGGCCAGTGTAGCCCCTCCCAGACCGTAGCCTATATAAGGCACTGTCTGAGGTAACCTATTCCTCTTTCTTTCTGCTCATAGCCAGAACTCAGATAAGTACATTACTCTATGTTTATAATTTTTATGTAGGCTTGCTTGTTATTTGGTTATCAGCAGCCTTTTTAATTTGTGTAGATCCTAATGTCACATCGTCTTTCCACAGGGTGCTGGGGATCCCCCCCTCCCCCCGGCTTTTATTACAGCTACGGAGGTTTTTCCCTCCTCCGCTATTCCCTTCAACTTCCACCTGTATCTGTATATACCCTCTGATCCCCTCAGACCTTCATCTGTGTGTTGTTCTAGCAACCTTCTGTCTTATGAAGCACAACTGATATTTCTAAAAATGATAAACGTTTAGTTTTGCTGTATGTTTTTCCCACTTTGCTATCTGTGCCACCCGTTTTGTAGAGAACGCGGTTTCCTCTGATGTGTACATCTTACAGTCATTGGGCTTCTTTATTTGTTTATTTTACAATATACCGTTGCTTTGCTTCTTTTGTTTCCCCCCGGTGCGCTCTGCACACTGCTCGTTTTCTGACTGGAGGTAGGACGGCGCCATTTTAACATCTCGGCGCCTTTTTTCCTACCTCCCTTCTCCTTCTCCTCAGAGCGTCTCATCTCTGAGGGGAGCGTGGCGGTGAGGATCTCCCTGCACCAATCGCGCTATTGTCGCGAATCGACGGCGCCATTGCTGCGGACCTGTCCTGGGGACCCCATCCTCCGTGTGCTAGGCAGTCTCTCCCCATCGCCGCCACGCCAGGGTGCGGACGGCTGTATGGTTGGAACTCTGTGTAGATCTCACTGATCTATGCGAATCACGTTAGGCCGTAGTCTCGCGAGACTACGGCCCCGAGCCTCACGTCTAGCTCCCCTTGTGGTGGGGAATATCTCCCCTCATCTAACTTCTGTCACTCACACCTAGCTGGTGGGGAATTCCTCCCCTCCCCTGCTTCTGTCACTCCATCACCTTTCGTTACATTAAACATCAGTTCTTGTTCTGGGAATTTATTCCCCTGTAGTCTATTCTACATATAATGAATATATTAATACATGTAAATAAATAATACATTTAAATAATTATACGAATGAATAAATTATTGACTTATTAAATAAATATAAATAAATCAATGAACATAAATGTCTATAAATAAATAATTTATACAATCTATATGATTGAATAAATAAATAAATATATAAATATATATAATAAACAAATTTTAAAATATAAACTATTAAACTATACTTTATATATAATTGAATAAATAAATATATATATATATATATATATAAATAAACAAATTATAACAATAATTGAATGAATTATAGAAATTACTTTACAAGTTATAGTACATAACTTCCGTATCTTCCTGTGCTGCACGGCCGTGCTGTCCGCAGACAGCTGACTCCTCTCCTGTGGCTGGCGACAGATCCTTTACTCCCTACTGGTGCCACTGAAGTGGTGGACGCAGCCCTGGAAGGCCCTACCTACCTCAGTGCTGCACTGGTTCCTGAGCTGGTCGGTAGGTCCGTCCAGACTACCAGGGCATCGGTTGTTCCAACCCACATGCACCCCTATGTCCGGATCTCCCGGCAAGGATATAACGCCCCTGAGTAGGGCATGGCGTCCCGTATGCGCCGTCACATTAATGTGGCCTCCGTCTCCCCGGCAGGGGAAGTAATTAACATGCCCCAGGCAGTACCCTCCCAGGACTGCCGACCCATTGACTCCCCGACAGGGGAAGTAAATAACATGCCCCAGGCAGTACCCTCCCAGGACTGCTGACCCTCTGACTCCCCGGCAGGGGAAGTACATAACATGCCCCAGGCAGTACCTTCCCAGGACTGCCGACCCACGGACTCCCCGGCAGGGGAAGTAAATAACATGCCCCAGGCAGTTCCCTCCCAGGACTGCCGACCCTCTGACTCCCCGGCAGGGGAAGTACATAACATGCCCCAGGCAGTACCTTCCCAGGACTTCCGACCCACGGACTCCCCGGCAGGGTAAGTAAATAACATGCCCCAGGCAGTACCCTCCCGGGCCTGCCGACCCACTGCCTTCCCAGACTCCAATCGACCCCCGAGGCTCGGGGAGATGCACATGCAGAGGCAGCGATCCGCTAGACGGACTGAGCCAGACTCCTCGTGGACTCTTCCAGAGTCGTCCGCGGAGTACGAGGCGGCTAACACCTTTGAGTCTGAGGATGAAAATGATGATGATAATGATGATGATGATTATGTGAGCAGTGGGCACATGGCGCTCCATGACGACGCCAACCCTAGGTCCCAGGGTAAAACCTTATTGGACTCTTGTGGAGTACCATTTTTCGATCAGGAGGTGATTGGCCACCCACACTCCGGTGACTGGGCACCTCTACCTGAGGTGATCCAATAGATCGAATGCTGGACCCGGAGATCGATCGGTACGCTAACCGGACAAGTTGAGGGTGGAATACTCACCCTTCCATTACCAAATACGGTGGTGCTCACTCCAGAGGTGGATCCCATAATCATTCAGTATTCCAGGAAGGGAATAGAGAGGGCCTTTGGGACCTCACAGTACTGGGTCTTAGATCTCTGGACCTATCACCTAACCCTACGCCTTAGTGAGCAGGCTACCGCCTCTGTAAGCCGGTTGACCTAGCACAATGGGATCACGCCAATTGATGATATCTTTAAGACGGTAGGACAAATGGAGTTATATTACCAGGCGTATACCTGGTTCACCATCCCATTCGGTTTTTCAAACCTAAACACCGTCCTAATGGACAACAGGTTGCTAGACCTTGGACCAAACAGCCGATAGTAGAGATGGACCCACTCTCTTTGAACTTCCTCAACAACATCTTCCCGATCAGGAAGAAGAAAGGCGGTTTTTCGTCCGGTGGGAGCTTGAGAAATCTCACCAACTTACTGCCCTGTGGAACAAGGGTGAGGTTGAACATCTACTTGAACGACCTACTTCTAATGGCTGGTTCCCCTCGCCTAGCGAGCGAACACGCCTCCTGGATGGTCGGATCGCTTCGCGATCTGGGACTCCTCATAGATCACGAACACCTATTATCTCCCCATTTCAGGAGATAGAGTTTTTTGGGGTTCTTGGTGGACACCAACCGAGCGATCCTTCGGCTACCCATACCCAATTAGCCGCCGTCCGCAAAGACATCAGTATCATGCTGGGCAGCAGCGGGTGTCCTTACGCGGACTGACTCGCTTAGTCGGCCTGTTCCCGGTGTCAATCCAGGCCACTCTCCAGCCCCTCTTCACTGTCGAACCCTCCAGAGACTCGAGACTCTACATCTTCGCTAGGGGCTTCGCTATACAAACTAAGTGAAGCCATGGTGGACCTACGGTAGTGGTTACGTCATGCCGTCAAACGGAACGGCGAGACATTTTCAACTCCTCACCGGATTTCGTCATAGGGTCGGATACCAGCCGCCTCGGCTGGGGTGCTCGGTGCAGTCCCTCGTCCTCCGGTAGGACGTGGTCCGCAGAGAACCCTCGGCTGCACATCAACACGTACACCCCTGATGGCCTTTTTTGCCATCGGAAGTCTGTTGCCACGCAGGTCCATCTGCTGTGTGCTATTGCGTTCGGACAACGTACCCGCAGTCCGGTACGTCGATCACTTGGTGGGCCCCTGATCCAGAATCCTAGCGGATCTAGTAAGACTTCGGGCACTTCTGCCTGGAATGCAACATCGTCCCGATTGCGGGATATGCCACAGACTATCCCTATAGGGTGGCAGATTGGATTCTCGTTACCTGACCGATTCCAACGATTGGCGACCGCACCGGTCAGGGTCCCTGATCCTCGCTCACTTCGCGGATCCTTCTCTATGGGCCTGTTCGTTCCCCGTATTAACCACCAGTTTCCGCGCTCTTACAACCGGAGGCCGGATCCAGAGGCGCACTATGTGGACGCCCTCCACCAAAACGTGGTCACAGGGGACACATTACGCGTTCCCCTGTTCCCGGTGACCCTCAGGGTCCTCCTTCACTTAGCGAGCCGGAGGGCATCAGTCGTGCGGTTCACTCTGTGGTGGCCGACGCAGCCATGGTTTCCCCTCCTTCTGAGAATGACGGTGGAACTCACCAGGTTGTTTCCTCATTCCCCCCACCTCCTCGCTGGTCCGAACGGGGATCTGCACCCTCTACTCACGAAGCACATCCTACCTCTCCTCACATGGTTAGTATCGGGGTTCCGGTCGCAGACTACGTCCTTTCGGGAACAGCTAGGGATTCCCTGCCTTGGACTGGGCCCCGGGACTAGATCGGCATCTCGATCTACCTGGGGACTCTGGGTTACTTGGTGTGATCAACGACGGGTTGACCCCGTTCAAGCGCCAGGGTCTGTAATAGCCAATTATCTGGCGGACTCTTTGGATCCGTTGGTGTGTCAATTTTGAAGGCGTTAAGTTTAAATCGCCCAATGTACCAGCACACTTGGGATTTTTCCAAGGTCATGATCATGTTCTCGGGCTGGGGGACGTTGACACTCTGTCTTGAGGTTACTGTCTTTCGAGCTTACTATCTTCTTGTGTCTGATTTCCATCATCGTGGGTCAGACGTCAAGGCTTTGGACATTCCTCGCCTCAGAGACTCAAGTCTTTTTCCGTCGTGCGTTGGACCAGATGGTACTTTGATCGGTTTTCTACCCGTTCTTCCCCGCACATCCACAACTGTATGTGGTCCGCTGTCTACAGTCCTTAACAGCCTCGCTGCGATCTTCGCAAGTCTTTCAACTCCTCGTTTCCTACGTTAATCCTCTCTTCCCGGTTTCCTCTGTGACTTACTATAGCGGCGGACTGTTGTCAGTGACCGCTTTTCCGCCAATCCCGCTTTGAACAGGAGGTACACATATCTATGTCAGTGTTGTGGATTATTTTGATTTGTTATTGGTCATATGCATTGTTATAGCTTTGAACTTGCATAAGATATGAGCCTCCTGTCTGATGTATAATTCGAGATTTTCCTAGCTTGTGACGGAAAATATTAATTATATGAAGACAGGAGGCGAGTATCTTCCCTCCCAACCCAACCCTGTCACGAGGTTGTCTCTCTCTCGTTCTAGACTGATGAACCACGCACCCTGCAAGTCGGAGGCTGGTACGCCCCGGGAGTTCGTTTTCACTATCCCCGTTGGGATTGCTGTCCGTTTCGATCCATGGGTTTAGTTCACCGCAGATAGAGGTTCCTACTGCGTTCCAGATCCGGAGTCGGGATGCCGTTGACTGAATCCGTTGGTCCATGTTCCTGAGGACAACTGACCGGTCGGCTCTGAATGGTTTGGGTTTCCTATAGTCCCCGTTGGGATGAAGTTGGTCCGGATGAAGTTGGTCCGTGTTGGCCTTGTCCTTTCGTTTCCTCCAGATTCGGATGTTGTGTTCCGGTCGGAAGGTTCCCGGCAGCCGCGGAGATGTCTAATTGGACTTTCGGTTCCTGTTTACACTAATTCGCATGAAGAAAGAGGAATAGGTTACCTCAGACAGTCCCTTATATAGGCTACGGTCTGGGAGGGGCTACACTGGCCCATGGACTGCTGGGAAGGGTAGTTCTTTGAATTTTTTAAGTTACAATAAATGTTTACTGTATTTCTGCTATGGGCATTATTAAAGAAAGATTATGCATAAGATACTCGCCTCCTGTCTTCATATAATTAATATTTTACGTCACAAGCTAGGAAAATCTCGAACTATACCAGGTGAATAATAAAATACTGCCATATATAGAGACTATATGGCTGATTATCCACTTGACCTCCAGAAAATGACCAGGCCATTTTTTGCGACACTGCACTGCGTTACTTTAACTGACAAATGTGCAGTCGTGCGATGCTGTACACAAATAAAATGTATGTCCTTTTTTCCCCACAAATAGAGCTTTCTTTTGGGGGTATTTGATCACCTCTGGTTTTTATTTTTTGCGCTATCAAAAAAAAAAAAAAAACACACACAATTTGTTGCTTTCTGGTATGAACTATATCCAATAAAAAAAAAAAAAATAATAATCACATTTCTTGTAAAATTTATGGCCAATATGTATTCTGCTACATATTTGTGGTAAAAAAAAAAATATTATTAAATAAGTGTATATTGATTGGTTTGCACAAATTTTATAGCGTCTACAAACTATGGCATAATAAGCATTCTAAAGACATAAATTACACATTTTATTTCCCGACTACCCATCACATTTTTGAAGGCTCCTGAGCCTCTTAGGGTTGTGTCCTCCTCAATTTCAAATTTCAGAGCTTTCTACTGGCTCATACTCGCTATCTAAGTCTGACGGAGAGAGTTTCCCACTACTCTCATCCGACATAGTCTGAAGGATATGGAAAGCCTCCTTGCTGTTGAATAATTTTAAAGCCATTCTGACAGATTACTGGAACAAATGTGTCAGATGTGTGACAGATGTTGATCACTGGGGCAGGCGAGCGCAGGATGTCTGCTGGGGCAGGCGAGCGCAGGATGTCTGCTGGGGCAGGCGAGCGCAGGATGTCTGCTGGGGCAGGCGAGCGCAGGATGTCTGCTGGGGCAGGCGAGCGCAGGATGTCTGCTGGGGCAGGCGAGCGCAGGATGTCTGCTGGGGCAGGCGAGCGCAGGATGTCTGCTGGGGCAGGCGAGCGCAGGATGTCTGCTGGGGCAGGCGAGCGCAGGATGTCTGCTGGGGCAGGCGAGCGCAGGATGTCTGCTGGGGCAGGCGAGCGCAGGATGTCTGCTGGGGCAGGCGAGCGCAGGATGTCTGCTGGGGCAGGCGAGCGCAGGATGTCTGCTGGGGCAGACGAGCGCAGATTTACGGACAGATGTGCACCAGATGATCACTAGGACATATGTGGGACAAGTGTTTTTTTTGTGGGGACACTGACAGAACACTGTTTTGGGGGACACTAGCTAGGTGATGAGGGTGTAAAAAAAACAAACAAAAAAAAACTCATACACACCGATCCCCGGCTCGCAGCACAGATCCGCTCTCCTCCTCACTGACAGGCTTTCATACTCTCCAGAAGTGTTGTCAGAACAGACCTGTACTTAGACTAGTTGTACACTTATGCACCTCCAGCAGGTTTTGTTGTAGAGTCATTGTAATAGTTTTGTATGCCTAAATAACTACCAGTAATTTATTACATTTCAAAAATATCTAGTTTAAGTACACTATTTGTCTACAATTCATATTACTGTAATGCTGTATTGCAGCCTTTTCAACACAGAGGAACCCTTGAAATAACTTTCTGGTCTCAGTACAGCTCACAATACTAAGTGCGCTTTGGGTTACCTGCATCCCTACAGCTCATGATACATTAGTGTGATGGTCCACAAGAAGAATGCTCCTTAAGCGCCAAACATCAGGCGGTAACATTTGGCCTGTGTATACAGTAGCTAATCCAACAGAAGCTGCCTGAACATTTGGCTTCCGATGAAGGGGCGTGACCAAAAAAGGTCTACTAATCGGCATGCGATCAGTGTGTTCCAACATCAGATCATTAGTACAGGCTTTCCTCCCAAGCTCTTCAATTTTTTTTTGTTAAGCCCACTGGGTTGCACACAAAAAAAAAAAAAAAAAAAAAAGAACTGATTGCATGTACTAGGCTTTACACTTGTGGTCAATGGAAAGAATAACCCCCTTACAGATAGCTAAACAGATTAATGGTGTGAGTGAGAACTTTTCTGAGAGGCAGAACTTGCTCATTGCTCAAGGAAACCTCAAGCAACCTTTGGAACCCCAGTTGAGAAACCCGGCTCTATTGTATGGACTTTCTTGTATATCTGATGAATTAAAAGCTCTGCACGTACAGAAGCTCACAACCTACCTGTTTTTAGGAGAAGTTTAATGCTCAAGAAACACATGGTTCTGCTTGGGTAGGTGAACTGGTTCTAACATTCTTTAAAGAACTAATCAGACCATCTTACCTGGTGTAAGATTAAGTACATCCGGATTGGACAAATGAATAGGCAACTGATCCACCACCTCAAACATAGGTAAGGCTCCATTAGTAAGGTATAACTAGAAATAAGCAAATAGCAATGTCATCATGGCTCATTAGTTGTGATATAAATTTGGCAATTCATATACAGTGACTTGCAAAAGTATTCACCCCCTTTGGCTTTTTACCCATTTTGTTACATTACAGCCTTCAGTTCAATGTTTTTTTTTTATCTGAATTATATGTGATGGATAAGAACACAATCGTTTAAGTTGGTGAAGTAAAATTAGAAAAATATATTCATAAAACAATTTTTCAGAAATAAAAAAACTGATAATTGGCATGTGCGTATGTATTCACCCCTTTGTTATTAAAAAATAAAAAGCTCTGGTGCAACCAATTACCTTCAGAAGTCCCATAATTAGTGAAATGTCGTCCACCTGTGTGCAATCTAAGTGTCACATGATCTGTCATTACATATACACACCTTTTTGAAAGGCTCCAGAGGCTGCAACACCTAAGCAAAAGGGCTCCACTAACCAAACACTGCCATGAAGACCAAGGAACGCTCCAAACAAGTGTAGCGCCCCCTTGCTATCAGCATGGGCACTACGCCTAAATTTACTGGGGAAGGGAGAGTTACCTTGCTCCCTTCCAGTGTTTGTTTAAATTTGGGACCTCTGTCATTCTAGAAATGTCCACTGGGTCAGCCTGCGGTCGGGGAGTGCAATGTCACCCCTGGCCGGCAGCTGGCGCCAGAGGAGTTCTAGCAGAGCGGATCTTCTCCCAGCAGCCAATTAGAGGATGTTTTCCCTCGCCGGGAATGCTGGGGAAGGGTATATCTGTGAGAGGTCATGTGTTGGCTCTCTTTTCCGCAGGGTCCCCGTTCCAGGTGCGGTACCCACCTTCAGGGTACGCGCATCCATGGACCCCGCCAGCGTGGCCCACCTGGCCAGAGCGGAACTTCGCAGCGAATTTCATCCTGAAGAGAGAATGGACCTCAGCGTTCCACTGGGTTCCAAGACCTATTGACAGAATCCCAGTCTGGGATCGGGTGTCCGGACCACTGACGGGTATGCTCGCTGTCATCCGGGGACCATCTATAGAAAAGTCTGCTGAGGGTTCTCTTTCCTTATTCACTCAAGTCCTCTATTGAAATTGGCCCGTGGCAGGGGCCCTAGAGACAGGTCTGTGTGAGAGACCTGTTCCTCCCAGCAGTATACAGACTGACGCTCCGGCTGCCAGGTCTGGCCGGGGGCACTTTACCCACTCCGAGCAGAGTGGCGACGTGTTTCACAATTGGTTCAATGCAGAGCAGTGTATTGCTCAGTTCTATATCCAGGCCCGATACCGCATGGTTTCTCTTCTCTTCCTTCATCAACTTGACCTTCCTGAATTGTGTTGATGTTGGCCGTGTTTGGCCTGGGCATTAAAAACTTTTTTTTGGGTGTCTGGACCTCCACTCACTGTTGTTAATCTCACAAGTTACACCCCTAGACACTGCCAGGGTAACTTAGCAGGCCGATCCTAAATCAACCAGCGGCTCCTTCGGGGGTAGTGCTACACAAGTAAGGGACAATGTTATTGAGAAGTACAAGTGAGGTTTAGGGTATAAAAAATATATATATATATCCAAATCTTTGATGATCCCTAGGAGCACCATGAAATCTATCACACCCAAATGCAAAGAACATGGCACAAAAGCAAACCTGCCAAGAGACACACCAAAACGCATGGACCAGGCAAGGAGGGCATCAGAGAGGCAGCAGATAAGGGTAACCCTGAAGGAGCTGCAGAGTTCCACAGCAGAGACTGGAGTATCTGTACATAGGACGACAATAAGCCGTATGCTCTATAGAGTTGGGCTTTATGGCAGAGTGACCAGAAGAAAGTCATTACTTTCAGCAAAAAACAAAATGGCACGTTTTGCCAAAATGTATAAAGGAAGGTGCTCTGGTCTGATGAGACTAAAAATTTAACTTTTTGGCCATCAAAGGAAATGCTATGTCTGGCGCAAACCCAACCCAACACATCACCCAAAGAACACCATCCCCACGCATCATGCTGTGGGGATGTTTTCCAGCAGTCGGGACTGGGAAACTGATCAGAGTTGAGGGAAAGATGGATGGTGCTAAATACAGGGATATTCTTGAGAAAAACCTGTACCACTCTGTGTGTGATTGAAGCTAGGATGGAGGTTCACCTTCCAGCAGGATAATGACCCCAAACACACTGCTAAAAGCAACACTTGAGTGGTTTAAGGGGAAACATGTAAATGTGTTGGAATGGCCTAGTCAAAGCCCAGACCCCTCAATCCAATAGAATATCTGTGGTCAGACTTTACCACTTCCATACCAGGCACTTACGCACCTTCCCGCCCAAGCCAATTTTCAGCTTTCAGCACTGTCGCACTTTGAATGACAATTGCGCGGTCCTGCGACGTGGCTCCCAAACAAAATTGGCGTCTTTTTTTTCCCCACAAATAGAGCTTTCTTTTGGTGGTAATTGATCAGCTCTGCGATTTTTTTTTTTGCGCAACAACTAAAAAAAGACTGAAAATTTTGGAAAAAAATTACGTTTTTATTTTTTTCTGTTAATTTTTTTGTAAATAAGTAAGTTTTCTCTTTCAATTACGGGCACTGATGGGCACAGATGAGATGGCACTGATGGACATCGATGAGGTAGTACTGACGGGCACAGATGAGGTGGCACCGATTGGCGGCACTGGTATGCGACACTGATGGGCACACATAGGCGGCACTGATGGGCACACATAGGCGGCACTGATGGATACTTATGGGTGGCACAGATGGGCACTGGGCATGGATGGGCACTGTTGGACACTGTGGGGTGGCACTGATGGACACTGTGGGGTGGCACTGATCTACCCATTTTGCCAGTCAGTGCCCATTTGTGGGCACTGATTGGCATCTTTTTTTTTTAAGACTTTTTTTTTTTACATGCTTTTTTTGTTTTGTTTGGACCACCCTGGTGGTCCAGGGTGGGCTTCCCTGGTGGTCCATGTGGCGATCCGAGGGGGGGCTGCGCTGATAAACAATCAGCACGAACCCCCCCTGTCAGAGAGCCGCCGATCGGCTCTCCTTTACTCGCGTCTGTCAGACGCGAGTGAGGAAGAGCCATCAACGGCTCTTCCTGTTTACATCGTGATCAGCCGTCATTCGACGCGGCTGATCACGTGGTAAAGAGTCTCCGCCGGAGGCTCTTTACCGAGATCGGAGATGCAGGGTGTCAGACTGACAACCCGCATCACCGCGCTGGGCGCACGCGGCATGAAATCCTGCAGGACGTCCATGGACGTCCTGTCAGGATTGTGTAACCACTTACCGGACGTAAATCGGCCATAGGCCGGGCGGGAAGTGGTTAAATATTGCTGTTCACAAGTGCAAACCATCCAACTTGAAGGAGCTGGAGCAGTTTTGCAAGGAGGAATGGGCAAAAATCCCAGTGGTAAGATCTGGCACACCCATAGAGACTTATCCAAAGCGACTTGGAGCTGCGATAGCCGCAAAAGGTGGCTCTACAAAGTATTGACTTTAGGGGGGGTGAATAGTTATGCACATTGACTTTTTCTGTTATTTTGTCCTATTTGTTTGCTTCACAATAAAAAAATAAAAAAAATCTTCAAAGTTGTGGGCATTTTCCGTAAATTAAATAATGCAAATCCTCAAACAATCCATGTTAATTCCAGGTTGTGAGGCAGCAAAATACGAAAAATGACAAAGGGGATGAATACTTTTGCAAGGCACTGTAGCTTTACAGCTTTCCTTGTACAAACCTTTCTGATGCGTTGACACCAATCATCAAAATCCTCCTCAGAATTGCAGAAGAATCCCTAAGATGTAGAAAAGGACTGTGGTCAGGGTTAATATGAAGGAGTTCATATAGGGTTCTGTGCTAGAGTATCACTCACCACTGCAATAGAGGGGTCAATCTCAGACACATGCATTCGACATGGAGGATGCTGACAGTGAAAGCTATCATCTATTATATCTCCACTGTCACTGGGCTCCACAGAGAGCTGTGTAGTGTGAGGATCCAAGTAAATCAGCTCATCCCCTGTAAGATATATCATTTAATTGACTACACAATGGCATTAAATAGAATTCATCATGTTAAATATACATTTCCCTTACCCACACTGTCTCCTGGGAGCTTTCGTCATTGCTCCCAGGAGTCACTGCAGAGGCTTCCTGCGAGTTATCTGCTCTACATCCCTGCTTGCCGTAAAAACGGAGCATGCGCGGGAACGAGCGGTGAATGCTGGGAAATCAGCATTTACCGCAACAAGGAAATGAGTGCTTGTGGGCTTCAAAATGCCCAAAAGCAAAATGAAAACCTATTAAAAATCATTATATAAATTATAATGTCATACAAAATTGGACAGCGGATGATTTAAAAAAACGGAACATCATGGAGTTACTCTTTTTAAATGTAATAAATTAATAACAAAAAAAGAAGACGAAGGGCTGCGGGACATCCACTTTATAGCCAAGGAAAAAAAAACAAAAAACATTCCTCCATTCCCAGCAGCTTTAGTCCAGCTCATAAAGGGTGCACACAAAAAAAATGCTTCAAAGTACAGAAATATATCAGCTGCCATACTTCTGAAAATGCTACTTACCTGAATTTCTCTGGCCTCAATACTTGTGTGCCTCACACCCAGAAAAGCATGTAGCACATGATTTTCAGAAGTGTGTGAAAATTCCCTATATTTATACCTGGTCTGGGTTAGTGAATCAAAAAGCATTCAAGCCAAACATTCGGCATGGGTATTAAGCAAATAGCATTTTCAGCGTAGGTCAGAGATGCCAAATAACAGAACATAAAAAAAAGTTACAATAGATGTACAGTATTTTAATATTCTGCAATAGATTTTCTTAAACTGTAACAAATAGTTTTTTTTTTAAATATGATGTAGATATAGTTATTGTGTAACCACTTTTGCATGCAAGACGGCTTTAACTAAAGTACACATAAGTTTACAATAAAAAACAATTAAAAAGCTTCCCCGAAGAGCCATTAGTGGCTTTTATAAATATTATGTACTCCTTTTTAACATTTAGGTTTCTTGTGCAATCTAATATATTAAAAGCAGCCACGTTTAGCTAAAAAAAAAAAAAAAAAGCCTAAAAATGTAAATTCTGCTCTAGGGTTATTGGACAGGAAGTCAATTATGTGCAAGAAAATATTGCACCCAATATATTGTTGTATTCAGCCTCTTAAGCATACCAGGGAACCCTTTGTCATAGAGATACTATTGCACAGAGAAGGCAAGTATAACATGTTTGTTATTTTAATTACAGAAAAAAAAAAAGCTTTACAAAATAACTATTGCTGTTACTCAAATTTGATCCCCTACAGACCAACACTATGGAGCACTATAGCATATTCAGCACATTGCTTTTAGCCCCTTCACTACCCACTCATTTCTGGGTCACTGAATTTGGAACGATCTCAGGTCTTCTGATAAGAGCATGAGACTTCTACATAACCATCTATCAATATTTTAAAAAATAAATAGTGCGACATATCAAGCAGAAGTCTTTTTTTTTTTACTCCTCAACCCGTTACCCACAGGTCACTATATCCCCTACTGTGATCATTTGACTAAGTGAAATTTATCAAACGTCATACCTACCCACATATCCTATGAAGTAATAAGCACTATTGGGTCGACCACCAATAACACCTAATGACTGGGGTAGCATGAAGCAGTGCTGTGTCATGACGACAGAGATATAAGAAATAAGAAATTAATACACAGCTTTGCTAAAGATAAAATTCACAGTTACAATAGGTTGTTTTAGAACCATGATACATACATAAAAAAATAAAAATAATTAAGTGAAAAGAGAAATACCTTCAGGGTCTCAATATAGGCTTCATTTATCTCACTTAGACCCAGTCTGAGAGGTATGAGTAAAACAAGAGGCTTCCATGGCATGTCCGATTCAGAGGCTCCAGCATGACCATTGCACAGTGGTCCAGCCCCACAATTTCCTGTCCTGCACACCCGCCCTGCATTGAACAAGGAAGGCATTACTGAAACACAGCACAAGCTTCTTTAAAAGAGAAGTATGGGGTCCCCCCACCCCCCGATTCATACTTACCTAGGTAGATGCAGCATCGGTCGGATGCTGCATTTGTCCCCAGGCATCTCTAATACAGAGAACCGAGAGATCAAACACTGCCAATAGCTTGGTTCTCAGGTTCTATGCATTAAGGTGAAAAACCTCCCACATTGCAGCAGCCCCCCTTTTACTTACATGAGCCCCGTAATTCCTGCAATGGGAACAAGCACACCAGCTCTCGCCGGTCGTCCCATCTCGTGTCCTGATTGGATAGATTGATAGCTGTGCAGCCATTGGCTCCCGCTGCCGGGAGCCAATCCAATGACACAGGTGCCAGGGGGCGGGGCGGAGTCCTGCTGTCCGTGTCAATAAACACAGGAGCAGGACTCTGGAGCGCGCCTACACAGGTGTCCCAAAGAAGAGCGCTTCTACAACAGGGCACTCGAGAAGAGGAGCCCCCAGCGCCACTGAAAGATCCCATAAGAGGGGGATCGGGGCCACGCTATGCAAAACCAAGTGCACAGAGGATGCAAGTATGATATGTTTTTTTTTTTTTTTTTAAACAAAAACATAAAAAAACATGAGGGTTTAGTAACCCTTTAAGCTGATCTTTCCCTTTGTTACTAGAGTCATAGCTTACACAGAGCTATAGGCTCCTCATGTGACAGCTCTGACAGGCAGTTAGGAGAAACCTCTCCGACATGGTCAATACAAAGCTGACAGTTTACATCCTCCACTGCCCAATCGAAAACTGAAATATTTTGCTGGAGTTAGACTTTTTTTATACTCACTTATTTCCTCAGTGACAACTGTATTATCCATGGCGATGTGAACAGCTATTGAACTCCACTGGTCAAAAGCAGTGAGTTTTCTGCAGAAAAAAAAAAAAAAGCAAGCAGGTATGAAAACTTAATAACAATATTTAGATAAATGGTATAAAAAAAATGTCTCAAACAAACAAACCTTAACACCTGTGCCACTGTGTTTGGGCCGTACCACTGTCCGATGTACTTCCCTTCGCCCACTCCCATTTGAGCTGGAACACAAAGAACACATTAATGGCACATAAAGAGCCATAATTGAATATTCAGACTTCATGTCACCTGTTTCACAACAGTTAAAGTGATTGTTATTTAGAAAAAAAACAAGCCTTTACAAACATGTTATACTTACCTGCTCTATGCAGTTGGTTTTGCACAGAGCAGCCTGGATCCTCCTCTTCTCGGGTCCCTCTTTGCCCATCCCTCCTTTGAGTGCCCCTCAGCCAGCAGCTTGCTACAGGTTGTCACCCAAGCCGAGTCAGAGCTCCGTGTATCCATTCAGACACGGAGCTTCTCCCCCCCCCCCCCACGATTGGCTGTCTGACAGCCGTGGGAGCCAATAGCACCACTGCTCCCACTGCTCTGTCTCAGCCAATCAGGAGGAGGGTACTGGATAGCTGAGGTGATCGTGGACATCGCTGGAGAGAGAAGGAGCTCAGGTAGGTAAGTGCCACACACAGAAGGCTTTTTATCTTAATGCAAAGAATAAAAAACCTTCTGCCTTTACAACTCCTTTAAGAATGTGTATGTAAATACCATAACCCAACTCTTACTTCCTCCCTTTTGAATATGTTTGGTTATACCTGTAAAGAATACCTGTTGATCCTTGAGTGTTGTCTTGTTTATGCTTGAGTTTCATCTCAAGGACTGTTATTAGTGCAGACTAGTAGAGCTCTGTCGAGTGCAGTACACCTTCCCCTATGTTATGGAGGACAGGGGGAAGGTGTACTGCAGTCCTGTGGTAACAATGCTGCTCAATTATACATGCAGTACAGCAAATGACCGTTGTCACCCTAGGACAGGAAGTGCGTTACTGGCCAAGGTGAAAATAAAGAAAATGAATAAAGCTGCCACATCCAATGACTGGTAATCCGCAATACAGTTGTGCTCAAAGGTTTGCATACCCTGGCAGAAATTGTGTCATTTTGGCATCAATATTGAAAATATGACCGATCACGCCAAAAAAAAAAAAAAAAAAAAAAAAAAAAAAAAAACACTGTCTTTTATGGAAGGATAGCAATCGCAGTTTTTTTTTGCATCCTTTTTAAGGCTCCATTCACACCTAGGCGTTTTTACGCCTGTAGCGCGACGCGCACAAACGCCAGAGGGACGAAAAGTAATGAAAGGCAATGGAGATGGTTCACATCTGAACGCCTAAATGCCTGTAGCCTGTAGCTCAAAAAAGTTCCGGACCCTTTTTTGTCGCTCCTATCGCGCGATATGCGCGTATTTGAGCGTTTTTTTTTTTACATTGAAGTCAATGTAAAACGCCTGATACGCGCGTATTGCGCGTAAACACGCGCTTGTACAAGCGTTTTGACGCCTGTGTTGCTGAAATCCGGAAGAGGTATATTCACCCAGGAAGAGGAATAAAAAATTCCTAGGAGAGCAACAAGTGATGTCAGGGATGATCATTTTTCTTATTGGCTAATATGGAAAAAGACAAAGTACAAAAACGTCGAACGCCACTGTGCGCAAACGCGCATATACGCGCGACAAAAACGTCGGTAAAAATCGCCTGTAAAAACGCCTGTACGCCCTACGCCTAGGTGTGAATGGAGCCTTAATCATGATAAACAGAAATCACCCAAATGGCCTGAAGAAAAGTTTACATACTCTGGAATGTTTGGCCTTGGTACAGACACAGAAGGTACCACACACAGGTTAAAATTACAATAAAAAAATTAAAAAAAAGGTTAATTTCCCACATTTGTGGCTTTTTAAATCACAATTAGTGTCTGTGCATATAAATAGTCAATGAGTTTGTTAGCTCTCACATGGATGCACTAAGCAGGCTAGACACTGAGCCATGAGGAGGTAGAAAAGAACAGGCAAAAGACCTGCATAACAAGGTAATGAAACTTTACCAAGATGGAAAAGGATATAAAAAGATATCCAAAGCCTTAAATATGCCAGTCAGTACTGTTCAATCACTTGATAAGTGGAAATTTTGGGGATCTCTTGATACCAAGCCAAGGTCAGGTAGATCAAGAAAGATTTCAGCCACAACTACCACAGGAACCGTTCGGGATACAAAGAAAAACCCACAGGTAACCTCGTGAGAAATACAGGCTGCTCTGGAAAAAGATGGTGGGGTTGTTTTAAAGGAGCACAATACAATGATACTTGAACAAAACAGAGCTGCATGGTCAAGTTGCCAGAAAGAAGCCTTTACTTCCACAAAAAAGCCTGGTTACAATATGCCCAAACCCTTGACATGCCTCATTGGCTTTTTTATGGCATTGGCACAGTAAAGGCTTTCTTCTGGCAGCTCAACCATGCAGCTATTTATTGTTCCAGTATTGTTGGATTATGCTCCTTAAAAACAACCACACCGTTTTTATGGAGAGAAGCCTGCATTTCTCCTGCGGTTACCTGTGGGTTTTTCTTTGTATCCAGCTGTGGCTGCAATCTTTCTTGGTCTACCCGACCATGGCTTGGTATCAAAAGACCCCCTAATTTTTTACTTCTTATTAATTGATTGAACAGTACCGATTGGCATATCTTTTCATATCCTTATCCATCTTTGTAATGTTTCATTACCTTGTTACGCAGGTCTTTTGACTGTCTTGACTGTTCTTTTCTACCTCCCCATGGCTTAGCGTCTAGCCTGCTTAGTGCATCCATGTGAGAGCGAACAAACTCAGTGTCTGTGTATAGTCAATAATTGTAATTTAAAAAGCAACAAATGTGGGAAATCAACCTTTGTCATATTAACCTGTGTGTGGTACCTTCTGTGTCTGTACCAAGGCCAAACATTACACATCAGGGCCATTTAGGCGATTTCTGTTATTATGATTTAAAAAGGATCCAAAAAACAATGTGATAATAAATGGCTTCATGTGATTGCTATCCTTAAATAGAAAAAGGCAGTTTTTTGGCATGATCAGTCAATTTCAATATGAATGCCAAAATCTCACAATTTCTGCCAGAGTATGCAAACTTTTAAAATATACAATGTTTCGTTATGCAAGTTTAGATATGCTCAGGGCTTTTTTTCCAGGGGGAACTTGGGGGAACTCAGTTCCACCACCTCTGGCTCAGACCATTTGGTGCCTACTCACCACAATCACTTGTAAACACAGAAGTCTGATTTCTGTGTTTACAAGTGACAGCTTTAAAACCCCCTGAACTCTGCACTCTGTATGTAATGCAATTCTGGTATTTAATGACCCTTTAAGACCCTTCTACTGTTTGTGAAATCTGAACGGGTCGTGGTTGAGTTCCTGCACCTATTTTCTGAGAAAAAAAGCTCTGGATATGCTTTAACAATTGTGCCAATATTCTATTCTACATTACCCCTTCCTTTAATGTTAGAGTAGAGGAGAGCAGGAGGTGTTAAAGTAGTTCCAAAGTATTCTATCCTGTTACGTATTAACATTCAGCTGTTTCCATAAATTGATAAATTGACAACATGTTTATTAAGACCATTTAATAAGTACTATGCAGTTACACCAAGGCCACTTGTACCTTACCCTTTCATTAAATTAAAAACAGCTTTGTACATGGATAAGTATTTTCTTGTAAATCATGGATTTAAGGAAAAAAATAAATAAATAAATAAATAAATAAATATATATATATATATATATATCTCTACGAAAAGGAAACCATAGCTTTGTGAGATATACATGAAAAAAATAAAAGTAAAAAGACTCTTCCGTGTATAGTTTGCAAAGACATATGGACAGGAAGCCGCCATATACTCATTATCTATACAGGTCTTCTTCCTTGCATATAAAATGTTTTTTAGTTGTGGTTTCTTACTTGTCTCTCTCGCTACAGCCCACTCAAGGATCAGAAGCAGGGCTCCAGCAGGCAACCAGGGTGGTAGGGAGTGTGGGAAAGGCAAGTGTCAGTGGATGGTAGCCGTCACTGCCCATTCAAGGCAAAATGAGAGATTCTCCAACTTTCTTATAGAAAGGTGATAACATGTATACAGAGGAATAACTGGTTTGTGCATCAACAACAATAAAAGGCATATCTGAGTTTTAAAGGGTGCCTGCCAGATTAGTAACATGGTCATTATAGCTAGTCTGGTTTTGAATGTCTCTCCTCATCTTCATCCTGCCTTTCCTTCTTGGTAACGGACCAACTTTAAACACATGTATATTACATGTCCCCTGCATGATATGCACATACTTTTTATGAGCAAATGACACACTATTTGAATAATTGATAAGGAAGACAACTCTGAAACATGCTCCTTCGAAAGAAAACAAAAATATTCAATACAGAAACACACAGACATCTATAGGCCAAGTGTGCATCTTTATGATCTTTGCAGAAAACACTGGTGTCAGCCTGATTTTATGGGAACAAAAATGATTGGCTGTAAAACCCAAGCTTTCCAACGGTTTATTCCCCCAGGACTGGTTGGCCAGGGTTGGGTGTATACACAAATCATACTATGCCAATACAGATGAAAATGTCTGAAATAAGGTAATTTGGTTGCTTTGAGAAAAAACAGTGCTCATTATTGTAGCCAGAAAAAAAAAAAAAAAAAAAAAAAAAAAAAAAGCGACACAAAGATCTCCTCATTAAAATACTTTCATATATAAAAAGGGACAAGTCAATGTGTCCCTCCTCGTTTTCTCACCAATCTGATGAATGGAATAGTAACTATCTTTCTTGTCTAGAAAAGCAGTCAGGATACTGAGGTATTCTCCCCGTGGTTTCTGTTTGTCCCATCTCCAATCTGAGAAACAAAAAAAAAAAAATGCAAATAAAGTCTATTAATTATTATCAGAAAATAAGGAACATTTATTTTATAACCTTCCTAAATAGCACTGATAAGTAAATAAAATTCCAAACCATCACATAACTAGTCTTAAAAATGTCCCCTCTCCCTTCTAAGGCTGGAATCACACCTATGCAGTTTTAGTGCTTTTTGCATTTTGCACTACATTCCATTTACCATGGGTCCCTATGGAATACATTCTGTAGTGCAAATCTGAAAAATGCACTAAAAAATGCATAGGTGTGAATCCAGTCTAACACCTATGACAAACATGCTGTAAATGATGTCATCCTGATCTGGTCAGTTGCTCAAACAATGAAAGTATACAAATCCTAACATTGATTTTTGTATTTTTTGCTCCCTGTAAAATATACCATGGAAAGCATTTTATTTTATGCGTTTGAGAAGTGCAATACAAATTGCGTTTTGATGCTCTGTTCTCAGTTTGCATGGCTCTCTGAACTACAGAACCCATCATCTTTGTTTTGGAAAAGAGACGGTGTTCAGTAGTCCAGTCCTATGTTGACAACACTTCCCATACACAGATAACAGAGTGTGGGCATTGTCACCCTATGACAAAAAGGTGCGTCACTGGCACAATTACCAGGTGAAAAAAATGGGCAAAAGGGAAATAAATAAATAAAAGAATACAGTCACCACATCTAAGGACTGGCAAGTGTCAACATATTACAATTTTGTTCTTGGGTTTAGATATACATTAAAGCAATTTGATCATTATATCATTCATGGAACAGGCAGTTTCAGAAGCAGAGGTCAGCAATGATAGCCTCCCACCTAAACCACTTAAATGGTAGCCTACATAGTTTCCTCAGGACAGGTGCTCTTTAAAAAGAAGCAAAAAAAACACAAAAATTACCTCTTCCTACGTGCCTACACATCACAGCTTGAGCAAATATCATCTGTCCACAGCGTAACATACAGCCCCAGCCGGTGTCAGAGGTTGGTCCTGTTCCTCCTTAAAAAAACAAACAAAAAAAAAAAAACAGGGAGAATGAGAAAAAAATAAAAATAAAAAGTCTTTAAAAAAGTGACAATGTAATTCTGAAATCCTCCAAGACAAACATTGTGTATGCAACAAAGCGGAACCCACCAGGACACAGAACAGAAACTGGTCCTAGATACAGTTACAGTAAACATAGCCATGCATGACTAGTAAAATGATAGTACTCCCCCAACTTTTAGATCCTAAAATGACAAGTTGCCATTGCCGACTTATGTCTGAAAATGCCAGTGACCCAGGAAAAGCAATTAGCAAATAAGGCCAAGTCATCAGTAACCGAGAAAGTACTGAAGCTTTCGGATGAGCACATGGGTATAAAGCAATTTTACAAGCAGAGGTCACCACTGGCAGCCTACAAACTGTATTTCTCTCAATTCCTTAACCCTTTCACAACTAGTCATTTTTACATTTTTTTGCACACATATAAAAAAATTATTTTAGGCCTGAGGATTAGTTAAATCCCACAAATGTATATTTTCTGAAAGCAGACTCCCTGTAGAAGAAATTGTGTTTTTATGTCATGCGATATTTGTGCAATGGTTTTATGAATTTTAGAGCAGGTTGCTCCAAGAAGACAGATACCCAACATGTCAAGTTTTTTTTTTTTATCACAAGTTTTTTTTCGAAACAAACAATAATATACAATCCAACAGTTTAGGGTCCAGAAAAAGTATTGACAAACATAATCCAACATGTCATCACATTCCACTAGCATGAATGAAAATACGTATACAGTACAACGTTTTTCTGTTTTCCCCGTTCCTCCCTACCTCTCCCTCCCCTTTACCCATCCACCAACTTCTTTAGGTAAATGTAGTGTACTATCTCAGAAAGCAATTCTACATTGTGATCAGAGCTAGCCTCCATGTTAGAGAAACAGTCTGTCCAAGACCAAATTCTCTGGGCTAAGGCCGGCAGTATGTGACCATGAGGACCATAAAGTGTTCAACTTTTCTGGGCGACCCCTGTGCTGGAAAATGTACTTCTCCAAGTGCAGGGTGTCCCCAATTTCAGTTGTCCATTCTCATAGTAGGAGGCTCCGTTCCTTTCCAATGTCTGAGGATAAGCTAGTGTGCCTGAAAGTGTTCTGGCTATGGCTTTTTAGGGATTTCCTCAATGGAGAGTGTAACGGCTACCCACTGGTGTGAGAGTCTCAGCCGTTGTAGACGTCCTTTTCCCTGGCAAGCTGCGATATGCAGGTACCGCCGGTATATCCCATCGAACGCCCTTCCAAGAAACGAGACGTGCTACGTTTGAAGGGTCAAGCAGACTGACTTTATTTGGCATATTTCACCTGCTTATATCTGCTTACAACTGTTACAAGAACAATGACAGTTTCCTTGAATTAATCACTTGGCCAGTCTCTAGCCGCTTCGGCACCGCACCCCACTTAACATTTTCTGGCCAGGCACATTCCTTTCTCAATAGAATTCAATTAACCTTTAAAACAATTATCACTCACACATAATCCCCATCAGCATACACCTCACAGGGGGGCTGTTTACCTGCACACAAGAGAGAGTTCATTATCTATACGAAGGGAACATTAGCATTCAGCAATGAAAAGAGACTTGTCCAATTAACCCTTTGAGCTCAGAATACAATGCGGTACATCCAATTGTGACAAGCCATGCAGTTCCTTGTAGTCCCCCTGCATGAAGATTATCGATGTCCCGGCAGCAGGCATATGTCCGTTACAGAGAGGTCATCTAAAATTCCCAATATACAGAGCTTAGGGTCCATCGGGACATTGACCTGAAATACCCTATTAATGGTAGTGACAACTCCTGACCAATATAGATGTAGCTTGGGGCAGTGCTTCAATAGATGGATAAGGTCACCATGGTCTCTAGAACACCTAGTACACTCCGATTTTTCTCTAAGACCCCTTTCACACTGAAGCTTTTTTACAGGGTATTAGCGTTAAAAATAGCGCTCTTAAAACGCTCTCCATGCATCTGAATGGACGCTGAAAAAAACGCTCCAAAAACGCCCCTCTCTATTGAAATGAATTGAAAATTGCTATAAAAACGCCTTACCCTTTTACACTGAGGCACTGCAAAAACGCCACAAAACGTTAGGGTCTTAGCAGTGCTTTACCAGCACATTGGGATTGCAGATGAGGCTTCGCTCGAATAACGCCCCTAGTGTGAAAGGGGCCCAAGACCTATTTAATTGTAACTGTTTTTTGACAGTTTCCCCCCCCCTTTCACTAAAACCTTATTTATATCACATAGAGAACAAAAAGTCACTATTAAAAAAGGTTTATTTTTCTTGTACGATACCAGATCATATGATTTTGGTTTAAATCATTACATCCAAAAATACAATACATTACTTCCAAATTTTTATTCTGTCATACGAGGGGGTTTAACCCTTTCGGATGAACTGTCGTGATTGGCTCTGGAAAGCTGTGTACTAACCATCAAATTATCGCACGGCCGCTTCAAAAGCGATATTTTTTTTGGTCTGATTTTCTGATTGTGTGTACTAGGCTTAAAGCAGAGTTCCACTCATTTAAAAGTCAGCAGCTACAGAAAGTGTAGCTGCTGACTTTTAATTATCAGTCACTCACCTGTCCCACGGTCCAGCGATGCGGGCGCACGAAGCTTCACTCCCCTCCCCCTCCTCTCTGCATTCTAACTGTGGGCTGTAGCTTCGCACGTAGGTGTGCACTGTGCATGCGCGCACTGTGAATGGCCGGGCAATCTTCTGCGACCTTTGACATGTCCTAGAAGATTGCAGGGAGGGGGGAGAGGTGAACTTCCTTCAGGCACCGTGGTGCCAGGGGAGGAAGTGGGAGCTGGGTGTCTATAAAAACTGGGTGCACTTAAAGTCAGTCTATTCCAAGATAAGAACCAAGAGGGCCCTTGAAGACAACACAGGAAGTGTTGAGGACACAGGACAGCTCCGAATTTCTGACAAGGTCAACAGATATTTTTTGCAATTCTCTAACAGATAACAAAATGCTTCCAATGGTTATCAGGTTATTAAGGTTTGCATCTGAAAATGCAAGAAGCATTTTGGGTTCTCAGAACATTTTGTGTCACAGACCTAGAACAAGCAAGGTGTAAATGAGTGTCAAAATTCCTTAGCTCTATACTCGTTATAGGCCAGAAACTCAGACAGTCCTAAAGCCAAAACATCAGCCTGACAGCCAGGAAATAGTATTCTTAAAGTGGTTGCAACCTCTGAAGTGAAAAATTAACAAAGCATCTCTCTCTATAGTGTGTACTTGCCTAGATCAAATGCACATAATGTGTTTTCTATGTGATCTCTGTTATTTGCATGAGTCACTTCTGACAGCCTAACCGGACATCAAGCAATCCAGGGAAACGGCTCAACTACCCACCGCTCCCCCAAGCTCACTAAAGGCTATCCGCAGGCTCAGCTGTACATTTTGTCCTATTAGACTTTGTGTGAGTGTGTGTGGTTTTCTATTCCCTTCATTCAGGTCTCAGGTTACACCAAGCTCTCCTCCCCAAGCTGTGCAGTATGTGACATTATATTCCTGCCCCTGTCTTCTATAGATGGGAAAAAGCTTTTGATCCTTGTATTTTAGAAGGCTGAAGAGAAGGCTGAAGAGAAGGCTGCAAAAAGACAGGTACAACTTGTTTATGAGGATTTGTTTCATCTCTGTGTATCACCTAAGGCTTGTCATTTCACAAGGTATATGTAAGGGTTTACAACCACTTTAAAACCAACGTCACCATTGGCAGAATCCACCATTGTCTCATGGCAGATTGTTTTTCTTTGTATAGATAATGTTACTTTATAGACAGATGCTGGCAGGGTGCAAAATAACATACTGGTGCAACTTTCTTTACTAAATTCTAAGCTTTCCATCTAAACTTTTATCACATTCAGTTCTAAAGCTCTTGTTACCTATTGGTGGAAAGTTCCTCCGGTATGTAAACCACAGTCTCGATGTAACATCATTCAGAATCTCCTCCTTTTCTGAAAGGAAAGAAAAATGCATCTATGAAAACTGCAGTACTAAAAAGTGTCCAATCTGCCTATAGCAAACAATAAGATTAGATAAGATGCTGGATAGATGAGTCAAGAAAAAAAAATGTAATATGTTGATCATGGAGTACTTTCATTTTCCAATCATTTTTTACTGCCATCAGTTACTATGATCCTTGACATTATTTTTGCACATGAGACCTGTATCACTAGGCCCAACATTTGATTTTTCCATACTTACAGGCCAAGTTCACCTTTTCCAGAAAATAATCTAAATCAGTTAAGGGGCCCCAGCAGATACTAAAATAAAATGAGCAGCATTGTAAAATATTTTTTTTATTGTCATACCTGTAGGCCATTTGGGTCCTATTAGAAGTCTGGCTGAAAACTCCCAGTTAGCAACCTGTACCATTGGTTTTCACTCTGTTAATGCTGGGAGCAAACATCCAACGGTTTTTACATTCTAGCAACATGGCAGGATATGAAGTTTGCCAAGTGGGAGTGTTTTGGCCAGGCTGCTAGGGGGGCCAAAATGGCCTACAGGTATGACAATAAAAAAAATAAAAAATATATATATTATTATTATTATTATTATTATTATTATTATTATTAATAATAATAATAATAATAATAATAATAATAATAATAATAAATATCTACTGGGGTCCCTTGACTGCATAAGCTATTTTCTTGAAAAGATGAACTTTAGCCTTTTTTTTTATTTTTTTATTCAGCAGAGACCATATACACATACAGAATATCAGGTAGGTGAAACATCATATATGAGAAACATCACATAATAATCCGGTCCACATAACCGTACCCCCTACTTCACAAGAAGTCTAGTCTAGAGTCCACACCTGTGTTCCAGTGATTCCGCCTGTCTCCCCCCCCCCCCCCCCAAATAAAAAGAAAGTGACTGTATACAAACCTCCACTAGCCCATCGTATAACTCACAGAACCAAGTATGTACCCCCCAAACTCAAGTCCCTCCCACCAGCTTATGACAAATATATAGCTCCATCTCCATACCTCCTCATCCTTTACACGTTCAACCCCACCTTCCAGTGTCTTCTTTGAGTCAACCCACCTAAATTTATTGGGAGCTCCCCTGACCTCGTACTTCATGGGGTAGAGAAGAATGACAGCATTTACAACTTTCAACCACATCCCCAACATCAGCTGTTCCGTGTGGATCCATCTCCTAGCTATACGTTTCCCAACTCCAAAGTACATTATTCTAAAGAACAGCTTGGTGTGCTTATTTATCACCTCTTAGTCAAAGATTCCCAAGAGACATCTCAAAGGGGAGCATATATTGGGAAGGTATAAATTCAGTCACCATAGACGACAATGGTCGCGCCTTGGCACATTCCCACACCATATGAACAAAAGCCATCCGCCCCCAGCCATTTATGGTAAGTAGCGGAGTCTCTCCTGTGCATACGGAATAGTCTGACTGGTGTATAATACGTCTGATGGAGGTATCGAAGCTGTATCTTATCCGCTGAAGAGATGACAGAGCCCAGATAAGTATCCAAAGCCTCCTGCCACCTCCAGCATAAACATTTCCCAGCGAGACCTAGCCCTAGCGACCAACCTGGAGTTCCCTAGGCCTACCTCCCGATAGTATCTGGAAATTCTTTTGAACGGGTCAGGATCCTCAAGGACCCTTTCCAACAAGGTATTCTGTACCTGTACTTCCCTAATACCGAACTGCGCCACCGACGCAGCTGGGCGTATCAAAAAGGCCAGGTTCTGGGTATCTCAAACAGTTCCTTCAGCTGAGCAAAAAAGGTACACAGCCTACCTTCCTGAAATATGTGGTGGAGATGCTTAACCCCATACTCTCCCATCCTCCAGTTTAAAAAATGCCTGAACTCAGCCTTCAAATGTGCAAGTTACCTATACACAGCAATTCTGCTCTGTGAACTGGATGATAATTGTGGGATTACAACTCTGTGGACTGTGGCAAATGATTCAGCAATATAATTTTAGTGCAAATCCATAAACAGATCACTGGGCTGCTTAGATCATTTCATCTTTATCATCCTCAACTGCAGAGCAGACTTGTATCTCCTCAGACAGATATTGCTTAGATAAAAGATGTGCTGAATTACTATGTACACAAGTCTCACATGACTGCTGCCATTGTCTCTTGTATAATGCAGCCGTTCTAGGCAGTTACCAGATTTAGCCATGTATGAAATCAGCATGTACAGCGTGATAGTAAAATCAATACATTGCACATTTGTTCGCTGCAGGCTAACCCTTTTCCAACCAGAGGGCCAAATTTGGCAAAGTCAGCATGTCTCGGTTAACATAAAATATAACTCCATTATTTATTTTTCCTTTCCCCATGTGTTAAAAAAAAAAAAAAAAAAAAATAATCAACCCTCTCCAGAGTCCAGCACTGTTCCCAACTTCTTCCTTGGTTGAGCACAGACAGTTCTCTTCAGGGCAGAACGACTCTCATTCTGACCATTTCCTTTGAGCCCAGCCTGTCGGTTACACACCCTAGAGGGAATGCGCCTCATTATGCGGGCTTATGTAGTTCCCCCTAACTCTATTGGGTTTATGAAAATTGTCATCACACAAGATTCACAGAACTTTCACTCAATATTCTGATAAAAATACCCAAATCATTGTATACATATTTTTAAAGCACATAAAAGATTTTTTATTTGGTACCATTGTTTTCTTAAAACTATATTTTTATGCTGTTTTATTATACGTGCATGTAATTAAAAAAAATGTTTAAAAAAAAAAAAATTCCAGACAGTTGAATCATTATATACATAGTACTGCAGATAAGTGTTCATCTGCAGGCTTTTATTTTTTTGTCATGGAGCCTTCAAGTGTTTGTTATTTTAATGTAAAAAAAGCAAACCTTTAGAAACATGCTATACTTACCTGCTCTGTGCAAAGGTTTTGCGATTCTCCTCATCTCGGGTCCCAGCTGGAGCTCCTGGCTCTTTTCCCCACGCCGACTGCCCCCATAGCAAGCCATTGGCAATGGGGCACACGTGAGTGTTTGCTGCAGACCCCAACTCTGCATTACCATAAGACACGTAGAGCACAGCTCAGCCCTGCCCCCTCCTCACATGCTGTAGTTGACAATGGCTCCTGCTGCTGCATCTGAACCAATGAGGAGGGAGAGAGCCTCGGCTCTTGTGCACATCGCTGGATTGAGATCGGGCTCAGGTAAGTATTTAGGGGGAATGGCTGCATGCAGAAGAAAGGTTTTTTACCTTATTGCATAAAATACAGTAAGCCAACAAGCCTTCTGGCATTACAACCACTTTCAGCATACATGTGATCTCTACATCAGAGCCGACAGTAATCAGAAGATCAAGACACACTCTTGACTGGTTACCAATTGTTAGTGGAGTCCCCAGATGTCACTGACAACTGGAATTGAGAAACAGTCACAAAAAGTGTCGGCTCCTAGTTCTCAAAGGGGAGAATGAACAGCGAGCAAAGCAAGCATTGAACACGTCACCATTTTTCTAGGTAAATATATTTCTAAAAGGTGCTATTGACATGAAAATGTCACCACATGTTGGCAACAACCACTGCAATCCATACATACAAAGAAACCAAAACAAATAAATTCCCGAAATTAGATTTCTAAACTTCTGAATGTTCCAGTAAGCACTGTTGGGGCCATAATCTAGAAGTGGACAGAACCATTTCATCATAAACTGGCCACGACCAGGTGATCCTCACAAGATTTCTGACAGAGGAGTGAAAAGAATTATCAGAAGAGTTGTCCAAGAGCCAAGGACCACTTGTGGAGAGATTCAGAAAGACCTTGAATTAGCAGGTACAATTGTTTCAAAGAAAATAATAAGTAAGGCACTCAACGCAAGACTCCATTGTTGAAGAAAAAGCATGTTAAAGCTTGTTTAAAGTTTTACTGTAAAACATTTAGACAAACAAGTAAAATACTGGGAGATTATAGTCTGGTCTGGCGAGACCAAAATGTAACTCTTTGGATGCCATAATACACACCATGTTTGGAGGTCAAATGGCACTGCACATCACCCCGAAAAACACCCCCATACCAACAGTGAAGTTTGGAGGTGGGAACATCATGGTGTGGGGCTGTTTTTCAGCATATGAGACTGGCAAATGTCATATCATTGCAGGAAGGATGAATGGAAAAATGTACCAAGACATTCATGAAAAAAATCTGCTGCCACCTACCAGGATGATGAAGATGAAATGAGGGAGGACATTTTTAGCAAGATAATGATCCCAAACACAAAGCCAAGGAAACTCTCAATTGGTTTCAAAGAAAGAAAATGATACGGCTAGAATGGCCCAGCCAATCAATTGAATCCAATAGGAAATCTATAGAAAGAACTAAAGATCAGAGTTCATAGAAGAGGCTCATGGAACCTTCAAGATTTGAACGATAAAAAAGCAGGGGTATTGGAGGTAGAGGGAGAGGGAGAGAAAAAGAGGGGCAAAAAAGGAAAAGGAAAAAGGAGAAAAAAAAAAAAAGAAGGGGAAAATGGAATACAAAGGGGATTGCACTCACATGGGCCGCATCCGTATATATAGTGAAAAGAGAACAATAACTACAGGTATGTATTGATGGTCAGACTTTGAGGCCAAGGAAGTATATTTTGTGTACAGTGGTCATTCCTTGTAACTGTATTATATTATTATGTGTTTTTGTATACTACTTTGATGATATTAAAATTTATTTTTAAATATACTTCCTTGGCCTCAAAGTCCGACCATCAATACCTACCTGTAGTTATTGTTCTCTTTTCACTTCAAGATTTGAAGACCGTTTGTGTGGAAGGATAGGTCAAAATTTCATCCGAGCAATGCATGCGACTAGTGTCTCCATACAGGAGGAGTCTTGAAGATGTCATTGCCAACAAATCATTTTTTACACCGTATTAAATACATTTCAGTTAGCGTGTTCAATAATTTTTCCCTGTGTCATTCCATTTTATTACACAACTTCAGTTACGAACTTATTTGTTTTGGTTTCTTTGTATGTATGGATTGGTGAACATTTCATGTCAATAAAAAACATACATTTACCTAGAAACATTGTGACGTGTTCAGACTGCAAGCAGGAAGGGGTTAAGAATGTAATGTTACTGGAGATGGGACATTGTGGATAAGCGTGTAACAGATGGTTGTACAGGGGGAAAAAAACTGAATACGGCTACATTGGAAACCTGCTGTATGGGATTTGAAATATGTTTTCAGTGGAAAACACTAATCAAGATATGTCAATATTTTTTTGTATATGGTGTAGAGGCAACATTATTATTTAGCAGAGGGTACAAAACCATAATAACCATAGTAGATGAACATTGAGGTATGGTTCAAAGCAAAACTTTCACAAACTATGCCGAGTTGCGTCAGGACAATCAGGAGATGCAGAGGTACACGCAGCTGAACATACTCAAATTTTGAAGGTTGTCGAAAAAGGATTGCTTTCTCCATTTTCATATTATGAAGGGTGGCCTAGTGGCCGCTGACCATGAGGAAGATGGGAATGGCCAAACTTGCCCATACAGCACAAGATTTGCATATACAGTGGAACCTCGGATTGCGAGTAAAGTGGTTAACGAGCGTTTCGCAATACGAGCACTGTATTTAAAAAAATCCTAACTCGGTTTGCAAGTGTTGTCTCGCAAAACGAGCAGGATTCAGGGCAAAGCGGTGTGCAGTACCGCGTTTGGCCTGAGGTAGGGGGGCACCGGAGCCGGATGGCGCCATTCAGAAATGCACGGAAAGGCCAAAGGACAGCTCGGCTGACCTAGGGAATGTAGTCTTTCTGGAGTTTGCCGAGGTGTCCCCGGGCCTTTCCGGCCGTTTCCGAGGCTCTCCAGCGCCCCCCCCCCCCCCCACCTCTGGCCGCATGCGGTATTGTATGCCATTGAAGTCAATGCGTAACAAATTATTTTAATTTCCATTGACTTCAATGGGGAAACTCGTTTTGATATGCAAGTACTTTGGATTACGAGCATTCTCCTGGAATGGATTATGCTCATAATCCGAGGTTCCACTGTATTTACTTCAGCTGCCCAGATCTCTGGACATCATGTGTAACCTGGTTTAATGCAAAGTTATATCAGTTCCATTTTCATCCCCATGCTTGCTTTAAATCACAATACCTGTCAATGCACTGTAGTTCTTCCCCAGTATCCATACTGGCTCTGCAGTTTCTGGAAAGTCAGGTGCATCAGAAAAACGGAGCGTGTCATAGGTGAGGGTTGCTATGAGAAAAAAAAAAGAAAAAAAAAAGACAGCTATATGATTTATGCCCTTGCACAATGTTTTTGTATGTAATTGTGTGAACACATGTAGACCGTTTATCTGAAAAGTTTCCTGGCAGTGAATTTGGACCAGTCTCTTAGCACACCAGAGCTTAGCTCTACTTGTTAAGTGTTATACTCACCCAAGTCCCCCCCATCCAGGTCCCTCGCTGACAGTTTCCACCTGTGAGGGACCATCTAATCTGTCCAATCTCTTCTTGGTCTGACCCCAGTCCTCTTCTGGATCCTAACAGAACCCCTCTGCCCCAAAGGAAGTTGTCTATGTTACGCAGGCTGTGAAGTGGACACCTGGAAAAAGGACCTTCCAGGATGTAAACAGAGAGGAGAAGGAGCTGGCGAAAGAGTGTGCCTTAAAGCCACTGTAAGAAGCACCAGTCCAGGACAGGCACTGTCTCTTCTGCAATAAAATGCCCCTACCTGCCTACTCACGGTCTTCTCTGGCGCTGGAATGACGGCTTCCCCCCCACCGGCGCTCTGAAGATGATGTGGCGCAGGATCATTGAACAGGTACGTAATAAGCCTTTAGTTCCACTTTAACCACTTCCATACCAGGCACTTACTCACCTTCCCGCCCAAGCCAATTTTCAGCTTTCAGCACTGTCGCACTTTGAATGGTAATTGCGTGGTCGTGCGACGTGGCTCCCAAACAAAATTGGCGTCCTTTTTTCCCCACAAATAGAGCTTTCTTTTGGTGGTATTTGATCACCTCTGCGATTTTTTTTTTTTGCGCAACAACTAAAAAAAGACTGAAAATATTGGAACAAAAAAAATTACGTTTTTATTTTTTTCTGTTAATTTTTTTGTAAAGAAGTAAGTTTTCTCTTTTCAATTACGGGCACTGATATGGCGGCACTGATGGGCACCGGTGAGATGGCACTGATGGACATCGATGAGGTAGTACTGACGGGCACAGATGAGGTGGCACTGATTGGCGGCACTGATGGGCACACATAGGCGGCACTGATGGGCACACATAGGCGGCACTGATGGGTGGCACTGATGAATACTTATGGGTGGCACAGATGGGCACTCATGGGCGGCACTTATGGGTGGCACTGATGAATACTTATGGGTGGCACAGATGGGCACTGATAGGTGGGCACTGATGGACACTGTGAGGCAGCACTGATCTACCCATGTTGCCAGTCAGTGCCCATTTGTGGGCACTGATTGGCATCTTTTTTTTTTTTTTTAAAGCTCTTTTTTTTTTAAGACTTTTTTTTTTCAATGCATTTTTTTTTTTTATTTGCCCTTCCCTGGTGGTCCAGGGTGGGCTTCCCTGGTGGTCCAGTGTGGCGATCCGAGGGGGGGCTGCGCTGATAAACAATCAGCGCGAACCCCCCCTGTCAGGAGAGCCTATACTCTCCTATACTCGCGAGGAGAGTCGCGAGTGAGGAAGAGCCATCAACGGCTCTTCCTGTTTACATCGTGATCAGCCGTGATTGGACACGGCTGATCACGTGGTAAAGAGTCTCCGCCTGAGGCTTTTTACCAAGATCGGAGATGCAGGGTGTCAGACTGACACCCCGCATCACCGATGGGCGCGTGCGGCATGAAATCCTGCAGGACGTCCAGTCAGGATTTCAAAACCACTTCCCGGATGTAAATCGGCCATAGGCCGGGCGGGAAGTGGTTAACCACATCCCACCCGGCTTATAGCAAAATGACGGCCAGGCGGTGGTTTCATTATCCTGACTGGGTGTCATATGACGTCCAGCAGGATAAGCTCCTTGCGCACGCCCCAAGTAGCGAACGATAGTGCGGGGTGTCGCTCTGAAACACCACATCTCCGATCTCGGTAAAGAGCCTATGATGTAGGCGCTTTACCATGTGATCAGCTGTGTCCAATCACAGCTGACCAGCAAGTGCCGGTTATTGAAAACATGTCACATGGGTAAAGTGTTGCATGACCGCACAATTGTCATTCAAAGTGTGACCGTGCTAAAAATTGGTCATGGGAAGGAAGCGGGTAAAGGTGCCCAGTATTGAAGTGGTTAAGGTAAGTGAAAACAGTGATTGAGCAAGTTTGTATTTATAACCCAGCAATCAGACAGGGGTGTACTGCTATCCTGGAGTTGGGCTCTAAATCAGTACATCTTGATTGACTTTTCCTTTGGGTTTTCCAGAACATAAAACATTGTAGAGATATGTATAAAGCCACATAGAAAGATCACACCAAATTCTTGTGACATTCTGCTACCAACCTATTTATTCTCCATTATTATCATGGGTACTGTTGAGCAGTCATAGGCCTCCAATAAAGAATCCTAGCTGTATTATTACACGATCAGTGTGAACATTCTCCACAGTGAACACCTGAAGTGAGGGTCTGTCCATAGACTATACACCTCCAGCCCAGTACTGCACCCACCTGCGTCCATGTCTCTATACAGCACGCACACCTATGGCAGCCTGCAGTCTCCTCAGTGGTGTTCCGGTCCCCCTGTGATGTGAAAAGAAAAGCAGCGCGGCTTTCACTCATCGGACACTACCCGTGTTCATCACCCGACTCTCTCCTCCGTCCCGGAGCAGCTCCATCCGCTCCACACGGCGCCTCTTCCTGGTTTTCGATCATTGGGGGTCACATGACAGCCTACAGCCAATCGCAGTCCTCTGAAAGAGGGCGGAGACCAGGGCGTCTGTATTTATGAATAAACTTTATTTAGAACAATGAATACACTGACATCTGACAGTACTTTACTGAGCTGTCATCGCAGTATTTCATTTCCTATTGCCCGGTTTACTCATGCTGACTAATATCTTATCACACAGGCCGTGTTCTTCCTCAGGCTTTCTCCATCGTCACACTCACATAAAGCTACATAGTCTTCATTAAAGAGGAACTCTACAGCTAGGGCTGCCACCTGTCTGGGATTCACCCGTACAGTCCAGGTTTTGAATTATGTGTTTGGGTTTCAGAGAAACTAAAACCCGGACACAATATTCAGACCAGGCTGTGGTTCCCCAAGTAACCAAGATAGTCACAAATAAATCTGTTGCCACCCAGGAGCTGTGGGTGGCAGTCTGGAGACAAGTTTGACATCACTGGGGGGCAGGGCAATGATGTCATCAAGAACAATTTGACCACACCCACTATTCGCTGTGGCACGCTATGCACACCACATTACTACGCTCCTTGGGGGCACCCAAAAGGTGTCCCATGATGCTAAAGTGGTTGGGTTTGGCTTGAAGAAAGGGTGGCAACCCTATATACAGCGTACATATTACAATGCAATAGAAACTTTTTATAGATCAGCAAAAAATACTTAAAACTCGCAAACGGCTTACTAACAGCTAAAACCAACGGTCACTATTCCGTACTCTCAGACCCCATTCACACCTGAGCGTTTTGTAGCTTGAAGCCTGAAGCTTCAAAACGCTGGAGGGGAAAAAATCTATTATTCTCTATGGAGATGGTTCACATCTCCACTACAAAACGCCTGAAGCCAGAAGTTCAAAAACGCCTGAAACTCAAACAAGTTCTGGGACTTTTTTTTAGGCAGATTTGGGCGTTTTTCTGTTTTTAACCAGTTAGCAACCGCCCTATAGACTAAATACGTCTACAAGGCGGTTGCTTAACTCTAGGAGGGCGTCAATGTACGTCCTCCTAGAATCGCGCTCCCGCGCGCCCTGTGGGGCGCGCACACGGGAGTCTCCGTGACTGCCGGGTCCTCCGGACCCGGCTGATCACGGATCACGGTAAATCGCCGCTGATAGCGGCGGTTTACCACGTGATCGCTCCGTCCAATGACGGAGCGATCACTAGTAAACAAACCGGCGTCATGTGATGACGCCGGTTCCTCCCTCTCCTCTCTGTACCGAACGGTACAGTGTGAGAGAGGAGAGGGGAGAGAGCGGAAGCAGCAGCAGCTGCTGCTGCTGCTGCGGGCTGGATCTGTGACACATGCAGTCACAGATCCAGCCATCGATCCCTCCCTGTGCAATACTCTGCAGTACCAGCCATACTCTGCAATGCCCCCATACTCTGCAATGCCCCCACACTCTGCAATGCCCCCACACTCTGCAATGCCCCCACACTCTGCAATACCCCAAAATACTCTGCAATGCCCCCACACTCTGCAATGCCCCCACACTCTGCAATGCCCCAAAATACTCTGCAATACCCCAAAATACTCTGCAATGCTCCGCAATGCCCCGCAATACTCCGCAAATGCCCCGCAATACCCCACAATACTCCGCAATACCCCACAATACCCCACAATACCCCGCAATACTCCGCAATACCCTGCAATACCCCACAATACTCCGCAATACCCCACAATACTCCGCAATACCCCACAATACTCCGCAATACCCCGCAATACTCCGCAATACCCCGCAATACCCTGCAATACCCCGCAATACTCCGCAATACCCCACAATACCCCACAATACTCCGCAATACCCCGCAATACTCCGCAATACTCCGCAATACCCTGCAACGTCGTCTATGGGGATTTTTAAGTAGCGAAGTTTGGCGCCATTCCACGAGCGTGTGCAATTTTGAAGGGTGACATGTTGGGTATCTATTTACTCGGCGTAACTTCATCTTTCACATTTATGCAAAAGAATGAAGAAAAAAATACTAAATTTGCCAAATTTTATAACAGAAACAAAGAAAAATTATTTTTTTTTTACAGAATTTTCAGTCTTTTTTCTTTTATAGCGCAAAAAATAAAAAACCCAACGGTGATTAAATACCACCAAAAGAAAGCTCTATTTGTGTGAAAAAAAGGACGAAAATTTTATTTGGGTACAGTGTTGTATGACTGAGTAATTGTCATTCAAATTGTGAGAGCACCGAAAGCTGAAAATTGGTCTGGTTATTAAGGGGGTTTACGTGCCTAGTGGTCAAGTGGTTAACATTGGTGACCCTAGACCTGTCCTAATTCGCAACAAAACGCGTTAAAAACGCTGCAAAAATTGCAGTAAAAAACGCCGCAAATATCGCGGCAAAACGCGGTAAAGAACGCCGCAAAATCGCGGCAAAACACTACGCTCAGGTGTAAATGCAGCCTTACTCTTGGGTCTCTCCACTGCCTTTGAGGCAGTTGAACACCCCCTCCTCAAAAAAAAAAAAAAATTCCCTTGTCCTCCGTGACTGAACTCTCCATTGTATAGAAATTGGAACTATGAGCTAAGAAATTTGGACTCTCCATTGGTTCGAATCTTACCTATCTCTCCACACCTTCAGTGTTACTTACAACCAGGCAGGGATGTCTTAATGAGAGGGCACACCTGGGCACTGCCCAGGGGCCCCAGCTGCATGGGGGCCCCTCTGCACTTTCCCCAAAGCAGCTGGTCCTTGAGCCCACGCTTCCCAGAAATTGGGGGCCCCAATGATGGCACTAAGAGTGATAGATACACAGGGGGAGGCAGTCTGCCTTCTACCTACTTGATGTCTGTTTACCTGCTAGACATGTGCATTAGTTTTCGTTAGAATGCATTTTCGTCCGAAAATCTGTTTTTTTCGTTATCGTTTTAACAAACGATAACGAAAGTGCAAGAAACTAAAACCGAAAGATCCAACATAAAAAATGCTTTATTTTCGTTTTCGTTGCGGTAAAAATTCGATATAGAGAGATTCGACATTATAGGGAAAAGATTCGACATCATAGAGAAAAGATTTAACATTATAGAGAAAAGATTCGACATTATAGAGAAAAGATTCAACACTATAGAAATAATAGATTCGACATTACAGAGAATAGATTTCGATTTATGAGAAAATAGATTCGACATTATAGAGAATAGATTCGACATTATTACTAGTCATACAACATCAGAATTCTTGTAGGCGGAATATTCGAACAGAAATGTACGATTCGACGTAAAGATTCGACGTTCCGTCGAATATTCTTTTGACCATTCGACAGAAACCAAAAAGATTTGACGTTCCGGCGAATATTCTTTTGACCATTCGACAGAAACCAAGTATTATTGGATTTTCGGACGAAAGCTATTCCCCAACGAAAAACGAAATGGATCAAAACGATTTTTGGGAGTAACTAAATAAATTTATTTTCAAAACGAAAACGAAAAAACAAAACAAAATATTCCAGTCTGCACATGTCTAACCTGCACTGTCATCATTGTAGGGGCCCCAGAGCATTTCTTTGCCCAGGGGGCCATGATGTTATTTAGAACAATAGGTGCTGGAACTTAACCACGGCCCCACAAAACCCCTCCACCTAAACATACCCTCCAAATCACATCAAATAGTGGGTGTGTTCAGTCAAATTTTACAAAAACAATAGGAGGGTCTTAACCTCTTGACAACCGAGGACATCCCTGGGACGTCCTCGACTTTGTGCGGTGATATCTGAATGATGGGTGCAGCTACAGGCATCATTCAGATATCGCTGTCTTCAGCCGCCGTTTCTTTGCACGATAAGAATGATCAAAGCGGCAGTTCCGCTGCTTGATCGTTCTTATAGGCAGCGGGAGGGGACATCCCCCCCTCCCGCCGCCATCCGGTGCTTTTCCGGGCTCTCCCGTGCCATCGGGGGCCCGGAGAGCGAATCGGCCGGCGCTGCCTGGAAAGCATAGAGATGACTGGTGACCAACATGCTAATCTAACCTCCTTTGGTCTGTCCTACCTACTGTAATGTACTTTTTACCCTCTAAAGCCTCGTACACATGCACGGTTTTCTCGGCAAGAAACAGCAAGAAAACTGCGGGCAGAGCTTTCTTGCCGAGTATACCGAGCGTGTGTACAAGGCTTTGAGGTTTCTCGTTAAGAAAACTGCCCAGAATCTAGACGAGAAAAATAGAGAACCTGCTCGCTATTTTCTTGTCGTGTTTCTCTGCAGTGTTTTCCTGCCTAGAAACCTGAGCGTCTGTATACTTACTTGTCGCCCTGGAAACCGAAATGACTTTGACGCCTGTGCGGTAGCTTCCAAGGCATAGGTAGGGTGTAGCAAGATGGCGGCAATGGCATTGAATGTGACGAGCGCATGCTCGTCATAGTCGATGACGTCACCGCGTTCGTGCCATTCAAAAGAACTATCTATCCAATGCAACTGTACATAGCCAGCACCTTTTTGGTTTAGTGGGACGGAAGCAAAGCCAAAGGATCAGCAGTTTTTAGAGCAGTATCATTTCTCACTTCTACGGTGTGCAGTACTGCATTTGGCCAGAGGCGCGGGGCGCCGGAGCTGATCGGAGCCATTTGGAAATACTCGGAAACACTCAGAAATACTCTTTCCTGTGTGTTTCCAAACCTTTCCGGGGATAGCCAAGGGCAGCCAAACGAACTCTGAGTATTTCCAAATCTCTCCGGCACCCCTCCACCTCTGGCCACATGCTGTATTGCATGACATAGAAGTCAATGTAGAACAAATTATTTTCATTTCCATTGACTTCTATGGGGAAACTTGCTTTGATATGCGAGTGCTTTGGATTACAAGCATTCTCCTGGAACGGATTATTCTTGTAATCCAAGGTTCCACTGTAGTGTATATGGGGCCTAAGACCGCATTCACATCTAGGCGTTTTTACGCCTGTAGCGCTACGCCGCTGCCGCCAGAGGGCTGGAAATACATGTCCCTCTATGGAGATGGTTCACATCTCCACGCCGAACGCCTGACGCTTATCGCCTGAAAAAAGGTCCCGGACCTTTTTTTCAGGCGTCTTTCGGCGTTTCGGCTAGGAGATGGGAAGCATCTCCATAGAGGGGGTCATTCTGGGGCACATCTGGGCGGACAATACCGGCGTTTTGTCGCCGCAAATCGCGGTACAAAACGCCGCTATTTGTACCGCGATTTGCGGCGACAAAACGCCGCGATTTCGTCCGCCTAGATGTGAATGGAGCCTTAGAGTCTGCATAAGACTTGAGACTGGGGCGAAGGTTCACCTTCCAGCAGGACAATGACCCTAAACATACAGCCAGAGCTACAATGGAATGGTTTAGATCAAAGCATATTCATGTGTTAGAATTGCACAGTCAAAGTCTAGACCTAAATCCACTTGAGAATCTGTGACAAGACTTGAAAAATTGCTGTTCACAGACACTCTCTATCCAATCTGACAGAGCTTGAGCTATTTTGCAAAGAAGAATGGGCAACAATGTCACTCTCTAGATCTGCAAAGCTGGTAGAGACATCCCCAAAAAGACTTGCAGCTGTGATTGCAGGGAAAGGTGGTTCTATGAAGTATTGACTCAGGGGGGCTGAATACAAATGCACACCACACTTTTCACATATCTTCCCAATTATGAGCCACTTTGTGTTGGTCAATCACATAAAATCCCAATAAAATACATTTACGTTTTTGGTTGTAACATGACAAAATGTGGAAAATGTCAAGGGGTATGAAAACTTTTTTAAGGCATGGTATGTATATGCATGTGTATGTGCTTTACATGTACAGGCATACCCCACTTTTAAGTACACAATGGGACCAGAGCATGTATGTAAAACGAAAATGTACTTAAAAGTGAAACAATACCCTTTTTCACTTCTAGGGTGTCAGGGGCACACTGGAACAGGGCGGGGTATGCTCTTGGAGCTTCAGCTCCTTCTACCGTGGCTGCAAAATGTCTGTTCAGTACTTGTAAGGCACTTTACATACACTCACGGGCATGTCCTTACTCGCGAGTGTATGTAAAGTGAGTGTACTTAAAGCGGGGTATGCCTGTATGTGTAAGCAGTATGTTGTGTGTATGTATATGAATGTGTATGTACAGTGTGTTGCATGTATGTGCATCAGTGTGCATGTATGTTGTATGAATACGTATGTATTTTGTATGCTTGGATATGTTTTCAGTGTGTGTGTATGTTGCATGCATGTGTATATGCGTCGTGAATGTATGTATGCAAGTTACATGTATGTGTATGTATTTTGTATGCTTGTATATGTATGCAGTATGTGTGTGTTGCATGTATGTATGTGTATGGAAGTTGCAGTGTGTATGCATGGTGCATGTATGTGTGTGTGTGTGCAGTGTGTATGCAAGTTACATGTATGTGTATGTATTTTGTATGCTTGTATATGTATGCAGTGTGTGTGTGTGTGTTGCATGTATGTGTATGGAAGTTGCAGTGTGTATGCATGGTGCATGTATGTACCTTTGTGGTATGTATATGCATGTGTATGTGCTTTACATGTACAGGCATGGTATGTATATGCATGTGCTTTACATGTACAGGCATACCCCACTTTTAAGTACACAATGGGACCAGAGCATGTATGTAAAACGAAAATGTACTTAAAAGTGAAACAATACCCTTTTTCACTTCTAGGGTGTCAGGGGCACACTGGAACAGGGCGGGGTATGCTCTTGGAGCTTCAGCTCCTTCTACCGTGGCTGTAAAATGTCTGTACAGTACTTGTTAGGCACTTTTACATACACTCACGGGTATGTCCTTACTCGCGAGTGTATGTAAAGTGAGTGTACTTAAAGCGGGGTATGCCTGTATGTGTAAGCAGTATGTTGTGTGTATGTATATGAATGTGTATGTACAGTGTGTTGCATGTATGTGCATCAGTGTACATGTATGTTGTATGAATACGTATGTATTTTGTATGCTTGGATATGTTTTCAGTGTGTGTGTATGTTGCATGCATGTGTATATGCGTCGTGCATGTATGTATGCAAGTTACATGTATGTGTATGTATTTTGTATGCTTGTATATGTATGCAGTGTGTGTGTGTTGCATGTATGTATGTGTATGAAAGTTGCAGTGTGTATGCATGGTGCATGTATGTGTGTGTGTGCAGTGTGTATGCAAGTTACATGTATGTGTATTTATTTTGTATGCTTGTATATGTATGCAGTCTGTGTGTTGCATGTATGTGTATGGAAGTTGCAGTGTGTATGCATGGTGCATGTATGTGTGTGTGTGCAGTGTGTATGCAAGTTACATGTATGTGTATGTATTTTGTATGCTTGTATATGTATGCAGTGTGTGTGTGTTGCATGTATATGGAAGTTGCAGTGTGTATGCATGGTGCATGTATGTGTGCAGTGTGTATGCATGGTGCATGTATGTGTGTGCAGTGTGTATGCATGTTGCATGTATATGCATATTGCATATATGTTTATGCAGTGCGTATGTATTTTGTATATGTATGCAGTGTGCATGTATGTATATGTATGCTTGTGTATGTATGTACACACACACACATGAGGGTGGGTGTGAAAACAATCACATGCAGTGTTGTGCGCTGGGCTGTATACACTTCTGATTGATGATTAGAACTGCTGTGTCAGCTGACTAGGAATGCTCCAATAAAATGCAGCTTTTCTGTCACATGATTAGAAAGGTCTAACGAACAAGGAATTGCATAGAGACCAGATTGTTTTGTACGGAGCGCTGCACGCTGGCTGTAGGGGGAGGCGTCTAATTGTGGATTCTTTTATCATTAGCGCCACATTGTGGAAGGATTATCGCCTTCCGGGTAATACGAACACCAGCGCTGTCTGCTGACTTACAGCAAATGCCATCTTGTTTTCCGTACAGCGAGGACGCCGCCATCTTGTACGGAAGAACATTGGGATTGGTCATGGTGATATGCTGCGCGGCACCCGATTGCACCAACCGGCAAGGGAAGGGGAAAGGGAAGAGGGGGGCCGTGTCCTTCCACAGGTGCGCTGTCACAGAGATATGAATCTGTAAGATCAGTGTTATGGCAGTTTTAGTACTCTAGCAGTGCATGCTGGGAACTTTGCAAACACGAAGTGCTGTCCAGCTTGCTATAGAAGTTGGTGTGCTGAACATTAGAGTTCCCCTTTAATTCAGTTGTATGGTCACAGGGTGCTTTCTATTGGTAGAACGTGGCTCGTTCCTTCTTATACATCTTGTGCGTTCTACTCATGTCTCTTTTCTTTTGTTAGCAGGTTTGGATACGTTTTATATTTATTATGTTAAACAACTTGTCTAACAGGGCAGTTTTTTTTGCATACAAGTTAAACCCACCCCCCCCATAATTATTATTTTATTTTTTTATTCTCTTTCTCCAAACAGTATATTTATTTCTTGATAGCAGAGACCCTGGAGAATAAAATTGTGGTAGTTGCAGTTTTTTTTATGTTGCACAGTAATTAATCAAATGCATATTGCCAGGGGAAAAATACACCCAAGTGAATTTAATTCTAATAAACACAATATTGTACCTACCTTTTTTTTTTTTTTTTTTGGTAAGATATAAAAGATGGGGTTGCATCAAGTAAATAGATAACGAACATGTTAAGTCCTAACATTTGAGCACACCTACAGATTTGCAAATACTCACAAATTATGGTATCCAAAATTCACAGTGCATCTAATCATCTAAGACCCACCTCTTCTGAAGGATTAGGACGTCGCTGGATGCAAAGTGCCTTGAGGCGATTTAGTTGGCATTTGTAGGGCAATATAAGTTATTCACTCACTCATCCAGATCATCAAAATATGCATTCCACCAAGTGTGTGGGTGTTTTTTAATCTCTTCCCGAGCACTAACAGTTTCTATTTTTTATAAAGCACTGGCTTCAGCTTTCCCAGTACCACTTCCCTGAACTTCCTGTTGGGTTTTCAGTACATTGATTACCAGCACAGTCTCTTACATCTGTTGTGTTTGGAGGAGGTGGGAGCAAGGCAGTGGCTTCTGGTTCTAGGCCTGTGTGCTTCAATTTCTCAAATCCCTTGTAGCCTCATTCTTTTTCTAAGACTGGCCATACACCTATAGATTATCTGCAGATTTTCTATGGTCAGATGGAAAAAGTGGAACAGATTCCTCCATCTACGCTGATCTGTGTGGATGGAAGAATCTCCCACTGGCCCAGGCTTCCAGATCTTGCTAGTCAGCCCCACTGGCTCTCACAATACCTGAACATTCTGATTGGGTGCAGGCATTGTTTAGGTTGAGAGCCAGCGGGGCCAATAAGCAAGATACTGAAGCTTGGCCCAGTGGGAGATTTCTTCATCCACAGTTTGGTGTATATGGAGAAATCTGTTGCACTTTTTCCGTCTAACCATAGAAAATCTGCAGATAATCTATAGGTGTATGGCCAGCTTTAGTTGACAGAGTGGCTGATTGAAATTTGGCTTGTTCACTAGGAACCGGCCAACGTTTGCTCAGTGTATGGGCAGCTTAACATCAGAACCTGGGCCTGGATCTAAAATATGACATTCAATGTTTAGTAAGTAAAGCAATCACAGCAGTAAAAGTGCACCGTTTTCAAGGCCAATTTTTTTTCTGGTTCATTAGGAAGTGGCTGAAAATGTTCTCATTGTATGGCCAGCTTAACACTAGAAGTGGAGCCACTGCCTAATGTAACCATATGATTCAGGAGGAAAGAAGAACTTTACAATGATTTAAAGTGCATTTACACTTTGGGAGCCAAATTGGGATACTTACTTATTTGATAAATGTCCCCATTCACATATAACTTAAATGTAAACTTACCTTTTTTAGATGCTCTGTTCTACACCCTCCAGCAAGAAAAAGTCTACTAGTTCTCCTCGGGGAATGCAGTGTTGGAAGGGGGTGGCGGGGGATGCAGAGGTGAGCGGTGCTGGGAGGGTGGCGGGGGATGCAGAGGTGAGCGGTGCTGGGAGGGTGGCGGGGGATTAGGGCTGGACTGGAACAAAAATTTGGCCCTGGACTTCAGCCAGACTGGCCCACTTTGACAGGTCTCTCCCATGGCGGCCGGACAACTCCCGCACCCGGCCACCCAAGCCCCCCTCTCCCCCTTCACTAGCCGTTCTACTTTATTAGAGTAGAATTACTGGTACTCTTATAGGCAGTACCAGTGGGGAAGCTAGACATTATTTCACCGGGGCAAAGAATCAGTTTGGTGCCCCTCCTTATGGGACAAGGTTAGGCAGAAGTGAGAAACTCCCAGGCCATAGCTATTGAGTCAGCTGTCTTTCCCCTCCCCCATGCTCCTCTGTCGTCCCCCCCCCCCCCCCTGCTCCTCTGGTCCTCCCCCTGCTTCTTTGTCCCCCCAGGTGAGCGCTGCTGGGAGGGAGAGGAGGTGAGCGCTGCGGGAAGGGAGAGACAGAGGAGTGGAGGTGGGCGGCGGTCCGCTGTCACTGAAGCCAGCCTACTGAGCCATCGGCCCACCGGGAAACACCCTGTAGTCCCAATGGCCAGTCCATCCCTGCGGGGGATGCAGAAGTGAGCGGTGCTGGGAGGGTGGCGGGGGGATGCAGAGATGAACGGTGCTGGGAGGGTGGCGGGGGATGCAGAGGTGAGCGGTGCTGGGAGGGTGGCATGGGATGCAGAGGTGAGCGGTGCTGGGAGGGTGGCAGGGGATGCAGAGGTGAGCAGTGCTGGACAATGGTGGTAATGATTGCTGAGCAGTATTGGAAGAAGGTGGCAGGGGATGCAAGGGTGAGCAGTGCTGGGAGGGTGGCAGGGGATGTAGAGGTGAGCAGTGCTGGACAATGGTAATGATTGCTGAGCAGTATTGGAAGAAGGTGGCAGGGGATGCAGAGGTGAGCAGTGCTGGGAGGGTGGCAGGGGATGCAAGGGTGAGCAGTGCTGGGAGGGTGGCAGGGGATGCAGAGGTGAGCAGTGCTGGGAGGGTGGCAGGGGATGCCGAGGTGAGCGGTGCTGGACAATGGTGGTAATGATTGCTGAGCAGTATTGGAAGAAGGTGGCAGGGGATGCAGAGGTGAGCAGTGCTGGGAGGGTGGCAGTTCCACTTTAGGCTTGCACTCCGCTTTAATGCCTGAGTCTCTGTAGATTATCTACAGAAATACATTGTCCTGTTTACCATTATCATTGAAAGTAAAAAAATAATAATTTGAGTCAGAATACTAAGAGGGGAAATCTTCCATTAGAGACACTAGTTCTAGTGACACACTGGGATTTCTTCTCCTTTCCTGTTTTGGGGACACAGATGACAAAAAAACAAAAAAAAACCTGAAGGAGTTAGTTTATAGCCCTCCCTTATTCTATTTAAAAAAAAAAAAGGGGGGGGGGGGCACTCGAGGATGCCTTTTTAGTAACATATTAACAACTTATGTTCATGACCGTATGGAAACTGGACCACCCATAAAGATTTAAATGGCAGAGCACTTCCTACAATCGGATGAACTGAAAAAGGTTCTTGGCTGAATGGGGAATTATTCATAAGAATAATCAACACACCCAATGATTTTTGTCTCCCTGCCAGTATGCACTTTCGGTCCTTTGCCCTGTGGCATTTTGAGCAAGCAATGGCTCCCTCCCTATCTGAAATTTAAAGTCAGATCACCACATTAATTTTTGTTATAAAATGTCTTATTTTGCCCCAATCTGCTCACTAATCCAAACACTACTTAGAACGGGTGTTTTGCATGATGCCTTTCTTTTGATCAGTTGCTTGGAATCCATGCTAGTGCCTCCCCTACCTAGATTATCTGCCATTGTTATTGACTGTCGGAAAGTGTTCTCCCTTCCTGATAAATAGTTTATGTATACACGCATTTCATGTGATATTATTCACCTTTTATTATGCTTTATTTCAGGTTTCCACTTAAGGATGCAGATCGTCTTTATCTCTGGACAGTTGCCATACAGCGAAGTGACTGGACTCCAGGGCCCTACTCTTTCTTGTGTAGTGAACACTTCACACTGGATAGCTTTGTTCCACGTATGCCTGACCAGCACCCGCTTCTTAGACCAGATGCTGTCCCCTCCATTTTTGAAACTGGAAGGGGAAACCAAAGAAAAGGAGCCATAGACAAGCACGTTCTTGGCATTGGAGGAAGAAAGTATGTTCAGAAGAGAAGAGCTCCATCTTCTATAGAGGAGAACACGCCACCCATGTACTCCAATGAGGAGGTTATGAAAGAAAATGAGCTTCACTTTGACATTAATGGCCAAGATGACATGAACCCCAGTTTTCTTCCTAAAGCATCACCCGTTACCACAGTTTGTAGGTTTATCTACTCCCTGCATTCGTATAGCCGGTCTTCTACAACCTCCTTATTACAAAATGTAGTAAACATGAAGGTTCCACCTCATCCAGGTGTAGAGGAAACAGAAATGACTTGTGAATTTTTGTCTTCTACACCAAATGGTCAGTGCCTTTCCTCTGCCGTACATGACGGTGAATATTTCTTGTCTCAGGTAGACCATTCTCTGGGGTTGTCCTGCCATGTAGAAGTTAGTGATAACGCAGAGTTGAACTCCATAACAAAAGACCCTCCTGAATTGGAGGATACTGAGATTAGCACTATGCTCTTGGAGTCTTATGAAGTTTGTGTAGAGGAGCCCTGTGATTATACAGGTGAACCAGAGGAGTTTCTGCTTCAAGAAGATGATTACCTGGATCCCAGCCCTGTTAGCTTGTTGCATTCATACTGCTCTACCTCTGACCCTCTGCCTAAGAAGAGACACCAATGCCTGACAGCAACGTGTGATATGGAGTGGAGTGCTGAGCAATCTAGCAGAGATCCATTCAATTTAAATAAGCAAGGTATGAACATATATTTATCTTATTTATGTAGGCTTACATTTTATCCACAGCATTTTACAGGGAAAACTGAATCATTCACCCCAGACAAGGTTACAATAAAATGTCCTCACCACAGCCATTTACACATAACCATGGCAAAACCTAATCAACCTACCAGTATAATGCTGGGTTGTGGGAGCAAAGCCACACAAAAGAAGGAAAACCTGCAAATTGCATGCAAGGAGTTGGATAATAACGAAATCCCACGCTTAAGTGCAAAAAAAAATTACCGCAGCTGACACAATACAGACATTAGTATACAGACATTAAAAACACAAAGTGCAGCACAAAAAAAAAAAAAAAAAATGCAGGTCAATAATCAATTTTTGTGTCATCGTATAGGCAAAATATAAGTGACCTTAAATAGTGGCAGCAATTGAAAAAATTTAAATTGTTGTAAAGGAAATTGTTGTGGATGCCATACTTGCCTGCTTTGTGCAGTGGTTTTGCACAGAGCAGCCTCGATCCTCTTCTTGAGTACCTCCGCTGGTGCTCTGGGCCCCTCTACCCTTATCGTGTGCTCCCATAGCAAGCCGTTTGCTGTTGGGGCACTCGTGTGTGTGTGTGTGTGTGTGTGTGTGTGTGTGTATTTATGTGCGCTTTCTTCAGAGCCAACTCTCTGCATCCAAAAGACACAGAGCATGGCTTGGCCCCACTCAGGCCTCACTGGCTGTGATTGACAGCAGCGGGAGCCAATGACTCCTACTGCTGCATCGCCTCCAATTAGGAGGGAGAGACCTGGGAGAGCCTTGGGTCTCGTGCACATTGCTGGATCGAGATTGGGCTTGGGTAGGTCTAAGGGGAGAGCTAGCTGCACACTGAGGCCCCTTTCAGACTGGGGCGGGAGCTGCGGTGGCGGTATAACGCCGCTAAAAATAGCGGCGCTATACCGCCGGAGTTGCCGCGGGTATCAGCCGCTAGCGGTGCGGTATTAACCCCCGCTAGCGGCCGATAAAGAGTTAATACCGCCCGCAATGCGCCTCTAGGTGTGTGATCACACACCTTCACTCACCTGAGCTTGGTATCTCCTACACTCAATCACTTAGTCACCTACCTGTCACTTTTTTTATTTGTTTGTTTTTTGGACTGCACTCCATTATTGTTTATAAGATTCCACTTTTTCTTCAAGTCCTGCCAATTTTACTTTTGCTTACTTCCATCATTCACCCAAGGAGGTCTCTTGTCTGAACTGTTCACATATTATTGACATTTGAAGACTTTTATGTGTGTTTTCTGTTACACAGTTTGGGCTAGACTACACCCACTTTATTTCCAATTGTAGGTCACTTCCATTGTGTTAGTACACCTCACCACCCCACTGGTCCACGGATTTTTGTCCACTCACCCCTCCCTCTCTTCCTCCCCCATTCCAGGTTTTTACAGCGCAGACACTTACACAATTTTCACAGTATTATTCCTTGTCTTGAGAGGACAACATTCACCCCACTGCCCTTTTTTCTGGCCCACTCCCCCTCACCTATATCCCATACAGCGCAGGAGTTTCACCTAGTACATTTAGTATGCATAGAATGCTTGAAGTTGGGAAAACTTTCAGCCTTTACAACCACGGAATGGAGGACATAATACAACCTCATCCATACAGCAGACCCACCTCCATAGCCCATCACTTATTATACATGTTGTGATGAGCTGTGTACATAGTGGTGTGAAATTTGCCCCATGCAAATTGTTTACTTTTTCATATTTGAACAGGCAAACATTAGATCTTCATTCAGTGCCTATAGCCAATGGTAATATACTGTATATTTGAGCAAATGACATATAAAATTGACATAGCATGTTCATTCAGCCATCTGGTGTTCTGTTTGCTACTAATGTGTGGTGTCATGCTAAGATTAAAATAACACCCATAGAAAGAAGGTTGTGGATGCCTGAGGCCCCATACACACGATAGAATCCATCCGCAGATAAATCCCAGCAGATGGGTTTCTGCGGATAGATCCTATGGTGTGTACACGCCAGCGGATCTGTTTCCGCGGAGAAATCTCCTCTGGGATGGATTCCAGCAGATCGGATATTTGCTGACATGCACAACAAATCCATCTGCTGGAATCCATTCCAACGGATGGATCCGCTCGTCTGTACAGACTTACCGGATCCATCCGTCCAAAGGGATTCCCCGCACGCGTCGTAATGATTTGACGCATGCGTGGAATTCCTTATATGACAGCGTCGTGCCCGTCGCCGCGTCATAATAGCGGCGACGGCGCGACACGTCATCGCCAGAGGATTTCAGCGCGGATTTCAATGCGATGGTGTGTACACGCCATCGCATAGAAATCTTCTGAAATCCTCGAGAGGATTTATCCGCGGATACGGTCCGCTGGACCGTATCTGCGGATAAATCCTCTCGTGTGTATGGGGCCTTAGTCTGCCAAAGGATTTAAAAAGATCACCAAATGGTTTGAAATTCACTGTTCTGCTGAAAGGAGAAAAGTCTCCAAGCAATGTAGACTTCAAACTACTGCAATTGGTCCAGGGCTGGCTGGTAAGGATGAGCTCTGGCGTGTTCGCATAGTACACGTGCAGAGCCCGCCAGGAAGTGTGCACGGTGCTGCGCTAATCACAGCCAGACATTTCACGATCTCTGCAGCTGAGCATCGGGACAATGTCTCCCTGATTGTGATTAGCGCAGCGCCGTGCACACTTCCTGGCGGGCTCTGTACTATGCGAACATGCCAGAGCTCATCCTTACTGGCTGGTTAAGAAAATTCAGGGCAAGAGCTGACTATTTGATGCTAAAAGAAGTCTCCAAAACATTTAATTGTGGAATTTGCATGTACCTTCAAGGGCCATTTCTTAAATCAGTGCACCTATGTGAAAGATCATAAGTTGGGCCCCGTTGTCGGTGTGTGTGTGTGTGTGTATATGTATATAATATAATTAAAAAATAAAAAATGTGGTGAGTTTAGCAAAGGCTGGGCATGGTTTCATTGGGTATGGCCTACAGGGGTGGTGATAAAAAGGCAACTTGCATAATGTGGTGAACAGCGACTGTAAAGTGCATTGTGGCTGGTAGAACCGAAAGAAATGTCACTTTGCAACATTTCATTAAAATAAAAAATATAAGCAATTGTAGTAGTGTCGTGACCCAGAATTCTCAACTGGACGGGTTGCGGGGCTCCAGGGAGCTTACAATTTACAGAGGTAACTGGCGTTTCAGTTCCCTCATTATTTAATAAAATCCATTTTGGGACCTGGAGCCCGGGGATTTCGTAGAGAATCCGGGTGGGATGAAATCCCCAGTCCTGGGTCCAGATTTACCAGCACACTGATCAGGCTTGGAAGGGAGAACCCAGAGAGTGCAGGTGTGCACTGAAGTAGCTAGAGAAGCTGGAGAGTGCAGGTTGCACTTTGAAACCCAGAGACCTAAATCTGAGGTTGCTGACAGGCGTCAGGAGGGCTTCATGCGGGAGCCTGAGCAGTGGTGCTGCTGCTGAAGAGAGGCAGGTGGCTTGGTATTTTCTTTTGCATGTGTGAGCCAGGAGGCTGTAGTTATTATTTTGTTTGGACTTTTATTTTTGCCTTTTTAATAAAAATGGGCTACCATGCCCTTAAATATAGTTCCGGACTGGCGTGAATCACTTAAAAACGCATATACCATGAGAGCTAACCACCTTCAACATTACACAATGTAGCCTTCTCATCACACACCAGTGGCAGCATTCTAATGCAGCTGCTAGTATAAATTGGCCTTTAGTCTAACTGCACTATCCATGGAAAGAAACAAAGGGTAGTACCACTAGTGCCTCAAGGCCAAATGACCTACCAAACCACCCTATATACTCACCAATGGAGAGAACGCACCGCCCAGACCAGTACCACTATCCGGTGTGTGACGCTTGCCCGGTCCAAGACCCACAGCAGAACCAATAATCGCCGTTGCCATCTTGAAAGAGGGCAGGACGGTGGCATACTGAGCTCCAGGCATTGTAGCCAACAGGTCGAACAGTACGAACCAGCGGCCGTGACTGCTCCCTAGACAGCGGTTATTTGACACAGGTAGTTCATGCAAAGAAACGCACAAACATTTTTCAATTGAAAATTGCATGGAGGGATGGTCCATGTTAGACTGGAGGACAACTCTGCAGAATACCTACAAGGTGCCATTTCTGGTAAAAGAGCAAATGCCAGATTCCGAGGCCAAGGGTGTACTTCTATTTTCCACAGCACACAATTGCATTTATTGAGATTTCTATTGCATAAATAATTTGAAAGGGTAAATGTTCTATGTGTTTTCATTCAAGTATATTATCCTTATCTGTTGACCTTTTGCGATCCCATATTTGCCTCTTCACATATGTTGAAAAAGTAAACCGTTTTAATGGGGTGTACTAACTTTTTTTTTTTTTTTTTTTTTTTTTTTTTTTTTTTTTTTTTTTTCTGTGTGGTGGGGGGGCTGGAATTATTCATCCATGTCAGTATTTCTTAAAAGATTTTCTCCATGCGTTTTTTGGTTTAAGTTGTATAATGTTATGAGTCTCATTCTTTCTCAAGGTATTTGCAAGTCCTGAATGCTGCAGAGACTAATGCCAAAAGATTACATGGCACCAATTCCTGTAGTTTTCTGTGAGTTCAGGGCATCTGAAGGGGACAGTTCTTTGACTGTGCTCACTCCTCCCTGAGCAGAGCGATGCTGACTGTTAGTCAGCATGACTTCTGCTCTACTTCTCCGCGCTCATTGGAGTGGTTCTCTAAAACTGCCATGAATCAAGGCAGCTGGCGGATCTCGAAGTCGCGATGCATACTAGCGCATTATGCCTTTTTTTACCTTGCAGGTCCAAAACCACTTTAAAGCCTGAGGTTCACCCAAAAAACAAGTATCTAACATTACATTCAGTATACCTCAAACATGTACAGTATGCCTTTTATTTTTTGGGGGGTGTACATACAGTATTTTCCTCCCGGCTTCCGGGTACTCGCTCCCGCGGGAGTGGGCGTTCCTGTGCAGTGCCGCAATGTCACATGGGACTTCGCCCATATGATTGACGTGCCTGAGAAAAACTCCCCCCCAGCGTATAAGGCGTGTCACGACTTTCCGAAAGTAGCCGAACCGCGAGTCGGCTCTATACGGCGCCTGCGCAGTCAGCTCTACACGGCTCCTAGTCGGTGCGCAGGCACCGTCTAGAGCCGACTCGCGTTTCGGCTACTTTCGAAAAGTCATGACATGCCTTATCCGCTGGGGGGGAGTTTTTCTCAGGCACGTCAATCATATGGGCGATTCCCCTGGAAGCCGGGAGGATAATACCGTATGTACACCCCCCCCCCCCAAAAAAAAACGGCATACTGTACATGTTTGAGGTATAGTGAATGTAATGTTTTATATACTTGTTTTTTGGGTGAACCTCCGCTTTAAGGGCTTCTTTGGATGATTAGAACCAGGCAGCAGATGCCTGCAGTAACAATCGGCATCTTCCTGTGGCTGGGATCGCAGGTATATGTGAACTTCTGCAGCCAGGAAGCCTGTACAAAGCAATGAGCGGTGTAAAGAGCTGGCCACATGTATAGGCACCTCCAGTGGTAACCTGCAGTTAGGAAGAGGTGTCCAACCCTTGTAGCAATCTGTCTGCATCCAGGATTGAACATCTGTCCCTAACTGCTGGATGTGCAAATAATAAATGTGAACAGTGGCAAACCGTCAGCCAGGCTGCTGCTGTTAAACATCTGTGATCCCATTTGCAGGAATCCACTGTCCTAATTGCACACGTGAGAGCTACAAGTCTTCTGTTTTTTTTTTATATGCTTCTGCACTGCACTAATGTATTCAGTTTCCGTGTATAGATTTTAAGTGACAGTCCATCTAGTGTACACCAGCGTGTAAAACTATGCCCTCTCCAGAATGTCTATACAGGCATATTTGGCGTATGGAGGGCGTTCTAATTCTAGTGAGCTGGCTGATTTCTCAGCTAACCAGAATTTAATGGCGTGTAGCGTTCTCTGTGACCACAACATTACAGTAATCATTGACGGCTCTTAGGAAGTGTAACCTGAAGCTACATGACCCAGAGTGCACTGCTTCTGTGTGATGTCACATCCTAGAAGAACAAGGAAGAGAAATGGCATTGGAGCCTAGCACAGGTGAATAACTGCAATGATTAGTCATTGGGATACATTGTAATACAGAGGAGGATATCTCTCTGCAGAATATGCCTGACTAATTGTATGCAGACTGTTTTTTTATCAGCAAATTCAAGCCACTGTTAAGTTTTAGTGTAGCTGTGAAAAGATTTCTATAACCTCTGTACTGGCAAATATTTCATATGAGCATTCAAGATGCAAAGCAAAGATTTGTTAGTAGTGTGCGTTTTAACAAACTAGCCATGCTGGGTCTTGTAGTTCCAGGGCCAAAGCTTTTCTATACTTTTGACACTCTTTAGTTTAGTATCTCCTGTATGATGGTCCATTAACTTCTTCATGGTGTATTCACTCACATTGTATAAGATCGTCCATTAAAATGAATGAGCTACCAAAGCACTCTAACATGGGCGCGACCCTTTTTGAAATGCAATGCACTACTGTGTGCTGCGCACACACACACACACACACACTCTATCTCATAAAAGTGAGTACACCCCTCACATTTTTGTAAATATTTTATTATATCCTTTCATGTGACAACACTGAAGAAATTACACTTTGCTACAATGTAAAGTAGTGAGTGTACAGCTTTCTATGACAATACAGAGACAGTGGGGGTCATTTACTAATACTGGAGAGTGCAAAATCTGGTGCAACTCTGCAAAAATAAATACCCTTCCACGTTTTATTGTCAAAGCGTTTGTTAGAAAAAGGAAAAAATATATAGATCCTGTTCCCTTTAAAGCATGTTATACAGCACATAAATATTGTGTGACAAAAAATAAGCAACGTCCACCGTTTTATTCTCTATGGCAGGGATATGCAATTAGCAGACCTCCAGCTGTTGTAGAACTACAAGTCCCATGAGGCATAGCAAGACTCTGACAGCCACAAGCATGACACCTAGAGGCAGAGGCATGATGGGACTTGTAGTTTTGCAACAGCTGGAGGTCCGCTAATTGCATATTACTGCTCTATGGCCTCTGCTTAAATGTAAATGCTGAGGTCATGTAGGAGAATGTCAGAATTGGGCTGGAAGTGGTTAATTCTCCCTCTCAACGACGTCTCCAGGTCCTATACCTGCAGAAATATCTCCAGTATATCACATGCTCAATTTGGAGCATTTTATTAATCGCAGACCTAATAAAAAAAATTAAAATAAATAAATAAAAAAAAGCAGTGATATTGCAGAGCTCAAAGATAGCTCCTTCATCAGGCTATTTGTGTGATTTATCTCTTTTGAAGAATTTGGTCAGCGGCACAATTCGGTCATTACATCTCTCCGTGGAACTTTGGCTCCTTTACTATTTTAAATGCACCAACATTTTTTGTTTTTTTACTTGCCTGCTTCCCTTAAACAAATTCAGAATATATGCCTCCAGTAAAAAAAAAAAGATTTCTGGCTCCTTTCCATCACGACTGGTAACATTATACTTTGTGTGACTTACAGATGCACCACCTTTGAACCCTGTTGTGGCCCCTTTGGCATGGATGCTGGGGACCTGGGTGTCAGATCCCTTTGGGGAGGGCGAGTTTCCCTCGATACCAACATTTCGCTATATGGAGAAAGCTGTCATATCACACGTTGGCCAGCCTATGCTGAATTTCACGTGAGTAGCCTCTATACGAAAGATTGATTTGCTGTTTGCTAATGGTGAAAAAATATTATCCCTGATTTTATACAGTCATTATTATTCTTATGATATGCGAATTTCAGCTGGCTCCTGATGAACCGACTGAAATTCTTTGCTTCGCTTCAAAATGTATACCCCATGTAGCTTCAGTGGTGCTTCAAAGCCTCTATAGAACTCTATGGCAAAGCAAGGTGTAAACAGGACTGTAAGCTAACCATTTTATTTAGTGACAGGAGCTTTGACTGAGAGCTTTAACAAAGCATGCTCTCTTTTTCACTTGCATGTTGTGGCTGGTGAAAGCTGCTGCTCCACCATGACCTATGTGTATGTATGTATGTATGTATGTATGTATATATTAGGGCCGAAACAACTAATCGATTATGAAAATTGTAATCGATTAATTTCATAATCGATTAATCGGCCAGTAACATAATGGGGTTAAAAAAACAAAAATTAGCCCTTTATAGTACAAAAAAGCAAATCGCTACTGTAAATATTACTTTCACTGTCCCACAGTAAAAAAAATGAATCCCTTACAGTAGCGATTATTTGCTCTTTTTGTACTTATTTTTGTTTTTTTAACCCCATTATGTTACTAAACATCTCAGGCCTGGGTCACACCTCAGTTTTTTGCAGAAACACACTACAATTCATTTACATGGTTTCCTATGGGACACGTTCACAGCCATCATTTTTTTTTTAGCTGCTGCGTATTTGGAAAGGGCAAGGACTTTTTAACGCAAAACGGTGCCATTTTGTGTTTTTTTGGTTCAATATACTTCAATGGAGAAGCTGCAGAAAAGCATGTAATATGTTTTTGCGGCAATTTGTGTTTTGTAGTCTGCCCAATATCAAATTGGCCCAAAAAAAAAAAAAAATTCAATTTTTTTTATTTTAAGGCTAGTATCCGATTAATCGAAACAATAATCGGCCAACTAATCGATTACGAAAATAATCGTTAGTTGCAGCCCTAGTGTGTATATATATATATATATATATATATATATAACAACTGCCAGAAGTGGTGTTTCAACCTTCATTCCAGATTATACATTTGCCTCATATTGGGGTTTTATGCATCGACAGCAGACTGCATTTACACAGTGTATGTTTCTTTAATATAACCAATAATATCATTACAACGCCATTCTTCAAGATTGAATACATGTCCAATTCTTCCAAATCAATCACTGTATGGATATAGATTACATGATAGAGGTAAAGTGGTAAATATGACTTGAATCCAGAATGGCAGATGCAAGTTAGAAAGAAGGAATCATAGTTGTATTTATTACATGAAGAGAAGGCATGTGATGAGAAATGATATAATGGTAATGTTGTTATGCAGGTTTTGTGCCTCCAACCCTGAAACTGGGAAGCCACTGCACAGAGAATGTGGATTCATCCGTGTGAAGCCGGGAACCAACCAGGTGGCATTTGTATGTGCCCAGAACATAGGTACTGCTACAATGTAGTGCTTGCAAATGTATATTACTATTCTTGATTTTAATCAGGTAGTTATTATTTAAAGCCTAACTCCCAGAAGCTTGTTAACTTGTCATTTCTTTTGTCTAGGGGACTTGATGGTAGTAAACTCAACATTCTGCCTATCATCCTTTAAAATCATTTATAAACCATATACATGGTGTTGTGTTTGAACAGGCTTTGCTGTTCTGTAGAAAAGGAGCCAGGTGCAATTTCATGATGTCACCGGCGCATGCGCACATTTTTGAGGCGATTCACGGCATACTCTGTGTGCCGTCTGCCTATTCCAGATGCCGTGCCTTCATTATGCACTCTCTGCGGCATTGCAATCCCACGAGAGTACGGCACAGTACACCTCTTCCTGAAACACCCCAATGCACATGCGCCAGATTCTGGCCCTTACTACAAGAAAGAGGGAGTTTCATACAGGATCGATGCCGGAAAATAACAGTAAACATGGCGTGGGCTTTGGAAGAGGCGCATAGGAAAATACAACTGCTGTAAAAAAAAAAAGTAAGCAAAAACAGAGGGAGATAATCGATAAGGCAGAATGGTGTAAAACGCATTTATGTCCTGGCTGTGTTGAATTTCAGGACTTGAATGGTTGAGTTTACTATCACTTTTTAAAGCAGTTTCACATATCTAATCTTCGCTTCCCCGGCAGCGTGCACTCCCTAGTTCTCCAGCGGTGGAGTGTTCCTTGGCGTCCTCACATCCTTTGCAGGGCTATGGTCCCTGCACTGGTTTTTATAATGTCGAAGAACCTTGGACTGCTGGAGCATATGGGATAAGAGCCTACAGGGATTGTTCTAGTAGTGTGGATGATTTGATAAGAAGGCTGCTTTCACAATGAGGTGCTATTGCGCTAAAAAAAGCGCCCTGAAAGAGCTGCTCCTTTATATCCAGTGTGAAAGCCTGAGGGCTTTCACACTGGAGAATTGAGCTATCAGGACGGTAAAAAAAAGCTCTGCCAGCCGCATCTTTGAGTCGCTGTAGGAGCGGTGAATATACCACTCCTACAGCGCCCCTGCCCATTGAAATCAATCTGGTAGCGCCTCCAAAGCGGCATTTTTGCGGGCGCGTTTAACCCTTTTTTGGCAGCTAGCAGGGGTTAAAACAGCAACGCTAGCCACCACAAATCGTGGCAAAAACGACAGAAAAGCGCAGTTAAAAATAGCGGCACTTTAGGGCCGACGCACCCAGCGCTTCAGTGTGAAAGTAGCCGAAGTGTTTTATAAAGTTCCCTAGACAGAAATGTGCATTCAATGCTGCAAGGTAGAATTTTTAAGCTTCATGGTGTTCAGCTTTTTTTATAAATTCGTTTTTTGTTTTTTACTTTTAATGCATAGTTAAACCTTTTGGCAGTTTCACTAGAGTTTTCTGTTGTATTCTCTATAGTATAAATTTAAGATAAAATGCAGCAGGAAGGGTGGGACTTCCTATTATTGGCCAAAGCCCAGGAACTCAAGGACAAAGAACTCGCATTTAAATACCCTGAGACATAAACTAAACTGTCAGGAGGGCTAACTCCAGCAGCTACCAAAAGTTGAAATATCTGTTTTGGGTGAACTGGCCCTTATGTGTGTGTGTTTTTTTTGTTTTTTTTGTATTTAGATGTAGAGCTTCATGCATTATTCGCCAACGTGTGTGTTTTTTTTTCCCCACTTTTAATTTAAATAAGAAATTCCTTTTAACATTAAGCATTCCATTGCAGGAGTTCATCAGAATCGCACAGACACAGAAAAATATAACACATTGGCCCCCTGGCTGTTGAGTTGCCCACCTTGCTCCGCTCTCTGCCTATTGGAGCACTGTCTGTCTACTAGACCATGTCCCATTCTGTTCTCATCAGATGACAGACTGGTCAATGCAATCACTCCCAACAATACTTTCCCTTCATGTGGCACCCCGGTCAAAGTGCTTGTCGGTCAGACCTGGACACAAACTCCCTGGATGCCTGTCCATATGCATGCTGCTTCCTGCTGCATGATTCTCCTGGAAAGTTGGCAGCCTAGCCAGGTTCTATTTTTGTAGCTCAACACCCACCTGACAATCAGTCTTAGGCTCCATTCACACCTCCGCAACAAGATACGCCGCGTACGCGGCGTATTTTGCCGCGAGTGTGTGACTTTTTTTTTTTTTTACAAAGCCTTGCCATTGCTTTGTATGGCCGAACGCCAATGCCGCCTGAAAAAAAGGGTCCGGGACTTTTTTTCAGGCGTACGGCGTCTATGAGATGTGAACCATCTCCATAGACAGCAATGGGAATTCTCCCCTCTAGCGGCACAAGCGTCCGGCGTCGGGCGTTTTGTCGCCTAGATGTGAATGGGCTCTTACACCTGCTTTAGCCCAGTTTCACATTGATACGTTTTGACATGTCAAGTCGCATGCCAAATCGGCGGCTATTGCCGGCAATAGCACCATCCAAATCTGTGCAATGCCGACTTAGTTTCTGTTTTACTTTTGGCGATTTCAATAGACATCTGTGCAGGAACCCGCACAGATGTCTCTTATATCGCCCCCAAAGTTGGACTGACATGCGTGTATGAAATCGAGCACGTTCAGCTGAACTCGCACAATTTTCATTCCCACAGCCATGTGAACCTAGGCTCACTGCTGAACCATTCGTTAACCGCCTCTTCAGACCGTGGCAGATCTTCAATCACTCACAATATATACATGTACAGTACATTTAGGCCCAAACCTAAATTAGAATTGACAGCCAAGATGAAAAGAACATGGTAATCTAGCTTAAAAGTTAAATCCTTCCACTATTTAAAGTCCGTTGTATTCTACTGCCATATCCTTTGCCACCTATATACTTCATGTACTGCCAGTATTCACTGTGGTAGCTGTATATTGCTTTTAGTGCATATGGCGTTTCACTGCAAAAACCCAATCTTAAACAACGAATGCCGCGTACACACGACCGTTTTTCAGGTTCTAAAAAATTAGTTTTTTTTTAATGTCATTAAAAACGATCGTGTGTGGGCTTCAGAGCATTTTTCGGGTTCTAATAAATGGGCAAAAATTTCAAACATGCTCTCTTTTTTCACAATGTTTTTAAGGTTGTAAAAAAAATGGTCGTGTGTGGGCTTTAACGACGTGAAAAATCCGCGCATGTTCAGAAGCAAGTTATGAGACGGGAGCGCTCGTTCTGGTAAAACTACCGTTTGTAATGGAGTAAGCACATTCTTCACGCTGTAACAGACAGACCGAAAAGCGCAAATCGTCTTTTACTAACACAAAATCAGCTAAAGCAGCCCAAAGGGTGGCGCCATCCGAATGGAACTTCCCGTTTATAGTGCCGTCGTACGTCACCGCGCTTTGCTAGAGCATTTTTTTTTTCACGATCGTGAAGGCCGTTTTAATCATCGGGTTGAAAAAAACATATTTTTTTTTTCTAGACCGTTAAACTTCTTCTTTTTTTTTTTTTTAACCCGAAAAATGGTTGTGTGTACGCGGCATAACTCTTGGCCTAAGCTGTACTTTTAAAGGATAAGTGCATCTATTGGGAAAAAATATTAAATGCACATATGTTTGCAGGAAAAAAATGTGCATTTATACTTTTTTTTTTTATTTTTTTTTTTTTTTTTCCCTTAAGATCCTGGGGTGCAATGCCAGATTTCCCCCCAGACAAGGCCTGCAGTTTTAGTTCATGTATTTCCATGAAAACTGAATGATGTGGCCATGTGTTTCAAATTGTGACCGCGGGTGCAGGTAGAGGATCCCCCATCCACTGTCACAGGGAGGGGAGGCTGCAGCTGCTGGAATATGTTATGTTTCAAATGGTGAATTTTATCCCTAACCTCAGATGATTAACACTTTCAGGAAGATAATGTATTTTCAGTCCATCTAAAAGCAGGCTTTGCTTCTAGAAATTATTCCGCGTGTGTGTGTGCTTTCTGCAAAATGCAAATGCTCCAGTGGATATAGAGCCAACACAGATTTTGTCACCTTTCTTATTGTGTTTCGGCTTTAGGTGTTGTGGAGGTGGAAGAAGGGGAAGTACAGGGGGAACAGCTTACTCTGACCTCACACTCGCTCAGCAGAATGAGCTTTGCCAAGGAGCCGCAAGTGCAGCAGGTAAGAACAGCATATTCTACAAGTGTAGGAAAAATGCACTTCTGGCAGGGTTTATACATTTTCTTTGCATTTTATAAGAAACATAGAAACTGACCTAGTACAAGATTATAAACGATAACAGGTACAGATTCATAAGGAGTTTCTCTCCGAAAATATTAAACAATGATGTCAAAATAACCGGGTAACGTTAAATTGTAAGATGGTCAAATAGCAGAGCCGTGCTTGAGATTGCGATACACTTCATGTCCAAATAGGAGGGGGCACTTCAGCTAGGAACCATAGAAACTGAAGACTATGTAATCGTCCATGGAACCAATAAAAGGTACGACTCTTGCTTGTGGGCAAAATGCCAATTCGGAGGCAGAGAGGATAAGGAGAGAGATGAAAAAATAAAGGAGGGAGAGAGAACAAAAAGGGGGAGGTGGTCATGCCTGTCCTGGAGGCTTACAGAGATATTAACACGCGTTTTATAGATTACAATTCCAGGAAGCGTGTAGGTCAATGGTTCTCGACTCATGACCTCAGGACCCCACCAACAGGCCAGATTTTAAGTATTTCATTGGGGGGATGCAGTCTAGAATACTGCAATCACTGAGCCGCAAATGATATATCACCTGTGATGTATTTCAGTTATCTTGCAAACCTGGCCTGTTGGTGGGTCCTGAGGACAAGAGTTGAGAACCACTGGTGTAGGCAGTTGTGTTGATGGGAAGAATTCTAACCTGGGCTGGCAGGTACATAGAAATGTATTGTGACTATCGGTTGGGATCGCTGTCAATTTCTCATTTACTAGGGTTAGGGTACCATGTACCCGACTTTTCACTTTGTCGAAGTTGAGAACTGGTGTCTGTTTCGTGGATGAGAATACAGTAGAGTCACAAAAGTGCACGTTTTATAAATTTTCTTTAAAGAATAGTTTGATCAACAATCTGTATATTTTGTCTAAGGCCCCGTAAACACGGACGGACAGTCCGCTGAAAACGGTCCGCCGGACCGTTTTCAGCAGACATGTCCGCCCAGAGATTTCTGTCTGATGGTTGTACACACCATCAGACAGAAATCCGCGCGTAAACAATACGCGGGGCGTGGCCGCACCGGCGACGTGGGCGGCCTTGAAGTTCAAAGCTTCCACGCATGCGTCGAATCAGTACGACGCATGCGAGGGATGGCGGTCGGTTGGACGTGTCCGGTGAGTCTGTACAGACGACCGAACACGTCCGACGGTCAGGTTTCCAGCGGACAGATTTCTTAGCGTGCTAAGAAATTTTTGTCCGCTGGAAAAAGTCAGATCCGCCGGACAATCTCCGGTCGGGCCTACACACGACCGGATCTGTCCGCTGGAACTGTCCGTCGGACAAATATCAGCGGACAGATCCGGTCGTGTGTACGGGGCCTTAATCTCCCTCTCCCTTTAAAGTTTTCATTTTTGTTGTAGTCTTTTTATTTTTTTTAATCCAGAGGATCTCCTAAATTAATGTTTGTCTCGGGGACCCTTACTAAAACCAATTCATTGGGTGTAAATGGCAGGGATGCCTCTTGCATTGGTGGTCAGTAGGAAGAAATCAACCCTTGCAGACAGCAAAAAAAGATAATCTGTGTCATGATGCTCGCTTTGCCAAGTGGAATTGGTCCTGCAACTATGCAGGCATCATCAATTGGCCATAGGGAATATGTAATGGACAATAATATTTATGAGTGACTAGTGAAAATATTATTTGGTGAAAACAATATTATAACAGTGAGACCAATACAAAGACAGTCCTTAATGAGCAAGTCTGCACTCCAGGGAGGTCCAGATCCAGTGCAGTCCTGCCGTGCATTAATGTGCTCCAGACGGAGATTGATCCTAATCTCCAGTGTAAAAATAAAAATGCAATCAAAAAATGAAGATACGGAAAGTACACGGAAAACAGTCCTGAAGGAAGTATATATGAGACCCTTAGATCCGTAATATAGGTGAAAATAGGATAGTTGAGCCAACACCAAAGTTATATGTAAACACCTTTGGTGAACCCAGCTGCTCACCTCGAGTTGACCACAGTATGTCCAGGTTAAAATGGTCTAGATGGTTATAATCCACAAATAACACATGTAAGTCTCCATCCGATGTTTAACATGAAAAAACACAAAGTAAAAAGACAAAAAGAGGCTGATGGTGAAATACCGTCACAAAAAAGATATTGGCAAATGGGATCTTGGCGAATGGGAATGCACTCACATGTGAGTGAGAGATCTCAGACTCATATCCACGAGTACCGCACTCGTCGGTCCCTCTATCTTTCCTCTGCTTCTTTCCACTAATTCTCAGGGTTCAGATGCTGGCTGTTTTGATCTCCCCAGGGTTTCTCAGTGTGTGACACTGTCTCAGCTGCTGTGGGCTTGTAGTAACTCCTATCCCTCTCTCATTAGCTCAGATGGAGCGCTCAGATGGCGTTTGCAATGTGAAAAGGGGTGAAAGAAACATACCCATAGTATAGCCCAGTCAGCAATATAAACCGATTTTATTAAAAGTAACAATAAAAACTCACATATCAGTGCGGAAACTCAGCAACAATCCTTACGAGCGGCGAACTCGTATGTCCGTTCGTCAGATGTTTGTGGTGTGTCCTGCCTACCAATCCCGACGCGTATCGTCACGATCACGTGACTTCATCAGGGGATGATGTAGGGGACACATAGACAGACATTTATAGTCTGTGTTAATGAGCACCCGGCGGCCATTTTGTCGGAGCTCATAGAGAATGACTACACTGCCTGTGTTCTAATCGCGCCGTGCTGTGTAGTGCAAGCCGCGACCGTGGACAAATCAGAGAGCGGGGGTACAGATCGCACAGAAGGCGTCTCATGCGATCGGACCAACAATGGAATGTCACGATGGACAAACCGATATAAGGAAATGTAAAAGAACATAAAAGCACAGAGGAGGGTCTGAGGCTAAAAAAGCGACATATCCTGATACTGTGTGGGGCCGTGGTAAAAGCAGTCAGACATATTAAAAAATATATGTATATGGCCCAAATCTATATTGTGTTAATATACAAAAAGGATTATATAAGGGGATATTGGAGCTAATTAAAAGGGAAAAGGTGGTGAGTAAAGCAAAGGGAGGGGCGGAGGGGAATAAGAATGTGGAGAATATCTCCCTAAGTGAAACATCTATAAAAATACATATGTGCCAAATAGCCAGTTTAGAGAGAGGTGACTATAATAATGTCAAGTGTAAATATACTCAGACATGAGGGTATGTCAGGGGGTGTCAGACATATCGATTCTAGCTTGATGTGATGTGAGGTATGTATTCATGTAGCGCAATGCTGCATGGATACAAGTGATAAAGTGACAGTAACTGCATATGCAGTCAGTGACTAGGCTCACAGCGGGGGGCCTAGCTAGGGGGACCTAGTGGCGTGATAGGGAAGTGAAAAGAGATGGGGCGTGTGAGATTCATGTGCCAGTGGGTAAGTGGCCATACATATGAATAATGAAGCAACATTTACTGGTTGTATGGTGATGGTACTTATATGATTATTAAAATTAAAATAAAAATTAAATTAAAGATTAAAAATTAAAAATTGGTTAGGAAGACATGGAAGCTATAAGGGGGACATCCTCAGATATCGGAAGAGACGAGGCCGTACCGAAAAAAATGGGGCATGATGTACCACAACATATGACGTACAGCCAAATGTCATCTATAACATATATAGTAAGAGAGACCATCTGCAAAATAAAACTAAAAGTCACTGAGAAAACAATTGAGGTCAAATTCTATATTTAAACCTTTGGGTGCAAAAGTGTCCATGGAAAATATGTACTTCGACTCTATTTGGCTTAGTGTTCTGACTTTGTGGCCGCCACGCCAAGGTCGGGAGTAGGGCACTATCCCCCAAAACCTTAAGTGTGTAGGATCTTTCTGATGTACTTCGGCGAAATGGCGGGATACACTGTGTTTTGGGAAACCGCTTTCGATATTTTTAACGTGCTCTTTAATGCGGATTCTCAAGAGCCTTTTGGTGCGCCCAATGTATTGGAGGCCGCAGCTGCACTCCAAACAGTAGACTGCTTTCGAGAAGTTGACTTCTTTGTAACTCAGTTACTTCTTACTTACAAAGAAGTCAACTTCTCGAAACCCGTAGGCCTGCTAGCAGGAAAGACCAGGTTCCCATTATTTTAGAGTTTAATGTACAGCATAAAAAAATAGAGAAGATCATTCTACGCCACTGGCATATTCTAAAATCAGATTCGGGTCTAAAGGAGATTTTGCCCAATAAACCAAGGTTTATATATACACGTGCGCCTACTTTGCGCGACCAACTGGTCAAAAATGTGATTGACCCCCCGAAAAAAGCATTCTCCTTTTTCACGGGAAAGGGGTTTTATCCCTGTAAGAGATGCTATTCATGCACTCATACCCGTATACCCAACCTGAAAGTCACCAAGTTTCAGTCCAATAGTAATGGGAGTCAATATGAGGTCAAAGAATTCATTGGGTGCCACACTGAAGGTGCAGTCTACTGTTTGGAGTGCAGCTGCGGCCTCCAATACATTGGGCGCACCAAAAGGCTCTTGAGAATCCGCATTAAAGAGCACGTTAAAAATATCGAAAGCGGTTTCCCAAAACACAGTGTATCCCGCCATTTCGCCGAAGTACATCAGAAAGATCCTACACACTTAAGGTTTTGGGGGATAGTGCCCTACTCCCGACCTTGGCGTGGCGGCCACAAAGTCAGAACACTAAGCCAAATAGAGTCGAAGTACATATTTTCCATGGACACTTTTGCACCCAAAGGTTTAAATATAGAATTTGACCTCAATTGTTTTCTCAGTGACTTTTAGTTTTATTTTGCAGATGGTCTCTCTTACTATATATGTTATAGATGACATTTGGCTGTACGTCATATGTTGTGGTACATCATGCCCCATTTTTTTCGGTACGGCCTCGTCTCTTCCGATATCTGAGGATGTCCCCCTTATAGCTTCCATGTCTTCCTAACCAATTTTTAATTTTTAATCTTTAATTTAATTTTTATTTTAATTTTAATAATCATATAAGTACCATCACCATACAACCAGTAAATGTTGCTTCATTATTCATATGTATGGCCACTTACCCACTGGCACATGAATCTCACACGCCCCATCTCTTTTCACTTCCCTATCACGCCACTAGGTCCCCCTAGCTAGGCCCCCCGCTGTGAGCCTAGTCACTGACTGCATATGCAGTTACTGTCACTTTATCACTTGTATCCATGCAGCATTGCGCTACATGAATACATACCTCACATCACATCAAGCTAGAATCGATATGTCTGACACCCCCTGACATACCCTCATGTCTGAGTATATTTACACTTGACATTATTATAGTCACCTCTCTCTAAACTGGCTATTTGGCACATATGTATTTTTATAGATGTTTCACTTAGGGAGATATTCTCCACATTCTTATTCCCCTCCGCCCCTCCCTTTGCTTTACTCACCACCTTTTCCCTTTTAATTAGCTCCAATATCCCCTTATATAATCCTTTTTGTATATTAACACAATATAGATTTGGGCCATATACATATATTTTTTAATATGTCTGACTGCTTTTACCACGGCCCCACACAGTATCAGGATATGTCGCTTTTTTAGCCTCAGACCCTCCTCTGTGCTTTTATGTTCTTTTACATTTCCTTATATCGGTTTGTCCATCGTGACATTCCATTGTTGGTCCGATCGCATGAGACGCCTTCTGTGCGATCTGTACCCCCGCTCTCTGATTTGTCCACGGTCGCGGCTTGCACTACACAGCACGGCGCGATTAGAACACAGGCAGTGTAGTCATTCTCTATGAGCTCCGACAAAATGGCCGCCGGGTGCTCATTAACACAGACTATAAATGTCTGTCTATGTGTCCCCTACATCATCCCCTGATGAAGTCACGTGATCGTGACGATACGCGTCGGGATTGGTAGGCAGGACACACCACAAACATCTGACGAACGGACATACGAGTTCGCCGCTCGTAAGGATTGTTGCTGAGTTTCCGCACTGATATGTGAGTTTTTATTGTTACTTTTAATAAAATCGGTTTATATTGCTGACTGGGCTATACTATGGGTATGTTTCTTTCACCCCTTTTCACATTGCAAACGCCATCTGAGCGCTCCATCTGAGCTAATGAGAGAGGGATAGGAGTTACTACAAGCCCACAGCAGCTGAGACAGTGTCACACACTGAGAAACCCTGGGGAGATCAAAACAGCCAGCATCTGAACCCTGAGAATTAGTGGAAAGAAGCAGAGGAAAGATAGAGGGACCGACGAGTGCGGTACTCGTGGATATGAGTCTGAGATCTCTCACTCACATGTGAGTGCATTCCCATTCGCCAAGATCCCATTTGCCAATATCTTTTTTGTGACGGTATTTCACCATCAGCCTCTTTTTGTCTTTTTACTTTGTGTTTTTTCATGTTAAACATCGGATGGAGACTTACATGTGTTATTTGTGGATTATAACCATCTAGACCATTTTAACCTGGACATACTGTGGTCAACTCGAGGTGAGCAGCTGGGTTCACCAAAGGTGTTTACATATAACTTTGGTGTTGGCTCAACTATCCTATTTTCACCTATATTACGGATCTAAGGGTCTCATATATACTTCCTTCAGGACTGTTTTCCGTGTACTTTCCGTATCTTCATTTTTTGATTGCATTTTTATTTTTACACTGGAGATTAGGATCAATCTCCGTCTGGAGCACATTAATGCACGGCAGGACTGCACTGGATCTGGACCTCCCTGGAGTGCAGACTTGCTCATTAAGGACTGTCTTTGTATTGGTCTCACTGTTATAATATTGTTTTCACCAAATAATATTTTCACTAGTCACTCATAAATATTATTGTCCATTACATATTCCCTGTTCCACACCCTACAGCGCAAGTATTGCAATTTAATCTTTCTGTTTCACTTCAGTCTATCGAGGTAGACTTTTATATTTGCAGCAGTATTTTTAGTTTGTCCCTCCCCTTTCACTTTTCAGACAGCGCAGGAGTTTACTCTATCTATATCAATTGGCCATAGCTCATGGAACCCCTAGCAATCTCCGGAGGAACCCCTAGGGCAGGGATAAGCAATTAGCGGACCTCCAGCTGTTGCCAAACTACAAGTCCCATCATGCCTCTGCCTCTGGGTGTCATGCTTGATGCTGTCAGAGTCTCGCTATGCCTCATGGGACTTGTAGTTTGGCAACATCTGGAGGTCCGCTAATTGCTTATCCCTGCCCTAGGGCTTTACAGAACCCTGGTTGAAAATGGCTGATAGATAATGCAGAGATAACAAATGTACACGCCTATTGCGCAACAATATAAGTATATTTCACTTGGCATTTATGTTGCATTTACCATGTGTCAATACACTCTCTTCAGGTGAATGTCTGCTCTCTCAAAGTGGGGGGGGGGGGGGGGGGGAAATCATTTTTTTTGTTTAATGGATCGCTTGACTGCATTTCATATTGCTAAGACATAATCATTGATGGTCATGCAGGATCACAAAAAGTAGCCATTTTTATACTTGTTTGTAGTTGTTAATGTTTGCTATTACTATTCCACTAGCAATATTTTCCTTTTCCCAGATTTCCCGCACCTTCCGTCTGACTGCTGAAGGAAAACTAGAACAGACCGTCTCCATGGCAACCAGCACACAGGTCATGGCTCCTCACTTGCGGGTTACATACACGAAAGTGACCTCATAATTGCTTGTGTCCAAGATTTGGAAAAGCCTTAGAGTTCACAGGACCTGATAATGGTCAAAGCTGCTGAATGTTCTAGACTGTCCTAATAAATGGTTTATTTTTCCAGAAACCTGAACTAAAAAAATATTATTAGTCCTCTTATTATATTGTGAATTCTTCCTGCATAGTAAGTTTGTGTGTTGGGCACATCTGAAGGGTTACAGGGCCAGCCTGGTCTTTGAGATCTCAGGAATTCCGACCTTGAAAGGTCAAACTAGCCTTTTATAGATATTCATGTGAAAGTAATTGGCTTTAAGTAGAATATATAAATATATATATAAAAAAATGTAATCCAGTTGTGTAGTCACAAAAAAAGTAAACCTATCTAAACCCAAGATAATGTCATATTGCAGCTTAACAGTACTTCAATTTGTGGGGAAATTTGTCTCCTCCTTTTTCTCAGGCTTTTTTCCTTATATTTCGTACCTGGTGATACTGTCAGTAACGACTTCCTGTTCTAAGGTGAGAGACTAACTCGCTGCACTGTATCTATAGAGAAGCAACATCGTTGCCCTAGGACAGAGATACAAAACACCCCTTACCCCCCTCCTCTTCTCCAACACAGGGAAAGTGCTTTATAATGCCCATAGATGGCTGGGAATAATGTTGCTTATATGTAGGGATGTCCCAATACCGATACTAGTATCGGGACCGATACCAAGCATTTCCCCGAGTACTTGTACTCGAGGAAATGCTCCCGATGCTTCACCCGATACTTGAGCAGGCAGGCAGCGGAGTTGCAAATCTTCTCTCCCCCATGGTCAGTGTTGTCTCCCCCCCCCCCCCTGCTGTTGACTTCCCCTGTCCGTGCTGCTCTATCACCTCCCCCCGTCCGTCCGTGCCGTTCTCTCCTCCCCTTCCCCCGTCCATGCAGTGCTCTTTCCTCCCCTTCCCCTGTCCCGTTCTCTCTCCTCCCCTTCCCCCGTCCGTCCCGTTCTCTCTCCTCCCCTTCCCCCGTCCGTCCGTCCCGTTCTCTCTCTCTCTCCCCCCCCCCCCCTGTCCATGCAGTTCCAGTTCTCTTTTCCCCCCCGTCCGTCCATCCGTGCCGCTCTCCCCTCTCAATCTGTCAGGGGGGAGAGCGGAGGTAGGAGCCGCTAAGCCCGGCTCCTACCTTTTCCGAATGAACAGAGTCGGTGGTCACCGACTCTGTTCATTCATATAACTGAGCATCTTAACCTCCTGTGTTTACGATGCTTCAGTTTATGAATGGAGGAGCTTCCCTCCATTCATTTCAGCTGAAGCTGCTGAGAAAGGGACTGGGGAATCTGTTTCCCTAGTCCCTTTCTCTGTCTTAAAGGGGAGATGTCAGAGGTCGGTTAAGACCCCTGAAATCTCACCAAAGCCCCCAACAGGGCTGATAAAAATTAAAATAAAAAATTGCAATAAATATTAAAAAATAAATAAAATGTAAAAAAATAAATAAAAAAAAAACACACTGACAATTCACCCCCCTCTAAAAAAAGAAATAAAAAAAAATAGTAAAAAAAAAAAAAAAAATATACTGCCACTGTCACATGACATTAAAAAAAGTATCGGTATTGGGTATCGGCGAGTACTTGGGAAAAAAAGTATCGGTACTTGTACTCGGTCTCAAAGTTGTATCGGGACAACCCTACTTATATGAGTGTAGCAGACAGAGAGCACAGGAAGGTGTTGTGTTTTTTTTTTTCTTCTTCACTTACTAAGAGATATACTAATATGTATACCGTATGTACTTGGGGCAGAATATTTGCTCTTTAAAATATGCAGGTTTTGCGACCTGATTTGAAGTCCTACTCAATGGCTCTGTTTACCTGACCTACTAAAACATGGCACAGCGGTATTACCTGAAGCCCCACTGCTATTTGAATAGTTGGCTTAATAAAGTGGATGTAAACCTGATTCATGAAATTTGAGCTGGGCACATATCTGTAGTATTTTCTTCTCTCTTCAGAGCACTATGTCCTGTGTTTTTCTCCTGCTCCACTCTTCTGTTATCAGCATGACAAGTTCTCTGAAGCCTCGTACACACGACCGAGTTTCTCGGCAAGAAACTTGCTGGGATTTTTTTTTTTTTTCCCGAGGAAACCGGTCGTGTACATTTTTCGACGAGGAAACTGTCGAGGATCCCGTCGAGCCAAAAAGAGCATGTCTTCTTTTTCCTCAACGGCAATGGAGAAACTTGCCTTGTCGAGTTCCTCGACAACCTAACAAGGAACTCGACGAGGAAAACGATGTGTTTCGCCCGTCGAGTTCCTCGGTCATGTGTACGAGGCTTGACATGTGATAAAACCATGCTGAATTTTGTGTCCGGGTGGATGCCATAAAAAGATTAGCAGAAAGCTGCTCTTACAGGACAGCTCTAAAAGTCTCTGCCTATGTGGGGTGTGCCTTTCCTCCAATCAGCTGTGTCCCAGTGTAATGCAATACTACACTGCTACTGCTGCATAAGGAAGCGAAAATTCTAACACAATGTGCACTTTCTAAACAATAGATAGATCTGAAGACTTGTATGGAGATTTGTTTCATCTCTGTGTATCATCTGAGGCTGTTCACTTCACTGGAATAATGTTAGAGATAACATCCACTTTAAGGCCCTTCTATGTCACGCTTCTGCACAGTAATTTATCCTATTAATTAGCAGTAAACTATTTCCATGGTAATGCACTCCTCAGCCAGTTGCCATGTTGACAGGCACTGCCTTAGGGCTCTTTCACACGTCCGTTCAGTTTTTCAGATCAGTTTTTTTTTCATCAGTTGATCCGTTTTTCCATCAGTTTTTCGTCAGTTTTTGCATCAGTTTTTGCATCAGTTTTTCATCAGTTTTTGCATCAGTTTTTCCATCCGTTTTTTCATCCGTTTTTTTTTTTTTTTTTTTGGGGCTTTTTACATAGAAAAACGGATGTTAGCGGAACGGATGATAAACGGATCATCCGTTAACGTCCGTTTTTCGTCCGTTCCGTTTTTTAGACGGAAGAAAAATAGGGTTTTCTTCCGTCCAAAAAAACGGAACTGAACGCAGACGGATGCTAACGGACGTTAGCGGATGCTCATCCGCTAACGGACGCTAGCCCATAGGGAAGCATTGCGGTCCGTTAACGGACGTCCAAAAAACGGACGAACGGAACGGACGTGTGAAAGAGCCCTTATTTTCCATAGCAGAAACTCTGACTTTTAGCCTGTTAACCGTCCACATCTATTTAACCACTTAAGGACTTGCCTGTTTTTCAGATTTGGTGTTTACAAGATTTGCTAGAAAATTACTTAAAACCCCAAACATATATATATATACATATATTGTGTGTGTGTATATGTGTGTGTGTGTGTATATGTGTGTGTGTGTGTGTGTGTATATGTGTGTGTGTGTGTGTGTGTGTGTATGTATGTATGTATGTATGTATGTATGTATGTATGTGTATATATATATATATATATATATATATATATATATATATATATATATATATATATATACATATACTAGAGGATAAAATGGCGGTCATTGCAATACTTTTAGTCACACCGTATTTGCGCAGCGGTCTTGCAAGCGCACTTTTTTTGGAAAAATTCACTTTTTTTTTATTAAAAAAATAACATAACAGTAAAGTTGGTCCAATATTATTTTTTTTTTTTTTTTTTTAATATTGTGAAAGATAATGTTACACAGAGTAAAATGATACCCAACATGGCACGCTTCAAAATTGCGTCTGCTCGTGGAATGGCGTCAAACTTTTAACCTTAAAAATCTCCATAGGCGACGTTTAAAAAATTCTATAGGTTGCTTCTTTTGAGTTACAGAGGAGGTCTAGGGCTAGAATTATTGCTCTCGCTCTAACGATCGCGGTGATACCTCACTTGTGTGGTTTGAACACCATTTTTATATGTGGGCGCTACTCACGTATGCGTTCGCCTCTGTGTGCGAGCTCGTCGGGACAGGGCACTTTAAAACATTTTTTTTTTTTTTTCTTATTTATTTTTACACTGAAAAATAAATAAAAAATGGGTCACTTTTATTCCTATTACAAGGAATGTAAACATCCCTTGTAATAGAAAAAAGCATGACAGGTCCTCTTAAATATGAGATCTGGGGTTAAAAAGACCTCAGATCCCATATTTAGACGAAAATGAAAAAAAAAAAAAAATGTGTCATTTGAAAAAATGACAACAAGAAAATGTCACTTTAAGAAGCATTTAAGGGCCATCTTGCCCTCACTCGTATCCCAGCCGAGCAGGGGAGAGGACCCGATCGCCTCCGCCAACGGCTCCGGTAAGCAGCGGAGGGGGCGCCCCTCGCTGAGACCACCGTTATAGTTTACAGGACCGCTCAAAGAAAAGATGGATATCTCGGTTGTGGCAGCAGCTGCTGCCACAACCGAGATATCCATCTTTAAAGTACTGACGTATATGTACATGAGCGGTCCTTAAGTGGTTAAAAAAAAAAAACACAACCAGTTAAATTACTCTTTTCAATTCCACAAGAAGGGGTGGTGACGGTTACATTTGAAGAGGTGCAGATAATACAAATGGCTGCTTGCGTGGGCATATGGAATTACACTTGAGGAAGGTGAAGCGGAAAGCACCCTGTAGTAATATTAAAGCTTAAAAAAAATTATTATTGTAAAACCTATTCAATTAAAATCAAATTTATTCATAAATTTAGGCCAAATGTCTTTTAAAAAAAAATCCTAATGAGTGTTTGCGTGAAAGTTAAGCCTCATACACACAACCAGATTTTCTGACAACAAATGTGTGATGGCAGGGTTTTGTTGGAAAATCCAAGTGTGTACGTTCCATCGGACAATTGACGGATTTTCCACAACAAATGTGGGATAGCATGTTTTAAATTTTCCGACAACAAATGTGTGCTGCTGGATTATCCGATTGTTTGTGTGTGTGTGTACACACAAGTCCGTCTGCGGAAAAAAACAAACAAAGTACAGACACGCATGCTCCAGAAGCAATTCTAACCGTAGCACAACATTAGCAGAAGTTGCCCAAAGGGTGGCGCTAAAAAGCAGAAAAAAACACGTGGTTTCGTATTTGTTAGCTGATAAAGTTTTGCCGTCTGTATGCAGAACAAGTTCATGGCCAACGCCCTTCGGACAAAATTTCACGGATTTGTCTGATGGAAATCCGATCGTGTGTACGAGGCTTAATAGCATCTACAAACTATAGTGTGTGTACTGAAATTTAGTATTTATTTTTATACTAAAAATGGTGGTGATTAGTGACTAATAGTGTGGTGGGAAATCTGCCACGAATTTACACTGGGTGGGAACTGACACTACCAGTGACACTAATACAGCAATAAGCGCTAATGCTAATCACTGTACTAATGACACTGGCTGGGAAGGATTTAAAACGTATGTACCTTTCAACTTTCAAGATCCCAGGAAAAGCTGAAAACCCTGAATCTCGTGACTCCTGCACTGTTCTGGAGCATCCTCTTGCTACTCGACATTCCCTGATATCTTGTTGGTAGTAAAGTGATATCACTCTTTGCAGTACTGAAGTCAGGGGAAGGGTAAATATGTTATTATAGTTATCTTATCTTTTTAAGGTATTTTCAACAAAGTTGTCCCTTTTTAAACCTCAATACCTTTCATATTTAAACCCTTTACCTTGATACTGTGCCTGCATGAATAAAAGAACTGAAATCCAATTAATTATTGGGGTAGGCCGGGAACAGTAAAGCCTCATATACACAAAACGAATTTTCCGATGGGAATTGTGTGTTGACAGACTGTTGGCCGAAAGTCCGACCGTTTGTGCGCTCCATTGGACAATTGTCGGATTTCCCGCGGACAAATGATGGCTGGCAGGCTTTAAAATTTTCCGTGGACAACGGTCTGTTATGAGGATTTAGGCTGGGAAGGAAAGAACTAGATGAAGCTGAATGTCCTCTAGCCAGAAAATGAGTAAGGGCGCTTTCACACGGGCGGCCTGTTCAGGTCCGCCTGCCAGTTTTTTAGGTGGACCTGATCGGGCGCTCCATGCTCCTCTATGGAGCCACGGATGTCAGTGGTGACATGCCCGCTGACATCCGACCCGCCAAAGTGTGACGGAGGAAAAACCTACTTTTCCCATCCGTCTGACGGATCGGGTGAACACGGACAGACGGTCTGTGTTCATCCGATCCCCCCATAGGGGAGATCGGTGAAAAGACAGGGCGGTCCCTGCACAGTGTGCAGGGACCGACCTGTCATCCGCCGGCTCAGCGGGGATCAACGGAGCGATCCCCGCTGAGCAAGCGGAGGTTCACGGGGCGGATCATTGCTGATCCGCCCCGTGTGAAAGGGGCCTAAGGCTCCATCTAACTTGCTACAGCTTCTAATGTACACTGAGAAGCTCTGGAGACTGAAGGTAAGTCAAGAGTTTTTTTTTCCAATTCAGCCTTAAAGAATAAGTTCACTTTAAAAAATAAAAAAGTAAATGCACATTTTTTTTGCAGGTAAAAAAATTTGCATTTGCTTCTTTTTTTTTTTTTGGAGCCTGTAAAGCAGTGGTTCTCAACCTGGGGTCGGGACCCCCTCAGGGGTCAAATGATGATTTTCCAGGGGTCACCAAATCCTGGGCTGTTCCTGAAGCCTGCACTGTTCTCCCAGGAAGGGAGATAATAAGAGGTGGAGGAACAAAGAAAAGGGGAGAGAAAGGGGAAAAAAAGAGAGAGCAAGAAAGACAGAGGGAGGGATGGGGGAAAAAAACAAGGAATTAGGATAGAGAGATGAAAGGAAGAGCAAAGAGAAAGAGTTGTACATCCTAAAATGTACCATAAGGGGTTTTAATACTGTACGAGTGGAAGACAATCGGGGAACGCTAAATGTCCGCGGGTTAGGGGTGCAAATTACTTGTCTTGTCTTGGGTGCTTTCAATCCCCCCTATGAAAATAATTTTACTGTTAGGGGTCCCCACAACTTGGGAAATTTTATCAAGGGGTCACGCCACTAGAAGGTTGAGAACCACTGCTGTAAAGCATTGCACCAATGATCAGCAGATCGCTGGTGCCATACAGGTTTCCTCCAGATTTGTCAGTGTATCTGTACATCCTGTACGGGCAAGCAGATACACTGACGGGAAGAATCCATGAACTATGACGGCTCTCCAAAGCGCCGTGGTAGTACATTAACCGCTTGCCGACTGCCTCATGCACTTATACGTCGGCAGAATGACACCGGCAGGCAAAGCAACGTATTTATACTGTGAGGGTTCTGAACCTCAAAGGGGTTGAAATAGATTTCTACTGATGTTCCGAATTGTAGAGTGTAGATTTGCGTTCACGCCGGGAGTAACTCACCGACACATCTGTTCAGTTCAATCACTTCCTTATCTATGTTTATTACAGGCAGTACCAAGCTCTTTTTACACACAGCACGATACGTCACTATTATGTTAATGTGAATCTAAAAAGCACATCTGATTGGCTGAAATACAAGAAGAGTACAAAAACGTTATGGTCAAAGCTTGATTGTCCTCTGGTCTGTCTTCACTTCCGTATAGTTCAGGACGCGTGGGTACAAGGGGCAAGCGCCATATTTATCTTCAGTCATCCTTGACTCAGTGGGAGGGGGTGTTATTAGAGGCTCTCTTGAGTAAGGAAAACTTAAAGCAGTTGTGTACATACAAAAGCAATATAGACTTATAGTATAGAAAGTAGGCATTTTCTGGTTATCATTATACTCATCACATTCCTTCAAAATACGTTGCTTTGAATCTTCCGCCTAGTGGTCTCCGTGACCGTGCCTGTGGGACCCGCAAACTCAATGTCCATGTCGTGTTACAGTAAGGCCCCACACAGGTAGAATCACTTCGTAGGACACCCTTAACCCCTCCCCCGCCCTCTACTGGTTAACCCCTTCACTGCCAGTGTCATTTACACAAGTAATAAGTGCATTTTTATAGCACTGATCGCTGTATAAATGACTGGTCCCAAAATAGTGTCTGATGTGTCCACCATAATGTCGCAGTCATTATAAAAATCACAGATCGCCGCCATAACTAGTAAAAAAAATGATACAGTAAAACCTTGGTTTGCAAGCGTAATTCATTCCAGAAACATGCTTGTAATCCAAAGCACTTGTATATCAAAGCATTTTTTTTTTTACAGGGTATAAAAGAGAAGAGAGGCACCTCTAAGTGTAGCAATAAGTTGCTAAATGTTGTACCTTCATTAAATGTAACCATATTGCTACACTTAGAGGCTCCTCTCTTCTTTTTTTTTTTATACTCGGTTTGACATGACGCTACTCTTATATCAAGGCAAAATGTATTAAAACATTTTGCTTGTCTTGCAAAGCGCTCTCAAACCAGGTTACTCTCAAACCAAGGTTTTACTGTAATAATAAAAATGGCATACGCTATAACTTTTGTGCAAACTAATCAATATATGCTTATTGGGATTTTTTTACCAAAAATATGTAGAAGAATACAGATCAGCCTAAACTGAGGATTTTTTTATATATATTTTTGGGGGTATTTATTATAGCAAAAAGTATTACTTTTTTTTTTCAAAATTGCCGCTATTTTTTTTGTTTATAGCACAAAAAATAAAAACCGCAGAGGTGATCAAATACCACCAAAAGAAAGCTCTATTTGTGGGAAAAAACGGACGTCAATTTTGTCTGGGAGCCACGTCGCACGACCACGCAATTGTCAGTTAAAACGACGCAGTACCCGAATCGCAAAAAGTGACCCGGTCATTTGGCAGCCAAATCCTCCGGGGCTGAAGTGGTTAAAAACTTGTTTGTAGTTTATTCATACACAAAGCTCTGTGTATGAATGACGCATCCATGTGGACGGAGCTCCACGTGGCTGAGCTGATTTAACAAACTGACAGCTAGTAAGGGAAACTTCTCCCCATACTGCTGTCATGGGGAGGGTTGCGCAACGGCTGCAGCATTGGGAACATGTTACATGTTCCACCCTTAAAACAGGGGGAACATGTAACTTGTTCCCAAAGGTGAACTTATACTTTAAAGTGGTATTAAACCCCAAAACAAACATTTATTATCTTGCAGTCAGCTTACCATTTCTTAGACATAATGGCTGCATACATTTTATATTTTAGGCTTTCTTTTTTTTATTTTCATCTGGTGATCTGGCCAGTAAATTTGCATTTTTTCAAAAGAACAAGCTGTTCAGCAGACTATTTATCGGTTCCAGACATGACAGACCAATCTAACACTAGCGTTTTAGCTTCAATTTGTTTTGTATCTAAATCTTCTAGTACATCTAACACTTCCTCCCCCCCAGACTGACAATGCTGCTGTCCATTGGTGACCCCCTGTGCTCCTTCACCCACAGTAGGGGCACTCTAATACATGAGGTACTGTATGTTACTAGCCATATCACCAGGTGAAAACAGGGGGGAAAAGCCTATTAAAAGAAAACCAATGCAGCCACCACATCTACCGATTGGTAAGCTGCAATATATTTATGATTTTGGGTTTAATTCTGCTTTAAAGAAGTAGGGCCACAGGAGTGCACTTTGTTCTGCACCCTTGTCACCTGTCCTCAGCCGACAGCAGGCTTTTACATCACTGGAAAGATCTTGAATTTACAGTCAGATCCACCCAGATGCCTGTACCGGCATCTGACTCGGCTTCTCAGCAAGCGCCTGAGCCAGCCCCTCCACAGCCTGGCACTCCAGTGAGGGGCAGAGAAGAGAGCCAGTGACTGACAGTCACTGCTTTTTGTTGAGAGTGGAGGGGAGAACTGAGCGATCAATGCAAAGGTGGCTGGATCCGATTCTGCATCCAGCTAGGTGAGTAGAATTTTTTTTTTTTTTTTTTTTAAACTCCATCATTTTTTGTAAACTATACATTTAAATCAAAGTTCAGCCAGTAGGAGGCAATAGAGTCTCATAGTTGTGAATAGCTTTTTTTTCAGCGTGTCTTGGACAGTAAGAACTAAACTTCATACCTGGACAGTTTTTCAGTACATGGCATTTTTTGCCAGCACAATCTGCCTGCAAATAACTAATAAATACACCTATTGACTTTCTAACTGAATGTAAGTCTGTTAATCACTTTTAATAAAGCATATAATAAACATACAGTATATATCAGATATCACCTTGTATATCACCTTGGATGCTTAAAGGGGTGGTTCCCCCTAAAACAAATTTCTAACCATACATTCGTAAGACCCGTTACACTGCGGGTAGGCTGGCTTTTGTTTTGTTTTTTTAGTACATACCTCGATATCGGCGTTTCGTCCCTTGGCGGTGGGCGTTCCTAGTTGATTGACGTTCCTCCGACGGGCACATACGTGACGTCACGACTTTCCGAAAGAAGCCGAACGTCGCTGCGCAAGCGCTGTATAGAGCCGACTCTATACGGCGCCTGCGCAATGACGTTCGGCTTCTGTCGGAAAGTCGTGACGCGCAGTATGCGCCCGTCGGAGGAACGTCAATCAACTAGGAACGCCCACTGCCAAGGGACGAAACGCCGATATCGAGGTATGTACTAAAAAAACAAAACAAAAGCCAGCGTACCCGCAGTGTAACGGGTCTTACGAATGTATTGTTAGAAATTTGTTTTAGGGGGAACCACCGCTTTAAAAGTGAATGTAAACCTCAGACATGAGCATATTCCTCCTTTTTTTTTTTTTTTTTTTTTTAACAAAAAGTTTTTTTATTGATGTAAACACACAGAGCAAATATACAGTTGCCAGACATTGTACATACATAAATCAGCAGTAAATACAGCTTTGAGTACTAAAGAAGTCAAAGTGAATTAACACAGAAGGTGATCGTCTGTGCATGAGCACATTCTCCTTGTAATATAGCCAAAAAAAAATGTTTTTTTTTTTTTTTTCTCCTGCAAGGCAAAAGTCATAATGAGCTAATATGCACTGCATATTAGCTCATTGTGAAATACTTACCTCGGAACGTGGTGTGTAGAACTTACCTGGTCCATGCCGAGCGAGATATCATCTTGACTCGGCGTGTCTTCCGGGTATCGCCACTCCAGCGCTGTGATTAGTTGGAGCGGCGATGACGTCACTCCCGCTCATGCGCGCAGGAGATTTAAATTCGGCAAGGTCCGGCGGCGGCCGGTCCTTTCGCCGTAGATCCCCCCTGCGCATGCGCCACTGCAATCAGCGGTGCATTGCGAGGGGAATATCTCCTAAACCGTACAGGTTTAGGAGATATTCTTTATACCTACAGGTAAGCCTTATTATAGGCTTACCTGTAGGTAAAAGTAAAAAAAGTGGGTTTACAACCACTTTAAATGTTGCCTACACATTTTCTCTGCAATAAAGTTCCTTCGATTTGATTCATTTAGGAGTGTCATTGTTAAACTTTGACATTATTTTATGCCATTAGAGTTGCACTGTACCTCATCTTAGGCGGGATTTTTTTCTTTATGTCATTTAGCATTCACTGACCATTCAAATCTTTGAACACACTTTTAATAGACTTCTTCATACAAGTGTAAAGTTTGGCTGTACCATTGGCAACCTGCCACTAAATTAACACATGTGTGTCAAGATATTGTTATCTAGAATTGAGGATTTTGTTAAGAATGTAATGTTATATTTTTTACTAAGCATGTAAAGCAGCCATTCTCAACCAAGGCTCCACGGAACCCCAGAGTTCCTCCAGAGGTTGCTAGGGGTTTCTTGAGCTGTGGCTATTTTACCTCACACCTGAGAGTGCCGGTATATTTCTAAGTCTGATGCCACTTGGTAGAACCAGAGACGTGACACCAATATCCAGTGAGCGGCAGTCAGAGATCAGAGGACAATGAGCAGAACAGTTCGATCGGAAAGAAAGGCAACAATAACACAAATAACCACTCTTTACAACCAAGATATGCAGAATACCATCTCTGAATGCACAACACATCAAACCTTGAAGCAGATGAGCTACAGCAGCAGAAGACCACTCCAGATGCCACTCCTGTCAGCTGAGAACAGGAAACAGGCTACACTTTGCACTGGCTCACTAAAATTGGACAATAGAAGATTGTAAAAATGTTGCCTGGTCTGATGAGTCTTGGTTTCAGCTGCGACATTCAGATGGTAGGGTCAGAATTTGGCGTACACAACATGAAAGCATGGACCCATCCTCCCTTCTATCAACGGTTCAGGCTGGTGGTGTAATGGTGTGGGGGATATTTTCTTGGCACATGTTGGCCCCTTAGTACCAATTGAGCATCATTTAAATGCCACGGCCTACTTGAGTATTGTTGCTGACCATGCCCATCCCTTAATGACTACAGTGTACCTATCTTCTGATGGCTACTTTCAGCAAGATAATGCATCATGTCACAAAGCTCAAATTATCTTGCCACTGGTTTCTTGAACATGACAATGAGTTCTCTGTACTCCAATGGCCTCCGCAGTCACCAGATCTCAATCCAATAGAGCATGGGTGCTCAACCTGTGGCTCTCCAGCGGAACTACAATTCCCATGAGGCATTGCAAGCCGCTGACAGGTACAAGCATGTCTCCCAAAGGCTGAGGCATTATGGGAATTGTAGTTTTGCAACAGCTGGAGAGCCACAGGTTGAGCACCCATGCAATAAAGCATCTTTGGGATGTGGTGGAATGGGAAAATGGCATCATGGATGTGCAGCCAACACATCTGCATGATACTTGCTATCATGTCAATATGGACCAAAACCTCTGAGGAATGTTTCCAACATATTGTGGATTCACCTTGTGAATCTATGCCACAGAGAATCGAGGCAGTTCTGAAGGCAAAAGGGGGTCCAACCTGGTACTAGCAAGGTGTACCTTATAAATAAGGGTTTTCTGAGACCTAAAAATTCTTTTAGCAGTTCCCCTGACATAAAATGGTTGGAAAACGGTGCACTAGCCCAATATATTTAAGCTTTTGCTTTTTTTTTTTTTTTTCCAAGAAATTTTTTTATTGAGTATTTATGCAATACAGAATTGTTCATATTGAAACAGTACATAAAATAGTGAATATGTAATTTATCATCAACAAGCTTATAAAAGAACAATACAAATAAGACAAAACATCCTCAATCAGATAATACTTCAGAGAGTGAGAAGTGAGAAGTGACTCCCCCCATCCCACCCACCCCGTAAAGGGGACAATCTGTGGGTGACGAGTAGGGGAATGTATCTCTTAGTGAGAAGGTTTCTTTCTCAAAAATATCAGCACACGTTTGCCTAATGCTACTTTGTATCCATACTCAATGGTTCCTTTCTGCTCTTTGGGATTCAATTTAGGGACAACAAAATAGAACCCCCGCAGCGAAAACATTGATAGATTTGTTAGAAAAAATAAGACATAGGAATTAAGGTGACTGACCTATGAACCATATGAAAGAACCGTGAAAATAAAACCAAACATCCTTAATCAACCAATATTTCTGAAAGTGAGAAGCGGCTCCCCCCAACCCACCCACCCCCCAAAGGGAACAATCTGTGGGTGACATGTAGGGGAACACACCCTTCAGTAAGAGGGTTTCTTTCTCCGAACCATCAGCAGACCTTTGCCTAATGCTACTTTGTACCCAACTTACTGGTTTCTTTCTGCTCTTGGGAGGACAGTATAGGGAAGTGGTGAGGGGGAATAATGGCTAAGAGGGAGGTGAGAATACCGGTCAACCAACGTCACCCCTTCCCGTTGTCGATAAAGGATCTGTAGGACTGGGGACCGCTAGTTGTGTAAGGGAATCTATGTAGTGCAACCAGTTTGCCCATATGGGTCTGTATTTTCCATGTGAATCTTTAGCTTGATGTATTAATCTTTCCATTTCTTCTGTTTTATTTACCCTTTTCAGCCAGTCATCAATTGTCGGGGGGGTTTTGGATCTCCAGTACAGAGGGATGCACTGTGTGGCCGCATTTATTAGGTGGAGCGCCAGAGAATGTTGATATTTCGATTTTGTTATGGGAGAATGATGTAGTAAGAATTGTTCCGGAGAGCAAGCTATTGGCAGGGTGGTGACCTGGACTATGCGTTCGTGTACCGTTTTCCAGAATTGTGTCAATGAGGGGCATTCCCACCAAATATGTAGAAATGAGCCCTCTGCTCCCTCACATCTCCAGCAATTTGAGGACACAGTCGGGAAAATTTTATGAAGCTTGTCAGGTGTCCGATACCATCTAGTGCATATTTTGTATCTATTTTCTTGTGCTGTTACACTAATAGAGCCTTTATGTGTGTATTCCCAGGTAAGTTTCCAGTCCTCGTCAGATAAGCGTAGGGTAAGGTCGGTGTCCCAGGCAGTTCGGGTGTTAGTGATAAGAATTTTGTCCTGGGAGAGCAGGAAGTATAAAATCGAGATTAGATGGCGCATGGGTACCTTCGAAGTACATATCTGCTCTAGGGGTGACAGATCTCTACACCACGACGATTTTGACCGGGTAGAGCTAAAGAAGTGTTTAAATTGGAGGTATTTAAAAACAGAAATAGAGATGTGTGGAAGCTTGGTGACCAGGTCCGGGTATGCTAACAACTTGCCACTTTGGTAAAAATGGTGTGCTCGGAGTGTCTGAAGAGTCGGGTCCGAAACTGGGTGAGTAAAGGTTACGTTGGGAGGAAAGTCTGGGCTAAGTGATAGAGGCGTCAATGGACCAGGAGAGGGATTTATTTTGAGGGTTTTACAAGCTGCTTTAAAATTTAGTATCGTGGGCCCGATTAATGGATGTTCTATGCAGTTTTTGGGTATTGAACCAGGTTTTATCCAGGGTAAATGGGAGATGGGAAATTTAAGATATGCATTTTCCAATTCGACCCACTCTTTGTTAGCCCCATGGAGGTGCCAGTCAACAAGTCTCGTAAGAAGGCAGGCTTTGTGGTAAGTGGATATGTCAGGAACGCCTAGGCCGCCGCTGCACTTTGGTTGGATCAATTTGGCCCAGCTTAGTCTCGGAGCTTTACCTGCCCAAAGAAAGTTTCTGCAATGCCTCTTGAATGTGTTGAAGAAGGTCTGTGGGAGCTTAATTGGGATTGCTTGAAGAAGGTACAAAATCCGTGGGAGGACATTCATTTTAAGTACTGATGCCCTGCCAAACCACGAAATCTTACCCTTATTCCAGTCCGACATGTCTGTCTTAATAGACATCAAAGCGGGCAGAAAGTTGAGTTCGAACAGTTTATTTAAGTTTTTCGGGACTTTGATACCTAAGTATGTGATATGTTCTGTTTCCCATTTAAAGGGAAAATTCTTTTTACATAAGTCTGTTGTTGTGGTCGGCAGGGTGACGTTTAGCGCTGTTGATTTATCAAAATTTATTTGGAGATTAGATAATGAGTTGAAAAGTTTGAAATCCAAAAGGAGGTTAGGAATCGAGGTGATTGGGTCAGAGAGGAACATCAGGACATCATCCGCATACGCGGCAATCTTATACTGTTTCCCCCGGATCTCAATCCCCCTAATAGCGGCGTTGGCCTGCAATCTTCTGAGGAGGGGTTCCATTAAAAGGATGAAAATGAGGGGGGAAAGAGGGCAACCCTGACGAGTTCCATTGGCGATGGAGAAGGCATCCGATAGGTGGCCGTTAACCCTAATCCGCGCCGAAGGAGCAGAGTATAGCAACAGGATCATTTGGACAAGACGGACCGGAAAACCAATTCTATACAGCACCGCTGTCATGTAATCCCAGGCCACTCTATCGAATGCCTTCTCAGCATCCAGGGACAAAAAGAATCCAGCTTTATTAGAGGTTGTTAGCCAATGGTGTATGTTGAGAACTTTGGTGGTGTTGTCCCTGGCTTCTCTACCCGGGACAAATCCAACTTGCTCTGTTGAGATTAGACTGGGGATCAGTGGAGTAAGACGGTTGGCAATTATTTTGGCGTATAGTTTAATGTCCACATTTAGTAGTGAGATTGGGCGGTAGTTGGGAACGAGGGTAGTATCTTTACCTGGCTTGGGGATTAGAGAAATATGTGCCTCCAGGAGGTCTTTATTGTAGGATGGGGAGTCAATGACGTCATTAAAAGTTGTTAAAAAGTTTGGTAGTAGTAGGTCGGTAAAAGCCTTGTAGTAGCTGACTGGTAAGCCATCCGGGCCCGGGCTTTTCCCAGGTTTAAGTTGTTTTAATGCTTGGGTGGCTTCTTCCATGGTGATTGGGGAGCCAAGATCCTCAATATCTTCGGGTGTGGAGAGGGATGAACAATGCACAGCTAGAAAATCCTCGATCAAGGTTTTTCTATTTGGCGTTGTAAGTGATGGTGTTGGAGGATGTAGATTGTATAGGTTAGATAGATATTTTACGAACTGTTCAGCAATTTCATTATTGGTTACAATGGACTCTCCGGTCGCTGTTGTGATATTATTAATGGTATAAGAGGCTTTTTTCTTTTGTAGGGCGGCGGCCAAAAGTTTGCCCGACTTGTTACCGTGTTCGTAGAACAGTTTGTTAGTTAGGGTATATTTACGTATAAGCCTTTTTCCAATCTCCCCAAGAAGTTCCTCTCTTGCGTTCACTAAATCCTCCTGTACCTGGGATGCTAACGTGCGTTTGTGTGTAAGTTCCAAGGCTTTGATCCTGTCAGACAACTCAACAATCCGTGCTTTGCGTGCTCTAGCCCTTTTAGCCATTATGGAGATAAACGATCCTCGAACCACACATTTGTGTGCAGCCCACACCAGTGGAGAGGGGGAGTCTTCTATTGTGTTTTCTCGGAAGTAGTCAGCTAAGACCTTCGAGATGCTCGTAATGTTGGACTTGTCTAACAGGATGGAATCATCCAGTCTCCAGATGGGTGATCTAGCCCGGTGGGAGAGGATTGAAAGTGTGATGGTTATTGGGTGGTGGTCGGATAATAGCATGGGGTCTATGGTTGCATCCACCAGAGCTGTAAGGTCGGCCTGTGATACAAAGAAATGGTCAATCCTTGAGTACTTCTTGTGTAAGGGGGAGTAATATGTGAAGTCTTTTACATTGGGGTATAGGGTACGCCAAGCGTCGTGGAGGGACAATGTGGTTAGGCAAGATTTGATTGTCCTTAGGGCATTAAATTTAATGCATGAGGATCCATTGGACGTGTCTAGAAATGGCTGCAATGGGACATTAAAGTCTCCGCCTACGATAAGTGTACCTCTTCGAAAGGCCGTTAATTGGTATGTTACGGAACGAAAAAAGGCTACTTGTTTCGTGTTTGGCGCATATATGTTAGCGATTGTGTATGTTAAGTTGTGTAGAGATCCGCGGATAAAAATGAATCTGCCATTTGGGTCTCTTAGAGTTTCTTCGACCTGAAAGGGACAACGCCGTGAGATCAGGATCGACACTCCCTTAGATTTCGCTGTATTGTTAGGGGCGTGATATACCAAGGGGAAATTTTTATCGGTAAGTTTTGGAATTCCGTCAGATCGGAAGTGCGTTTCTTGTAGAAGTGCAATGTGAATTTTTTCCTTCCATAATGTATACAATAGGCGTGATCGCTTTTCAGGGGTATTCAGGCCGCGGGAGTTTAGTGAGTATAATTTGATCCGCTCTAAGGGTCCTCCCGTCCTATCTGTGGATGGAGGGTTCAAGGTTGAGATCATTTTGTATTATAGAGGATCCCCGATGGGGGGGGGGGTAAAACACTAGGAAGGATCTGGGCAGGATGGGGGGGACCCAAGAGGCCTCAGAGGGAACTGTAGTGTTACGCAGAGGTCTGATGGGGGGTCTCCAACCCCTTATATTTACAGTAACCGATTAAGTGGTGAAATGTACTTCACCCACTTCCTATATATACAAATTAATCGGATTAGTACGGTGAGCACCTCGCTCCCACCCTCCCAAGGGAGCCTAGAAGCACAGGTGCACCACCGCTGTGGGGTTGACCAATACCAAGACAATGGAATGAAACAGTACTGAAATACTAAAATACTTAAATATGGTTTCGAGAACTGATCTACGATTAGAGATAACAAAAATTCAAACATGTCCGTGCCACCCCAGAATAGAGTCATGCTGAGAGAAGGCAGATATTACGAGCATAAATTCGAATAGCACTGTGTGCAACAAAATTGAGTATTACTTTACCAACAAGCCGGGATTCGGTATGTTGTTTTGAGGGGTCTCTCAGAATGAGTCCATTTTTCCGAGGGGCATGAATAATGTGTATCCTTACTTAACATCTAAATGAGTATGTATATCCAGCCACTTTTATAACTTTTCAGGACTGACAGACCCTCCTTCTCCCTCCTAGGTTAACAACTCGGGGTGCCCTTCTTCCCCCATAAGGGAGGACGATTGCCCTGTATAATGTCAAATACATCTTCTCAGTACCCTTTGTCTATACTTTGAACCATGTGTAACCTTATTAAAAACTTATCTGTATGGAACGTCCATTCTCTAAGGCAGTCTTTGTGGCACAGCCATTCCGTTAGAGGAGTGTTTTACTCCCATCGAAAGCTTGTGTCTTCGATTGGGGTGTCATTCTGAAGAGTATCGCGTAGACCTTTCTTGACTAGTCTCTTCAATTGACGAAGGTCTAAAAGTTGGGTGTTCTGGCCTCAGAAAGTATTAGAGAGAAATGTTACTTCACTTATTCTCAGTTGTCGATCCTGGCCCTACGGGCATCCGGGGGGGTCGCCTGATCTTGGTCCCTTCTTGCACCACGTGAGCCTTGGGGATGTCTTGGGGTGGACGGGGATCTTCTCCTTCGAAAATTTGTCGTTTGGGTCTCCATAGGTGTTTCAGGCGGTTTGCCCCATCTGCCTACCGAGCGGCGGTATGGTGCATACCAATCTGGTACAGAAATTGGTGGTAGGCCGAGCGTTTCACAAAATTTAGGCAGGTCTTCCGGCACTCTTAAAGCGGCGTTGCGGCCTTGGTGAGATGCAGCTAGGCAGAAAGGGAATTTCCACTTATATCTAATTCCTCTCGATATTAAGGCTTCCAGGAGTGGCTTGAGGTCACGTCTGTGTTGAAGAGTTATTCCTGAGAGGTCTTGATACAATTGGACTGTGGTCTCTCCGCAATAGAGCCTTTGACCCCTTGCTCGGCGCAGTATTTCTTCTTTTAGCTTAAAGTCAATTAGGCAACAGATTATATCTCTAGGGGGATCCGTGTCTTTTCCCCGGGGACGAAGAGCGTGGTGGATCCGTTCGAAATTAATGGCTGTCTGTCTGGGTTTCTCTAGTATGGAGTTAAACAGGGCCGTAATTTCATTTTGGATTTGTTCTCCTTCGACTGATTCGGGTAGCCCTCTCACACGCAAATTTCGGCGGCGGCCCCTATTGTCTAGATCTTCCAGTTGACGGTTCACTTCCCTTAGCTGGAGGGTGTGGTCGTCGATTTTTCTTGTTGATTTCTGGAGAACTGTATCATGTTCATCCAGTGTCTGTTCGGTGCGAGTGACCCTATCAGAGAGTGAGCGCAGGTCAATGCGGAGCTCAGCAATGGCCGCCGATAGGGTGTCTTTGATATCTGTTGCCACCGCTTTCAGATCTGTAATACTGAGGTGTGAACCTGTAGTGGGCTGCAAATCACCCTGGCCTCTATCCGGTGGCGATGGAGGCACTGCATCTGATGCACTAAGCACTATGTCCGCTTGGTCCTGTGCGGTGTTTTGTATTAGGTCTTGAGGGGAGCCCCGGCGTGTCTGCGCCAAGTTTCCTCGGGGCGTGCGGAAAACTTCTGGAGTATTTTGGTTTTGTGGCCCGGTGTGACCTCGTGGGGAGCGGGACCGAGAACCTGAGGAACTATGGGAGGCGGTCCCCATGTTATCCAGTCTGTCAGGCAGTTTTACTTTCAATGACAGGCAGTTCTTTCCCTTAGGGCAATTAGGAATGATTCAATTGTGGGTATCCTGACAGTGGACTGCAAAAGTGTTGGGTGTTAGCAAGGAGGGGGGGCGGTATGGTAAATATTGGGTTCTCTGAGGGTGAATCAATATGGCCACCGACCTGAGGGCTTATATGAGTCCTTAGCCCTGTCTGCAATATGCTCCAATTGCTGATAGAGTCACTAGGGCCCCTTAATTGCCAGGTATCCGTTCTACTGGATGAGGGAACGGTGGGGAGTCTGGAGGAACAGGTAATGTGTGGGAGAAGTCACCCCTGAGAGAGCCAATATGGCTGCCGACTCTGGCTGCTGGCCGGGTTTGCGGCCCTTCAGGTGTCTGTTACCTGGAGAGAAAGTCTGTGGCGGCGTCCTCGGGTCCCTCTGTTGCTGTTCCGGGCGTTGGTGAGGCGTAGGAGAGCTAGGGGGAGTCTGTGGGGCCGTCCGGAGCTATTTAATCAAGGTGCAGTATGGCCGCCGTCCTCCGCTCCGCGACTAGGCCCAAGCCGCGGTGTTTCCTGAGGCGCTTCCCCCGGTCCGGAGCGCTGTTTACCGGCGGTTTCGGGCGGTGGCGGTTTGCGGTCTGGCGCTTCTCAGGGTGTATGGCGGGTAGTTGTGCTGAGCCTGTGAGGTGGTTTTGGGCAACCGTTGAGGCTATTAAGTGCCGTTTAATCCACTGTGCTTCTCTGAGGTGGCCGGAGAGCTGCACTTAGGCGTCCATCTCCATTGCCGGCTTGGCCACGCCCCCGCTTTTGCTTTAACTACACACTGTCACCACTTTATTTAACTTGCCATTTCCACCTTTTTCTATCTAGGGCAAGATCATATGAGACTTGCCTTTTATTGATGGAGACTGTGACGGTATTGGTATGATATCCCCGTCAAAGATTCCCTTCTTCCATAAGAACGTCACCCAATATTCCACTAGGAGGAATATTCCTGAGATCGCCCATTAAGCCACACATTAGTCCAGGCTTACTGCTAGAACAAGACAGAGTTTAATGTTATAACACACAGCTTATATGTCATTTCCAAAACTGTTACAATGACAAATCTCCGCCCCCCTCACACTGGGGCTTCCATACAGATGAGTAGGCAGACACGACGGAGCCGAGTCTGAAAACACATTTTCTTTAGACAATGACATCAGTGGAGTTGAGTACTAGTTGTACTGAATACATTAACTAGACAACTCGACCCCGCATATAGAGAGATAATTACCACAATGAAGCAATCAGAATAATTAACACAAGCCACATAAACACAGATCTCTTTCACACAACACAATAGATCAATTAACCTTTAGAAATAGTGAGGGGACATTAGCACTTCAATAACCGGATGGTAATCACAATGGCAAGCAGGGAGAATTAAACTGAGACATATAGGCAAATGTATCACAATGGCCCCCCTTTTTCTCCCTGCTCCGGAAAACCCGGTTGGACCTTCCCTGGTCCAGTAGGGTTGACGGGTTTAGAGCTTTTAGTCCGAGGTTAACTCCGTTTGGCATGACTGACCTCCCTTGGCAACTGGTTCAGACTCAGGTATGCCACCGGGTCGTCAGATCACACGCCGGTCAGTCCCCAAGTCTTTGTGCGATCTACAAAGTCACTAGAAGTCAGTGTGAAGACGGCGAATGGGTCTGTGCGCCGCCATCTAGGTGTCCCGCTATGGGAGGGGCAGGTTATGGCTCTGAAGTGACAATCACAGGAGATTCATAAAAAGAAAAAGTTATATTTGTTGAAATGCTGTAGCACTGGTGCTCAGAGTCCGGGGGGGGGGAGGGGACTCAGAGCCCCATAAGGTCAGCCACCCCCTGCTCCCTCCGCAGCCGCCGGTTCTCCTCTTTGAGCTTCTCCAGCTCCATCTCCAGTTCATGGAGCCTGGGGGGGTCAGCCCGCTGTGACCTCAGGTGGTTGTTCTCCTCCTCCATGCGGCTTATGCACTCCTCCAGCTCTATGTACTCACGGATCAGATCCTGCTTGCTCATGTCCTGCAGGCTTTCCACGTGGTCCTTCATCATCAGGAACTGGGTGGTGGTGTAAGGGGCCACCGGTGGGCCCTTGGCGAACATCTCGGCCCGCATCTGGGGCGCCCGCTGCGATTCCATCTCCTCCAGTCGCTTCTTCTCCTCCCAGGTCCGCTGGTTATATGACTTCCAGGACCTCTTCTTCTTGGAGGGTAGCTGGCGGTGCCTCTTTCTGCCCAGCTCCCTCCAAGGCCCCTCCGGCCCATGGCTGTCGCCCATGACCAGCTGACAATGGTGTTCCCTGTTGTCCGTAATAACAGATTGTACCATGAGGGCTTCGTAAGGGGTGCTCAATGGTTCTTCCTGACCCAGCTCCTGAAGATCCCAAGCCAAGTCTACACATTGGGTTGCTGCTGGTGGGCGGTATCCAGGTTGAGACCAATTTGACCTGGTGTTGTCATTCATGGGGCAATTCTGCTTGAAGTGACCCAACTATTTGCACCGGAAGCAGCGTTGTTCGTTGTCCTCCTGGCGTGGATAGTGAGGGCTCGATGTCATCGGTCTGTTAGGCGGTTGGTATCTAGCGGCTGGTGGGTGTGAGGGCGCCGTTGGTCGTGGAGGTTGTTCCCGTGGTGTGACCTGGTTTGTCTTGCGAGTATCCGCATATTCATCCGCCAACTTCGCAGCCTCTGGTAGAGTCATGGGCCTGCGATCTCTCACCCAGTCTTTGACATCCGTCTGGATGTGATTGTAAAATTGCTCCAGGAGCATTAGTTGCAAAATGTCCTCTGCGGTGGTGGCCTGGCTGCTGTTAACCCAGTTAGAGGCCGACAGGGACAACTGGCATGCCCATTCCGCGTAAGAGTCTTTCGTGGTTTTGCGTGAGTCCCTGAACTTCTGTCGGTGGGACTCTGGGGTTACTGCATAACAAGCCAGGAGCACTTCTTTAACCCTGGCGTAGCTATGGATATCCTGATCTGGCACGGTCCGGAAAGCATCAGAAGCTTTGCCTGACAGTTTGCCTGACAATATTGCAACCCACTCTCTTCTAGCTATTCGGTGCAGGTTACATTGTCGCTCAAAATCCGCCAGGTAGTTATCAATCTCACAGTCCTTTTCATCAAAAGCTTTAAAAGCGCTAAACGGAATCTTCCTTGCGTCTGCTGTGCTGTACTCACTGTTCGGAGAAGGTGCGGCTGCTTGTTGGACTGCTGCCAGTTTTAACTGTAGTTCTGCGTCCCTTATTTCTTTAGCCTCCTGTGGAGCCTCCTGGCACCACATCTGCCGTTGGGTTCGGGCCGAACCATGCTAGCTTCTCTCTCATTAGCTTGTTGGCTGGCGATTCCTCCTCCTGAATCACTGGTGTCTCCATCTCTTGTACCGCTGGCGTTGCTGCAATCCCGTTCTCCTGGTCTATCTCCATTGATTCTGCTATGATGACCCGTTCGGTTTTGTTGCTAGCAATCCTTCCACGAACTTCCAGTAGTTCTTCCAGTGTCTGCTTGGAATCCCAGGTGTAAAGCAGAGTAGAAGGGAAAATCCCGCTGCTGCCAACCAATTTGTGACGGTATTGGTATGATATCCCCGTCAAAGATTCCCTTCTTCCATAAGAACGTCACCCAATATTCCACTAGGAGGAATATTCCTGAGATCGCCCATTAAGCCACACATTAGTCCAGGCTTACTGCTAGAACAAGACAGAGTTTAATGTTATAACACACAGCTTATATGTCATTTCCAAAACTGTTACAATGACAAATCTCCGCCCCCCTCACACTGGGGCTTCCATACAGATGAGTAGGCAGACACGACGGAGCCGAGTCTGAAAACACATTTTCTTTAGACAATGACATCAGTGGAGTTGAGTACTAGTTGTACTGAATACATTAACTAGACAACTCGACCCCGCATATAGAGAGATAATTACCACAATGAAGCAATCAGAATAATTAACACAAGCCACATAAACACAGATCTCTTTCACACAACACAATAGATCAATTAACCTTTAGAAATAGTGAGGGGACATTAGCACTTCAATAACCGGATGGTAATCACAATGGCAAGCAGGGAGAATTAAACTGAGACATATAGGCAAATGTATCACAGAGACCATACAAAACTTTAATCTTGTCAGATAAGCAGACTTTGGATAAGATCTCATTGTCTTGCAGGACTGTAGTAATTAAATTGTGTACATCTTTGGCACATGTGGCGGGTGAATATAGGTAGGTACCCACAATCCCAACACTGCTTCAGGGAAAAAATATGCATAGAAGTAGCAGAAATCAACTCTGTAGGAAATAGGAAACATCTGACAAGCCTGCTTCTAGATTTGCATACTATTTCATAGAATTTATAGTATGTGTCAGTAACTGTTCCTGCACTGTTTACAGCAGTGGCCAAGGGCTATTCTTCTCAGCACATCTGAAATGTCACATGTCATTTCATTACTGTGCTGTCAAGGCTTTGATACTCCACTACCCTGCTGCAATATACCTTTTATCTGTGTAGTATGTGAAAAATGCTATCTTATTAGGTCCTTTAGTTACGAGGCCGTCTGGCTGCTGTGCGTCCCTCCCTAGAGTTTTAGTGCACCTGGGAGTGAAAGGTGCAACATCCAGCCCCGCTACCTACAGCCTATAAAATACTATGGCAGGCTGCAGCTCAGTTTTGCCAACCTATCAGATTGAAATTTACTGACACAACACCCATAATTTACTGGCAGTTCCAAAAGTTACACAATTACAGTTTTAAGTGCAAATTCCAACAGCATCTAGATAATAATAACCCATAATTTGCTCGATCCATTTCAATCGGCTTTTCGTCCCGGTCACAGGACAGAAACAGCACTGCTCAAAATATGGGATGATGCTCTAGAGGCCGCAGACGAAGGAGAATCTTGTCTTCTAGTACTGTTGGACCTAAGCGCAGCGTTTGACACGGTAGACCACAAACTATTACTGACTCGGCTAGCTGAAGTAGCCAGAGTCGCGGAATGTGATCTATCCTGGTTCTACTCCTTTTTGGAAAACCGATCACAAATAGTAAAATTGGGACGTTTCACTTCTGAAAAACGCACGGTGTCATGCGGATGACCCCCTGTCGCCGGTGCTGTTCAATATCTACCTCCGCCCTCTCTTTGAAATCATCAGTAGCCAAAAGTTACTTTACTACTCTTATGCAGATGACACACAATTGTACTTTCGCATCTGCAACAAAAAGGATCATCATCTAGATCTAGAGAAATGCCTCTCTTTGATAGAAAACTGGATGACAAAGAGTTATCTTAAACTCAACGGATCAAAAACAGAACTTCTCCTGTTTCACGCCAATCGAAAGAATCAACTTGCAACAACATGGACTCCCCCGCCCATTCTGGGTAAAACTATCACCCCCAGCACCAAAGTCAAAAGTCTCTGAGTCATCTTCGATACCCACATGACAATGAATGCACAAATAGGGTCAGTAGTCAGCGGATCGCACCATCTGCTACGCCTACTACGCAGACTTATTCCATTTATTCCTAAAGAAGACATAGCAGTTGTGGTGGGAACAATTGTTAACTCCAGACTTGACTATGCAAATGCCCTTTACCTCGGACTCCCAAAGTACCAAATAACTCGTCTGCAAGTCGTTCAAAATACGGCTGCTAGACTGGTGACTGGGAAAAAAACATGGGAATCAATCTCTCCTTCACTGAGAACCCTTCATTGGTTGCCAGTAAAAGACAGAATTACTTTTAAAGCACTCTGTCTGACGCATAAATGTGTTCAAGGAAATGCCCCCCAATATCTATGCGAAAAACTAAAAGCTCACAACACCAATCGCGTTCTGCGATCCACCAACCAAAATCTACTCCAAATACCCAAAGCCAGATACAAGTCCAAGGGAGAACGAAGATTTGCGCTCCAGGGCCCCAAGCTATGAAACGCTTTACCAACCAGCATTCGGTTGGAGGAGAATCACCTGACCTTTAGAAGAAAGATCAAAACCCATCTCTTTTTTTTTTTTTTTTTTTTTTCCAAAATCTTTTATTCATTTTTTTTATACAAAACAGTACAATTAATACAACATAAAATCAATATACAGACTAACATATATGGTCTCCAAATGTACCCTTTTCATTGAAAATTGAAAATATATTAAAGACTATATCTTCTTCTACCGATATTATGTACTACTCCTGGATTTCTCCATCCTTCCACCCCAGTGCCTATCCTTCCCTTTTCACTCTTCAAGGGAGATACCCAGGGATAGGACCCCACTACCTATACCTACAATGAGTGGAGGGGGGGAGGACGTATAAAAGAGAGAGATATGAGAGCGAGAGAGAGAGAGGGTAGGAGGGAGATATGGAGAGAGAGAGAGAGGGAAAAGAAGAGAGAAAAAAAAAAAACATTTTTTCCTATATTGTAGAGGAGGAAAGAAAAAGCAACACTTTCCCCTGTGTTGTGAAAGAAAAAAAAAAAAAAAAGAACACATTGAATCCAACTAGGATATAGTGAGAAGTGTAGGGGTTAACCCCCTTATTGTGTATTTACATGAGTGTACAAAACCCGGAGGGGGGTGTTAAAAAAAAAAAAAAAAAAAAAAAAGGGAGGAAGAATAACACTAAGTCTCTCTAAAATACAGTGAAAAACATAGGGGTTAATTCCCCTAATTGTGTATTTGCTTAGGTATAAGAACTAAAAAAAAAAAAAAAGACACTACATCCTACTAGAATGTAGTGAGAGATATAGGGGTAATTCCCCTTATTGTGTATTTACATAAGTGTACAACACCAGGCAGGAGTTGTAAGAAAAAAAAAAAAAAAAAAAAAAAAAAGAGAAGAAAGACCCTACGTCCCTCTAAAATTCTGTGGAAAATATAGGGGTTAATTCCTCTAATTGTGTATTTACTTAGGTATAAGAACAAAAAAAAAGGACACTACGTCCTACTAGAATATAGTGAGAAATATCGGGGTAATTCCCCTTATTGTGTATTTACATGAGTGTACAAAACCAAAAAGAAGTTATAAAAAAAAAAAAAAAAAAAGAAGAAAGACACTACGTCCCTCTAAAATATCGTGAAAAGTCTAGGGGCTAATTCCCCTTATTGTGTATTTACTTAAATATACAAAAAACAAGAAAGAGTTGTAAAAAGAAGAAGGAAAGAAGAAAAACAAAAAACAAAAAAAAAAAAAGAAGGACTCTAAGTCCGTCTAGAATATAGTGAAGGGTGTAGGGGTTAATTCCCCTTTTTGTGTATTCACATTAAGTGTCAAAGGTAAGAGGGTAGAAGAGAAAAAAAAAAAAAAAAAAAACGCGAGGGAACCAACGGTCTCCTCTATTCCCCTCCACTCTCTTCCTCCCCACCACCCCCCTCCCTCCCCCCAGCCCTAAAATCCCTCCATCCCTTCCAGGTCCTTTCATATCTTGGCCCAGACTCTACCTGAAAGGACCACAGCTCCTCCATCACTTGCATTTTATCAATTTCTTGGAGCCATTCCCCTATCGAGGGTACTCTTTTTTCCCTCCAGTTCCTAGGTATTAGTGCCTTGGCTCCGTTCAGTAGGAACGGGACCAAGGAACCTCTATATTTTTTCCTGGACATACTTGTAGTGTGGAACAAACATTCCCATGGATCATATCTTATCTCGTATCCACTGATTTTTTTTGATCAGACCTAGTATCTCCCGCCAATATACCTGTATGAGGGGGCATTGCCACCATATGTGGGCATGAGTTCCCTCCATCCCACACTCCCTCCAGCATAAGGGGGACGCCTCACTGTTCATTCTGTGCAGTTTAATTGGTACATAGTACCATTTAGTAAGTAACTTATAGTTGGTTTCTTTTACTTTTGCATCCATCGTTGTAGCCTGCACATATTCTAGCACCTGCCTCTTCTTCTTATTGGATATAGTTTGATTAAGTTCTATTTCCCAGCTTTCTATCATTTTCAATTTCCCTACCTCTATCTTGGTTGTCAACATCTTGTAGAGACTTGATATTCCCCTTTTCCCAGGTTCTTCTTGGGTCATAAGTTTTTCCCATTGATTTAGTTCATTCATAGCTCGCAGGGGCTTCGACAAAGTGCCAACAAAATGTTGGACTTGTCTGTGTCTCCACCTATCTCCTGGGTACTGTCCGTATTTCTCTTGAAGTTCTCCCACCGGACGCACTTCATTTCCTTTTATTATATCCTTTAATCTTGGAGTGTCTGAAGTTGCCCACCTCCGGAATAATCCCCCCTCCTTGCCAGGAGGAAAGAAATCCGTACCTGTAAGCGGCAACAGCGGACTATTATAGGGCAATTTATTTTTCTTATAAACCTTATCCCATATTCTAAAAGTTTCTTTTGTTATTACAGGAGTGTCCAGGGGTAGTCCTCTATATTGCCTCGGTACCCATATTATATTTCCCAGCTCTTTCTTACTTAAACTTTCTTCGACTTCTACCCACTTTTTTTTACTTCCACCCTCCCCCTGCGCCCAATCTGTAATCCTCCTCAGTACTGCCGCCTCATAGTACCTTCTGAAGTCTGGCAGCTGTATTCCTCCTTCCTCTTTAGATCTAATCAGAGTCTCCACTGCTATACGCGGCTTTTTCCCCCTCCATATGAAACCTCCTATTATCTTATCCAGGATTTTAAAATATATTTCTGGGATTTTTATCGGAAGTGTTTGAAAAATATAAAGAACTTTAGGCAAAATCATCATTTTTATAGTATTCACCCTTCCCCACCATGATACTCTATCTATACTATATCCTTTTAAATCTGATTTTACCTTATTCAGTAGTAGTATATAATTGTCTTCATAGAAGCACTTTTCCTTGCAAGACAAGTATATACCTAAATATTTCATCCTCCTTTGCTTCCATTTAAATGGATAGAGCCCCTCCAATTCCCTACGATCCTTTGGACTTAATGATATACTTAGTATCTCCGTTTTGTCTTTATTAATTTTGAGATTCGAGATCTCCCCATACTGTTCATATTCCGCCATTATTTTAGGCAGTGTCTCCCTAGGGTTAGATACAAACAGCATCATGTCATCCGCGAAGGCGGATATCTTGTGCTCTCTTCTCTCTAGTTTTATCCCTTCTATATCCTGATTCTTCCGTATTGTTTCCAATAAAGGCTCCAATGACAGGACGAATAGGATAGGCGAAAGCGGGCAACCTTGCCGGGTTCCATTATACAGTGAAAAGCTATCAGAAAGGGTGCCATTCACCCTCACCTTAGCCGAGGGATCCGAATACAGAGCCCCTATCCACCTAAGCATACTTGGACCAAATCCTATGTGGGATAAGTTTGCAAGCATAAATTCCCATTCTAGCCTGTCAAACGCCTTTTCGGCGTCTAAAGACAGGAATACTACTGGTTCTTTGTTCTTTTTAGCTTTTTGCAACAGAAATATTACTCTTAAGATGTTTTCTCTCGTTTCTCTCCCGGGTACAAACCCTGCTTGATCGTTATCTATCAGGCCTGTCAAGAGCGGCCTAATTCTCTCGGCAAGAATTTTAGAATAAAGTTTTATGTCCACATTTATTAAAGATATCGGCCTATAGCTGGCACACAAGGAGGGGTCCTTATCTTCCTTCCCTATCAAAGTTATGTGAGCGTTCAGAGCTTCCTTGCGTATTGCCAAGCCCCCCCCTATTGAGTTCATATACTTCTGAAAAAAAGGCACTAGTATCTCCCCAAACCTTTTATAATATAGTGACGTAAACCCATCGGGGCCGGGACTTTTCCCCATTTTGATGCTCCTAATCACTTGACTTATTTCTTCTTTTGTTATTTCTTTCTCTAAGTCACTTATTACTTCCTCTGCTAGGCCTGGGGTCTTCACCTTTTCTAAGTATTGTTTAATTTTTTCCCTTCTATTCTGAATTTCTATGTCCCCTTTCCCCTTGTTGACATTATATAGGTTTTGGTAGTACTCATAGAATGTTTTAGTTATCTCACTAGTGGAGTGTCTCATTTCTCCATTTCTATCTTTTATTTTCAGAATAGAGTTCAGTGTGTTTCTTGGTTTTAAGGTCCTTGCTAGCAAACTCCCTGGTTTATTACCTAAAGCATAGAATTTATTATTCACATTATTAAAGATCCATTTCGTTTCCTGCTCCAGGAGGTCCCGGAGCTCTTCTCTCTTGCTAGTTAGAGCCCTTAGAGCCTGCTCTGCCTGTATTTTTTTATGCTTCCATTTGAGGACCTGGATTTCTTCTAATAATGTTTGTTTCCGTACCTGTCTAATCTTCCTCCTCTTGACTTTCTCTGCTATCAACCGCCCTCTCACAAATGCCTTGTGTGTTTCCCAGAGCGTGGCTGGATCGATATTTTCTATATCATTTTCTTTGAAGAATATACTCATATCCCTACCTAGATCATCGGCTGTCTTGGTGTTATTTATTAGGGACTCATCTAATCTCCACACTGGACACCCAGCCGGGATCTCCCCTACGTCTAAGGATAGTACCACTGGGGCATGATCTGACAGTGTTATAGATTTTATTTCTATCCTTATCAGTCCTTCAAGCAGCCGATGATCTAGGAGGACATGGTCTATTCTTGAATAAGACCCATGGACCCCTGAGAAATATGTATAGTCCTTATCTTTTGGATGGAAGATTCTCCAGGCGTCCACCATTTGCATCTGATATAATTTATGTTTAACCATTCTGAGATATTTCCCCTCTGATCTCAATGAGATCGGTTGAGTGTCTAATAGAGGATCAAATACAAAATTTAGGTCGCCTGCCAGAATCACCATACCTTCTCTAAATCCTTCTAATTTATTTAAAATCTTTCTCAGATAGACGGCCGGCCTTACATTAGGACAATACACATTTACCAATGTGTACCTCATATTCATAATTGTACCCTTGACAAACAGGTATCTTCCATCGGGATCTACCTCTGTGGCTTCTAGGGAGAACCCTGTGTTTCTATCGAACCCTATTGCGACTCCCTTTGCCCTTTTATTCGGGGAGTAGCTATGAATCCAAATGGGGAATTCCTTTGAGTTTAATCTAGTTTTTGATGTTATTTTTAGGTGGGTTTCCTGAAGGAACACTATTTTGGCCGAGAGTCTCTTCATCTCCTGTAGTATTTGATACCGCTTACTTGGGCTGTTTAGCCCTCGTACATTGTATGTAACAATCTTTAATGCAGCCATTTCCTATATTTCGCTTTTTTTTCCCCTCCTAAATAGGGAGGACATATCATATCTCCACAGGACATGAGAGACTCAAGGCCCTTTCTCAATATATATAAAGACCAAACCAAACATCAAACTCATATCAAAATAGGAAAACTTAATCCGAGTACCTTGAGACCATATATATAACATATACCCCCCACCCTCTCCCACCCTACCCCCAACACATTGAACCTCAATGCTAAGACTCACTCGGTCTGTGCCCATCCAGGCCACTTGCCGAGTGGGCCTTACTTTGGGATGTCTATCATGACCCCCCATTACCCAGGCCTCGTCCACTAAGTTGGGACGGCTCCTGGTCCAGGGACGGCATATCAGCTCCATATTACCCCCTCCCCAAGTGACAGCCATTTATTCTTTCTCTAGACATTAAACCTACTAAGATCCTTTAGCAAGAGGGAGAACGGGTAATGGGCAGGTAGAAGGCAGAGGGCAATCCCCGCGGGTACCTGATAACCAGCCACCCTTGTTCCCCAGCCTCCCACCCCACCCCCCCGCATCCCCATGACCCACAGCATACGTCACCCCTCATACATAAGTTTAATAGTCTATGCCCTATTCCATTCCTGTTCCCTCCATCTTCTCCATGCTGGAGGTCTCTTTTCCCAATTATCTATTTGCATTGGCTGAATATTCAGCTTGTTACAGAATTCCTTTACATCTTCAGGAAAACGAATAACTGCTGAGACCCCCTGATTCTTAACCGACAGGCAGGCTGGGAAGCCCCATCTGTACGGGATATCCTTTGACTGTAGATGACTGGTTAGTGGCTTCAGTGCCCTCTTTCGTGCTAATGTCTCTGGTGCAAGATCTGAAAACAGGAGTAGCTTGCCTCCCTTGTATTCCATAGTAGCAGAGTTCCTTGTGCTTTGAGATACCAGTTCCTTTTGGTTATATTCTAGGAATCTGACTATGGTGTCCCTTGGTAGGTCTCTCTGTGTGTTATACAGTTTTTGTATTCTGTGGACCCGTTCAAAATGCAATGGAGCTGTCAAGTCTCTTTTTAAGGCTGTATTGAATATCCCTCGCAGCACCTCCCCCAGTTCTATATCTTTAACTTCTTCTGAGAGACCTCTTATGCGCAGATTTTTTCTTCTGCTGCGATTCTCGTGGTCTTCTAATTTATAACGAGCGTTTCTTATTTCTATCCAATCCATGTCAGCCCTATCTCTTAATTCCATTATTGCATTTCTATGGTCCTCCAGTTGTTCCTCTATCCCTTCCACTCTCTGTAACACGCTCTGTATATCTCTTCTAGTTGCTCCCATTTCCCCCTTGATGGTTCCTTCTAGGCGTAGTATCATTTCTGTCATGTCCATCATATCCTGCCTAGTTGGTGGGGCTTGGGAGTCTTCAGGGGAGGTATTAGGATACAAATTGGGCTGTTGTTGACTCTCAGGGGTCTTTAGGACTTTACTCTGGCCTTTTACCACTGGGGATTGATCTTTATTTTTCTCCTTCTTTTTCCCTGAGACCTCCCCCTCAGACTGTCCTTTATTCTTTATAGGTGTCCCAGATATACCATTTTCGCTGTCTCCTTTAGGGCTATCCAATGTACTCTCCAGACCTTCAGACACAAGATATGATCTCATTGTGCTGCGGCTTGATCCCCCCCCCTGCGTGTTTTTTGGGGCCTTCCGTACCATCTCTGCCCTTTTTCCAAGAACCTGTTTATAGAGATATTAATGAGCTGTCTAACCTTCACAGGCTGACCAAATGTGTAACAGAGGCTAGTGGAGTGTGTGACCAGGACTGACAGGATGTGTGTAACTGCTCACCCACCTGGGCACCCCTTTCCCCTGGCCCCTAATTTTTTAGTCCTGCCGTTGGGGCGACAGGGAGCAGCCAGGAAAAAATAGAGGATTCTGTAAATAAAAAAAAAAAATATATATGTGTCCGTTTTTTCCGACCTTACAGCCCTGCTTCCTTTATCAGCTGGAGCTGGGGATGAGACCTCTGTAGACTTAGAACAATATCTCATGGGAACATTCAAGTTAAATAGGCAAACGGTTCAACAGGCAACCTTCCCCTTGCATCAATCTGTCTCTTCAAGAGCTGCTGCTTATCTCATACAGATTAGAACTCTTATTTCAGTATAATTTAGACAGTCCTAGGACCACTTCAGCTCAAACAGACAGACTCTTTCCCATTCCACTTTCCACCTCTTTCCATCCCTCCAGGGGGCTTGTGTTCGCCTGAGAATGTGCCTAAAAGGTTCTTATCATTGCGTTACTATGAGACCTTAATCAGCATTTTTCCTTTAGCATCAGCAAGTAACCGCAAGAAGATGGCAAAATATCAGTTCAGTTCAGTGGTGCAAAAGCCAGCTAGCAGTATTATTCACCTTACCATCTCCTCGCTGTCAGCTTCTCACTCACCTCCCCTCTTATTCCTACACAGTCCAAGGCGGGCAATGGAAGGGAGACCTTCCTCCGTTTTTGTGGAGACAGCAGGGGTTGAGCGTGCTCATTCCGCTTTGTCCAGCCGGTCATCCCCCGGGTCCCTAGCCTCTGCAGCCTCTCATCTGTAGTGGGGCACAAATCGGCGTCGGCGTCCTGGAGCGGCTCCCTGCGAGACCTCTTGCAGTACTCGGCTATCTCCTTCGTCTCCTCCTCCTCTTGCGTCACTCCATCTGATGTCCAATCACTGGGTGCTTTGGTCCCCGAACACCAGGAACACAGACGCTCCCCTTCAGTGCAGCGGTTGCTTGCCGGGGATTCCCCCCAGCCCTGCGCACGGAGGACGCCGAACGCACCGGACCAACGGCGCACACCGCAGCCAGGCACCCACGCCGTCAGCCTCCCCAGGTGGGTCAGTACAGACCGGGATTAGCGATGGTCTGGGATAGTTTCTGCTTCAATTTCCCATTGTCTCAGTCACTTAGAGAGGAGCATGGAGCTGCTGCTGCTGCCGCCCTGAATCCTTACGGCGCCATGTTGTTGCTCCGCTGCTTCCTAGTGTTCAAAACCCATCTCTTTTGAGTTCAAAGGAGAAAGGGACAAACGAGCGCCCAGAGGCGATTTAGTTTGCATGTGTAGTGCTATAAGTTTTTCACTCACTCACTCAAATTCCAGTATTTATGATACAGTACAATATGCAATTAGCAATGTGATTTAAGGTAGATATTATGGCAAAAAAGTATATTTATTGAATTTTTTGGTAATAGTAAGTAGCTAAGGGACAGGACTCAGGAGGTCAATAAATTAGAATGGGCGATGCACTCATGAAATTGACTCTCACAGTGATTCTGACAGCAGTGTGCAGCAGCATAGGTGATGCTGACACCTCACCGACACGACACATAGTTTCATAGTCAGGTTGAAAAAAGACACAAGTCCAATTAAGTTCAACCATAACAAATAAAATAATAATAATATCGTACAATCGCATATACCCAATTCTATACCCACAGTTGATCCAGAGGAAGGCAAAAAAAAAACCCCCAGCAAAGCATGATCCAATTTGCTACAGTAAATTCCTTACTGATCCCCCAAGAGGCAATCGGATTTACCCTGGATCAACTTTACCTATAGATGTCAGTACCCAGTTATATTCTGTACATCTAGGAAAGAATCCAGGCCTTTCTTAAAGCAATCTACTGAGCTGGCCAGAACCACCTCTGGAGGGAGTCTGTTCCACATTTTCACAGCTCTTACTGTGAAGAAACCTTTCCGTATTTGGAGGTGAAATCTCCTTTCCTCTAGACGTAAAGAGTGCCCCCTTGTCCTCAGTGTTGACCGTAAAGTGAATAACTCAACACCAAGTTCACTATATGGACCTCTTATATATTTGTACATGTTGATCATATCCCCCCTAATTCTCCTCTTCTCAAGAGTGAATAAATTCAGTTCCTCTAATCTTTCCTCATAGCTGAGCTCCTCCATGCCTCTTATCAGTTTGGTTGCCCTTCTCTGCACTTTCTCCAGTTCTCCGATATCCTTTTTGAGAACTGGAGCCCAAAACTGAACTGCATATTCCAGATGAGGTCTTACTAATGATTTGTACAGGGGCAAAATTATATCTCTGTCTCTGGAGTCCATACCTCTCTTAATACAAGAAAGGACTTTGCTCGCTTTGGAAACCGCAGCTTGGCATTGCATGCCATTATTGAGCTTATGATCTACCAAGACCCCCAGATCCTTCTCCACTACAGATCCCCCCAGTTGTACTCCCCCTAGCATATATGATGCATGCATATTCTTATTCCCTAAGTGCATAACTTTACATTTATCAACATTAAACCTCATCTGCCACTCAGTCGCCCAATTAGACAGAGCACTGAGGTCGGCTTGTAAATTGGAAACATCCTGCAAGGACGTTATTCCACTGCATAGCTTGGTGTCATCTGCAAAGACAGAAATGTTACTTTTGATCTCAGACCCAATATCATTTATAAAGGTCTTAAAAAGTAAGGGTCCCAGCACTGAACCTTGGGGTACACCACTGGTAACCTTGGACCATTCAGAGTAAGAATCATTAACCACGACTCTCTGAATTCTGTCTTTCAGACAGTTTTCTATCCATTTACAAACTGATGTATCCAATCCTGTAGACCTTACCTTACACATGAGCCGTGTGTGAGGAACAATTTTTTCGAACGCTTTTGCAAAATCCAAATATATCACGTCCACAGCCACGCCTCTGTCCAGGGTTTTACTTACCTCTTCATAAAAGGAAATCAGGTTTGTCTGACAACTTCTGTCTTTCATGAATCCATGCTGTCTGCTGCTTAAATCGTTTTTTTCCAGCAAGAACTCATCCATGTGGTCTTTTATTAAACGTTCCAGTATCTTCCCAACTATAGAAGTTAAACTAACAGGTCTATAGTTACTTGGTAAAGACTTTGTGCCCTTTTTAAATATGGGCACCACATTGGCCCTGCGCCAATCCAGTGGTACTATTCCTGTCTTTAATGAGTCCCTAAATATTAGATACAGTGGCTTTGAAATTACAGAGCTCAACTCATCTAGGATCCGTGGATGGATGCCATCAGGTACAGGTGCTTTATTCACCTTTATTCTGTCTAAATATTTCTGGACCATATCACTTTTGAGCCATTGTGGATTTGGTTCTGTGTCACTCCCACCCCCATTATGGACACAAGCTCCCCCATGCTCCATTGTATACACAGAGCTGAAGAAAGCATTTCATAAATTTGCCTTCTCTTTGTCCCCAGTCACCCACTCTACATTATTTTATGAGGGGGCCTACATGCTCAGACTTCACCTTTTTACTCTGGCTGCTCCGCTCGGCTCCCTTGCACCATGACATCACACAACACGCTCCGACACCACCTCCACCAGACCCGCCCCCCCACGTCACTGCCCGAACACACTGTAGCAGGCACTTGGATGGTCTCAGCTGCTCCAGACCCGAGCTGCATACGCACAGTTCTGAGCCGAGTGTTACAGCCATATTTTTTACTGGCAACCTTTTTCTCTTACTGCCATTTACTTGCAGCAGAAAAGTGCCCATTTTTTACTGGCTGCCAGTAAAAATACTGGCGGTTGGCAACACTGTTGCAGCTGGAAGGGGCTGAAAGCTGTATTAAGTGGTTTGGGGCCCTATGAGTACGGTTAAGGGCTGAATGCCTGGAATGAGAGAAGATCACACGGTACAATGCTCAGACCCATCCATTTACAGCCTGCCATAAACTTTAACAGGTTGCCGGCAGCAGGGCCAGACGCTGCACCTGTCCCTCCTGGTGCATTAATGTATCATGAGGGACACACAGGAGCTAGGCAGCCCCATGTCCAATGAGCCTTCATTTAAGTGTAAAAACTAATGTACTATCCTTCACATTTCAGGGACTGAGATGTAACAATTACACATTTAACTTTTCCAGTAGACTGATCGCCACACACGCAGTTCTTTCATGGCAGAATGATGTTGAATTTAAGAAGATACACGCAAGTGTTGTTTTTGCCAACTTTTAGTTTTTACTGACGTAAAACATTTAAACACTGTTGTGTCTTAAAGGGGTTGTAAAGGTATTTCCCCCCCCCCCCCTAAATAGCTTCCTTTACCTTAGTGCAGTCCTCCTTCACTTACCTCATCCTTCCATTTTGCTTTTAAATATCCTTATTTCTTCTGAGAAATCCTCACTTCCTGTTCTTCTGTCTGTAACTACATGCAGTAACGCAAGGCTTTCTCCCTGGTGTGGAGAAAGCCTCTTGAGGGGGAGGGGGCGAGCAGGAGTGTCAGGACATTCTCTACTTTGCAGATAGAGAAAGGAGCTGTGTGTTAGTGGGCGTCCTGACCCTTCTGCTCGCCCCCTCAAGAGGCTTTCTACACATTACGGTGTGTAGTTACAGACAGAAGAACAGGAAGTGAGTATTTCTCAGAAGAAATAAGGACATTTAAAAGCAAAATGGAAGGATGAGGTAAGTGAAGGAGGATTTCACTAAGGTAAAAGAAGCTATTTAGGGAAAAAAATAAATTCCTTTACAACGCCTTTAAAAATAGGTGTTTTGGACCCTGTAAGTTCAATAAGGTTTGGGACCTTTGGCAGGACTCAGATGCCACCACTGGTTCCTACGTGACCCCCTCCGCTCCCTTAACCGAGCTGCCCTTTTTGCATGTAGTGTTGAGACAGTTTGGTCTCCCTCCTGCGAGTAGGACCCTAGTATGACTATGTTCTTTGAATTCTTCCTGCCTAAGGAATGTAATTATAACTGTATGAAGAGAGGGAAGATTGTTTTATTGCTCTTGAGTCCTATGCCTGGAGTTGTAGTTTGATTTACCTTGTAAATGTCCTTCACATTGGTACTGAGCACTGGTTGTTCTGTTTTAGTAGTTAAGTTGTATTGCAACTGTGATTGTAGAACTGTCCCTCTGCCCCGTTGGGCTTCAAAGCGGAGCAGGTAGGGCGGGCTGTGTGGGAGGACCCCCTCACACACCCACCATTGCCACCCAGGGCATGGAGAAAGGTGGCAGATTGCCTCTGGGGAGGCCTGCCTACTCCCAACTCCTGCAGTCCGGCTCCTCTCTCGAGTACACGCACAAAATACACTTTAAAAAAAAAGAAAAGAAAACACTTACCTCAAAACTTGCGGCGGCGTATCGTAAATCCCCCGGCGGAATTCAAATTCCGCGGCTAGGGGGAGTGTACAATTTAAATCAGGCGCGTCCCCGCGCCGATCGAACAGCGCATGCGCCGTTCGCGATTTTTCCCAGTGCACATGCTCGAATTTCCGCCGCAAGGACGTCATTGGTTTAGACGTGAGCGCAACTTACGTCCAGCTCGTTTCTGAATCGACTTACGCAAACGACGTAAAAATTCAAAACTCAGCGCGGGAACGACGGCCATACTTAACATAGGATACCCCTCACATAGCAGGGGTAACTATACGCCGGAAAAAGCCGAACGCAAGCGACGTAAAAAAAATGCGCCGGGCGGTCGTTCGTTTCTGAATCGGCGGAAATCGTCATATGCATATTCGTCGCGTAAAAAAAACCGAAGCGCCACCTAGCGGCCGGCAGGGAATTGCAGCCTAAGATCCGGTGTAAGTCACTTACACCTGGCGGATCTTAGGAAGATCTATGCGTAACTGATTCTATGAATCAGTCGCATAGATACGACGGCCGGCCACTCCCCTCCCTCGCATGCGTCGTAATGATTCGACGCATGCGTGGAAGTACTTACCTTCCAGCGTCGCGCACGTCGCCGCGTCATCGTCGTTTATCCACGGAGATTCGTCCGGCCGGTCCATTTCAAGCGGATAGAAATTTCTTAGCATGCTAAGAAATCTATCCGCTTGAATCGGGACCAGCGGATTGATCCGGTGGTCTGTACAGACTCACCGGATCAATCCGTCCGCTCCCCTCCCTCGCATGCGTCGTAATGATTCGACGCATACGTGGAAGTACTTACCTTCCAGCGTCGCGCACGTCGCCGTGTCATAGTAGCGGCGACGGCGTGACATGTCACCGAGGAGGAATTCCGCACGGATTTTGATCCGATGGTGTGTACACGCCATCGGATCCAAATCCGGAGGAGGAATCTCCGCTGGAAACGGTCCAGCGGACCGTTTCCAGCGGAGATCCAATCGTGTGTACAAGGCCTAAGGCAAGTAAAGCAACAATTTACAATCACGAGAAGCTTAACTTCATTTGGATAAGGATTAGCAGATTAAAGTCTAAAACTAAAAAAAGATGTAACTCCTTGACTTTTAGTAAGAGAGAGTGGATCTTCGCTGTTGTCCACCACACTTGAGACACTAATGCCGCGTACACACGATCGGTTAAACCGATGAGAATGGTCTGATGGACCGTTTTCATCGGTCAAAACCGATCGTGTGTGGGCGCCATCGGTTATTTAACCATCAGTTAAAAAAAGCCAACTTGTTTTAAATTTAACCAATGGATTCCTAACCGATAGGACAAAACCGATCGTTAGTAGGCACGACCATCGGTTAAAAATCCACGCATGCTCAGAATCAAGTCGACGCATGCTTGGAAGCATTGAACTTCGTTTTTTTCAGCACGTCGTTGTGTTTTACGTCACCGTGTTCTGATACGATCATTTTTTTAACCAATGGTGTGCAGGCGCGACGGACCATCAGTCAGCTTCATCGGTTTTTCGATGAAAACTGTCCATCGGTCCGTTCTCATCGGATGGACCGATCGTGTGTACGCGGCATAACATCCAACAATGAGCTCCACAAGTAATGATGCTATTAGTATTTTGGGAACAACACCAAACAAATGGTTTAAAGATATCAAATCACTGGAATATGAGCATACTAGGGATTCACCGATACCACTTTTTTGGCAACGAGTACAAGTAACGATACTTTTTTTCAAAGTAAACGATAACACTTTTTTGGCAATGAGTACGAGTAACCATACTTTTTTTTAAGTAGTCGTCGATACCAATTAGTGATACCTATTTCATTGCAGTCGTGGTGGGAACAATCATCAATTCCAGACTCGACTACGCAAATGCCCTCTATCTAGGACTCCCCAAATACCAAATCACTCGTCTGCAAGTCGTTCAAAATACGGCCGCTCGACTAGTGACTGGGAAAAAAACATAGGAATCCATCTCACCTTCACTGAGATCCCTTCATTGGTTGCCAGTAAAAGACAGAATCACTTTCAAGGCACTCTGCCTAATACATAAGTGTATTCAAGGCAACGCCCCCCAATATCTATGCGAAAAAATAAAAGCCCATAACCCCAATCGCATTCTGCGATCCACCAATCAAAACCTCCTCCAGATACCCAAGGCCAGATACAAGTCCAAAGGAGATCGAAGATGTGCAGTCCAGGGACCTCGCCTGTGGAATGCACTACCAACCACCATCCGACTGGAGTCGGACCACTTGGCCTTCAGGAGAAAGATTAAAACCCATCTCTTCTTAGGTCAAGGGGTTCCTTACCCATGAAATGGATACAGCGCCCAGAGGCGATTCAGTTCGCATGTGTTGCGCTTTACAAGTCTCTCTCTCTCTCTATTTCCGGCATTTAGAGAAATCAAGAGATCAAGGAAGAGCAGGGTGGGGGTCTCCATCATCTATGAGTGTGCTTTCTAATATTACCATCTGGATGAGACCAAGTGATGACTAAACACAGCACTCCCAACACTCGGCACCGTTGGCCCCAAAACTACGAGGACCATGCGGTAATCCTACGTCCTCATCCTTCTCTAATCCCGCTGACAACTGAACCAGAAGGTATTGGTTTCAAGTATCGGTGCATTTTCACGACCACCAATACTTGTGTAAATGCCTAGTATCGGCACCGATAGAGCACACTATGCAGTTTCCAACTGGCTGAACAAACCCTTAATGTCCTGGCCCAAACCTGGCCCTGACCCTCAACAAAACTCTTATGCCGCGTACACACCATCACTTTATGTGATGAAAAAAAACGACACTTTCTGTGAAGTAAAAAATGACATTTTTGAAACTTCAATTTTCAAAGGCGAAGTTGCCTACACACCATTGTTTTCTCACAATGATCTTGCAAAGTGAGGTTACGTTCCACCACGTTTTACCATTGAAGCTTGCTTCATAAGTAGCTTCTGGGCATGCGTGGATGAAAAAACGTCTTAGAAAACGACGTTTTTTGCTACACATGGTCAATTTCTGTGAAGTAAAAAGTGCACTTTTGAAAAACGACACATAAAATTGAAGCATGCTTCAATTTTTTTTGGTCGTTTTTTACAAGACATAACGACGTTTTCCCCCACACACAGTCAATTAAAGTGACGTTTTTAAAAACGTCATTTTTTTTCATCACATAAAGTGATGGTGTGTACGCGGCATAAGGCCTAAAGCTCAGTTGAAATTTATCCTAAACCATTATCAGTGAGATACAGTAAAGTCTTGGCAATACTAGCACAAATATTACAACCGGGCTTGTATAATAAAACACATTTGTTGTAATATGGCAACATCAAAAATGTTGGCTCCCATATGCAGTGCAATAAAAAAAAAAAAAAATCCACACCCAGATCAGCTTATGCCATCTGTAAAGAAATGCTGAATTTCAAACAAAACAGGACTTGAACCCAGGATCTGAAGTTCAGGAAGACGGAAGTCTTTTTTAATGAGGTAAACAGAGCATCTGGGTAGAAGCAAGATTGTGTATATATTTAATGATGTCAATATGCAGGGTATGAGCCTGTAATTATAAAGCTGGGAAGTAGCTGCATGTTTATTTGTGTCTAGAACGTATGTGACACCAGCAATTACTACATGCTATTTATTGCCAACTGCTGTGATGTACAGTAGTCAGGGCTCAAAATGTCAAGTCCTGAGCTACTAGCCATGCCTCAAGGGTTACTCGCCACCATTTGCTCCACCCGCCCCTAAACATGCCCTCATAAATGATCTCATGAAATGACACGTAAATGTCTTATGCAGGATTAAGTTATAAAAATAAATATTAACAACCCCACCTGCCTGTGCCCACCAATGCAGCCAGCCTGTGCCCTCCATGCAGCCTACCTATGCAGGCGAGGAGAGGAACAGGAGAGCCGTCCGAATGATCAGAGAGCAGTGAACACAACGATAACAGCTTTTTTTCCCCAATTGATGTGTTCCCGCCGCACAACGTCACATACAGCCCTGGCCGAGGGAATTTTGATTAACAGATCGTCCGTCCCAGGATTGGATGGGCGATCTGTCCATCAATGTCCCGGGAACAGGAGGAGGGGCTGTATGTGACAGTGAGCAACGGGAACACAACAATTGAAATTAAAGCTGTTATTGCTTGGAAGAAGGTCTCACATTCAACCCAGATTGCCAGGAAGGGCTCGTCCCCGTCCCCCCCGCTCCCAGGCAACCGATAGCTCGCCAACTCTCAAAATCCACTCGCAAAATACGAGCAGGCGAGTGGAATTTTTGAGGGCTGCAGTAGTCATGATTTTTTTTCAGCGGAAACATGGGGGACGCAACGCTAATTGTATATAATGGCAAGGGGTGCTGGGGTGGCCTGCAGGGTCTATTTATAATGACTCCTGGGAAATCTATTGTCGCCGGAGGGGATCTATTAATGCGATGGGTCTATTGTTGCTGTGAATGTCCACTGTTGCAGGCGGGGGATCTAATGTTACTAGGAGGGATCTACTGTTGAGGGAGGGGTCTATTGTTGTTGGCTGCTGGAGGGTCTATTGACACTGGCTGCAGGGAGATTTGTTGCTGCCAGGGGTCTGTTGTTGCTGGCTGGAGGTAGCTATTTTTACTGCTTTTCTTGTCATCATTAACAAATTCCATACAAATTACATACAAAAGTAACTTGTTACTTGAATCTGTATTCTCTAAATAGGGCAGTACTAGGAGGTGGGTAGGGGATGGAACCAAGGAATGGTGCTCCGAGGTGGGTAGAGGGCAGAGAATAAGGGGTGACATGGAAAGGGGGAGTTTCTGCACCTGACAGTAGTGTATTATTTATCTTCCAAGTATAATTATTTAGTGTAAAGTGGAAGTCCATTATTCATTTTCTGTATAGCTGATTTGCCAAGCTTAGAAAGTCTGATTAAAGCCAAACAATCAGCTTCTTCCTGTTCTTCAGAGACAACCTTATTTCCTTATTTCTGAATTCTGCAGGCTGCCTCTCACTTCCTGAAAACGTTGTCCTTCTCTTCTACACATGCACGCCTTCTGTTCATTCTTACCGCCAGTCTTGCCCAGCCCCACCCCCATCCCTCCTCTCCTTCACAGATCTCCTCCTGTCATCATAGCCTCGTTTTGGATAGCAGTTTCTTCAGAGAGGGGGAGGGGAGGCTTTGGAAGTAGGTTATGTTTGTTAGAAACTATAAGATAGAATACAATGCAACATGCTGCAGATTTTCTACAGTGTAGAACCACGTGGTTGTTTCTGCATGGCACTGTGGTGGCACTGTGTGCATGGTGTGGCACTGTGATGGCACTGTGTGCATGGTGTGGCACACGCCCAGCTGAGGGAGCTACATGTGAGTAATGAGTTTAAGGCTCCGTTTCCACTAGTGCAACGTGTAATGCGACTTTGCATGCGCGAGAACGTGCGGTGCATGCTGGTCACTCAGTTGCACCGTGACCCGGAAGATAGTGCTTGTGGGCTTCACATGCCCACAAGCAATATAGAAAATGCCAGCAAAGCAGAATATAAGTCATCTTACTTTATAAAATCGGCAATCGAGCGGCGAGCCATCCGTAAAACGTGAGTGCTATTATTAAGAGAATTAAAAGAAACGATATTAATGAAACATTTTTTTTTTTTACACAGTTGGAAATCCGCTTTAACCACTTGCCGACCGTATAACTTGCATATACGGCAGAAAAGTGGTACTGCTGCGCAGGATCACATACCTAGTATATGATCCTGCACTTCCGATTAGGGGGAGCTGATCGGCGGGTACCGCGGACTTGATGCACCCACCAATCCTTCGGTATTAAGGGAGATTGGCGGTGTGCCTATGTTAACAAGGCAGATCGTTGTTCTGTCAGTAGTGAAGGCATGGATCCTGTGTTCCTGCAAAGCATGGAAGCATGGTCGCACCGATTCAGAGAGTGCCGTTGCTGGCAAAAGGCGGCGATTTGACATGCGATTTGACAATCCGCAATGTGTGGCAGGTGACGTGACAATCCACATCTGCTGACAGGTGACATGGCAAGTGACAATCTGCAATTTGTGGCAGGTGACGTAGCAAGTGACAATCTGCAATGTGTGGCAGGTGACGTGGCAAGTGACAATCTGCAATGTGTGGCAGGTGACGTGGCAAGTGACAATCCGCATCTGCTGACAGGTGACGTGGCAAATGACAATCCGCATCTGCTGACAGGTGACGTGGCAAGTGGCAATCTGCAATGTGTGGCAGGTGACGTGGCAAGTGACAATCCGCAATGTGTGGCAGGTGGCGTTGTGGCAAGTGACAATCCGCAATGTGTGACATCGTGGCAAGTGACAATCCGCAATGTGTGGCAGGTGGCGTTGTGGCAAGTGACAATCCGCAATGTGTGACATCGTGGCAAGTGACAATCTGTAATGTCTGGCAGGTGGCATTGTGACAAGTGACAATCCGCAACCTGTGGCAGGTGGCAAGTGACAATACGCAATGTGTGGCAGAGGATGTCGTGGCAAGTGACAATCCACTAAGTGTGGCAGGTGGTGTCGTGGCAAGTGACAATCCACAATATGTGGCAGGTGACGTCGTGGCAAGTGACAATCTGTAACGTGTGGCAAGTGACAATTTGAAATGTGTGGCAAGTGACAATCTGTAACGTGTGGCAAGTGACAATTTGAAATGTGTGGCAAGTGACAATTCACAACGTGTGGCAGGTGACAATCCACAGGTGACGTGGCAAGTGACAATCCGCATCTGCTGACAGGTGACATCATGGCAAGTGACAATTCTCAATGTGTGACATTGTGGCAAGTGACAATCCGCAACATGTGGCAAGTGACAATCCGCAACATGTGGCAAGTGACAATCCTCAACATGTGGCAAGTGACAATCTGCATCTGGTGGCAGGTGACGTGGCAAGTCAAACACACGGGGCTCCCACTTATTCTGCATTATGGTGAGTTTAACTATTTTATTTTATATAACAATGTAATAATAGAAATAATGCGCTTCAATATTTTTTTTGTGATTCGACACTGCATTTTACTGACAATTGCGCAGTTGTGTGATATTGTACCTAAACAAAATTTACGTCCTTTTTTCCCCACAAATAAAACCTTATTTTGGTGGTATTTGATCACTTCTGCATATACAAAATAGAGGATAGATTTATGGCATTTTTATTATTATACTTTTTTTTACTAGTAATGGCGGTGATCTGTGATTTTTAGCGAAATTGCGATGGACAGATCGGACACTTTTGACACTTTTTTGGGACCAGTGACATTTATACAGCTATCTGTGCTATAAAAATGCACCGATTACTGTGTAAATGTCACTGGCAGGAAAGGGGTTAAATGTGTTCCCTGGGAGGTGTTTCTAACTGGGAGGGAGAGATCTCTGGTCCTTATCACTAGGAACAGCAGATCTGTCTTTTCTCCCCTGTCAGAATGGGGATCTGTCTGTTTACATTGACAGATCCCCATTCTGGCTCTCTGGAGCGATCGCGGGTGGCCGGCTGACATCGCGGCCACCGGCCAGGCACAGGTCCTTTTATACTCCTATATACATGTATAGAGCCATGACAGGTCCTCTTTATACTCCTACATACATGTATAGTGCCATGACAGGTCCTCTTTATGCTCCTATGCATTGTATAGAGCCATGAAAGGTCCTCTGTATACTCCTACATACATGTATAGAGCCATTACAGGTCCTCTTTATACTCCTATATACACGTATAGAGCCATGACAGGTCCTCTTTATACTCCTAATTACATGTATAGAGCCATGACAGGTCCTCTTTATACTCCTACATACATGTATTGAGCCATGACACGTCATTTTACACTCCTATACACATGTATAGAGCCCTGACATATCCTTTTATACTCCAACATACATGTAAATAGCCATTAACGGTCCTCTTTATACTTCTATATACATGTATAGAGCCATGACTGGGCCTCTTTATACTTATAGACATGAATAGAGCCATAACAAGTCCTTTTTATAGAGCCATGACAGGTCCTCTTCATATTCCTACATACATGTATTGAGCCATGACACGTCCTTTTACACTCCTATACACATATATAGAGCTATGACATGTCCTCTTTATACTCCTACATACATGTAAACAACCATGACAGGTCCTCTTTATACTCCTATATACATGTATAGAGCCATGACAGGTCCTCTTCATATTCCTACATACATGTATTGAGCCATGACACGTCCTTTTACACTCCTATACACATATATAGAGCTATGACATGTCCTCTTTATACTCCTACATACATGTAAACAACCATGACAGGTCCTCTTTATACTCCTATATACATGTATAGAGCCATGATAGGTCCTCTTTATATTCCTATACATGTATAAAGCCTTGACAGGTCCTCTTTATACTTATATATACACGTATAGTGCCATGACAGGTCCTCTTTATATTCCTATACATGTATAAAGCCTTGACAGGTCCTCTTTATACTTCTATATACACGTATAGTGCCATGACAGGTCCTCTTTATACTTCTATATACACGTATAGTGCCATGACAGGTCCTCTTTATATTCCTATACATGTTGTCACCATGAGAAAATATAACGGATCTATTGGCAGAATAAACAGGTAATAGAACTCTATTATGGGGGAGCTCAAACAAAAGCTGCTGTGTTAATTCTAGTGGCAAGCTGCAGCAAATATATTATATTTATCTTTGGCCAGAATTACACATAAAAGCAGGCTCAATTATGGGGCATTGAAGAGGCAGGAAAAAATATCTGTTGACTCAAGTGCCTGTGAGCTGGTCATGTGACCTCCTGTCACATTAGCCACTCCCCCTTTTGCCTGTTGATGACCTCACAGTGGGGCTCAGCCTATATAAGCCTCATCTCACGGGTTCCTCTCACTTGTGCTGGAGACAACTGAGAGTTCACAGTGTTCACAGCATGTGCTTCAAAATGCTTTTCAAATTCGTATTATTTGTTCTGCTTATTCTACCATTCTCATCAGGTATGTACATGGATTGGATTCTAGAATTAACCACCACAAAATGACTTTCATTTAATATCATTTGGGACATTTTCCACTGGATTTGTGATGAGTTCACTTTAGAAGCATTGCTAAGTGCTACTAACTGCAGTTAGTTTTGTATGTTATATAGGCTCAATCTCACAAGCTTTTCACAGCATAATAGCTAACATTATTATTTAAAAAAAAAAAAGTCAGTTATTTTTAGCCGGGTCTAATGAGATTTGAATATTTCAGTTACATGGCTAAAATAAAAATGTGAATCTTTGTGTTTCTGTTTGTTGAATTGAGCTCTATGTGTGTGATCAGGGCTAAAAACAGATGGTCACCAGTCATCTCTATGACCGTCGGAGGCCCGGGCGCGACGTTATGACGTCACGCCCGGTACCCGGAAATAAACAAAGCCGCAATCGCGGCTGTCGGCATCTGATCTGTGATTTTTTTTTTCACCGATTTCATGCTTGTAAGCCTGGAGGAGAGATGTGGGGTCTTATTGACCCCACATCTCTCCATAAAGAGGACCTGTCACACTGATTCCTATTACAAGGGATGTTTACATTCCTTGTAATAGGAATAAAAGTGATAAAAAAAATGTAAAAAAAGTGTAAAAATAAAAAAAATTAAGTCAAATATATATTTTTTTTTTTCAAAACGCCCCTGTCCCTGTTATCTTGCGCGCAGAAGCGAATACGCATGCAAGTCCCGCCCACATATGTAAACGCCGTTCAAACCCCACATGTGAGGTATCGTCGCGTGCGTTAGAGCGTGTGCAACAATTCTATCACTAGAACTCCTCGTTATACGTCCTCACTTTAAAGATGAATATCTCGGTAACGGCAGCAGCTGCTGCCACAATCGAGATATTCATCTCTTCTGTGGGAGGCCGTGTAAACGATAATGGCGGTCTCCGCGGCGGATTCGCTGCGAGATCGCCGTTATCGGTGGCGGGAGAGGGCACCCCCCTCCCGCCGCTCTCCCGCGCCCTCCGCCGCTTACCGTAGCCGTCGGTAGCGGCGGAGGGGATCGCGACCGTTCGCTAGCTGAGCGGGGACGAGACTGAAGGAAAAATCTCCTTCGCCCATCCCCATAGCTCTGCTGGGCGGAAGTGACGTCAAAACGTCAGTCCCGCCCAGCCTCTTAAAGAAACATTTTTTTTTTTGTCATTTGAAAAAATGACATTTCCAAATTTTTTTTTTTTTTTTTGCATTTAAGCCTAAATATGAGATCTGAGGTCTTTTTGACCCCAGATCTCATATTTAAGAGGACCTGTCATGCTTTTTTCTATTACAAGGGATGTTTACATTCCTTGTAATAGGAATAAAAGTGATAATTTTTTTTTTTTTCAGTGTTAAAAATTGTAAAATAAATAAAAATAAATGCGAAAACCCCCAAAAAAATTTTTTAAAGCGCCCCGTCCCGACGAGCTCGCGCGTAGAAGCGAACGTATACGCTAGTAGCGCCCGCATATGAAAACGGTATTCAAACCACACAAGTGAGGTATCGCCGCGATCGTTAGAGCGAGAGCAATAATTTTAGCCTTAGGCCTACTCTGTAACTCAAAAAATGCAACCTGTAGAATTTTTTAAACGTCGCCTATCAAGATTTTTAAGGGTAAAATTTTGACGCCATGCCACGAGCGGGCGCAATTTTTAAGCGTGACATGTTGGGTATCATTTTACTCGGCGTAACATTATCTTTCACAATATATAAAAAAATTGGGCCAAATTTATTGTTGTCTTATTTTTTAATTTAAAAAAGTGAATTTTTTCCAAAAAAAGTGCGCTTGTAAGACCGCTGCGCAAATATGGTGTGACAAAAAGTATTGCAATGACTGCCATTTTATTCTCTAGGGTGTTAGAAAAAAATATATATAATGTTTGGGGGTTTTAAGTAATTTTCTAGCAAAAAAAAATGGTTTTGTCTCGTAAACACTGACTGAAAAACAGGCCCGGGGCTAAAGTGGTGACATTTTTTGTTTTTGTTTTTTATTGCATTTTAGTGTAAATATGACATCTGAGGTCTTTTTGACCCCAGATCTCATATTTGAAAAGGTCCTGTCATGTTTGTTTCTATTACAAGGGATGTTTAAATTCCTTGGAATAGGGATAAAAGTGACACATTTTTTTTGTTGTAAAAGAACAGTGTAAAAAAATAAAACAAAAGGTAACATAAATAAGACATTTTTAAACGCTCCCTGTCCCGCCGAGCTTGCGTGCATAAGCGAACGCATATGTGAGCAGCGTCCGTATATGAAAACGGTGTTCAAACCACACATGTGAGGTATCGCCGCGATCGTTAGAGCAACAGCAAGAATTCTCGCCTTAGACATTCTCTGCAACTCAAAACATACAACCTGTAGAATTTTTAAAACGTTACCGTTTACCGTTGCAGGTTACCTTTCGTTGGCTCTGATAGGCACTTCCGTACAGCCAACCAGCTGCCGTTATTCAGATGGCCGGACATGAGCGCCGACCATCTGAATAGAACAGCGGCAGCGGAGATAATAACATAGATTTGTGCAATGCATGAATCGATGTTATTAGACTCAGTGGCGGTGAGAGCCAGAGGGGGCGGCGCTCCAGCGCCCTCTATGGACGAACCGCCACTGGCGGGGATCGCTCCGTAGATCCCCGCTTAGCCGTCGGATGACAGGGCGCTCTCCGCACACTGTGCAGGGACCGCCCTGTCTTTTCTCTGCTCTCCCCTATGGGGGGATCGGATGAACACGGACCGTGTGTCCATGTTCATCCGATCCGATCAGCAGACGGAAGGAAAAATAGGACATTCTTCCATCTGCAAAATCGGATCTTTGCGGAGGCGGGTGATTACGGGTGTCAGTGGATGTTTATGCGCTGTCACCCGCAATCACATAGGGACCGATGTATGTCCCTTTTTCATCCGCAAACGGATGGATGAAAAAGCGGACATACGGTCCGCACGTCTGAAAGGGCCCTAAGAGAAATATGGAAATAAAAAAATAAATAAAATGCTTCGGCCCTCCTTCTCCTTAACCACTTCCATACAGGGCACGTATACACCTTCCCGCCCAAGCCAATTTTCAGCTTTCAGCACTGTCGCACTTTGAATGGCAATTGCGCGGTCATGCTACACTGTACCCAAACAAAACTGGCGTCCTTTTTTTCCCACAAATAGAGCTTTCTTTTGGTGGTATTTGATCACCTCTGCGATTTTTTTTTGTGCACAACAACTAAAAAAAGACTGAAAATTTTGAAAAAAAATATGTTTTTATTTTTTTCTGTTACTTTTTTTGTAAATAAGTACGTTTTCTTTCAATTACGGGCACTGATATGGCGGCACTAATGGGCACCGATGAGATGGCACTGATGGACATCGATGACGTAGTACTGATGGGCACAGATGAGGTGGCACTGATTGGCAGAGCTTGTATGCGGCACTGATGGGCACACATAGGCGGCACTGATGGGCACACATAGGCGGCACTGATGGGCACACATAGGCGGCACTGATGGGCACACATAGGCGGCACTGATGGGCACTCATGGGCGGCACTGATGGGCGGCACTGGGCACTCATAGGCGGCACAGATGGGCACTCATGGGCGGCACTTATGGGTGGCACTGATGGCTACTTATGGGTGGCACAGATGGGCACTGATAGGTGGGCACTGGGCATGGATGGGCACTGTGGGGTGGCACTGATGGACACTGTAGGGTGGCACTGATGGACAATGTGGGGTGGCACTGATGGACACTGGGGCGGCACTGATTTAGCTATGTTGCCAGTCAGTGCCCATTTGTGGGCACTGATTGGCATCTTTTTTTTTAATGCTTTTTTTTTTTTTTTTTTTTACAGACTTTTTTTTTTTTACAGACTTTTTTTTTTTTTTTTGCCCACCCTAGTGGTCCAAGGTGGGCTTCCCTGGTGGTCCATGTGGCGATCCGAGGGGGGGCTGCGCTGATAAACAATCAGCGCGAGCCCCCCCTGTCAGGAGAGCCGCAGATCGGCTCTCCTATACTCGCGTCTGTCAGACGCGAGTGAGGAAGAGCCGACAACGGCTTTTCCTGTTTACATCGTGAACAGCCGTGATTCGACACGGCTGATCACGTGGTAAAGAGTCTCCGTGAGAGACTCTTTACCGAGATCGGTGTTGCGGGGTGTCAGACTGACACCCCGCAACAACGATCGCCGCGATGCGAGCCCCCGGGGGCGCACAGCGGCTCAGAATCCTGAGGACGTCATATGACGTCCGGTCAGGATCAGACAACCACTTTGCCGCCGTCAATATGTCATTGGCGGGCGGCAAGTGGTTAAAGCTTTTTTCCTTAAAAGACTTTATTCCATATCACTTTCCCCCACATTTCTGCCTCTGCTGACATATAGGTGGAAATGACCAAATCGAGGCAGGATATGCTAGGCCGGGAGGGGTGGGGTTCAGAACTGTACAGTGTTTGATATAAAGGTGGGAGGCAGGGCTAGTTATTTGCTAGTTATGGGCAGATGTATGTCTTCTGTAGTAGTTTTGGGGCATTTTAATTGATTATGTTTTTTTCTCTCAACAGCCATGAAAATTACGAATATTCAAATGGACGATAAACTCTACATTAGTACCGGATCACAGCTGCTTATCCCATGCAGCTTTTATGCAGATGAACCCGTCCAGAGGAGCGCCATCACTCTGGAATGGGGAAAAACAACAGAAGAGGGTGGGATGTACACCCGCCTAATCTACCTAACTGTAACCACCTCCAATGTTATCCTGAGAGAGCAACACCATGACACGAGGGTGCAATTATTTATCTCTCGCGTGCCCCAAGGGAACTGCTCCTTGGTCATAGACAACGTCAATGAGGAGGACGGTGGAATATATGAACTTCATCTGAAGATCAAGGGGTTCACAAACAATCAAATTTCAAAAGTCAGAATCATTGTCTTCAATCAAAATGAAGTGACAGGTAAGTCTTACAGAATAAAGCCAGCCATACATAGAATGAAATTTGGCCCAATCAGCAGGGACTGGCCTAATTTCAATCCATGTATGGGCATTGTGATTGTACAGAAGTTGATCTACCGACCGCTATAGCCTGCAACACTAATCAGTGTATTCTGATGGTAGGGAAGTCTCCCCGCTGTCAGAATACAATATCTCATTGGGGGGGATTCCCCCATCTACCATGAAATGTGCAGATGAGGGAATCGTGTCCGTTTTTTTTGTTCAATCAGCAGGTTGAACAAAAGAAAGATCTATCTATAGGCTGCTTAAAGCTCAACTCCATCTTTTGACGTACTTTACATAGTTTGTTTGTGACACCTTGGCACAAATGAACTATGTCCCTCACTAACATGTGAGGCCGCTAGATGTGCGGTATAAACTCTATGTAGCATATAGAATACCGTGCTGTGTTTTCTGGGTTCAAGCCAAGACTTTCTGTCTCATACTTCAAGCTTCCTCTGATTGGCTGAGTCAATATCAGCCAATCTGAGGAAGCTTTGTATGCATTGATAGAATACACCGCTTTCTGTGAATAGCTTAGCGTCGCTGTGATAGAATCTACTATGTTCCGGGCATGAGACAGGAAGTCTTGGCTCGAACCCGGAACAGCCATGGCTATATACAGTTTATACCGCACATCCAGCGGCCTCACATGTTAGTGAGAAACATAGTTGGTTTGGGCTAAACTGGCCCAATTGGAATGTAAATGTAAAGTGTGTCCAAAGATGGAGTTGAGCTTTCAGGCTTTAGAGATCATAAATAAAATGTAACAGGAAATTGTCTGTTTTGGCAATAGCAGCCAAAGGCCAGTTTACATTTGTGTGGTGCGTTTACATGCGATTCAGGTGCATTACCATTGAACGCTTGATAATATGCATTTTCCTAAAACGCACAGGAGTAAATGGGGCCTAAAAGTGCAGTATTAACAAACTGTGGAAACCATACAGACTTCACACACTCTAGCTGCATATACCCCCTTCCTTTACCAAAGTTACTTAGAAGGATAAATGCAATTTGAACTAATGTCACAATACATATACCAAGCATAGTTACAGAATGTTTTGCATCTTTAGAAAGAATGCAATGCATTCTTTGATTGGATGAGGTGCAGAGCATGACGTCACCACCCTACCTAGTCCAATCAGAGAACACTTTGCATTCATTCAGAAAATGCAAAGTATTCTGAGTGCAAAGCATTCAGGAAATTGTTACTCAGACTGCGGACAGATAGATGTGAAAGGATCACTATTACCAACTTTTCTTACCATTTGTGAATTTACTATTTAGAGGATGCCCAGACTAATTCTTCCTTTACCACTTTTGTTTTTTTTTATTATCCCCACAGGAATGCTTCCAAGAGAAACAGAGAACCTGAGATCCTTGGTGAATTCTGACGCCGATGAGAACACACAGGCCTCATTGGACCAAGAGGGCTCTACTGACGCTGTCACTGGGACCAGCCAGACAGTGACCGAAAAGGAAGTTCACCATGAAATGGCCACTAATGGCGAGATCCTTCCGTCAGACACTCAGAACCATAATGGGGGTGCTCTGTATTTTGACATGCTTTTACACAGCATGGTTAAAAGCGGAAAAATCGTTTACATCGCTATCCCAATGGCAATCGGCCTTGTTCTTGTAATAGTGGCCTGTATAGGAGGATGCTGCTTAGGGTAAGTGCAACACTTTCATACTTTTATCTTGCTATAAACATATAGCCAGATTCAGAGAAGTTTACGCCGGCGTATCAGTAGATACGCCGTTGTAACTCTGAATCTGCGCCATCGTAAATTTAAGTGTATTCTCAAATAGAGATACACTTAAATCTAGCTAAGATACAACGGCGGGCGCCGTCGTATCTTAGCTTTCTATTTAGGCCGGCTGCTAGAGGCGTGTACGCTGATTTACGCCTAGAATGTGTAAATCAGCGAGATACGCCTATTCACGAACGTACGCTTGCCCGTTGCAGTAAAGATACGCCGTTTACGTAAGGCATTTTCAGGCGTAAAGTTATTCCACCAAAAAGCTGGCCTAGCCAATGTTAAGTATGGACGTCGGTCCCACGTCGAATTTTGAATTTTTTACGTAGTTTGCGTAAGTCGTCCGTGAATGGGGCTGGGCGTCATTTACGTTCACGTCGAAACCAATAAGTCTTTGCGGCTTAATTTGGAGCATGCGCACTGGGATATGTCCACGGATGCGCCGTTCGTAAAAAACGTCAATCACGTCAGGTCACGATTCATTAGCATAAAACACGCCCACCTCTTCACAATTTGAATTAGGCGCGTTTAGGCCGGCACATTTACGCTACGCCGCCGTAACTTAGGACGCAAGTGCTTTGTGAATACAGCACTTGCCTCTAACTTACGGCGGTGTAGCGTAAATGAGATACGCTACGCCTGCCTAACGTTAGGCGCGTCTTTTTGAATCCAGCTAATAGTCTTATGATGGCCATAAATTAAACAATTTTGTATAGAATCATATTTTTCATTGATTTACTGTCTGATTGGAAATATGACCTGAAGTATCCAAAAGATTGTTTAACTACTTGCCGTCAATTACACGCACTTTTTACGTCGGCAGAATGGCACAGACAGGCAAATGGGCGTACAGGCACGTCCCTTTAAATTTGCCACCGGAGTGCCCCCTTGCCGTGAGCTCCATGACCGTGCCGCTGGATGTCATGAAGTGGCAGAACGGGGGGGGTGCCTGTGTGAACAAGGCATCTCCCTGTTCGGCCTAGTGAAAGGACACTGATCGTCTGTAAGCCCAGCCCCCACACAGTTGGAAGAACTCCCTAGGACACACTTAACTCCTTCCTAGCCCCCTAGTGGTTAACCCCTTTCCTGCCAGTCACATTTATACAGTTATCAGTGCATTTTTATAGCCCTGTTCGCTGTATATATGTGAATGGTCCCAAAATAACGTCAAAAGTGGCCGATGTTTCCGCCATAATGTCGCAGTCACGATAAGAATCGCTGATCGGCGCCATTACTAGTAAAGAAAACAAATATTAATAAAAATACCATAAAACTATATCCTATTTTGTAGACACTATGGTCCGGATTCACAAACAGCGGCGCATATTTATGCCGCCGTAGCGTATCTTCTTTACGCTACGCCGACGCAGTGCATAGAGGCAAGCACTGGATTCACAAAGCCAGTGCTGCCAAATCTGCGATGGGTTTCCTAGGCGTAAGTGGGCGTGAGCCATGCAAATGAGGCGTGACCCCATGCAAATGATGGGCTGAGTCTCAGACAGATACGTATAATTAACGGCGCATGCGCCGTCCCGTGGATGCATCCCAGTGCGCATGCTCATAATCACGTCAGAACAACTGCCTAAGATACGACGGATCACTGCCTACGGCGTGAACGTAACCTACGCCCAGCCATATTCACGTCCAACGTAAACAAAGTAAAATACGACGGCTTGTGTTCCCTGGTCCATACCTTTGCATGGGTTGCACCTCATATATGGGGAATAACTTTACGCCGGACGTACGACGTACGCAAACCGCGTATATTATGCGCCGGGCGCAAGTATGTTCGTGAATCGGCGTATCTCCCTCATTTGCATATGTGCATAGAAAATCAATGGGAGCGGCAAATGCGCCCAGCGTAAATATGCGCCCACTCTACGCCGGCGTAGACAAGTTACGTCGGTCGGATGAAGCCTGTTTTTAGGCGTATCTTAGTTTGTGGGCACAGCGCATAGATACATCGGCGCATATTTACACTTACGCGGCGTATCTGGAGATAGTGGCCGGTCAATTGGCAGCCAGATCCTCCGGGGCTGAAGTGGTTAATGCACCATATGCTTAAGAATCATATTGCGTTTTCTACTTTCCTACAATTGGATTTTCCTGCCCAGGCCGATCAGCATAATTTTGATAAAATTGATCGGTTTTACTTAAATTTGTTTGGTGAACATGTGTCTTTCACAATGAATAGATCCAATCATATTATCCGATTCTGTGAAGAAGTTTTCAATCAGATCGTTACGCGTATGACCATATTGTCAAGCATATCAGCTTTCTCCTGGAGTCTTTGATGTATATTCCGTCATGACAGATTCTCATTTTGTAGTTACAGAGCTTGCAAAACAATACATATAATAATAATATAATAATGACTATTTAGCACTAAGCTTCCCAATCCCACAACTGTCAATGACATAACCTCAGGGAAAGTAGAAGCTCTGGCACTGGAGAATGGAGAGTTGAGTGTCAGGAAGACTAGTGTGGGAGGGCTCTGGTTTATTTTCAAACTGGGTTGGGACTGTTCATGTACTGACCAAGCCAAGGATCCAAAGAGGCTGTAGAGTAATAAATTCCACCTAAGCACTGTTGCTACCCTGGAGATATTTTAGACCAGGTAAAATTTATATTAAAGAACCCACGGCCCACGCAAAACTGATTTCTCAGTGTGTGCTAGATATTATAGAGTTAGATGTGACAACTTGGTATAAAAGCAGCTTTTAGACAATTACACGGGCTAATTTGGGAAAAACGTTTTGGGGACTTTTAAAGGAATAAATAACTGCAGTTTTTATAAAGTTTCTTAATTTCTTAATTTTTAGATTTTCTCTACACATCGTTAAACATTAAATTAAACTTATTTTTTTCGTCCCTTCTTTACCCACAGAATTCAGTGCTACAAACGCTGTAAAAAGCCTGAAGATAAGTACAAGGCTATGCAAGAGAGACGCCCGGTTAGAGATTCATCAGACCCAAGTGGATCAGAAGAGACCACAGGAAGAGTGTCCAAAGATCTATCTTCAATACCACCAGAAAGGACTACTGTCATTAATATGTCATCGCCTTCCACAGCCTCAGCTTCCTGCCCGTCATACACCATCACCATGCCTTTAGAATAAGATTGACATCCTGCCCAATGTATATGTAGTGGCAGGGCATGTGTGACAGGGGGGGGCAGTATGTCAGAGGGGCAGTGTGACAGGGGGACATTATGATGGGGAAGTGTGACAGGTGGGGGGCAGTGTAAGAAGTGGCGGGGCAGTGTGACAGGGTGGGGGCAGTGTGGCAGGGGGACAGTATGGTGGGGAAGTGTGACAGGTGGGAAGGCAGTGTGAGAAGTGACGAGGCAGTGTGAGAGGTGGTGGGGCAGTGTGACAGGGGGACAGTATGGTGGGGGAAGTGTGACTGGTTGGAGAAGGGGGCAGTGTGACAGGTGGGGGGCAGTGTGACAGGTGGGGGGCAGTGTGACAGGGTGAGGGGCAGTGTGACAGAGGGACAGTATGGTGGGGGAAGTGTGACAGGTGGGGGAGCAGTGTGAAAAGTGGCAGGGCAATGTGACAGGGTAGGGGGCAGTGTGACAGAGGGACAATATGGTGGGGGAAGTGTGACTGGTTGGGGGCAGTGTGACAGGTCGGTGGGCAGTGTGATAAGAGTAGGCAGTGTGATAAGAGTAGGCAGTGTGACAGGTGCAGGGGGCAGAGTGGTAATAGGGGGCGTTGTTACAGTAGGACACACAGTATACTCATTCTGGTGCTAGGCACTGCTATGGCAGATAATATATTTTCTTCTAGGGTACCAGGGGAGTGGCTTTGGGGGAAGCAACTCTCTTGCCTTACCCAGCAGAAGAAGCCTAAAGGCAAAAAGCAGGAGTCGGGGGGGGGGGGGGGGGGGGACAACCGTTCTAGCAGTTGACGACTGCCAGAAACTGCCTAGCACCAGGCTGGATAGGAGGGGTGGCGGGACAGCATATAGCGTAATCAATGCCCTGTGCAATCGCGACCTGGCCCCATAACTCAGGAGGCCCATGTAGCCCCCCTGTCACATTTGTCTACACCTGAATGAGAGGGGCAGCAGGGGTGGTGGCAAATAATGGAACTGATGCCCTGTATTTTGATCCTGCAGCCGCTAAATGTCTGCAGGAGGGAGAGGAGGAGAAGCAGGCACTACAGGGGAAGTTGGGATGGCAGGGGAGGATGTAGTTTGATTATTTGTTTCTCTGTGGATCCCCTGCAGCATCAAAAACTGGGGGAAGGTCAGAGGAGGGAACCCAGAAGCTGCAGGGAAGGCACAGTGGATCAGTTCTGTGGCATGCAGGATCGGTGCGGGGGTGTAGAGAGAATTGGTGCTGTGGGGATTGGTGCGGTGGGGAACAGGGGAATAAGAGTGCCAGAGGGATGCATTTTAGGTGACTGCGGGGGGAGAAATGTCAGTGAATTAGCAGTGGCAGCGCGGGATGGGGTGGTCACATTTTAGTTTAGAAGTTCTGATCAGCGGATTGTCATATAATCCACCTTCTCATGAGGCCCAACAAATATGCCGAAGCATGGGGGCAGGGGTGGAGGGGCGATTTGTACCTAACATTAGGGGCGGATTGCCCCATGCTTCGGAATATATTTTTTAGGCACAGATTGCGTTAAAAAATGTTTTATTTTTACTATGTTTTATTGTATTTGCTTTGCAGGTATGGTATGTCTTAGGCCCCATACTCACGAGCAAACATGTCTGCTGAAACTGGCCCGCAGGCCAGTTTCAGCAGACATGTTTGCTCGTGTGTAGGCGCGAGCGGGCCGAATTCCAGCAAACATTTGCCCGCCGGGCCTTTTCCCAGCAGACAAATATTCCTGGACTTGTTTTAAAACAGTCCGCTGGAATTCAGCCCGCTCGGACATGTACGGTCGTCAGTACAGACCTACCGTACATGTCCAGGCGCCCGCCGTCCCTCGCATGCGTCGAATGACTTCGACGCATGCGTGGAAGCATTTTAAAGGCGGGCCGCGCACGTCGCCGCGTCATTGTCGCGGCGACACCGCGTCATCGACGCGGCGACACCGCGGACACGCCCCGCGTATTGTTTACGCGCGGACTTCTGTACGATGGTGTGTACAACCATCGTACAGAAGCCCTCTGGCAGACATGTATGGTGAAAACGGTCCGACGGACCGCTTTCACCATACATGTTTGTCCGTGTGTACCCGGCCTTACTGTTATACTGTAATGTTACTTTGTTTTATTGTTAACCATCATTTGCTTAGCAGGTACGCCATTCAGCTGCAGCACTGATTTATATATCTTGACAGCAACAGCGTTTGCTCCCACGATACGTAAATCAGTGACTCCAGCGCTGTAGGAGGTGATTTCACCATCACAGTTAAAAAAAAAGAGCATGTATGCCGAAGCATGGGGGCAGGGGTGGAGGGGCGAATTGTCCCTAACATTAGGGGCGGATTGCCCCCATGCTTCGGCATATATTTTTTTTAGGCACAGATTGTTTTAAAAAAATATATATTTTTACTATGTTTTATTGTATTTGCTTTGCAGGTATGGTATTATTTATCTTGACAGCAACAGAGTTTGCTCCCACAATACGTAAATCAGCGACTCCAGCGCTGTAGGAGGTGATTTCACCAGCATAGTAAAAAAAAAATGGCCATTATTAGAAGTGGGTGGATGAAGGGCGGTATTCTAATGGTGGGCATACCCACCGATCAACCTCTTTTTTTCATTTGGTCCACAGGCTGCATGAAAAAAAGAGCATTATAATGTATGCCCAACAAGGACTAGCAACGTACTGGTATGTTGCTGGGCCTTGAGTGGTTATACCAGAATGATGACTGCGGGTTTAGGTATCATCTTGGTATTATTCATTCAGCCAGCGGTCGGCTTTCATGTAAAAGCGACCTGGCCCCATCACTCAGGCGGTATGATGGTGCAGACACAAGGGACACTGACATGGTCACCTATACCTGGCAGTTAGGTAGTAGGACTCTCCTGCAATCCTTTGCTTGTGTCAGTTGTACATATTAAGGAATCTTAATGTTATTTCTGTTGAATACTAATGAACGTTTATTTACTGACACACTGTAATGGCATGCACTGACCTACACTAACAGAGGACGTCCAGATGTACATAAACTGACTGGTCCATGCTTTAGAGAGATGCACACAGACAGACAACCCAAATTAGGAGAGAGTAGATGGCGCACACACAGATTATAGGATGAGGCCTACTACAAACATACACCCAACATTAGAAAAAGGATGACTAGCATCCAGTAGGGTATCTTTGTGTAGTTAGTGTAGGTCCTGCCCTAGAAGAGTCTACCTTGCCGTGGTGGGCAGGCTTGGAATCTCTTGGTCAAAAGTGTGTCAGCGAATGGGCGACAGGAACACTAGATCTTCACTTCAGGCCAACTGATTTTACCAAATGACTCTTGGTTTATTCAGAGTATATATAGTTGAAAAATGAAACAAATGTGTATAGGTCCATAATTATACTTTCATAAACACACAATACAAATTTGGTATATTTACATTTGAATTTCTTCCTCTTTTATTTAATCCTTTCATGACTGGGGCTCATTACCACTTGGATGCACTGGCCACATTTGCAAGGCTGGAAGGGGCTCTATGGCTACTTCTTCCTCTTCTGGTGTGTGTGTAGGGTTGTGTAATTGATAGGGTTACAACGGATCAAAAAACTCACGGTTTGGATCGTTCCTCAGATCAGAGTCACGGTTTGGATAATTTTTCGGATCACCACCATATATAGTCCCCACTGTAATGTCCACATCTCCCCCACTGTAATGTCCACATCTCCCCACTGTAATGTCCACATCTCATCTCCACCACTGTAATGCCCACATGTCCATCTCTCCCACTGTAATGTTCACATGTCCATCTCCCCCACTGTATTGCCCACATGTCCATCTTCCCCACTGTAATGTCCACATGTCCATCTCCCCCACTGTAATATCCACATGTCCATCTCCCCCACTGTAATGCCCACATGTCCATCTCCCCCACTGTAATGTCCACATCTCCCCCGTCAGTGTGCCGCTCTGGGGAGCTCACCTAGGCCGCCGCCGGGTGTACCAAGATGGCCACAGCTCCGGAGCTAGGCCGAAGCCGCAGCCTTTCCTATGGGCTCAATCGCGTAGTGTGTCGATCCGCGGATGTTGACCCATTCGGATCAATGATGATCTGTTGCATGTGTCCTAACCATGTATATATTTATGTACTGACAAGCCCCTTATGTGACAGTAGTGACAACAATGTCCTCTCAATGGAGACATCAGGGGTCTTCTAGCTTCACCCCAAGAATAGGAGATATGAATAAATCCTCACAAAATATATAGGGAATTCTTTCCTGATTTCCAGGGCTAGAGGATCTGCTTTATTCAGAAAAAGTGTTTTTCTGCCCTCACAATCTAAACTTCTGCACTTGGTGACTATTAACAGTGAAAATAATTTTGACTCTCAGAGAAAGCAACACTCTAAGATGTGTTTAAATACATCAACACCCAAAGAAATGTCACTATAGCTGGTTGGGTGCGCTGTCTCTTAAGAGAATACATTTCTTTGCATTTAAAAAGTGTCTGGCGCCAATGAATCTACCCTGCATTACACCCACCATGCCTCGGAACCCACTCTACATAGAAGGATGTTAGATCTCCCTTTAGCTGAGCTGTTTAAGATCAGCCCGCAACTTCTCTAGATTTTGCGCATCTCCTGGCATTAAATGGGCCTTATGTTTGATTTCTATTTTATGTATCTCCTCTAAATGTTAGTTCTCCCTGACTCCCTGACTCCCTGACTCATAAACCATAGTTTACTTTCTTACTTTATGAAGTCAGCAATCGAGCTGCGATCCATCCGTAAATGCTATTAATAAGAGTATTAAAAAAAAAATGATATTAACCACTTAAGGACCGCCGCACGACAATACAGGTCGACAGAATGGCACGGGTGGGCACATGGGCCTATATACGTCCCTGCCTTCCCGCGGGTCGGGGGTCCGATCGGACCCCCCTCCTGTGCCAGCGGCGGTCCGTTCTTCTGTGGGAGCGATCTGAGGTGATGGGGCGGCCATTGGTTTCTGGCCACCCCCTCGCGATCGCTCCCAGCGAATCATCTGCTTCCTCTGCCTGTGTAATATAAACACAGGCAGGAGGAAGTGATGTCACGCTCCACGAGGCAGTCTTTTTGACCGGAGCTTGTGGAGAGAAGACATCCAAGTAAGTGCACCAACACTACACTAACATGTAGGTACACATAGGCACACAAATCACCCACCAGATCACCGCCAGCACCCCCAGTCACAGTGTCACTGATTTCAGTGATCATTTATTTACTGATCACTGCATTTAGTGTAATTTGTGACTATAAAAAGTGTCAGGGCAGTTAGTCTTAGACCCCTTTAGGTCCAGGGTAGCCCCCTACCCCCCCAATAAAGGTTTAACCCCTTGATTGCGCCCCCAGTTAACCCTTTCACCGCCTATTGCCAGTGTCACTAAGCGATCATTTTTCTGATCGCTGTATTGGTGTCGCTGGTGCCGCTAGGTAGCCAGCTATTTTTTTAGGTTCGCCGCCAGGTTTTTATAGCGTCAGGTACCCCCATGAATTTTCTAATAAAGGTTTTAACCCCCTGATTGCCCCTAGAGTTAACCCTTTCACCAGTGATCACCGTATAAGTGTCACTGGTGACGCTGGTTAGCCAGTTAGTTATTTAGGTTCGCCGCCAGTTTTTTTTTATAGTGTCAGGTACCCCCATATATTACCTAATAAAGGTTTTAACCCCCTGATTGCCCCCTAGTTAACCCTTTCACCAGTGATCACCATATAAGTGTTACAGGTGATGCTGGTTAGTTAGTTTGCTGTTTATAGCATCAGGGCACCCGCTGTATATATAACCCAATAAAGGTTTAACCCCCTGATCGCCCAGCGGGTGATATCAATACGATTTTAGCGTCAGTCAGGGTCTGCGTCGCCCCAGGCATCGTTAGGTTAGTGCCAGTAACGCTTACACCCACGCGCAAAGCATACATCCCCCTTAGTGGTCTAGGGCCAGATTCACGTAGAGCGGCGCAAATTTAGTTTGTCCTAACGTATGTCAGTTAAGTTAAGGCGGCTGAATTTTGTGACGTAAGTGCCGTATCCACAGAGCATTTGCGCCCAAATGTGCGCCAGCATAACGTAAATACCGAGGCGTAAGGCGGGGTTATTGCAAGTGGGAAGGAAGTGGGCGTGCTCCATTGAAATGAGCCGTGACCCCATGCAAATGAAGGGCCGGCCGTACTGCGCATGCGCGCAAGAATCTGCACCTCACTGGGCATGCTCAGAACTCGGGCCGGCGCAATCAGTGAGATAGGAAAAAGGCCAAGCAGACTCAGGCCCCGTACAGGCGAGAGGATCCATCCGCTGGAATTGATCCGCGGACCGGCTCCAGCGGATAGATCCCCTGGTGTGTACAATCCAGCGGATCTGTTTCCGCGGATTTTTATCCCCTGGGATGGATTTCCAGCGGATAAAAATTTGAAGACATGCTTTCAAATCTATCCGCTTGAATCCATCCCAACGGATTGATCCGCTGGTCTGTACAGACTCACCGGATCAATCCGTCCGAATGAATCCCCCGCATGCGTCGTAATGATTCGACGCATGCGTGGAATTCCTTATATGACAGCGTCGGGCACGTCGCCGCGTCATCATTGCGGCGACGGCGCGACACGTCATCGCGATGGGATTTCGGCGCGGATGGTGAGTACACTCCATCGGATCAAAATCCTCGCAAATCCTCGAGAGGATTTATCCGCGGAAACGGTCCGGTGGACTGTATCCGCGGATAAATCCTCTCGTGTGTACGGGGCCTCAGTGAGATCCACCATGTGTATAAATAGCCCCACACAAACGCACTTCCATTGCAAAAGTACATCCATGTGTTCCCCTTTCCTAAAGCAAGTTGCTTTTGCTCTGTTGTCTGTTGGTGTTTGTTGGTGAGTGTATTGTTAGCTAAAAGATTTATTGTAGTAGGAGGTTGTAGTAGTTGTTTCTGTTTTTTTTCTGAGTGTTTTTTCTGTTTGTTTTTTCTGTGTTTGTTTTTGAATTTGTATTAGCTGTCTGCTTGTGTTGTTTGATATTGCTGTCTTGTGTTTGCGTTTGGATTTTTGTGTGTGTTTGTTCTGTGTCTTTTTGTGTGTGTTTGTTCTGTGTATTTGTGTGTGTTTGTTCTGTGTGTATTTGTGTTTGTTTGTTGTGTTAGATTTTTGTGTGTGTGTGTTTGGTGCTGAGTGTTGGGTGTTATGGCACCAAAGAGACGTAAGCTTAATTTTTCGGTGAGAGAAAAGCAAATACTTGCCAGGGCCATCACCCGATTTGGGCGATATTTGCATGGCCCTGAGAGCCGGGACACCCCCCCGGCCAGGAAGAGGGCCATCATCCAGGAGATAACTGATCAGATCAATGCGGAGGGGGGGGAGACGAGGACCCCCAGTGGGATAGCCAAGAAGATAAATGACTTGAGGAGCCTGGTCCGTGACAAGATGGCCAAGATAAATGCCCATGCCACGGGCACTGGCGGAGGACCACCCTGCTCTGTCAGGCTGACTGAGGAGGAGTGGGCAGTGGCCCGGTGCTTCCACAGACAACAAGTGGTGGGCCTGCCTGGCTTTGACTCCAAAGAGGGCGTGAGGACAGGTACGTTTTTTTATTTGATTTCTATCTGGTGAGTAGCATGTGTGGGTGGGGGAAGGGAATATGTGCCAAGTGTGTGGATCCTCCAACCTGTGAATGTTTTGTGTCTTCCACAGATGGCCAGGAGATTGCTGGGCCATCAGGCTAGGCTGCACCACCCCCAGGACAACAGGCTGCTGAAGAGCCCCAAGAAATGCAGGAGTCCTCAGGGGAGGGGAGTGGCCACACCTCCCCTCATGAGGAGGTTGAGGGGAGGAGGATGGGGATGATCGGATGGACCTTGCCAGGGAAATCCTTTTAACTATGGATGTGGTTCCCCCTGAGGCTACCCCTGAGGCTGGCAGCAGTCAGGCCTCCATCAGGGGTAGGCCCTCCCACTCCTCCCCCAACAGGGCTCCCGCCCCAAGGGTCTCTCTCTCCCCTCCTCCCAGGCCACAAGCCTCTGCTGCAGGCAGGAAGGCTACCCAGAAGACCAGGGGGGTGGCCGAGTGTCTGCCGGCCAATCTGCGAAGGGACCAGGCCTGGCAGACCCAACATCTGGGTCAGGTCTCCCGGACTTTGGCCCAGATGCAGGACAGCCTGGGCTCAATTAAGGACTCGGTCAGTGATGTGGGCACAAACTCCTTGGCGGTCATAACTTGCATTTGTGACCTGCAGACCGCCACAGCAGGCGTGTCCCTGGAGGTGAGTGCCCTGACCCAGGCTGTCCACGCAAACACCCAGGCTGTCCAGGCCAATACGGCTGCCCTCACTGTGGGTCTGACCAGGATCGCCGTGGCCTTGGAGGGCAGGCCAGCAGGAGGACAGTCACCAGGGGAGGCTCCTCCTTCCCCTGCTCCCCCCCATGAGTCTCCCCTGGTTGGCCGTGGCCGGCCCAGGCGTAGCTCACGCCGCCGCCGTTAATTTTGGTTGTACTTTTGTTTTTTTATTTTTATTATTTGTTTTATTATACTGTGATTATGATTTGGTTTTTGTGTGTGAATGATGTATGAATGTGGGGGTGACATTCCTGGTGAAAAAGGGTGTCACCCTCAGTTTTGGTGGATTAGGGATGCCCAGGACCAGGGAGAAGTGATCCCAGGTCCATGTGAATGGTTTATGAATGCACAGTGACATAATTGGAGCCGTGGCGTGGCGTTGCTGCTCCCTAGTACCATCGGGGGGGGTACTTGGGTCTAATCCAATTCGATGTGCATGTGATGTGTCTGTGCTAGGGACCACAGTGGGTGTGCATGCATGCATTCTCATTGTGCCATGATTATGTGTGTTTACTGTGCAAAGATGCATTCTGCGAGGCGTCTCCTGACTGCTGTTCCCTCAGAAGAGGGGGTACCCTCGGTTACTAAAGTCACTAGTATAGCTATGAGCATGGATGCCCCTGCCATGTTGGCATACAGATTGTTGTCCTGCAAGTGTGTGTGCTCAGCTCTTCCCTAACGGTGTTGCTTTAGCTGACATTTACACGGCTGGTGTAAAGTTAGGGCAGCTTTTATAAGGTGTAATTTTACACCGTGAAACTAGCAGATGCGCACAGGGCGTAGTCTACGTCGCACAAGCGTACTTTTGTGGATCGCCTTATCTCCTTCATTTGCATATGAGCATAGAAAATCAATGGTGTGTCTAGCGTATTTTGCGCTTCAAGATGCGCCGGTGTAATCGTTTTACGTATAACGGAAAAATCTGGTTTGCAGGCGTATTTCGTTTTGAGGATCAGGCGCAAAGATAAGCGCGGCGCATTTTTCAATTACGCCGTGCATCTCTAGATACGTCAGCGTAAGTGCTTTGTGAATCTGGGCCATAGTATCTGAGCAGATCAATATCTGATCTGATCAGATCTATACTAGCATACCCAGCAGTTTAGGGTTCCCAAAAACGCATTGTTAGCGGGATCAGCCCGTACACACGACCAAACATGCTTGCTGGCCCGCCCACATGCCCCGGGCAGACATGTGCGGTGAAAACGGTCCGGCGGACCGGTTTCATCGTACATGTTTGCCCGTGTGTACACGGCCTAACAGTTACAAAAAAAGTAAAAAAAAAAGGAAAACATAAAAACACAAAAAAAAAAAATTGTTGTCATTTTATTGTTCTCTCCCTCTCTATTCTCTCTCTATTGTTCTGCTCTTTTTCACTGTATTCTATTCTGCAATGTTTTATTGTTATTATGTTTTATCATGCTTGCTTTTTAAGTATGTAATTTACTTTACTGTTTTCAGGTACGCCATTCAGCTGTTGCGCAGATTTATTTATCTTGACAGCAACAGTGTTTGCTCCCACGATACATAACGCCATGACTCCAGTGCTGTAGGAGGTGATTTCACCACCACAGTTAAAAAAAGAGCTATATATATGCATAGATATATGCCGAAGCATGGGGGCATTAGAGGCGGAGGAACGATTTTGCTCCTAATGCCGCGTACATACGGTCGACATTCGGACGGAGGCTTGCCCGTCGAAAAGTCCGACTGTGTGTATGCGGCATAACTTTTTATGCTGCGTACATACGGTTGAAATTCCGACAGAGGCTTGCCCGTGGAAAAGTCTGACTGTGTGTATGCTGCATAACTTTTTATGCCACTTACATACGGTAGAAATTCCGACGGAGGCTTGCCCGTGGACAAGTCCGATCGTGTATACGCGCCATAACTTTTTTTGCGGGAGGATGCCCCCATGCTTCGGCCTATATATATTTTAGGCACAGGTTGCGTTAAAAAATGTTTTTATTTTTTACTATGTTTTTTTTGGTATTTGCTTTGCAGGTATGGTATGATCTTACTTTTATACTGTAATGTAACTTTGTTTTAATGTTAACCATCATTTGCTTAGCAGGTACGCCATTCAGTTGCATCGTGGATTTATTTAGCTTGACAGCAACAGCGTTTGCTCCCACGATACATAAAGCCACGACTCCAGCACTGTAGGAGGTGATTTCACCACCACAGTTAAAAAAAGAGCATATATGCCGAAGCATGGGGGCATTAGGGGCGGAGGAGCGATTTTGCTCCTAATGCAGCGTACATACGGTCGACATTCTGACGGAGGCTTGCCCGTCGAAAAGTCCGACCGTGTGTACGCGGCATAACTTTTTATGCCACGTACATACGGTTGAAATTCTGACGGAGGCTTGCCCGTGGAAAAGTCTGACCATGTGTATGCGGCATAACTTTTTATGCTGCGTACATACGGTCGAAATTCAGACAGAGGCTTGCCCGTGGAAAAGTCCAACAGTGTGTACGCGGCATAACTTTTTTTGCGGGAGGATGCCCCCATGCTTCGGCCTATATATATTTTAGGCACAGGTTGCGTTAAAAAATGTTTTATTTTTTACTATGTTTTTTTTGGTATTTGCTTTGCAGGTATGGTATGATCTTACTGTTATACTGTAATGTTACTTTGTTTTAATGTTAACCATCATTTGCTTAGCAGGTATGCCATTCAGTTGCATCGCAGATTTATTTAGCTTGAAAGCAACAGCGTTTGCTCCCACGATACATAAAGCCATGACTCCAGCGCTGTAGGAGGGGATTTCACCACCACAGTTAAGAAAAAAGAGCATATATGCCGAAGCATGGGGGCATTAGGGGAGGAGGAGCGATTTTGCTCCTAATGCCGCGTACATATGGTCGACATTCTGACGGAGCCTTGCCCGTGGAAAAGTCTGACCGTGTGTACGCGGCATAACTTTTTATGCTGCGTACATACGGTCGAAATTCCGACGGAGGCCTGCCCGTGGAAAAGTCAGACCGTGTGTGCGCGGCATCACTTTTTTGCGGGAGAATGCCCCCATGCTTCGGCATATATAAATGGTGCATGTATGCCCATCATTAGAAGTGGGTGGATGAAGGGAGGTATTCTAATGGTGGGCATACCCACCGATCAATCTCTTTTTTTTGTTCAGCCAACAGGCTGCATGAAAAAAAAAGATTACAATACATGTCCAACAAGAACCATCAACGTACTGGTATGTTGCTGGACTTTGAATGGTTATACCAGAATGATGCCTGTGGGTTTAGGTATTATCTTGGTATCATTCTTTTCAGCCAGCGGTCGGCTTTCATGTAAAAGCAATCCTAGCGGCTAATTAGCCTCTAGACTGCTTTTACAAGCAGTGGGAGGGAATGCCCCCTCGGATGTAAACAGTGCCATTGGGAAATTGGGAAAGTATTTTATCACACCGATCTTGGTGTGGTCAGATGCTTTGAGGGCAGAGGAAAGATCTAAGGTCTAATAGACCCCATTTTTTTCAAAAAAAGAGTACCTGTCACTAACTATTGCTATCATGGGGATATTTACATTCCCTGAGATAACAATAAAAATGGTAAAAAAAAAATGGAAGGAACAGTTTACAAATAAAATAAAAAAGCTAAATAAATAATAAAAAAAAAGCATCCCTGTCCCCCCTGCTCTTGCGCAAAGGCGATCGCAAGCGTTGGTCTGGAGTCATATGTAAACAGCAATTGCACCATGCATGTGAGGTATCACCGCGAGGGCAGTCATTTTAGCAGTAGACCTCCTCTGTACATCTAATGTGGTAACCTGTAAAGGCTTTTAAAAATGTATGTAGTTTGTCGCCACTGCACGTTTGTGCGCAATTTTAAAGTATGTCGTGTTTGGTATCCATATGATCAGCCTAAGATCATCTTTTTTATTCCATCAATAATTTGGGCAATATAGTGTGTTTTAGTGCATTAAAAAAAATAAAAGTTAATTTTTTCCCAAAAAAATGCTTTTGAAAAATCGCTGCGCAAATACTGTGTGGAAAAAAAAATGGAACACCCATGCTTTAAAAAAATATATAATGTTTGGGGGTTCAACTTAACTTTCTTGTGACATAAGCTTCTAAATGTTGTGCATAAAATGCCAGGACAGTTCAAAACCCCCCCAAATGACCCTATTTTGGAAAGTAGACACCCCAAGCTATTAGCTGAGAGGCATGTTGAGTCCATGGAATATTTTATATTTTGACACAAGTTGCGGGAAAAAGACAATTTTTTCTTTTCCTTTTTTCACAAAGTTGTCACTAAATGAAATATTGCTCACACATGCCATGGGCATATGTGGAATTACACCCCAAAATACATTCTGTTGCTTCTCCTGAGTACGGGAATACCACATGTGTGAGGCTTTTTGGGAGCCTAGCCGCGTACGGGACCCCAAAAACCAATCACCGCCTTCCGGATTACTAAGGGTGTAAATTTTTGATTTCACTCCTCACTGCTTGCATCACAGTTTCGGAGGCCATGGAATGCCCAGATGGCACAAAACCCCCCCAAATGACCCCGTTTTGGAAAGTAGACACCCCAAGCTATTTGCTTAGAGGTATAGTGAGTATTTTGCAGATCTTGCTTTTTTTAACAAAGTTTTACAAATTTTAAAAATATTTTTTTTTATTTTTTCTTTCTTCATTTTCAAAAACAAATGGGAGCTGTAAAATACTCACCATGCCTCTCAGCAAATAGCTTGGATGTCTATTTCCAAAATGGGGTAATTTGGGGGGGTTTTGTGCTATTTTGGCATTTTATGGCCTTCGAAACTGTGATAGTGAGGAGTGAAATCAAAAATGTATGCCCTTAGAAATGCTGAAAGCGGTGATTGGTTTTCGGGGCCCCGTATGCGGCTAGGCTCCCAAAAAGTCCCACACATGTGGTATCCCCGTACTCAGGAGAAGCAACAGAATGTATTTTGGAGTGTAATTCCACATATAACCATGGCATGTGTGAGAAATATATCATTTAGTGACAACTTTTTGTACATTTTTTTTTATTTTATTTTGTGGTCATTATTCAATCACTTGGGGGGAAAAAAAAATATTCAATGAGCTCAACATGCCTCTCAGCAAATAGCTTGGGGTGTCTTCTTTCCAAAATGGGGTCATTTGGGAGGTTTGTTTGCCATCTTGGCATTTTATGGCCTTCGAAACTGTGATAGGTAGTGAGGCGTGAAATCAAAAATGTATGCCCTTAGAAATCTTGAAGGTGGTGCTTGGTTTTCGGGGTCCCGTATGAGGCTAGGCTCCCAAAAAGTCCCACACATGTGGTATCCCTGTACTCAGAAGAAGCAGCAGAATGTATTTTGGGGTGTAATTCCACATATGCCCATGGCATGTGTGAGCAATATATCATTTAGTGCCAACTTTTTGTAAATTTCTTTTTTTGGTCATTATACAATCACTTGGGGCAAAAAAATAAAAAATATTCAATGGGCTCAACATGCCTCTCAGCAAATAGCTTGGGGTGTCTTCTTTCCAAAATGGGGTCATTTGGGGGGGGGGGGGTCGTGTGCCATCTTGGCATTTTATGGCCTTTAAAACTGTAATAGGTAGTGATAGGTAGTGAGGATTAAAATCAAAAATGTATGCCCTTCGAAATCTTGAAGGTGGTGCTTGGTTTTCGGGGTCCCGTACGCAGCTAGGCTCCCAAAAATTCCCACACATGTGATATCCCTGTACTCAGGAGAAGCAGCAGAATGCCTCTCAGCAATTTCCTCGGGGTGTCTACTTTCCAAAATGGGGTCATTTGGGGGGGTTTTGTACTGCCCTGCCATTTTAGCACCTCAAGAAATGAGATAGGCAGTCATAAAATAAAAGCTGTGTAAATTCCAGAAAATGTACCCTAGTTTGTAGACGCTATAACTTTTGCGAAAACCAATAAATATACGCTTATTGCAATTTTTTTTACTAAAGACATGTGGCTGAATACATTTTGGCCTAAATGTATGACTAAAATTTAGTTTATTAGATTTTTCTTATAACAAAAAGTAGAAAATATCATTTTTTTTTCAAAATGTTCTGTCTTTTTCCGTTTATATCGCCAAAAATAAAAATCGCAGAGGCAATCAAATACCATCAAACGAAAGATCTTTTTGTGGGAAGAAAAGGACGCAAATTTTGTTTCAGTACAACATTGAATGACCGCGCAATTACCAGTTAAAGCAGCGCAGTGCCAAATTGTAAAAACACCTCGGGTCCTTAGCCTACATATTGGTCCGGGTCTTAAGTGGTTAAACCCAACACCAAAAATTTAATATATTGCAGCTTACCAATCATTAGATGTGGTGGCTGCATTCGTTTACATTTTTTTAGGTATTTTTCCCTTTGTTTTGATCTGTTGATCTGGCTACTATTAAGCCGTGGACAAAGCTGTGGAATTTTGTGCGAAGGGTGTTGGCTGTGAACTTGTATTGCATACAAACGGTAAAGAATTGTTGGCCAACTTACATGAAACTACATGGTTTTTCAGCTCTTTAGCGCCACCCTTTGGGCAACTTCTGCTAATGTTGTCTTATGGTTAGCATTGCATGTTTGTACTTTGGATTTTTTTCCCGACTCACTTCTGTACACACAATCGGATAATCCTAAAACACACACATTTGTTGTCGGAAAATTTTAAAGCATGCTATCCCACATTTGTTGTTGGAAAATCCGACAACAATTGTCCGATGGAGCATACAAACGGTCGGATTATCCGACAACATCCTGCCATCAAACAAAATCCGAACATGTGTACGGACCTTTAGAGTGCCTTGACTTTGGGAGCTCAGAGACACCTTTGGTCAGCAGCATTGTCAGTCTGAGAGGAGGGGAGTGTAAGATGGACTGGCAGATTTAGATACACTAAACAAACTAAAGCAGAACTCCAGCTAGCACTTTTACAAATATTTCAATGAGGATCCCAGCATAGGAAAAAAACGATTTAATCTCAGGGGGGGTGTAAGAGGACACAGTGACACACAATGTGATTGAAGGAGAAGCGATTTAACCTTAAACAGCGCAGTGTTTTTTCACTGTCAGGGCGGTGAGAATGTGGAACTCTCTTCCACAAGTGGTGGTGTCAGTGGGGAGTATTGATATTTTTAAAAGACTCTTGGACGTGCATCCTAGACAACACAACATACAGGGATATGGGAAATAATTATAGACACTGACACATGACACGTGCACCAATATAGGTTGAACTGGATGGACTGTTGTCTTTATTCAGCCTTACCTACTATGTAACTATGTAACCTTATAAGCAGTTGCAGCAAACTGTTTTCCTTTTTGGAATAAAAGTTTTACATAAATGAATAAAAGCTGATTTAATTTTTTATCATTGTAAGCACCCCTGTCAGTGGTAAATGGTTTGTCTCAACCTTCAAACTGCTACATCTGCAGGATAGCTTGTTCTGTTGAAAAACAACAGACTTACTGGCGGGATCACCAGGTGAAAGTAAAGGAAAGAAAGCCTAAAAAATAAAACTAATGTAGCCACCATGTCGAAGAGATGGTAAGCTGCAATATGATAAATGTTTTCTTTTGGGTTCAACGCCGCTTTAACCACTTAAGACCCGGACCTTTATGCAGGTAAAGGACCTGGCCAGTTTTTGCGATTCGGCACTGCGTCGCTTTAACTGACAATTGCGCGGTCGTGCGATGTGGCTCCCAAACAAAATTGGCGTCCTTTTTTCCCCACAAATAGAGCTTTCTTTTGGTGGTATTTGATCACCTCTGCGGTTTTTATTTTTTGCGCTATAAACAAAAATAAAGCGACCATTTTGAAAACAAATTCAATATTTTTTACTTTTTGCTATAATAAATATCCCCCAAAAAGATATAAAAAAAACATTTTTTTTCCTCAGTTTAGGCCGATACGTATTCTTCTACCTATTTTTGTAAAAAAAAATCGCAATAAGCGTTTATCGATTGGTTTACGCAAATTTTTTTAGCGTTTACAAAATAGGAGATAGTTTTATTGCATTTTTATATATTTTTTTTTTTTTACTACTAATGGCGGCAATCAGTGATTTTTTTCGTGACTGCGACATTATGGCGGACACATCGGACAATTTTGACAGTGACAGTGCAGTTTAGGAGTTAACCACTAGGGGGCGCTGAGGGGGTTATGTGTGACCTCATATGTTTTTCTAACTGTAGGGGGGCGGGGCTGGACGTGCAACGTCATTGAACGTCTGCTCAATGTAATCGGGAGCAGTGATCAGTGTCGTGTCACAGTAAGCCCTGCCCCCACACTGTTGGAATAACTCCCTAGAACAAACTTAACCCCTTCCCACACCCTACTGGTTAACCCCTTTACTGCCAGTGTCATTTACACAGTAATCAGTGCATTTTTATAGCACTGATTGCTGTATAAATGACAATATTCCCAAAACAGCATCAAAAGTGTCCGACGTGTCCGCCATATGTCACAGTCACAATAAAAATCGCAGATCGCAGCCATAACTAGTAAAAAAAAAAATGTATAATAAAAATGCCATAAAACTACCCCCTATTTTGTAGACGCTATAACTTTTGCGCAAACCAATTAATGTACGCTTATTGCGATTTTACCAAAAATATGTAGAAGAATACAGACCTAAATATGTTTATATATATATATATATATATATATATATTTATATATTTTTTTTCTTTTTTTGGGGGGGGGGGATATTTATTATAGCAAAAAGTAAACAAATATTGCTTTTTTTTCAAAACTGCCGCTCTCTTTTTGTTTACAGCGAAAAAAAATAAAAAGCAGAGGTGATCAAATACCACCAAAAGAAAGCTCTATTTGTGGGGAAAAAAAGGATGTACATTTTGTTTTTGGAAGCCAGGTCGCACAACCGCGCAATTGTCAGTTAAAGCGACACAGTACCGAATCACAAAAAGTGTCCCGGTCATTTGGCAGCCAAATCCTCCGAGCTGAAGTGGTTAAGTAAGGGAAATTGGCATTGAAGCCTTCCAGCTTCACAGACGGATTAATATTACACATGTGCGAGTCACACTGCGCTTTATGAATGGTCCTGCAGTCTTCTGGGACCTGTAATGCGTCCCAGAAGGCTGCAATGAGAAGGGGGTGGAGCAGACTTTTGTTCAGATTGACACAGCTATCTGACCAGAAGTGGGAGCAGATACCTGTCAAAACCAGGTACCCGCGTCCCCCAAAAAAGTGGCAGTGGAAGGTGCATTGGATGTTCCCGTAGGTATCAAATGTTTGTTGGCGCTGTCTGGAGTCTGAGGGCACCCTTTTACATATATTTTGTTACAGGTGTGTCTCTTGGAGAAAACCTGGCAGCTTTCTTATTACATGATACCCCTCTATCCATTAAAAAATACATAAATTCACTCCTAAAACATCTCTTAACTGCAGCGAAGGCGTGTATCTTGGCATTGTGGAAGTGTACCACCCCTCCAGCTAGATCACATTGGCTTGCTAGGATAACAGAAATCCAACAAATGGAGAATCTTACTATGGTGCTGAAAGAGCAAGATAAGAAATATTGGAAAGTCTGGACTCCCTATTTAATTTTTAAGGAACAGTCCCCTCTAGCCTTTCAGCAGTGGTTGGTCCCCTAACCCGCCCCATTAGAGCTCAGCCAATAGGGGGGCGACTAGGTGTGTTTTGTTTTTCCTTTCTCTCCTTCTTATCCTCTCTCATTCATTTTTGTTCTACTTTTCTTTCTGCCTTCTGGACATCCAGGGCGCTACTTGGTTAAGAAAAATATAATAAAAGGAGAAACGGTGTTGCTTCCTTGTTCACAAAGTGATTTGGTTAAACCAGGTGTCTGCAACCCGCGGCTCCGGAGCCGCACGCGGCTGTTTTGAACCTTTGCCGCGGCTCCGGGGCACCTTTTGAGGGTAACGAGTAATCTACCTGATTACTCTTACCCTTGCGGTATTACTTGGGCGGCGTTACCGCAATTACATCTACCGTGCGGGGGGGCAGGGGGGGTCATGTGGCCACAGGCCTGAGCTGGCCTGTGATTCGGTCACGGCGCGTCATGTGACTGGCCACAGAGCTGGCCTGTCTGTGTTCGTGGCCCGGGTGGCGCTGGCGCATGCACGCGCTCGCGCCTGGAGTCTCCCGCCCGCCTCAGCCTGTCACAACTCAAGAGCTCTCAGCTCAGCCGCCGACATATCCCCCGCGGGGGCTCCGCTCCGGATCAAAGACCGTGGCCCTGCGAAGAGAGAGAGAAAGACGACGAGTGACACAGACAGTAAGAGCACTAGAGCAGGCAGCGCAGGTGAGGACCGGCATCATGTGTGGATTGGAAGTGTCTGGGACTGGGGAGCGGCCTAGTCTAGGGCTGGGGGCTGGGGCCAGCCTGGGCATGTGGAGGTGGAATCTTATCTGATATTGTACAGTATTGCATTTGCTGGGCATGTGGAGGTGGAATCTGACTGCACGATCCTGTATATAGCATTAAGGTAAGAAACAATATATGCAGTGTTATATTTGTTTTAAATGTCGCAATGGTTTTGCGGCTCCCAGTTTTTTTTTCCTTCGGAAACGGGTCCAAGTGGCTCTTTATGTCTTAAAGGTTGCAGACCCCTGGGTTAGACCACTATACAATTTAATGACGCTATAGCATAGCAGTATTTGTAACAACAAATCTTGTTAGCCATGTGATTAGCAATTTTCATAATGAATGATATGTCATGGTTGTGAACTGTTGACTTGTGGAATTGTTTCTGTGAAAATAAAGAATTTATAAAAAAAAAAGTGGCAGTGGAAGGGATGAAGATGCCACCAAGCAGAACTTCCACTTTTCGGTGACGTTCCGGTTTAAATTCTGCATTAGAATTGACAATTGGTACATGATTGTTTTGTATGCAAAGTTCCTAAAGAGAAAATTATGACAAAAACAGGGCCTGTGTTTTTTAAATGATGGGGGCGTTAGTTCAACAGACCTTTTTTAGTTGATGTTTCCAAACTAGTTGGGTCTTGTTTCTAAAATATCATAAAAGCTTTTTGATTTGGGCTCAGGGGGTCATTGTACAATTAAAATCCAGCAATATATCACAAAATCCTCTCTACTTTACAGCATGTTTATAGCAGCAACATTGTTTTCCAGCAACATTTTGGCAGAGTCAGATGTTTTGTTTGGAGTGGGAGTCTTTTAATGAGATGGAATCTTGGGTTTTCATTTCATGCCTTTAGCTCTTAGTAATTTCTTCGTTGTAGGAAAGGTCATGTGACACAGTTGATCCCTATGATGAGGTAGAATTCATGATCTTTTTAGACTGGCTGGCTGATGCCCAAAGTATTTTGGGCTAAAACAACAACATGAGGACATTACAGTACTTCACTAATTTATAACAATTTCATTGGGCTGAAATGCTTTCCTGTACATTATGAACAAACTCACTTGAACTGATTCTTGGTATTTCCCAATTCAGCATTTTGTAGCTTTTTGCTGACCCTAATAACCACTCCTTAACCACACACAGACTTACGCACTATTGTTTCAAAGAGTTTACTTCATATCCATGCTGCAATATTGAAAATGCTGATTGCTGCATCTTTAAATTGAGACTCTCATTGGACAGCAGAATGGCAAATGGTGGAGTTTAGACATGAAGTTAAAGTGGATGTAAACCCAAAAATGTTTATCATATGTTATGTTATGTTTATCATAATATGAGGTGATCCACAGTATAAAAAGTGAGAAATCCACCCCTCCCCCATATAACACATCCTGGTAACATACAATGACCTGTGGATCACCTCGTATTATGATAAACATAACATAACATATGGTAAACATGTCCAAGCTCGATATGTAAATAACCTTTCATTCAAAGCGAGAGAGGAAAGGACTTTGGCCTGGATTCAGATAGAATGCTCTATCTATCTGCGGGCGTAACGTATCTTAGATACGTTACGCCGCTGTAACTTTGGGCGCAAGTTCCGTATGCAGAAAGAACTTGCGCCCTTAGTTACGGCGGCGTAATGTATGTGTGGCGGCGTAAGCCCGCCTAATTCAAATGGGGACGTTGTTGGCGTGTATTATTTAAATTTAGGATGACCCCGCGGTTTTTATGTTTTTTTTAAAAACGGCGCATACGCCGTTCGTGAAATATCCCAGTGGGCATTGCTCCACAGTACGCCGCAAGGACGTATTGGATTCGACGTCCAGCCCTATTCGCGAACGACTTACGCAAACAACGTAAAATTTTCAAAACTCGGCGCGGGAACGACGTCCATACTTAACATTAGCTACGCCTCATATAGCAGGGGTAACTATACGCCGAAAAAAGCCTAACGTAAATGACGTAAAAAAATGCGGACGTACGTTTCTGAATCGGCCTAAATACCTAATTAGCATATTCCTCACGTAACTATACGGAAGCGCCACCTAGCGGCCAGCTTGAATATGCAGCCTAAGATACGACGGTGTAAGACGCTTACACTAGTCGGATCTTAGGGAAATGTATGCGTAACTGATTCTCTGAATCAGGCGCATAGATACGACGGCCCGCACTCAGAGATACACCGTTGTATCTTGTATCTGAATCCGGGCCTTTGTATTTAGACAGGGTTTTATCTGGAAGTCTGTTAATTTTCACTGAACAATAAAAGAGGATTGCTCAGAGCTGGATTAACTCTGTGTGGCAAGATGATAGGAAATCTTATACTCTACATTGTGACATCAAAAAATTAAATAAAAAATTTGGGGTTTACATCCACTTTAAGGAAGGCAATGCTCTAGTCACAAAGTAAAACCAAGGGGCCCATTTAGGAATGTTTTCACCCAATATTAACATATTTTTTACATATGATTGAATTAGAAAAAAATTTACATTTTGTAAGAGACGTACATTTTGATGAAAATCAGATTAATCAATAGAACCCGAAATCATAGATTGGCACAGAAGAAGATATTGATCTTTTGAACGGAACAGCAGTAATTGCATGGAAACTCATGGAGGATATGATATTTTATACAGCAGGGTGTCAAAACTATAATTCAGAATCATTGGGGTTATCATCCACCTGAACAGTCTTTTATATCACAATGAGAAGGAAAACGCAACTTGACAATAAGCATATTCCCAGACATGTAGACCTTTGTGTTTGATGCTAAATTTGATGATCAGCTCCTCAACTGCATGTAGGTTTAATCCAATTTTGATCCTCAATGAGTTGCACTCATAAAAGTATCTGAAAGGCAAACCTTCTCTGTTACCTACAACAATCAGAAAATTCCATATGTTGGAAATCTGCATAGGTAAAACAATAGAAGAATCAAACTGCTACGAGTCAACTCAGATAGGTGTTTTATTTGATTTTCTTTATAGATAAATCTATTTATCAGCCCTCAAAATTGCACTCGCCTCCTCGCATTTGGCGAGAGAATTTATGTGCAGTGCGAGTGAGGAGCAGGGGTGGACCAGTCTGACAGCTTCCTGACTGAAGCAGTGCAGGCTTTTTTTTTTTTTTTTTAAATGACATCAGAGCGGCCAGAGGGGGATTCCCTGATCGATACCGCAACCCCCCCCCCCCCCAGGGGGGGCGGGGGGGCGTGCCGCTCCAGGTGCCACACACTGGGGGGTGTCAGGCCGGCTTCCCCCCCCCGCAAATGAAAAAAGACAGCGCCGCCGCGGGTTTAACATTGCGCCTCTGATAGACTACATCTGTAATTGAGAGCCCGAGCGGAGCAGGTAGTGGCTTTGCGGGGGGGCGGGGGGGGGGGGGTGCGAGCTGTACCCCAGCCAGTCGGCACATCTGAGACTGGCGCAACGATCCCCTTCTCTCACGTCTCAGTCTCGGGCAGCGGCTGTCAGCAGAGAAGCCGCCTCCCCCGCTCCTCCTTTATGTCTATACTGTGCTCTGCATGCAGGAGGAGGGGGAGGCGGCTTCTCTGCTCGGCTGACAGCCGCTGCCTGAGACTGATCAGAGCCGTGAGAGAAGGGGATTGTTGCGCCAGTCACAGATGTGCCGATGTACCCCCCTCCCCCCCCCCCAAGCCACTACCTCTGGCTCTCTGTCTGCAGTGTGTGTTCTGAGCCAGGTACGTTATAGGTCTGAATGGGGGGGGGGGGGTCTGTATGGTAGGAAGGGGGGGGTCTGTATGGTAGGAAGGGGGGGTCTGTATTGTAGGAAGGGGGGGGGGGGCTGTATGGTAGGAAGGGGGGGTCTGTATGGTAGGAAGGGGGGGTCTGTATTGTAGGAAGGGGGGGGTCTGTACTGTAGCGGGGGTCTGTACTGTAGAGGGGGTCTGTATGGTAGGAAGGGGGGTCTGTATGGTAGGAAGGTGGGGGGTCTGTATGGTAGGAAGGGGGGGTCTGTATGGTAGGAAGGGGGGTCTGTACTGTAGCGGGGGTCTATACTGTAGCGGGGGTCTGTACTGTAGAGGGGGTCTGTACTGTAGAGGGGGTCTGTATTGTAGGAAGGGGGTCTGTATTGTAGGGGGGTCTTCACCGTAGCGGGGGTCTGTACTGTAGGGGATTCTGTACTGTAGCGGGGGGGAGGGTCTGTATGGTAGGAAGGGGGGGTCTGTATGGTAGGAAGGGGGGTCTGTATTGTAGATGGGGTCTTCACCGTAGCAGGGGTCTGTACTGTAGGGGGGGCCTGTACTATAAAGGGGGTCTTCACTGCAGGTGGGCCTGCACTGTAGCCGGGGCCTGCACTGTAGGGAGGGGGTCTGCACTGTAGGGGGGTCTGTGTAACATGTAGCGGGCCCAGAACTGTTAAGGGGGTTGTCTGTGTAACATACAGACATCTAGAGGTGCAGGGTGCTGTGTAATGTAAAGGGGTCCAGAGGTGCAAGGTGCCATGTAATGTAAAGGGTCCAGAGGTGCAAGGGCTGTGTAATGTAAAGGGGTCCAGAGGTGCAGGGTGCAGTGTAATGTAAAGGGGTCCAGAGGTGCAGGGTGCTGTGTAATGTAAAGGGCCCAGAGGTGCAGTGTAATGTAAAGGGGTCCAGGGGTGCAGGGTGCTGTGTAATGTAAAGGGGTCCAAAGGTGCAGGATGCAGTTTAATGTAAAGGGGTCCAGAGTGCTGTGTAATGTAAAGGAGTCCAGAGTGCTGTGTAATGTAAAGGGGTCCAGAGTTGCAGGGTGCCGTGTAATGTAAAGGGGTCCAGAGGTGCAGGGTGCTGTGTAAAGGGGTGCAGGGTGCTGTGTAATGTAAAGGGTCCAGAGGTGCAAGGGCTGTGTAATGTAAAGGGGTCCAGAGGTGCAGGGTGCAGTGTAATGTAAAGGGGTCCATAGGTGAAGGGTGCTGTGTAAGGTAAAGGGGTCCAGAGGTGCAGGATGCAGTTTAATGTAAAGGGGTCCAGAGTGCTGTGTAATGTAAAGGGGTCCAGAGTGCTGTGTAATGTAAAGGGGTCCAGAGGTGCAGTGTAGTGTAAAGGGGTCCAGAGTGCTGTGTAATGTAAAGGGGTCCAGAGGTGCAGTGTAGTGTAAAGGGGTCCAGAGTGCTGTGTAATGTAAAGGGGTCCAGAGGTGCAGTGTAGTGTAAAGGGGTGCAGGGTGCTGTGTAATGTAATATTGTTGTTAATATTTATTTTTGTAACTTCATTCTGCATAAAACATTTAACAATGTAATTTAATGAGATCGTTTATGAGGGTGTGTTTAGGGGCAGACTTAGGGGCGGGGCAGGGGAGGGGTTGGGTGGGGCAACTGATGGCGAGTAACTTTCAAGGCCTGGCTAGTGGCTCGTGACTTCAAATTTTGAGCCCTGTATTTATTATTGTAATATTTTAAGAAGCTGATCTGACTTGCATATTAAAATCCAGCACAGCCAATTTAGAATAAAGTGGAGAAGGGTCACATCTTACATCTTTTATTTGTCTGAGCCTCCACTGAAGATATTTCCATTTGTGTCCCAAATTGACATTTGTGTATCACCAGGGAAAGAATTGATGGACCAGGGGTCACTAGGACAATGCAATACCGGCATTAATTTCTGGTAAGTGGAATCCATGACCAAAAACTACACTGGGTATGTGATGACATTATTATATAAGACTGATCCAGTATAAAAGTCTGGGACATTTATAATCACATGCTACTACTACTACTACGCAGTACTACACTAAGTAATGTATCATTAGTATTATGTAGGATTCTAACTTAATTGCCAATTCAATTCACTTTGCATAGAGCAATCAAATGTTTAGAGGATGAACTTTTAGTTCACTTAGTTTTTTCCATCCCTTGTCTCCCCCAGGGTAATCCCAGGGTGTCACCGAACTGGGCCTAGTCCCAGTGCCAAGTGCTGGAACAAAAACCCAGACACTGTGGGATTTTTCTTTTCACTGAACCCTGACACTGGTGCATTTTTTCCCACTGATACCAACCCTGGTGTATTTTTTTTCCTCCCACTGACACCAATGCCAGGGCATTTTTTCCTTTCACTAACACCAATTGCATGGCATTTTTCCTCCCACTGACACTGATGTCAGGGCATTTATCCCACTAACACCAGGGTATTTTTTCTTTTTGACACCAATGTCAAGGAGTTTTGTCCTCTCGCTGACATTACAAGACATTTTTTCTTCCCAGTGACACCAATGCCTGAGCATTTTTTCCCTTCAACTGAGATCCTTGTTTTCTACCCATTAACACCAACACCAGAGTATTATTTTTCCTCACTGTCACTGACACCAAAGTATTTTTTTTCTCCAACTGATACCAGAGCATTTTTTCCTCTCACTGACACAAGGGTATTTTCGCCACCTTATGCTGTGTACACACGATCATTTTTCGTGTTGTAAAAAACTACGTTTTTTAAAAATGTCATTTAAAACCTGTGTGGGCTTCAGAGCATTTTTCGGGTTCTGAAAAACGTGCAATTTTTTTTTCGAACATGCTCTATTTTTTCACAACGTTTTAAACGTTGTCGGTTGTAAAAAATGGTCATGTGTGGGCTTTAACGACGTGAAAAATCCGCGTATGCTCAGAAGCAAGTTATGAGACGGGAGCGCTCGTTCTGGTAAAACTACTGTTCATAATGGAGTAAGCACATTCATCACGCTGCTAGGTCTTGTACACACGGTCGGACCAAACCGATGAGAATGGTGCGAGGGACTGTTTTCATCGGTTCACCGCTGAAGTGGCCTGATGGTCTGATGTGCGTACACACCATCGTTCCAAAAACCGATCGATGTTCAATATGCTTCCAAGCATGCGTCGACTTGATTCTGAGCATGCGCGGGTTTTGAACCGATGCTTTCTGTACTAACCATCGGTTTGGACCGATCGGGCAGCGGTCCATCGGTTCGGTTTTGAAGCATGTTTTAAAATTTTGGACCGAAGGAAAACAGACCGATGGGCTATACACACGGTCGGTTTGGACCGATGAAACTGAACCTCTGTCCATTCTCATCGGTTTTGTCCGACCTTGTGTACGGGGCCTTACAGACAGAAAAGTGCGAATCGTCTTATACTAACACAAAATCAGCTAAAGCAGCCCAAAGGGTGGCGTCATCCAAATGGAACTTTCCCTTTATAGTGCCGTTGTACGTGTTGTACGTCACTGCGCTTTGCTAGAGCATTTTTTTTTTCATGATCGTGTGTAGGCAAGGCCGTTTTAATGATGAAGTTGAAAAAAATGTCGTTTTTTCTAGAGCCTGAAAAACGTCGGTTTTTTACAACCCGAAAAAATATCGTGTGTGCGCGGCTTGACACTGAACTCATTGCATTTTTTTCTCCAACTGACGACAATGTTTTTTTTTCTTTTCACAGACTCCAGTGCCAGAGTGTTTTTTTTTCCCACTGACTTTGGTTTAAGAGCATTTCCCACCCATTGACCAGTATTCTTCCCCCCAATGATACTTGATCATTCTCCCCCACGCCCCCCCCCCCCCAATCCCCCGTGACACCATGTCTCCCTTCCACCTACTGACCACAGACACCAGGAGAATCCTTTCTCTCACTGATGCTGGGGCATTGGTCCCACAACTAACCCCAATGATATGGCATTCTTACTCCCACAAAGTGAAGATCCTATAGACCAGTGGATGTCAACCTTTCTAGTGCCGTGACCCCTTGATAAAATTTCCCAAGTTGTGGGGACCCCTAACAGTAAAATTATTTTTGAAGCATGCGTTGTCAGCACCCAAGGCAAGACAAGTAATTTGCGACCCTAGCCCACAGACATTTAGCGCTCCATGAGTCTCTTTCACTTGTACAGTATAAAACCCCCTTCTGGTACATTTTAGGATGTATGACTCTTTCTCTTTATTCTCCTTTCTATTCCTTTATCTCTCTCTATCCTAATTTCTTGATTTTTTCCCCATCCCTTTCTCTTGCCGTCTTTCTTGTTCTCTCTCTTATTCTTTCTCTCCCTTTTTCTTTGTTCCTCCCATTCTTTTCCTCTCCCTTCCATGTATTCTCTATTTTATTCCTTCTATTACTCCTTGGTGGGAGTTGGGATGAGTGGCAGTGCTGGGGGGAGTTCTGATCAGTCAACTTAAGTGCTCTTGATCAAGGTCATCTGCTGGTCTGAGAACTGTAGTGGGGACTTTTAATGGCAACTATAATCACAGGTAGTGTTACTCACTGTGTCTCTGACTTTGTGGTGTCTCACACCAGTGACTTCTATGTCAAAATCAGGAGACAGGGTTTAACCTCTAGTCTCTGCCCCCCAGCCATGTGGTGAACTAAATGGGTGGCTGCAAAGAGGCTGAGTGGGCGCCACAGGCCCCAGGGACAGCCCAGCTGGTCGGTCGCAAAAAGGCTGAGAGAGCGGTGCGGGCTTCAGGAACAGCCCAGGATTAGGTGACCCCTGGCAAATCATCATTCGACCCCCAGGTTGAGAACCACTGCTATAGACAGTGATGTTGAAGGCAATTTTCCCCTTTGGTCAAAGTGGTAAACTATTTTTTCTTTTTTTTTTAAAGGATATGTATAATATAAATGCATTACATTTCTTTAATTCTTCCTAGTATAGGACATGTGAAACTTCCACATCCTCACAACTTTTCCACAATGCAGAAGAATAATAGCATGCCCTTTAATGTGAAGTGGAACATTAGAAAAACTGGGCTTATTTTATTTGAAAAACAACATTTTTCTGATTTCATCATAACTGTATCCAAGGACTATACAAACAACAAGGGCATGCTGGCTCTGTATGAAGGGCAGAGGATATCATAATCAGTGTGTAGAAAATGGTTCTTTCTGCTAAGCTATGGGATGATCTGCTATATGAGGTAGAAATGGCAAAAATAAAAAACAGAATTTCAAAATGAAGTTGGTAATTGTTGTTTTATTGTATGCACAGTTATAATTACTAAGAATGATGTGTTATTTTTTTGATCTGACTACTTTGTATACTGGAGAGGAGCCATTTTTCCACATAGTTGTCCCAGGGGTTTTTGATTTGCCTTCCTCTGTAACAAAACCGATGGCGCTGATAAGCTTTTAAGATGTTGAACCACTTTCTAACCAAACTGATTATATTATTTGGGTACCAATGACATGCCTGCTTTTAGCTGCCATTTTCTTCTAGGCCATTGCAAGTTGACAGGTAACATATTAAAGCACACCTATATGAAAATATGTAACACCAGAAGTTTCTCCGTATATATCTTCTGTAATACTGACTCTGTTCTTCTAACAGTCTGGAAATATACAATAAACTCTGGTCTAACCACAGTAACGTCTGGTGAGTTTATAAAAGGTCCCGACTGAATGAGAGGAAGTTGTACACTCAGCCTGACTGCGGGAACGTCTCTGATGTGCTGGAGACAAGGGAAATAGCGCAGTTTGGGTTGATCTTGATTTTACAAAGCACAATCTGGGCCAAGTCTAGTTCATGTTGTCACAGATGTTCCATTGAGAGTTCACTGAAGAACAGTTTGGACCCAGCCACAGGAAATGAAGGAAAGCAATGTCTGCCTGGTGACGTTTAACGGACACGCAGCCTGCCACAGAAGGTTATCGTTCACGAAGCAGAAAGAATATCACTGCCTTTAAGAAGTGTCCTAAGTTGTAGGCGCTGGAGACCAACCAGTGGGATCGCAGGCTTGATTCAGAAGTGATAACACACTTTGTTACATCTGTCTGTAAAGAAAAGAAAAAAAAAATCATTTAGACTTAATCCTACCAGTTAGCAGACTTAAAGGTTACCTGTATAAGCAGTTATAAAATAACTCCACGAAAGTGACTTAAAGTGGAGTTTCCATCCCAAATATTTTTTTTCATTATTGTGCTCATTAGATCTAAAAAAGTAAAAAAAAAATTTTTTTTTTTTACTCATCTGGAAATGCCTGTTGCTATGCGTTCCCACAAAATCTGCCTTTGAAACCACCTAGGATTCTGACATCATCTCCCTCTAATGCTCCTGGGAAATGTGTGTCATCATTTCCCAGGAAGCAGTGCTCTGTCCAATTATCACTCCCCATCCAAGACTTCCAGGAAGTAAGTGCTTGTAGGCTTCACAATGCCCACAAGCAAAATGACAACGGTGTGGACAGTTTTATAAACTATCTTTTTTAAATATCTATGCAGATCGGCGCCGGATTGTAAAATAGTAAGTGACTGGATTTATATTATAAAAACGCAGGATGAAAGGACATACATTTAAAAAATGCTAATTGTAGTTGGAACTCCGCTTTAACCTGGAATTAAATTATGTAATTTGTCTGATGCATACAGGAGAAGGCATTTCTTTAGTTGTGTGCATACTAATGGAGACTGAGTAGCACCTCTACCCATCCCACACCAGCTCTTTTCTCTTTATAGTATTTCTATAGTCTCCTCTACTGCAGTGATCAAGCCTCACAACCATGTTATGCAAACACCACTGCCTTTGTTTTCTTTGTCTGAATTTCTCAATTCCTGTTCCTCCTCAGTAAGCTGTTCTGGCTGACTAATATCCATGGATGATGGGGGCAAGCTTACTGAGGAGGAACAGGAAGTGAGAAATTCAGACAAAGAAAAAAAACATTTAGAAGGTAAATCGAAGGAAAAGGTAAGTAAACCAACAATGCACTAGCTTAAAGCGGGAGTTTACCCGAAAAACAATTTTTAACATTAGATTGATGCTCGTTTTGTCAAGGGAAATCGGGTGTTTTTTTTTAAATCGAAGCAGTACTTACCGTTTTAGAGATAGATCTTCTCCGCCGCTTCCGGGTATGGTCTTCGGGACTGGGCGTTCCTATTTGATTGACAGGCTTCTGACAGGCTTCCGACGGTCGCATACATCGCGTCACGAGTAGCCGAAAGAAGCCGAACGTCGGTGCGGCTCTATACGGCACCTGCGCACCGACGTTTGGCTACTTTCGGAAAATCGTGACGCGATGTATGCGACCGTCGGAAGCCTGTCAATCAAATAGGAATGCCCAGTCCCGCAGCCCATACCCGGAAGCGGCGGAGAAGATCTATCTCTAAAACGGTAAGTACTGCTTCGATTTAAAAAAAAACACCCGATTCCCCTTCACAAAATGAGCCTCAATCTAATGTTAAAAATTCAGTTTTTGGGTGAACCCCCACTTTAAAGGAACCTAGTTAGAAAATAAAAAACAAACCTTTACAACCCCTTTAACCGTACCTAAAACATGTAGAATTTTTTCTGAATTATAATAATAAATCTATATATATAAAACTCAACACGTGTGTGTGTATGTATGTATGTATGTTCCAGCATCACGTCCAAACGGCTAAAGATATTAACATGAAACTTGGCACACATGTTACTTATATGTCAGCAACAAACATAGGATAGGTGGTTTAACCCTTACCCACCCCCATTTTCCATGGTCGGGGTTTTCCTTTAAAGTCCCATTTAACTCTATGGGAAATACATGTTACTTCATAACTTCCAAACGGCTGTAGATATTTCGATAACACTTGGTCACATGTTACTTATACGTCCACTTAAACTATAGGATAGTTAATTTATCCCTTAACTACCCCCATTTGTGAGGGTCGGGGTTTTTGTTTAAAGTCCCATGCAAATCAATGGGAAATGTATGTTCCCACATAACTTCTGTACGCCTGGAGATATTTCAATAATACCTGGTACACATATTACTTATATGCCAAATAAAAATATATGACAGTTAAATTAACCCTTACCTACACCCTTATATAAAAGATGGGTATATTTATATTACTATGATTTTCCTCCCCAAAAGGTTAAGATAGGAAGACCGGGCAACGCCGGGTATTCAGCTAGTGTATTTATAATATACAAAACACCACACTTTTAAGAAACCTGTGATGGAAGAAGTCATTATGTAGTCTGCCATTGCCATTAGTAGAGACAGATCTCATATTCTGAATATATGTTCCTTTTTCAGCGACTTAGAAACTTTTGAAGCCAGAAAATCAGTATGATTTTGAAGCGAGACACTAAAACTTGTGTATTTCTCTCAGCACGAGTCTGATTTGAATTATGAACTTATATTGTGGTTAGATGTGACCATTTAAATCTTCTTCCAGTCTGTTAACATATAATGTAGATGAAACCAGATTGCAAAAATAACTGCAGAGATGTATTATGTAGCATTGATGCTTGTGCATCTGAATAAATCCCACTTTTCTTTTTCTTTCTTTCTTTCTTTTTCTTTGTGCAACATCCTAAGCAATTCAAAGAGCAAAGTAGATATATAAATTGGTCCAACCAGGAATTAATTATTCTACATTATAAGAAGAGTTATTTTGGCTGTCCTCGGGCTGCTAACACTGATCCCAAAATGACCTTACTCCAGTAATAAAAGCCAAGTAATCCTAACATTATCAAAAAAGAAAACCAGAGACTGGAATTGTTTTACTAGTGAATTCCTGGTATTTAAGCTGCGTCATATTCCCTTTAATCCGGCTTAAGAGATATCTGGAGTCTGAGTTCATTATTAAAATATGGTCTGATGCTGTTTTCCATAAGCTTGTCTTAAGAAATGTAATAAAAACACAGCTATAAATTTTGGATACAGAACAGGTTGCAGAGAGCAGCTAGTTATCCTTGCGGTTTGCATATTATTAATATTAATTAATAAAGAAATGAATAAATGAACAAAAGCATACTAGGGGACTGCTTGTAGTGCACAAACTGGACTTGAAATAAATGTATGATGTCTTACCGAGTGCTTTTGTAGCCTCAGCACGACTGAACATAATATACGGTAAGTGCCCTCCAAAAGTCGGCAACACTTTTGGCCCCAGGCTGAGCAGAATCTGCAGACCACTTGAAACAGCAGCCTGGGCAGTGGATTACTTATTTTTCATTATATTCCATCTTTGGTGTCTTTCAGGATAAAAAACAGCCAAGTATCAACAAAATATTGGTCAAGTGAGGCCTGAAGCAAAGCAGTAGGCTTAAAGCCAAACTCCTACTTTACTCATGGTGTGCTTTGTTTATAGTATTTCTTTCAGATCTATAGAGTAATCCCATGTAAAACTTTGCTCTGTGTAATAAAGACTGGTCACTGCTGCTCTCTTTCCTTGCAGGGAGACTGGTCTTGTCCCAGCCTGTAGTGGGTGGGTCTGCCAGGTCCTTTCCACACCTTTACCCTCTGTACAAGTTTAATGCAGCACAGTGATGCATCACTGCTACTCAGGGCCGATCCGCCCTATAGGCTCACTATGCAAGCCGCTTAGGGCCCCGCAAAGCTGCAAAGGGCCCCCCCAAATTACTAGAGGCCCCGCCTGGTGAGAAGTCATTTTCGCCCCCCTCACCCCGCTTCTCAACTCGCTGGCTGCATGGGAGAAGAGGTAAGAAGTCAGCACCCCCTGCTTCTCAATTTAATGTAAGATGTCATTTCCGACAGCAGAACACCCCCTCCCCCGCTTCTCAACTTTCTTTAATGTGACATGTCACTGTCGTCAGCGCCCCCCGCTTCTGTGCCATGTCATTTTGCTTAGGGCCCCAGGGAGGTCAGGATCGGCACTGCTGCTACTTTTAGAAAGGTAGTAATGGAGTTTTCAAAGGCATTTGTGCAAACAAAGTGGTTTTATATAATTTGTGGCTTTTGTGTAATATATTTAAATGAATGTTTTTGTGTCTGGAGTTCAGCATTAATTGTAAAGCCTACAAGACTGGAGATAGGGGGGAATTGGGAGTGGAGTTAACCACTTCCCGCCCGGCCTATGGCCGATTTACGTCCGGGAAGTGGTTATGAAATCCTGACAGGACGTTCTAGAACGTCCTGCAGGATTTCATGCCGCGCGCGCCCGTGGGGGCGCGCATCGCGGCGATCGGTGATGCGGGGTGTCAGTCTGACACCCTGCATCTCCGATCTCGGTAAAGAGCCTCCGGCGGAGACTCTTTACCACGTGATCAGCCGTGTCCAACCACGGCTGATCACGATGTAAACAGGAAGAGCCGTCGATGGCTCTTCCTCACTCGCGTCTGACAGACGCGAGTAGAGGATAGCCGATCGGCGGCTCTCCTGACAGGGGGGGTTAGCGCTGATTGTTTATCAGCGCAGCCCCCCCTCGGATCGCCACACTGGACCACCAGGGATGCCCACCCTGGAGCACCAGGGTGGGCAAAAAAAAAAAAAATGCCAGAAAAAAAAAAAAAGTCTAAAAAATAAATAAAAAAAAGCATAAAGAAAAAAGATGCCAGTCAGTGCCCACAAATGGGCACTGACTGGCAACCTGGCAAAAATCAGTGCTGCCACCCCAGTGTCCATCAGCGCCACCCCAGTGTCCATCAGCGCCACCCCAGTGTCCATCAGTGCCACCCCAGTGCCCATCCATGCCCAGTGCCCACCTATCAGTGCCCATCTGTGCCACCCATAAGTATCCATCAGTGCCGCCCATGAGTGCCCATCTGTGCCGCCTATGAGTGCCCAGTGCCGCCCATGAGTGCCCATCAGTGCCGCCTATGTGTGCCCATCAGTGCCGCCTATGTGTGCCCATCAGTGCCGCCTATGTGTGCCCATCAGTGCCGCCTATGTGTGCCCATCAGTGCCGCCTATGTGTGCCCATCAGTGTCGCATACCAGCGCCGCCAATCAGTGCCACCTCATCTGTGCCCGTCAGTACTACCTCATCGATGTCCATCAGTGCCATCTCATCGGTGCCCATTAGTGCCGCCATATCAGTGGCGGCACTAATGAAGAATAATAATAAATAATAATAATAAAGAGAAAACTTATTTACAAAAAAATTAACAGAAAAAAATAAAAACGTAATTTTTTTTCCAAATTTTCAGCCTTTTTTTAGTTGTTGCGCAAAAAAAAAAAATCGCAGAGGTGATCGAATACCACCAAAAGAAAGCTCTATTTGTGGGGAAAAAAGGACGCCAATTTTGTTTGGGTACAGTGTAGCATGACCGCGCAATTGCCATTCAAAGTGCGACAGTGCTGAAAGCTGAAAATTGGCTTGGGCGGGAAGCTGCGTAAGTACCTGGTATGGAAGTGGTTAAATAAAAAAACTGAAATGGTAAAAAATGGGGGCTGACACTTACATGATTGGTGAACAATTAGAAGGAGATTCCAGTAGGCAGTCAGAGATCACTTGGCATGGGTCGAACATTCCTACCCTCTCATTTAAAATCTTAAAGGGGTTGTAAAGGAAAAAAAAATCCCCTAAATAGCTTCCTTTACCTTAGTGCAGTCCTCCTTCACTTACCTCATCCTTCCATTTTGCTTTTTAATGTCCTTATTTCTTGTGAAAAATGCTCACTTCCTGTTCTTCTGTCTGTAACTCAACACCTTAATGCAAGGCTTTCTCCCTGGTGTGGAGAAAGCCTCTTGAGGGGGGAGGGGGCGAGCAGGCAAGTCAGGACACACTCTACTTTGCAGATAGAGAAAGGAGCTGTGTGTTAGTGGCAATGCTGTATCCTGGCCTAGGCCAACAAGGCCCAGGCCTAGGGCAGCACTTTGCAGGGGGCAGCATGGACAGTGTCCCCACCGGCTTGCGCTACACTGTTAGGCAAATTAGTTTAGCACCCCCATAAATCGGCCGCACTGCTTCCAGTATGTGGGCGGTTGGCATTCTGCAACTGTGGGGGGGGGTCGCTTCAATTTTTTTTACCATACCTGTCCCATTGCAGAGATTTCCCTTCACTTCATGTCCCATAGCCAAACAGGAAGTGAGAGGAAATCTATGCAAAATAAGGGAATCCATTGCCCCCCCCCCCCCCCAGGCCATCAGAACTAGTGTCCCCACTTAAAAATTTCAGAGTGGGTTTTAAACCCCAAGGGGTGTGGCCTTGACAGGAAGGGGTGGGTCATATTTAAATTAGGGGGTGCACAAGTTTAGTCAGGCCTAGGGCAGCACAAAACCTAAATACACCCCTGGTTAGTGGGCGTCCTGACACTCCTGCTCTCCCCCTCAAGAGGCTTTCTCCACACCAGGAAGAAAGCCTTGCATTACGGTGTGTAGTTACAGACAGAAGAACAGGAAGTGAGGATTTCTCAGAAGAAATAAGGACATTTAAAAGCAAAATTGAAGGATGAGGTAAGTGAAGGTGGACTGCACTAAGGTAAAGGAAGCTATTTAGGGAAAAAAATGTCCTTTACAACCCCTTTAAGTATAATTTTATTTATGCCATGGCAGCTGGCAGGGGCATAGGGTTTTTGAAGGTAATCTAATGTGATGTGGTTAGGGATCCAGCTGAGGTATGGACCCCCTTCAGTACTATGTTTTTAGTTAAAAAAAATTGATTTGTTGTGTCTGCTGTTATGATCCAGAAAAGTCTCTTGGTTTGGAGCTTGTATTCATTTTAGTGATGTGTAGTGTTTTTCACATTTTACTGTATAGAAGATTTAAGACATAAATGAAAGTCTGTTGTGGCCATTTACATCCAGACAGTGAGTGTGGTGTTTTTTTTTTTTTAAGGGGGGGGGGGGGGGGTTAAATGTGGGGTGATAACTTTTTTTCATGTCTATAATCTCCACAATACCATAGTCAAATAAATCATTCCATTCCTCTTACCTTCCCGTCCAACAGTACCTGCTTATGGAGGCTGTTGTGAGTGCCTATTTCACCCTCACTGCTCACTAACATTCTATAGGCAGCAGCTGTAAAAACTCTTTGTAAAAATACACTTTACTTTGGCTTCCTTTATTCTAGAAGGAGCAATAAAGAGCTTTCAACAGCTTTTGCTTTGTGAAAGATTCTGTTTTAAAAAACGTAGAACATAAAAGTAATTTACCCATCCTCCTCTCCTCTTCAGCCACGTGACCAGCGTTGTTCGTATAAACTCTCCCACACAGTCTACTATGGTTAGAACAAGAGCAGGCTGAGAGTGTTTCACACAGTCCATTGCAAGGCCTGCTGCTACTGCATATAGTGATACCACTTTGCCCCATGTAATACCTGTAGAAGTAGAAGAGAAGCACTTAATATAATCAGTACAAGCACTACAGCTTTAAAGAAGAATTCTGGGTAACCCTTACTAATCTTAAAAATACTCTCTCCCTACTCCTAATACCTATGCTTACAGCGGAGGTCCCGCAATATTTTTTTTTTTATTAAAAGCCAGCAGCTACAAATACTGCAGCTGCTGACTTTTAATAAATGGACACTTACCTGTCCAGCGCACCCGCGATGTCAGCAGCAGAAGATGAGCAATCGCTCATCTCTCTGCTGCCCCCACCGCCATCCTCAGTGAGGGAATTATGAAGTAAAGCCTTGCGGCTTTACTGCCCGGTTCCCTACTGCGCATGTCCGAGTTGCATGGCACTTTCCCAGTGGTCCCTGCTGTCTCCTGGGACCAGTGTGTTTCCCAGAAGGCAGTGGGGGGGGGGGCGGGAAGTGGAATGACACCTGTGGGAGTCTCTCCCCGGAAGTGGGTGCAAATACCTGTATTATACAGGTATCTGCACCCCCCCCCCCCCTGAAAGGTGCCAAATGTGACACCGGAGGGGGGGAGGGTTCCGAAAAGCAGAAGTTCCATTTTTGGGTGTAACTCCGCTTTAACAACCTGCGAAAGACAGATGAGGATACCTATTTTCATGCTGTTCCAGTCCAGTCACGTGATCACTCCTGTGTCTGCCAGTGGCTGGCTACAGGGGAGAGGAGAGGGTGTTTAATAATGGATGGGAAAACCTGGGCAGTGACATCACCCATAGGCTTACTATGGCTTGTGTAGTGTCAGTGCTCTCTCCTCCCCCCTGCAGCAGCTGACACAGGGGAGCCTGATCACATGACCGTACAGGTACGGCATGAAAATAGATAAGTGCACATATTGTTTCAAACAGGTTAGTAACCATAGGTGTTGGGAGGGGAATTTGTCTTATCTACTGTACATGCTTGTTCCATGTTAGTTCCTTAAAGTATTGAAGCCAGTGAAAGAAAAAAAATTGGTATATTTCTATAAATGTCAGCAACGGCAGCCTTTTAATTTCTGCCTGTACATCTTCCTTTAAAACTACACAAGAAAGAACATTTAAAATACTATGAAGAAGAAGTTAATATAGTCTCAACATTTTTATGCGTATGTCAGGGCAAAATGAAAAAAATAAAAATAAAAAATACATGCACATTTCCCCACGGTTTATACCTTTAAAACATTCTGCAAGTACAAAAAAAAATACCGATTGGTCTGTCTGAAATACACTTAGCTCATACGCCCTATTGGGGGCTTACAACACACAGCATTTTTGTGGACTGAGTGGTGTCAGCCCTGCCCAGTGTCTTTTGTTAAACTACTCAACCACTACCACTCTGAGATTTCTACAACATAAAGACTAATCATTCTATAGTCTATGATAAGAACTAGGAGGGCTCTTTGCTATTACACAGGAAGTGTGCAGAGGGCGCAAGACAGCTCAGAATTTCTGACAAGATCAATATGCGTTTTTTTGCACTTCTCAAACAAATGTAACACAATTCTTCCAGCATTATATTTGACAGACTAAAAGGGAACAAATGATAGAAGTTCATTGTTAAGATTTGCATACACTTCAAATCTAATTGAAGTAAATCTAAAGCCAAAAATCATTTGGTTCTGTATAGAAAAGGGAATAATCAAAACCCTTGTATGTTTTTTTCTATCCTTGTCCCATTGGGGAGAATTCTCTCTACTTCCTAGCAGTGTAGAGTCATGATGAAAGCAGGCATATAACATAGAAACTTGGTTCACTAAACTTTTTATTTGGGTTGACAAGAAGATTAATGCCGCGTACACACGATCGGAAATTCCGACAAGAAAACCGTGGATTTTTTTCTGACTGAATTTTGACTCAAACTTGAGTTGCATACACACGGTCACACAAAATTCCGACCGTCAGGAACGCGGTGACGTACAACACTACGACGAGCCGAGAAAAATTAAGCTCAATGATTCCGAGCATGCGTCAAATTTATTCAGAGCATGCATAGGATTTTTCTCCATCGGAATTGCATACAGACGATCGGAATTTCCGACAAGAACTTTTTCCGTCGGAAAATTTGAGAACCAGCTCCCACCGACAGAAAAAGTCCGATGGTTCCTACGCACGGTCAGAATTTCCGACCAAAAGCGCACATCGAACTTTTCTTGTTGGAATTTCCGATCGTGTGTACACGGCATTAGAAATCTTCATCTTACTGGATATGTTCTTTTGGTGGTCTCTGCTAAAAAGTGAGCATAACATTTTCATAACTAGTCATATAAACAACAGAGGGTATTTGGTCTAAAAGCATAAAATATGTTCTTTGCATACAACATATTCTGGGCTAGATTCAGATAGCCCGCCGTAACTTTGTGCGGGCGTAGCGTATTTCAGATACGCTACGCCGCCGTAACTTAGTGAGGCAGGTTCTGTATTCACCAAGAACCTGCGCCCTAAGTTACGGCGGCGTAGCGTAAATCTGCCGGTGTAAGCGCGCCTAATTCAAATTGTGAAGAGGTGGGCGTGTTTTATGCAAATAAAACATGACCCCATGTAAATGAAGTTTTTGTCTAACGGCGCATGCGCCGTCCGTGAACGTAACCCAGTGCGCATGCTCCAAATTAACCCGCAAAAAGCCAATGCTTTCGACGTGAACGTAAATTCCGCACAGCCCTATTCGCGAACGACTTACGCAAACGACGTAATCGACGGAAAATTCGACGCTGGCCCGACGTCCATACTTAACATAGGATACGCCTCATATAGCAGGGGTAACTTTACGCCGGAAAAAGCCTAACGTAAACGACGTAAAAAAATGCACCGGGTGGACGTACGTTTCTGAATCGGCGTACCTAATTTGCATATTCCTCGCGTAAATAGACGGAAGCGCCACCTTGCGGCCAGCGTAAATATGCAACTAAGTTACGACGGCGTAAGAGACTTACGCCAGTCGGATCTTAGCCAAATTCCGGCATATCTTGTTTTCTGAATACAGAAAAAATATACGCCGGAGCATCCTAGAAGTTACGCGGTGTATCAATAGATACGCCAGCGTAACTTCTTTATGAATCTACCCCTCTGTGTAATAAAATTTGGCCAGGTATAGTCATGTATACCTTTTGTACCAGTCTTTCATATTTTGGTGAGATAATCTTGATTATTGGATCCTTCCAGGTTGTGGACTTTGCCTAAACTGGATATTGTTTCACAGACATGGACAGGGTTTAAAATTACCTGGTCTTATGCCGCGTACACAGGGTCGGAATTTCCGACAACAAATGTTCGATGTGAGCTTGTTGTCGGAAAATCCAACCATGTGTATGCTCCATCGGACATTTGCTGTCAGAATTTCCGACAACAAAAATTGGAGAGCTGGTTCTCAAATTTTCCAAAAACAACTTTTCCGGCCAATTCCGATTGTGTGTACACAGTTCAACGCACAAAAATTCTACGCATGCTCGGAATCAATTAGACGCATGCTCGGAATCACTAAACTTATTTTTTCTCGGCTCGTCGTAGTGTTGTACGTGACAGCATTGACTTTCGCAATTTCCGACAACATTTGCATGACCGTATGTATGCAAGACAAGTTTAAGCCAACACCGTTGGCAAAAAATACACGGTTTTAATGTCGGAATGTCCGATCATGTATACGCGGCATTAGACTACAAAATGCTGAAAGGTGTGGATAAACTGTATTTATCAACCAATACAGAGAGTAAAATGTGCTTAGCCAATAATAAAGATCTAAAACATTGAATGATAGGATCCATTGTGTAGACTAGCAAATGCGTACCCCTTTGGGAACAAGAAGGACAATTCCCAGTGTGCCTTTGCAGATATCACTTCTGGTGTGCGCACTTTCTACACACCCAGCAGACTCCTGCTGGGGCACAGTTACCTTAGCTGCTAAGGAGACTAACAAACGTCTTTACATAATATGTTTTCTGAATGTCATAAGCAAGGACTCTGTAGCTTGCCGCTGTGCTTGTACTACAGATGACATTCTCTGATAATGAAATTTAAGAGGCAATTATGTTAACTAGTCTTGTACCAATTATGTGAAATGACATGAATCAAATCACATGGTCAGGTTCCCATAACACTGCTCCTGATTGAACATAAACTTTATGGGCCAGATTCACAGAAAAAGTACGCCGGAGTATCTGCTGATACTCCGTCGTACTTTCAAATTTGCCACGTCGTATCTATATTTGGAATTCTCAAACAAAGATACGACGGCATTTGGCTAAGATCCGACAGGTGTACGGCTTCGTACGCCTTTGTATCTTAGGATGCAATACTTCGGCGCCCGCTGGGTGGAGTTTGCGTAATTTTCCGCGTCGGGTATGCTAATTAGCTGTTTACGGCAATCCACGAAGGTACGCGCGTTCGTCGCGTTCTCTTACGTCGTCGCTAGTCGGCTTTTCCTGTCGTAAAGTTGCGATTGCTATTTAGGTGGTGTAAAATTAGACAGCCTATGTTAACCACTTGCCCACCAGGTAAATTCTGGCACTTCTCTCCTTCATGTGAAAATCACAATTTTTTTGCTAGAAAATTAATCAGAACCCCCAAACATTATATATTTTTTTTTAGCAGACATCCTAGGGAATAAAATGGCAGTCATTGCAATACTTTTTGTCACACCGTATTTGCGCAGCGGTCTTACAAGCGCACTTTTTTTGGATAAAAATCACTTTTTTGAATTAAAAAATAAGACAACAATACATTTTGCCCAATTTTTTTATATATTGTGAAAGATAATGTTACGCCGAGTAAAATGATACCCAACATGTCACGCTTAAAAATTGCGCCCGCTCGTGTCATGGCGTCAAACTTTTACCCTTAAAAATCTCGATAGGCGACGTTTAAAAAATTCTACAGGTTGCATTTTTTGAGTTGCAGAGTAGGTCTAGGGCTAGAATTATTGCTCTCACTCTAACGATCGCGGCGATACCTCACTTGTGTGGTTTGAATACCGTTTTCATATGCGGGCGCTACTCGCGTATGCGTTTGCTTCTGCGCGCGAGCTCGTCGGGACGGGGCGCTTTAAAAGATTTTTTTTTGGTTTTCTTATTTATTTTTATTTAGTTTTATAATTTTTTACACTGAAAAAAAAAAAAAAAAAAATTGATCACTTTTATTCCTATTACAAGGAATGTAAACATCCCTTGTAATAGAAAAAAGCATGACAGGTCCTCTTAAATATGAGATCTGGGGTCAAAAAGACCTCAGATCTCATAATTAGACTTAAATGCAAAAAAAAAAATAAAAAATAAAAAATTTCATTTTTTCAAATGACAAAAAAAAAAATGTTTCTTTAAGAGGCTGGGCGGGACTGACGTTTTGACGTCACTTCCGCCCAGCAGAGCTAGGAGGACGGGTGAAGGAGATTTCTCCTTCAGTCCCGTCCCCGCTCAGCTGCCGGACACATCGGATCCCCTCTGCCGCTACCGACGGCTCCGGTAAGCGGCGGAGGGCGCGGGAGAGCGGCGGGAGGGGGGGGGCCCCTCTCCCGCCACCGATAACGGCGATCTCGCGGCGAATCCGCCGCGGAGACCGCCGTTATCGTGTACACCACCGCCCCCTGAAAAGATGAATATCTCGGTTGTGGCAGCAGCTGCTGCCGTTATCGAGATATTCAACTTTAAAAAGGAGGACGTCTTTTTGACATGGGGCGGTGGTCAAGAGGTTAAAGTATGGCCGTCGTTCCCGCGTCGAATTTCAATTTTTTTTTTTTTTGCGTAAGTCGTCCGGGAATACAAAAGGACGTAACGCACATCATTTCGCGCAAAGCACGGTGGAAAATTTCAAAACGGAGCATGCACAGTACGTTTGGCGCGGGAACGCCCCATTTGAATTAGGCGGGCTTGCGCCGGACGGCTTTACGCTACACCGCCGCAAGTTTACAGGCAAGTGCTTTGTGAATCAAGCACTTACGCTGAAAACTTGCGGCGGTGTAACGTAAATGGGATACGTTACGCCGCCGGATTTCTACATGAATCTGGCCCTATGTTTTTTTTTTAAATGTCTCTTTTTCTGACTAGTAAACTGCTACATGTTCAAGCTTTTCTGTTGGTGACTATTTTGTAAAGCCCGAGTCACATATGCAGATAGATATTGTGCTAACAACCTCCATTTTTACAGCCTTCATTCTCCTAGTATAGCAGTTGTGCATGGTGTCGTAATATGACCATGCAGTGCATAAGACACCAGTGTTAGAAAAGAAAGGGATCACCGCTCCAGGTGGGTGTATGGAAATAGAACTCTTGGAAGTAGCAGGTGCAGGCAAAGCATGTAGCAATTTGGAAAAGGGAAGTTCTGGAAAGCCGCACTCCAATAAAAACGCCTTTATTGTGCAAACTGACGCGTTTCACATTTTCAACAGTGCTTAGTCAACGCCTTTATTGTGAAAACTGAAACGTTTCACACTCTCAACAGTGCTTAGTCAACGCCTTTATTGTGAAAACTGAAACGTTTCACACTCTCAACAGTGCTTAGTCATAGCTACGACTAAGCACTGATGAGAGTGTGAAACGCGTCAGTTTTTTATCCTGTACCCTGCTGTGGCTTGTACTTTTGTCATTTTGCACAACAAATGCGTTTTTACTGGAGTGTGGCTGTCCAGGACTTCCCTTTTCCAAAACACCAGTGTTATGCCACATACACACCATCACTTTATGTTATGAAAAAAAACGACATTTTCTGTGAAGTAAAAAACTACGTTTTTGAAACTTCAATTTTCAAAGACGAAGTTGTCTACACACCATCGTTTTCTCACAATGTTCTAGCAAAGCAAGGTTACGTTTACCATGTTTTTCCATTGAAGCTTGCTTCATAACTAGCTTCTGGGCATGCGCGGGTGTAAAAACGTAGTTTTAAACTACGTTTTTTGCTACACACGGTCAATTTCTGTGAAGTAAAAAACGACGTTTTGAAAAGCGACACATAAAATTGAAGCATGCTTCAATTTTTTTTTGTCGTTTTTCAGAAGACATAAAACAACGTTTTCCCCCACACACGGTCATTTAAAGTGACGTTTTTAAAAACGTCGTTTTTTTTCCATCACATAATGGTGTGTACGCGGCATAACACTGTCATAGTCCCTCTACTCCTCTGCAATACAAGTCTGTGTGTGAACACTTTGGAAGGTGTGTGGCTTTTACTCAGCTATGTCAGCACAGACAGCATTTTAAGGTGTTTTAAGGTATTTTCCAAAAAAAAATCAACCAGTTACAAATTATACCACATTGAGGAGGGGGGGGGGGGGGGGCAGAACTTAAAATAGATAAGAAAGTGTGAGACTTCTACTGGGCTTTAAGCCTTGTAGTAATAAACTCTACCACACCATGCATACTGTGAACTGGAGGTGACCTAATAAGACAAAGCATTGACAACACAAGCAGCTGAAAAAATCAAAAAGGGTGAAGTTTGAATTGAGTCTAAAAGAGAACAAGCACTGGAGTATATTTTATGGCTTTGCACCCAAGTTGGTCTTGCCAACATTCCTCTGCTTCATTGAGCAGTCCATGTTTATAAGAATGTAAACATAAACTATAGTCAAGGCCTGGAAGATTCCTAGACTCTGCTTTACCACATCTCAAAACAGAGTCACTTAGGCTATGACACGTGAAAAAAATCAAGGCCACACTACAAGATAGGATTCCAAAGTACAACAAAATATGGCAGCCCTGGACAGATAAATACCTCTTGCCTGGCCTTGCCTCTTCTATTCTTAGACCATGAAACAGATTTTTTTAAATGAATGGGCCCCCAGGAGCTTTATGCCATAACGTGCTAGTATGCACTGCATGTTAGCACATTATGGCAGACTTACCTGTCAAACAATGCCCTCCAGCGATGTGCTGTAAGTGCTCTCGCTGGTCACGGGTGCCTCCATCTTCCTTCTGTGTCTGCTCTATTTGGCCACTTAAGTGACCAGGCCACAATGACGTCAAATCATCATGATACAAAGTGGTGCCCTAAATGTATTCTGAACTGGGCATGCGTAGCATTTTCGGCAGAAGAGACTAAAGGGGTATATTCCCCTTTCTGATCCAACACTTGCTGTCTTTAACCACAGAACCCCATGGTGGTTCGTCCACTGCTCTAAACCCCCCTGGGATTTCCACTCACGCCTACCTCTACCCAGTGCCGGGACAAGGTAATCTAGAGCCCAGACGAACATGCTAAATTGAGCCCCCCCTCAGTTGTATAATTATGTGTCAACAAAGATCACCCCCCCCCCCCCACAAAAAAATTGAGCCCTAATCTGTATACTCCCCCCATAGAATATATTCCCCCTTCCTCCCAGTACAAGTCCACCCCCTCCTGCTGAAATTCCCCCTCCTGGCACAAAAGTTTTTGCCCCCCTTCTTCCCAGCTCAAATCCTCTCTCTCCCTATATGCCCAGATGCACAAATCCACCCCCCAAAAAAACTTTCCCTCCTAGCACATATTCTCTACCCCTCAAATTTCCCCTCTAAGCACATATCCTCTCCCTCTACTGAAAATCTCCCTCCTAGCACAAATACCCCCCAATCTTCCCTACTAGCATAACCCCCCCCCAAATACATTTTTGATCTCAGCACAAATCTCCCCCTTACCAACCATGTTACCACAAACCCCTCAAATCCCCCCTCTCAACACAAATTCCCCAAATCCCTACTTTACTTCTAGCACACCTCCCTAAATTTCCCCTCCTAGAACAATTCTTACCCCCCCCCCTCCCCAGTTCGTCCTCCCAACACAAATTTCCTCCCCTCAATCCCCTCTTGGTGCCCCCCCACCTCACATGATACCACAGTGCCCAGGGCAGCTGTTCCTCCTGCCCACCCCTTATCCCGGCCCTGCCTCTACCCACACCATGCCCATCCCTTACCCCCCTATTCTCAGGTACACCTCTTTTAGTTTGATTCACAGGTACAAACACTTGTGTCCTCATATCATGCTTTTTCTAAGAAGTGACAGTATGCGGCCGTTTGTACACAAACATTGTGGAACAACAGAGCACAAGCTCTTGCATTCAGCACCTGTTACACCCCAGATTGGGAAGGAAAGGTTTGTAGCAGCGCTTAACAGAGTGGATGTTCTTAACAATATGAGAAATTATACTGTGGACCTTTTGCTAAATTTGTAATTACCTTTCTGTACCTTCAATACTGCGGGGCAGATCCTCAAAGAAATTACGCCGGCGTATCTGTTGATATGCCGCGTAATTTCAAATTTTGCGCGCCGTATCTTTGTTTTGGTATCCACCAAACAAGATACGACGGCATCTGTGTTAGATCCGACAGGCGTACACCTTAGTACACTGTCGGATCTAAGATGCAATTTTCCTGGTGGCCGCTGGGTGGCGTTCACGTCGTAATCTGCGGCGAGTATGCAAATTAGCTATTTCCGACGATCCACGAACGTACGAGCGGCCGTGGCATTCTTTTACGTCGTTTCCGTTCGGCTTTTTCCGGCGTATAGTTAAAGCTGCTATCTGGTGGCGTACTCAATGTTAAGTATGGCCGTCGTTCCCGCGTATAATTTTGAAAAATTTTCTTCGTTTGCGTAAGTCGCCCGTGAATGGGGCTGGACGCCATTTACGTTCACGTCATTTGGAGCAATGCACCCTGGGAGTTTTGACGGACGGGGCATGCGCAGTTCGTTTGGTGCGGGGACGCGCTTCATTTAAATGAAACACGCCCCCCTACTCGCCGCATTTGAATTCCGCGCCCTTACGCCGCGAGAGATACACTACGCCGCCGTAACTTACGGCGCAAATTCTTTCTGGATTCAAACCAAAGCCAGGTAAGTTACGGCGGCGTAGCGTATCTCAGATACGCTGCGCCGGTGCAGATCTTTGTGAATCTGCCCCTGCATATGTAAAATTGTAAACCTGCCCATGGTTCTCCATAAAAAAAAAACTGAACCAGAAAATTGTGCTTTAATAGCATGTAGTGAGTTTTTTAATCCTTTTTTTTTTTTATATATATATACATAACAAGTGCGATTCAGTGATTTTTATTTGTATGCTGCTCACCTATAGAACATCTGCCTGTACTGTGTGTAATTACGTTATTCTTTTTATACCTGCTGTGAATATCTCTGAGGCAACCGCCAGCAAAGCATCAGACAGAACGGTCTCTGAAGACAGGGAGATGTTCAGCTGTCGGGCAATGTTCCTGTATACAGCTGGTCTCATGTACTCCAACTCATCCCCTGCAATGCAGCAACATCAGGAAAACCAATGTTAACACATTTCACAGGAAAGCAAATCAGCTTCATTTAGGAAAAAACAAAAACATACTACAACGATGCTTTGTTCAAGTCAAGTTGTGTGTAATATATCATAGGGGATTATCACACTGCAGATACAATGGGGTCTCAATACGTCATCACTTTGTACATAACGTAGAAATGTTAATAGAAACATTTAACCAACCTGAAAAACGACCCAAGGATGAGATGAGGAAGTAATTATAAAGATTTTAGAAATTACTTTGGAGGACGACCAAGCTCAACTCTACTTATAAGGTGTGGTATCCTTTTTCCTAAAGGGTCATTAGATTATAAGCACATTGATAAATACTTTCATGTCCTCACCTCATCCTTATACACACGACCGTTTTTCATGACGTGAAAAATGCAATTTTTTTAAATGGTCATTAAAAATGATCGGGGCAGATCCACAAAGAAAGTACGCCGGCGTATCTATTGATACGCCGGCGTGATTTCAAATTTCCCGCGTCGTATCTTTGTTTTGAATCCTCAAAACAAGATACGACGGCATCTGGGTTAGATCCGACAGGCGTACGTCTTCGTACGCCTTCGGATCTTAGATGCAATTCTTTGGCGTCCGCTGGGTGGCGTTCACGTCGTATTCCGCGTCGAGTATGCAAATTAGCTATTTCCGACGATCCACGAACGTACGAGCGGCTGTCGCATTCTTTTACGTTGTTTCCGTTCGGCTTTTTTCGGCGTATAGTTAAGTATGACCGTCGTTCCCGCGTAGAATTTTAAAAATGTTATTTCGTTTGCGTAAGTCGTCCGTGAATGGGGCTGGACGCCATTTACGTTCACGTCAAACCAATGACGCCCTTGCGACGTCATTTAGCGCAATGCATGGCGGAAAATTTAGGGACGGCGCATGCGCAGTTCGTTCGGCGCGGGGACGCGGTTCATTTAAATGAAACACGCCCCCTACTCGCCGCATTTGAATTCTGCGCCGTTACGCCGCGAGAGATAAACTACGCCGCCGTATCTTACGGCGCAAATTCTTTCTGGATTCGAAACAAAGCCAGGTAAGGTATGGCGGCGTAGCATATCTCAGATACGTTGCGCCCATGCAATTGTACGTGAATCTGCCCCATCGTGTGTAGGCTCCAGAGCATTTTTCTCGACGTGAAAAATGGCCATTAAAAATGTAGAACATGCTCTAATTTGTCTGTGAAAAGCGGTCGTGTGTAGGCTTTAACGACCGGAAAAAAACGTGCATGCTCAGAAGCAACTTATGAGACGGGAGCACTCATTCTGGTAAAACTAGCGTTTGTAATGGAGATAGCACATTCGTCACGCTGTAACAGACTGAAAAGCACAAAAACTGAAAAGCGCGAATCGTCTCTCACCAAACTTTTACTAACACGAAATTAGCAAAAACAGCCCAAAGGGTGGCGCTATCTGAATGCAACTTCCCCTTTATAGTGCCGTCGTATGTGTTGTACGTCACTGCGCTTTGCTCGAGCATTTTTTTTTGACGATCGTGTGTATGCAAGGCCGGCTTGACAAGAATCACGTCGAGAAAAACGTTGTTTTTTCTAGGACATTAAAAATGGTCGTGTGCACGTGGCTTTAGGCTGAATCAATGTTTCTGTTTAAATCTCTACATTTTGTACAAAGTGATGTAGCACTGAGCTTCCCTCTAACTGCAATATGATAACCATCTCTGAGCTGAGTTTTGAAGACGTCAAGCTCATCTCTATTAATAAGCTTTAATGGTAAACTATTATTTGCATTTGCTACAGCTATTAGATATGATCCTATCATCTAATCAGCATAAATCTTACAAATGGTGTTGAAGGTTAAAGACAGTGTAATAAGAAAAGAGCACTGTGAATAGTACAGAAAAAAACATAACAACCGCTGAGAATTATTTTTTCTCCAATCAAACCCTAGTGAACTAAAATCTGTCTGGTAGCTACGGGGTAGGAGATAGGCAGGGCTTTTTCTCAGGGGGAACTTGGGGGAACACAGTTCCACCACCTCTGGCTCAGACCCTTTGGTGCCTGCTCATCACAATCACTTGTAAACACAGAAGTCTGGTTTCTGTGTTTACAAGTGACAGCTCTGCACTCTGTGTGTAACCCCCCCCCCTGAACTCTGCATTCTGTATGTAATGCAATCCTGGTATTTATTGCCCCTTTAAGACCCTTCTACTGTTTGTGAAATCTGAACGGGGTCGTGGTTGAGTTCCTGCACCTATTTTCTGAGAAAAAAAGCTCTGGAGATAGGAAATCCAATGTTCAGGGTGGTTGCTGGAAGAGGAGTCAAGGAGAATAAACCTCCTAGAGGGGATATCAGTTTTGGTAATAGTTGTCAAAGTTCAAAGGCATTTCCCCTCACTTTGGGAAGATTTCCCCTCATTTCCCCTTTTTGTCTCTAAGAAAAGAATAAGGACAAATTTACCAGGGGGTCAGCGAGAGAAATAAAAACCCAAAAGAAGTCCTGTTTCAGTCATCAAAAAGTTAAAGGGGTGTTCCAGCCTTTTTTTAAGTTTATTAAAAGTCAGCAGCTACAAAAAGTGTAGCTGCTGGCTTTTAATAAACAGACACTTACCTGCTCCACGGTTCCAGTGACGTGCCGGCCCTCCTGGCTGCGACCTGTTGTTCCTCCCTGGGGACTTGCCCGGAAATGCTCTCTCCTGCTGTCCTCTCCTTGCTCCCATGCCACCGGTCCAGGACACCTCCATGTGTTGTGAGAAGGGTCCCCTTCGCACCCGAGTCCCAGGCCCAAGGTCACCCCACCCCAGACTGGGGAGCTCTCTTGAAGGCCACGCCAGCCTAGCACTCCATCTCCAGCTTCCACTGGAACAACTCCCCCCAGCTGGGCTGACCATGGATATTTAAGGAGACCTGCCCCCTGCCAATCCAAGTTGGGGATTGGTCAGGGCTCCTCAAAACACTTCAAGCAGCTCCACCTCCCCTCTCCTCCTCCCTTTCCAGGATATTCTAGAAGGCTCTGGAAAGACGTGAGAGGTCTTGGTGACGCTGCCTGTGAGTCACCAGCTCTGCTCTAAATCATTCCCACCCAGATCAAAAAACACCCAAGCTTTACTGCCAATTTACCTACTCTCACAAAAAAAACATAGTACTATACTTCTAGTACACCAGAGGGTGCTACATATGTTTTAGCAGTTTTTTTGTTGTTTTTTTTAAGTGGGGGGTGCAGGTTCGGCCCCCTCCTCCTTCCCCTGCAGCTTTCTGGGACACATCACAGGTCCCAGAAATCTGCAGGACCATTCACAAAGCACATTGCGGCTTGTGCATGCATAGTGGGAAGCAGGCTGTGAAGCTGCAAGCAGTCGCAGCCTGCTTCCCAAAGTAAGCAAGTAAGCATGTCAGTGCCTGGACCTGAAGACGGACAAAAAAGAAGGCTCGGAAAAAATAGGTTATCAGTAAGTATCTCTGTAAGGTGCCACATCCAAATAATTTAGACAGAAAGAAAGTGTATCCATCCCCTGAGGCCACTATTAGTGATCATCTTTATACGACCTTAGACCAGCATATCCAGGACACAACTCTGCTCGACTTTTCTTGTTTTTAATTTTTTATGGATTGTCATGCATAAGTGAGTTTTATTAAATATATACATGACCGATTCCTCCATATACTCCTGAAGAAGGAGACTTGATTTTCCGAAATGTTGGGTGGCAAACCAAGAAATCGTTAAGAAATATAATATTCTGATAACTAGAACAAAGTGGCCTCAGAAGCAGAAAATTAACATTACATTTGACTTTCCCCACTTTATACAAAACATGGAAAAATGTTTTTGATAGGTAAACTTGAATATGTTCCTATTATTAACTAAGGCCCAGATTGATAGATGAGATACGACGGCGTATCTTCAGATACGCCGTCGTATCTCTGCGGCCGGCCAGTCGTATCTATGCGCCTGATTCTTAGAATCAGTTACGCATAGATATTTGTTAGATCCGACAGGCGTAAGTCTCTTACGCCGTCGGATCGTAACTGCATTTTTACGCTGGCCGCTAGGTGGCGCTTCTGTCGAATTCCGCGTCGAGTATGCAAATTAGGTAGATACGCGAATTCCCGAACGTACGCCCGGCCGACGCAGAAAAGTTACGCCGTTTACGTTAGGCTTTTCCCGGCGTATAGTTACCCCTGCTATATGGTGGCATAAGTGCTGCGTAACAATGTTAAGTATGGCCGTCGTTCCCGCGTCGAAATTTTAAAAAGTTACGCCGTTTGTGTAAGTCGTCCGTGAATGGGGCTGGACGTCATTTACGTTCACGTCGAAACCAATGACGTCCTTGCGGAGTACTTTGGAGCAATGCACACTGGGAAATTCCACGGACGGCACATGCGCCGTTCGGGAAAAACGTCAATCACGTTGGGTCACAGTACATTTACATAAAACACGCCCCCCTGATCCAAATTTGAATTAGGCGGGCTTACGCCGGCCGATTTCCGCTACGCTGCCGCAACTTACGGAGCAAGTGCTTTGAGAATACAGCACTTGCCCGTCTAAGTTGCAGCGGCGTAACGTAAATCGGATATGTTACGCCGCCGCAGAGATACGCCGCTGGACGAGAATCTGGCCCTTAATAGAAAAAAAAATCAGGACCCTGAGGACTCTTCTAAATATAATGCAAGACTCCTTCATAGGTTTGCAGTAGACTTTCATATAAATCCTTTTATCAAATAAGCCTCTCTATTTAGCATGTGACAATCAATTCTAGTGCCTGTGAGTTAATCCAGCAACAGCAGGCCATGTTATGTGAAGGCTTCCTTCCAAACTTGAAGGGGCTCTCTAAAAGTCATTTCTCACATCCTGCACACTTATCACCATCCTGGCAGCTGTTGGCACACAAACCACTTGTCAATCAACTTTATATATTATCTCTGTACAGCAACAGTTCCCATAGCTGTTTGATTGAACATATTTTTTATACTCTGTACAATATTTATTGTGTTATTGAGCAATTATTTGTCTAATACAATAGTTTTTATGAGCAATTGTTTTATACCTTCATGGAATGTATCTCCTCCTTTCAAGAAAAAAAAATAAAAAATCTAAAGACAGGGCAAAAACTCATAAGCACAGTAACTGGTAATATTACTATTTCTGAAGTATACATTGTGCCAATGCATCATATAGCTCTTTCCTTTCCAGCTTTAAAATGGCCATAGTTAGATCAAAATTCACCTGGTTCGACAGGGAGAGGCCAAATTTCAATCTATGTGTGGCCATCCCCAATCTTTAGATCAACTTCTGTCGAATGGGAATGTTAAAAAACTTTTCTTGATGTATTATGACAGCAGAGGAGTTCTGCTATCCAAATTCAATGTGCCAACGGGGAGGATTCCTCCATCTACCTCACTTCTGTGCTGGATGATGGAAAAAAAAGAACCATCCATGGCAGGGGTGCCCAACCTTTTGAAGAGTGAGGGCCACTTAAGCAACTTGGTGACCAGTCAAGGGCCACAATGAGCGGACGGATGACAGGTCACGGCTACTCTATAGGCCCTCTAATCCGCCCAAATAGAAGGGGACAAATGTTTTTCGGATTGGAGGTAGGCTGGTGTAAACGGACATGTGTCGCTCTGTAGAGGTGAATTGAGGGTCCCATTTGGTCGGGCTGATCATGTGAAAAGGGCCTAAGACTGCTTTTAGACTGTTGTGCTGCGGGTTACCCACACCGCGAGTGCTGCTGTGTCTTTCCTGCGGGTTAGCTGAACTTTGCCTTAGACTCCACCTGTGGCAAAAGCTGGCGTTGTAGAGGAAGCATTGGCTTATGGGGCTCTGCTCTGCAGCCGTTTTCTTCCTCTACCATCAGCTTCATTCACAACACTAATGCTGTGGTATGGCGGGTCGGCAACCTGCGATCTTTGCTTGCTAACCTGCCATTCCAGAGCAGGAGGTCGCGGGCCACATCAGAGGGCTCCGCGGGCCACATGTGGCTCCCGGGCCACTGGTTGGCCACCCCTGATCTATGGCTAACTTTACTATCCCTGGGTCACCCCTTTCATTCATTGATTTTCCTAAATCATGGAGGCACAACATCACATGCACATGCAGCCTGGTTTGAAATGCACACTCCTTCAGGCTGACACCCATCCATCAAGATATTTTGATATTTGCATAACTATCATAACTTGCATCAGGGTCCAGGACTCTTGTAAGGAGTTTTGAGATAGGGTGCTGTGATGCTTTTTGGAAGCTGTACAAAGCACCTTGCTGGACCATCTAACCAGCCATATTTGCATAGCAATGTATCGGCAATGACATGGGTCTAAAATAAGGAATTTTATTAAAATGTAAAGGTCTTATTTAAAACAGGAACTAGGAAGAGAAAATATTAACAGATTAAACTTCAGCTTTAATATTTTTCACTGACCATAACAGCCAATCCAATAACCTGTAGACCAGGGGTGGGCAATTCATTTTTCAAAGGGGGCACATGAAAAACTGGGACTGTTGTGGAGGGACAATTAATTTTGGACCTGGGAAGCTCTGTAAGTAAGTAAACACATAGAAAACAAACACCTGGCGTTAGGAAAATTAGGTACAACTGCTCATAAAATAGGTCTCTTCCACATAGGCGGTTGAGGGTTGGTAAAAATGGGCACGTTTTACCACCCACTGGCCACCCAAAAAAAACAGTTAAATACAGCCAGATGAGGCTGTTCACATGCCACAGCCACAGTATTTTTAACATGGGCTGCAGAATTTGACAAGTGGCACCACTTGTCAGACTCATCCAATGAGTTCAATAGAGCTGTGCTGGAAACCTGTACAATGCACATGATTACAGCACAATAGTATGGCATTAGAGGGTTAAATCAGGTGGTAAGAATGTAGATGGGGGCAGATGATTGGTACTCCAAGATGGAGGAAAGGCACACAGATACTACAGAAAATTGCATGAAGCACGGCCCACTAGAGGACTTCCTATAGTTACCTGCTCATGTGCACAGTCGTGACATAGTGAACATTCCAACCCATTTGACCCTCTGGGTTCAGACATCCTGGTATGCTGTAGAGTAATAAATCAGACACTTTGCGTATTTAGTTCCTAAGAATATTTTAGTGAAACCAATAAAAAATAAGGTTACAAAAGGGAAGGGGATGTAATGGATCTGCTGAGTTTTGGCAACAGCGCCAACTCAGCAAAATAATTCCTCCAAAAAGACACAAGTCAATTTTAATAAAGACAATACTGTGAAAACACTTACTTGAGAAATAGGGTTACCCCCCTTAAGGATGTTACAGCTAACTGCCTGTACTGGCACTCTGAAATAGATGGAACCTGGCCAGCCTATACTGCTATCATAAGGAGGGAGAGCATCTTCAAGAATGATAATATAAGGAGGGGCCCTTTTATCAATAATGGCAATAAAGTCCACATTGCAGATATGATGTTCTTCACCGGTATGTGGGAGCTCGTTAATGGTAATCCGATTAGGTGTGATAGTAAACAGTGGATTTCTTGTAGTGTGGAAGTATAGAGTTGTCTTATGCACAATATTTAATAGGTTAAGTAAAGTATTCCTGGCATGAAGGTGATGTGCAAGGTGTCCCTTTGTAACTGTGACAAAGGATGAATAAAGGTTGGGCGACCAGACCGCTCTGATGTCTTCCAGACAGGAACTTGTGTAGCGACACTCATGCAGTGGATCCGCTGTCTCGATCTCCCGATGTAAAGCTTGACCCACACCGAAAGGCAGGGGACTTGAGTGGTGCTGGAAGGATGTCCGAAAGCAAACGACAGAGCTAGGCTCCTCAGGTTACAGGTTGGAGGGTGGAACTCTGCGTGGTAGGCCGCAACCTCCCCTCCTGTGTTTCACAAAGAGGTCCGTCTTGCGCCAGGCCCGGAAGCAAGACAGCATCGCACAGACTTTCCGCTTCTTTTGTAGCTACTCCCAGCAATCTTCCTAACAGGAGCAAAGATCCCTGGGATATGTAGTCCGAACACATAATTAGGTATAGCAATTATCTGGCAGGAGAATTACTCATCCCACAGTCCTTTATGCTGGGCACACAAATATGATGTCACCTGATACACTGAGCACTAGAGGGACAGGTGAGACTTTGAAAGACCCAGGATACAGTGATTTACAATTGTAGTCCATTTTGCTACATGCACAATTATTATTTGGTTCAGTGGAAATAACAATTGACACTTGGAGAACAGTGGGAAGGTGCTAGCTTCACAATCCCAAAGTAATGCAATGTTGGAATCTCATTATTGCAGGTAACACAGGTGCAAGAGCTCTCAGCAATGTTAGGGGCACATTGGAGTAATTCCAGTACTAAAAGTTGCTACAGAACAAGGCTTATGCTACCGGAGAAGCATATGAGTAGTGGGGTGGCTGATAGGCAGGGCAGCGGTATAGGCAACATTTAGAAAACCAATGACCGGATCTGTGTTTCAGCTGTAGACACCCAGGAATGGTTCAGGCCGCAGGAATATCTCTATTATGTCCCTCTTTATCAGAAACCTTTCCCTATTTCCCTATGTCCCTATTCAGTGTGGATCCTGTCCTTACACTATACACTTTGCAAATGGGAGCCAACTGAAGTGGGGCAGTGCTATTTATTAGCATTGCCCTCACGAAAGATGGCTGCTAAGGTCATACAGTGTTGCAGCATCCAATCGAACTGCTGCTCCCCTGGTGACACCTACAGAGGCTTCAGAGGAACAAAGTTCCTCTCATCCTACTTTCTCTCTGTACAGCCAGCAACACAGCACCACCTACAAAGGGGAGGGTAAATTTCACCAGCCTACAAGGAAAGATATAACACCTCCTTACTGCAAATGTCCTCTAAGGCCCCTTTCACATTAGCGGACTGTTCGTCCGTTTATTACAAGTCCGTTTACGGACTTGTAATGCATCCCTATGGGATCGCGTCCGTTAGCGGATGGAGCATCCGCTAACGTCCGCAACCATCCGCGTCCGTCAGGATCCGTTTTTTCGGACGGAAGAAAACCCTATTTTTCTTCCGTCCGGCAGAACGGATCGGATGAAGACGGACAGACGGTCCGTCTTCATCCGATTCCCCATAGGGGAGAGCGGAGGAGAGACAGGGCGGTCTCTGCACTGTGTGCAGGGACCGCCCTGTCCGCCGACAGCTCAGCGGGGATCCCCGCTGAGCCGACGGACACACACGGAGCGGACACAAAAACGGTCCGCTCCATGTGAAAGAGGCCTGAAAAGCACTGTGACTGGAAGAGGAGAGCCTGAGGTCGATACAGCTGGGATTTCTGCAGATCCTGACCTGGAGTAAAGAAGAGGTGCATGGCTCCTGGGGTTTGCAGCAGTCAGATGCTAACACAGGAAGAACTTGGCCAGGAAGAAGAGTGGCCTAGAGCGTCAGGACATCTCATAGGCAACTCTCTCCCACCAGAACTGAGCCTCCCGATGTAATAATTAGCTCCCCAGGCTCCCTCCTTAGGCAGGCCATGCACTGTTTGAATCCCGTCCAGTTCAGCAGGAACTGGTCGAGATTTGAACAGTGTATGGGCAGGCTGAATGTACCAAGTTAATTGATCAATCAACTTGGGTACAACCAGTATGCTGTGTTTTACCTGTGATTATCGCTAACGGCTATAGCCCGTCGGGAGAAGACAATGGCCCAGCAGGAGGGATTCCCCCATCAACACTGTGTGTTGATGGGGGAATCCAGCAAATTTCTTTCTAGCTATTTGCTCAGTGTATGGCCAGCCTTGCAGTTCCTGCAGCTCTTTACACAGACATTTATCAGCATGCCTCTCTGGGAATGTCAGCTTCCTTGGTGAGGAAGCTAACAGGCTCAGAGATGCACATTAACAGTGGAAGCATCAAGGGCTGGATAGGGACAGCCAAAGGCCCAGATGTGACCCAGGGGCCACAATTTGCCAAGATCGGCTGTAGACTCATAGCAGGACAATAGAGGTAACAAAGTATAGATTTACATACAACCACAGTTTTCAGAGTATAATTGGGACATTAAAATTGTTCTTCTCACCCCCGTTACTAAACCCGATGGGGAAAAAATGTGGCATTCATTGAATGGTATCAATTGCTTAAATAGTATTAAATATAATACCATTTATAATTTTCAGTTCATGTAAGCTGACTTTTAGGAGACTGGAAAGTTAGAATTGTTTTAAAAGGCTGTTTTTTTTTTATTATTATTGTAAAATGAACAAGGTTTGTTACATGTATAAGTAAAACACAATTATGTGGTCACTTGTGGAAACAGGAAAATGTGCCTAGAATACAAACAGCAATGCAAATACATGTAATATTCCCTTGTGCCTGGGCTTTCCCAAGACAGTTTGGACATATGCCACAGGAAACCTCTATAAAAGTAGGCATTCAAATGATAAAGAATTAGTGGAAATATATTCTACATCTGTTCTATTACCAGAATGAACTGTTGGTCTTTCTCAGAATACTTCCTATCACATGGGTGTCCTGATTTTTTGCATGCACTTTCTTTAAATTACGCTTGTCATGCAACACTGACTAATCTGCTTTTAAAGAATTTTTCCATCAACATAGGGAAAGTTGGAAATCACACGCTATTCCAAGCCAGTATGCTGTTTTAGGGCTGCATCAGAGTAGTTCCAGCCACAATTCCTAACCCTTGGAGAGAAAATAAAACTGAAGATTTTATCCACTCAGTTTATAAAAATATAAAACCCTTTAAAGTGTTGTTAAGGTAAAAACCTTACCTTAGTGCAGTCCTCCTTCACTTACCTCACCCTTCCATTTTGCTTTTAAATGTCTTTTTTTCTTCTGAGAAATCCTCACTTCCTGTTCTTCTGTCTGTAACTACACACCATAATGCAAGGCTTTCTCCCTGGTGTGGAGAAAGCCTCTTGAGGGGGTGAGCAGGCAAGTCAGGACGATCTCACCTTTGCAGATAGAGAAAGGAGCTGTGTGTTAGTGGGCGTCCTGACACTCCTGCTCGCCCCCTCAAGAGGCTTTCTCCACATCAGGAAGAAAGCCTTGCATTACTGTGTGGAGTTACAGACAGAAGAACAGGAAGTGAGCATTTCTCAGAAGAAAAAAGGACATTTAAAAGCAAAATCGAAGGATGAGGTAAGTGAAGGAGGACTGCACTAAAGTAAAGGAAGCTATTTAGGGAAACAATTTTTTACCTTTACAACCCCTTTAAGGTGGCCCATGTACCTTCTGCTGTGTTTACTTTTTCTTTACAGTGCATAGGTGTCCTCAGAACCACGTAGGTGCTCAATTAGCATCCTAAATGCCTGTACTTTGGCTGGCCATAGTAGCCTTAATTGATATTCATAAATTTTTATATCTGCTGTCAACCCGATAAGTACCCATGATAAGGTGGGAATTCCTAGGTAATGCATGGACCATGACCACAAACGAAGTGGCCACAAAGCCTTACATGAGTCTGAAGTAACCCAACAATTTATCAATATAATCCAAAACCACCCCAAAGTGGGGACTACCAAAAATTTAACTCTAAGGCACCGTACACACGAAAAGGAACTCAACGGGCAAACCACATAGTTTTGCTCGTCGAGTTCCTTGTGAAGCCGCCGAGGATCTCGACGAGCCAAGTTTCCTCATTGACTAACGAGGAAATAGAGAACATGTTCTCTATTTGGCCCGACGAGATCCTCGTCGGCTTCCTTGGCCAAAAGTGTACACACCACCGGGTTTCTCGGCAGAATACGGCTCCGATCGAGTTTCTGGCTGATTTCTGCCGAGAAACTCGGTCGTGTGTACGGGGCCTCAAGCAATCTCAATGATTGGACCACCAAAATATAAATGTGTACCGCTCTCCCTGTATTTAATGAATTTTCAAGTTAGGCATGTACACAAAATTAAACTTTAATAATAAAATACATGTTAAAAGAATATGTACATGCATTAACTGATACAACAATTGATTCCATAGGGGTACTATAAAGATGACTAGAGATTGGTGCTTTTTTAGCATGTATCCATAGGCATATGCATGGTGTGTGATGGAAGTACCTGGGCACACCTTAATCACCCTGTGCGGCACGGATTCCCCCTGCTGAACGCCCTTTTATGGCAGCTGAGGCTACAGAGAAAAGGACTGGGGAATATCTGTCCTCTGTCCCTTTCTCTGCTATTTCTTTTTTTTTAAAACTTTGTTTATTAGTTTTCTTAATTTTCTTTCTCTGCTATTTCACCAAAGACCCCCAATGGGGCTCCTTACAAAATGTAAACAAATAATAATAAAAAATAATATAAAAAAAACACTTAAAACAAAATTGTAAAATTAATAAATAAATCCAATTGTAAAAAATAATAACAAAATAAAATAATAATAAAAAAAACACCATCCACTTTCCTATTGAAACCAATCTCTGCCCTACTGACAAAGTCCACTGCCCTACAGACACTGTCCACTGCTTTACTGACAGACATCATTCACTGTCCTACTGACACCGGCCTCTGCCCTACTGACACTGTCCACTGCTCTATTGCGCATGTGTGTTTGAGCTTTGAGGTGCACACTCTAATGCAATAGGGCTGCACACACCTATGCATGACTTTTTATAATAAAGTATCATACTGTGAGCATGCATAGCTCTCAACTGTCCCTGATTTTAAAGGAAATGTCCCTTATTTGGAACAATGTCCCTCTGTCCAGGCCCATCGCTTCAGGACAGGCAAAACAAACAATTGCTTGGGGCCCCCGAGCTGGTCTGGGGCCCCCAACTTCCCCTTCCCAGGCTGTAGCGTGGCCAAGCTCCTCTTCCTTTTACCTGGAGTCCTGTCAGTCTGACCGAGTACCGCGTGTGGTACAGGAGATTCAGTTTCCTGTCCCCGGCCGGACTGACAGGAAGTGCACACTGAGTGCTCACTTCCTTTCAGTCCGGCCGGGAACAGGAAACTAAATCTCCTGTACCACATGCGGTACCCGGCACTATCTGATAGGGGACTGGGGAAGAGGCAGGGGGAAGAGGAGCTCGGCCACGCTACAGCGGCAGCCTACAGGGAAGAACGGGAGGTAAGAATAGAAAACAAAATTAGTGTAGCGTTAACATAGGCTTTGCATGCGGGGGGGGGGGGGGGCTTGGGGGCCCCCATTTTGCTTGGGGCCCCCAAATTCCTTCAAACGGCCCTGCCTCTGTCCCTCTTTCCTCCTCATTTGTCCCTCATTTTGGTCTGATCTATATAGTTGTATTTGTATATACAATGCACTATTTATCTTTCAAAAAGCGTTTCCCTAGTGCTAAACCTCTCATCCAATTTCTAAATTGCTGCATTTGTACATTTTAAACGCAAATATAAAGGAAAAGAAGTGGTAATAAAGCACTTGTGGGTTTAGCCAAACCTTTTTTCCATATAATTCTCCTTTAAGGGGGTGTGGTAGGGGGTGTGTCCTATGCCTACATACTTTTGCTAATAGGTGTCCCTCATTCCCATCTCAAAAAATTGGGAGGTATGAGCATGCATAGCTTGACTGCTAATTAAATACAGTTTTATATATAAAATACAGACAAGTGTAAGGCCCCGTACACACGTCCGAGAAACTCGACGGGCAAAACACATCGTTTTGCTCGTCGAGTTCCTTGTGAATCCGCCGAGGATCTCGGCGAGCCAAGTTTCCTCATTGACTAACGAGGAAATAGAGAACATGTTCTCTATTTGGCCCGACGAGATCCTCGTCGGTTTCCTCGGCCGAAAGTGTACAGACGACCGAGTTTCTCGGCAGAATACGGCTCCGATCGAGTTTCTGGCTGAATTCTGCCGAGAAACTCGGTCGTGTGTACGGGGCCTGACTCATTTACATTTTGACATCTTTGGTAGTTCAAACATTGAGATGGTTTTACAGTGATATTAAATTATTTCAATTTTTTTTAAATACTGCCTTTATATGGATTTAATGGATTTTTGTGTGCGAGTTCCCTTTTACTGACCTAGCCTCAGGAAGGTGGCTGATACCTCCACCATACGTCCTCCTACTGAAGAAGAGATCCCATGTTCTGGTTTGTTCCAACCAAGACCAGCACGCTGGAGTCGGGCCTGGATAAAGTCTCTGCACAATGCTTTCCCCTGTGCCACCAGCTCCTTATCAGTGGGGGATCTGTCAAACACCTCAAATACTTCTGCAGCAAAAACAGAAGAGCGACGTAGCATCTCCATTGTTACAGTCCTGACCTTCAGACGTGGGCAAGAGTCTCTATAAGTATTTAAAGATACATTTAAGTCCAACGTAGATTGTGGTATACAGCGTCCTGTGAGTCCACGCTTGGGTTGCAGCCTGGAAGAAAGCACATGACATGACTTAAAATAACAGCCATATTTATGCCTTGTATTTTTTTTTCATAAAAGAAGGATTTTATAGTCATCCAGAGATTTTTGTTTCCTCAACTGTAACCAAAATCATCTCTACAAATCTCATAATACAGCTACATCAGCATACTTTCACTGTTCCATTTTATACTTCAGACAAAAGCCAACTAGTGTAACGTGATGCTATGTAAAGTTATTTTTGGACTGTCCATGTTCTGGGAAAAGTTACGTGTTTATTTTAAAACTGTCAACGCTGTTTCAATAGTGTTCCACATTATCTATAGCCCATGGTCAGGACAAACATAATCACAGGCTGTGTGTATTTTATTTGTACCTCAGAGTTTTAGCTGATATGAAGGTTCCTCATTTCTGAGTGCTTGCTGCTAATTACAAAAGTTTGTAATAAAAATATGAGGGTGGGGGGGGGCGGCATGGTGGGGGTCCCTGGTAAATTTGATTACCGATTTATCTCAAGGAAAACTGATGTGACTGTTTTAGACATTGGAACCAAAAACTGGGTAAATCAGCACTAATAACTTGTACATAAGTACAATTACTGCAGTGCAGAACTTTAGTTGTTAGTAGGGTTGTCCCGATACCACTTTATTAAGACCGAGTACAAGTACAGATTACCGATACTTTTTTTTTATCACATGTGACAGTGGCACATGTGTCAATAGTTTTATTTTTTACAATTATTTTTTTAATTTTTTACAATATTTTTTTTATTTTTTACCATAAATTTTATTTATTTTTACAATGCTTTATTTATTTAAGGGGGGGGGGGGGGGGGTGGACAGTGTCGGTGTGTTTTTCTTTAAAATTTTTATTATTTTTTACAATTAATTTTTGTATTACATATTTTTTTTAATCAGCCCTGTTGGGGGACTTTGGTGAGATATCAGGGGTCCTAACAGACCTCTGACATCTCCCCTTTCAGACAGGAAAAGGGACTAGGGACACAGATTCCCCAGTCCCTTTCTTAGCAGCCTCAGCTGCACTGAAAATGAATGGAGAGAAGACAGCGGCTCCTCTTCATTCATAAACTGAAAAATTGTAAACACAGTTTACGATGTTTCAGTTATGTGATTGGACAGAGTCAGTGATCACTGACTCTGTACATTCCGAACAGTAGGGAGCCGGATTTACCAGCTCCTACCTCCGCTCTCCATCCTGACAGATCGAGGGGGCGGAGGAGGAGCATGGAGGGGGACAGCAGCACGGAGGGAGACCGCAGCATTGAGAGGGACACGGAGGGAGACCGCAGCATGGAGGTATACACAGAGGGAGACCGCAGCATGGAGGGGGACATGGAGGGAGACCACAGCACGGAGGGGGACACGGAGGGAGAGGGCAGCATGGAGGGGGAAACGGAGGGAGGGAGACAGCAGCTGAATGGAGGGGGGCTGAAGGAGGATGCAGGGACAGTCACTAAAGCAGCTGAAAGCCACGGGGAGGGGGGGAGAGAAGCGGAGAAATGGCTGTCAGACTTTTAAAGCTATACAGCGGTGATCTGTGCTTAATAACCAGTGGCGGCCCGTCCATAGGGACGCACGGGCGCCGCCCCCCCCCCCCCCCTCTCACAGTCACGCAAAAAAAAAAAAGGGCCCTTTAAGAACTTTTATTCAGCTAAAATGTAATTTTGACATTTTAACCGCAGTTCTGGCAGCCGTCTATAGAGGGCGCTGCAGCGCCACCCCCTCTCGCAAATAACACACATTCGTGCATAAATGCACGAATGTATGTTATTGTTGGTTGCCAGCTGCCTGGTCTATTCATATAACCGGACGTGGGACGCCGGTTACCCGAATAGCGGCAGCTGGTTGGCTGAGGGGAACTGCCTATCAAAGCCAGCAGCTCTCATAGGCTTTTCCAGTACCACCCTCCGGCTCTCGGATGTCTATACTCGGAGCGCAGGCAATCTGCGGTCCTTGCATAAGACAAACGGCCGTTTCAGCCAATCAGGTTCCCGGATTCTGGTTATCAGGAACCTGATTGGCTGAAGCTTCACCACAGCGGCAGAAGACATCGAGGGAGGACATGGAAGCTTCAGGTAAGTGGTTTTTACAGGGAAAGGGGCGACAATGTGCACAGTGGCATCATGGGGCACAGTGGTGACAAAGGGCACAGAGGTGACAATTGGCACAGTGGATTTATGGGGCACAGTGGTGACAATGGGCACAGTGGCATCATGGGGCACAGTGGTGACAATGGGCACAGTGGCATCATGGGGCACAGTGGTGACAATTAAAGGGCACAGTGGTGACAATTGGCACAGTGGCAACAATTGAGGGGCACAGTGGCTGCGTTTGATGGCATGGCACAGTGGTGACAATTGATGGAACAGTGACTGCGTTTAATGGCATGGCACAGTGGTGAAAATTGATGGCACAGTGGCTGCGTTTGATGGCACAGTAGCTGCGTTTGATGGCATGGCACAGTGGTGACAATTGATGGCACAGTTGCTGTGTTGCATGGCACAGTGGTGACAATTGATGGCACAGTGGCTGCGTTTGATGGCATGGCACAGTGGTGACAATTGATGGCACAGTTGCTGTTTGATGGCATGGCACAGTGGTGACAATTGATGGCACAGTGACTGCATTTGATGGCATGGCACAGTGGTGACAATTGATGGCACAGTTGCTGTGTTGCATGGCACAGTGGTGACAATTGATGGCACATTGACTGCATTTGATGGCATGGCACAGTGGTGACAATTGATGGCACAGTTGCTGTGTTGCATGGCACAGTGGTGACAATTGATGGCACAGTGGCTGCGTTTGATGGCATGGCACAGTGGTGACAATTGATGGCACAGTTGCTGTTTGATGGCATGGCACAGTGGTGACAATTGATGGCACAGTGGCTGCGTTTGATGGCATGGCACAGTGGTGACAATTGATGGCACAGTTGCTGTGTTGCATGGCACAGTGGTGACAATTGATGGCACAGTGGCTGCGTTTGATGGCATGGCACAGTGTTGACAATTGATGGCACAGTTGCTGTTTGATGGCATGGCACAGTGGTGACAATTGATGGCACAGTGGCTGCGTTTGATGGCATGGCACAGTGGTGACAATTGATGGCACAGTGACTGCATTTGATGGCATGGCACAGTGGTGACAATTGATGGCACAGCGGCTGCGTTTGATGTCATGGCACAGTGGTGACAATTGATGGCACAGTGACTGCATTTGATGGCATGGCACAGTGGTGACAATTGATGGCACAGTTGCTGTGTTGCATGGCACAGTGGTGACAATTGATGGCACAGTTGCTGTGTTTGATGGCATAGCACAGTGGTGACAATTGATGGCACAGTGGCTGCATTTGGTGGCATGGCACAGTGGCTGCGTTTGATGGCACAGTGGCTGCATGTGATGGGCACAGTGAGGCTGCAATTTTTTTTTTTTCGTTTGCGCCCCCCCAAAAAAATTTGAGCACCAGCCGCCACTGCTTATAACTCCCCCACCACACTGATCAACGCTGACTGTACAAGTATTGGGTGAAGCATCGGGAGCATCTCGGTATCGGGACAACCCTAGTTGTTAGTACTACTACCTTGCAGTGCTAAGGTCCTTGGTTTGAATACCAGCCAAGATACTACATACATAGAGTTTGCATGTTCTCCCTATGCTCTTCGTCTGCTTACTCTGGTTTCCTCCCACACTTCATAAGACATGTTGGTAGTAGGTTATTGGGCTTCTGCCTAAATTGGCCTTACTATGTGTGTGTATGCATGTAAGGAAGGCACCATAGATTGTAAGGTCCTTCAAGACAGAGACTTATGTGAATGTACAACATGTAGCATGCTGCATAAAAAGTGTTGGACCTATATAAATACCTGTAATAAAAACACTTTTATCATTGCTATGAAAGTGCTTTTACCTCTCGCTTCTTTGGCACACATTTATCACTCCCAAAAACTGACACTAATTATGCTACTTACATGTAGTTCCAAACTGAAATCCAAAAATAGCTCCGAAGCTTATCCAATCCCTTAAACCTTGGCCTAACCTTTAAATCTTACCCTTTATCTCAGTTTAAGTCCCAAGTGTAAAGCCCTGTACACACAATCGGTTTGTCTGATGAAAACCGACCGATGGACCGTTTTTATCGGACAAACCGATCGTGTGTGGATCGGTTTGTTTTTCATCAGTGAAAAAAAATAGAACATGTTTTAAAATTTTCCTATGGATAAAAAACTGATAGAAAAAAACGATCGTCTGTGTGAAACTCCATCGGAGAAAAATCCATGCATGCTCAGAATCAAGTCGACGCATGCTCGGAAGCATTGAACTTCATTTTTCTCAGCACGTCGTGGTGTTTTACGTTACTGCGTTGAACACGGTCGGATTTTTGACTGATGGTGTGTAGGCAAGACTGATGAAAGTCAGCTTCATCGAATATCCAACGAAAAAATCCATCGGATAAGATTCCATCAGATATCCGATCGTGTGTACAGGGCATTAGTCTAAACTTAAAGCAGCATTTGTGCTATAGTGGTAATAGACACTATTACAGAGATAGCAATGCCAACAATACTATCAAAAAATGTAATGCCACAAAACTAAAACGTAATATACTATGCTATGTATGTTGAGGCACTAGCTTTGAAGTAAAGTGTAAAATAAAAATAACAGTAAAACCATATAAAACCGTGCCGACTTCCTGATGACGCCTATCGGTGAAATGTATTGAGGTCTAACTACTGGCGGAAATTCTGAGTCTCTATCGATGTCATGTCCGGTCCGGGTATAACACACGCTAGGCATGTGCAAAAGGGAAAAATTTGTTTTGTTTCATTTTAATTAGTTATTTAATTAATTTTGTTAAGTTAGATTCGTTACATGTGTTAAATTCGTTTTTGGAATTTGTTCGTTTTCGACCGAATTAGAAAAATCCGGTCGAATTCGAAAATATTTCGACCGGATTCGATAATATTTCGATCGGATTCGAAAACAAATTCTATTCGAATCGAATTCGAAAACAATTTAATTCGAAAACAAATTCGAATGAAGATTGAAAGCAAATTTGAATCAAAATCTAAAAAATATAAATCGATTTCTAAAAAAAGAGTACAATAAAATAGAATATAAAATAATAAAACAATAGAATGAAAATCAAAGAATAGTAAAGAACAGAATGGAATTTAATAGAATGTACCGTATTTATCGGCGTATACCGCGCACTATTTTGCCCTGAAAATCAGGGCAAAATCGTGGGTGCGCGATATACGCCGATACCCGCTTTCCCGCCACGAGTTTTGAATACTGCGCCGGCATATACCGAGCACAGTACACTCGTGTAACTTCGGGCAGTCTCGGCGCCTCTCGCACTGACGTCCTGAGCGTACAGGACGTCAGCGCGACAGTTGCCGAGCCTGCCCGACGTTACACGAGTGTACTGCGCTCGGTATATGCCGGCCCAGTATTCAAAACTCGTGGCGGGAAACGAGCGGGGAGGACGCCGCGAGGACGCCGGACCCGCCGAAGAGGACGCCGGACCCGCCGAAGAGGACACCCGACCCGCCGAAGAGGACACCCGACCCGCCGAAGACGGACGCCCGACCCGCCGAAGACGGACGCCCGACCCGCCGAAGAGGACACCCGAAGCCGCAGATGGACATCGGACCCGACGAGGCCGCCGATGAACGCCGCGCAAGACACCAAAACTGTAAGTACAAAAAAACAAAAAAACTTTTTTCCACAGGAATTCGGGCCACTTTGGGGGTGCGCGGTATACGCGGGAGCGCGTTATACCGCGATAAATACGGTAATCAAATACAATAGAATATGACCTGGCTTCTTCTATCTATCTTCCATTTTCTGAAATTCGAAATTCATATAGAATGAACTCAAATTCGAATAGAGAAATATTAGAAGTGTAGAATAATAAAATATATATATATATATATATATATATATATATATATATATATATATATATATATATATATATATATATATAAATAAATAAATATATTTTATTCTACTCTATTCTAATATTTTTCTATTCGAATTTGAGTTCATTCTATATGAATTTCGAATTTCAGAAAATGGTTATATATATAAATGTAATTATATATATAATTATATATATACTCTGTAGCTCCTGCTGGATTTTGCTTCTAATCCTCTTGTGGAGGCTTCCATTTGTGGATGGACATTTTATGGTTACACACCCTATTACATTGTATAAACTGAAGGACTTATAAATAAATGGTTGTGGAATGAATTATTTGAGTCTCCATTATTTCTTATAGGGAAATTCGCTTTGATATACAAGTGCTTTTTCCAGAAAAAATTATGCTCGCAATCCAAGATTTTACTGTACATTTTAATGAATTTGGTTTTTAAAAAAGTTTTGCACGATTATCACGTATTGTTTTCTCATTCTGAGATTTTCCTGGTGGAAGCATTGAAGGTTGAAAGTTGAATGAGAGAATGCCAAGGATTCACCTAATATAAAGATTTGATCTTCCAAACCGGTGACCCAAAAGGATCTGGTGAGGGGCCCCCTTACACTAGGTGTTGGAGAACATTATATAAGAAGAGCATAGAATACTAAGGGCACTTACACACTGGGGCGGTGAGAGCGGCGGCGGTAAAGCGCGTTTTAAACCACGCTAGCTCGTGAAGAAATGGTTAATAGCACCCGCAAAGCACCGCTGCCCATTGATTTCAATGGGCAGGGCATTTTAAGAGCAGTGTATACACTGCTCCTAAACCGCCCCAAAGATGCTGCTTGCAGGACTTTTTTTTAACATCGCACTAGCGCACTGCTCCAATGGGAAAGCACTCTGGCTTTCACACGGGAGTGACAGGAGATGCGCTTTGCAGGTGCTATTTTTAGTGCTAAAACGCATGTAAAGTGTGAAAGTTACCTAAGGAAAGCACGCATCACTAATGCGCATGTGGTGGCAAGCAAAGAAGTAGATTTGAAGATAATAATTTGTATTATACAGACTTTTTTCTTATATGTTCACAATTGGTGTTGGCAAGTGCTTTTCATATTCAAACTGTTGGAGGTTGTGATTGACTTTAGCTGCACGGTTTTATATGATTTTATTATCATTTTTCATTTACACTTTACGTCAAAGCTAGCGCCCAACATACATAGCAGAGAATATTCGTTTGGGCCGATGCCTGAAATTGATGACAGTGGCTGATTATTGATTGAAACTGCACACTAGGGGCGGCGTTTTCATAATATAATATAAAACATAATATATATTGATGAAAATTCATCGGACACATACACTACATCATTGTAATATGATGAAAAATCCACACCAATATGTCCTTGCTCTACAGGTCAATTTTCTGTGCTTCTTACATCTCTAATGATATATCCATATGTGCATTACTGAAATGTATTTAACCTTATATTAATCATCTCCAGTGGTTATATCATATAGGGAGGAATTACCTTTCATGTATTCATGCAGCTTAATTTAGAACAAGGTCATAATCATTTTCTCCACCATCTAAAGTAGACATTAGAGTACATTGTGTACTACGTGTTTACGCATGTCACTTGTACAACAATTTTAGTTGATGTACTGAAGTTAAACAACCAGGGCTTGGTTTATAGCTGAATGTTCTTGGCTGGAAACAATTAGCAACTGGCATTTTATTGGTGACAGCTCCACTTTGCAGGGTGACTTGGCTCCGTTGAGTTCTCTGAAAATACACTCACTATTTTTAACAGTTTGGGTGACAAATGTAGCAAGGGACTCATGAAAAGTCTACATAAATAACACTTGATTTGGGGATTTTTCTGCACTGTGTGCAAGTAAGTACCATTGTTCAAAACCACTTTCCATTTAGTATAGAATTTATGTATATTACATTAAACCATTTCCCCATTAGCATAAATTAATATTTTTTAAAACCATACTCAGAGGCAGTGTCAGCCTGTACAGTAGGGGGGCACGGGCGCCACCCCTCATTCATGCGTACGGCCCCCTAATCTACATGCAGGGTGCCGGATGCATGGATTCCAATGGGGAGGGTGTTTTTGAAGCACATGATTAGAGCCAGAGGCTTGGGGTGCAGAGCACTGTGCTCCGAGCCCACCAAGTTGTGTGACAATACCAAATGAATATTCACTATTTTCACACTGATTCTCCTCCCAGATAATCAGGTCGTGAGACCCGTTTCTCGATTGGCTGAAAGTAGAAGAGACCCTATTAGCCAACTGATCCACCAGCCGCCATAGTCAGACTCCAGCAATGGCTCACCATCCAGCATCCGGCTCAGCCATCCAGCACTCCCTGGCTCGGACAGGGGAGGGAGGAGGAGGGGAGGTCGGAATCATCCAGCCTCCTAAGGTAAGAAGGCCATCCATCTTCCATGGCGGGGTTTGGAGGGTGTTCAAGGTACAATATGGATTACTGCACATATCTGACACCATACCACATACCAGGGAAAATCAAAAACTTGATGGTGGCGCGATTAAGTAATTGTAAAGGTTCTTATTTTTTTTTAATAACAAACATGTTATACTTACCTGCTTTGTGCAAGGGTTTTGCGCAGAATGGCCTTGATTCTTCTTTTTCTGGGATCCCCCAGTGGCACTCCCTTCTCCTCATCTTCATAGAGTGCCCCCACAGACAACCGCTTTCCATGGGGGCACGCTCCCAAGTCCTGCTGCTGCGTCCATTGACACAGACAGCAGGACTCGGCCTCACCCCCCCCCCCCCCCCGGATCCTGTGTCAATGGATTTGATTGACAGCAGTGGGAGACAATGGCTTTTGCTGCTATCAATCTATCCAATGAGGACCTGAGACAGCAGCTGGAGCTGCTGGGCTTGTGCACGTCACTGGAACGGTCAGGTTCAGGTAAGAAAAAGGGGGGCTCTGGGGGGCAGCTGCAGCACAGATGGTTTTTCACTTTAATGCAGGGACGTCCATTTTGCCTGACATTCTTTGAACCTTTAAAATTTGGTCTAAGTGTGTGTGTGTTCGTCCAAGCACTAATACACTGCCCTACAAGAATTCTCTTGCCTTTGTGGTTGTGGGTGGTGAAGAGATGAGCTTGGGTGTGTTATTGGGATATAACGTATTTATCGGCGTATAACACGCACCTTCACTTTAAGATGGAAGTTTCAGGAATTATTATTTTTTTTAAATAAAGAACTGTGAAGCAAATTAGGGGGTCAGTGCCCATCAATGCAGCCTAATTAATGTCCATCTGCAGCCTCACCCTTGCCATGAATGCAGACCCACCATTTCCATGAATGCAGACCCACCATTGCCATCAGTGCAGCCTGATCGATGCACATCTGCAGCCTTAGAGGGGACAGGGAGGGGGCAGGAGGAGCGCCAACAGATTACATACAGGAGAGTCTCCTGTTTACTCGGTGGCCTATTTAATACGAAGTCCCACCTCCTATGATAGACAGAACAGTCGTCCAATGGCAGCCCAGGAGACGGGACTTCCTATTACAGATGCCACTGAGTAAACAGGAGATTCTCCTGTATGTAATCTGAAGGCGCTCATCCTGCCCCCTGTCCCTGTCCCCTCCGATGCAGTGCCGATAAATACAGTATATATATTTTGTGGCCCTGGGAGCCACAAAAGATATACATATCCAAATCCCCAGGGGGGCCGTACTAAACTGCAACGCGGGCCGCATTTGGCCCGCGGGCCGGACTTTGGACATGCCTGCTTTAATGCATAGAATGCATTAAGGTGAAAAACCAAGAGACTTTACAACTCCTTTAAAACTAAGAAGGAAATCATTTTCACACTGCCTTACTACAGGGAGTGCAGAATTATTAGGCAAGTTGTATTTTTGAGGATTAATGTTATTATTGAACAACAACCATGTTCTCAATGAACCCAAAAAACTCATTAATATCAAAGCTGAATATTTTTGGAAGTAGTTTTTAGTTTGTTTTTAGTTTTAGCTATTTTAGGGGGATATCTGTGTGTGCAGGTGACTATTACTGTGCATAATTATTAGGCAACTTAACAAAAAAAAAATATATACCCATTTCAATTATTTATTTTTACCAGTGAAACCAATATAACATCTCAACATTCACAAATATACATTTCTGACATTCAAAAACAAAACAAAAACAAATCAGTGACCAATATAGCCACCTTTCTTTGCAAGGACACTCAAAAGCCTGCCATCCATGGATTCTGTCAGTGTTTTGATCTGTTCACCATCAACATTGCGTGCAGCAGCAACCACAGCCTCCCAGACACTGTTCAGAGAGGTGTACTGTTTTCCCTCCTTGTAAATCACACATTTGATGATGGACCACAGGTTCTCAATGGGGTTCAGATCAGGTGAACAAGGAGGCCATGTCATTAGTTTTTCTTCTTTTATACCCTTTCTTGCCAGCCACGCTGTGGAGTACTTGGACGCGTGTGATGGAGCATTGTCCTGCATGAAAATCATGTTTTTCTTGAAGGATGCAGACTTCTTCCTGTACCACTGCTTGAAGAAGGTCTCTTCCAGAAACTGGCAGTAGGACTGGGAGTTGAGTTTGACTCCATCCTCAACCCGAAAAGGCCCCACAAGCTCATCTTTGATGATACCAGCCCAAACCAGTACTCCACCTCCACCTTGCTGGCGTCTGAGTCGGACTGGAGCTCTCTGCCCTTTACCAATCCAGCCACGGGCCCATCCATCTGGCCCATCAAGACTCACTCTCATTTCATCAGTCCATAAAACCTTAGAAAAATCATTCTTGAGATATTTCTTGGCCCAGTCTTGACGTTTAAGCTTGTGTGTCTTGTTCAGTGGTCGTCGTCTTTCAGCCTTTCTTACCTTGGCCATGTCTCTGAGTATTGCACACCTTGTGCTTTTGGGCACTCCAGTGATGTTGCAGCTCTGAAATATGGCCAAACTGGTGGCAAGTGGCATCTTGGCAGCTGCACGCTTGACTTTTCTCAGTTCATGGGCAGTTATTTTGCGCCTTGGTTTTTCCACACGCTTCTTGCGACCCTGTTGACTATTTTGAATGAAACGCTTGATTGTTCGATGATCACGCTTCAGAAGCTTTGCAATTTTAAGAGTGCTGCATCCCTCTGCAAGATATCTCACTATTTTTGACTTTTCAGAGCCTGTCAAGTCCTTCTTTTGACCCATTTTGCCAAAGGAAAGGAAGTTGCCTAATAATTATGCACACCTGATATAGGGTGTTGATGTCATTAGACCACACCCCTTCTCATTACAGAGATGCACATCACCTAATATGCTTAATTGGTAGTAGGCTTTCGAGCCTATACAGCTTGGAGTAAGACCACATGCATAAAGAGGATGATGTGGTCAAAATACTCATTTGCCTAATAATTCTGCACTCCCTGTATACTATGCGAAATGAGAGCAACGGAGTTTGGCAATTCATTTAAGGACTGGCAGATCTTAATGTCATCTGTATGATCTGCTTATGTCTGTTCTTAGAACAAGACATGGTAGTAGAAGAAAGTAGCAGCATGGCACAATCAAGTGTCTGAATATTAAAGCAGTATTAAAACCCAAAAACAAAAATGAAATATATTGCAAATTACCCATAAGATCATTTTTGGCTTTTTTCCTTATGGTTTCAACCAGTGATCTGGCCAGTAGCACACCTCCTGTATTAAGGAAATACCGCTATGACAATTTGAAAGTTGCTGCGGCTGGACATTGCACTGAGCGGTAATAACATTTAGGTCAGTATGCACCCAGGATAGAATGCTTGAAACATAGACTGATTGTGTTTGGGGTATTCATCCCTGGATGCATAATGCTCTAGACATTAGTACCGCTTGGTGCCTCATACAGCTGCAGCAGCTTTCAGCCAGCCAGCAGCAGGGCAAGACAGTGCACATGTCCATTCTGCCTGCACCTAAATTACCAGGGTTTCATGCACTGGGGCTAAATGCCCAGTGTGCATGAGACCTTAAGGCCATCATAAACAGTCCCCCCACATTCCCTACTCAATGCTTATTATCACATTTGGGTTAGGGCAATTTATGCCTAATGAGGGGCAGAATGAGTGTTTCCATGAGAAAATGAGAAGTAATTGTTATTGCTCACTTTTTTAATTCAACTTGTTAGAAAACCTCTGTGTGATCTTACTACTAAAATATGGGTGTGCTGCTTTCTCCAAGGAGGCAAGACACTAAAGAAACTGCAGAGGGTCCCAGTGCTACATTCTTGGGTAGAGACAGGGTCTAAACTGTTGGGGGGAGGGGACACGTGCCCCCTGAGCGACACATTGAGAGGGCGCCGTCAGTGGTAAGAGCAGGTGGTGAGTGCAGCCGATGGGGGAAAAAACTGGAACCAATCTTCTGTATAGCTCTCCCCGCAACAGCTGTAAGCCGGAAACTCCTCCTCCCGCCAGCTTTCAGCTGCTGCAAAAAGAGCCACACAGAAGATCAGTAATTTCTCCAACGGGCCGCACTGATAACCCACTCTGTCCACATACAATTCCCCCTACTGCCCGGGCCCCTGCTGTGTGCCCCTGCCGTGTGCCTGCCACGCAATGTGCTAAAAACACCTCTTGCTAAAAGATATGTGCTTGATAAAATTATTAAATGTGTTACTCACTAAAAATAGTGAAAGTACCTAATTATGTTTTCAAATCAACATTCTGTAATCCCCTGCACACCATTGATTTACTAAAGGCAAATAGGCTATTCACGTTGCAGGGGAAATTTCCCTTAGCTTAGTGAATGTGCTGAAAATTCAGTTTGACAAAAAATATCTAATCATGTGAAAGTGAAATAATAAAAAACAATAAATTTGATTGCACATGTTTGGATGATGGAATATATTGCAGCTTAATAATTGTCAGAGTGGCGGCTGTGTTAAGCCTTGTACACACGATCGGATATCTGATGGAATCTAATCCGATGGATTTTTTCGTCGGATATGCGATGAAGCTGACTTTCATCAGTCTTGCCTACACACCATCAGCCAAAAATCCGACCGTGTCCAAAGCGGTGACGTAAAATACTACGACGTGCTGAGAAAAATGAAGTTCAATGCTTCCGAGTATGCGTCGACTTAATTCTGAGCATGCATGGATTTTTGATTGATGGACTTCTACACAGACGATCGTTTTTTTCTATCGTTTTTTTATCCATAGGAAAATTTTAAAACATGTTCTATTTTTTTTCACCGATGGGAAAAAAAAACGATGGGGCCCACACATGATCAGTTTGTCCGATGAAAACGGTCCATCGGTCTGTTTTCATCAGACAAACCGATCATGTGTACAGGGCTTTAATGTTCTTTTTTTTCCTTTATTTCTATTTGTTGATCTTATTTTTCAACTTCCTTTAGTAGACCAAGATGTCCAACAAAAAAAGGAGTTAGAGGGTTGTGGCAAACCATTAAACACTGACAGGTGTCAGTTTAGATGTAAGTGTGCGCGTAGAGGAGTGTTTTTGTAGCATTAGGTAGGTGGGCTGTCATGTATCCACGTTTACTTTGTGCAATTACACGTTATTGATGCAATGCTGTTTCCAGTGCATTTTTTAATTCATATTTTGGAGTGTTTAGAGTTAACAGCCATTGACTAAGGCTCGTTAATCCTGTTGATAAAGTATAAGAAAACATCGAAACGCATTCAGATTCGCTATTTGGTGGGATATGAAAACAGAACTTCAGGACTACAAAGCCAAAGTACTTAGATTTGTATGTTATTGCTTATACCACACATACAAACAAACCTAACAAAAGAGGTCTGTACTAATAAAAGCAAAGCTGTTGCACACAGCAACCAGGAAAGTGGAATTTGTTTTGATTCACTAGGAAATTAAATGAGTAATTTTACTGGGCTGGATTCAAGAAGCAATTGCGCCTGTGTAACCATAGTTACACAGCGCAATTGCTTACTTGCCCACGGCGTAACGAATGCTCCTGTGTCAGGAACCTCGTTACGCCGACTGCAGCCTAAGGCCTGGTACACACGATAGGATTGATCCGCGGATACGGTTCGCCGGACCGTATCCGCGGATAAATCCTCTGAGGATTTTAATCCGATGGAGTGTACTCACCATCGGATCAAAATCCGCGCCGAATTCCCATCGCGGTGACGTGCCGCGCCGTCGCCGCGATGATGACGCGGCGACGTGCGCGACGCTGTCATATAAGGATATCCACGCATGCGTCGAATCATTACGACGCATGCGAGGGATGGGTTCGGACGGATCGATCCGGTGAGTCTGTACAGACCACCGGATCGATCCGCTGGAGCCGATTCCAGCAGATAGATTTGTTAGCATGTCTACAAATTTTTATCTGCTGGAAATCGGAAATATCCGCGGATAAATATCCGCAGGAACGTACACACCAGGGGATCTATCCGCTGAAACTGATCCTCTCGTGTGTATGGGGCCTTAGATATGCGTGGCATAAGGCTCTTATGCCCGCATATCTTAGGCTGCATTCTTGCAATGGCCGCTAGGTGGCGTTCCCGTTGTGCTCAGCGTATAGTATGCAAATTGCATACTAGCGCCGATTCACAACGTTACGCGAGCCCTGCGTACGCAGTTTACGTCGTTTGCGTACGGCGGTTTTCGCGTAAGGCTGCCCCTGCTATTAGCAGGGGCAGCCAATGTTACGTATACCCGTCGTTCCCGCGTTGCGAAATTTCAAATTTACGTAGTTTGCTTAAGTGATTCGTGAAAGGCGATGGACGCCATTCACGTTCACTTTGAAGCAAATGACGTCCTTGCGACGTCATTTGCCGCAATGCACGTCGGGAAAGTTTCCTGACGGAGCATGCGCTCTACGATCGGCGCGGGAACGCGGCTAATTTAAATGATTCCCGCCCACTACGGGATCATTTAAATTGCGCGCGCTTACGCCGGGCAGTTTGCCGGCACGCCCACGCAATTTACGGAGCTGCTGCTTGCCCTGCGCCTCCGTAAAAAAAGCGCAAATCTACCTGAATCCAGCCCACTGTGTTTTGCTATTAAACTGTTTGTTAATAGAATAGAATGTCCAAAATCAACCCCATGGCTTTGGACTTTTTCCTTCCCAGGCAGATGTGATTCATTCAAGTATTACATTTTCTTGGCCTTTAAACTGTGACTCAGGCGCATTTCGTGGCCAACGTGGAACAAGTCAACATTTTAATGATGGAACTCAGTATTACATCTACATATTTCTATTACAGCATGGCATATCAAAGTAGGGCAGTTCATAGGTTATGATGAGTGACTCACCTTGGAATGTTCCTATTGCATTGTTGTAAAGTTTTATAATAGCCTATTACCTATGTGGGTGATTTTAGGGATAATATTACATTTGTATCTTTACCTATCACCAATGAAGAGTACTAGAAATGAGTTAATGAAAGGTCACTGGAGCTAGTATTAAAAGCAACAAGCAGAAAGGTGGCAACCAAATCTCCTCCTCTTTCTTGGCACAATATGAGTTCTAGAGCTTGCCTATTAAAACAAATATAATATAATTGCTCATAATAAAAATATACTGACGTGTCAGCCCAAAAAGAAAAAAGGCAACCATGCACTTTATGACTAAAGATTTTAGAAGAGAAATAGACAAAGGCATATAGCATGAGCAAAGGATGTAGTCATACTGCATTAAAACGGAGGTTCATCTCAATTTTTTTTTTAAAAGCCAGTAGCTACAAATACAGCAGCTGCTGACTTTTAAAAAATGGACACTTACCTGTCCAGGTCGCCCGCGTCGTCGGCAGCCGAAAGCCAAGCGGTAGCTCGGCTCTCGGCTTCCCCCGCCGACATCCTTGGTGAGGGAATCGGGAAGTGAAGCGCTGTGGCTTCACTGCCTGGTTCCCTACTGCACATGCACGAGTCGCGCTGCACCATTCTCACTGGTCTCCGCTGTGTTCTGGGAGCCCTGTGTTTCCCAGAACACAACGGGGGGTGACGAGGAGGGGCGGGACTACCGCGGGAGTCTATACCAGGAAATGGTAGGTGTGAAATGTGACACCGGAGGGTTCCAAAAAGCGGAGGTTCACTTTTGGGTGAACCTCCGCTTTAAGTCAGAATGCGTATAAGCCTATAAAGGCAAAATAATTGTCATAAGCAGACATATGTGATAATCAAACATAATGTAGCGAATGGTTGCTACTAGTTACTAACATCCACCATATACACATGTATCACCTCAGAGACAATGAACAGTCAATTTTTTTTTCTTTTTATTGGGGAATATAACTTGGTTGGGGGAAAGGGAATATGGGATGCCCATAGAACAAGTTGCTTTGCAATCATATTTAAGTAATTTAAAAAAATAGATTGAGCCTTGAAGAACTGATGAACCCTAACATTTACAGTCACTTCCCTGCATAAACTTATGCAGACTATTGCTCCTCCTCTGCATAGCTCCTGCAGACTGTTGCTTCCAGGACTTCTTTCCTATTGCACAAAACTTCCACTGTAAACTGTTAGCCTTTCTGTCCCATCATCTTCACTTGACAAAAAGGGATCACTCTGAATAATCTCAGATTGCTGGCTGTAGTTAGTTGTACTTGGTGGTAATTTGCTGCGCGTTTGCCGTGCATGTGCTGTGGTTCGATGGGGAGACGTACACACAGCGCGCACCTTTGTCAAGCTCTTGACAAAGGTGCGCGCTGTGTGTACGTCTCCCCATTGAACCACAGCACATGCACGGAAACGCGTCGCACATTGCTGTCCCCAGGCGATGACGTCATCTTTCCCCCCGCAACCATAGCATCCACAAGCGTGCGCTTCAACGTGCGCTCCGGCGTCTCCATTGGCACATCTGTGCACCTACAATCCCTACAACCAAGCACATGGACCCAGCAAGGTTACACCTACAAACACAGCACAACACCAGCGCTGTGATAGAGACCCAAGGATACTCACATCTATCGGTTGGACCTGGACGAATCGCAGGACAACAACTACATGCCTGAATTCCATAACTTCATGTACTTTTATTTCAAACATTGAGTAAAAGCTGTACAGTTCACCTAGTGGCGCCTGCTTCTTTTTTGTTGTTTCTTTTATCATCTAGACAAAGTTGTTGCCATCCTTCCAGAGAGAAAAGCAGATTAAGGCATTGTAAGTGGGAGTACTGTAATCACTGTAAAGGACTAGCATCAAATGTAGGGCTTTAAGGACACCACCACTCACTGGTTCTTCTTTTTAAGAGCTTTGTTTGCCCATTTTTATTATAAGCAAGTTCAGCAAACAAACATAGGTTTCCCTCGCAGGGGTTTTCAGCATTCCTTTGTTCATCAACAAAATGACATTCAGCCTAGTTGGCTATCTCTATAGCTAGCAGCCTCTTGCTGCACTGGCTCCTCCATGGAGCCCTCCTGACAGGGCTCTAGTCCTGCGGGAACGCGTGGGAACGGAGTTCCTGCACTTTTTTCACAGCAGGAACGCAGTTCCCTTTGCAGGACTAGAGCAGCCGAGCCGCCCGAGCCGATCCTTCACTAAGCGGCGATGCCCAGCTCCAGTCACTGTCAGGGGCAGGCGAATCTTAGTAATCCTTTATGTTACTGGCCGCTTCCTGTATATGGATTTATCGGGTAGTGTGCGGGTATTCCGTCACTTCCTCAATGCCGCAATGTCTCCTGGGAGCTTTTGTCATTGTTCCCAGGAGACATTCCGGAGGTCTTCTGCGAGTTATCGGGGATTTAGAAAGAACTTGCTTAAAAAAACATGCGGTTTAGTAATTATGCATATGAGCGTATCATTTTTTTTTTTGGTGGGGGAGTGGATCTTGGGTGGGAGTTCCCACACTTTTTTCCCCAGCACTTGACCCCTGCCTCCTGACTCCTGGTACTCCTACTTCCTATCTGCCGGGGTGGAGCCCAGAACTATGGTCAGGTTACCACTAAAAGCCCAGCACACACCTGACCAACCAGTATGCTGGCTGTTTTCGAAAACAGGACCCAGCATCCCACCCGAATCAATTCCGTGGGCTCCAGTTCCCAAAATGGACCTTTCTTAGGAAGGAGGGAACTGAAAAGCCAGTTTCCTCTTCATGTTACAAGCTCCCTGGAGCCCCTCAACATTTCCGGTTGAGAATTCTGGGTCACGACCTCCTTCTAGTCCCTGGCAGGACAACGCTCTGCCACATCACTTATAGAGGTAATAAATGCCTGGGTTACATTTATTGCACACATTGCTTAATATATTTGCAGTTAGCATGAAAATTCTGATGCAAAGCCCACTTTAATTGGAATTCAGAAATCAGCTTGTGGTAAAGGTAGGAGGTATTATACTGTTTTGTTAATGTTTCTTTCATGAATTGTATTCTCCGAAACAGTGCTCTGGCCTACAGACTGCCTGGATCCATTGAGAATACACAACAGATACATTTAGCTTGACATGAGCTAAATCACAAAGCAGCTGTGAACATTGTTATGTTATGAGATAGTTTAGGGAAAACAATTATAAAGTCTGGAGTCTTGAGCCAAAAAGCAATTTCTACATAGCGGGTGGTTTATAGTTTATTATAGTTTATTGTTCCATGTGCTGCAGAACTCTTGATAGGAAGCAGAACCCAGCTGTACAGATGCATCAGAGCAGAGCTCTCTATTGCTCAAAGGACTACATGTGAGTCCTTCAAAAGTGATTTTATTTTACTGTGAGGAACAGGTGCTGATTTATCTTTTTCGGTGTGTTAACCTGTTTCCCCAAAAATAAGGCCTACCCTGAAAATAAGACCTAGCGTCATTTTCCAGGAGGGCTGCAATATAAGACCTACCCCTGAAAATAAGCCCTAGTTAAAAATGTTTGTAAAATCCTATTATTCACTCTATTACAGGAGTATATAATGTACAATGTGTGTGTTTCTGCAATATAATTGCGGGGAAGAGAGCTCCGGCGGGTAACAGAAGTGCAGAGCGGCCCTATAACAAATGTATTTGGCACAATTATATTACAGAAACACATACATTGTACATTATATAATACTGTAATAGAGTGGATTATAGGATTTTACAAGCATTTTAACTCAGTTCACACTGGGGATTCCTGACAGGCAGGGAGGGAGAGTGGGAGAGAAGACAGCACATTACATGGTAAGACCTACCCCGAAAATAAGCCCTACTGTGTCTTTTGTTGCCAAAATTAATATAAGACCCGGGCTTATTTTCGGGGGATACACGGTAGTACTGTGGTTTCCAAACTTAGGCTTGGGGGCCGGATGCCCTCTGCCCTATCTGGCCCTTGGGGCACTTTTCCTTCCACCGATGCATAACACTGACACCAACAAAGGGGTGTAATTCCTGTTCCTTACATCGACAACAGGGCATTATTTCTCCCACTGACACCAACAATGGTGCACCATTCATGCCACTGACACCAACAATGGTGCACTATTCATGCCACTGACACCAACAATGGTGCACTATTCATGCCACTGACACCAACAATGGTGCACTATTCATGCCACTGACACCAACAATAGTGCACTATTCATGCCACTGACACCAACAATGGTGCACTATTCATGCCACTGACACCAACAATGGTGCACTATTCATGCCACTGACACCAACAATAGTGCACTATTCATGCCACTGACACCAAACAATGGTGCACTATTCATGCCACTGACACCAACAATGGTGCACTATTCATGCCACTGACACCAACAATGGTGCACTATTCATGCCACTGACACCAACAATAGTGCACTATTCATGCCACTGACACCAACAATGGTGCACTATTCATGCCACTGACACCAACAATAGTGCACTATTCATGCCACTGACACCAACAATGGTGCACTATTCCTCTCCCTAATGCCAAAGATGCATTATTTACTCCAACTGTCACCAACACAATTTCTACTCCCAATAAGACAGAGACAGAGACAGAGATATAATTTTGCCCCTGTACAAATCATTAGTAAGACCTCATCTGGAATATGCAGTTCAGTTTTGGGCACCAGTTCTCAAAAAGGATATAGGAGAACTGGAGAAAGTGCAGAGAAGAGCAACCAAACTGATAAGAGGCATGGAGGAGCTCAGCTATGAGGAAAGATTAGAAGAACTAAATCTATTCACTCTTGAGAAGAGGAGAATAAGGGGGGATATGATCAACATGTACAAATATATAAGAGGTCCATACAGTGAACTTGGTGTTGAGTTATTCACTTTACGGTCATCACTGAGGACAAGGGGGCACTCTTTACGTCTAGAGGAAAAGAGATTTCACCTCCAAATACGGAAAGGTTTTTTCACAGTAAGAGCTGTGAAAATGTGGAACAGACTCCCTCCAGAGGTGGTTCTGGCCAGCTCAGTAGATTGCTTTAAGAAAGGTCTGGATTCTTTCCTAAATGTACAGAATATAACTGAGTACTAAGATTTGTAGGTATAGTTGATCCAGGGTAAATCCGATTGCCTCTCGGGGGATCAGGAAGGAATTTTTTCCCCTGCTGTAGCAAATTGGATCATGCTCTGCTGGGGTTTTTTGCCTTCCTCTGGATCAACTGTGGGTATGGAGTTGGGTGTATAGGATTTTACTGTGTTTTTTTATTTTGTTTTTTGTGGTTGAACTGGATGGACTTGTGTCTTTTTTCAACCTGACTAACTATGTAACTATGTAATAAGGATTACCAAATGTCAGTAAATTCATGGACAGTTTGTGAAATCCGTGATTTTTACAACTGTCCGTGAATGTCCATAACAGACACGCAGGGGTAGATTCAGATAGATTAGCGGATCTTTAGATCCGCGTAATCTATCTGATTTACGATCCGCCGGCGCAAGTTTGAGAGGCTAGTGCTGTACTCAGAAAACACTTACCTCGAAACTTGCGCCGGCGGATCATAAATCCCCCGGCGGAATTCAAATTCCGCGGCTAGGGGGAGTGTAGTATTTAAATCAGGCGCGTCCCCGCGCCGATTTAACTGCGCATGCGCCGCCGGCTAAATTTCCCAGCGTGCATTGCTCCAAATGACGTCGCTAGGACGTCATTGGTTTCGACGGGAATGTAAATTACGTCCATCCGTATTCGCGACCGACTTACGCAAACGCCGTAAAATTTCAAAACTCGGCGCGGGAACGACGGCCATACTTAACATAGGATACGCCGCATATAGCAGGGGTAACTATCCGCCGGAAAAAGCCGAACGCAAACGACGTAAAAAAAAAGCGACGGGCAGGCGTTCGTTTCTTAATCGGCGGATCTCATCATTTGCATATTTGTCGCGTATACAAATGGAAGCGCCACCTAGCGGCCGGCGGGAGATTGCAGCCTAAGATCCGACGGTGTAAGTCACTTACACCTGTCGGATCTAAGGGAGATCTATGCGTAACTGATTCTTATGAATCAGTCGCATAGATCCGACCGTCGGATCTCAGAGATACGATGGCCTATCAGGAGATACACCGTCGTATCTCTATCTGAATCTGCCCCGCAGACTGCATGTCTATAATGGACATTCATAGACAGATGTAAAAATCATGGATTTCACAAACTGTCTGTGAATTTACTGACAGTTGGCAACCCTGTTCCCAATGGCCACAATCCGCCCCCCCCCCCCCCCCCCCAGTGTGAAGGACAGTAAACTGGCTTTGTGCTTCTAAAATTTGTTTGTTTGTAGTACGTCTGTAGCTTTGTTGCAATTGGTAGCTAAGTCATAGATTTTTGGCATAAAGCAACCTTTTTCAACCCTTTTACCATGAAGAAACCCTTGAAATAGTTATCAGGTCTCAGGGAACCCCACTCAAATTATTGGATCTTCAACTCGTGGTACATTAGCGTGATCAGTAGGCTGTATACTGTAGACTTTTAAATGAAGAAATTAAAGAATGGGGTTTAATTAATAATCATGAATTTAAGTAAATGATAATAATGGCCAGAAAAAAAAAAATTGTAGTGAATCCTTAGTGGTCAGTGTAGAAATGACCTCTTACATTGGTGGTCAATGTAAAAGTCACCCATTACATTGGTGGTCAGTGGAGAAATTACCTTTTACATTGGTGGTAAATGTGAAAGTGAAATTACATTAGTGGTCAGTATAGGAGTGACCTCTTTCATTGGTGGTCAGGGTAGAAGGGACCGTCTACATTGGTGGTCAGTGTAGAAGTGACCTCTTCAATTGGTGGTCAATGTAGAAGTGACTTATTACATTGGTGGTCAGTGTAGAAGTGACCTCTAACATTGATGGTCAGGGAAGAAGGGATCCTCTACATCAGGGGTTTAATCTGCCTGTGGGAGTCATGCTTGTAACTGTGAGCCTTGCAGTTCCTCATGGGACATGTAGTTTTGCAACAACTGGAGGGCCACCAGTTTGAGACCCCTGCTCTACACTGATGGTCAGTGTGGAAGTGACCTCTTAGGCCCCGTACACACGACCAAACATGTATGCTGAAACTGGTCCGCGGGCCAGTTTCAGCATACATGTTCGGTCGTGTGTAGGCGCGAGCAGGCAGAATTCCAGCAAACATTTGCCCGCCGGGCCTTTTCCCAGCAGACAAATATTCCTGGACGTGTTTTAAAACCGTCCGCTGGAATCCTGCCCGCTCGGACATGTACGGTCGTCAGTACGTGGAAGCCTTTAAATGGCAGGCCCGCCCACGTCGCCACGTCATCGTCGCGGCGACGACGCGGACACGCCCCGCGTAGTGTTTACGCGCGGACTTCTGTACGATGGTTAGTACAACCATCGTACAGAAGCCCTCTGGCAGGCATGTACGGTGAAAACGGTCCGACGGACCGCTTTCATCGTACATGTTTGCTCGTGTGTACCGGGCCTCACATTGGTGTTCACTGTAGACATGTGGACAGGGATCCACAACCTAGGTGCCATATACGGTTGGGCGATGCTCCTTTCGTCCTTCAAGCTGAGTAGCTATTTGGAACTGTGCATAGATTGGGAGCGGCTAAGTATAAACCTGTTTGTTTTTAAAAAAAAATAATAATAATATTTACAATCACTTTAAATCTTTTGTTTCTATAATTTCTACACTGACCACCAATGTAATGGGTGACTTTTACATTGACCACCAATGTAAGAGGTCATTTTGAAACTGACCACTGACTGTTCACAAAAGATGACAAGGGAAATTTTTTTTTTTTTTTTAACAGCACGTAAAGGGCTCAATCACACCATTTGCAGTAAACTGCATTTTTTGTCATTGGATCAATGCAGGTCACTGCAAGGGTCTAGAAAACAATGGTTTTCTATGTGACTAGTTCATGCTATAGTGTTCTTCAAATACTTGCATGCATTTTAACGCAACACAATGCAGCAAAAATGATAGTAAACATATAAAAAAATTGTTAGTGTTTTGACCCTTCTGGGGAACTGTCACTTCATAATAGATGACATGAAAACGCATACCAACGCGCATAAAAACTCAATTTAGCGCAACACAATGCACAGGAAATTTCATGTCCAATGCACATCAAGGCACATGCATTTTTGATGCGCTGCAGAGAGTTTTTCATTATTAGTAGCTACAGCAGTACATACTACCTAACTAGAGATTATGGGCTAGATTCATAAAGCCCGCCGTAAGTTTGTGTGGGCGTAACGTATCTGAGATAAGTTACGCCGCTGTAACTTAGTGAGGCTGGGGCTGGATTCACAAAAAACCTGCACCCTAAGTTACGGCGGCGTAGCGTACATCTGCCGGCATAAGCGCGCCGAATTAAAATTCGGAAGAGGTGGGCGTGTTTTATGTAAATAAAACATGACCCCACGTAAATGACGTTTCTCACGAATGGCGCATGCGCCGTCCGTGAATGTATCCCAGTGCGCATGCTCCTAATCACGTCGCAAATAGTCAATGCTTTCGACGTGGACGTAATTTACGCAAAGCCCAATTCGCGAACGACTTACGCAAACGATGTAAAATTTTCAAAATTCGACGCGGGAACGACGTCCATACTTAACATTGGCTATGCCTCATATAGCAGGAGTAACGTTACGCCGAAAAAAGCCTTACGCAAACGACGTAAAAAAATCCGCCGGGCGCATGTACGTTTCTGAATTGACGTATCCAGCTCATTTGCATATTCTACGCTAAAATCGGCGGCAGCGCCCCCTAGCGGCCAGCGTAAATATGCAACTAAGATACGACGGCGTAAGAGACTTACGCCAGTCGGATCTTAGCCTAATTTCGGCGTATCTTGCTTTCTGAATACAGAAAGAAGATACGCCGGCGCAGCTTTGAATTTACGCTGCGTATCAATAGATACGCCGGCGTAAATTCTTGCTGAATCTAGCCCAGTATGTTTTCCTATTGGACAGCATGTCCTTATTTTTGATCCACTTGTTTCACACACTGAATACAGTCCAGTTTCATAAATGTTATAATGTAGTATCTCACCATACCGTGTAGATTGGTATCTGTGCATCAACGCTAGATATTAAACACCTCCACAGCGCATTAAATTAACTTCATGACATTTCACCAAACCGGATTACAAAATGATTTGTTTACATTTTAACTGCACCTCTTCAAACATACTAAATACAATAAAGCAGCACAGATAATACAAGCTGAATTTAGCTTTCCTAAAATGATGGATTTTGACGTTCATTTATATTCAAAACCATACACGTTTCCAGGGACATGAATTATTTAAGGACAAATGTACTGAGGCTGTTCTTGGAAATCAATGGGCTTTGTGTTTCTACAACACATGTAAGCCTGTAATAGATATTTTGATCATATCATAATTAGCAAGGTGCAAACAAAGAACAAAAAAAAAAAAAATCTGTCTAATCTTATCTGTGCGCTCACACATATAAGTAATGAATAGAAGTGGAAATAAAAGTCATTACTCACCAATCTATTTCTCCAGGAGCCGGAATACACTATACAACCACCCTCTACCTAGCAGTGAATTGATTGGCTCACATCCTTGAGTCCCCTCTTTCTCCAGGTTGTGGACCTGCAGTTTCTCCTGTGTGTGGCTCCTGCGGCACTGCTTGTTCCTCAGCACTGTGCACTTGATCTGGCAGAAGCAAGCATAACCAGAAGCTTTGAGACAGAAGGAGGGGGTGGGAGGAAGGAGGGAGCCAGCAGCCTTTATCCTTCTAAGGAAAATAGCAAGAATGCAATGGAGGAGGGAAGAGCGTAGCTGTTCAGAGGTGCAATATGTGCCAATCAGAGCCACAGGTCCCTATTGCTGCAGATCTTATCTTTTTTTTTTTTTTTTATGTTTTATGTAAATCTTAGCACACCGTTTACCTGTGATTCACTTAATGCTGGTGCGCTTTGTAGCAAATTTTTTTACAACTATATTTTATTAAAGAAATTGACGTAAGGAAATAGAGGTGTGCCAAGGGGGTAAATGTCTGCCAAGGTCCTGGTTTGAATGCCAGTGTCTGAGCCTGGCTTCTGCTACTATTAGAAGTGGATGCACCTGTTGTATTACAAACAGCGGTTTGGCCTTAATAAGGGATTGATGGTTGGATACCGCTAACAGACACGCTCAAGGGTGGTCCGAAAAGAACCAATATGTCATTTAAGGCCTGATGTACCAGCCAGGGTTGCCAACTTTCAGTACATTTACGAACAGTTTGTAAAATCTGTACTTTTTGCATCCTTGATTGTCCATTACAGACACATAGGGCCAGATTCACATAGAACTACGTTACGCTGCGGCGGCGTTACGTATCCCATTTACGTTACACCGTCGCAAGTTTACAGCGTAAGTGCCTGATTCACAAAGCACTTACCTGTAAACTTGCGGCGGCGTAGCGTAAATCCGCTCGGCGCAAGCCCGCCTAATTCAAATGGGGCGGGCACCATTTAAATTAGGCGCGTTCCCGCGCCGAAGGTACTGCGCATGTTCCGTCCATAAAATTACCCGACGTGCATTGCGTTTAATTACGCCGCAAGGACGTCATTGGTTTTGACGTTAACGTAAATGGCGTCCAGCGCCATTCACAGACGACTTACGCAAACAACGTCAAATTTAACATTTCAACGCAGGAACGACGGCCATACTTAACATGGGTTACACCACCTAGAGGGCACTCTTAGTTTTATGCGACGCATCTCTACGGAGACGACGTAAATTTAGATCGACGGGCAAAACGGACGTTCGTGAATCAGCGTAACTAGTCATTTGCATATTCCACGCCGACCGCAATGGAATCGCCACCTAGCGGCCCGGCCTAGAATTGCAGCCTAAGATCCGACGGTGTAACACAGTTACACCTGTCGGATCTTAGGGCTATCTATGCGTAACTGATTCTATGAATCAGCCGCATAGATACGACAATCGTATCTCAGAGATACGACGGCGTATCAGGAGATACGCCATCATATCTCTTTTGTGAATCTGGCCCATAGGCTGCATGTCCGTAACTGACATTTATTACCAGATCCAACAATTATGGATTTCACAAACTGTTTGTACATTTTCTGAAAGTTGGCAACCCTGGTACCAGCCTAGGTAGCACTGCACATCTTACACCTGTAACAGCTTTGTAGTAACAATAAAGATACGTTGTAGAAGAAAGAGCTGACAATATCTAAAAATCAGAAAAAGTGATATAGGCACCACTATTATTATTATTATACAGGATTTAGATAGCGCCAACAGTTTACACAGCGCATTACAATAAAAAGTGGAACAGCACAATTTACAATACAGTTCAATACAGAAAAAAAATTGTATTCCCAAACTCATAGTATTTTATTATTTCTTCAATGAAAAATGTTTTTTTTTTATTGGTAGAGAGGGTGTGCTTTCCTTGTTTTTCTTTCTTTCTTTTATATTTTGGATTGAATACTTAATAAAATATTATCTGTTTGGGAATACTCCAGGGGTGCCCAACCAGTGGCCCGCGGAGCCCTCTGATGTGGCCCGTGACCTCCTGCTCTGGGATGGAATAAAATAGAATAGAATACTGTTATTAAAGGTAAGTTTATTACTAATATCATAGTGTATAAATGGGCATATCTGTTCTGCAGTGGTTACTGGGCTGCTTTCATACTGATCCTCAGGTGCAGAGAAGTGCACCTGTGGGTTACCTGCACTGAGCCATAGACTTCTATTACCTGTGAGTTTGGTGTGCTGAGAGTAGAGTGGGCTCTATAGAGCCGAGTGGGCTGTCATCCACCCGCTCCGCTCATTGTGGCCCGCAACTGGTTACCAAGTCGCTTAAGTGGCCCTTACTCTTCAAAAAAGTGGGCACCCCTGGAATACTCAGTAGTTGTTCCCATATCAAATAAAGGCACCAAATCCTGTCGATCGCTGATCTCTTTTATGTTTTTCAGGTAGAGCCCAAACTCTCAAAGGTTGCCTACCTCTGGATTACAGGAATTATTTGCGAAAGCTGTGTGAATGCTGAGACATTTGCACAGTGATTTTTTTTATTATATATAAACCAGTCTAAAATAGTTCACCCAAAAGTGATATTTCTGTTATAGGTGGATCCTGATGGGGTGTAGTCAGCCCCTGGATTCTTAAGGTCTGGCACACTCTAGTAATAAGATCTCCCTGCTATAATCCCCAGCCCTGTTTCTCTCTACCTACCCGCATACCTTGCAAATACATTTTCTTACAATGGAAAAATGCATGGAGAAATACAGAGTGGAAGAGGAAGTTCAGGATGGAAAAGACAAACCTGTCTGATCAATCTTTATCTCTGTGTAAGGCCAGCCTGCAGGTACTTGCTGTTGACTTAAAGTGGTTGCAAAAGGCACAAGGTTTTTTTTACCTTAATGCATCCTATGCCTAGCTCCAGGGCAACTAGAAAACCCTGGGCATCTACTTACTATGGGGGTAGCACTACATATAAATGCATGTACAATGCACGTGTTGATCAGTTTTTCAAGTTTCCTGTGCAGGTTTTTCTACTATTATACTTTCTGGAACAGGCTGGAACCATTGAGATGAACTATAGTCACAGTATCAATACATGTCAGATGAGTAATAGCCCACTGAAGGTGGGGTTTTACTACTGTAACGCTTTTCTTAAAGCCAGACTATTGCATCTTTTCAGCTGCCAGGAGAACTTTGGTCGGGAAAAGTGGCCGCGTGTATGCTCCCTCACAGTGTTTCCCATAGGAAAACTGCGGGAAAAAAATGCTGCGATTCATGGCGAGAAAAAAGAGAACATGTTCTCATTTTTTAAACCGCAGTTTTCCTGACGGGAAAAACTATCGTGTGTACTAGGCATTAGTCAAAGAGCCATCAAAGTGAACAGTGACGGAAGGGCCATCTCTAGTTTAGTCTAGCTCATATATTCACCTAATAAAACAATCATTATCCAATACAGTTGTGTTAAAGGGCTTGTAAAAGCTTGTGTTTTTTCACCTTAATGCATCCTATGCCAATCAGGAGTGCAAGACCCCAGAGAGCCAAGACTCTTGTGGACATTACTGGATTGAGAGTGGGCTCAGGTAAGTATTAGGAGCCAACTTTCTGCACAAGTAAATGATGGACTGAGCATAAAAAGATAAAACAAAATTATGAACTAAGCATAAAAAGATAAAAAAAAATAAAAATTATGGACTGAGCTTTGTAGTAGCAACCTGAAGAGGTTAATCACCCTCTTGGAAATCCAAGCAAAGTCCTTTCACTAAGAATTAAATGAGGAGGACACCAGACACAATGCCCCCATAAACCCGCTGACTCTATACTGATGGTATAAGAGGGATGGCAGCAGCACACAGTCTGTAGGATCTTTCACACCAATCTGTACACACTAATGTCCTTGGATAATTGGCTGCCTCCTTCCAATATCTTTCAGACACTTTCTCCCTGTGATACCAGACTAGATCCTCAGACAACAGCCCCTCCAGTGGCGGCTGGTGCTCCATTTTTTTGGGGGGGGCGCAAACAAAACCCCGGCCAACCCCCCCCCCCCCCCCCCCGCCAACGTCACTCGCAGACAATGGGACCTGCAGACAGACAGACAGATATTCCGATAGATAGATAATTGGATAGACAGACAGACAGATAGATAGATAGATAAAGAGAGAGAGACATAGATAGATAGAGCTATAGATAGAGAGATAGATAGATAGATAGATAGATAGATAGATAGATAGATAGATAGATAGATAGATAGATAGATAGATAGATAGATAGATAGATAGATAGATAGATAGATAATTGGATAGACAGATAGATAGATAGATAGATAGATAGATAGATAGATAGATAGATAGATAGATAGATAGATAGATAGATAGGATAGATAGGATAGAGAGAGAGAGAGAGAGACATAGATAGATAGAGCTATAGATAGAGAGATAGATAGATAGATAGATAGATAGATAGATAGATAGATAGATAGATAGATACAGAGATAGATAGATAGATAGATAGATAGATAGATAGATAGATAGATAGATAGATAGATAGATAGATAGATAGATACAGAGATAGATAGATAGATAGATAGATAGATAGATAGATAGATAGATAGATAGATAGATAGATAGATAGATAGATAGATAGATAGATAGATACAGAGATAGATAGATAGATAGATAGATAGATAGATAGATAGATAGATAGATAGATAGATAGATAGATACAGAGATAGATACATACAGAGATAGATACATACAGAGATAGATAGATAGATAGATAGATAGATAGATAGATAGATAGATAGATAGATAGATAGATAGATAGATAGACACATAGATAGATAGATAGATACATAGATACATAGATACATAGATAGATAGACAGACACATAGATAGATAGATAGATAGATAGATAGATAGATAGACACATAGAGAGATAGATAGATAGATAGATAGATAGATAGATAGATAGATAGATAGATACATAGATAGAAAGATAGATAGATAGATATACACATAGATAGATAGATAGATAGATAGATAGATAGATAGATAGATAGATAGATAGATAGATAGATAGATAGATAGATAGATACAGAGATAGATAGATAGATAGATAGATAGATAGATAGATAGATAGATAGACAGATAGACAGATAGATAGATAGATAGATAGATAGATAGATAGATACATAGATAGATAGACAGACACATAGATAGATAGATAGATAGATAGATAGATAGATAGATAGATAGATAGACAGACACATAGAGAGATAGATAGATAGATAGATAGATAGATAGACAGACACATAGAGAGATAGATAGATAGATAGATAGATAGATAGATAGATAGATAGATAGATAGATAGATAGATAGATAGATAGACAGACACGTAGATAGATAGATAGATAGATAGATAGATAGATAGATAGATAGATATACACATAGATAGATAGATAGATACATAGATAGATAGATAGATAGATAGATACATACAGAGATAGATAGATAGATAGATAGATAGATAGATAGATAGATAGATAGATAGACACATAGATAGATAGATAGATAGATAGATAGATAGATAGATAGATAGATAGATAGATAGATAGATAGATAGATAGATAGATAGATAGACAGACACATAGAGAGATAGATAGATAGATAGATAGATAGATAGATAGATAGATAGATAGATAGATAGATAGATAGATAGATAGACAGACACGTAGATAGATAGATAGATAGATAGATAGATAGATAGATAGATAGATAGATAGATATACACATAGATAGATAGATAGATAGATAGATAGATAGATAGATAGATAGATAGATAGATAGATAGATAGATATACACATAGATAGATACATAGACACATAGATAGATAGATAGATAGATAGATAGATAGATAGATAGATAGATAGATAGATAGATAGATAGATAGATAGATAGATAGATATACACATAGATAGATACATAGACACATAGATAGATAGATAGATAGATAGATAGATAGATAGATAGATAGATAGATAGATAGATAGATAGATAGAGAGGGGGGACCAGATAGACACACAGAGAGAGAGAGAGGGGGGCATATAGACACACAGAGATAAGTGATAAGTTAAGCACAGCTGTAGGACGCTGTATTCAGAGCCCTCACACACAGACACAGACAGGAGATGTGTAAGGCTCTGATTGCTGGGTGAAGCATGGCACACGGCACCCTCCCCCTCCCTCCTGTCCTCTCTCAGTCCGATCACAGTACAGGCTGAGCATACAGCACAAGCTGCTGCCTGGACATGGATGGGTGGACAGGACAGACAATGAGACAAACAAAGTATTTTAATAAGTTTCCTACCTTAGAGTCCTCCGGGAGCCAAAACGAAATTAACACTGCCCTGGAAAGCACCACCCATTTCCTTTAGCAGAGAGGAAGCAGCAGGACCCAATTAGAGTGGAGACTGTTCAGACACTGTAGCGTGATTGGCTCGTGGCGCACAGCACATAGCCACATAGCTTCAAAAAAACCTGCAAATGAAGCGTCGTGCCTGCTTGTACTGGCATGACGTTTCAATGACGCTATAGCAGCCCACTGTGACCGGCGCCCACCCTGAGCATATAGTGCTGTTAAAGGACCTTTTTTTTTTTTCTTAAAGGGTCAAAAAAAAAAATTTTTTTTTTTTTTTTTTTTTTACTGGCTTTGGGGGAGGGGGGGGGGGCGGCGCCCAGGCGCCCCCTATGGACGGGCCGCCACTGCGCTATTCAGCTTTAGAAAACTCTGAGAAAAGTTGGCCCCCAGCTAGCCCAACTGAGGTCTCGATGAACCACAGGCACATGGCAGAATTGCCTAGGGAGCAAACATCCCCCTAGGGTCTGATCTCCTCTTCAGGGAAAAATACACCTCTGCTCTCAGTCTCAGAGTGTTTATATACACTCCCAGCCATCGCCTGGCCACCTCTCCCCAGGGATTGGCTAGGGATGCATAAATATTCAGCTGCTGATTAGACGTTCCCTGCCCACTATCTTCCAGAACATTTCTGGACATACAGAGGGAAGCAGAAAAATGACACAAATGTACTGTACATTTCAAATGCAAAAATTTTTAAAATATTCTGCCACTGTGCCCATCAAATGCTGCCAGTGTGCCGTCAAATGCTGTCACTGTGCCCATCAAATGCTGCCACTGTGCCATTAAATGCCGCCACTGTGCCATCAAATGCTGCCACTATGCCATCAAATGCTGCCACTGTGCCATCTAATGCTGCCACTGTGCCCTCAAATGCCGCCACTGTGCCAAATATTCATTCACTTTTCTAACCCACCTTGGTAGATTCTGATGCTTTGTGCTCCAAGTTCACCCTTCCTGAAAACTATTAGAGCCTATGGCTCTAATCAGGTGCTTCATAAATACACCCCCATCTCTGTAATTCAGGCGCCCGGCGTCCGAAAAGGGACCAGACGCCTGAATAGGGGGTGGCGGCAGCGGCCATGGATAGATTCATGTGGAATAATGAATTTATTTATAAAGGGGGTTGCTGGAGAGAGGGTGCCCCTTAACCACTTTAATACCAGGCACTTTCCCCTCCTGCCCAGGACAATTTTCAGCCGCCGATCACTACCTGCCAGCGCAAATCGAGAAAAGCTGTTTACTTCCTGGTTCACGCGATGATCAACTGTGATTGGTCACAGCTGATCATGTGGTAAGGAGCCTCCATCAGAGGCTCCTTACTACAATCGGAGATGCAGTGTGTCAGACTGACACACAGCACGAGCACCCCGGTTGAGACCATGTCATCCACAGGGTGACCTGCTTGTGTACTTGCTGGTCAGCGAGAGCTTCTCTACTGCTTTAGCTACTGGTCTCCGAGCCTCAGCCCCGACTGTGGCACAAATGGCCATTAGGACAGCACGTGCTGTTGTATAAGCAATGCCATGGTTTTGGCAACATAAATGTTGGCTTGCATATTGGTGCTAAGGGGGCATTCTTGTGATATATGGAATCTGCTCTGAAGATTGCATCTAGCATCTAGTAACACAAAGTCCCCAAAAGGTTGCAGGATTGGTTGTTCTGACTGATGTCTAAGAAGAAAAATAATTACCTCCTGATCATAGCAAACAAAACTGGGAGGTAATTAGGACCTACTCTAACTTACAGGGACATGTAGAGTGCATGTCTCTGTACGCAGTGTAGTAGAGTGGCATATACCCTCTCCCTGTCCCTAGTTGCTATGGTTGCTTCACAGCTGACAGCCTCCTAGCAACCAGTGATGCTGCAGAGGATAGAGCCTGATGGGCAAGCTGAGACACTAGTTTCCATAAGGTTTGCCGTTGCCTTGTAATTTAAAGCAAGCAGTGGGCAGATTTTATAGCCAAGCAGGCTGTCTATTGGTTAATGATCCGCCCATTGCCTACTGCAATCACAAGAGGCGCAGACTTCATGGGGAACTACTGTCTCAGTGAGTCCCCATCAGGTTCTACCCTTGGTACAAAACTCTCTGCTGCTGTGCTGTCTGACAGGTGTAGCAGCGGGGAGGAAGTACATTTGCTATGAGGGGTGAATAGGTGCCTCCACACTCGATTCTTACACCAGATTGATAGTCCTTTCTACAACAGGTACATGAATTTGTCCCCCACATCTGTTGCGCGGAGGCAGGTTGGAATGCTAAACAGTATTTTAGACACTGTTTATGAATGCTCCTGGGTATCTTTTAGAAACGAATACACTGAATGGGTAACTTCATCAACTTTCTTTGTTGAAAGGGTTAAACCTGGTACTGGTCAAAAATGCAACTGATTTTACTCAAATAGATTTTTTCTTTGTTGTGTCAAATCTTTGTTTCTGAAAAAAAGAATGTTTGATATGATGGTTTATAATTAAACCACCCATATATATAATGATCTGGATGTACAATCTTTGTAAATTCTCCTTTACGCCGCATGCACATGGGTGTTTGCAGACATAAAATATGTCTAGCATAAAATTCCAAGCATTTTCCCACGCCTGGGGAGCTGCAGCCGACCATAGAAGTGAATGGCCATTCGTCTTTGTTCTTTAATGCATCTGCAGGCATGTTGAGTCAGGCTTTGGTCCATTTTAGGGTTGCTCCTAATTTTGTGGAGGGCTCCAGGGAGTCCCTTTATAAGGTGGGCGGAGCTGGGGCTCAGGGTTTGCTGCTCAGGGGATCCGAGGACATGGAAGGCCTGCGGGAGGTTCTCTTTCTCTCCCCAATTTGAGAAAGGGGCTGCTGAGGGGTCCACTGAACAGTTTATGGGAAGAAGGTGATTCTCAACTGAGATTGAGCAGATTTCCACAAGGGACATTAAGCCAGGAGCTGGTGTGCGCAGCTTATTTCATTAGGGTGTGCACCCAAAGCTCAAACACACATGTATACTGTATATATATATATATATATATATATATATATATATATATATATATACAGACACACATATATTCATACACACACATACCCATACACTCTTATAAATACATTCTAAAACGTATTAAAACATGGATGGTGTCAGTAGGACAGTGGACGGTGTCAGTAGGGCAGATATTGGTGTCAGTAGGACAGTGGACGGTGTCAGTAGGGCAGAGATTGGTGTCAGTAGGACAGTGGATGGTGTCAGGTTTTTATTATTATTATTATTTTATGTTTATATTATCCACTTCCCGACCGCCTCATGTAGATATACGTCGGCAGAATGGCACGGACAGGCACATCAACGTACCTGTTTGTGCCTGCCTAGACGTGGGTCCGATCGGCACCCCCCCGCTACATGCGGCGGTCGGATCCCCTCGGGGAGCGATCTGGGACGACGGCGCGGCTATTTGTTTATAGCCGCTCTGTCGCGATCGCTCCCCGGAGCTGAAGAACGGGGAGAGCCGTATGTAAACACGGCTTCCCCGTGCTTCACTATGGCGCTGCATCGATCGAGTGATCCCTTATATAGGGAGACTCGATCGATGACGTCATTCCTACATCCACACCCCCCTACAGTTGTAAACACACACTAGGTGAACACTAAATCCTACAGCGGCCCCCTGTGGTTAACTCCCAAACTGCAACTGTCATTTTCACAATAAAGAATGCAATTTAAATGCATTTTTTGCTGTGAAAATGACAATGGTCCCAAAAATGTGTCAAAATTGTCCGAAGTGTCCGCCATAATGTCGCAGTCACGGAAAAAATCGCTGATCGCCGCCATTAGTAGTAAAAAAAAAAAATTAATAAAAATGCAATAAAACTATCCCCTATTTTGTAAACGCTATAAATTTTGCGCAAACCAACCGATAAACGCTTATTGCGATTTTTTTTTACTAAAAATAGGTAGAAGAATACGTATCACCCTAAACGGAGGAAAAAAAAATGTATATATGTTTTTGGGGGATATTTATTATAGCAAAAAGTAAAAAATATTGCATTTTTTTCAAAATTGTCGCTCTATTTTTGTTTATAGCGCAAAAAATAAAAACCGCAGAGGTGATCAAATACCACCAAAAGAAAGCTCTATTTGTGGGGAAAAAAGGACACCAATTTTGTTTGGGGGCACGTCGCACGACTGCGAAATTGTCTGTTAAAGCGACGCAGTGCCTTATTGTAAAAACCCCTTGGGTCATGTAGCAGCATATTGATCCGGTCCTTAAGTGGTTAAATTTTACAATGTTTTTATTATTTTTTACATTTTATTTTTATTTAATTTTTAAAAAAATGTAAGGAGCACCGTTAAGGGGCTTTGGTGAAATATCAAGGGTCTAAACAGATCCCTGATGTCTCACTTTTGAGACAAGGAAATTGACTGAGGACAAAGATTCCCCAGTTTCTTTCTCTGCACTGGACATTGAATGAATGGGAAGTGCTTTGTGCTGAGCAACTTCCTGTTCATTCATGAACTGAAGCCTAGTAAACTATGTCAGTGAGTGATCGGTACAGATCAGAAAACGAAGTGGGCCGCTAAATGACATATTTACCGTCCCCTTCCCCCGCTCTCCATTCTGAAATATGAGGCGCATATTTTATAATTTAGAGCTGGGGAAGGTGGCACCAGGGGTATATGCACCGCATTGGGTGATTAGAGTGTGCCCGGGCACACTTGGCACACCCAGTGCACATGCCAATGGCACCTAGTTTGAAATAATACTTAGGGATTGGATTTGGAGTTAGGGATTTAGGTAAAAGCTTTTACTAGATGATTAGTGTCACTTAGGGCCAGATTCAGAAAAGAGATACGACGGCGTATCTCCTGATACGCCGTCGTATCTCTGAATTCCGACGGTCGTATCTATGCGCCTGATTCATAGAATCAGGTTACGCATAGATCTCCCTAAGATCCGACAGGTGTAAGTGACTTACACCGTCGGATCTTAGGCTTCAATTCTAGGCCGGCCGCTAGGTGGCGATTCCATTGCGGTCAGCGTAGAATATGCAAATGAGTCGTTACGCCGATTCACGAACGTACGCTTGCCCGTCGCAGTAAATTTACGCCGTTTCCGTAAGAGATACGCAGCGTAAAGATAAAGCTGCCCCCTAGGTGGCGTAGCCAATGTTAAGTATGGCCGTCGTTCCCGCGTCGAAATTTGAAAATTTAACGTTGTTTGCGTAAGTCGTCTGTGAATGGCGCTGGACGCCATTTACGTTAACGTCGAAACCAATGACGTCCTTGCGACGTCATTTAGCGCAATGCACGTCGAGAAATTTTAGGGACGGCGCATGCGCAGTACGTTCGGCGCGGGAACGCGCCTAATTTAAATGATCCATGCCCCCTACCCGGATCATTTGAATTAGGCGGGCTTGCGCCGGAGGGATTTACGCTACGCCGCCGCAACTTTACAGGCAAGTGCTTTGTGAATCAAGCACTTGCCCGTAAAACTTGCGGCGGCGTAACGTAAATGCGATACGTTACGCCGCCGCAAATCTACCTGAATCTGGCCCCTAGATTCTTAGGGCTGAGGGCTTTGCAATGAAAACTAACAATGCCAAGCTGTCTGTTCCAGGAACTTACCACAATGATGACTCCAGTTTGTAGGAAATCGATAGGTAATACTTTTTCATCCCCAAACACTGCTGCTTCTGTTGTGAGCAGGAGCAGAAACACTTCTACAGGCATTGTGATGTACTCATGCATTAACAATGTGTAAATCCTGGTAATCCCACTGGTAGCACAGTGTAAATGTGAGGTGTGGGCTCACTTATTAACGCCGTTCTTTCTCCACAGGTGAAATTCCTCACACCACCTCTCTCCCTGCAGGCACATTATATTGCTGCTATTCCTAACCTCTCTCACAATTGCTGTCTCACCAGATGTGTGCAGTCCCAGTGCAGTTTCAGCTGGTTACGTTCAGTTACATACAGTGTATATATACAGCTGTGCTCATAAGTTTACATACCCTGGCAGAATTTATGATTTCTTGGCCATTTTTTTGAGAATATGAATAATAACACTTGAACACCCCCTTGGGATCTGAAGATCATATCATTTCACCCTTAGTGGCCAGAGTGGAATACCCTTACTGGGATGAGCTAATGTTGAATATAACCCACATAGTATACCCGAGGTTATGCCTGTGTTGTTGTTTCGACTTTTATCTCCCCCCCCTTGTGTCGCCCATAGAATGTTCCCGTTAAGGGGTGGGCGGGATTGGGGGGGGCTCCTATTGCCCCCCCATGCTCTGAAATTATATAACCTGAACATCCCATTGCCGTTTAGATATAATGTCTATGAATGTCATTCACGCTATATTCCCGAAATAAATACCTACTGTCGTGTAGCTAGAATAAAAAAAAAAAAAAAAAAAAAGAATAATAACACAAAAAAACTTTCACTGCTAGGCCCTGTGCTCCATTTTGTACACTCAGGCGGCATGTCAGGGGTCAGACCATTTTTGCAATTTTTCCTTTGCTTTTTTAGTTTTCACTTATAGCTTTCAGAATTTGTAAAAGACCCCCCAAACCATATATTTTCTGAAAGCACATGATCAGTAGAATAAATGTTTATCAAACCAATATATTTGCAAAAAATACAATACAACTGTAGCGCCTGTGTACTTTTCAGTACAGGTGCTATGTTAAATTTAGTAGGATGAGAGAGTTATTTGCTTTCATCGGGGTTGATCTGTTTAAATTTTGTCTGTCGCCAGCCCTGAACTGTCCTGTGGGTCATTCTGTGCTCCAGAGATGTAGTTCCATCTCTGGATGGCAGGTGGTGCCAGAGGGGTCCAGGCGGAGCCGCTCTTCCCCAGCAGCCAATTAGAGGAGCGTTTCCCTCACGGGGCATGCTGGGGAGGGGTATTTCTGTGACGGAGGCCATTGCTCGGGGTTCTTTGCGGGTTCCTGGTTCCACCTTTAGGGTGCGCGCACATCACGGGCCCCGGCGATATGGCCTACCAGGCCGGGCGCACGTGCTATGCAGAGTTCCTGACTCTGCGCCCTCAGGGCTCAGAGCAACTGAAGCTACAATGGGGCCCCAGTGACTTACTGGGTCCTCACACTTTGAGAGAAAGATCCCAAGCTGGCTGTGCTGTTTGGTGGGGAGTCGGTCTGAGGTGAGCCCGGAGGCAGGTGATCCAATAGGGCTTGGACAAAACCATCGGGGATCTGGGTGACCGAATACTGGCAGGAAGTATGATAGCGCAGATTTATTTTGTTTTTTTGTATTCTCCAAAAAAATATTCACAAAAACAGAAAAAGAATATAGCGAACACTGATCCCCCGGATTGCTCTCTGGAGAGCCAGGCCAAAAGTTTGCCTGATCTCTCTCCTTGCTCAAATATATGTTGGGATTGTGCAAGCAATTTCTTTTGAGTGAGAGAAGTATGGAGGGATACAATCTCTCTGGTTAGGGATTGTAATCAAGTGTATTGTTGGTGGGTCACGGGAACCGATATACAGCGTCTCCCGTATGGCAGCCGTGGATTCCTCCTTATTTAAGGTGGATCTCCTCTCCTTCCTAACATTGGCAATGATGAAAAATAGACAATTAGTGGTCGAAAGTCCTAAAATGGATACGGCACCTCATCCCTTAAATTGATTAAGAAGAAGGGTAGAGGGAGATGGGATAATCACGGTGCTACAAAGAGAAACTTATAAGTACAATTAAGTATAAAAAGTTTACTAAATACAAAAAAATATAAAAAGTCTGTTTAAGCACATGTACAGTAAATTATGAACATGGGAGCAAAACGTCATAGTACAGACAAATGGTCAGGTCTTCCTGACTAGTTTCGCCAAACCTTTGGCTTCATCAGGGGATTATCACGTGACCAGCTTAGTGAATAGCTCTAGAAAAACAAAACAGAGGATTTTTTGCAATTTTTTCAAAAAATAAATACATATACAAATTCATTACATGCATACAGTATGGCTAGGATAGATGGCAGAGCAATGAAGGCCAAGATTTCAAATAAGGTCCAGAAGTACTCACCCCCCACAGTGCAATTGTACACCAACAGCCCCAATGGGATAGAAAAAGGATGGTAAAAAAACCTACCCACTGTTCCCACAGGGATCATTCAGGAAACACATACCCCTGGAAAGGTAATATCGTATCCATAGAGGCCAAAAAGTGGCTGTAGAGGTCGATAAAAAAGGGACAATATTAGAAAAAAGCCCCCAACATAGAGGGAATAAGACCAAAAAATTATAATTATTCATATAAATAACGACTCAAGAAACATACCTAAAAAGACTGAAGATTAAAAGAAAAGGCAGGGGCGCTGTATTGGTTTAGGTATGGCTTGCCTAAATAAATAAAAACAGGAATAGCTCGGTCATTAAATTATTTTTGGTTAATAATTCAAATTAAATAGATAAAGAATAAAGAGGTAAAAAAGAAAAGAAGAAATACATTTAAGCATAGGGGCCCTGGAAGGCCCATATGACCACAGTAACCGTGTATCAGAATTAACCGTGGATATTAGAATTAATGACAGTGTAAACTTACAGTGTAAATAGCGCTGAAATAGTTGACTAGAAAAGCCCAAACAGAGAGTCAAACATTGGAGCTTGTCAGTGTTGACAAGTATTATGTCCAAGTCTACAGGGAGAAAAGAAGGATAGAAAGGTTGTAGATTAAGTAAAACTCCAAGAGGGAGAAACCTGATTGTGCCAAAGACGTAAGTAGAGTGATTGCATTAACTTACCAAAAAGCCAAATCTAAAGCCTTGTACACACGATAGGTTAACCAGAGGACAACGGTCTAGAGGACCGTTGTCATAGGTTAACCGATGAAGCTGACTGATGGTCTGTCATGGGTACACACCATAGGTTAAATAACCGATCGTGTCAGAACGCGGTGACGTAAAACACAACGACGTGCTGAAAAAAACGAAGTTCAATGCTTCCAAGCATGCGTCGACTTGATTCTGAGCATGCATGGATTTTTAACCGATGGTCGTGCCTACTAACGATCGGTTTTGACCTATCGGTTAGGAATCCATAGGTTAATTTTAAAGCAAGTTGGCTTTTTTTAACCTATGGTTGAATAACCTATGGGGCCCACACATGATTGGTTTTGACCGATGAAAACGGTCCGTCAGACCGTTGTCCTCTGGTTAACCTATCGTGTGTACGAGGCCTAATACAGCAGCAGCGCCCCAGTTGGACAGCGATGCTGCTCTTATGGTCAATCTTTTTATAGCCCCCCACCCGGCCGGCATCTTGCGTCGCCCCGCCCCGAGCGGACCAATGACGTCAGCCACGCATGCGCACAAGGCGTCACAGGTGCAGGACGTACAGCGACCACACAGAACACAGCAGGAATGGGCAGTCACCCTGCAAAGAGGGTGGAGAAATGTAAAAAGGACGCAGGGATTGCCAGTGCTAATCACGGCCGACATATAGCGGGCCAAGTGTGTGAACACAGCTTAACCCTTGGGTGTCCATACAGCCACAGACTCAAGGGCCCGGCACCAAACCAACGGTAGGGGTCCTTAACTAGATCCATGCGAGGAAACAGGACCAAAGGGGGAAAGGGGAAGCAGAGGGGGATATAGACAAAACAGGACCTCTTGGAGTTTTACTTAATCTACAACCTTTCTATCCTTCTTTTCTCCCTGTAGACTTGGACATAATACTTGTCAACACTGACAAGCTCTAATGTTTGACTCTCTGTTTGAGCTTTTCTAGTCAACTATTTCAGCGCTATTTACACTGTAAGTTTACATTGTCATTAATTCTAATATCCATATATTACTGTGGTCATATGGGCCTTCTGTGGCCCCTATGCCTAAATGTATTTCTTCTTTTCTTTTTTACCTCTTTATTCTTTAGCTACTGTATTTAATTTGAATTAATAACCAAAAATAATTGAATGACTGAGCTATTCCTGTTTTTATTTATTTAGGCAAGCCATACCTAAACCAATACAGCGCCCCTGCCTTTTCTTTTAATCTTCAGTCTTTTTAGGTATGTTTCTTGAGTCGTTATTTATATGAATAATTATAATTTTTTGGTCTTATTCCCTCTATGTTGGGGGCTTTTTTCTAATATGGTCCCTTTTTTATCGCCCTCTACAGCCACTTTGTGGGCTCTCTGGATACGACTTTACCTTTCAGGGGGTCTGTGTTTCCTGATTGATCTCTGTGGGAACAGTGGGTAGGTTTTTTACCATCCTTTTTTTTATCCCATTGGGTCTGTTGGTGTACAATTGCACCATGTGGGACGTTATGTGGGGGGTGAGCACTTCTGGACCTTATTTGAAATCTTGGCCTTCATTGCTCTGCTATCTATCCTAGACATACTGTATGCATGTAATCAATTTGTATATGTATTTATTTTTTGAAAAAATTGCTAAAAATCCTCTGTTTTGTTTTTCTAGAGCTGTTCACTGAGCTGGTCACGTCATAATCCCCTGATGAAGCCAAAGGTTTGGCGAAACTAGTCGGGAAGACCTGACCATTTGTCTGTACTATGACGTTTTGCTCCCATGTTCATAATGTACTGTACATGTGCTTAAACAGACTTTTTATCTTTTTTTGTATTTAATAAACGTTTTATACTTAATTGTACTTATAATTTTGGTTTCTCTTTGTGGCATCGTGATAATCCCATCTCCCTCTACCCTTCTTCATTGGCAATGATGGATGTGATCATTCTTTGAATAAAAAAAGTTTGGACGAAAATGATGATCCTTAATGTGCTAGTAAATATCTACATATCGTATAGGTTCCAGTATCCAGCTGGCTGTTGCTACAGCACCCCGTACTCTAAGAGCTTATTACAGGAATGTGTGTGATGGGAATATGGACTGTGGAATCCCACAAAGGGCTGCTGTGAGATTGAACTAGAATAGCTCATTCTAAATCATAGAACACAGCCTTTCCATGAAGCTCAGAGGTGGTCCTATAGCCTACATCAAGGCATTCATAAAAAGAACAGTACAAGTAGAAGTTAGAAGATTGAGAAAAAGGTGAAAAGAAGCAGAGAAAAAAAGAAAGAAAAAGGGGAGGATGAGAAATTAAAGAAGAAATATAGCCGATCACCATGTACCAGACTGCAGACCCCCCTATCCCACCCCTCACAGGGACTGGAGGTAGTAGCTGCTGTCTTTTAATAACGGGACACTCACCTGTCCAGGGATCCAGCGCTGTCCTCCCCTGGGCTAATTCTCCACTAGCCTTGGGTTCCCAGCGCCGGCAACTGTGGGCAGCTGACTGTGCAGCTTCACAGCAGGCTGCCCACTACGCATGCCTGAGCCGTGCTGCTCTTTGGAATGGTCCCACAGTTTTTTGGGACCTGTGACAAGAGGAGAACTTCCATTTGGATTACCTAGGCGATTTGAGCACAAGGGGGAGCAGGTACCTGTCAAAACGAAATACCCACTTCCCCCCTGAAAAAAAAAGACCTGCCAAATATGGCAGAGGAGGGGGGGATTCAAAGTGGAAATTCCACTTTGGGGTGAAGCTCTGCTTTAAGATTATCCACTAGGCTTGTATATATATGTATAAAAATCTGCATGTTCTTTAACGTATTTCCCTTGTTCTAATGAGTTAAATATCTCCCTGAAATGGAAATGCATAATGTGCTCACATTTTAACTCATGTATCAAGAAGCATTTTGACACTTCATTGAATGAATTTATTATTGTCTTTTGTCTTGATTTCCTTTATACAATCTTTCTGATGGTTTCGTCATTTACGGACTTTAAAAAATGAAGAACGCACGGTCAGAAAATCTGAAGATAAATGTCGTCCGGTGTACGATCTGTCGATTTTCTGATCGTTAGTATGCTGCTTTTGACAGCCGACTACGAATTTTCGGCAGACAAAAATTTGATGTGCAGGCTTAGAAAAATGTTTTCTGATGTGACCACAACGTCCGATTTTCGGACCATTAGTACAGTTTTCTGACCAAAAAAAAATCTGAAGAGCAAGACCAGGCATGCTCAGAAATGAAAAGAACACATACAAAACAATTCAACACATTACGTCACTTTTGACGTTGAATTTTTCTTCAAATTTTCTGATGGTTAGTACTCTCTTCACTTTTGATTTCAGACTAGTATGAAACAAAAAACTGACAGAAATTCATCCAATAATCTGACCGTGTGTACAAGGCTTTTATTCTGTGTGTCTGTAAAGTCTATTTAATAAAATGTTTGTTCTGTGCGTCTGTAAAGTCTATTTAATAAAATGTTTGTTCTGTGTGTCTGTTACGTCTATTTAATGAAATGTTTGTTCTGTGTGTCTGTTACGTCTATTTAATGAAATGTTTGTTCTGTGTGTCTGTAAAGTCTATTTAATAAAATGTGTGCAAAAAGTATTTTTTCATGCACGCCGAAGATATAATTAGTTACTGATAGGCTTCCAAATAGTGGGGTGGTCTTTGTATGCTACTCCGCATATTACAGTATGATGTCAATTTTCTGAAGCATTACTTTTGTGTAATTTTGCTCATGTTTAATTTCTAAAATTTTAATAATAAAACACTACAGTAAAATTATAGAACCAAACTATCCCTGTGGGCACTTCAGGACAATGGGCAGAATCTGCAACAAATTGTGCCCCCTCCTGGTGATTTCACAGACAAATCTGACAGCTACATCACTGCTCATTCTTGACTATAGGGGTCCCTTTATGATTGCATCTACAATATTGTGCTGGGTCCTATATAGGCTTTTGTTTCCACTCAATATGGCTAATTGTTAAATAATGAGACATGGTTGTGCAGAGGGGTGTGTGATTAGTGTTGCGAGCTGGGTACAATTGTTGTGTGGGAGGAAAGATATGCGTGACAAACAACTCCTGATCTTGCTGTATTGTGTTTTTGAGGCTCACCCAGTAATGCAGCCCTTTTAACGAGAGCGAAAGTGCATAGTACAATAAAGTAATTCACAGCATAGTACTCTTCTTCTCACTGGCTATGTTGACAGGCTTGCAGAGCGGTGCATTCAAGGCTGTGAATCCTGAATTTTTAATAGTTTTGCATAAATACAACCCAAAACATGATCTGTGTTTCACACGCTAGATAATGCGGATTTAATAAACAAAGGAGTTAAACACATTATATTTATTCATTTATCATTTAGGAAACACCCTAAGCACTCTGTGTGGTGCCGATTCCCCCAACTGCGTGGGCTCCCCCCCCTGTGTTGCGCACCCCCCCACTGCAGAGTTGATGGCTTTCCTCCCCCCAGCTGCTGCGGGGATGTTTCAGGATGGAGAGTGGGGGAAGAGGCTAATCAGTTGCTAAATGTTGTACCTTCATTAAATGTAACCATATTGCTACACTTAGAGGCTCCTCTCTTCTCTTTTATACTCAGTTGTGACATGACGCTACTCTTATATCAAGACATTGCTTGTTTATCAAGGCAAAATGTATTAAAAAATGTTGCTCGTCTTGCAAAACGCTCTTAAACCAAGTTACTCTCAAACCAAGTGTAGCGCTACCTCCTCAGGAGCCGCTGGTTAGATTTGGGATCAGCGTATTTAAGTTATCTCCGTGATGTGTCTAGGGGTAATGATGGTGATGAGAGCAGTAACGGAATGTCCAGACTGTTGGTTGACGTTTCCAATGCTTTATTTCTGGTCCAACATGACCAACAGTCAACTTGAGGTAGACAGTGTAGATTGGTGAAAAGAGAATAAACTTTGCAGATTCAGGCTATAGATACAAGAAGCAGTCCTGCCTCCAATAACTTGTCATGTCGCCACTCCAGCCGGAGTGGGTAAAGTGCCCCTGGACAGACCCCTCTCACAGGCCTGGCAGCCAGAGCGTCACTTAGAACTTTTTGGGGAGGAACGGGTCTCTGCCACAGACCCGGCTCTATTGGATTTTCTGGATTGGTAAGGGACCCCTGCAACAGGCCCAATGTATCAAGAGCGTGAATAGTAGAGCGAATCCTCCCCGTTAATGATCAGCCTGAATCTCCCTCAGGTAGACTTCTTGTCCTTGAGTCACCGACTGACAGTTTGCAGCATACAACCTGTCAGTGTCCGGCCACCCAGATCCCCAATGGTTCGTCTAAGCCCTGTTGGATCACCTGCCTCCGGGTTCACCTCAGACCGACTCCCCATCGAACAGCACAACTCGCTTGGGATCTTCTTGGTGTGGATGGGGAACCCAGTCAATCACTGGGGCCCCTTTGCAACATCAGTTGCCCCGGGCCATGAGGGCCCAGAGTCGGGAACTCAGTGTAGCACGTGCGCCCTGGCCTGGTAGGCCATATTGCCGGGGCCCGTGATGTGCGCACACCATAAAGGTGGGTGCCGCACCTGGAACCATGAACCCGCAAAGAACCCTGAGCAATGGCCTCCACCACAGAAATACCCCTCCCCAGCATGCTCCGCGAGGGAAAACTCCTCTAATTGGCTGCTGAAGAGAAGCGGCTCCGCCTGGACCCCTCTGGTGCCACCTGCCACCCAGAGATGAAACTGCATCTCTGAAGCACAGAATGACCCACAGGACAGTCCAGGGCTGGCGACAGCCAAATTTAAATGAATCAACATGGATGAGAGCAAGTAAGTCTCTCATCCCACTAAATTTAACGATAGCATCTGTACTGATAAGTACACAGGCGCTACACAAGGTTTTACTGTATTTATATTCCTTATGCTGCTAGCATATCATATTTTTTTTCTTGTCAATTGTGTTTATTGAATTTCAATAGTTAACATCAAAAGTGCAGTTGATATATTACATACAAAGATACAAGTTATGGTAGCGGAAGTAAAGATCATATACAAGTATATAGTATCAAACTGAAGTTCCAATAATATTTTAGGATATTGTGACTTAAAGGGGTTGTAAAGGTAAAAAAAAAAAAATCCCTAAATAGCTTCCTTTACCTTAGTGCAGTCCTCCTTCACTTACCTCATCCTTCCATTTTGCTTTTAAATGCCCTTATTTCTTCTGAGAAATCCTCACTTCCTGTTCTTCTGTCTGTAACTACACACAGTAATGCAACACGTTCTCCCTGATGGGAAGAAAGCCTCTTGAGGGGGGGGGGGGGGCGAGCAGGAGGGTCAATACGCCCACTAACACACAGCTTCTTTCTCTATCTGCAAAGTAGAGAGTGTCCTGACACTCCTGCTCACCCCCTCCCCCCTCAAGAGGCCTTCTCCACACTAGGGAGAAAGCCTTGCATTACTGTGTGTAGTTACAGACAGAAGAACAGGGAGTGAGGATTTCTCAGAAGAAATAAGGACATTTAAAAGCAAAATCGAAGGATGAGGTAAGTGAAGGAGGACTGCACTAAGGTAAAGGAAGCTATTTAGGGAATTTGTTTTTTACCTTTACAACCCCTTTAACTAATGAAGATGGAAATCTAGTGTAGCGCCTGTGTACTTATCAGTACAGGTGCTATGTTAAATCTAGTGGGATGAGAGACTTACTTGCTCTCATCTGTGTTTGATTTAGTTAAAGTTGGCTGTCGCCAGCCCCGAGCTGTCCTGTGGGTCACTCTGTTCTCCAGAGATGCTGTCTCATCTCTGGACGGTGGGTGGCGCCAGAGGGGTTCGGGCGGAGCCGCTTTTCCCCAGCAGCCAATTGGAGGAGTTTTCCCTCGCGGAGCATGCCGGGGAGGAGTATTTCTGTGGCAAAGGCCTTTGCTAGGGGTTCTTCATGGGTTCCTGGTTCCGGGTGCGGCACCCACCTTTAGGGTGTGCGCACATCACGGGCCCCGGCGATATGGCCTACCAGGCCGGGGCGCACGTGCTACGCGGAGTTCCCAACTCTGGGCTCTCATGGCCCGGAGCAACTGATGCTGCAAGGGGGCCCCAGTGACTTACTGGGTCCCCCAACTCTATTGAGAAGATCCCAAGCGAGTTGTGCTGTTTGATGGGGAGTTGGTCTGAGGTGAGCCCGGAGGCAGGCAATCCAACAGGGCTGGAACAAACCATCGGGGATCTGGGTGACCGGACACTGACAGGTTGTATGCGGCAAACTGTCGGTCGGTAACCCTAAAAGTATATACTGGGAGGATTCGCTCTACTATCTGAACTTTCAAGCACTAGGCCTGTGGCAGAGGTCTCATCTTTAAACCTTGTACTAGGCCTGTGGCAGAGGTCTCATCTTTAAACCTTAAATCCTATTAGAGCCAAGTCTGTGGCAGAGACTTGTTCCTTTCCCAGAAGCTTAAGTGGAGCTCTGGCTGCCAGGCCTGTGAGAGAGGTCTGTCCAGGGGCACTTTACCCATTCCGGCTGGAGTGGCGACGTGAAAAAAGTATAACTATTGAAGGCAGGACTGCTTTCTTTATCCAAGGCCTGAATCTATGAAGTTTGTTCTTCTTTCACCAACCTATACTGTCTACCTCAAGTTGACTGTTGGTCGTGTTGACCAGGAATAATAAAAGCATTGAAAACGTTAGTCAACTATATGGACATTCCGTCATTGCTCTTACTGCCATCATCATCCCTGTTCTCATTTCGAGCGGAGGATCCGAGACTTTGGGACTGTCCTGCCCTCGCTGCGAGGAGTTGTCTGTGCGGATCCTGCCGTTTGCTCGGTGCCCGAGATACCGGGTCTACCTATTCGCCGTTAAGCCACCTGCTAGAGCTCCCCGGGAGTACCGGGTAAATTGGATCTCTGGGACTGTTACCGCGGAGGAGGAAGCCACATGGCCGGAACCCTCCCCGTCGGTGGAGATCGTGGAGCCGGAGGCTGCGAATTCCGAGGTCATCACCGTTTCGTCTTCCTTGACCCTGATGTCGGCTACCTCGCCATCCCACTCACCGGAGGTAAGCCCGATAGACGAGACGGAACAAGATGACGATCTGACCAGTGTGACGAGTGCACAGACCGAAGCCGTACCGGAGACCACCACAACTACAGCGGTCTCCGTGTGGCATGCTACCCTTGGAGAGGGGCCTGCACAGGCCTCCCGCGGCTGCGGTCGAGGCCTACCTGCCCGTCGTTCATTACCGGACTGGCCAAGGGGCCCAGCCAAGGCCTGCGGTTACCCACCTGCGGAGGAATTAGACTCCTCAGACTTTGACTCGTTCTCAGATGACAATGTAATTGACGACCATCTGTTTGAACCTATGTTCCCGGAGTCGCAGGGGTTTGGAGGATCTTGGGCCCCCTACGTTACAAGACGGAAGAAGCGCTCTGGCCGGAGCGCACCGCGTGGGTCCGATGCATCGAACCGGGATGTCCCGCAGCTAACCTGCGGAGGCAGTGAGTCAGTTCCTGTCCCTGTTCTTGCCCTCACCGCTCCCATGCCCCCTGCCGTGCCTGCTCTCAGAAGGGCACCGGATGCTATTGTGCTGCCGGGACGCGGAGATCCACGTACGCTGCCCAACTTGGCCAGGTTACAGCGCCTGGTGATACAGAAAGTTGCCACCAAATACGGGTATGAATACACATACGTGCCATCCTCTCTCCTTTACCAAGTTGACCAAGAACGAGAGGGCTGGGCTCATGAGGCTATATGGGCCCATTTGAATATACCCCGGATCATCAAGGGCGCGGACTTGAACCTGGCCCATTTAAATCCCCGATTGGAGCACTGTCTCTGGGAATGGAGCTGGGGCCGTCATATTTACCACGACCGAGTGGTGTTAAAATGCCCTGGAAGAGAGGATCAGGTTTTCTCAGTGACATCCACAACTGCCAGATGTGACCTTGTTTCTTTACCAGACCCTCGGTTCTACAAGTAGGTCTCATGCCCGTGTTATCTGACCTACCACTTTTCAAGAAGCTTTGGACTAGGGTTCTCGCCCCCCACTCAAGTTTGTGTTTTTTTTTTCTCCTGCCTTTCCGGATCCACATTATTTTATATGTGAAGAACTTCGGGGGGTGGGTTCAGCCAGTTAGAGTGGGGCCTTGCCAACTTGTTCACAGCATCAAAAGAAGACTCAGCGAAGGGAATGCTTCATTTTTTATTTTTTCCCTCTTGCTGCTATATCTTCGGAATTGATATTGGACTGCCGTGTGATACCAGCGCACTGACCGCTAGGGGCAGTGTTCTGCAACATCTTATTGCAGGACTTAAATGTACATATTGAGTTTTATTTCTTGCAGCTCAGAGTAGAAAGTAATGCTCAGCACTCCCTGGGAGGAAGGGAAATATCACTCTCTGACGATTTGTAAATAGGAAACTTATTAATATATTAGAGTTTATAAATTTTGTATTGTATGTTTTTTTTTATATTTTCTATGCAGGTTATTAGACCCACCTACTATAAACACTGTCGGAGACTGAGGCAGAATAGATAGATAGGGTTGTGTATGTTATTGTAGTGTTGTGTAATACCATAGTTGTTACTGTAATATTCAAGGAAGCTAACATTTATACTTCAAAGTTATGTAAATGTTATCTCCTCTTTTCCTACTTTCCTTTACTGTTTTAGCAGATCCAGGCTGGCATTCAGGCTTGAATGCCTTGGGACACTGTGGACAGTGTCATTTCAAGTGGGGGGAGTGTGTAGCGCCGGTGTACTTATCAGTACAGGTGCTATGTTAAATCTAGTGGGATGAGAGACTTACTTGCTCTCATCTGTGTTTGATTTAGTTAAATTTGGCTGTCGCCAGCCCCAAGCTGTCCTGTGGGTCACTCTGTTCTCTTGAGATGCTGTCTCATCTCTGGACGGTGGGTGGCGCCAGAGGGGTTCGGGCAGAGACGCTTTTCCCCAGCAGCCAATTGGAGGAGTTTTCCCTCGCGGAGCAAGCTGGGGAGGAGTATTTCTGTGGCGGAGGCTTTTGCTAGGGGTTCTTCGCGGGTTCCTGGTTCCGGGTGCGGCACCCACCTTTAGGGTGTGCGCACATCACGGGCCCCAGCGATATGGCATACCAGGCCCGGGGCGCACGTGCTACGTGGAGTTCCCGATTCTGGGCTCTCATGGCCCGGAGCAACTGATGCTGCAAGGGGGCCCCAGTGACTTACTGGGTCCCCCAACTCTATTGAGAAGATCCCAAGTGAGTTGTGCTGTTCAATGGGCAGTTGGTCTGAGGTGAGCCCGGAGGCAGGCAATCCAACAGGGCTGGAACGAACCATCGGGATCTGGGTGACCGGACAATGACAGGTTGTTTGCGGCAAACTGTCGGTCGGTAACCCTAAAAGTATATACTGGGAGGATTCGCTCTACTATCTGAACTTTCAAGCACTAGGCCTGTGGCAGAGGTCTCATCTTTAAACCTTGTACTAGGCCTGTGGCAGAGGTCTCATCTTTAAACCTTAAATCCTATTAGAGCCAAGTCTGTGGCAGAGACTTGTTCCCTTCCCAGAAGCTTAAGTGTCGCTCTGGCTGCCAGGCCTGTGAGAGAGGTCTGTCCAGGGGCACTTTACCCACTCTGGCTGGAGTGGCGACATGAAAAAGTATAACTATTGAAGGCAGGACTGCTTTCTTTATTCAAGGCCTGAATCTGTGAAGTTTGTTCTTCTTTCACCAACCTATACTGTCTACCTCAAGTTGACTGTTGGTCGTGTTGACCAGGAATAATAAAAGCATTGAAAACGTCAGTCAACTGTCTGGACATTCCGTCATTGCTCTCACTGCCATCATCACCCCTAGACACGTCACAGAGGTAACTTAAATACACCGATCCCAAATCTAATCAGTGGCTCCTCCGGGAGTAGCGCTATGTGAGGTTCTGAAAGAGTACCCCTTTATGTTTTAACTAGAATAAATTAGAAATAATTTATTTGTATGCCTACGTAGAGAAGATAGCAGAAGAATGTGTAGATGGCATTTAACTTAGTTTGATAACATTGTAGCCTGCAGTTAGCACCATAAACATAACAAGAATGTGTTTGTTTTCAGGAAATACCAGATTACCTGAAGCTAGTGTATCATTACTGAAGACAATAGAATTACCTGCAGGCAAAATAGTATATGTGTTGTTTGAAACCTAACATGCTATTGTATTGTGTAAACATTGTGTCCTGCTGTAATTGGTTGCACCGCAGGGGGGTTTCCTAATGATGAATGCATAAATATGCTGTGTGACAAATAAACCAGTGGTAGTTGAAATCCACCATAATACAGAGTGGCTTTTAATTATCCGATGCGCATCAAAGGTTCTTCCACACACCCAAGAGTCCAACCCGGGTTCAGAGGAACAGTACCAACCTTAGACGCTACACTAGCATCACGCAAAAGAATTATATTTTATGTTGAAAATGAAAGATTAAAACTCAGAGTACATATTTATAATATAATCTCAGGTGCTGGAGAGAGATACAAAACAAAAAAGAAATCAAAGGCCGTTTACTGTTGGTCGTGTTAACCAGGAATAATAAAAGCATTGAAAACGTCAGTCAACTGTCTGAACATTCCGTCATTGCTCTCACTGCCATCATCACCCCTAGACACGTCACAGAGGTAACTTAAATACACCGATCCTAAATCTAATCAGTGGCTCCTCCGGGGGTAGCGCTACACTAGCATCACGCAAAAGAATTATATTTTATGTTGAAAATGAAAGATTAAAACTCAGAGTACATATTTATAATATAATCTCAGGTGCTGGAGAGAGATACAAAACAAAAAAGAAATCAAAGGCTTGCGTTAAATTATGGAACAATTATATCATATATTTTTTTATTAATTTTTTTTACATTTCTTCTGTTACTTCCTGTTTTTTAAAAGGTTAGAGGTTTCAAATGTCGACATACTATGTTTTACAGATTGGTGGCATTAGCTGTCCCCGAATCATTTGTATGTTGTAATTAGGGTTGATGGCCTTGCACCACGACCACGCTTCTGCCTGCTCTCTGCCAGTTCTCCCTGTCTGATAACGACCCCGACCTGGAACCTGACCTCACACCTGCTACTGATTCTGTATCGATCTGCCCATCAGCTGCTGACCCAGCCAGCTGGACTTCAAAACCAGACCTGAGCTCCTGCATGTCTTCTGCTTACTTGCGTGCAGTTCCACTTGTACGCACTTGCCTGCTGATCCTGTACTGGTATTATCACATCCGCTAATCCAGTGACCGATTCCCTATCAGTTATCCTCCACGAACCTGTGGCTCCCATTCATCTGTACCAGCATTCTGCAGTCCAGAAAAGGTCTTGTGCCACTCCTTGTCCTTGAGCTACCTGTCCACCCTATCAGGGACCCTGAAGAACAACTTACCAAAAGATATTGATAAGATAGAACAAGTCCAGGGATGGGCAACAAAAATTATCAACGGTCGGAGGAATAAACCATATTAGAAAAGACTGCAGGAAATTACAGCCTGGAGGGGAAAAAAAAGGAAAGGATGAACATGACTGAAACCTTGAAATACATAAGGGGTGTGAATGTGGTTCAGGAGGGCTGTATCTTCAATATAAAGCTAAGATCAAGAACACTGGGACATGATCTCAAACCAGCAGTTGGAAAGAAAAGTCTTATTTTACTAAAAGTGTAGTTGCTGCTTTGAACAGATTTCCAGCACATATAGAGAGTGGTTCTAGAGGTAGAAGTTTTTTTTTTTACCTTAAAGCGGTAGAAAACCCCACTTGGTCATTTTTACCTACAAGTAAGGCCCCGTACACACGACCGAACATGTCTGCTGAAACTGGTCCGCGGACCAGTTTCAGCAGACATGTTCGGTCATGTGTAGGCCCGAGCGGACAGAATTCCAGCATACATTTGCCCCGCCGGGCCTTTTTCCAGCGGGCAAATATTTCTGGACTTGTTTTAAAACAGCCTGCTGAAATCCTGTCCGCTCGGACATGTTCGGTCGTCTGTACAGACCTACCGTACATGTCCGAGCGCCCGCCATCCCTCGCATGTGTCGAATGACTTTGACGCATGCGTGGAAGCATTGAACTGGCAGGGCTGCCCACGTTGCTGCGTCATTGTCGCGGCGACGGCGTAGACACGCCCCGCGTATTGTTTACGCGCGGATTTCTGTATGATGGTGAGTACAGCCACCATACAGAAATCCCCGGGCAGACATGTACGGTGAAAACGGTCCGGCGGACCGCTTTCATCGTACATGTTTGGTCGTCTGTACACGGCCTAAGCCTTAATATAGACTTACTTGTAGGTAAAATTAATATCTCCTAAACATGCACCATTTAGAAGATATTCACCCTGCATGCAGCCACTTACGTCACCAGTGCATGCGCTCTGAAGGCCTGGAATACCTAGAGCTTTGTGCTGGAACTGAGGGCTCCCAGGTGTATGTACGGGAGTGATGTCATCATGGCTCTGGCCAATCACAGAGCACGAACCCCTAAGAAGGTCCAGGGGATGCTGGCCCTCTCAGTGGTGGCAATACAGCACTGGAGGGCTTTGTTCCGAGGTGAGTATTTCACAATGTGCTAGTATGCAATGTATACTAGCACATTATGTCTTTGCCTTTCAGATGTTTATTTTTTTTTTTTACACAATAGCCATGGTTTACAATTGCTTTAATGCATTCTATGTATTATGGTAAAAAAAAACCTTTGCATGCAGCCCCCCCTTTTTTCAGCCCCCCTATTACTAACCTGAGCCAGATCTCGATCCAGCAATGTGCACAAGAGCAGAGGCTCTTTCCCTTCTTATTGGCTCAGACAAACAGTTGGAGCCAATGCGCTGTTGTCAATCACAGCCAGGGAGGAGGGGGTGGGGCTGAGCCATGCTCTGTGTGTCTATGGACACACAGAGCTGTGCCCCCATAGCAAGCCGCTTGCTATGGAGGCACTAGGTGGGGGGAGGAGCCAAGAGCACTGACGGGGGACCTGAGAAGAGGAGAATTGTGGCTGCTCTGTGTAAAACCATTTCACAGAGCAGGTAAGTATATATATTTTTTTATTATTTGATCCTTTATAATCACTTTAAACATTCTTGGAAAAATATGGATCACCTGGTCTTTTTCAACCATCACTATTCCATGTTTCTATGCTTCTTTTATTTTGCTGATTGCCAGGGTTTTCCATCTTCAGATTTGCAGGTAGTCTTCAGAGGAACTGTGAGCAGTAAGCATGGTAGAAGCAGTTTCAAAGGACCTACCTGTAGATCAACAATGGGAAAGGGGAAGCAGATATGTATTTAAAAATATATATACCATTGTCTAAAGCTATTTAGTATACAAATGATACCGATCTACTCTACTATATCATTATCACATATCTAAAAGAGGGAAGCAGATTTTGCAGAAAATACCCAAATCTTCTTAGTAAAGTAAAACCATCACATTGCCACAGCAAATAATTACAAGTAAAATGGATCATGCCACTAATTGCCTAACACACGCTTCTACAATCCCCGTAATCCTCTGACTTCAGAATTAGCAACAAGCTACTTGTGATATGTGGTGAAAGTACAAAGAACATTGGCAGAATGTTCTGTATCTTGTGCCATGAAATTCATTATGATGCTGCTACATGAAACAATTACTCGATCATAGCACTGTGGTAGTTGTGCAATAGTTTTATTGCATTAACACAAGTAATAGGTAGAAGGCATATATAGATCTTATAAAATATTGTATAGATTGTCTGTTTTATTTTAATTCGTGTGACTACAGAGTAGCAAACAGGACTGTCTCAGCCCCAGGCTGTACATTTTTATAGGATATAGAGAAATACAGTTACGCAATGTTCTGATGAGGAAACGTTTTTTCATATACAATTACAATATCAATTTATCACCTCCTCTGACATTATAGGATATAGTTTGAAGTAAAGGCCTCTACAAATTAGGACCCGGATTTAGAAAGGACTTACGACGGCGTATCTGGAGATACGCCGTCGTAAGTCCAAATGAGCGCCGTCGTATCTATGCACTGATTCATATAGGCAGTTACGCCTGAAGTTGGTCAAGATACGACTGACGTAAGTCTCTTATGCCGTCGTATCTTGGGTGCATATTTACGCTGGCCGCTAGGGGCGCTTCCGTAGATTTACGCGTAGAATATGCAAATGACCTAGATACGCCGATTCAGAAACGTACTTGCGCCCGTCGGATTTAGCTACGCCGTTTACATAAGGCGTCGGTCCGGCGTAACTTTACCCCTCATAAAGCAGGGGTAAGTCATGTTAAGGTATGGACGTCGAAAACGTCGGAACAGCGTTGTATTTTACGTAAGTCGTACGTGAATGGGGCTGGGCGTATGTTACGTTCACGTCGACAAAGCATTGAGCCGACGTATCTTAGGGAGTATTTGCGACGTGACTCTGAGCATGCATGCGCATGCGCCGCTCGATCGGCCATGCATTTACATGGGGTCACGCTTCATTACAATACAACACGCCCACTGCCTTGCTACTTTGAATTACGCGGGCTTACGCCGGCCCATTTACGATACGCCAACGTAACTTTGGGGGCAAGTGCTTTCTGAATACAGTACTTGCCTCTCAATGTTACGTCGGCGTAGCGCATAGGAGATGCGTTACGCCCGCTCAAAGATACGACAATGTATCTGAATCGCGGCCAAAGTCTGTATCAGTGCTATAAACCAGTTGTTCTGGGTGTACAGTTGGCCCAGAGACATAAAGGAAGGATATGTTTGGCTTTACCAACTATTCTAAAATGTAATATGTTTTACATTTCTTACATTTGTTATAGACATGAGACATGTGGATACCATCTTTTTTATGAAGGCTATACTATGCTGGTTTAACAGGTGGCTCTTTTGTTTGTTAAAGCGGTGGTTCACCCTCCATAACAACATTTTAGCATAAAATTAGGCATAGTAGCGCGAGCTACAGTATGCCTGTATTTATTTTTTTAGCCCGGTACTCACTGTGCAATCGTATATTGAAGATTCCGACTCCCCGCGGGGAATGGGCGTTCCTATCCAGAGGGAAGGTGATTGACGGCCGGCTCTGGCACGTCACGCTCCCCGAAGACAGCCGGAGTAGGTCTCGGCTCTTCACGGCGCTATACGGCGCCTGCGCACAAACTATGCGCAGGCGCCGTGAAGAGCCAAGTCCTATTTCGGCTATTTCCAGAGAAGCGTGACGTGCCAGAGCTGGCCGTCAATCACCTTCCCTCTGGATAGGAACGCCCATTCCCCGCGGGGAGTCGGAATATTCAATATACGATTGCACAGTGAGTACCGGGCTAAAAAAATAAATACAGGCATACTGTAGCTCGCGCTACTATGCCTAATTTTATGCTAGAGGGAAAAAAAATTATTATTTTTTTTTTTATAGGGTGAACCCCCGCTTTAATGTTCTCAATGAACATTATATTTTAGACCTATAACAACATTTTACAGGATTTAAAGTGACTGTAAAGCTTTTATTTGTTAAATAACAAACAGTTTTAAACTTACCTACTCTGTGCAATGGAATTGCACAGATCTGCCCCAAACTTCCTCTTGTTAGGTCCCCTGTCGGAGCTCCTGGCTCCTCCCCTCAGGTAAGTGCCCCCATAGAAAGCTGCTTTCTATAGGGGTACTCATGCATGCTCGCTCCCAAGCCTAGCTGTCTGCATCTATAGACACAAACACCGGGACTAGGCCCTGCCCCCTTGTCACTGCCTTTGATTGACAGCAGCAAGGTGAAGAGCTATACTGATGCCTAAACATTTTTTACCATAAAATAGAAGCTCCGCCAAAAACGAACTAGCTCTAAATCTACCGGCAGCCACATTCTAAAATGAACCTATCTAAACCTGTAAAGTAACAATCGCTATACATACCTGTTCTGCAGCAAATATGCTCCAGTCCCACACTGAGCTGTCAGCTGCTTCTCTTTGTAGCCATGTGCAGGAGAGGCAGCCGACAACAGAAGCACCATAGTAAGTCCATGGCTGAGGTCACTTCCCAGCCATTGTCGGCTGTTTCCTGCACACAGTTTACGCTACTGGAGACCGGACCAGATCAGCTTCAAAAAAGGTATGGTTAGCAATTTTTGCATTACAGGGTTAGCTAGATTCGTTTTAGAATGTGGCTGCGAGTAGATTCAGCCCCTGTTTATATCGAGCCTATTTGGCATACGATTTGACAGGTCGAATCACATGTCAAATTGCCGCCAATTGCCAGCAACAGCACCATCCAAATCCCAAAAGTAGTTCCTGCACTACTTTTGGTGACTTTGGGGAGCGATTTTAATAGGCATCTGTGCAGGAACCCGCACAGATGTCTCTGAAATCGCTCACGCATTCAGATGAACTTGCACGATTTCAAACCTGCCTTCAGTGTGAACCTAGGCTCAGAACTTCTACTTTAATAGAAGAAATACTTAGGGTAAAAAATATTTAGGCTTCAGTACCATTTTTAACGACATGTGGTTAGGTTATAGGTGCATTGTACATGAAAATGTTATAGAGGAGGTCCAGCCCCCCCCCCACGAAAAATTATAAGTTTGCAGCTACAAATTCTGCAGCTGGTGACTTTTAATATATGGTCATGATGTCGCACCGCAGCGGATCTTCGGATCAGCTGTCTCCATTTCTGGTAAGGGAACCCTTCAAAAGGCGGCAGAGGAAGGAGGAGGAGGCTGAACTTCCGGGAGACCGGGCCGTGGCCTGGTCTCTCGGAAGTGTACATGTTCCTCCGCCCCCTGAAAGGTGACAAATGTGGTACCAGAGGAGGGGAGGGGACAGATAAGCAGATGTTTCGCTTTTGAGTGGAACTTCGCTTTAATATGATCAATAATTTTTGGTTCTTTCAAAGGGTATTTTAAGTCAAAACATTTTTTTATGGTTGTTGATAGAATGGGTAAGGATAAGAATCCTTTTCTAGTTCTATTGCTATCTGGGGCTACGTTAGAAAGATTTTTCTTCATTGCCTGTCCTGCAGACGATGGTTTCACCGGATAGAAAATGACAAAAATCAGTGACACAGACAGGGGTCTTCTCCTGCTCTACAAAAGAAAAGCTTATGTGTTGCTGATGGAAAGTTCATCTCACTTTCTGTTTTGCCAGCAGGACAGGAAGTGAAGGGAAATCTTTCTAAGGAGCCCTATAAGTTAATAAAAACTATGGCCCAGATTCTCAAAGGAGATACGACGGCGTATCTCCAGATACGCCGTCGTATCTCTGAGTCTGGGTGGTCGTATTTATGCGCCTGATTCTTAGAATCAGTTACGCATAGATTTCTATTAGATCCGACCGGCGTAAGTCTGTTACGCCGTCGGATCTTAACTGCATATTTACGCTGGCCGCTAGGGGCGTGTACACTGATTTACGCCTAGAAATATGTAAATAAGCTAGATACGCAAATTCACGAACGTACGCCCGGCCGACGCAGTACAGATACGCCGTTTATGTTAGGCTTTTCCCGGCGTAAAGTTACCCTTGCTATATGAGGCGTACATGTGGCGTACCAATGTTAAGTATGGACGTCGTTCCCGCGTCGAATTTTGAATATTTTACGTCGTTTGCGTAAGTCGTCCGTGAATGGGGCTGGATGTCATTCACGTTCACGTCGAAACCAATACGTCCTTGCGGCGTACTTTGGAGCAATGCACACTGGGATATTCCACGGACGGCGCACGTCAATCACGTCGGGTCACAAGTTATTTACATAAAACACGCCCCCCTGTTCCAAATTTGAATTAGGCGGGCTTACGCCGGCCTATTTACGCTACGCCGCCGCAACTTACAGAGCAAGTGCTTTGAGAATACAGCACTTGCCCGTCTAAGTTGCGGAGGCATAACGTAAATAGGATACGTTACGCCCCCACAAAAATACGCCAAACTACGAGAATCTGGCCCTATTTTCTAACCCTTCCCGAATTTATCCCAAACTTAAAAAAAAAAACGCCTTTGACTGGACCTAATTTTTAAAAAGTAACTCAACTTTTGTTGAGTCAAAAAAAATCCCTGGGTGATCAATATACATTGTGGAGATTTTAACAAACTATAGCAGCTTTCAATCTTTTCATGAGAAAAACAACAGGGTCTGCATCCATTCAGAAGTATTCAATCGTTGGGGAGCAGCTTGGCAAAACTGAAATTACTATTTAATGCAGGGGGGGGCCTAAAATTTGACTTGTATCTTAGTGCAGACTTTAGGGAATCAGTGAGCCAATCACACAAGTAGGAAATTGCACCAAAAGTGTACAGAAAACCTCCAGGTTGACATACTGCACTTAAGTTTAGAGAATATTACAGCTGTTGCAGTCGGAAAAGGAAAAGTAATTTTTAATAACATAGCTTTTAGCAATTGTATATGCTATATATATTTTTTATTTATTTTTTCCACAAAATTGGAGTTACCCTTTAAGGCTGCCTATCAGTTATGCTGTCTTCTTGTTCCTTCAGCCCTGTTCTGTGGAAGCCATGGTTTCCATGCACTTCAATGATAAAGGCCAACAAGCCCCAAATACTTGTATGCAGGTTTTTATAATAATAATTACAACAACAACAATAGTGATAATCTGTATATGTGCTGTAAACCAGTGGCTGATGAATGCACAATTGGCTCAGAGGCTTAAAGCGGAGTTCCACCCTAAAAATTTACTTTCTATTAACAGCTTGCCTTTTTACTCACTTCTTTTTACTCACTTCTATCTGGCTGTTACTAGGCAGATTTCGTAATCTGCCTATTTCCTGGTCCTAGGTGGTTCAACTTCCTGTCCTGAGACCCCATTGCCTCCTGGGAAATGATGACACTCATTTCCCAGGAGTCTCTGGGCATTACTGTGCCTAAAAATCGGCCAGCATGCACCTCTCCCTGAAAACCAGGAAGAAAAAGGAACTGGGCTTCACATGCCCACACATATGATGGATACGGCCACAACATGAGCTGGAGGATATAAGGCGAGTGTTTGCAATGATTTCTGGAACGATTGTGGAGCTATTAATATATTTTAGGGAGTATTTAATGTGATTCATTTTAGCTTGCAAAAAAATAAAAAATATGCCAGGAACCCCACTTTAAAGTCTCAAGGCTTTTTACCTTCATGCATTCTATGCATGAGATAAAAAACATTCTCTGTGCAGCAGCTCCCCTAGTACTTACCTCATGATCCTGCGATGTGCACGAGAGCCTCAGCTCTCTGGGGACTCTCTGTCCTCATTGGCTTAGATAGCAGCGGAAGACATTGGCTACTACTGCTGTCAATCACAATCTATTAAGCCAATGACGAGAGAGAGAGAGGGGGTGGCCCAAGGCATGCAGAGCAGCGGCTCAGGAGGGAGCCTGCTTGGAGACCCCATAGCAAGCCGCTTGCTCTGGGGGCACTCGGCAGGAGGGAGAGGCTAGGAGTGCCAGCGGGGGACTGGGGAAGAGGAGGATCGGGGCTATTCTGTGCAAAACCACTGCACAGAGCATGTAAGTATACCATGTTTGTTATTTTTTTTTTTTAATTGCTTTTAATATCACTTTAAACTATATCTTAAAATAAGGAATAAGCCCTTTTTTCTTCTTCTTTTTTTGTTTTACTTTTTGATTGAAATTATATATAAAGATACTTTTTGTTTTTAGAAGACTATGCTGCCTTTGCCTGAGAAATGATAAAGAATGATATCCCCACCTATTAGAAAACCAGTTCTTGCATGCCGATTCACATCAGAGATTAAGTAGGATATGATTATGCAATAGGTATACAATTTACTTTGTGTTCCAAACTAGTGACACACCACAAGCCTCTCCCTGCCCTTAGGACCCTTACATCAAGAGCATAAAGCATCAAATGTGCAATCATTATATCAGGCCTTCCTTTAGTGCCAAACACCTAGCCTGCAGCTTTTCATAGCACTGATACCTTCATGGTGGGGTTCTTGTAGGCAGCAGTTTCATCAACAGTGAGATGAAGAATACACACCCATGTGTATGAATCACTTTTAAAATCATTATAAAACCTTTATAATGTACCTTTTGTTAAACAGGTTCCATAGTCCTTCCCACTACACGTCTTTTTGTATCTTTATGTTGGTAAAAAAAACAAATTGACTCAGCAACTGATGTAATAACAATGTAAACGTCAAATGCTATGGTGCTGAGCTATGAGTTCATCTGCAAACACCAATAAATTAAGACAGAATTCTATCGCAGATACTCTCAGGTAACCACAGCTTTTTCATATGAATGCTAAGCTGTGTTCCTTATTCAAAATGATCAGAACTCAAAAAGTTCTATAACTATAAAAAATGTGCCTAAGCAGTACACTGAAAAAAAAAATTACCATTCTTGTATTCCACCTGTAAAACAGCAGTGCCTAGGCACTCCTGTGCTCTGATCCTCATAGCAATATATCTGTACTGTGAGACCATCTAAGATTTTATAACACTGTGGGGGTTATTTACAAAAGGCAAATCCACTTTGCACTACAAGTGCAAACTACGGCCCGGATTCACGTAGATCAGCGCATCTTTATGCCGGCGTAGCGCCCAGACATGCGCCCGTCGAGTGCAAAAGTACACCACAGCTTTGGTTGTTTTGGTGTTAGTACTTTTGCTTTCAGATTTCAGAGCCATGTCTGCACTAGTGACTGGGCCTGAGGATAAGAGGAAGAAAAACTTTACACCAGAGGAGAAGGCTATTATTATTGATGCCATGTCAAGGCACGACAAGTACCTCCATGGTTCTGAGAGTGGCACGACCAGCAAGGTCTGTAAGGATGAGATCCTACGCAGATCAATGCCCTTGGCCATGAGGCTCGGTCCTCAAAGGACATTGCAAAAAAAATTAACGATCTGCGGCGTGTGGTCAAATAGAAGGTGGCCACGATCAGGAGGCACGCCAGGGGTACAGGAGGTGGACCAGCCATGAAGATCAGCCTGACTCCTGATGAGCAGGTCATAGCCAGGTGCCTGGAGAGGGAGCAGGTGGAGGGCCTGGAGGGCTTTGATTCAGTTGATCAGCCCCTGAGGACAGGTAAGTGTGTTTTATCTCTTATCCGGTGTGTAGCATGTGTGGGGGTGGAAGGGAACATGTGACAAGTGTGTGGGTCCACCAACATGTGAATGCTTTGTGTCATCCACAGATGTGCTTTAGGGAGCTGGTTCCGTCGTCGGCTGCTGGGCGATTCACGCCATCCCATGAGGACAGTGTCCACACCTCTCCTCTAGAGGAAGTAGAGGAGGAGCAGGGTACTCTGGAGGAAGGAATATACCTTGTGGAGGAGACCCCCATCCCAGGACTCTCCCAAACCTCCACCTCTATACGGGATAGCCCCTCAAGGGCCTCCTCCATCAAGGGAAGCCCCCCAAGGGCCTCCTCCATCAGGGGAAGCCCCTCCTCCTCCTCCATCAGGGAAGTCCCCTCAAGGGCCTCCCCATACACACGGCCCCAAGCCTCTCCTGCCCCCAGGAAGGCTACGAGGAAGACGAGGGGTGATCCTGAGGCCTCAGAAGAGAATCTGGCGAGGGACCAGGACCGGCAGACCCGCCATATGGGTTCTGTAGCGGGTGAAATGTGCCGTGTGGCAGACAGCCTCGCCTCCTCGGCCCAGACCCAGGCTGCCTGCACACTGGCTGTCCAGCAGGCCCTCAGACTACCGCCATCACTGACAGCCTGCAGGATGTCAGTGCAAACTGCACAGCGATTGTGACCTGCCTGGGGGAGCTGCAGGCCACAACTTCAGGCCTTGTGGCAGAGGTCAGGAGCCTGGCAGTGGCCATACAGGCCAATACAGCTGCCATTGAGGTCGGAGGGGAGGCAGACTAATGCAGTCCTCATCCGCATAGCCCTGGCATTGGAGGGCAGGCAGCCAGCCAGGGAGAGAGCGGGGGATGATCCTCCTCCCGATGATCCACCCCCCCCCAACCAAGGCTCCCCCCAAGTGACTGAGGACCAGGAGCCTTGGCACTAGGCGTAGCCCACGTCAGGGCAAATGAGCGCCAGTTATATTATTTTCCTTTTAAACTCAGGTTATGAGTTATATTATTTTCCTTTTATACTCAGGTTATGAGTTATATTATTTTCCTTTTATACTCAGGTTATGAGTTATATTATTTTCCTTTTATACTCAGGTTATGAGTTATATTATTTTGGTGGTGTATGCACACGGTCAGTAGTGCAGGCTACAGTGTGACTGGTGTGTGAATGTGGGGGTGACATTCCTGCCGGCAAAGGGGTGTCACCCTGGGTCGTCGGGGAGAAGTTATCCCCACGACCGTGTGAATGTGGTATGAATGGACAGCGACACCATTGGGGCCTTGGCGCTGCGTTGCTGCTTCCAAGTCCTTCATGGTGGACTTGGGCTAATCCAGTGTTTCTCAATTCCAGTCCTCAGGCCCCCCCAACAGGTCAGGTTTTCAGGATTTCCCTCAGATGAAAAGGCTGTGGTGATTACTAAGGCAGTGAAACTGATCAAATCACCTGTGCAAAATAATGGAAATCCTGAAAACATGACCTGTTGGGGGGGCCTGAGGACTGGAATTGAGAAACACTGGGCTAATCCAATGTGAAGTGGATGTGGTGTGTGTGAGCTAGGGACCACAGTGGTGTGCATGCGTGCATTCTCCTTGTGCCATGATGAATGTGTGTGTTTAACGTGCAAATATGCTTACCATGAGGCATCTCCTGACTGCTCTTCCCTCAGCAGACAGGGTAGCCTCGGTTAGGGGGGGACTGTCTGGTTCGGGGGTCAGGTCATCACGTATGTCAATCTCCAGGCCCTTTCTCATGGCGTAGTTGTGCAGCACGCAACATGCACCGATGGTCTGGCACACGGATCTTATCCAGGCATCGGAAACGGGACTTCAGGATGCCAAATGTGCGTTCCACCACTGCACGGGTACGTATGTGTGCAGCATTGTAGTTTCTCTCAACTCTGGTTTCGGGATTCCGGAATGGAGTCATGAGATGGGGCCCAAGTGCATATGCAGAGTCACCTGGAAGGGAAAAGACAGGAGGATGTTAGTCGTGCATGTGCCCCTCGTGATGTCTGCATCATGGGGTCGAACACTCATGCCTGACACCCATGTCACTCACCAACCAGCCAGCCGTTCCCGTACACGTTCTGTTCGAATTCTGTTGGGATGGTGCTTTGACGGTATATGTAGCTGTCGTGGCTGGCCCCGGGGTGTTTGGCACGGACGTGCCATATGAGGCATTGGGCATCGGCTATCACCTGTACGTTGATGGAATGCCAATGCTTACGATTACTGTATGTGTGCTCTGTGGCACGGGGGGGCCGTAGTGCCACATGTGTGCAATCAATGGCCCCCACGGTGCGTGGGAATCTGTAGAAATCCGCCGTTGCCTTCTGCCGCAGATGCTCATGGGTGGGTTTGATGAAGTGGTGGGACATGCGTGTGAGGATTGCGGGGACAACCTGGTGCACACATCTGCTCATGCTGGATTGTGACATCCCAGCCATGACTCCACTTGTACGCTGAAAAGATCCACTTGCAAGGAAATGCAGTGTTGCCAGTACCTTAACCAGTGGCTGCACTGCATGTGAGCAGTGTGTCTGGCTGGTGATGTCATCATGCAGGGCTGTGGCTATTTCCAGGATGGCATCAGAGCTGAATCTGAAGATGCGATACACCTATGAATCCCCCATGCCAAAGACGTTCATGCGCGTACGGTATATCCTCTCCCGTGCCCTCCTACGTGCCCGTAGACGCAGTAGTGCTATGACCACGGCTGTCCCTGGCATGTTGGCATACAGATGTGTTGTCCTGCAAGTGTGATTGCTCAGCTCGTCCGTTACGGTGCTGCTGTAGCTGCTCTCCAGCTGACCTGTGCAAGTCTGGTGCAAAGTTACCCCTGCTTTATGAGGGGTAACTTTAGGCCGGACGTACAGCCTACGCGCACCCCACGTAGCCTGCGCCGGACAAACGTACGTTTCTGAATCGGCGTATCTCCCTCATTTGCATATTTGAATAGGAAATCAATGGGAGCGCCAGATGCGTCCAGCGTAAAAATATGCACCCACGATACGCCGGCGTAGGAAAGTTACGTCGTCGGAAGAAGCCTATTTTCAGGCGTATCTAGTTTTGTGGGTACGGCGCACAGATACGACGGCGCAAATTTACACTTACGCGGTGTATTTCGAGATACGTTGGCGTAAGTGCTTTCTGAATCCGGGCCTACAAGTGCAAAGTGCACTTGAAAGTGCACTTGGAAGTGCAGTCGCTGTAGATCTGAGGGGGACATGCAAGGAAAATAAAAAAACAGCATTTTAGCTTGCACATGATTGGATGATAAAATCAGCAGAGCTTCCCTTCATTTCAGATCTACCCCTCAGATTTACAGCGACTGCACTTTCAAGTGCACTTTCAGTCCAATTTCAAGTGCACTTTGCACTTGCAGTGCAAAGTGGATTTGCCTTTCGTAAATAACCCCTGTGTCTGTGACTGTTAGGCAATATTTAGACCTGTGTCTAAACTACCATACCGCTGAAAAGTGATTTACATTTGGATCGCTATTCACAGGGATAGACCTACCCCCCACAGGGCTTGCAGATGACTGGGTCCCTCGCTCCTGCACAGCCAGTATTTTCCACACTTTCTCCAGACACAGGGAACAGTCTTTGCGCTTGTTTTTTAAGTTTTATTAGGGATAATAACTTGGAGGGGGAATAAGAATTATAGGAAGCCCAACTTGATAGCAACACAACCAGGGACAACTTCCTCCCTATGTACATCTCCAGATTTGTCTCCTCTACTTTTCTATGTACAACACCAGATTGATCTCACTCCCAACTGCTGACAGTCTCTGATTGAAAAATGCAAAAGCCCCTTAAAGTGTTACTAAACCCAGTAAAATTAAAATAGTTCATCTGCCTGAGGGGGGTGGGACTGACTAGGGGAGGAGACCAATCGGTGTTACTATATACTAGGAACACACGATCTGTCTACTCTCCCCTGACCGGACGTGGATCTGTGTGTTTACATTGAGGGAAACGGTAGTCTACACTAAAAGAGGGAACTTTAAGGAATTTGAAAAAATGTGGAAGCCGTGGTTGGAAAAGATGAGATACCCACTGTAAAAGGAAGGAAAGGGAAAAAGTTTAGTAGTGACCAGAAGTAACCTCACAGACAAGGAAACAAGAGAGGTAAACAGGGCGGGAGGATTAAGGGGGAATTAATAGGAATAGGAAGGGTGGGAGAGTGTAAAGGCAAGAGGTATGTAAGGCATTGTATAATGTAAGAATATTGGAAATATGATGTTGTGAAAATTTTATACGGGTGTTTTTATAACTGAGGTGAATAATTAATAAAGAATATGTAAAACAAGAAAAAAAACAGGTCCACGCTCTTGCTCTGTCACGAATGATCATAGGTCATCGGTGGGTTATGCCCCCTATACCGCTGGGAAGCCGAGGACGTCATATGACACCCGCCCAGGATGGGAGATCCCATCTGCGGACGTCATATGACAATGGGCAGGATGGGAAGTAGTTAATTACACAGGTTCTGTGGCTGATTATGGTGGTAATTAAACTCACTTGGTGCCTTATCTGCATTAAATTAGCCTCAGAACCTGTGTAATTCATATGTGTTCAGGTTTAAAGGGATAAGGTGGCAACCTTCCTAACGACTAGTCCTTTGTCCTCCTATTTAGAGCACAGTTTCCACCGTTTAGGACAGTTCAGAGAAAGAAAAAGCCAGGATATCTATCAGGTTTTTATGGCTGTTTATCCCCATACTGGGGAAATTCCCCTCACCTTCTGTCACTTTGACTAGGATAAGCAATAAGGGTAACAGGTGTCACTTGGACAGGAAGAAACAAGCAAACAGGATTTTGGCTGGAGCTGGGCTTTACAAATGTATGAAATACACATTTGTGGTTGCATACCTGGTATACGTGAACCATTAAAGCTGATCTCATTGGAAAACAAAGATCCTCCCTTGCAGTATGGATCTCTACGGTCCGGCGGTGGCAGGTCCTCTGACATCATCATGTACAATGCAAGGCCCATAGCCCATTGTGTAGACTCTTTATAAGCAGCCCTTTGATTATCGCCTAAGGCCTCGCACTCACAGGGCCCTCGGGGCCTGCCTAATTTGCCTCTAATTAATACTAATGTCGGCGTCATCAGATCTCTCTATTACCCCTCTCTTTCTGACCTTCCCCTCTCTCCCCCCTCTTGCATTGGCTGAATATGTCTGATGGGTGAGGAGGGTGCCCTGGAAGTGGTGCTGATCACCTGTGTGCTAGATCTCTGCATTTTCTGCAGCCATTTTTCTTGCTTGAATTATTTTTCCGTTATGGGTGTGAGTGGGGCCTCATGTTCAAGTTTTGCCTAAGGCCTCACAAAGCCTAGAGCCGCCTCTGGCCAAGCACCATCAGGGGACCATTTGTCATCCTCTGTTGCTATTGGTGTTCACAATGATCCCCTGCACAGCCATGATTTGCAGACACAGAGGAGTGGATGCATTCAGAAAAGAAGCTTTGAACTTTGCTGCTTTACACTTTTATTTGCATCTGCGTAATATGACATGCTGATTGCTGATCATACTTCAATTATAGTCAAAGAAGGAAATGTAGAACAATAACATATTTTCATTCAAGAATAGGGTCATGATAGCTTCTCTTTTTCCTGTGATACTTTCCTTGTTCCTTTTAAGTTTATGCATGAAAGTCATTCTTTACAGATTAAACAACATTCTTAAAATAGCTCTTCTATTTTCATTATAGCCTTCATCCTTTGACACTTAAACACCAATAAACTTGGGGCAATGGAAAAAATGCACAGAAGAAAGAAGGAAAGGAACATGAAAAATTATCTCTGGTGATCTGTAGTTAAATATTTAGATAACAGGTTTATTACTACTAAACGGATATGAAGAGAGTATTTGGAGTATGCCCTGGGCAGGATGGTAGTCACGGTACTGCAATACAAGGCATAAAAATACAATGCAAACACTTCAATGGTCACGAGAGGAAAGGAAAAGTTTGGTTTAATTAATCAGGAAACCTAATAGGATGCTACAGGGAACATAAAATCAGCACAATGCCCACACACAATTCAATCCAATAGTTTAATTAAATAATCTAAATATTTTGATGGTATGGCTGAAAATAAGAATATTTGAAGCATGTACGAGCAATCGTTAAATCACGTTTAAATGATTCATTAAAGTAAAAAAGTAATTAGTCAGATTGGTTTGATCATTTTCAGTGTTAATTTTAGCATATATTGTATAGGAAGTGCCCCTGGAAGACGTCATCTGTGCCGAAACGGCATAGGGAGGAGCGGCGTGCTGATGTCACCGCAAACCATGGTAGTCCCGGAAGCAACGGGCAGCGATAGAGAGCCGGCCGGCTCCAGTACTATTTGAGACGCTAATATACCCACGGCAAAATTGTAAGTGCAATATTGTTGTTTTTAATTAATAAATGGTTTTAAAGAATTACACTATGGAAGTCTTTCTGTCCTTTTATGAGGAATGATTGGATACCATTTACACTGAGGACATCCTAAAGTGAAGTTTCTGGGTACATCTTGCTATCCAAGCACAGAGACCCGGGGGTGGGGAATAAGCCACAGGCTTATGTGATCTCCCTAACAACAGATCTTAGTAAGCTGGTAAGCGGCAGTATTTTTTTTGTGGAAGATCTTTCCTATTATACCCTCTCACGGCCTCTTGGGTGTCGTGGTTTCATGTCATTACGGAACATAGGGTTGAGGAATCACTGTTTGAACTGTCATTTTGAACTTTATATCTTATGGACTATTTTCTCAGCAATCTATTGGAGTTAATTGGACACTTATACCATGTACACACGATCGGTTCGTCTGATGAAAACGGTCCGATGATTCCTCCAGATAAATGTTGAAGGGGCCCCTGAGGAGGTTCACACTGCAGTGTCAGTCTTTGTGTTTGAGGCCTGAAGACAAGATCAGCGGTGATGAGGAGATCCTCCAGCCTGGAAAGTAGCTTTTCACACACATAAACTGTGGTATGGCACTAAACTCAAAGTCAGCCTATCTACTCTGCACTTTAGTCCCTCCCTCCTAGTTTCTAATCGGGCATGCATCTATCAGAAGTTGCCGACGGATGCCTAACCTGACTCTAGCCCAGTGTTTCTCAACTCCAGTCCTCAAGGCGCCCCAACAGGTCATGTTTTCAGGATTTCCCTCAGATGAAATGGCTGTGATAATTACTAAGGCAGTGAAACTGATCAAAACCTGTGCAAAATAATGGAAAGCCTGAAAACATGACCTGTTGGGGCGCCTTGAGGACTGGAGTTGAGAAACACTGCTCTAGCCTATGCTGGTTATTGAGCCCTGAGCTAAAACTAGCTGTAGAATCCTAAATCAGAAGAGACAGGGTTGACTAAAATAACAGGAGCTGCATATAAACTCTACTGCAATAAACGGGTTCATCTACTAATATACTGGAAGGTGCCCACTACATTAGGGTGACCAGACATCCCTGGTTTCCAGGGACAGTCCCTAGATTGAGGACCCTGTCCCCAGAGCCAATCTGTCCCCGGATTGCAGTGGCATGGGAAGGGCATTTGGTACTCTCGCCCCAGGTGCAACATTTAGGAGGGGGGGCAAATCCATTACTGTGCCCCCCCAAGTGAGCTGTGTTGCCCCCCCATCCAGTGACTCCTGTGGTCCAGCCTGTCCCCCATGATCCCTCTGGTGCAGGTGGCCCATGTGTGTGTGAGAACAGAGGAGGGGAGGGGCAGTGCAGAGAGTACGGCGGCTATTGGAGAAGCTCTTGGCAGGGGATACTGAGGAGCGGCTGGGTGTCGGGAACAGTACATGGGGCGGGAGCCCTACTCCAATGGATTATCATGAAGGCCAGCAAAATCAACCGATCTACACTGTTCATATGGGGGGGGGGGGGTGAGTAGTGCAGGAATCAGGTAGGTCAGTGTAGTGGTCAGTATAGGAATCAGGTAGGTCAGTGTAGTGGTCAGTATAGGAATCATGTAGATCAGTGTAGGAATCAGGTAGGTTAGTGAAGTGGCCAGTGTAGGAATCAGGTAGGTCAGTGTAGGGATAAGGTAGGTCAGCATAGTGGTCAGGTAGGTCAGTGTTAGGCCCCGTACACACGAGAGGATCGATCCGCTGAAATTGATCCGCTGACCGGTTTCAGCGGATAGATCCCCTGGTGTGTACAATCCAGCGGATCTGTTTCCGCAGATTTTTGTCCCCGGGGATGGATTTCCAGCGGATAAAGATTTCCTAACATGCTAAGAAATCTATCTATCTATACAACCAGGAGATCAAAATCCGCCAGAGGATTTATCCGCGGAAACGGTCCTCCGGACCGTTTCCGCGGATAAATCCTCTCGTGTGTACTAGGCATAAGAATCAGGTAGGTCAGTGTAGGAATCAGATAGGTTAGCGCAGTGGTCAGGTATGTCAGTGTAGGAATCAAATTGGTCAGTACTACTGTACTAGTGGAAGGGAGTGCTAAAAGCTTGGTGGGGGGGGGGCGCAAATTTCTTGCCTTGTCCCGGGCGCTGACAACCCACACTACACCACTAATTGCATATATAATTTGAGATAAATATGCGTATAAAATAGTTTACAAAAAAAAATATGTCCCCGGATTTAATTTTAAAAATCTGGTCACCTTATGCTAACAAGGGTTTCTTTACCAAGTACTAAGACAGTGTTTTCTGGATTTTTGGTTCATATACTGTTTCAATCATTTAAAATACACCTATGATAAAAATGATAGACCCTTCATTTATTTGTAAGTGGGCAAACTTACAAAATCTGCAGGGGATCAAATAATTATTTTCCCCACTGTAAAGAAAGGCTTGCAACAGAAATGATGTACTGGCGGATTTCAAGCAAACTGATCTTCCAACAGGATGCAAATTGGTTCTTGAGAGAGAGCCATGTACAAAAAATGTTATCAATGTAACCATCTGCACAAAGTAGGAGGCAAAGTCTCTGTGGCATTTTTGTACAATCTACGACATATCTAGTAAATATGTAAAATCTACTACATCTCTAGTGCATAACAGTGGAACAGCAAATGAAAATTCATCTGAATTTTTTATGGCAATCCTTTTATTTTTTGACTGCCATTACTTTTTACCCCATTGTCTACTTCTTATTTGTCAGATCATGCACACATTTATTTTAATTGTTAACAAGTAATCTTGTTCATTTCTCCCAAGGAACAAACATCCACGAGGCCAAGCGAATTCTGGACAAGAGCGGCTTGCCAATCCCCTCTGCCGAAAACCTGGACGATGCCGCCAAGAAAACCGTTGCAAGCATAAGTGTAGCACCTTGCTCCCAATGACTGGGGCGCTATTCTAAATTTAGAGGGTGTCTGAGTCAGTAGTGGGCTCGGATTTTGTTGAATTCTATTGAAATTAGCCTCTGTTCTGGCTATGGTTGTGCTTGACAGTATTTTATTCTGTTACCTGTAGGTGGCGTTACCACCTCAGGCCCATGTTGGAACACAAGCGAACCATGGTGTGTTGAATGACCCTTCTAGGCAGTATCCCAGTGGGAGTGGTGCCCCGCTGTGCATGATGGGAAGGGATACTTAAGGGCAGATGCGGTTTTTCGAGGGCCTTCGCCTCTTGGCCCTCCTGGGGCGAGGCACGTGTGTGTGATCTTGACCTCGGGACCACGTTGCCTGAGGTCACATTTCCATGGAGTAGTCCCAGTTATGCTGGCTGGGGCCTATGATGCAAAAGGTGATCCAAAGCTGTCCTTTCAAGTGGGGGAAAAGCTGCTTAACGAAGGAAACCGGGGGAGGACCTGCCCTGGAGGAGACCAAGCAAAGCAAGCTAATGTCTCGGGATAGGCCTGGTGACTTCGTTATAAAGGGATCCACTACTCTATTTGTCTTGTAGTTCGCCGGGTCGGCTTAAAGGCTCTTTTACTGAAAGACTGGAAGTTCGGGACTTAATCCTGTGGCAGAGGATCCCTGACTATCTATCTTTTGGTCTCAGACGGCCTGTGGCAGAGGCTGTTCTCCTACTGTTCAGGCATCATTCCGGCTGCTAGGCCATGTGAGAGGGGTCTATCCGTGTGGGCAATACCCACTCAGGAGTGAGTGGTGAATACTGGAACTTTAGACATTTTTCTGTGTGCTCTGTACCGCATACCTGATGCGGCTGGATGCCAATCCAAGCATATGCATGCATAAACCCCCGATAAGCCCCCTGCCCGCAGACCCCCAAAACCACCAGGCAAGGGTTGTGGGGATGAGGCCCTTGTCCCCATCAACATGGGGACATCCTCCCCATGTTGAGGACATGTGGCCTGGTATGGTTCAGGAGGGGGGGGCTCTCTCTCGTCTCCCCCTCTTTTCCTGCGGCCTGCCAGGTTGTGTGCTCAGATAAGGGTCTGGTATGGATTTTTTGGGGAACCCCACGCCATTTTTTTTAAATGGTGCAGGGTTCCCCTTAATATCCATACCAGAGCCTGATATGGAATTTGGGAAACCCACGCCTTTCAATTCATTAATAGCCGCGAGTAGTTTTAAATGACTTGTTTTCCTTTAGAAATTACATTTTGTGCAAGGACTATTCTAAACACAGGAAACATGCGCTACTTTACAGGCATACTATAGACACCCACCAGGTACAAAATTTAAAGGAATAGTTCACTTTTATTGTTTCACTTTAAGCATTATTAAAATCACTGCTCCCGAAAAAACGGCCGTTTTTAAAACTTATTTTTGCATTGATACATGTCCCCTGGGGCAGGACCCAGGTCCCCTGGGGCAGGACCCAGGTCCCCAAACACTTTTTATGACAATAACTTGCATATTAACCTTTAAAATTAGCACTTTTGATTTTTCATGTTTGCGTCTCATAGACTTTAACGGTGTTCGCGTGTTCAAACTAATTTTTTGCCTGTTCGCATGTTCTGGTGCGAACCGAACCGGATGGGGGTGGGGGGTGTGTTCGGCTCATCTCTACCACATGTCTACCACATGCACATGTAGACTCCATCTTTCCTGTCACAATAACTCTGAGCTCAGTGCTCATGAGGAGACAGCAAATGACACATGCACAGGAATCATCCTAGCAATGTGTAATTAACAAGTCAAGAAGGGATCGCCATCTCTGAGAATTATTCAGACAGGCTCTGGGAGTTAGATAAAAATGGCCTCCCCCTACAGCAGGGGTATTACTTAACTTTGATCACAGTGCACAAATGGTTTCATCTATGGGTGCACTGCCCCTCATCTACATAGTCAGAATTTGGGAAAGGTGAACTAACCCTTAAATTATAACTAAAGGTAAAACTTTATTTTTAGTTTTGGATGGAGTGGAGAGGGATTAGAACACCTGTTAGTTTCTTATTGCTGTCTGTGCCCCCGTTAGGAATATTCACCCTCTCTATGTGACTTGGTGACCACTATCACTGAGAGTGAAAGAAAATCTCCACTTTTGAGCTCCTCGCCAGAACAGGAATAAGGGAGAAATCTTCCAATAGGGACACTAGTTCTGGTGACAACCAGAGACTTCCTCAGTTTGGAGGGATTTCCTTTCACCTGTTTTGGCTATGGGACTGGACGTGAATGAAAATCTCTACACTGGCACACAGAGGGCAAAATATCCTGGCAGGGGTTACAACCCTCACTTAAGTTTAGACCAGGCCCGGACTGGGACAAAAAATAGGCCCGGGCATTTTAGACTGAGCAGCCAAGTTTTCCAGGGGCCCGGGGGGTGGGGATTTTGGCAGGGGGTGGCTGGTAACGGTCCTCCACACTGAAATGTGCAGGGACGCTGTGATATAAAAGGGACTGCACTGTAAAGGGGCACTGCAATGATTACAGTGCAGTCCCCTTTATATCACAGCATCCTATTGTGGCCATAGAATGCTAGTACTGTGTCTCCTATTGTGCCCACACTGCCTAGTGACACTGACCTGCTCTCTCTGGTGGTCCTGGACAGCGTGGCGCTCTCTGTCTGGTGGTGCGGGTACAGCGTGGCTCTCGCTGGTGGTGCCGGTACAGCGTGGCTCTCTCTGGTGGTGCCGGTACAGCATGGCTCTCTGATGGTGCCGGTACAGCGTGGCTCCCATGGCTCTCTATGGTGGTGCGGGTACAGCGTGGCTCTCTGGTGGTGCGGGTACAGCGTGGCTCTCTGGTGGTGCGGGTACAGCGTGGCTCTCTGGTTGGTGCGGGTACAGCGTGGCTCTCTGGTTGGTGCGGGTACAGCATGGCTCTCTGGTTGGTGCGGGTACAGCGTGGCTCTCTGGTGGTGTGGGTACAGCGTGACCCCCCAGCACAGTCCTCTTCTTACATGTCTCCTGTAGTACCTGTCTAGCACTGTTCGGCTTGTTTCCGGGTTTACTCGAGCCGCATTGCTTAACCACTAGAGAGCCGCGCTATAGACGAAAGACGTCCACAGCGCGGCTCTCAATTGCCGGGTGGACGCCCTTTTATGTGCATTCCCCGCGCACGCAGCGGGGGGCGCTCAGCGGGGAAACACTGTGCCTGGCGCATCGCTGAGATACCGATGCGCGTGCCTGGCGGCCGTGATGTCCTCCAGGTACCCGCGATCGGCGGTGACAGCAGGAAGAGAGGAGACCGATGCTGTGTCCCTTGTGTAGCGCTACCCCTGAAGGAGCCGCTGGTTGATTTGGGATCGGCTTTCTAAGTTACCTTCTTTGACTTGGTCTAGGGGTGACTTCTGTGAGTGTGAGTGAAAAGAAAGTGTCCAGACACAAAATTCAGTTTCAAAGCTTTATTCCAAGGCCTGAACTGGCCAACATCAACAGGGCACACGACAGAAAAGGCTGATGAGGGTAGAGGAACTTTAGTATCAGGCCTTTGGATGTTAGTAGAGAGCAAGCCTGCTCTCAGCAATAGCGTAGATCAATTTCGTCACCACCCAGTCAGGGTGGGTAAAGTGTCCCCGGACAGGCAGTTAACTCAGGCCTGGCAGCCGGAGCATCACTCGCAAAAATCACTAGGAGGATGCAGGCCTCTGCCACAGGCTTGCCTCAGGGCCTCTGCCACAGGCCGGACAATTTAGGATTTAGAAAAGGTCAGTTTGAGTAAATCCTCCCAGTTAGTTCAATTAATGTCACCCACTGACAGCTCAAGCATACCTGTCATACGGTGTGGTGACCGGATCCCCGATGGTTCGGCTAGGCCCTCCGGACAACCTCTAGGTTCTCCCGAGCCAATTCCCATCGCACAGCTCCTAGCTTAGGATCCTTGGGACCCAGCAAGCCTCTCAAATTAAGGTACATGATGCATGACCTCGGCAAGGCAGGACGCGGTGGCGGGGCCCATGGATGCGCGTACCCTGAAGGTGGGTACTGCACATGGAACTCGGGCCCCGCAAGAACTAACCCGCCAAAAACGGCCGCCACCGATATATATATCCCCCCTCCCAGCATGCCCAACGAGGAGCGCACACTGACCTACAGGACAGACTGTGGAATTGGCAGCAGCCTAAATTTCCACAATTCGTGAATGGGAGTAATTAAGCCTCCCATTCCCCGCTAGTTTTAGTGTAGCGCCCGTACTGAAAGTAGGGGGGCGCTACACTTGTACATAGGGACACAGCATTGGTCACCTCCCCCAGTCAGTCCCCCTCCACACACAGTTAGAACACACCCAAGGAATACATTTAATCCCTTCCTCACCCCCCCAGTGTTAACCCCTTCCCTGCCAGTCACATTTATACAGTAATTAGTGCATTTTTATAGCACTGATCGCTGTATAAATGTGAATGGTCCCAAAATTGTGTCAAAAGTGTCCGATATGTCTGCCGCAATATCGCAGGCCTGACAAAAAAATAGCAGATCACTGCCATTACTAGTAAAAAACAAAAAAAAAATCATTAATCTATCCCCTATTTTGTAGGCGCTATAACTTTTGCGCAAACCAATCAATATACGCTTATTGCGATTTTTTTTTCCAAAAATATGTAGAAGAATACGTATCGGCCTAAACCGAGGAAAAAAATATATATTTTTTTTTAAAAAATTGGATATTATTATAACAAAAAGTAAAAAATATTGTGTTTTTTTTCTAAATTTTCTGTCTTTTTTTGTTTATAGCGCAAAAAATAAAAATCGCAGAGATTATCAAATACCACCAAAAGAAAGCTCTATTTGTGGGGAAAAAAATATAAAAATATAATTTGGGTACAGTGTTGTATGACCGCGCTATTGTCATTCAAAATGCATCAGCGCTGAAAGCTGAAGATTGGTCTGGGCACGAAGGGGGTTTAAGTAGCCAGTAATGAAGTGGTTAAGACAACCCCCCTTGAAATTTGTGTTTTGACTTGCCATGCAACGTTATGTGTCGCAGAGGGAAAGGAGAGAAGGGCCTAGGAACCAATGACCTATTTTGGGGTTGTCTTCAGGGTGCTTGTGATAGGCATAGCCCCAATGTGGGGCGCCAGTTGATGTAAGGGGGTTAGTCCCTCACGTCCTCCATGCTTTCCTCTCTCGTATTGCACCAAGCAAGGGTCAAATGAGAGGTTCCCCCCTCGGGGTGGGCTCCTGGACTACACCAGGCATTAAACGGGGTCCCTAAGCCTTGCGCAGGATAATACTGTGCACAAGGGCATGCTCACAAATGCCTAGGGACCTGGTAGAAGAAGAGATCATGTGAAAGGTCGAAGATTAAGGCGCTCTCCTAACTCCATGATGTTTGTGCAGTATCCAGGATATGGAGTTCCTCCTTAAACTTGGAAGGCGGAGTGTGAGAAGCTTGCTGCTGTTTGAAGACAGACCCCTGTCAGGAAAACTCCCTGCCCTGTGGGAGACTGCAGCCTGTGTAAGGGGGATTCTATTCCCAGGGACTGGCAAAGGCTGGCCAGCTTTTACATTCTATGAGACAAAGCCAGTGAGTCCAAGGAGGCTGAAAGGAATTGAGAAGTCCGTTGGGAGCAAGCAGAGGTAGCAACTGACAACTAACTTGTTGGAAGAACATCAAGTTGTTGGAAGTCATTCGGGACAGATACTGGCCAGCATTGCAGGTGACACAGCGAGGAGAACCACAGACAGACCCCACAATTTTACATAGGAGCCAGATAACCTACCAGCATGTCTTTGGAGTGTGGGAGGAAACCAGAGTCCCCGGAGGAAACCCACGCAGGCACAGGGAGAACACGCACACTCCGGGCAGGTAGTGTCGTGGTTGGGATTTGAACAAACAACCCCAGTACTGCAAGGCAGAAGTGCTGACCACTTAGCCACTGTGCATGTAAACAGTCTTGCCTGTCATTGGCTCTCCTTTCCTCACACAGAGACAGCGTGTGGGTGGGGGAAAGGAGAGCCAATCTGACATGGCACAGAATTTACGTTGATCATCAGCGCCCTGATGATCAGTGCAACCCCATTAGTGCCACCTCATCAGTGCTGCCTCATCAATGCCCATCAGTGCAACCTCATCAATACCTATCAGTGCAACCTCATCAATACCTATCAGTGCAGCCTCAAAAATGCCCATAAGTGCTGCCTCATCAATACCCATCATTGCAGCCTTAACAATGCACATAAGTGCAGCCTCATCAATACCCATCAGTGCAGCCTCATCAGTGCCCATCAGTACAGCCTCATTGGTGCCCATCAGTGCAGCCTCATCAGTACACATAAGTGCAGCCTCATCAGTACACATAAGTGCAGCCTCATCAGTACACATAAGTGCAGCCTCAACAATGCCCATAAGTGCAACCTAATCAATACCCATCAGTGCAGCCTCAAAAATGCCCATAAGTGCTGCCTCATCAATACCCATCAGTGCAGCCTTAACAATGCCCATAAGTGCAGCCTCATCAATACCCATCTGTGCAACCTCATCAATACCCATCAGTGCAGCCTCATCAGTGCCCATCAGTACAGCCTCATTGGTGCCCATCAGTACAGCCTCGTCAGCGTTCATCAGTGAAGAAGAAAAGTTACTGATTTTCAAAATTTTACAAAAAACGAAATTTCAAAATTGTTTGTCTTTCTTCATATATTTAGCAAAAAAAAAAAAACAGTGATGATTAAATACCTCCAAAAGAAAGATCTATCAGTCTCAAAAGAACGATAACAATTTCATATGGGTACGGTGTTACAGCATGATTGCGCAATTCTCATTCAAAGTGCGACAGCGCTAAAAGCTGAACATTGGCCTGGGCAGGAAAAGGGTGAAAGTGTCCGGTACGGAAGTGGTTAAACAGATCTAAGGGATCAAACAAAAGAGCAGGAAAACTGAACTGTGCTAATAAAATATATACGCATAGCTAGCACAGGTAAGCATAGCAGATGCCTATTGGTGAACACTAGAGTAGCTATGGCAACCATTGGTGGTATCCCTCCAACACATGGCAGATATATCCATTACTGGAATACTCCAGCGGCCTCACTGACCAATCATATCTCATGTCAGAAGTCTGCTATTGGGATAGACGGAGACGCAGCCCCATGTCACGTGACGTCATGCCTCGCTCCAATCACGTGCTCTCCTGTAGCCGTGCGTCTCCTGTTTATGGGAATTGTAGTTCCCGGACTCCTAGAGCGGATGGGAATGTATAGTGCGGGAGAATACGAGCCCCAGAATTCCCTGCGACAGTGACGTCACTTAGTGTTGCTCTCGGGTAGGGGGGGTCTGTATAGGGGGGTTTGGGGAGGAGGCCTGCTGTGTACTGGTGTCGGGGCTCCCCGGGGGGGATGTAGAGGGGGGGCTCTCCATGTAGGCTCTGCACTGAGCAGCTGCCAGACAGACAGCACAATAATCATCTCTGGTTACTGAAATATGAACTGTGAGTGGCCAGGAATGTATAATTCATCTTCCCTGTGATATCTGTACTCCTGTATGTGTTTGTGTCATCACCTCAGCTAATACTGTGACCACATATTTCTCTGTAGTGTTCAGGTGTGTCTCCAGGTGTGCCATGTGGGGAGATTCGTGTACAGCGATCCATAGACAGCTCGTCCTAGACCAACCCCAGCCGATCGTTCACTGAATGGAGCAAACTCTGCAAAGTATGGCCCTTCTGCGAGATTTTCAGGCGCAGGTAATAGATCTACTTATATTTATTTCATTTAAAAATGTTTTTATTGGTCGCACGCAGCCAGCATGGTCATATTACTACGCCTAGCCCTCGATTAGACAAGCGGATAGGCTGCTGTGTGCAGAGATGGCTAAACGTGGCGTCTGGACGCAGCAGATCTCTGTGCTGTGATCGATTTAGCTGCGGCTGCAAACGCCAGCCCTAAATCTGCCTGCATCCATGGCCCCTAATCACATGTAGCTGCTGGGGTGATGGTTACATGTAGGGATGAGCTCAGGCGTGTTCACACACAGGTCCAAAGCTGTCAGCCAATCATATTCAGCGGAGAAATTCCCTTCCCCGCAGCCACACATATGCAAGAGGTGTGAACATATGCAACTGCAGGGTGCGGAATGCCTCTTAACGCATATGATTGGCTTAACGGCGGAATAGCGCAGGTGGATTCAGACTCATGGCAAATACACCTGAACTAATCGCTGGTAATGCTAATCACTAGGGATGAGCTCAGGCGTGTTCTCAACTCCACGTGCCCACCAGGAAGCTAACACTCCGCAGCACTAATCACAGGCAGTGAGACATTTCCCGATCTGTGGCTGCATGTGATTAGCGCTGCGCAACGTAAGCTTCCTGGCGAGCTCGGGCATGTGGAGCTGCGAACAAGCCTGAGCCCATACTTATCACTGGTTACTAAGGATGAGCTCTGGCGTGTGTGCAGAGCCAACCAGGAAGTGGGCACTGCACTGCGCTAATCACAGGCAGTGAGACATTTCCCGATCTCTGCAGCCGCGCATCGGGACAATGTCTCACTGCCTGTGATTAGCGCAGTGTGGGCTTTGCGAACACGCTGGAGCTCATCCTTACTGGTTACTAGTGATAGACTTGTGTGTGTTCGGATTAAGCCCACCAGGAAGCCGTCGCTGCACACTGCCAATCATAGGCAGGGAGGCATTTCCCGACCAGCAGCTGCACATGCACACGCTGCCTATGATTGGTGTTGTGCAGTGCCACCTCAATCCGAACATACCGGAGCCCATCATTGCTTGTTACATACAGTCGCAGCACCAGTGAGTTTATTTACCACCTTAACCACTTCCCGCCCAAGGACGTCATAAGACGTCTTTGACTTTCAGTGGGAATATCTAAATGATGCCTCCCGCCGCCATCCGGTGCTTCTCCAGGCTCTCCCGTGCCATCGAGGACCCGGAGAAAGAATCGGCCGCCGCCAGATGACGACGAGTTTTCCGGTGACCAGATTGTAAACAAAGCCGCGATCACGGCTGGTAAGCATGAGATAGTGATTTTTTTATTTTGATCTCATGCTTTCCAGCCTGGTGGAGAACTGTGGGGTCTTATTGACCCCTCATCTCCATAAAGAGGACCTGTCACACACCATTCATATTACAAGGGATGTTTACATTCCTTGTAATAGGAATAAAAGTTATCAAAAAAATAAATGTAAATAGTGTACAAAAATAATTATAATAAAGAAAAATAAACAATACATTTTTTTAGGGCCGAAACAACTAATCGATTATTAAATGAATCTATTTACTATTTTCATAATCGATTAATCGTCCAGTAACATAATGGGGTTAAAAAAAACAAAAATTAGCCCTTTATAGTACAAAAACAGCAAATCGCTACTGTAAATATTACTTTCACTGTAAAAATGAACCCCTTACAGTAGCGATTATTTGCTCTTTTTGTACTAATTTTAGTTTTTTTAACCCTGTTACGTTACTAAACATCTCAGGCCTGGGTCACACCTGTGTTTTTTTGTGCTTTTTTCAGAAACACACTACAGTTCATTTACATAGTTCATTTACATGGTTTCCTGTGGGAAACATTCACATACATGAATTTTTCTCACCTCGTCTTTCAGGACAGCACCTGGAGAGAGCGCAGCTCCACCCACTTCCCAGGAAACACTGCAGTCAATGCTATAACTTCCGCCCCCTTCCACCATGGCCTCAGTTGTAGTGTTTCCTCCGGCCATGGTGGAAGCGCTGCAGGGAACCAGGGGTGTGCTGTTCTCTCCCCAGGCGGGGAAGGTGTTTTTTTTTTTTTTGAGGCATACCGGTGTTTGATGTATTAGGAGGTGATCCTCCAGGAGGCGGACTCGACTTCTCCCCTGACGCGCGGGTGAAGGTCGGGTGCTTCTCCTCTTCGGTCCGGCGAGGACAGAGGCTGCTGGAGGTCCCGCTCCCTGAGTCCGGGCATCGTAGCTTGCGGGGGGGCGGTCAGGTGCCGTTCTTCCGGCATACGAGGTCCCGGAGCGGAGGGCGTAGTGACGTCCTTTCCGGGTGGAGGCGGGACTTCCGGCGGCGCGTGGCGGCTTCCGGTTCCGGCCGCCTGGAACGCAGGAGGAGGAGTGGCCTCGGCGGTGCTATTTCCTGGGTCTCGCAGCGGCGAGAAAGAGCCGGGAAATTCAAAAAGCTGTCGCACGCCCGCAGTGTTCTGGGACCATGGAGCCAGAAGACGCAGCGGAGGTGGCGGGAGCAGGAGCCACAAGCACCAGCCCAGCCCAGGTAGGAGACCCAGCGGTGGTCAATGTGCCAGGGTATTGTTATGTCCCTCTTTTCTGCCCCTTCGGGGGAGGGGAGCCTGCCTCACTCACCCTAGTCACTTCTTTGGGTGTGTGTAGTTTTTTCTGGTACAGCGGTGATGGGTTCTGGTGTTAATTGTTCACTAGCTGTGTGCACTTGTGTGATATGTTGGCTGGCATACAAAGGTTAAACATAGCGTTGTTGTCCTTTGTGTCGTTTCAGAAAGTTAAAGAAAAACTTAAAGTGGTAGAACCTCCTCCTTCCAAGAAGCGGTGTGCTACTTGTAAAGCTTCCCTTAAAGGGAACTGGACCAAACCTTTATGCAAAACTTGTATTGCGGAGATTGTCAGGGGGGAGGCCTCTACTAGTTCGGCCTCTGAGCAGCCCACCGTCAAGGGTACGGGGGAGTTGCTCTCTTCATTTAGGGAGGAGTTGCACCAGACTTTCCAGTCTTTTCGCTCCTTCCTGGACAAGGGTCCGACTAAGGGATCTAAGGCCAGGGCCAGTACCCCCTCCACATCTAGAAGGTTAGACAGTGAGTCCGAGGAGGAGGAACCTGAAAAGGTTGTTTCAGGATCAGAGGCGGAGGAAGAAGAAGAAAGGGATACTTCTTCCTCGTGCTATAAACTGTCCTTAGACGAGGTTGATGACCTATTAAGGACTATTCATTCTACCCTAAACATTAAGGAATATGCGACTCAGCTGTCCTTGCATGACAGGATGAACCAGGGCTTGGATGAGGTGAAACATCGTACCTTCCCAGTACATAAAGTATTGTCCGAGACAATTAAAAGAGAATGGAAGGACCCAGAAAAGGCACCCTTTTTTTCTAAATCTCTGAAAAGGAGATTTCCTTTCGATGAAGATCCAACGCAGGCATGGAATAAAAGGCCTAAACTGGATGCAGCATTCTCAAAAGTTTCTCGCAATACGGACCTAGCTTTTGAGGATACAGGTACCCTTAAAGATCCCCTGGATAAAAGAGCAGATACCCTGCTCAAGAAAGCCTGGGATACCAGCTTGATTAATCTCAAGCCAGCTATGGCATCCACTGTGGTGGCTAGAAACCTTGAACATTGGCTGGATCAGCTTAAAGGTCACATCGAGGCTGGTACCTCTCATAGAGAGCTTTTGGAGTCCTTTCCAGTCCTTATGAAAGCGGTAGGCTATATAGCAGATGCATCTGCTGAATCCGTGAAGCTCTCCGCCAGATCCTCGGCGTTGATAAATTCAACCAGAAGGGCCTTATGGTTTAAGACCTGGCAGGGGGACACAGCCTCTAAGCTGAAACTGTGTGGATTACCTTTTGAAGGAGACTTGGTGTTTGGCACAGGGCTAGATGCCGTTCTGGATAGGACGGCGGATAGAAAGAAGGCTCTTCCTTTAAAAAAGGTAGATTCAGGGCCCAAGAAAAATTTTCGTCCTTTTTTCCAAGCCAAGGGTCCTAAGGATGCGCAAAGAGGCCAGGGTGGTAGACCCTGGCGGTCCCAGAGGGGCCGCGGGAAGCCTGGGGTGTTATTTCGCTCCCCCAGCCAGCCTGCTAAGCCCCAGTGACGGTCTCCCAGCTGTGGGAGGTCGGCTCCAAGCCTTCCTTCCACAGTGGGCAGAGGCGACGTCCAGTCCGTATGTCCTCAAACTGATTGCAGAGGGCTACGCACTGGAGTTCTCGGGAAGACCACCGTCGCGGTTTTATGTGACCCAATTGCCCAGGGAGCAAGAGAAATCTCGGGCAATGCTGGCATTAGTGGAAGATTTTCTCCAACAGAGGGTGATTACGCCAGTGCCCCAGAGAGAACAGGGGGAGGGCTGTTATTCCCATATATTTCTAGTAAGGAAGCCGTTGGGCAAATTCAGGTTAATTTTAAACCTAAAAGTCCTGAATCTAGCTATCCGGTACAAGAGATTCCGCATGGATTCTATATACTCGGTGAGAAAGCTTCTTCCTCTGGGATGCTTTCTAGCATCGATAGATTGAAGGGATGCATATTTGCACGTCCCGATCAGGACTTCCTCTCAGCGCTATCTGCGCCTAGCCATCAGAACAGAGAGCGGAGTGAGACATTTCCAATTCAGAGCCCTCCCATTCGGCCTTTCCTCCTCTCCCAGAGTCTTTTCAAAGGTGGTGGCAGAGGCCTTGGCACCCCTAAGGCTCAGGGGGATTTCCATAATTCCATACTTGGACGACCTCCTGGTGTTCGCCAAGTCGGAGAAGCAGCTTCTCCTGGACCTGAGGAGGACCCAGGCTCATTTGGAAGGGCTCGAGTGGATTCTGAACAGAGAAAAGTCAAATCTAGTGCCCTCCCAGAGGATAGTCTTTCTAGGATACACGATGGACTCTGTTCAGGGGAAGATTTTTCTACCAGAAGAAAAGATAGAGAAAGTTCAGGCTGCGGTGAAGACAATTCAGACAAATGTGCCGATTTCTGTTCGCTCAGCCATGTCCACAATGGGCTTACTCACGGCTGCCATGCCGGCGGTGCAGTGGGCTCGTCTTCATTCAAGGGACCTACAACAGGCTATCCTTCAGAATTGGACCCATTGGGAATCCATAGAGAAAAGATTCAGAGTTCCGTCTTCAGTGAGAAGGAAACTTTGGTGGTGGAGAGGCCAGGCAAATCTGCGCCTAGGCCTGTCTTGGTCCTTCCCCACTACAAGGGTCCTAACTACGGACGCAAGTTCGTGGGGATGGGGTGCTCACCTAAACGGGCAGATGGCACAGGGATCCTGGACGAGGGAAGAGTCCAGAAGGTCCTCCAATTGGAGGGAACTCAGGGCCATTTGGTTAGGGCTAAGGGCCTTCCAGGAGCTGATTCTGGACCAACATGTCCAGATTCTGTCAGACAACGCCACAGCAGTGGCGTATGTTTCCAGACAGGGGGGCACGAGAAGCAAGGTACTCCTCAATCTGGCCTTACAGACTCTGTCCTGGGCAGAGCTGAACTTGGCTTCCCTATCGGCAGTACACCTAAAAGGCAGCTTAAACCTTCTGGCAGACTTTTTAAGTCGAACGAGGGTTCTGGAATCGGAATGGTGTTTATGCCCGGAGGTCTTCCAAGAGCTAGTAAACAGGTGGGGAACCCCTCAGATAGACCTGTTCGCGTCCCAGTCCAATGCCAAGGTTCCGGCTTATTTTTCTCTCAACAGAATGGACCAGGCAGAGGGTCTAGATGCGTTAGTCCAACGCTGGCCCTTCCCCCTGTGCTATGCCTTCCCCCCAGTTCAGATCATCCCTTTAGTATTACGGAAGCTTCAGGAGGAGAAGACTACTCTGATCCTGATAGCCCCGTACTGGCCCAAGAGGCCTTGGTTTTCGAGTCTGTTGGAGCTGGCAGTAGAAGATCCCTGGGTACTGCCAGTCAGAAAAGATTTACTTTTTCAGGGCCCTCTACTTCATCCAGACGTGAGTCGGTTAAGACTCACGGCCTGGTTACTGAAGAGCTAATTCTTAGCAGGAAGGGTTTATCCAAACGTTTGGTAGATACGCTACTTAGTAGCAGGAAAGAGGTCAAGAGGGCCATCTATTTCAAGACTTGGAAGGTTTTAAATTCTTGGTGTGAAGGTAAAAATTATTCTCCTTTGAATACTTGTTCCGTCTTGGAGTTTTTACAAGACGGTATGGATAAGGGCCTGGCAGCCAGCACCTTGAAGGCGCAGGTGGCGGCTTTGTCAGTGTTTCTAGAGAGACGTTTATCTCTAGAGCCCTACGTCATCAGATTTTTTAAGGCCTTAGCCAGGGCTAGGCCTTCCCCGTTTAAATTTTTCCCCAAGTGGGATTTATCAGTGGTTCTGGGGGGTTTGACTAAAAAACCCTTCGAACCACTGGTAGACGCCTCTATAAAATTTCTGACTTTGAAATTGGTGCTTTTGGTAGCGGTCACCTCAGCGAGGAGGGTTAGCGAGCTTCAGGCGCTCTCCATTTTGGAGCCCTTTTTGTCAATCTTCCCTGATAGGGTAGTATTAAGAACTGATCCGAGTTTTCTTCCGAAGGTAGTGTCAGTATTTCATAGGACGCAGGAAATAGTGTTACCTACCTTTTGTCCAACTCCTTCTTGTCCGAAGGAGAGAGAATTCCATTCCTTAGATGTCAGGAGATGCATTAGACGCTATCTAGAGGTCTCTAGTGAGTTCAGAAAGGCGAATTCGCTTTTCGTTCTGTTTTCAGGATCCCGCAAGGGGCATGGGGCTTCCAAGAATACTCTGGCTAGATGGTTACGTATGGCTATCCATGAGGCATACAAAGCTAAAGGTTTGGATCCTCCTCCGGGAGTAATGGCCCATTCTACTAGGGCGGTGGCAACTTCCTGGGCAGAACGGGCTGGAGCTTCACCAGAACACATCTGTAAAGCGGCAACGTGGACGAGCTTTTCCACCTTCGCTCGTCATTATAGGATGGATTTGCTCTCTGTGTCAGAGCAGTCTTTTGGCAGGAAGGTCCTGCAAGCGGTGGTCCCACCCTAGAGTAAGTACTCGGTTATCATCTCCAGGTGCTGTCCTGAAAGACGAGGTGAGAAAACCTTAGTTAGACCTACCGGTAACGGTATTTCTATGAGTCTTTCAGGACAGCACCGATAACCCGCCCTTTTATTATTAAAGATAATATATATATATATGCTAATGCGTGTAGTTTCTATGTTCTGCTTATCTAATTTCAGCGTGGCCGGAGGTACTCGTGAACAACTGAGGCCATGGTGGAAGGGGGCGGAAGTTATAGCATTGACTGCAGTGTTTCCTGGGAAGTGGGTGGAGCTGTGCTGTCCTGAAAGACTCATAGAAATACCGTTACCGGTAAGTCTAACTAAGGTTTTTCAGCTGCTGTGTATTTGGAAAGGGCAAGGACTTTTTTTTAACGCAAAACGGTGCTATTTTGTTTTTTTTGGTTCAATATACTTCAATGGAGAAGCTGCAGAAAAGCACGTAATGTGTTTTTGCGGCAATTTGTGTTTTTTAATCTGCCCAACAACAAATTGGCCCAAAAAATTAAAATTGCAGCAAAATTACTTTTTTTTTTTTTAAGGTTATTAATCGATTAATTGAAGCCATAATCGGCCATGAAAATAATCGTTAGTTGCAGCCCTTTTTTTTTGAAAAGCGCCCCTGCCCCCGGTAGCTCGCGCTCAAATGCGAACGCACATGTAAATCCCGCCCACATATGTAAACGCCGTTCAAACCACACATGTGAGGTATCGCCACATGCTTTCGAGTGCAAGCAACAATTCTAGCACTAGAATTCACAAATTCTTGTCAGCGGTTGCTCACCTAAATGAGCCCTAAGAAGTTTGGGCCAGATTCAGGTAGAATTGCGGCGGCGTAACGTAGATACGTTACATCGCCGCAAGTTTTCATCGCAAGTGCCTGATTCACAGAGCACTTGCAATGAAAACCTACGCTGGCGGCCTCCTTGCATGCTCCGCATGCTCCGTTTCGTAACTCGTGCTTTGCGCGAAGTGACGTAATTTTTTCGAACGGCGATGTGCGTAGCGTACTTCCGTATTCCCAAACGTCTTACGCAAACGACGTTGATTTTTAAATTTCGACGCGGGAACGACGGCCATACTTTATACAGCAATACGTTTGCTGTGTAAAGTTAAGGCACCCAAAACGACGACTAACTTTGCGACGGGAAATTAGACTAGCGGCGACGTAGCGAACGCGAAAAACCGTCTTAGATCGCCGTAACTCCTAATTTGCATACCCGACGCTGGTTTACGATGCAAACTCCCCCCAGCGGCGGCCGCGGTACTGCATCCTAAGACCCGACAGTGTAAAACAATTACACCTGTCAGATCTTAGGGATATCTATGCGGAACTGATTCTATGAATCAGTCGCATAGATATTCTGAGAGATACGACGGAGTATCTGAGATACTCCGTCGTATCTCCGCTGTGAATCTGGCCCTTTGTGTATAAATTGTTTCACACAGCTTTCCCCCCCAGGATTCAATTGAATCTAATTAGAAAATTTGGATAAATAAGCTAGTATTGTGGTGCCCTTGTTGATAGGTTGAGGTGAGCTTCGGCCAGTGGCGTAACAACCGGGGGGGCCGCCGGTGTGTCTGCCCCGGGTGCTTATACCGGGATGAGGCGCCGCGGGTCTCTGCAGGGCCGGCGCTAGCGCAAGGCAACATTGCCACTTGCCTTACGGCGCCAGCACCAGCCAGGGGACAGGGCGGAAATGTGGCGGCCGCCCGATCGAGACCTCAGACAGCAGCAATCGGCAGCACTGCGCGGGGGGCAGTTCACCCAGGCGCCACAGAGGTGGAGGCGCTTAAGCGCCAGAGTGCTCCGCTCACTCCTCCTCCTTGTCTGAGGCCGCGTTCTCCTCTCCACCGCCGCAGTATTTACTTTTTTTAATCCTCCTCCACGATCCACCCGGGCGGCGCAGCTGCACACTGTCCTCTCCAGCTGCTGCCCGGGTGGGGTTTGCCCTGAGGGGGGGGGGTTGTGGTGGCCTCGGTACTAATGGAGGGGGGTCACCATGATTTGTGGAGGGGTCTGTACTAATGGGGGGTGGTTTGTGGGGGGCTCTGTACTAGGGCTGCAACTAACGATTATTTTCATAATCGATTAGTTGGCCGATTATTGTTTCGATTAATCGGATAATAGCCTTAAAAAAAAAAAAATTTGCATTTTACATTTTTCTTGGCCCAATTTGTTGTTGGGCAGATTAAAAAACACAAATTGCCACAAAAACACATTACATACTTTTCTGCAGCTTCTCCATTGAAGTATATTGAACCAAAAAATCAATAGCACCGTTTTGCGTTAAAAAGTCCTTGCCCTTTCCAAATACGCAGCAGCTGAAAAAAAAATCATGGATGAGAACGTGTCCCATAGGAAAACATGTAAATGAACTGTAATGTGTTTCTGCAAAAAGCACCAAAAAACACAGGTGTGACCCCAGGCCTGAGATGTTTAGTAACATAATGGGGTTAAAAAAACAAAAATAAGTAAAAAAAAAAAAGCAAATAATTGCTACTGTAAGGGGTTAATGTTTTTTACTGTGGGACAGTGAAAGTAATATTTACAGTAGCGATTTGCTTTTTTCTACTATAAAGGGCTAATTTTTGTTGTTTTAACCCCATTATGTTACTGGCCGATTAATCGATTATGAAAAATAGCGGCGCTATACCGTCGGAATTCGGACGCTAGCGGTGCAGTATTAACCCCCGCTATCGCCGATAAAGGGTTAATACCTCCCGCAATGCGCCTCTGCAGAGCTGTGAAGGAGCGGTATACTCACCGCTCCAAAGATGCTACTTGCAGGAGATTTTTTTCTCTCCTGCCAGCGCATATTTAGGCGCTATTTTAGCGCTGTACCGCCTGAAAAACTCAGTGTGAAAGGGGCCTTACTCAGATCACAATGTAGGTCTGTTATCAAAGGTAATTTTTGCCTATCTAAGCCCATTACAGGTATGGGCTGGGCTCCTTATCCTCTGCTGGAACAATTTCTACCTGCAGTTATTGTTAAAACCTTTCATAACCTTTACCCCTGTAGGATCTTTCATTGGGCAGGCCATAGACGAGTTGAAAACTGAACGAAAATTCTTGGTCATTTATTTTTCACATCATTAGTTTGCCAGCTGCGACACACAATTTTTGTGCCGCAATCAAAAGTGCCTGATCCAACATGCTGCGTTTTGTTTAGGAAAAAAAACAAATAATGGCACTATCGTATGCTCCATTATCGTTGCTCTAACTAAGAAATGTTTTCTTCAAAGTCTGCTTTCTTAGTGGCAATTACTTTAGCTATGAGGGTCTTGGAGCTGTCTGTTGTAGGATTCGGGGGGCTACATCTCTCCTTCCCATAGGCACATTACAATTAATAGTCTGTATTTTAGCTCAGTGAAAAAATAAGCTGTACGGAGCTTTTTCAAGCTGCTGCATGCAAGAGGCCTAATATGACAGAATAAATTAAGGACCTCTGAACATTGAATTAGCAGAGTGTGTCCAGGATTTTGGTAAAGGGCAAGGCTCTCGTCACACGTGTGAGACGACAAAGTGTGACTTTGATGCAACTTTTGTGTGCGACTTTGATGCAACTTTACATTCTCTGGACCAAAGTCTTATTAAAAGTCAGACCAAAGTAGAACCTTTTCTGAATTCACAGCGAATTCTGTAGTGTCAGTAGAACGACTCTCATAGAAATACATTGAATTTCACATGTCTTGCGACTTGAGGTCAGGAACGTTTTTAAATTAAAGTAAGTATTGGCACAATTTTACATTTTAATTTCAGATCTAGAGGGAAGGTGATACATTTTAGAGAAGAGAAAAGCTGAACACCAGGAAAATAGCTAAATACCCAGATTAAATACATACTGTGAAAGGGAGCTTTTTTTTTTTACCTGGCAAAGGATTTGTATTTACAGTTCTGTAAAAAAAACGTATTTTCCCCTTCCTGATTTTTTTTTTTTGTATATTTGTCACATTTAATTATGATTTAGCTCATTAGGCTAATTTTAATATTACAAAATGATAACCTGAGTAAATCCAAAATGCAGTTTTTAAATGATGATTTAATTTATTTGGGGGCAGGGCCTGCTCAAACCTGCCTGGCCTGATGTGAAAGTAATTGCAATCAAGCGTTTGCGATAGCTGCCAATGAGTCTTTCACATTACTGTAGAGCAGGGGACTCAAAGTACCGGCCCGCGGAGCGGTTTTAAATGGCCCGCGGGTGCCACGGAAGTGTAGATCGAGGTGCCTGAAGAGTAGCGCAGGAAGCGTCTGTCATAAGTTCACTTGTCTCTCATGTCACACTGCTACTCCCCGGCAGCCCCTCCTCTCTTCTCGTCCATCCCCATTTGCTTGTGACATCATCTGAGATGGACGAGAAGAGAGGGGGGGGCTTCCGAGGAGTAGCAGCGTGACATGAGCGACAAGTGAACTTATGACAGATGCTTCCTGCGCTACTCTGCCTTTGAGGAAAACAACAAGTAAATGCTGACCTGTGCTCTCACTTCCCCTGATTGTGCCCCCATGTGCCCTGATGTGCTCCCATGTGCCCTGATGTGCGCTGATTGTGCCCTGATGTGCTTTCATGTGCCCTGATTGCGCCCTGATGTGCCCCATGTACCCTGATGTGCCCCATGTACCCTGATGTGCCCCATGTACCCTGATGTGCCCCATGTACCCTGATGTGCCCCATGTACCCTGATGTGCTGGGCTCTGTACATCAGGGTACCCTGTGCCCTGTACCCTGATGTGCCCCATGTTCCCTGATTGTGCCCTGATGTGCCCCTTGTGCCCTGGTGTGCTTGTATGTGCCCTGATATGCCCCATGTGCTCCGATTGTGCTCTGATGTGGCCCATGTACCCTGATGTGCCATGGGGCACATCAGGGCACAATCAGGGAACATGGGGCACACCAGGGAACATGGGGCACATGAGAGCACATCAGGGCACATGGGGCACAGCACATCAGGGCACGGCACATCAGGACAGGGCACATGGCACATCAGGGTACAGGGCACATGAAACAGCACATCAGGGTACAAAGCCCAGCACATCAGGGCACATGGCACATCAGGGTACAGGGCACATGAAACAGCACATCAGGGTACAAAGCCCAGCACATCAGGGTACATGGGGTACCCTGATGTGCTGGGCTTTGTACCCTGATGTGCTGTGCCATGTGCCCTGTCCTGATGTGCTGTGCCCTGATGTGCCATGTGTCCTGTACCCTGATGTGCCATGTCCTGATGTGCTGTGCCCTGATGTGCCATGTGCCCTGTCCTGATGTGCTGTGCCCTGATGTGCTCTCATGTGCCCCATGTTCCCTGGTGTGCCCCATGTTCCCTGATTGTGCCCTAATGTGCTCTCATGTGCCCTGGTTTGCTCGTATGTGCCCTGATGTGCTGTGATTGTGGCCCATGTGCCCCATGTACCCTGATGTGCCCCATGTACCCTGATGTGCCCCATGTACCCTGATGTGCTGGGCTTTGTACCCTGATGTGCTGTTTCATGTGCCCTGTACCCTGATGTGCCATGTGCCCTGTCCTGATGTGCTGTGCCCTGATGTGCCATGTGCCCTGTCCTGATGTGCTGTGCCCTGATGTGCCATGTGCCCTGTCCTGATGTGCTGTGCCCTGATGTGCCATGTGCCCTGTCCTGATGTGCCATGTGCCCTGTCCTGATGTGCTGTGCCCTGATGTGCCATGTGCCCTGTCCTGATGTGCTGTGCCCTGATGTGCCATGTGCCCTGTCCTGATATGCCCTGCCCTGATGTGCCGTGCACCCTGATGTGGCCTGTTGTGCTGTACCCCTATGTGCTGTGCTCTGATGTGCCCTGTACCCTGATGTGCTGGGCTTTGTACCCTGATGTGCGCTGTGCACTCATGTGTGCTGTGCCCTGATGTGCTGTACCCTGATGGTGAGTGGTCTGTGTGTAGTGTAGTGTAGTGGTCAGTGTGCAGTGTAGTGGTCAGGGTTAATAATGCGTTCGCTGACACCAGTACTGTTTTTGAAGTTTGAAAGTTTGCATGCGGCCCCCCATGGGATATGGAAACTTGTCTTGTGGCCCTCAGGTAATTTGAGTTTGAGACCCCTGCTGTAGAGTCTTCTTCGCAAAATATTTTTCAGCCACATTGAAGGGTTGTCCAGCATGAACGGCTTGTTTTAGGTCATGCCACAGCATCTAAATCAAATTTAAGTCCAGACTTTAACTATGCCACTCCAAAACCTTAATTTTTATTTTTTAAGCCATTCAGAGGGGCACTTGGTGTATTTTGGATCATTTTCCTGCTGCATAACCTAAGTGTGCTTGAGCTTAAGTTCACAAACTGATGGCTGGACATTCTCCTTCAGGATTTTCTGATAGAACGCAGAATTCATGGTTCCATTCGGTTGCCTCTGTCTCTCATCACACGGCTAAGATCTGAAACCAGCTGTGCCCACCCCTGCCTGGCTCCCCAATATTGAAGAGCGGTGACTGACAGTCACTCGGAGCAGACCTAGAACTGAGCTATCAGGTGCCAACAGGCTGCCATTAGAACCAACATGGGGCATAGAGGTGTGTGTGTATGTGTATGTGTGTATATGTATATATATATATATATATATATATATATATATATATAATATATATATATACAGGGCTCAAAATTTCAAGTCCTGAGCTACTAGCCAGGCCTCAAGAGTTACTCGCCACCAGTTGCCCCACCTAATTCATACACTGCCCTGCGCCTAATTGCACCCGTAAACATGCCCTCGTAGATTATCTCATGGAATGACAATGTTTTATGTAGAATCAAGTTACAAAATTAAATATTACCAACAACAACTTTAACAAAATGGGACGGGGCACTGGGGGCAGACCAGAGGGACGGGGCACTGGGGGCAGACCAGAGGGACAGGGCACTGGGGGCAGACCAGAGGGACAGGGCACTGGGGGCAGACCAGAGGGACAGGGCACTAGAACTGGGTCTCTTCCCCATTCTCTTGCTGTCTCCTCTGTAACTCCCATCCATCCCATCATCAGGAGCCTGTGTGTGCGGCTCCACACTTGCATGTCCCCACTTCCCCCTTTTATTCAGGCTGGCAGAGAGGAGAGAAGCTGCAGCACAGCGGGAGGGAGTACCATCCAGCACTGAGATCCACACAACTGCACAGCCATTGACACCATAGCACAGCGCACACTGACAGCGCACAGCACACATTGAGAACAGTCTGTTCACAGTGCTCAGGCGAAACTGTTGGACACTTACATAGAGCACAAGGAGAAGAAAACTGCACAAACTAGAAGGCTGCCGCTCTCATGTCAGGGCAACTTTCAGTGAGCGCTGCACCGGAGTGGTAATTTTTGCAATCCTCCACCTCACTCATTACTTTCTGCTCTCCAGCTACATTGGTCGGGGGAGGGGCGGCAGCCTCAGAGAGGTCATACTGTTGGGTCCCATGGCTTAATGAGAATTGTAAGGAGAGCACCTGTGTACTGCTCTGCCTGTGCGCGGCTCAAAGACTACTTTTCCCGAGCATGCACCTTTCCTCTTCGGCCGCCAATCTCATCGGGACTCTAAGTGTAGTCACAGATTGGAGGGAGATTGGTCATGCAGCCCTGTCATCACTCGTCCCCAGCTTTAATCCACTCGCCAAATGCTAGTAGGCGAGTGGAAATTTTGAGGGCTGTATATATATATATATGTGTGTGTGTGTGTGTGTGTGTGTGTGTGTATATATATATATATATATATATATATATATATATATATATATATATATATATATATATATATGTATGTATGTATGTGTATATATATATATATATATATATATATACATTTTCTTTTATAATTGTGTGTGCTCCCTTTTTTTATATTTAGGGATCCAGGATGGATCCAGAACGCCTGTTTACGAAGTTGGAGCGGATTGGGAAGGGTTCATTTGGAGAAGTGTACAAGGGCATAGATAACCGCAGCAAGGAAGTGGTGGCAATTAAAATCATAGATTTGGAAGAGGCAGAGGATGAGATTGAGGACATTCAACAAGAGATCACTGTTCTGAGCCAATGTGACAGCCCTTACATCACCCGCTACTATGGCTCCTATCTAAAGGTAATTTCCTAAACTATCAAATATTTCTTTCTACTTATAAACTGAAGTTATCAGAGGTGTTTCTCACTCCACTATATGCACCACTATAGGAACTGTACTCTTCCACAAGATGGACCTTTTTAGGGTCCATTCACACAAACATATGCATATATTTCAGTCAGTTTGACTGACAGTCATTAAATAATCAACCCAAAAGAATGGTATATTGTTTTTTCTTTGAGACAGTTAAAACATTCTTTTGGTGGTATTTAATAACCACTGGATTTTTCATTTTTTACCTATATAAATCATCACAATCATGGGTGATCAATGGCACTTAAACAATCCCACAAGCATTGGTACTCAGTTATACCATCATCATAGGTGGTTAGAGGCACTTTACCTTTGCTGCAATACTGTGTGCCATATTTATAAACATTCAACCTATTAACAATGGATGAAGGGGAGCTTATGCGATTGTAAATGGGCTGAATGTATGTAAACACTACAGTTTTTACACTTGTGTTGGCTGTGATTGGTTCACAGCTAACAAAGGGTATAAGGCTGCTCTGATTGGCACTGTACATTGTGCCTGTGATCTGAGCTGTCCAATGAAGACACTCTCCTATTCACCTTGTTTTTTTTCATTTTTTTTTTTTTTTTTAGATATTGAGGTGGTTAAGGTAAAAATGCAGATGAACCCACCTGTTTTTACCACCCCTTTGTCACCTTTGTGAAATGTCCCTTGGGGCATGTCAGAGCCAAAGATGGCTGCCTCATCAGTGCCACCTGCCAGTATGCCAACTAGTGCCATCCATCAATGCCGACCAGTGCCTCATCAATAGTGACACCTATCAGTGCCCATCATTACAGCCTATCGGTGCCCATCAGCGCACATCAATGAAGGAGAAAAATTGCCTGTTTTTTCAAAATTTTCAAACACACTATGAAACAGTTTTTTTTTCAAAATGTATGGTCTTTTTTTTATTTTTTTAGCAAAAAATAAAAAACCCAGCAGTGATTAAATACCACCAAAAGAAAGCTCAATTTGTGTGAAAATAATGATAAACTTTTTATTTGGGTACAATGTTGTATGCCCACACAATTGTCATTCAAAGTGTGAGAGCGCTGAAAGCTGAAAATTGGTCTGGGCAGTAAGGGGGTTTAAGTGCCCAGTAAGCAAGTGGTTAAATAATATTTTTGTGTTCTGTTTTCTTTTTTTCTAATTCAGGGATCTAAGCTGTGGATCATAATGGAGTACCTGGGTGGAGGGTCTGCACTAGATTTGGTAAGCTTTTTATAATACCGTATTGTTGGCATAGCATAAATTTGTTAGATGTATTCAGAATATGTAAAAATGAAAGGTACTGTGCCCATACCTAGTAAATAATAATAATTAGAATTATTATTATAAAATACTGATTAAAGGGAGGGCTCTACTAGTGAGAGTTTGCATTCTCAAAGCAAGTACCCGGTAAATATATTTTAGCTGTCATTTTCAAATGTAGTTAATGTAGTAAAATAACATTAACACCTGATGAATGGCAATAACTGACACTTTTTTGTTTGCTTTATTGCAGTGTTGCATGTCTCCCCATGTACCCTTGCATTTTATTATTCTTTTTTTGTGACCTCTAACCACTTTGCACCTTTTTATTCTTCAGTTGAAGCCTGGGCCACTGGAAGAGTCTTATATTGCCACAATATTAAGGGAAATCCTGAAAGGCCTGGACTATTTGCACTCGGAGAGGAAGATCCACAGAGACATCAAAGGTGGGATTATAGGGTTACCTTGTAATTTTAAGTACCTAAATTAATCGTTTGAGGACCAACATGTTAAATCGCCTTCTTGTCGAGGTCATTTTTCACTTTGCAGCGCTGTGATAGTTTGACAGTTACTCAATCATGCAATAGTGTACACAAATTATCATTTTTACAAATAGAGCTTCCTTTTTGTGGTATTTTAATTACTTCTGTGATTTTTTTTTTTTATAAGGAAAAAAAAAGCTTCCTTTTTACTTTCTGTTTAAAAACCTATGAAATAAAAATGCCAGGACAGTATGAAAACCTGTGAAATTACCATAATTGTGCAAAGTAGATACCCAAAGGTGTTTTTTTTTAAATAAAGAAACATGACAGTATTATGGGATTTGTATTGTGCATAGAGCAGACCACATGACTGCAACTAAAATGCAGTGTTTCTTCTTAACAAACAGAAGTGAGGGGGGAATGGATGTTAGGGAAGTCATGGAGGATGTTACGGATGTAAGCGGAAAAACACATTTAGAAACTATTTCATGAAAAATAATTTGCAGGGCCCTTACAATGTGGATGGATTACTTAAAGGGGAGTTCCACCCACAATTTCACTTTTTAAATATAAATACCCCTGTAATACACAAGCTTAATGTATTCTAGTAAAGTTAGTCTGTAAACTAAGGTCCGTTTTGTTAGGTTGTTACAGCATTTAAATAGTTTATAATCTAGAAATAGACTGTGGCCATCTTAAGTGTGGGCATCATGAAGCCAGACTGTATGACTTCCTGGATTTCAGCTTTGCATATCTCGCACATGCTCAGTGCACAAGCAATGTAATAGGTTTCAGTCAGGTTTGCAAGGACTACTGGGAAACATGATGCCTATCCCAGAAACCCTTGCAAATAGCCTAGGCAAATAAGGAGGAGGAAGTAATGAAGGACTACAAAATAAAGGTATTTACAAGCAACAAAATAAATAAAAATTGTCCATTCTGAACACTATGAGATTAGAGCATGCAGCACAGACAAACATAAAAAAATGGGTGGAACTCCACTTTAAAGCAGAGTTCCACCCAAAAGTGGAACTTCCGCTCATTTGTCTCCTCTCCCCCTCCGGTGCCACAATTTGCACCTTTCGGGGGGAGGGAGCGAGAGGATACCTGTCTTTGACTTTGCGCCACGACCCATGACGTCACCGTGCCAATCCCTCCTCCTTATTTCGCCGGGCCAATAGGGGAGAGGAGCGAGGCCTCGCGCATTTGCAGTAGGGTTCCCGGCGTAAAACATCAGCTGCGATGCCGACATTGCTGGACTCCAGGACAGGTAAGTGTCCCATTATTAAAAGCCAGCAACTGTAGTATGTGTAGCTGCTGGCTTTTAATTATTTTTTTTTTTGGGGTGGACCTCCGCTTTTAAAGTATGCAGAATACGAATATAGTTTGGTGGTGTTGTTTTAATTATGCCAAGTGCAAAGAGCAGGACAGTGGTTTAGCCTGTTCATGACCGTGCTATAGCCAAATGACAGATACAGCACGGTCACACTTTGCCGGGAGGCCGTCATATGATGTTTTCCTGTGTTCGCACTTCCCGCGTGCCCCCTGCAGCGCACTTTCACAGTGATCTGTGATGGGGTAAAGAGCCAATCACGGCCGCTCTTTATTACGTGATCAGCTGTGTCAAATCACAGCTGATCAGTGTAACCAGGATTTGCCGAGCTGATAACCAGCAAATCGACACAAGGGACATCTGCACTAACGAACAGGGCACTGATCATCAGTGTCCTGAGGATAAGTTCAGCCCCACCAGTGTTGCCAATTATGGCCGCCTATCAGTGCCCATCAATGCAGCCTCATCAATGAAGGAGAAAAAAATACTAATTTACAACATTTTATAACAGAAAATTATCAAAAAATAAAACACCAGAAGAAAGCTCTATCTGTCTTTAAAAATGCTAACAATTTTATTTGGGTGCAGTGTTGCATGACCACACAATTGTCATTCAAAGTGTGACAGCTCTGAAAATTGGCCTGGGTAGGAAGGGGATGAAGGGGCCCAGTAGGCAAGTGGTTAGAAAGCACCCTTGGAAAACATCATACCTTTTTTATTTTTTATCTAGGCTGATTTAATTATTTTATTTTTTTTATATGGTGTGGAGGATATGTGTTGGAATTATTTCTAAGTACATCTTTGCATTTTAGCTGCGAATGTACTGCTGTCTGAGCTGGGAGATGTGAAACTGGCAGATTTTGGGGTAGCAGGCCAATTGACAGACACACAGATCAAGAGGAACACATTTGTGGGAACCCCTTTCTGGATGGCACCAGAAGTCATCAAGCAGTCTGCTTATGATTTCAAGGTTGGAAATCATGAGAATGTTTGCCGAGTTTTGCCACGGTATACCCATTCATCCATAAACTCAGATGTGTTTTTTTTTCTTTTAGGCTGATATTTGGTCCCTAGGGATCACAGCTATTGAGCTGGCTAAGGGAGAACCCCCTTACTCAGACCTACATCCTATGAGAGTTTTGTTCCTCATCCCCAAAAACAACCCTCCAGCCCTGCAGGGACAGCACAGCAAACCATTTAAAGATTTTGTAGATGCCTGTCTGAACAAAGACCCCCGATTAGTGAGTATCTTTCTGTGTATAATTTTAACTTTGTGTGTGTGTGTTTTTATTTTTTATTATTCCACCTTTCTCATACCAACACTTACCCTCTCCGCACTTCAGCACTGCCCTCCACATCCTCATGTGCCTCTGACCCAGATCCTCTTCCAAGCTGAGTAAAGCTTGCGATTAGAACATACATTTTTGTGCAGACCCAGTGCATTTCACCCTTTGCAAAACCAAAACTTTTTTTTTTGTAGTAACAGTGGCCTTTAGGATTGTCATGTATGGGTGTTTGGCATTCCTAATCTGGGTTTTTATGCTGAGAAGATATCTTTTGTATAATATTTAGAGCCAAGGAAACCCATAAACAAGTGAGTTGATTTAAAGAATTTTATTTTTTAAATAACAAACATGTTATACTTGCCTCCACTGTGCAGTTCGTTTTGCACAGAGTGGCCCCGAACCTGGTCTTCTGGGGTCCCTCAGCGGCTGTTTCATCCCCCCCCCCCCGCAAGGACCTTCATGAAAGCGAGCATGATGTTGAGTCTTTGCGGGCGCACTCCCGTAATGCCGCCGACTGTATCACTCGGCCCCGGAGCGCCGCGTCATTATATGTGATTGACAGCAGCACGAGCCAATGGCTGCGCTGCTCGCAATCAACCAATGACAGAGCCGGGAAGATGGACCAGAAGCCTGCGCGTTCATGGCGCGGGATTTTCGAGGGTTCAGGTAAGTAAAGGGGGGGGCCTCTAATCGGCAGATGTTTCTTTATCGTACATCACGGGACACAGAGCAGCATAGCCATTACATATGGGTTATATAGTGTACCTTCAGGTGATGGACACTGGCACTCTCCGACAGGAAGTTCCCTCCCTATATAACCCCCACCCATAGTGGGAGTACCTCAGTTTTTTCGCCAGTGTCTTAGGTGTTGGTGCACGTTGAAGGCTGTGCCTAGAGTTGTCCTTGGGACCAGGGCAAGCCGACCGGATCCGTCCAAGGTGCTTCATAGCCAAAGTTGACGGTACCCGGGCCCCAATTCGTGGATGGGGTTTTGCCTATAATGCCTCTCCTTGGAGGGCTGGACTCTGGGTTCCAGGACTGGGTTTCTAACCTATCAATACCTGTTGCCAGTAGTGCTGTATAGGTCCAGGTGTGTGGTGTTCCTGACTTGGACCCCGGTCCCTGAAGGTCTATGACCATACCCACGGAGAAGGGGGAAGATTGGGCCTCTTGCACAAGCAATACCCTGCGGCGTGGAGAAGGTAAGCGGGGGGCTTGCGGAACTTGGTTTGTCAGTAGGCCCCCCACAGGGAACTCTGGGGTAGCCTACTATATGCCTCTGTGCATGGGCAATGTAAAACCACTAAGTCTATCAGACTGGATGGCTCAGATACCCAGGTATAGTTTTTCCCTGGCTGGTCTAGTAGGCTGCTGCTATATTGCCATAAGGTGGGTCTGTTTAACAGTTTAATAAAGGACATACCATCCGGCGGAAGCATTCAAAAGCTTCCTGGTACCTGTACGGGTGTCACTCCAGCGGCTCCAGGGCTCCTCTCCCCGCATGGCTTCCTGCTTCCTCTGAGCGGCGTCAGGGACGTGTGCGCGCTGTAAATAGAACAGCGGTGCGCGGCAACGCTGCGTGGGGGGGGCGGGAAACGCCCGGGCAATCTCCTCTCTGCACGTCAGAGAAGGAATCTCCACTTAGCCTGTCAGTCGGCTTGAGGCTGTGGAGGGACACGGAGCAGCGGTGCTTGCTAGCAGCACAGGATAAGGTTTGACCTAGGTCCTTCTGGACATAGTGACACCCGATGGCCGTTTTTGAGTACACACCCATGTAAAGAGCCTCTGGCTCAATTCACACACTTAATAGCCGGTGTACTGAGCAGCAGCCTGAGCGCTTGTCACTATTGTGTGCTCTCAGCTAGTCCAGCGTTTTGAGGGGCAATACTTAAACTTGAGAAAGTTATTAGCCTTTGGGGCACAGTATTGATTATCCCTCTTTAGGTTATGGGAGGTCTAGATTTTTTTCTAACATTACCCTAGCCTATTTATCTTCACATTTTATTTGTATGTGTATTTTTCTCCAGCTGTTACAGTCAGTTGTATATCAGCGGAGTACCTCGGATTTGTATATTATGGCTCCTAAGGGTGCAGGGAACGCTAAAAATACTAAGGGTGTAAAGAAGCCAAAGGGTTCCGCATCGGGCTCTGAGGATCTCAGCCAAAATCCAGCTGCCCCTCCCTCCCCGGACAAGCCGGAGGTTGCTGCCCTAGGTGAGCCATCAGGGTTGCTAGGTGCTACGGCTGGCCCTACTCAACCAACTCCTTCCTATGTGACGGAAGAGATGTTAGCCTCTACCCTGGGTGGATTTGAACAAAGAATGGCTGCTTTAATTTCAGCCTCTTTATCAGGGAGAAAACGGGCTAGGTCCCCGTCTCCTAGGTTTGAGTCTCCTGATGAGGAAATCCTTTCCCCTGAGGAATTGGAATATCCAGTAGACCGAGCAGAGGATCACCTGGAGCATTCAGGTTCTGAGGAATCTACAATAGAGGAACCTTTTTCGGCTTCCCACGCAGAAAAGCTTTGGGTTCAGTCCCTAGCAGATATGGTGCGGTCGGCTTTCAAAATGCCTTTGCCTCAGCCTCAAGCTTCCGCTGTATCCTCTTTGGGCTCCCTGAAGGCACCCCAAGCCAACTTGGTGTTCCCGGTCCACCCTTTATTAAAGGACCTGATTTTTCAGGACTGGGCTAAACCAGACAGAATTTTTCTTCCTCCTAAAAAGTTCTCAGTTCTGTACCCCTTGGAGGAGGAGTTTTCGAATAAGTGGGCTGTCCCTACAGTGGACGCGGCCATTTCATGTGTCAATTAAGCTTTAACTTGTCCAATGGACAATATTCATATTTTTAAGGTTGATAAAACACTTGAGACCTTATTGAAAACATCTTTTGCCACAGCAGGGGCAGTGGTTCAGCCGGCTGTAGCCGCCATTGGCGTCTGCCAAGCATTGAAAGACCAGGCAAGGCAGGCCCTGAAGGACCTCCCAGCTCAACAGGCTCGAGAGCTGGCCGACCTACCTAGAGCCTTATGTTTCGTGGTAGACGCTATCAAGGATTCTATCCAACAAGCGTCCCGTTTATCCCTATTTCTGGTTCATATGAGAAGACTCTTATGGTTAAAAAACTGGTCTGCAGAAACCCCCTGCAAGAAGCTCTTAACAGGATTCTCCTTTCAGGGAGAGAGATTATTTGGAGAAGATCTAGACAGATATATTCAGAAGATCTCCAGTGGTAAAAGCACCCTCTTGCCTGTTAAGAAGAAATTCCGAGGTCCCTCTTTTAAACGCCCAACCTCTCCAGTCCCGGGGCCCTCATCCTCTAGGCAGTATCGACGGCCCCCTGGACGCACAGCTGCAAACAGGCCGCAAGGGCAAGCTTCGGGGGAACAAGAGACCATGGTCTCGCAAGCCGGTTAAAGCTGCCCCTAAGTCAGCCTTGTGAAGGGGCGCCCCCACTCTCTCGGGTGGGGGAAGGCTCCGTTGCTTCTCAGAGTTGTGGGAGGCCAGAATTTCCGACCAGTGGGTTCTGTCCTCAGTGGCTCAGGGATACAGGCTGGAGTTTCGAGAATTCCCCCCTCCTCACTTTCAGGCGTCAAGACTCCCAAGCGATCCTCAAAAAAGAGTCTCGCTCCTGTCCGCCCTAGATCACCTCCTAACTCAAGGGGTGATTATGGAGGTACCAGCAGGGGAACAGGGACAAGGTTTTTATTCAAACCTCTTCATCGTCCCGAAGCCAAACGGCGATGTCAGGCCGATATTGGACCTAAAGCTATTAAACCGCTTTTTAAGAGTCCGTTCCTTTCTAATGGAATCCATTCGCTCGGTGGTAGCCGCCCTTCAAGGAAAGGAGTTCTTAGCCTCCATCGATATCAAGGATGCGTACCTGCACGTTCCAATTTATCCCGGTCATTACAGGTTCCTGCGTTTCACCCTAAACCATCGGCATTATCAATTTGTGGCTCTTCCATTTGGGCTAGCCACGGCTCCTCGAGTTTTTACAAAAATTCTGGCCCTGGTATTAGCCATCCTAAGGGAACAAGGCATCCTGGTCATGGCTTACTTAGACGACCTTTTGGTAGTCGATCATTCAGCAGCCGGCTTGAATCAGGCGGTGTTGCTGGTAGTAAACTGCCTAGAATCCTTTGGTTGGATTCTAAACCGGAACAAGTCAGCCTTGCAGCCCACAAGAAGGTTGGAATATCTAGGGTTAATTCTAGATACTATGCAACAAAAAATCTTCCTACCCCAGTCCAGGGTAGATTCGATAGATAGATTCGATAGATAGATAGATAGATAGATAGATTACTTGTACGTCAGTAAAATGATAATTAGTTTCATTTGGTCGTATTTGAATAAGCCCCCTTCTCTCCTTTATGCAAAGAAAACATAGTTATGTGAGCCCATGTGAAATAAAGAGTCTCCTTACCATTTTCTTATCTTGTTTATTTAATTAAGACCTCTCAAGATTTATAACCTGGAAAGATGGTACAGACAAGACTTGCACAGTCTCCTTGTGAGACATTTTTGAGCAATCATGAACTCTGATTAAACTTTAGAGAGAAAATGGCTTCTCTCATGTTCATATCATATATATGAAAAAATATACAATATAAAGGCCTCCATATATGTTTAACCCCAATAGTTCCAACACCCCTAAGTAAAAAATGTCCAAATTGGGCCCAATTAGCCATTTTCTCTCCTCAGTGTCATGTGACTTGTTAGTGTTACAAGGTCCCAGGTGTGTTAAATTTGGTGTTATTGCTCTCTCACACTGGTCACTGCAAGATCAATATGGCACCTCATGGCAAATAACTCTCTGAGGATCTGAAAATAAAAATTGTTGCTCTACATGAAGATGGCTTGGGCTATAAAAAGATTGTCAAGACCATGAAACTGAGCCGCAGCACGGTGTCCAAGACCATAAAGTGGTTTAAACGGACAGGTTTCGCTCAGAACAGGCCTTGCCATACTTGACCAAAGAAGTTGAGTGCACGTGTTCAGCGTCATATCCAGAGGTTGTCTTTGGAAAATAGACATATGAGTGCTGCCAGCATTCCTGCAGAGGTTGAAGGGGTGGGGGGAGGGTCAGTCTGTCAGTGCTCAGACCATACGCCACACACTGCATAAAATTGGTCTGCATGGCTGTCGTCCGAAAAGGAAGCCTCTTCTAAAGATGATGCACAAGAAAGTCCCCAAACAGTTTGCTGAAGACAAGCAGATGAAGGACATGGATTACTGGAACCATGTCCTGTGGTCTGATGAGACCAAGATAAACTTATTTGGTTCAGATGGTGTCATGGGTGTGTGGCGTCAACTGGGTGAGGAGTAGAAAGACAAGTGTGTCTTGCCTACAGTCAAGCATGGTGGTGGGAGTGTCATGGTCTGGGGCTGCATGAGTGGTGCCCGCACTGGTGAGCTACAGCTCATTGAGGGAACCGTGAATGCCAACATGTACTGTGACATACTGAAGCAGAGCATGATTCCCTACCTTTGGAGACTTGGCCGCAGGGCAGTGTTCCAACATAACGACCCCAAACACACCTCCAAGATGACCACTGCCTTGCTAAAGAAGATGAGGATAAAGGTGATGGACTGGCCAAGCATGTCTCCAGACCTAAACCCTATTGAGCATCTGTGGGGCATCCTCAAATGGAAGGTGGAAGAGCGCAAGGTCTCCAACATCCACCAGCTCCGTGATGTCGTCATGGAGGAGTGGAAGAGGACTCCAGTGGCAACCTGTGAAGCTCTGGTGAATTCCATGCCCAAGAGGGTTAAGGCAGTGCTGGAAAATAATAGTGCCCACACAAAATATTGACACTTTGGGCCCAATTTGGACATTTTCACTTAGGGGTGTACTCGCTTTAGACATTAATGGCTGTTATTTTGAGGGGACAGCAAATTTACACTGTTATACAAGCTGTACACTCACTACATTGTAGCAAAGTGTAATTTCTTCAGTGTTGTCGCACAAAAAGATATAATAAGGGATGTACTCACTTTTGTGAGATACTGTATATGTTTTCATATTGAGAATGATGTATTTGTCTTGTGTAATAGAGGCCTACAGCACGGGAGCTGCTAAAACATCGGTTTATTCTACGATACACCAAAAAAACCTCTTTCCTTATGGAACTTGTGGAGAGATACAAGCGATGGAAAGCTCAGGGTCACCGTGATGATTCCAGTTCGGTGGAGTCTGACATGTGAGTACACAAACTTCCTGTTGTGGCAACTTGCTTTGGTCTTATTGATGATAAATTATGCAGTAACTGACAATGCCTTGCTATTGTGACCAGAGATAATGAAGATGAGAGGAATCAGAATCACACTCCTCACTGGTCATTTCCAGAAACTATGCGCCCCTCCTCCATGAGCAGATTGCAGTGGGGATACCAGCAGGTAATTGCCTATATTGGATGTGCTCAAGCTTTGTAAAGTTGAAAACCCAAGTGTTTGCAAACTTTTGTGCTTCACACCAAGTGTTGGCTATTGCCATTGTACTGTTGCAAATCCAGGAACATAATATGAACTGAGCTCAAGCGAGCAGCCATTTGCTGTGCTTCCCCGCGTAATACAGGTGATACTCGAAAAATGTGTTAATCGTGCAAAAGTTCATTTATTTCACTAATGCACCTTAAAAGGTAAAATTAATATATGAGATAGACTCATTACATGCAAAGCAAGATAGTTCAATCTGTGATTTGTCATAAGTGTGATGATTATGGCTTGCAGCTCATGAAAACCCCAAATCCACAAGCTCAGAAAATAGAAAATGACATGCAATCAATAAAACAAGGATTGTGCATAGAACAATATCGGACCTCTGAAAATTATAAGCATGCATATGTACTCGGTACTTGCTTTGGGCCCCTTTTGAAGCAATTACTGCCTCAATGCGGTGTGGCATGGAAGCTATCAGCCTGTGGCACTGCTGAGGTGTTATGGAAGACCAGGATGCTTCAATAACAGCCTTCGGCTCTTCTGAATTGTTCGGTCTTATGTCTCTCATCTTTCTCTTGGCAATGCCCCATAGATTCTCTATGGGGTTCAGGTCAGGCGAGTTTGCTGGCCAATCAAGCACAGTAATCCCACAGTCATTGAATCAGGTTTTGGTGCTTTTGGCAGTGTGGGCAGGTGCCAAGTCCTGCTGGAAAATGAAGTCGGCATCCCCATAGAGCTTGTCTGCGGAAGGAAGCATGAAGTGCTCCAAAATCTCCTGGTAGACGGCTGCGGTGACCCCGGACTTAATGAAGCACAGTGGACCAACACCAGAAGATGACATGGCTCCCCAAATCAACACAGACTGTGTAAACTTCATACTGGACTTACAGCATCTTGCAGTGTGTGCCTCTCCATTCTTCCTCCATACTCTGGCTCCTTGGTTTCCAAATGAGATGTAAAATTTGTTCTCATCAGAAAAGAGCACTTTGGACCATTAAGCGACAGACCAGGTCTGTTTTTCTTTAGCCCAGGTAAGACGCTTCTGACGTTGTTAGTTGTTCAGGAGTAGCTTGACAAGAGGAATACAACATTTGAAGCCCATGTCCAGGATCCGTCTGTGTGTGGTGGCTCTTGATGCACTGACTACAGCCTCAGTCCACTCCTTGTGAAAGTCCAACACTTTTGAATGGCCTTTTCCTGACAATCCTCTCCAGGCTGCGGTCATCCCTGCTGCTTGTGCACCTTTCTCTTCCACACTTTTCCCTTTCACATAACTTTCTATTAATGTGCTTTGATACAGCACTTTCGGAACATCCAACTTTTGCAATTACCTTTTTGAGGATTTCCCTCCTTATGGAGGGTGTCAATGATGGTTTTATGCACAACTGTCAGGTCATCGGTCTTTCCCATGATTGTGATTCCTATTGAACCAGACTGAGAGACCATTTAAAGGCTCAGGAACCCTTTGCAGGTGTTATGGCTTAATTAGCTGATTAGAGTGGGACACTTTGAGCCTAGAATATTGCACCTTTTCACAATATTCTAATTTTCTGAGATTGTGGATTTGGGGTTTTCATGATCTGTAAGCCATAATCATTACAGTTATGACAAATCACGGCTTAAACTATCTTGCTTTGCATGTAATGAGTCCATGTCATATATTAGTTTTACCTTTTTAACCCCTTAACGCCCGACTATTTACGTCCGCAGAATGGCACGGACAGGCAGAAGGGCGTATATATACGTCCTTGCCTTCTAGCGGGTGGGGGGTCCGATCGGGGCCCCCCCCCCCCCCCCGCAGCGGGCTCCCTCGGGGAGCGATCCGGGACGACGGCGCGGCTATTCGTTTATAGCCGCTCCGTCGCGATCGCTCCCCGAGGCTGAAGCACGAGGAGAGCCGTATGTAAACACGGCTTCCCCGTGCTTCACTGTGGCGGCGTATCGATCGAGTGATCCCTTTTATAGGGAGACTCAATCGATGACGTCAGTCCTACAGCCACACCCCCCTACAGTTGTAAACACACACTAAGTGAACACTAACCCCTACAGCGCCCCCTGTGTTTAACTCCCAAACTGCAACTGTCATTTTCACAATAAAGAATGCAATTTAAATGCATTTTTTGCTGTGAAAATGACAATGGTCCCAAAAATGTGTCAAAATTGTCTGAAGTGTCCGCCATAATGTCGCAGTCTCGAAAAAAAACGCTGATCGCCGCCAATAGTAGTAAAAAAAAAATAATTAATAAAAATGTAATAAAACTATCCCCTATTTTGTAAACGCTATAAATTTTGCGCAAACCAATCGATAAACGCTTATTGCGATTTTTTTTTTTTTTTTACCAAAAATAGGTAGAAGAATACGTATTGGCCTAAACTGAGGAAAAAAATGTTTTTATATATGTTTTTGGGGAATATTTATTATAGCAAAAAGTAAAAAATATTGAATTTTTTTCAAAATTGTGGCTATATTTTTGTTTATAGCGCAAAAAATAAAAACCGCAGAGGTGATCAAATACCACCAAAAGAAAGCTCTATTTGTGGGGAAAAAAGGACGCCAATTTTGTTTGGGAGCCACGTCGCACGACCGCGCAATTGTCTGTTAAAGCGACGCAGTGCCGAATCGCAAAACCTGGCCTGGGCATTTAGCTGCAAAATGGTCCGGGGCTTAAGTGGTTAAGTTGCATTAGTGAAATAAATGAACTTTTGCACGATATTCAAATTTTTCGAGTATCACCTGTATGTGTGCTGTGGGCTTTTTCTTTACCCGTTGTCTGCCTTCAGTTTAGAGATGGATTTATGTAGAAACTCCATGCCAGTCACTTCATGTGCCCGGTTCAACGTTTGTATGTCATTGAGATGATTTCCAATATAAGTTTATGAGGGATTTTAAAGCGGTAGTAAGCCGCTGGTTTTTTTTTTCTACTCTTGCAAGAAGTTGCCAGAATGTGCTAGTATGCATCACATATGTGAAACATATCTTAAAACAAAGCCCTCCAGTGACCCGCTGTCACCACTAAAGGGGTGTTCGTCTTTACCCGGTCTGGCTGTGTGAGTAGCTGGAGCTGCGATGATGTGACTCCTGTGTATGTGTACACGGAATCCCCGCCGTTTACGGCACAGGACACAGGAAGGAATGGCACGGTATGCTGTTTCTTCAGAGTGCATGCCCCAGTGATGTCACCGCCTGCATCAAAAGTAAATATCTTCTAAACAGTGCACTTGCTGAAGGCTTACCTATAGGTAAAAGCCATGAATGGGAGTTTACTCCCACTTTAAAAGAGGTTGTAAACCCTTGTGTTTTTTTTCACCTTAACTGCTTGCCGACTGCCTCACGTAGATATACGTCGGCAGAATGGCACTGGCAGGCAAACCAATGTGTATATACATTGCTTTAAACATGCCCTATAGCGTGCGGCGCAGTCTCCGTGACCCTGCCTGCGGGAACTGTGGACTCTATGTCCGCCGGTGTCCCACGATCGGGTCACGGAACAGCTGAACGGGGGATGCCTTTGTAAACAAGGCATCTCCCTGTTCTGCCTGGTGACATGTCACTGATCGTCTGCTTCCTCATCGGGAGCAGCAATCAGTGACAGGTCACAGTAAGCCACGCCCCTTAACAGTCAGCATCACTCCCTAGGACACACTTAACCCCTTCACTGCCAGTCACATTTATACAGTAATCTGCATTTTTATATTGCTGTATAAATGTGAATGGTCCCAAAAAAAAAATTGGGGATATTTTTGTTTATAGCACAAAAAATAAAAACCGCAGAGGTGATCGAAGGACGTAAATTTTGTTTGGGAGCCACGTCGCATGACCGTGCAATTGTCAGTTAAAGCAACGCAGTGCCGAATCGCAAAAAGTGCTCTGGTCTTTGGCCAGCCAAATGGTCCGGGGCTAAAGTGGTTAATGCAACCTATGCATTGAGGTGAAAAAACTGTGACCTAGCCCCCCTTGTTTTACTTACCTGAGCCCTGGAATTTCCCTTGGCAGAGACACGCCCTTCCTCTGGCCGGGGTTCTCTGCTCCTGATTGGATAGATTGATAGCAGCGCAACCATTGGCTCCCGCTGCTGTCAATCAAATCCAATGACGCAGGGGGGCGGGGCAAAGTCCTACATTAGGCATCTATGGACGCCGAATGCTAAGCTCAGGAGCCAGCCCGCAAAGTAAACCCCTGGGAGAGTGCTTCTCCTAAGGGGTTATACAATGCGGGGGAGGAGCCACCAAAGGACCCAAGAAGTCGAGGATCGGGGCCACTCTTTGCAAAACGAACTGCACAGGGGAGGTAAGTGTGATATGTTTGTTATTTAAAAAGAAAACAAAGGCTTACCATCACTTTAAAACTCAGGGTCTGATTGCTAGATGCACCTTTTAGTCAAATCCAGCCAGGAAAGGAGATTGTCACCCGTTAGAATAAGAGCATACGCTGTCATTTACTGAATGCATTATTTAATTTGGTAATTAAATGTCTACATCCTTCTTTTTTTTAATACCATGTTTCTTCTAGAAGTCAAACGAGGCAATAAAGCGCCTGCCTCGGTCACACTGTCTATCTGCTCTGGTGACTCCTGTGTTCCAGGAGGTGAGTTCTTAAGTATCAACTAGATACACTTACTGGTACAGTGTCATCTGCTGTGTGAGCCTGTTGCTGTAATTTGTAGCAGTCTTTTTCCAGCCTCATACCCATTTAGCATTCATAGTCTACCCTAAATTATTCTACCGTATTCATCGGCGTATAACACGCACCTTCATTTTAAGAGGGAATTTTTAGGAAAAAAACTAAATTCTAAATAATGAACTTTGAAGCAAAACAAGGGTAGCTCAAAACTTTTTTTTTTTATTAATATTTAAGCACATATAAGTTAAATAACGTAACATGAATTTTTTTTTTTACATTTTTTTTTTTTTTTTTTTTTTTTTTTTTACACTTTAACATTTCATTAATTTCATCTCATTTCATTAATCACAGATTTCATATTCTTCCCCATTATTGGGAACTAACAATTCCCTTTTACATTTATTAGGTGGCATTTTGATTTATTGGAATAATTTACCAATTTATTCAGGGCTTGGACATGGGCTGTCATATGGGCTGTCACACAGTGTGTATCTTTTCTCAACCCCCCCCCCCCCCCCCCCAATTAACCCTCCCACTCTTTTTCACACCCTGCCATTTGTACCCGTCACGGCAGATTCCTGTCAGCATAACTAACGCGAGCCGTGCAGAAGGGTTTCCATGGTTACACTCTGACGGCCGCGAGAGCTACTGTAGAGCCGCGAGAACTACCTTTCTCTTCTGAGGTCAAAGGGGCTCTACGCCTGGAATCGATTCAGCGCCCAGAGGCGATTCAGTTCGCATGTGCTGCACTATATAAGTTTTTCACTCACTCAATTACACTGGCTAACTCTGTGCACTGCAGTGGGGTATGGCTTCCGGAGGTCTGCAAAGCAGAATCGAGTGGCCCGAGACCCCCACATTCCTTAGGCTGTTTCCAATGATGTCTCCGATGCTGTCCACTGTCATGCCGATCAATATACAGTATGTACCATGCTTTTTTTTTTATATACATATCGGCGTATAACACGCACCCCGCGATTTTACACTGATTTTAAGGGGAAAAAGGTGCGTGTTATACGCTGAAAAATATGGTATATCTTTTTTATTTTTTATAAAGAGATTGCAAAAGGTTAGTGGAGACCCCAGCAACAGATCATACCCTGCCCCAGTCTCCATAACGATAGGAAAGTTTATCACTGCCATTGTTAATACAATGTGGAGCCATTGTATTTACAGTGATCTGATAAAAGCACTTATGGAATGATGTGTAGCAAGACTGGAGGCTCAGAAGCTTCTTGTTTCAGCTCCTATGCATACTGCTAAATGGCAACTCTGTCTGACAGCCTGCGTTTCTAGCCAGTACCCAGACATGGAGTCAAAAAGATGCTCTCCATGTGCCATTTTGAAGTGGCACCTGAGACTCAAGTGGTTAAAAACTTTTTTTTTTTTAAAAAGGTAATGCATGTTGTTTTGTATATGTATCCTAATTATGTTCAGAAATTATACAAATAAACCTTTAATAATGAATAGGAATAATTCATATTACTATTTACAGCAAGCAGGGGTAAGGTTTTTAAAAACCGTGCTATATTTTCAGCAGGCTGTTTATAACTTGCATGCTTTAAAAAGATTAAAATACAATTGGCTAACCACTATTGTACTTGCCCTTTAAATAGAAGATCCTTGTGAATATATTTTACAGTATGGACTATGTTCAAAAGTGGATCTTATCCTCTGGCTTCCCCCTGGTGCCACATTTGGCACCTTTCAGGGGGTAGTTTGACTGGTACCCATTCCCCACTTCAGAAGTTCGGCCTCCTTCCTCCCCCACTGGGCCAGTTAGAAAGCGCAGCGCAGTAGGGAACCAGCTGTGAAGCCGAAAGGCTTCACTACCGGTTTCCCGTACCAGGAATGGTGGCAGCAGCACCCGACAGCCAATCTGAAAATCAGCTGGGGTGCCGACATCACGGGAACCCTGGACAGATAAGTGTCCTAATATTGAAAGTCAGCAGCTACAAATTTTTCGTGGGGCGGGCGGAATACCTCTTTTAAGTAGCAAGAAGAGGAAAAAATGGCTGAATATTAAGGGTTTTGTATATTGGTAATCAATATTTATTTATTGATGTCGTACATCGCTAATTTAGTCTGGTGGGTAGGTAGCTCTAGTGTAATACAAGATTAAACCGGTAAAATGGGAAAAAAGAATGCGTATCCGATGTAGTCAGTCCCTGCTCATGAAACAATCAGGGAAATGGAAGGAAGGGACTAAGTAGTTGTACCTACCTTGTTCTTCATAATAATAATATAATTTATTATACAAAAATTTTGAGAATGACACAAATATACATTTTCACAAAGTCTGCTGTCTCTGTTTTTATGATAGCAGTTTGCATATACGCAAAAATGTTATGAAGAGTGATCAGATGAATTGCAATTAAAGTCCCTCTTTGCCATGAAAATTAACGTAGTCCCATAAAAAAACATTTCCACTGCATTTGTGAAGAAGGCTTTGGGTGCCCCAGAAAGTTCAGCAAATGTCAGGACCGTCTCCTACAGTTGATTTAGCTGCAGGATCGGGGCACCACCAGTGCAGAGCTTGCTCAGGAACAGCAGCAGGAAGGTGTAAGTGCATCTGCACACACAGTGAGGCGAAGACTTGTGAAAATTGGCCTGGTGTCAAGAAGGGCAGCAAAGAAGTCACTTTTCTCCAGGAAGAACAATCAGGGACAGACTGATATTCTGCACAAGGTACAGGGATTGGACTGCTGAGGACTAGGAAAGACAATTTTCTCTGATGATTCCCCTTTCCGATTGTTTGGGGCACCCAGGAAAAAATATTTTCTGCAGAAGGAAAGGTGAGTGCTACCATCAGTCCTGTCAACAGTAAAGCATCCTGAGACCATTCATGGGTGGGGTTGCTTCTCAGCCAAGAAAGTGGGCTCACTCACAATTTTGTCTAAGAACACAGCCATGAATAAGGAAAGATACAAAAATATCCTCCCAGTGCAACTTCTCCCAACCATCCAAGAACAGTTTGGTGAGGAACAATGCCTTTTCCAGCATTATGGAGCTCCTTGCCATAAGTCAAAAGTGGGAACAAGACATTGAAACTTTGGGTTCATGGCCAGGAAACTCCCCAGACCTCCATCCCATTGAGAACTTATGGTCAATCCCCATGAGGCGGGTGAACAAGAAAACCAAATTCTGACACTCTAAGCATTGATTATACAAGAATGGGCTGCCATCAGTCAGGCTGTGTCCCAGAAGGGGATTGACAGCATGCCAGAACGAATTGCAGAGATCTTGAAAAAGAAGGGTCAACACAAATATTGACTCTTTGCATAAACTTCATGCAATTGTCAATAAAAGCCTTTGACACTTATGAAATGCTTGTAATTATACTTGAATGAGCAGCTCTCATTCAACCACATTAGTGTGGTTATACACTTATACTTATTTTTTTGGCGCGAAAATTACCTTTTACCATAATATCTGACAAAAAGATCCAAAAACAAAGAAGCAGCAGACTTTGTGAAAATGTTATATTTGTGTCATTCTCAAAACTCTATTATAAAGTGCGAGTCAAAACTTTTCCTGAATGATTTATAAAAAATAAAAATAAACTATTATAACAGCAGATGACTGTCTCTCCACATCTCAGCTAAGGGAGCAGCGCTGTGCTGGAGCATTTGGATCTGTTCAGGAGTTGGAGAATGCGTTCAGCTTAGCGGAGGAGTCCAGTCCTGGAATCACAGACCAGCTCATTTCTCACTTGGTTCAGCGTGTGCAGAGGTAATGAGATGCCTTCATAATTATTATGAACTTTTATTTCAGGGCAAAAAAATTCATCAGATTTTCATTTAACTGTTCCCTTATGCTGCGTACACACGACCGTTGTTTGGGTTCTAAAAAATTAAGTTTTTAAGGGTCTAGAAAAAAAACGAAGTTCATTAAAACGGCCTTGCCCACACACGATCGTGGAAGAAAAATGCTCTAGCAAAGCGCGGTGACGTACAACGGCACTATAAAGGGGAAGTTCCATTCGAATGGCACCACCCTTTCGGCTGATTTTGTGTTAGTAAAAGACGATTTGCGATTTTCTGTCTGTTACAGCGTGATGAATGTGCTTACTCCATTACGAACGGTAGTTTTACCAGAACGAGCGCTCCCGTCTCATAACTTGCTTCTGAGCATGCGCAGTTTTTTCACGTCATTAAAGCCCACACACCACCATTTTTTACAACCTGAAAAATGACAATGTTAAAAACGTTGTAAAAAAATAGAGCATGTTCGGAAAAAAATTTGGCCATTATTTAGAACCCGAAAAATGCTCTGAAGCCCACACACGATCGTTTTTAATAACATAAAAAAAAAGTAATTTTTTAGAATCCGAAAAACGGTCGTGTGTACGCGGCATTACCGTTTGTTAATGGTATATTACAATGTATGTATAGCAAAATTCTGTGTTCTGTTGGAGATATTTCTCTTTACTTCCTGTCCTGAACATGCAACAAGAAAGCTCTATAAAGTGAGCAGAATTGGCATCTTAGATGTCGCCTAAACACATGTCCTAATTGTAAGTTTTGACCTCACCTCCTGTGTTGGCGCTAGATGTAAAATGATCACTTTCTGTCCCAGGTCATGGTCAGGACTGACTGGGAGGATGAATCTGACGTGGGATCCAACCCTTCCAGACTTCATTCATCCAAAACTAAAGAACAAAAAAAAGACTTTACACATGAATCTCTACTTGACAGCTAGAGTAGATCTGAGTGACAAATCATTGCAGACTTGACGGGGCCTTCAGTCAATTCTAGGGAACACAAATGTATTAAGCATCCTAAACAAGCTCTGGAATCTATTTGTATACACCACTACCCAGGGGTTCCTGGGATTTGTCCAGCTATGCACACTATAGTGGGTTAAACTGAAAAGCCTGTATCTATTGCATGTGGCTGATTTCCAGCAATTCTCTTTCCAGGTTCTCCTCTTCATCCTGAGACCAAATTACTGCTGCTTCACTCATTCCCCTCTTCAAGTCTCAGTGTGAACTGAGGCTGCACTGTGACTGGGAAATTTTACCATCATGGCATTACTTCAAGTATAGTATTCTTTATTTTTTTGATTGTAACATACAAAATGTTTATCATTGACCAGTACATTATGTACAAAATAAACTGACATTTCATACACAACAGTGTTCACTGGCATCCTTCAAAATACTGGGTTTCAGTCAATAGTTATTCAAATATACCAATGCTTCATTAAAGCCTTATCTTTTATAAAACATATATTGGTCTGTCAACAACAGGAAGACAAATTTTAGTTATTAAATAAAGCAGAGTTAGGGTGCTACTACCCAATAAGATTAGAATTTTTTTTTCCAGAGCTACCTGGGTGCGGAAAGGCAATCGCGAGAAAAGCTGGTCCGCAACTCCTTGCTTACTCTTTAAAATCTTCAACCACCATTTAGTGATGCCTGCTGTACATGGACATACTTTTCAGTAAACCAACATTTCTGTATTAAAAATCCCCCCCCTTTTTTTATATTTAATTCCCCCACCCCTTTTTTTTATATCTAATTTTCTGAGGTACTAATGAGCTTCTATTAGTGAACAAGGCTGATACGGGTTTATATTTTCTGTCTGTTACTGTCTTTTATGGAGAATCAATACATTTTAAAGAGCAAGCAAAGAGTTGCACACCATCTTTTTCTTTTTTTTTTTTTTTTTTTTCTTTTCTTCAAAATTATAGTTATTACCTGCCCCAGGAAAGCAGGCAATGACGCCAATAACTTGGAGAAGATTATACAAATGTCATTTAATTCAAAGTGAAATTCATATATTATATAGCTTCATTACACACAAAGTGATATTTCATTCAATTTTTTTTCTTTCTTTTAATTTTGATGAGTATGGGTTACAGCTAGTGAAAACACAAAATTCAGTATCTCAGAAAATGTGAATATTACATGAGACCAAAAAAAAAAAATAAAAAAAAAAAAATATTAAAAGTATGTGCATGTACAGCGGGCACCAGTAGGTGGACTGCGGACCGCTTCACATTCCCATTCGGACCGCCGCTGTACTGCCATATAGCAGCCCCCTCCACACCTCCTGCCTTTGCTCCGTTATCCTCAGAGCCGACAGCAGGAGGCGTGACAGTTCTGGATGAAGGGTGGAGCTGCCTGAGGTTAACAAGTAGGCGATTAGCTGCTAGGATGAAGGCGGTCCTAGCAATCAATCGCCATCTTGCAACACCCTTGACGGAGACATACTGTGCCTCCATCCGATCTTTGGTCTGTGTAAGGTAAGACAGTGATGGAGGGGGAAAAGTTACAGGGAGTGAGAACACTAATATGAAAAGCTGAATAGGAGCTGAGGACAGTGATATGGGGTGGGGTGGGGTGGGGCTGAGGACATTGAAGTGGAGTTGCTGAGGACTGTGATGTGTGGGGGGAGCTGTGGGCATTAAAGTGAGGGCTAAAGACTAACGTGTGTATGCTGATTGTAATGTGGGGGGATATGAGGATAGTAATGTGTGGGGGGCAATTGGGATAGTAATGTGGGGGGGGGGGGTTGATGTCAAGGAAGTGTGAGAACAACACTGGTTAAAGGGATGATGTAAAAGGGGACCCGAGGAGACTCTTTTAAAAAAAAAAAAAAAAAGTCCTTGCCCCCCCCCCCCCCCCTTTTTTTTTTTTTTTTTAATGGCACCGCACCAAGCCGCATGGTGCTGCAGCAACATGTGGTATGGCACATGCTGAAAGCAGCCACGGGTAACAACATGATATTCAGACCTCTGCTGGAAGAAAATTTTGCTGATCGGACCTAGGTGAATTTTAATTCAATACCCCTGATGTACATGTAGCGCCCTGCTACTTTCATAGCTGGCGCTGCCTTAAATTTAGAGGGTGGTCAAAGACTTACTGTATTTATTGGCGTATAACACTCACTTTTTTACCCTGAAAATAGAGGGTAAACTGTGCTTGCGTGTTATACGCAGGGGGCTGTGGAAAGTTTTTTTCCCTGAAACTTCCCTCTTAAAGTTGGGGTGCGTGTTATACGCCGATAAATATGGTAATTACCTTTGACTGTATTGTTTTACCAAATTTGGGCCTCTGTTCCAGCCATGGCTGTACTGTGAGTGACCACTATTGCTGTCTGGAGTGTTGGTGCCACCCCAGGCCAAGTGTGGCAGCAGTCGAGTCAAGGGCGTATTGGGTGTTTTTCCTCGGCAGCAAATCTGTGGGGGTTGATCGCCTCACTGGCATGCTGGGGGAGAGTACTTAAGGGACAGGATGTCACTAGTTCTGGGTCATCGTTTGCTGGTCTGTTGTCCCACCACCGCTTGACACAAGGAATGTGATAGTTGTAGCCCATGTCCTGAATCCTGTGTGGTGGCTCTTGATGCACTGACATAAGCCATAGTTCACTCCTTGTGAATCCCCTAAATTCTTAAATGGCCTTTGATTCACAATCTTCTCAAGGCTGAGGTTATCCCTGTTACTTGTGCACCTTTTTCTACCATACTTTTTTCTTCCTCTCAACTTTTCATGAATATGCTTGGATACAGCAGTCTGTACAGTCAGCTTATTTAGTATTGACCGTTTGTGACTTATCCTCCTTGTGGGCAGGCTGTTATCAAGCTGGCAGTGGGGTGCCAGATGTGATAAACATGAGGATGATAGGGGTAATGTGTTAGGAAGGTTGCAGTGGATGGCCAGTTGGGAGGAGAATAAGGATGGCAGGGGGGGTAGTGTGTTAGGAAGGTGGCTGTAGGGTGAGGTGCTATCAAGGTTGCAGTGGGGTACCAGGTGTGATGAGGATGACAAGGAGTAGGTTGTTAGCAAGGTGGCAGTAGGGTGCTAGGTGTGATGAGGATGACAGTGGGTGGAGTATTAAGGTTGCCAGGTGGGTGGAGTATTAAGGTTGCCAGGTGGGTGGAGTATTAAGGTTGCCAGGTGGGATGAACGAGAGGATGACAGGATGTGGGATGTTAAGGTTACAGTGAATGGCCAGGTGTGATAAACATGATGACAGGGGGTGGGGGTACCAGGTGGAATGAGGATGTGTTAGCAAGGTGGCAGTGGGATGAGGATGATGGGGAGAGAGGGGGAAAAAAAAAGGAGGAAAGAGGGAGAAGGATCACAAATCTGAAAAAAAGAAAACCTAACCCACTTTTGTCACGATCTGTATTATTTATAAATTGGGAAATGTATTTGTAAAAGTTTAGAAATACCTATGACCTCAATATGCACGTCTGCAGGCTGTAACTGATGAACACTGCAAAAACACGTACAGGGGTGTTCTCATTTATGGAATCGCTGCCTCTTTGAAATCCCGTACAGCCTGTGTCCATGTGCTTTTATGGGAGGCGGATCATCCATGAATAAAGATGTGACATCCCACCCACTGTGTTCTTTTTTTTTAGTTACTGGGCATGGAGGAGGAGGGAGGGAGGGAGGGACTGGCCTGTCATTTAGGATCTGTATAAACACCCAAGTGTGTGATGTCAATACCATGTGACCTGAAAAGCCCAGCTCAACAAGGAAATGCTCTCTCCAGCAATAAAGACCAAACTGAGCATGTGCAGCAAGACTACTCTGACTGTCTTATCTGGCCTTGCCAAGAGACCTTGCAAGAGGATCTGTCCATACAGAATCAGAGAGCCTTTTTACACAATACAGAGGATTAACCCCCTAAGTTCCTAAGTATAACAAGCATGCTATTCTGCAAATACAGATTTTACTGTTGTGTGTTTAGCAACACTTAAACTTTTTCACAATATTATCATTTTCTGAGATACAGAATTTTGGGCTTTCATTAGCTGTAAACCATAATCCTCAAAATTAAAATAAAGAAATGCTTGAAATGTATCGCTTTGTGTGTAATGAATCTCTGAGTTTCTCTTTTTGAATTTAATCACTGAAATAAATTGAACGATATTGCTAAAACATATTTTGTTGGAATACTAGTTATTTTATCAGAAAGGGTATGTTTATGCTACACTGAAAGCACCCAGGCGTCAGCGGTATTTTTAGCAGCACGCTTTTAACCCTCGCTAGCAACGGTTGGCGGTTCAGCGGCACTGCCCATTGATTTAATGAGCAGGGGCTCTTTAGTAGTGGTGAGTTCACTGGCCATAAAAGCACTGCAAAAAAGCTGTTGGCAGGACTTTTCTTGACGCCCTGCCAGCGCAGCACCCCAGTGTGAAAGCATTTGGGATTTCACACTGGGTTTGCAGCTGAGGCTTTTTGCAGGCGCTAAAGCACCTGAAAAACGCCTCCAATGTAAAAGGGGTCCAAGTGTGCAAAAATCAATTCACATGCTCTAAAAAAAAACAAAAAACATTAGCCCATGGAACAGTCTGGCAGGCTCTCATGATGTTATTGAAAGCTGACGATTTAAAAAGACTTAAAATTACTTTGAAAGTTAAACCTTTAAACAGATGTTATTTTTTTTTATTTATTTTGGGGGGGGGGGGGGGGATTGGGTTTACATACACAAGTGGATCTAGTTGTCAGAAGAAAAAGTGGGTTCCAATATGATTCTTCTCAGGCAGCTGTATAAATGTTTTCAATGGTCAGATCATACCAGAGAACCCCCAGTATAATTTTAGTGCTAATAAAACTGAAAACATTGTTCTGGAGCAAAAACAACACTTTTTATTAAATCACAAAATGATACAGAGCATGACTTAACTACCAATTATTTTTATGTTAAACTGAAGACAAAGTGCTGACAAGTCTGTACAGTCAGGGATCCTTTTCCCTTTGGCCTCCTAAAATCCACTAGTACAGTGCCTTGTACCTTCAGTATAGCAGGGAAGCCATGGCAAAGATGCTATATCACTTAAAGGGTCACTAAAGGAAAAAAATAATTTCGCTGAAATGACTGTTTACAGGGTATAGAGCCATAATAGTTAACCGATTCCTTTTAAAAATGATTAAAAATAGATAAAAACCAATCATATAATGTGCCTGCAGTTTAGTTTAGTTTTTGCTGTTGTTTCCTGGTTCTCTGATGTACAGAGAGCCAATAGAGGGCAGTGATACTTTGTCTAAAACTCCTCAGCACCAATCCAGTTCCGTTTTACACACAGTAATCACACCTCCTCAATTAGTCACCACATAGAGAAATCTCCCAGTACTGTGGTGATCAGGAAACAGACAACCAGGAAGTGTCCAGAACAGAGAGGATTTACAGCAACATCAAAGCAAAAACGAACAATGAGGACATGAAACCAGGACTGCAGTAAGGTAAAGGAAGCTATTTAGCTAAAATAAATAAATAAATTCCTTTAGTGACCCTTTAAAGCGCAACTCCACTTTTGTTGAGAAAAAAAAATGAAACATTCCCCTCTGGGTGATCTGTGTACATTGCAAATATTGTAACAAACTTTGTTGCCGATTCCTACCTTTTGTTACTCTGAAGAAATCCATGTGTGCTTCACTGTGGCTCTGTTCTAAGCGAGTCATTTTAATGGGAGTGTTTCATAATTAACTGTCAGGTGGGAAGCTGCAGGGCACGAATTAGGGACATCAAGTTTGTTTACCATTTTGCACAACCGCGCAATTGTCAGCCATGTCGGTAAAGCCTTCCGGGGCTGAAGTGGTTAATAACATTCAATTACAAAATGATTAGTGTCACAATTATATGCGCTATATTATTTTTTCCCCCCACAAAAGTGGAGTTACCCCATAACGATTTTTGTCGTAAATTTCTTTTAAGTCTCTTCAGAATGCCATCATCGTAGGACCACGGAGTTCACAGAAACCAGAGATGGCGCTAATGGGCCACATTTCTGGAAATGGTCTATGCATACTGCTTTACATGTTCATTGTAGTCAGCTTCACAGAGGGAAATTAACCATGCTTCCATCCTCTGCCAAGTGTCCTATTTTTCCTGGAGAACTCACTCCACGTCTGATTACCTCCATCCACCTGTGCCAAAAAACACATATGGCTCACTATACATACAGCCTTCAAATACAGAAAAAGGTTTCAGATTTGTTAAAATATTGTACACTTTTGAAATAATCTGTTTTAATTTGTCCCTATCCATGTAATGCTTTGTTTTTTTTTTAAGCTATATTGTCAAGTTTTATTTGTATTGGATTTAAAACAAGTGTATGCCCCTTCATGGACACAATTTTGTGTTGCCATATTCAACTAGTGGTTTGCAGAAGATTATATTCCCAGAGCTCTAAACATTTTTTAAAACTCTTGTTATTGACAAGATGTATACAAAGAAAGACATGTTGGTACAATGACCAAGGCGCTCAACATGAGCACAATGAAAACACAGTTACGTATCATATTTACAGCTGTATATACAGATATCAATGGTACATTTTTCACATAAACGGATGACATCCAGTCACTTATTGGCCAAGTAATAGTGAGTCAGGCATGGAGGTACGAGCACGTTCAGAGCTTTAAACCAAGAATAGGCTCTAAGCTCTCATGGAGTTGTGAGTGGATGAACACCAAGGGTCCCACACCAGACCCCTTTCACACAGCTATGACTAAGCACTAGACCTCTATGCGAAACGCATCAGCTTTTTATATCTTGCTGTGTTTTTTTGTGCTTTTTATCCTTTTGTACCAATAAAGGCTACCTTTCAAGGTTGATTTTGGTGTGCAGCTGTCCATATATTCCTTCCATTGATTTCTGCCTTGTGCATTGCCAGCACCCACGGTTTCTAAGAAGGACATTGATTGCTCAATGCACTCATCTGGAGCGGCGTTTTTTCTTTCTACACTGGGGAGGGGGCGGCTTCGCCGGTAAAAGCTAAAAACAGCTTTACCGTCAATTTCGTGATGCGATTCGGCCACTAGCGGAGCGCTTTTACCCCCCGCTAGTGGCTGAGAAAGGTTAACCTATGCAGAGGCGCTTTGTGGGCGGTATAGCCACGGTGCCCACCGCTCCAAAGATGCTGCTAGCAGGACTTTTTTTTACCGTTGCTAGCGCACCACTCCAGTGTAAAAGCCCTTGGGGCTTTCAAACTGGAGACACAGCAGCAGCTGGTTCAGGTCGCTTTGCAGGCGCTATTTTTAGCGTTACATCGCCTGCAAAGCGACCCAGTGTGAAAGGGGTCTTATTGTATTTAGTGGAGCAGCCCCTATGCTCAAATAATCTTTTTTCAAATAGAAGTATCTGGTTCACCATCTGGAGCCACTGTCTGGTAGATGGAGGAGCAGCTTGATTCTATTTAATCGCTATAGCCTTGAGAGCTAAGAATTCTAGTGAATTTTGGCCACTGTTCCTTATCTAGAATACCCCAAAAAAACGAATCTGTGGAGTACATGGCACTGCAACAGATACAAATTTAGGATAATATTGCAAGTACCCTTTTCCAATAGCCAGCTATTACGGGACATAACCACATGAGCTCTAAACATTCTTAAAGTGACAACCAATAAAATACAAAAATAATTTATACACAACCACAGCCTATTGGCCCTGTAATTATTTCATTTTTACTGTGTTTTTCTGTAAAAGCCCTCATAAGACTCTGCCAATCAGAGGAAGCTTTGTATTCATTCACAGAGTACAAAGCTGCCTATGAAATGGCTCAGCCAGACGGACTCTGCAGACAGACCCCCCCCCCCCCTCACTCTGTGCCACTTCTCCCAACATGCATGTACAAAGGGTCATATTTAGCAGCCTAGTAGTACTTGGATGTGGGTGTTGCATTTTCAATTTTCAGCAGGTACAAAATATCTGTTAATCTTGCAAGAAATGCAGTCTTTGCCTCTTTCTATGAATTGAACTGATGTCAAACACATTTACCATCTTCCTTCCAAACTATTTTCTGTAAGCTACTCCCATGTAATAGGGATCAACAGGAGGCCATGTTTACATTCCAAATTGGGAGAGAAGCCAAGTGTAACAACCATAGCTCCCTTTTTAGGTACAGTGGAGTGAGTAAGCATGGTCACCCTAGGACAGGAAGTGTGTTATTGGCAGGACTACTAGATAAAAAGGCCAGCAATATTGAAACCAATGCACCCAGCACATCCATGGACTGGTAAGCGGCAATAAATTACACATTTTGTTTTTGGGTTGGATACACTTTAAGTATTGTATGTATCCTAATGAGGTGTACTGGGGGATGAGCATGTAAAATATCTCCCTGTTATGATAAGAAGAATCTTGGTTCCTCTGCCTTAGTGTAGGATGACACTTTAGAATTTAGCATAGAGGCCCCAACAACAAGTAAGGTTGTGGAAACCAAATGTAGACTGCAGGTATTCCAAGCATTATAAAGTATGTCCATGTATACTGCACCTAGATAAGGTTTTTGAGTAACCTCAGAAAACAAATGAGGTGCATTGGTATACAGAAAGTGTGTTTAACCATTAGGATACCATCAAAACAGGTCTGTAGCCATTAAATTATAAAGACAATGGTGTTTTCCTGTAATTAATTGCAACACTAGAGTTTCACAGAAATCTGAAGTTCAAATATTTCCATAATTAAATAACAGTAACATATATAACAGGCTTAATTTGCTTGGCTACGTGACATTGAATGCGGTATTTAGAGTCACTATATTATAAATAAATAGACAATATTTTACTAAAAAGGGCAAAAAGATGATCACATTACAGACCTTCTCCACGTATACTCGCTGTCTGCTCTGAAGAAATACACATGCGATTTGAAGTGTAGTTTGAAGACATGGCGACAGTTAACGGGGTCTGCATTTGTCGGAATACTGACTGTGTATCCCAGGAGCGGCAAAGAGGCAAGTGGGGCATCTTCCTGCAGACATTAACATCATAGCAGTTAATGAACTACCAACATAACAGATCTGCAGATACTAAAGCCATTTCAATTGTCATAAATGCATATCTAGCAGAAAAAGGATATGCTTTTCTGATCAAGCCATGTGTGATAACGTGTTAGATATGGAAAAGAGACAGAATTTTGTTTCCCCAAACATCACAAGTGACTAGCTAGATGGGTTGAAAGCTGGCCATTATTATCACTGAAATATTTCATTCATGTAGACCAGAGGTGCCCAAACCAGTGGCCCGGGGACCACATGTGGCCCGAGGAGCCCTCTGATGTGGCCCGCGACCTCTTGCTCTGGAATGGTGGGTTGGCAAGCCCAGAGTGTAATGAAGCCAGCAGTAGAGAAGGCAGGTGGCTACGAAGCCGATGCATCCTGTATAGCACCACCTCCTGTCACAGGAGGAGTGATACCAAATGCACTCTGCCTAGGACAGTAACAGCTGGCGATACCTAAATGGAAGACTTATTATAGGTAAGTTTATTACGAAAATCACAGTGTATATATGGGCAGATCTGTTCTGCAGCGGTTACTGGGCTGCTTTCAAACTGATCCCCAGTTGCAGCGCAGAACACCCGTGGGTTACCTGCACAGAGCCATAGACTTCTGGTATTACCTGCAGGTGTGGTGAGCTTTCAGAAAGTGCAGGATATAATAGAAGTCTAAGGCAAAGTGCATCTAACCCGCAGGAAAGCCACAGACGTACTGCACCTGCAGTGCAGGTAAACCACAGTGCACCAGTGTGAAAGCAGCCTTTGGCAGGATCTATCCGACCCAATCGGACCCTCCGTTCACCTCTACTAAGCCACAGATGTAAACAGACTTGTGGCCGTATACACCCACCTACCTCCAATCTAAACAACTAAAAAAAATTTAAACAAAAAACGGGGGATCCATCTCATTCCATCTGGGCAGATCAGATCTGAGGGCCCATAGAGAGTGAGCCATGTCCGTGTTCGCTCTGCATATGCAGGGTGGAAATGGACCTGTCATCCGCCTGCTCCACTCATTGTGGCCCGCGACTGGTTACTAAGTCGCTTAAGTGGCCCTCACTCTTTAAACGGTTGGGCACCCTAATGTAGACTCTTGGTATGTCAACATAATGTGCAATGTATGTTCCTTGCTATGGCCCGGTTCACACTGCCATGACATTAAAGTGGACATCCCAGCGCAACTTTGGCACACCAGAAGTCAATGCAAGTCGTGCTGAAGTCACACCAAAGGTAGTGCAAAGGTAAGTCGCTCCTATTAAAAATGTTCCATTGCACCTATTGGGGCGCAACATGTGTTCTCAAAGTCGGTGTGCATGTTGCACCAGTGTGAACCTGGCCTAAAGAACATTGTTTTTATCAAGTCAAGTACTATAACTATATTTTAGCAGGGCCAGTGCAATCCTAAGGCAGCTGCCTGAGGGCGCCAGGATAAGAGAGGTGGTAAAAATCCAATCCCCAGTCACTTGCTGCGCCCACACCGACTGGTCATGCATAATTGGAATCTGTCCTTTGCCACAGTTCCAAGCTGAACTGATCACAGTAGTGCCTCCTATTCCATCCACATCGCATGTGCAGTCGTCGCCCCCCAAAGTACAGTCACTGTGCTCCTGTCTAGTCTGGCAGTGTTTGCGGGGAGGGGCCGCTCCTCGTCCAGACATGAGGGTTATTTTGTTTTTAGTGGCTGCTGCTGTGCCCGAACTCCTCACACCAACACTCTGCACTGTCTGCCAACACCAGCTGGACTGTCTCCTCCTTCCATCTCTATCACAGACTGCAGGGAGAACCTGGAGTCACTGTCTTCAGTTGGCTGTGTACTGGAGAACGGTGCATGGAACATGGCATCCCTTTACATGTGCGGGCTCTGGGCTGTCCCTGCTCTAGCAGGTGTTCTATGGCTTGATAGATTGTATAGGATACGCAGGCCGGCCTTTCCTTCACCTCAATAGTCCATCTACTAAATGTGATGTACTATTAGACCCCTTTAACATGGGCAGACTCCGGCTCAAATCTGCCTGCTTAGCGGGGAATCTATCCGCTAATCCCTATTGGGCAGGCGGAGGACAGGTCCAGTTATGCAGAGCGGACACAGACAAAGCTTGCTCTCCTCTATGGGAAGTCAGATGTAAACAGACCGCCTATCCGTTTACATCTGATCCAATGTGCTAGACAGACGGGGAATGGATCCCTATCCATCTGTCATCCTATCCAATGTGCTAGACGGATGGGGAATGGATCCCTATCCATCTGTCATCCGATCCAATGTGCTAGATAGATGGGGAATAGATCATCTGTCTGTCACTCGATCCAAAATGCACCTTCGCCTACGTAGGCACAAATTCTTGCATCGGCCCTGTATATCAGAGACAAAATAACTATAAATGAGCAAATAACTATAAATCCAAAAGATTTATAGTATTTGTTTTGATTTTTACATGAGATTTGGGTAATAACTCATATTCAGTTCAATCCAAGAAAAGCCTACAGGAAAGCAAAGAATCATGGGTACACTGCGCTGCGACCAAACCCCAGTGGGTCACTATGAGATCACCCTTATCTCCCTTCAGAGAGTTTTTTTTTCTAGATTTTACCTGGTGTGTCTTGTAAAAGAAAAGGCAAAAACTGGTGAAGATCACCCACAGTCGCTGCCAGCCATTACTGTTCTTAAACTTCCGAAGCAAATAACCAGAGAGCTGGTTCTAGAAGACAAATGAGAGTTTTTAATTAAAAAAAAAAAAAAAAAAAATGTGACCGATTTTTCTAAATAGTAAGCATAAAATAAAATGCACATCCACTAGCAAATTATATATAACAGTTATTTGTGTTATCAATGCGTTGGGATTGGATGCCTGCAAAAAAAAAATCTGTGCCGGAACTCCGCTATAATCCCCATTGAAAATCTGTGGAATGACTTGAAGACTGCAGTCCGCAAATGGTCACCATAAAATTAAATTGACCTTGAGCAGTTCTGCAAAGAGTGGGCAACTATTGCAAAGTATAAATGGGCAAAGTTACAGTATGTCTCCTAAATGTGTACTGTGCCAATCAGGAGAGCTGCTTCCTTTTTCATTTCGAATAGAGTAGAGGAGGGTTATATCCCTTGTTTGTTTTTTTTGCCATCTGTGTTCTGTTTGTGAGACTTCTCTTTGCCTCCTGCCCCATAGCCATAACAGAAAGTGAGGAGAAATCCCTCCAAAGTGAAAGAATCCTTGGCCATCACCAGAACTAGGAAGATTGTCCCCATTACTGTTCTGTGGACAACCCAAAATGTGAGATTTTCTTTCACTTTTGATAATGGTAAACATGACGGGGGCACAAACAGCAATAAAAACATGGACGGGTGTTCTAATTCCTCTCCACTCTATCTAAAACGAAAAAAAAGTTTTGACAGTAGAAGAAGAATCTGATCGATCGCACATCCATTAAAATCACCTTTATTTAGACACTCAAGAAAGACTCTCCACACTACATTCAATGGAACATGGCACTCTGACCAGATTCTTCTCTTCTACTGTCAAGCCTGTGACAAACAGGACCATCACCTGCTAGTGTGTAGTGGAGGTGATACAGGGGGAAACCAACCTAAAGCAGTGATTATCTTCTATTTTAAAAAAAAATAAGTTTTGTTATGGTATTCACATATTAGGTATTTAAAATTAGAGAATTGGTCAAAAGTCGAAATTACTTTTGCAAGGAATTGAATGTCATACATTTTACTTTCTTTATTAGCAAACACATGTGCACTAATATTGACACAGATTATAAAATATATAATCTACACTAATGTACTGTCATTATTTATTTGAACTGTATAAATATGTAAAGCATTAAAGGAGCACAAAGAGTAGCCCTGAGAAAACCTCAGAACTTTGGTGCCTAGGGCCCAGTGGATGTCCAGTCCATGAGCCCCAGCTACAACCTTCATACTCCACAACAGTAAACCAAAGGGATACATCAAAGCTGTGCACCTGCCTGTTACTTCACAAGGGAGGATGCACTTGTAGGCAGATGTTGCCTGATGGGGTGGACAATGCCAGTACAGACTGCCAAAGGGGCAGCTTCTCTGCACCTACTGCAGTCCTCATCAATCAAGGGTATGGGGGAGAAAAAGTTCCTACTGTGCCAAGGGCCCCATTCTACCATAATTAATCTCAGCCTCAAATGTGTATGTAGTGGGATCTTTCCAGCAGTAAACAGACCACTTAATATGTATTGTAAATTACCTCCATCATAGTAATGTGATCAGGCAGTGACACACTCTGGTTTCGGTACCAGCACACATGACTGAGCGTGTTAGGGCGATGAGTTTGGCCTGGTGTCTGGATCAGTGGTTCTGTGTAGGGACAGAAACAGTAAGAATACAGCATGAACTGAAAGGATGTTGGTAGGCCAATTTATTGATTTGCTGTTAATTAGAAGAGTTATTTTATGCAAATTACATTTAAAGTGCAACTACAGGTGAAACTCATAAAATTAGAATATCGTGCAATAGTTCATTTATTTCACTAATGCAACTTAAAAGGTGAAACTAATATATGAGATAGTTCAAGCTGTGATTTGTCATAATTGTGATGATTATGGCTTACAGCTCATGAAAACCCCAAATCTACAATTTCAGAAAATTAGAATATTGTGAAAAGGTGCAATATTCTAGGCTCAACGTGTCCTACTCGAATTAGCTAATTAAGCCATAACACCTGCAAAGGGTTTCTGAGCCGTTAAATGGTCTCTCAGTCTGGTTCAGTAGGAATCACAATCATGGGAAAGACTGCTGACCTGACAGTTGTGCAGAAAACCATCATTGACACCCTCCATAATGAGGAAAAGCCTCAAAAGGTAATTGCAAAAGATGTTGGATGTTCCCAAAGTGCTGTATCAAAGCACATTAATAGAAAGTTATGTGGAAGGGAAAAGTGTTAAAGAAAAAGGTGCACAAGCAGCAGGGATGACTGCAGCCTGGAGAGGATTGTCAGGAAAAGGCCATTCAAAAGTGTTCGGGACTTTTCACAAGGAGTGGACTGAGGCTGGAGTCAGTGCATCAAGAGCCACCACACACAGACGGATCCTGGACATGGGCTTCAAAGGTTGTATTCCTCTTGTCAAGCCACTCCTGAACAACGTCGTCAGAAGCGTCTTACCTGGGCTAAAAAAAAACAGACCTGGTCTGTCGCTTAATGGTTCAAAGTCCTCTTTTCTGATGAGAGCAAATTTTGCATCTCATTTGGAAACCAAGGAGCCAGAGTATGGAGGAAGAATGGAGAGGCACACACTGCAAGATGCTTGAAGTCCAGTGTGAAGTTTCCACAGTCTGTGTTGATTTGGAGAGCCATGTCATATGCTAGTGTTGGTCCACTGTGCTTTATTAAGTCCAGGGTCAACACAGCCGTCTATCAGGAGATTATGGAGCACTTCATGCTTCCTTCCGCAGACGAGCTCTATGGGGATGCTGACTTCACTTTCCAGCAGGACTTGGCACCTGCCCACACTGCCAAAAGCACCAAAACCTGGTTCAATGATCGTGGGATTACTGTGCTTGATTGGCCAGCAAACTCGCCTGACCTGAACCCCATAGAGAATCTATGGGGCATTGCCAAGAGAAAGATGAGAGACATAAGACCGAACAATGCAGAAGAGCTGAAGGCCGCTATTGAAGCATCCTGGTCTTCCATAACACCTCAGCAGTGCCACAGGCTGATAGCTTCCATGCCACGCCGCAATGAGGCAGTAATTGCTGCAAAAGGGGCCCAAACCAAGTACTGAGTACATATGCATGCTTCTACTTTTCAGAGGTCCGATATTGTTCTATGTACAATCCTTGTTTTATTGATTGCATGTAATATTCTAATTTTCTGAGATTGTGGATTTGGGGTTTTCATGAGCTGTAAGCCATAATCATCACAATTATGACAAATCATGGCTTGAACCATCTTGCTTTGCATGTAATGAGTCTATCTCATATATTAATTTCACCTTTTAAGTTGCATTAGTGAAATAAAGGAACTTTTGCACAATATTCAAATTTTTCGGTTTCACCTGTATACCCAAAATTTTTTTTAGTTTTGAATAGAGTGGGCAAGGATTAGATCTCCTGTCAGGTTTTACTGCTGTCTGAAGTTTGAGAGATTCCTTCTGTTCTTATTAGGTAAAAAGTTTGGCCCCAGGAGAATAAACCAATAAACCTGCTTCAGGCTAAAAATAATATAGAAAAAGTGGCTAGCACAATATAATAAAAATAATCAACACAAAAACAAATGTTCTGTGCTAATTCACTCCAAATGAGAACTTGTGCAGGCTTAATATGTATAGGGAAAAAACTGCGCTAAACCAAACATATATGTTAAAAAGCAGCCAGCACACAAAGTAGAAGGAAATGGTAAAACAATAGTGCAGCGCTAAAATGTATTGTGCACAGTGGTTGTAGTGACACAAAATCAAATATGATATAAATTACAAACAAAGTATATATAAGCCTGGGGAGATCCTCTGTGCAGAGATCCAGGTCTGCCGAGACCACTACGCTTACGAAACTTCCTGTTGCAAAACAGTTGAGTCCACACCCTCTGGTAAGAGTACCCTATTATACTTACATCTATACTGTGATGCCTTGGTGATCTCTTCAGACAACTATATATTCAACGTTCACATCAATGAATTGACAAATCACCTTCTCCACGGAATATTACACACACCAGGTTGTGTGATCTACTCACCGATCTAGTGTCACATTCATTGTGATACAAGGTTCCTACACAGACTTTTTCATAAATACTTTGTTTGTAATTTATATCATCTTTGATTTTGTGTCACTACAACCATTGTGCACAATACATTTTAGCACTGCACTATTGTTTTACCTTAATATGTATAGTGTCCACCAGGGATGGACTGGCCATTGGGACTACAGGGAGTTTCCCGGTGGGCCGATGGCTCAGTGGGCCGGCATCAGTGACAGCGGCCTGGGAGTTTCTCACTTCTGCCTAATCTTGTCCCATAGGGGGGCGGGCACCGAACTGATTCTTTGCCCCGGAAGAAATAATGTCTAGCTTCCCAACTGGTACTGCCTATAAGAGTACCAGTACCAGCCGTTCTACTCTAATAAAGTAAAACGGCTAGTGGCTAGTGAAGGGGGAGAGGGGGCTTGGGTTGCCGGGGGGGGGGGGGGGGGCGGGAGTTGTCCAGCCTCTGTGGGAGAGACCTGTCAAAGTGGGCCAGTCTGGATGAAGTCCAGGGCCAATATTTTGTCCCAGTCCAGCCCTGGTGTCCACTATTCCATTCCCTCACTTGTAAAATACTTGTTTAGGATAGGAAGTGAAGCAGCAGCAACCCAAAGACAGGAGGTAAAATGCTTTTTTAGTACAAATTTTCTTTATTAATCTTTTCATTACAATACATTTCATACCATTAGTATATAAATATTTTAAACATTCATACATATACATAAACAGTCTCAATATACTCCCTATACAAAAAAGAAAAGGTCTCATCCCATTAATATACTCTATGCTATGGTCTAATCCTCCTATTGTCGACTTATCTAGAGATTTAGCTCCCTGTATTCAATTTCTCCAACTAAAGAGGTCAAAGGCACTGTGGTTTCATGGTCTAGGTGTAGAGAAGAGAAAAAAAAATTATGTATTTGTGTTAGAATCTAAAATACTAAAATCTGTGTTCTCTAAAGTGCACATATCAATTAATTTAAGAAGTAAAATGCTTTTTAAGGCAACTGGGGGAATGCTAGAACCTCTCACTTTTTTGTATTGCCGTTTGTTTTCCTGTCTGATAAAAAGTTTTTTTCGTAACAGAAAGCGAGAGGAAATCTCTCGAATGAAGCCCCGGATAGCAGTAAAATCTGACAGGGGTCCTAACCTTTTTCCATTCTATCCAAAACAAAAGAAAAAGTTTTGGGTATAGATACACAGTCTTTATGTGCAGTAGCAGTATATAAAAGCTATACTAAAGGGAAAGTATAATGCTACTCTTGCTATATTATGCAAAAACATGAATTCTAGGTAAGATGTATAAAAAAACAAAAATGTGTAACGGCTGTCAGAGGTTATTATAACACATGGAAGGGTTACAATACAGAAGATAACAATGATACTTGCGCTGTAATGACTGGGCAGATAATTCACTGTATCTCGGAGCTCGACTAATAGCAGCATTCAAATCATCTAGCCAGCGTCTCATATCCACCTGTGTGCTGAATCACACAAACACAAATCTTAAGTAACAAATGATGAGTAATTATTGATAATGCTTAAATAAAGTATATTATTGGATTATATTGTTATTTTACTTTTTTTTTTTACCTGCCACTAATATTGTTACAAAGATAATAAAACTGTTGTATTTGTATTGCTGCCTTATCACAAAAACTAGCAGGTGCTATCATAGGTTGTAGGTTATTTTATGTACCGTGCAACATTGCCATCCCGCTTGCACTTCACTAATGCAGGGCTTTACAAATCTATTTGGCAGGTTGGCTCATGCGGACCCTGTAATATGGATTTTTTCCTTTCTCTAACAGGTATCATTAGCCATGGTATAACCTTCAGACTGGCGCAGACCTTTTTTATTAGACCTTTAGAACACTTCTTGGTAGAAAAATGCATTACATGTACAATAGTAATAATACTTATACTAAACCAGAAAAGAACACTGTACAAATTAATTTAACCCGACAAACTGATTTCTCCACCTGAAATAAGCTAACAAGTACTGCTGAGCAAATCCAGAATAAACCAAAGCAATAAATAAATCAATCCAGAACAAATTTATAAACACACAATTCTTACAGTGTCCATTGTTTGCTCTACTTCAAGCACACGCTCACCTGGCAGCCACTCCTATAGTTGTTTGTGCAGAGTAGATAGTAAAACAGTGAGGGACAGAACTCTGAGTGTCCTCAGCCTGTGGACAGGGACCACATAGGTACAGATAAAAGACAACATGCTAACAAGACAGTGCAGAGCGAAAGAGATAGAATAGAAGATTGAATAATAGTGTAAGTCAATGAGACACATACACTTTGACATTTATTTAAAAAAATAAAAAAGAGGGCCAGAGGGTTTGACACATACATAAAACTATGTCTAAGAACACAAGTAATGCTGTCTATTAGTACTCACTGGAGGATCCAATACCATCAGCTGGAATCATAGTGACAGATGTAAAGAAAAGTATGAAGCATTATAATGGAAGCAAAGAAAACATTTAGAAGAAAAGAAGCCAACCCAAAGTATACGACCACTAACTAAAAAAAAAGTGTCATCACATTATAATGCAAGCAAAGGAAAGAATGAGAATAAAATAAGCCAAATCCAAAGTATATGAACACTAAAAACACAAAAAAAAGTGTAATCACCATACTTGCCAGGTGTCCAGATTTGCCAGGACAGTCCAGGCTTTGAATCAATTGTCCCAGGATTGCAGTGTGAAGCCCACTGTTGCTGATCATATTTATCTGAAGTAGTGATGAGTGACTGTTCAGGCAGCTAAGAGGTTCTGTCTGTTTTTACCCAGAGTGTGTAACCCCACCTGGCCACCAGCATCAGAGAAGCAACAGCAGCATGAGATATTAAGTGGACCAGTGACTGCGGAGGCGAGTTGCAATGGGGTGCAAAAAAAGGATTGCAGAGAGGGGAGGAAAGGTTACAGAGGATACTGAAAGGTATGGGGGCGTGCAGAGATGGGGGTGTATACAAAGGCTTAGTGTGGGTATGGAGGTGAGTGTGGAGAATTACAGAAGTATGGGTGAGGCAGAGGTGTACTGGCGAGAAAGGAGTTGTACTGGGGATACAGAGGTATGATTTGTTAGGAATATTGCCCCTCACTTTCGGTCTTGCTGGCAACTGTTTCATCAGACAGGAAGTGAGAAAAATTTGCAGCAGGGACACAGAAATCATAGAGCACTGGCCAAAGGTTTTAAGACTGACACAACTACATTTTTTTACAAAGTCAGCTGCCTCAGTTTTTATGATGGAAATTTGCATATACTGCAATATGTTATGAAGAGTTATCAGATGAATTGCAATTAATTGCAAAGTCCCTCTTTGCCATTAAATTAACTTAATCCCCCCCCAAAAAAATGTCCACTGGCAAGAACCAGCTGACATCATGTCAGTGATTCTCTCGTTAACATAGGAGTCAGTGTTGACAAGGACAAGACTGGAAATCACTCTAAAAATGCTGATTGAGTTAGAATAACAGACTGGAAGATTTAAAAAGGAGGGTGGTGCTTGAAATCATTGTTTTTCTTTTGTTAACCATGGTTACGTGCAAGGAAACATGTGCAGTCATCATTACTTTGCACAAAAATATCACAGGCAAGGATATTGCTGCTACTAAGATTGCACCTAAATCAACCATTTATTGGATCATCAAGAACTTCAAGGAGAGAGATTCAATTGTTGTGAAGAAGGCTTCAGGGCGCCCAAGTCCAGTAAGCGCCAGGACCATCTCCTACAGTTCATTTAACTTGGGCACCCCCAATGCAGAGCTTGCTCAGGAATGGCAGCAGGCAGGTGTGAGTGCATCTGCATGCACAGTGAGGTGAAGACTTTTGGAGGATGGCCTGGTGTCAATAAGGGCAGCAAAGAAGCCACTTCTCTCCAGAAAAAAACGTCAGGGACAGACTGATATTCTGAAAAAGATACAGGGATTGGACTGCTGAGGACTGGGGTAAAGTATTTTTTTCTGATGAATCCCTTTTCCGATTGTTTGGGGCTTCCGGAAAAAACCTTTGCCTGAGAAGAAAAAGTGAGCGCTACCATCAGTCCTGTGTCATGCCAACAGTAAAACATCCTGAGAACATTCATGTGTGTGGTTGCTTCTGAGCCAAGGGAGTGGACTCACAATTTTGCCAAAGAACACAGCCATAAATAAAAAAAATGGTACAAAAACATCCTCCGACAGTAACTTCTCCCAACGAACAGTTTGGTGATGAACAATGCCTTTTCCAGCATGATTGAGCAACTTGCCATAAGGCAAAAGTGATAACTAAATGGCTTGGGGAACAAAACATCAACATTTTGGGTCCATGGCCAGGGAATTCCCCAGATCTTAATCCCATTGAGAATTTGTGGTCAATCCTCAAGAGGCAGGTGAACGGAAAAAAAACACACGAATTCTAACAAACGCCAAGCGTTGATTATGCAAGAATGGGCTGCCATCAGTCAAGATGTGGCCCAGAAGTTGATTGACAGCATGCCAGGGCGAAATGCAGAGGTCTTGAAAAAGAAGGGTCAACACTGCAAATATTGACTCTTGGCATAGACTTAAAGCGGGGGTTCGCCCTAAAAACAATTTTCTAACATTACATTGAGCTCACTCACGACATTGACAGTATGCCGATTTTTTTTTTTGCTGTACATACCTCGTATAGCGATTTTCTTACCCGGCTTCCGGGTAGTAAATCCCGCGGCAGTGGGCGTTCCTATGCAGCAGATAGTGATTGACGTGATGACAAAAACTACCACCCCCGTCGCATAAGGAGCGTCACAAGTTGCCGAAAGAAGCCGAACGTCGGTGCGCAGGCGCCGTATAGCGCAGACTCGACGTTCCTCTATCTGCTGCATAGAAACGCCCACTCCCGCGGGATTCACTACCCGGAAGCCGGGTAAGAAAATAGCTATACGAGGTATGTAATAAAAATCGGCATACTGTCAATGTCGAGAGTGAGCTCAATGTAATGTTAGAAACACTGAAACAGCAGACTTTGTAAAAATGTATATTTGTGTCATTCTCAAAACTTTCGTCCAGGGCTGTATGTTGTCAGCAGAGAAAGAAAGGAGGGGAAATCTCTGCAACAGAGCCCTAGATAGCACTAAAAACCTGACCAGAGTTCCCTTCCTTATGCAGAAATTAAAGTACATTTTCTGTCTGTAAGCAGGAATGGATGCAGGCTTGTTTGGAAATGAGTCTGAACCTACTTCAGCTATCCTGCCAGGAAGCGGTCACTGCAGACAGCCAATCATAAGCAGTTAAGCAACATGATTCCTAGATCGGTTAGGATCAGAGGGTTGATTTAAATTATAAACCTGAGCATGCACTTATACAGCAGGTACTGTGTATTATATGCAGGGGGAAGTTTGGTTACTTAAAGCGGAGTTCCACCCAAAAAACTTTTTTTTTTTAACATTAGATTGAGGCTTGTTTTGTCAAGGAGAATCGGGTGTTTTTTTTACAATCGAAGCAGTACTTATCGTTTTAGAGATGCATCTTCCCTGCCGCTTCCGGGTATGGGCTGCGGGACTGGGAGTTCCAACTTGACAGGCTTCCGACGGTCGCATACATCGCGCCACGATTTTCCGAAAGTAGCCGAACGTCGGTGCGCAGCTGCCGTATAGGGCCGCACCGACATTCGGCTTCATTCGGCTACTCGTGACGCGATGTATGCGACCGTCAGAAGCCTGTCAATCAAATAGGAACGCCCAGTCCCGAAGACCATACCCGGAAGCGGCGGAGAAGATCGCTCTCTAAAACGGTAAGTACTGCTTCGATTTTAAAAAAACTACCCGATTCCCCTTGACAAAATGAGCATCAATCTAATGTTAAAAAAAAAATTTCAGGTGAACTCCCGCTTTAAGGATTAGGCATGTACTGTTTTTCTGCTATTGCATTATTGGGCAAAAGGATTATTCATGTAGTTATTTCTCTGCGGTCCTCCTTTAAATCCTTCAGATCACGGTTTACACGTTTACTGTTAGGGTTAGTTCAAACGGGCGCTGGCACCCATCCTGCATGCACACTCCCTTTGTTTTTGTGCTTGCACCTGCCCCAGGCTGCGTGCGGGCAACCTATATAGAGAAGGATGCATTTGACATGCGGGCAGGAGTGGAAGCATGGATCTGAACACGGTCTGAATTCAAATCCATGTAGGCACTCCTGGCTGCATATCCATTTGCTGTTTCTGTGAAGCTGCTGAATCTGCATCCACCTCTATAGGCTTCCCACACACAGCTGGGGGAAGATGCAGGCACAATAAATAAAAAGAAGGACAGGTGTTCGTTCCGTCTAAACAAAGCCTTACTATCAAAGTTTTGTTTTTGTGCGTTTTTGCTTTTCTTTAGCCTTATAAACTACATCTTTCTTACATATGTTTAATTAAAAGTATGGCTTGTTTTCTTCTTTAAAGTTTGCAACTATGCATCACACAAACCTACATTTTACTAAAGGAAATTGCTATTTTTTACATACTGAATTAAATACATTTAACCCTCCCCAAGTATCTACACCAGAATCCATTGCAAATGTGGGACAACAGTATGCTGCAATAATGGCCCATTGCTGTCAGATAAATGTTTTTAGCGTCCTTGCATTTAGCCCCTTCAAAAAAATTCATGTGCTTGGTGTCTAAGCACAGCATTATGAATGACACCCATAACACAGGATGTACAATGACAACAAACACTGATGTAGTCATGATTCCCTTGTGTCTATTGTTTTTGCCAATCAGATATTGACTAGAAAGAATAGTTATTTTTTTACCCAACAGTTGGAGGTTGTATGGAAACAGTTATGATTAGATTAAAATACTGCTCAAAAAAGCACATAGTATTCCACAAATACTCACACAGAGACACCATCAATATATAATGTTGGAACAAATACAGCACTATAAAATAAAACAGCCCATATAGGAGTCATTTATATTTTTTCGTTTAATTAGCGCGTTGTATGAAAAAAACGAAAAGAACTAAAATTCCCCCATCCACACACTCGATGTAAATGAGGGAATCCTTCCCGCTGACCTTTTGTATTGACAGTGAGGAGACTTCCCCACATCAAATGCCTATAAAACAGGAGTTTTGTTAGCTGCAGTGTGCATGAGGCCTAATAGTTTGTCTACCAAAAAAGTCCCAAGTATTAAAAACAGACGTGTGAGTACACCTTCAAGGCAGTGGCGGCTGGTGCAAACAAACCACCCCCTTCCATTCATTTGATCAGTCAGTCAGTCAAAACCCCCCGTCGCTCGTTTGATCATCCGTCTGTCTGCTAAACACTTACCCCATCCAGGCCGTGGGCAGCTTCGGCAGCTTCCCCTGCCTCTACTCCTAGGTACCTCCCCTCTGCTCCCAGCTAATACGGTTGCTTCTCCTCCTGGCCAATCGGGTCAAGTGGTTGTATACCCCACTTGGTGATTTTTACCTACAGGTAAGCCTATAATAAGGCTTACCTGTAGGTAAAATAAATATCTCCTAAACCTGCACAGTTTAGGAGATATTTGCCCTGCATGCAACCACTGTCAGCAGCGCATTCACTCTAAAGGTCCAGCATATCGTGACAGAACTTCAGAGCTCCTTGCCGGAACGGAGGGCTTCCGCGCTGCGATGCATACTAGCACATAATGCTATTGTCTTGCAGGTTTTTTTTTTTTTCAGTGGTTTACTACCGCTCGAAGACTCCCTTCCCAATTGGCCAGGAGGAGAAGCAGGAAAACAATAATGAATATTAATTCCCTATTGTGATACAACTGGATGGACTCAGGGTCCAGTGCTCTGCTCCCCAAACCCACCCTTTTTTAAAGCCAATTAAAACCTTGGGCTCTAATCACGTGCTTAAAAAAAGAAAGAAAAAACACAAACACATTGAAATCCATGCTTCTGGCCCCCTGCATGTAGATTAAAGACTGGGCACATGAATTAGGGGGTGGCACCCCTGCACCCCAATGGAGTGGCCGCCACTGCTTCAAGGTCCCTGGAAAATAATCTTCTGTGCAATATTCACCCATAATTTACCAATAGTAAGCACCCGAAGCTGCTTACCAGAAAATATTGACCATCTTTAAACTGAGCAGTCAACATCCGCATTAAAGGGTCAGCAGGGCACCCTTCTCATATAACGCTCCCCATTAGCAGTCCAGCGACATCTAGCACACTTGGTTACGCCACTCATAAAAAGGCATAACAATAAACAGCCCCATGGTGCAGTATAAAAACTAGGGATTTACGGAATTAAAATATTCACTCACATTACAACGAATAGGATATGCATATTATAAAACTCCAAATCTGACTCCTAGCCGTGGTCTGTTGCATGATTCTTATTATAATAATACAGGATTTATATAGTGCCAACAGTTTATGCAACACTTTACAATATAAAAAGGGAGACAGTACAGTTACAATACGATAAAATACAAGAGGGTTAAAAGGGCCCTGCTCATAAGAGCTTACAATTTAATAGGGTGGGGCAAGTGTAAAAAAAAGGTTGTAGCTGTGGGGAATGCGCTGACGGAAGTGATAAAAAGATTAGTTGGAGGTATTATACGCTTCCCTGAAGCAATGTGTTTTAAGGATCGCCTATAGGCAGCCAGAGTAGGAGATAGCGGGACAGATTGAAGTAGAGAGTTACAGAGCATGGGAGGGGCTCTGGAGAGGTGGGGGGAGGAGACAAGGGAGCTTGAGAGCAGGAGGTCTTAAGAGGAGCGGAGAGGATAGTTTGGGTAACATTTGGAGAGAAGATCGGTGATGTAGCTCAGGGCAGAGTTGTTTGTATGTTGTTAGTATTTTTAATTTAATTCCCTGGGCAATCATAAGTCAGTGCAGGGATTGGTGGAGAGGGGTGGCAGACACTGAGTGGTTGGTAGGGTGGGACAGCATATGCCACGTAGACTCCACCCTACGTGTTCTGTCATATGTGACATCCTCAGGGGTTTGATGAGTGAATATTGTACATATTGTATTTCTTTCCAGGCACTTTAAAGGTGTTCACACTTTTCTGTTTTATAAACTTGGGACTTGTCTTTGGACTGATTAATGAAAGTCAATAAACACTATTGCTCTTTACGAGCACAGATTTGTTTTATCTTTTTAGCGCTGCACATTTATATTGGTTTATTTATTCGATTTGTTAACAAATTGTGGCAGCTGCAGTTTTGGGTTTGGGTGGTCTAAGCGCAGGTATGATTGAATTTTTTTAATAAAACTGAATTTATTTGGTTTCCTTACTGCATCCAATTCTTTTAAAAGTGTTTACATATTTGTCAGCTATACATTTTGCTCTGGTGCTTATGTTGTGTTAAGGAAGCCGAATATTTATCCCTTTTATACTCACCAACATCCCATGGAGAGGCAGGCGTCCATGAACCCGAAACTGGTTAGTGCAGCTCAGGCCTTTCCGTGTATATATCAGCATATCTGAAAACTAAAAAGACACACATACTCTTGTAAATTTTTTATTTTTTAAATATCTTCCTGGAGTTTCACTTTAAACAGCAAGCAAATTTAATCAAAAGGTAAAGAGACGTTCCATAGAGGTTTAGTAATGAAATTAGATAAGATAGCTGATCTGCAGTATCTGATAATAATTTTGCAGTATATCACAATTGTCCTGCCACACATATTTATTTTCATCATTGGAGAAGAATACTTCACTCAAAGGGCTGTACTTCAACTGTATGTTTTATGAGAATAATAATAGAATATAGGTAAAACTAGTTGAACATTGTGATGCTTCAGGAATTAAAAAGACTTCTTCGCTATAAAAACCCTGCCTTCTCAAAAGGCCAAGAATAATGCCGCAATCATTTTTCAGCATGAAAAAAAAACAACGTTTTTCGGCATGTAGAAAAAACAAAGTTTTTCCAACTTCATCATTAAAACTACGTTGCCCCATTTTTTCAAAAATGCTCTAGCAAAGCGCGGTGATGTACAACACGTACGACGGCACAATAAAGGGGAAGTTCCATGCGGATGACGCCACCCTTGGGGCTGCTTTAGATGATTCCATGTTAGTAAACGACTATTCGCGCTTTTCTGTCTGTTACAGTGTGATGAATGTGCTTACTCCATTATGAACGGTAGTTTTACCAGAACAAGCGCTCCCCATCTCATAACTTGCTTCTAAGAATGCACAGGTTTTTAACGTTGTTTTAGCCCACACACGATATTTTTACAACCCGAAAAACGACATTGTTTAAAACGTTGTTAAAAAATGCAGCATGCTCGAATTTTTTTTTTTTCGTTTTTGAGAAGCCGAAAAATGATGTGAGGCCCACACACAATTATTTTAAATGACATTCATGCTGAAAAAATGATTGTGTGTACGCAGCATAAAGACATTTTTCTTCCTGGTTAAAAACTATTCTAAAAAAAATGGTAAAGAATCGAAGAAACATAAAACAGCACTTATTCCAAATGTGTCCAGAATTTTCAGGGCCCAAAGAAGCAGGTTGTCAATAAAACTTACTATAAAGAACTTTGCACAAATTGGGAGCAAAAGTGATTATTATATTTTCTGTGTAGCAACACAAAACTTTCAACTTTCCCAATATACCAGCATTCCATGTTTGTAGAGCATACTTACAAGGTAGAACATGCGTGGCTGCAAGCCATTCTTGGTCAGTTTGTATAGACAGCCCTCTCTAATAAATTCCTGAAAAGAAAACAAAAATATCACCATAGGAAATAAACAGCATGCCTTAGCATGAACATTATGCTGGAATACTTACACGACCTGGTGAAGATAGGTGCTCTCCTCCCAGAAGGTCTCTTTCAAGCTGGTCCAGTCTTTGTAGGTTCTGCAAGTGCAGCAGACGGTGTCGAAGCCGAGAACTCACCGCATTGGCTTCACCTAAAGCCCCTGTGACAAACACAGTGTTCATTATTGTTTGTTGTCTGTATAGCTGAAAAGTGCATCTCAATTTCTGAATGACTACTGAGAGTACAAAGAAAACCACCTAGAGATCTACAGGAATAATCCTATTGGTTATATGATTTCCACAGCTTCTCCAGGATAGTGCAGGCTAGATGATTGCTTCTGCTACCATCAGACATTGGTGGACCCGCTGTATCACCAAGGGCAACAGCCAACCAACAAGCAGGCCAGATGCTAGAACACCAAGTCCCCAGACAGATGGGCAGAACAGCAGCCGTTGACGGAATCAGTAAGCGTATGGTTAGATTAGGCACATTTAAACTAATACTAAATAATCTCAGCTTCCAGAGAGGTAAACAGAGCACAAAATGACAACAGCAGACAAAACAGGCCAATTTTCAGAATAAGCACAGACAGGTTAAATACAAACACAATGCAAACAATCACAGGAATAATTGAGGACATGAAAAATCAGACAGACCTCTATCCAGGACATGTGTAGACAAGACTATCTTGTTTAACGAGCCTAATTGGGCACAAGTTGAATATCCAGCAGTCTACTTCAGCACTTCTAATTGAGATAGGTGTGCACTGCAGAGACCTGGACTGCAGTGCTAAAAATAATGACCAGCATAGGAAGAAGAGTTCAAGGGTGAACATTACACCTACTTTTTTCCCCCTCAAAACAAAAAGGTTTTATTGAGCATAAAGAAATGAAACAAAGCCAAACAAGTACACTAGGTCTGTAGATTTCAAAGCGCAAAGTTTCAATACATTGTACATAACATTTTCATTACACCTACTGAATAGAAACTTGGAGCACAGAGAAGTATAAACTCCCTCTATAAAGAATTACAGATAATCTACTTAACTTATCTTTTGCATGCATGAGAATGAGACTGTCGTATCATGAAATAGTATTATAAATCTTTTTAACAGATAGACAAAGAGGTTCTAATCACCCAATCAATAGATTTTGATAAAATAGGTGCATGCTTGCTCCAGTAACAACTGTATAGCTACCCTAGTATTGGGCTATGGCATTTTAACTACAATCTGGTAGCAGTTTTTAATGACTCAGGAAATCACCTCCGAGTGATCCATGGCCTGAAAAAAATGTCATGAATCAAAATCTTTGGGTCAACAGAAAACTTCGGGGAACAATAACCAAGGCACAAGCCCCAAAGCTTCTAGACCTCGCCACAGTTAACGATATTACAGTTTGGCACTTAAGAATATTTGGCTGGTAACAGCAGTACTGTAAGAACTAAAGAACTAAAGCATTAGATCCCCAGGCATACCCATGATCAGGATAAGATGGAGGTCTGGATAGGCTGCAGGACCCATAGTTACATAGTAGGTGGGGTTGAAAAAGTTTGACCTATGTGTGTGATTAAATGTCAGTATTACCATGTATATCCCTGTATGTTATCGTTTAGGTGCTTATCTAATAGTTCTTTTTTTTAATTATCGATGCTCCCCGCTGAAACCACTGCCTGTGGAAGAGAATTCCACACCCTTACCGCTCTTACAGTAAATAACCCTCTACACAGTTTAAGGTGAAAGCGCTTTTCTTTCAATTTTAGTTAATGGCCACGTGTCTTATTAAAGGGTCACTAAAGGATTTTTTTTTTTAGCTAAATAGCTTCCTTTACCTTACTGCAGTACTGGTTTCATGTCCTCATTGTTTGTTTTTGCTTTGAAGTTGATGTAATTCTGCTGTGATCTCCACACTTCCTGCTTGTCTGGCTCCTTATAACCACAGTACTGGGAGCTTTTCACGGTGGTCTAAGCTGTCATTACTGTGTGTCTAAAACTTCCCAGAACCAATCAGATTCATTTTAAAAACAAAACACTGCCCTGGATTTGTTTGTTTTTGTTCTGTGTGTCTCTCTACTTCACAGAAACATGAAGCCAGTTTAAAAGTGAAAGTGAAACTAGAGGCACATTATATGATTGATTTTTATCTACTTTTAATCATTTTTAAAAGGAATCAGTTAACTGTTATGTCTCTATACCCTGTAAACAGTCATTTCAGCAAAACATTTGTTTTCCTTTAGTGACCCTTTAAATTCCTTTTCAATGTACGGTATTTGTACATTTAAATCATACCCTCTCTCAAGCTTCTCTTCTCTAGAGAGAATAAGAGCAGTACTTGTAACCTTTCCTTATAACTAATGTCCTCCAGTCCCTTTATTAGTGTCATGCCTTCATTCATAAGGCTGATAGTCTTCATAGTTTTGACTTTAGTTTGAATTAAATCAATGCTGCCATCTAGTGGACTTTCTGTTTAATTGCACCTGTTCTATGTTAATATAGTCAGCTAGAATAGTTCATTAATTTGGTCCATGCAAGCTTCCGTATTTCTATCCCATGAGGCTTTGCAGCACCTCCACAGCCTTCTTTTCCATTTTTCCTTCCAAGCAAGCACATGTCTGCTGAGTTCTTTCTCACGTCAGCCATATCGATGCATCTACGGTACGTGCAACTTTGTCTCTCTAGATAGATAGATAGGGAGGCTCTAATTGTATTATTGTTTATTAATTGTAATCTGTTTGTATCTATTACAGTTTTACTCTGTCTTGTGCTAATAAAAGTTCATAAGGATTCTGCGCCTACTGGAATGCATTAGTATGAGAAGAGTTATCAGTGTGCCCGAATACACATCAGTCACGTGTAGTGAGGGGCATAACAGTAAAACGTAGGCTTCTAAACATGGCTAGCATACAGAACTTCCAGCAACACGAAGGTTTCTAAGCACGGCCAGCATACAGAACGCCATAGAAACCAAGGCTTCTACGCACAGCTACCACATAGAACGCCAAAGAGACATCAAAGTTATCAGCTTCCATATACAGCTAGACACCATGTCGCAGACAAAGTCAGAGCACCTCGTGACAAGGTCAGAAGTTTACTCCACGAGCTCAAGGAGGTCAGTGAAAAGCGAAACAATCGCCATTGCCCGCGCAAAGGCAGAATCTGCAAAGGTGAAAGCTGACTTTGTAGCAAAAGAGGCCGAAGTAAAGGCTAGGTTTGCTGAAAAAGAGATGCAAATCAAATTAGAGAAGTTACGCATGGAAACTGAATTAGAGAAACTAGCTGCAGAAAAGGAGTCAGCGGCTGCTGCAGCCGAGGCAGACATCCTAGAAGAACTTGCAAAGCCCACCAGTGAGCGGCACAGCAACGTGCTAGGGGAAGAATCTGTTCCTCATGACAGTACAGAGCGTACCTCAGAATATGTGCGGCGACACGCCAAACCAGACAACTGCCCACTTACAGCGCCAAGAGCGGAATCAACTCCCGCCATTCACACGCCTTATATCAAGCAAGAAAGTAAACCTGCACTTAGTCAGTTTTCAGAACATTCTGCATCCAGGCTATCAAAGCACTACGCCACAGTTGACCAAGTCGAAAATGAAGAACAACAAGTTAAAAGACCCAGCGACAGCATCTCTGATGACCGCATCTACTCCACAAGTTCCTGGCACAACAAAGCGCCCCCTGGCTACTCACACAACGATCAAGGTATGTCAGATTTCTTCAAGCTCTTAGCACGACGTGAACTGTTAGCAAAAGGACTTGCAAAGTTTAACGATCGCCCTGAAAGTTATAGAGCATGGCGTTCGTCCTTCAGAAATGCAATTAAGGATCTTGGTTTTAAAGCAAGTGAGGAAGCCGATCTCTTAGTCCAATCACTGGGGAATGAGTCATCAGAGCATGCAAGGAGAATCAGAGATATTAACATTAATTACCCAACCAAAGGGCTGAGCATGATATGGGAGAGGATTGATGAATGTTACGGTTCCCCAGAAGTTCTAGAAAACTCTCTTTTTAAAAGAATAGAGGACTTTCCCAAGATTTCTAACAAAGGCTACCAGAAGCTGAGAGAATTGAGTGACCTAGTGACAGAACTCCAAATAGCCAAATCAGAAGGAGACTTGCCAGGCCTTGCCTTTCTGGACACAGCCCGTGGTGTTAACCCTATAGTGCAGAAGCTACCTTACAGCCTTCAAGAAGCCTGGATTACACGCGGCTCCAACTACAAGCAAAGGCACAACGTTCCCTTCCCACCATTCTCTTATTTTGTGGACTTTATTCGCCATCAAGCAAAGGTTAAAAATGATCCTAGTTTTGACATCTCATCATCTGACTCTGCTCTCCCTAGGCCCAGTAAGCCTGCTCTAACCCGCAACTTCAAAGTCACACCTGTTGCAGTACGCAAAACAAGTGTATCTCCAGCTGAGAATCCAAGCAGAGAGTGCCCTCTTCACAAGAAGCCTCATTCATTGTCAAAGTGCAGAGGTTTTAGAGAAAAGACTCTCCAAGATCGCAGAACCTTCCTCAAAGAAAACAGAATTTGTTACAGGTGCTGCGCATCAACTTCTCACATCGGTAAAGACTGTAAGGTGAGCATCAACTGCTCCGAGTGTAACAGCACAGAACACAACACAGCTCTACATCCAGGGCCAGCGCCATGGACTCTTACCCCCTCACTCCAGGTGGAAGAGCACGGCGAGGAGCAACAAGACATAGTACCTCCTGTAGTTACACCCCAGTGCACCCAAGTATGTGGAGAAGGTTCGTCTAACAAATCCTGCTCCAAGATTTGTCTTGTTACAGTTTACCCCACAGGCCACAGAGAAAAAGCAGTGAAGCTATACGTGATCCTGGACGATCAAAGCAACAGATCACTCGCCAGCTCAACCTTCTTTGACACCTTCAAAATCAAGGAAGCAAACTCTCCATTCTTACTCAAGACTTGTACAGGGGTAAGTGAAGAAACTGGGAGAAGAGCCATCGGTTACCAAATCGAATCCTTTGATGGTCAGACAACCCTGCCTCTGCCAACTCTAATCGAGTGCAATCAGTTCCCAACTGAAAGAGAGGAGATCCCTACACCAGAGGTGGCACTTCATCACAGACATCTGAAGGGCATAGCACACCTCATCCCTGAACTGGATCCCCAGGCTGAGATAGCACTTCTCCTTGGGAGGGACATCATCAGAGTTCACAAGGTAAGAAAACAAATCAATGGTCCCCACAACTCCCCCTATGCTCAGAAGCTGGATCTCGGATGGGTCATCATAGGCAACGTATGCCTAGGGAGTGTTCACAAACCAACCAGCGTGAACTCTCTCTTTACAAAGACACTAGAGGGTGGGCGTCCATCCTTATTTCAGCCTTGCACCAACAGATTCCTCGTAAGAGAGAAGCCTGCCAGTGTAATTCATTCCAACCCTTACACCGCTAATCTTCTTTGTGATGAAGACAGAGATCGTTTAGGATGCTCAGTTTTCCAAGGGACTAAAGAAGATCACAAACTTGCCCCATCAATTGAAGATCATATCTTCTTGGAAATAATGAGACAGGGATTCCACAAAAACAATGAAAACAGCTGGGTTGCACCCCTGCCTTTCAAAGCACAGAGACCCTGCCTTGCTAACAACAGAGAACAAGCTTTAAAGCGCTTTTCTTCCCTTAAACGCAATCTTCAAAGAAAGCCAGAAATGAAAGGGCATTTCTTCTCATTCATGAGTAAGATGTTTGAGGATGACCATGCTGAGATAGCCCCACCTTTAAAAGACAAAGAAGAGTGCTGGTACCTACCAATCTTCGGTGTCTACCACCCCAAGAAGCCAGGTAAAATCCGGGTAGTGTTTGACTCCAGCTCTCAGCACGAAGGGGTCTCACTAAATGATGTCCTCCTAAAGGGACCAGATCTCAACAACACACTTCTTGGTGTTCTTATCAGGTTCCGCAAGGACGCAGTTGCCATAGTTGCAGACATACAGCAAATGTTTCACAGCTTCCAAGTCAAGGAAGAACACAGGAACTTCTTGAGATTCCTATGGTTCAAAGACAATGACCCTACTAAAGACATTACAGAATACCGCATGAAAGTGCACGTTTTTGGTAACAGTCCATCCCCTGCTGTTGCCATCTACGGACTTAAGCTATCTGCTCAAGAAGGTGAGAAAGACGTTACACAGTTTATTGAAAGAGACTTTTATGTAGATGATGGTCTGAAATCACTTTCTTCACCTGAAGCTGCAATAAGTCTACTCAAGAGGACTCAAAGCACACTTGCCTCTTCAAATCTTAGACTGCATAAGATAGCATCAAACAGCAAGGTCGTCATGGAGGCCTTCCCTTCTCAAGATTATGCCAGTGACTTCAAAGATCTGGACTTAGCTACAGACTCCCTTCCTATGCAACGCAGTCTAGGACTCAACTGGGACCTCAAGACTGACACCCTTACCTTTCAGGTCGACCAAGAGCCAAAACCCTTCACTCGGCGAGGTGTCCTATCCACCATCAACAGCCTGTATGATCCACTCGGGTTCGCAGCACCGGTGACCGTCCAAGGTAAGATTATGCTTAGAGAGCTTACTGCAGACACATGTGATTGGGATTCTCCACTACCTTCTGAGAAAGAGACATTATGGGTAACATGGAGAGACTCTTTAAAGACTTTATCTAACCTACACATACATAGACCATACACCCACTTTCCTCCTGAAAGGGTTCAGTCTAGAAAGTTATGTGTATTCTGCGATGCTTCAGTCAAAGCAATAGGAGCAGTAACCTACCTCAAGTCAGTAGACATCGAGGGCCAAATTCATATTGGGTTCGTTATGGGCAAGGCCAAGCTAGCACCATGTCCTGAAACCACCATTCCAAGATTGGAACTGTGTGCTGCTGTATTAGCAGTAGAACTAGCAGAACTCATTACAACTGAGATGGATATAGAACTCGAGGATACAGAGTTTTACACAGACAGCAAGGTAGTGTTGGGCTACATTTACAACGAAAGTAGGAGATTCTATGTCTATGTGCACAACAGAGTCCTAAGGATCAGGAAGTCTACACAGCCCACCCAGTGGCGTTATGTCTCAACTGATCATAACCCAGCAGATCATGCCACAAGGTCTGTGCCAGCATCCCGTCTCAAAGACACTACATGGCTCACAGGACCACCCTTCCTGTACAAGTCAGTGCCTACCACTCCACAAAGGGAGACTTATGAACTGTTAGAACCTGAATCTGACTCAGACATCCGTCCTCAGGTTTCCACACTACATACAACAATTTCTAACCAACTGTTGAGATCCAAGCGCTTCGATAAGTTCTCCACTTGGAAATCCTTACAAAGAGCTACAGCTTGCCTGGTTCACATAGCCAGATCCTTTAAAGGCACCCCTACAAGACCAAGTTGTTGCAAAGGTTGGCATTATTGCCACAAGCCATATACAGTAGACGAGCTCACAGAAGCAAAAAATGTAATCATCCGCTGTATCCAACAAGAGACTTATGCACTAACACTAGAATGCCTTCAATATAACAAGAGCATTCCAAAGAACTGTCCTCTAAGGAAACTCAACCCCTTTATAGACAATGAAGGACTGTTAAGAGTTGGAGGGCGCATCTCAAATGCAGGACTTGATAGTGGTGAAAGCAATCCTGTCATAATACCAAATAACCATGTTGCTTCTTTACTTGTGGAACACTACCACACACAGACAAAACATCAAGGATGTTTGTTCACGGAAGGAGCTTTGCGTGTGGCTGGACTCTGGATAGTGGGAGCCAAGAGACTTGTGAGTAAAACCATTTTCAAATGTATCACCTGTCGTAAGCTTCGTGGTATTTTCCAAACCCAGAAAATGGCCAACCTTCCTGCAGACCGTCTCAGTACAGAACCCCCTTTCACAAACGTCGGTCTTGATGTGTTTGGGCCTTGGGCTGTCATCACACGTCAAACCAGAGGAGGCAGTGCCAACAGCAAACGCTGGGCTGTCATGTTTACTTGCATGTGCATCAGAGCTGTACACATAGAAGTAATTGAGTCCTTAGACACATCCAGCTTCATCAATGCCCTGAGACGTTTCATCTCTATTAGAGGCCCTGTCAAGCACATACGCTCTGATAGAGGAACCAACTTTGTTGGAGCTTGCAAAGAATTGAATATCACTTCAAACCTTGACACAGAACATGTTGAGAGATACCTTTCAGAACAGGGTTGTACATGGACATTTAACCCCCCACACTCTTCTCACATGGGAGGTGCCTGGGAAGCGTATGATTGGTATAGCTCGAAGGATCCTAGATTCAATGTTTCTACAATTGGGAACTTCAAAACTCACACATGAGACTCTGACAACCTTCATGGCTGAAGTATCAGCTATAATGAATGCTAGACCCTTGACATCTATACCCAATGATCCTGAGGATCCTTTCTTGCTTACACCTTCCACTTTGCTCACTCAGAAAGTCGAGGTGATCACAGCTCCTTCTGTCAATCTCGACCCAAAGGACTTATACAGATGTCAATGGAAAAGAGTACAAGTGTTAGCTGACACCTTTTGGAACAAATGGAAGAAACAATACTTGTCTAATCTACAGACCAGGAACAAATGGCAAGACAGCAAGCCCAACTTAGAGCCTGGTGCCATTGTGCTCATGAAAGACTCTCAATCAAGGAGAAACGAGTGGCCTTTGGGTCTGATAACCCAAGTGTTTCCCAGTGAAGATGGACACGTCAGGAAAGTTGAACTCAAAGTCATTAGGCAAGGCCAGCCTAAACTTTTCCTCAGACCTGTTTCTGAACTTGTTTTGTTACTCTCCTCCGGAGTGCCATGATGTGTGGTATCCGTGGGAAACCAGGCGAGGAGTGTCATGCCTTCATTCATAAGGCTGATAGTCTTCATAGTTTTGACTTTAGTTTGAATTAAATCAATGCTGCCATCTAGTGGACTTTCTGTTTAATTGCACCTGTTCTATGTTAATATAGTCAGCTAGAATAGTTCATTAATTTGGTCCATGCAAGCTTCCGTATTTCTATCCCATGAGGCTTTGCAGCACCTCCACAGCCTTCTTTTCCATTTTTCCTTCCAAGCAAGCACATGTCTGCTGAGTTCTTTCTCACGTCAGCCATATCGATGCATCTACGGTACGTGCAACTTTGTCTCTCTAGATAGATAGATAGGGAGGCTCTAATTGTATTATTGTTTATTAATTGTAATCTGTTTGTATCTATTACAGTTTTACTCTGTCTTGTGCTAATAAAAGTTCATAAGGATTCTGCGCCTACTGGAATGCATTAGTATGAGAAGAGTTATCAGTGTGCCCGAATACACATCAGTCACGTGTAGTGAGGGGCATAACAATTAGGTTTTGTTGCCCTTCGCTGGACTCTCTCCAGTTTCGGCACATCCTTCCTGAAGGCATAATCCAGGGAAGGCATACTCCAGGTGCGGCTGGACCACAGTTTTGTAGAGTGGGAGAATTGTTTTATCTCTGGAGTTGATCCCCCTTTTTAATGCAGGTCAATATTCTGTTTGCTTTGCTTGCAGCAGCTTGGCACTGCATGCCATTGATGATGATCCCTCAGCCTTTTTTTTTTAAGGCCTTCTCCTTTGCTTTTATATGCATTCTTACGTTGGAGTTAAGCCACCCAGGACTTTATTGGCTTTTTTAAATTTAATTCCCATTGGGATGCACTGGCTAATACCCTTATTTAATATGCTCTTAAAGCAAACCTATTTGGTTTTCAGGTTAAAAAAAGGTCATACTCCTAAATTCTCCATACTGAAGATTTGTGTTTGTATAATAAAGCTAATGTTTTGCTACAGTTTGCAGGTGAAATATATTAAAATAGAAAAAGTGAAAAAAAAAAAAAAAAGAAAGAAGGTGGTCAGGACAGGCAGCACATAGTGATCAGAAATCACAAATACCATCTGTCAGGTCACCCGTGGCCAGGTGACAAGTGCACCCCGTTGGGGTCAGGGATGCACCACAGGGTAGTGAACCCTATAGCCGACTGCTGCTACAGAGAGGAAGCGTGAACCCAAGATCACCCATGGCGCGGAGTCTAAGACCCAGTTTTGTGTTCACCAGAGCCTCTAGTGGCGAGGATGGCCTTGGCCGCAACTGGATCCAGGTCGCGACCCCCTGAGATCCCCTAGGTCACACTCCGCAGGGAGAGCGGGGAAGCAGCCAGCAGGACAAATGGTGGTGATGTGTAGGCCGAGGTCAGGGCAACAGGCAGACAAGGGTAACCGAGGACAGGCAAATGGTCAGGGGCACAGGCAAACAGAAGAAGTCAGGGACAGGCCAAAAACGGTACACAGGAAGATGATCGTAGCACACTTGCAGACAGGAACTTAGCAAATTACACTGTTGAACAGCACTGCAGACCTGTAGTGCAACAGTTAATAAAGACTTCCTGGGATGGCCTGGGTGGGGCCATACAGAAAGAGGAAGTAATAAAAAGGGAACCAGAACAGGGTCAGGCCTCTAATGAACAGATGGAAAACACAGGTAAGCTGCCAGGCTATTGCATATCCATGACACCATCCGAGTTTAAAGGGGGCAAGTGCATATAGCAGGAGTCAGAGGAGAAGTCCAATTTCAAGAGGAAAGCCAGATACAGAGTCCAGAAAAACAAAAAACCCAACATACACAAAAAACCCAACATACACAAATATAGCCTTTCAGACACTTAATTGGTGAACCGAGTCATATTGAGGCCCTGTGTTGAATGATGCCTGGTGTGGAACTTGCCACAGTGCTGGATAAAAAAAAAAAGCAAATTTTCCCAATCCAGGAAAAGGACTTGAATCAGGTGAAATGAGTGAGCTAACCACCTGCAGATGCAGTCAGGTGACCATATGCAAAATTATTCTAACTTAGTTCACATGGCATACAAAATCTCATACTTTCTAAGCTGCAGACGTTTTCAAAGAGTATACAACCCAGATTTGTTGCACACGCAAACCTTTTATTATACGGTGTATTATTTACGTCTTATGCCCAGAGTCTTAAATGAGCTATCAGATTCTCCTGAGACTACATTTAGAAGAGTAATTTATGGAAAAAAAGATAAACCACTGGCCATGTTGAAAACGTGAACACTAATTAATAAAACCCCTGTTTCTGTGCTGTAATTTGAGCATATTTTATGAACATATTCATGAGGCAGGGGGCTACCAAACAATATGTGCATACAGCATTAGCATGGAGTAGAAGCAGCAGAACCAAAATGTTAAATGTTAAACTGAACAGGTAAACAGCCAAATGATCAGACATAAGCCTGTAGCTTGTGAATCCGTATCTAACCCTGCCCACTGAAACCCTCCCACTGTGAGCTGCAGTGTCTGGGAGGGGGAGCATATGAGACACACAGAGGATTTGGCTCATTCAAGGAAGCTAAAGGAAGTTTACTTTATGAGGCTTGTGCATCACATATTAACAAGATGTGGAACTTATTTACACTGTCATACAGGTATCTTAGTTGTACTTTAACCTTGCAATAGATTATTTTTATTCTACCTAAAACTATCTGCACATGGACCTCATTTTTGTTATGCAAAAAAATAATTGATGCTTTTGCATTAATGGAAATACCTGCATCAACAAGTGATATCATTCAGTAGTCTAATGCACAATTTTTAAGTGATCGCTTGTTGTTTCCAATGGCCTGCAATTTGAATAGTAGGACATATATATTTCAGCTGTAAAAAGTCCTATATTATAAACCATTATTTCGGGTACTAATAATATTTCTTGAGAGAGAAGTTTTGCATCTGTCCCCCATCTGCTCCAAGACTATCCGCTCAGGTCTCAGTGAGCAGAGAGCTGGTGACTATCAGTCACCGGCTCTCTGCTCTTCCACTTCCGTACTCACTGGAGTGCAGGGCTGCGGAGGGGGCTGGAGTGGCTGTCTAAGGCTCTCAGCAGCTCTCGAAGAGGCCGAGCCAGGTGCTGGTCTTGGTTCCTGTGTGGATCCTGACCATTCCTCAGCCTAAACAGGCTCTTTGACGACATCAGCCAACAGTGGACCACTGAAAACAGGTCCACTGTCGGCTGAAAACAGGTCACAGGAGTGCAGAACAAACTGCACTCCCGTGATCCACAGGAGACGTACACCCAAACAAGCTTTGGCTGTACTGCTCCTTTACAAATGAAAAAGTAATTTCAACCAACATTTCCCATTTTTATCAGTTATCATTTTCATTGAAATAGTTACAATGGTAATTTTTAATAACTGAAACTTACCATTTCTTCGATGTAGTTGTGACAGATTACCGTTCCCAGCCACTGTCACAAATATGTGACCACAGTGGTGTCTGTAACATGCCACTGTCACCATTGTGTGGTGATAGCTGACCAAGTCTCATTCTGCACTGATATTTTCCAGCTTGTGGGACCACAATTTATGTGCTAGCAGACAGAGTGATCAACACTGAGGTTGGTTAGCTCTGCGGTTAACCGTTCATACAGCAGACAGCAGTCACATGTTCTAAAAGGCAACACACACTGTTCACGGTATCTCTTACGCTTCACAATTTTGACTTGAAAGCTGTATTCACATTTGGCAATTTCTGAATGTGTGACTAAGTGCACATGAAATGCTTGTTTTGCCAGAAACTTGTGAAAAATGCGCTGTACATGTGGCATTGCTCTTGCAGTGCCATTAATTATTAGAATCACCCCAAACGTGGTAAGCTGGTGCGCTTTTTGTGACATTGGAAATGCGACACAAACGCACTAAAACACAAATTGAAAAAACACACAATGTTCCACCACCGAAAAGGTTCTGGAGCTTCTTTGAGAGTGAAAGTGAATGGGCTGCCCACGTGGAAATGTGCAAAAAGTGCACAAAAAATGTGAGTGGGAATGTGTGTGAACGAGGCCTAAGAAATGGCTATAATACAAACTGTCACGCAAATTAAGTAGTACTCTTCAAAGAAAAAATTCTTTAAGTTTGGGTTTAGTACATTAGAGATAAGGCTTAGCCATTTTAAAATATTATAAATGGTAAAAAGAAAGGCAAGAAAAACCATAACAGCAAAAATTATTACAGAAAAAGATTATAAAGTGGACAAGAAAAGCATCAGAAAATAAAATGTGAAGAAAAAGTGAAAACAAGTGTCCTGTTTTTTGGGTTCAGGCAGAGCACCTCCAGGCAGTATAATTCCTGTCCTGGTGTAGCAGAATCATTGGCTCTCAGAATGATTCCTAGCATATGCGTGTTGGCTTTGTGATGAAATCCGGACACCCTAACTGGGTATTCCCTGCCCAGAAGCTGCTTCCCAATGTTCAGGAATAAGGCTTCATTTCCATGGACGTTTTTACAGCCACTTTTCTGAGCGTTTTTTTGCAGTTTAAAAACGGCTCTCCATGTTAGTCTATGGCCTCATGCCCACCATGACGTTTTTGAGCTGTAGATGGCTGAGCCGTTTTTAAGCTGCAAAAAAAAAAAAAAACACAGGACCAGTGCGTTCTGAAGCTCCAGCGCTAGAGCTGTAAAAACGCCAGACGTTAAAAAACTAGCAAAAACGCTACCGCTGCGTTTTTGAGCTCCTGCTAAAAAAAACAAAACACATGGACAGGCGTTTTTAAGCTGTAAAAAAGGCTAAAAAAAAGTGGCTGTAAAAACGTCCATGGAAATGAAGCCTAAGAGTTACCCCCAAGAGCTAGGCAACACCAGTTTTGGAGTAAACCAGAATAAGAACGGTTTATTTGATCAAGAATACAGGCTTTTATACACTTGAGCAAGAGGTCACTCGCCACATTAGCAATGACCCAAATATTTACCCAAAACATCACACAATGGTTTAGCTAATGAGGTACAGCTGGGCTAATCTCATCACAAAGGATACTTAAAGTGGAGGTTCACCCTCAAAAAATTTTCTGACATCACATGGAGTCGAGCCATCCTACCGACAGAATGCCGGTGTGGTTTTTTTTTTCTCAGCACATACCTCGTTATCACGATTTTCACCCCCCGGCAATCCCGCGGGACTGGGCGTTCCCAAGCACTGCCTGTGATTGACAGGCTTCCGAACGGCGCATACTGCGCGTCACAGGTTGTAGACAGAACCCGAACGTCGGTGCGCAGGCGCCGTATAGAGCCGCACCGACGTTCAGGTTTTTTGACGCGCAGTATGCACTGTTCAGAAGCCTGTCAATCACAGGCAGTGCTTGGGAACGCCCAGTCCCGCGGGATTGCCGGGGGGTGAAAATCGTGATAACGAGGTATGTGCTAAGAAAAAAAAAAAAAACACCGGCATTCTGTCGGTAGGATGGCTCGACTCCATGTGATGTCAGAATTTTTTTTGAGGATGAACCTCCACTTTAATTAACCACCTGGATGACTCAGATGTCACATTGCAGGTCAGACTTCCAGACTCCAAACCAACTACAGACAACACACATTATCATAAGTAAAAACACAGAACTCCTCAGTATGGTCTTCTTAATAATGTCCTTTTGCATTACGTAACAGAACATCTTCCTAAATGCTTGTAGCTACCTCAAATGTCAGCTTCCATAGTTGGTAGGCAAGAGGCTAGCATTCAGTCCCCTCCGAAAGGTCTTGATGGTAAATAGACAGCTGACAAGCAGTGGTTGCAGCAGATTTTTGGGGGGCTTCTAGAAGGTGTTACTGAGCCCTCCCCCACCAAATTACAAGGGTTAAAGCTGAAGTTAAGCTCCACCCTGCATTTCTGTTGCTTCATTGATTTAAAAACGTACCCGTGAGCAGGGGTCAAGTCCTGGGGAAAAAAGTGTGGGAACTCCCACCCAAGATCCACTCCCCACCAAAAAAAAAAAGATACACTCATATGCATAATTACTAAACCGCAAGTTCTTTCTAAATCCCGCGATAACTCGAGGCAGACCTCCGCAATGTCTCCTGGGAACAATGACAAAAGCTCCCAGGAGACATTGCGGCATCAAGGAAGTGACGGAATACCTGCACACTACCTGATGAATCCATATACAGGAAGCAGCCAGTAACAAAGGATTACTAAGGTTCGCCTGCCCCTGACAGTGACTCGAGCTGGGCATCGCCGCTTAGTGAAGGATTGGTTGGGCGGCTCGGCTGCCCTTGGCTGCTCTAGTCCTGCAAAGGGAACTGAGTTCCTGCTGTGAAAAAAGTGCAGGAACTCCGTTCCCATGTGTTCCCGCAGGACTTGAGCCCTGCCTGTAAGGAAGTACGTCCCACCTTGTACAGGCAAGCCTGTTAAAATCCCAGCCTAGAGGTGAGATGTGGGGTTTTATTGACCCCATATCTCACTTTAAAGAGGACCTGTCATGCCATATTACTATTACAAGGGATGTTTACATTCCTTGAAATAGGGATAAAAGTGATCAAAAAATGTTTTATTTTTTAAAAGTGTCAAAACTATTTTTAAGAAAAATTAACTTTTTTTATTTTTTTTAAGTGCCTCTGTCCCTGTGTGCTCGCACACGCAGAAGCGATCTCATACGCAAGTCTCGCCCACAAATGAAAACGGTGTTCAAACAACACATGTGAGGTGTCGCAGTGAACGTTCGAGCGAGAGCAATAATTCTAGCCCTAGACCTCCTCTGTAACTGAAAACATGTAACCAGTACAAAAATTTAAAGCGTTGACTATGGGGATTTTTAAGTACCGAAGTTTGGCGGCATTCCACAAGCGTATGCAATTTTGAAGCGTGACATGTTAGGTATCTATTTACTCAGTGTAACTTCATCTTTCACATTATGCAATAAAAAATGGGCTAACTTAACGTTTTGTTTTTTTAAAGCATTCCCCCAAAAAAACATGTTTGAAAAATTGCTGCGCAAATACCGCGTGACATAAAAAGTTTCAATGACCGCCATTGTATTCTCTAGGGTCTCTGCTAAAAAAACATATATAATGTTTGGGGGGTTCTATATGCTTTTCAAGCAAAAAAATTGGCCTGGTTGGCAAGTGGTTAAACCAATCCAGAGGAAACACATAACAGAAGTTCATTGTTACAGTTTACACTTTAATAATTGATTGGAATATGTATGTTGCCTGGTTAACTCAGTAGACAAGGAAAGCTTACTTTGGCAGTTGTTGTAATCATGGTGTGAAGGCGGATAATGGCGACACAGCCGCTCTAGTAATTTTTCATACTGCAGGGGGCGCTGCAGAGGCTTCAACAGAAGACAGCTAAGTGGCAAATAACATAATCTCTGCTGTTCAAATTCCTGCAATAGAACATCCACCTCGTGCTTCCTATGAGTTTTCCTTTGCATCTCCAGAAAGACTTCTTCTAATTTATGCAATGATGGGAGCAATGCCTATAACAGACACAAGTAGAAACATGAAGAGCTGGTAAAATGAATGAATGTAAAACATGATGGATCACTTTAATGTAAATGGAACCGCAGTCTTTTAAAGTATGATATAGGATGCAATTTCATGGTATATTTGGATTCACTTCATGGTTTGGCATAAAGTGGAACTGCAGCCTAAATACATGTCCTGGATAGAATAAAAATGTTAGAGCCTCTGTTAGTTTTTATTGTTATCTATGTAAGGAGAGTTCCCTCCACTTTCTACCTTTGTCATAATGTTGTTAGTGGGATAAACAAAAAAAAAAAAAAAAAAAAGAAGGAGGGGAGGTTTTCGCATTGGGGCTGTAGGCAGCAATAAGATCCTGACAGAGGTTCTAACTTTTCCTCACTCTATAAAAATAAATGCAGTTAATCGTTGATCGCCTTTCCCTGCTGCATATAACCTGCATATTTTACTGTATAGCATGGATCGGGTGAGCTACAAATTCTCAGTAACAAACAGGAAACAGATGTACATACTCATAATCTCACCCGCAAGGCAGTCATTTTCCTTAACATGAAATCTCCAAGTATTTGCATGTCCTTAGTATGTGCAGATTTTCCTTCCCTGCAAACATGAGAGTAAAAAGAGTAAACAGTATCTACAGTATGTAGAAGCACTATGAACAGCTTTCTTCAAATACCAAATGGTACCTGTCTGACTAAAGCCCGGTTCCCACTGGTGTGACATACTCTCCGACTTTGAAAGGATATGTTGCACGACGTGTATATCTCAATGACTCCCTAAGACCCCTTTACACTGGAGCGTATTTCAGGTGCTATAGCGTTAAAAATAGTGTCTGCAATACGCCCTTAAAAATCTGTCCCTATTCCCTCCAGTGTGAAAGCCCGAGGGTGCCTGAGCATGTCGTGTGATGTCATGGTGCAATGGAGCCAAGCTGTAGTGGGCAAAGCCTCGGCAACGGGACCGTCAGTATGGGATCGAGAGCATCAGTGCTGTTTAGATTGGAGGGACCACTAGGCTTGGAGAGAGACTGTCACTGACATTTTTTTGTGTCAGTGAGGTCTCATCATCACCTGTGCTGCATCACACTGCTGTCAGTGTCACTGGGAGAGTCAGTTTTATGTGTGTGTGCCGCCCATTATAATTTCTTGCCCTCCTATCTCCTGTCCCTGAGCTACTTACTATATCGAAAATAAAACAAGAAATAGGTTTTGTCTTATTATCTACCTTAAATCATATTGCTAATTGCATATTGTGTTTTTTTGTAGCCGAAATACTTTAATTTGCACTTAAAACTGTAATTTTGTAACTTTTGGAAATGCCAGTAAAAACTTTGCTGTGCCAGTGAATTTTGGATGTTGTGTCAGTAAATTTAAATCTGGTAGGATGGCAACACTGGATGTGTACCAATATTTAACAAAAACCAACTTTATTGTGTTGTATAGAAGAAAATAAAGCAAGGCCTTGGTTGGTTGTAGCCTATGAAGGACGATTAGGAAAAAAAAGAGAAGGAGCAGCCAGACATTTGGATGTGTTATAAACAGTACCAGTTCACAAGCTGCTCTATGGCAAAAAAAAAAAAAAAGTTTTTTTGTTTTTTTCTTTTATTTAGGACTTTCTTTTGGTTTATGCTTGCAGCTCATAGTCATAGGTGAAGATTGGGAAGTAGACTGAGCACAAGAAAATTACAGAGAAAAGTATTCTGTGCAGTTTATACAATGTATAAACTAGGTCTAAGTACAACAGCCATCACTGCTCAGTCTGTAAGGTACAATAAATACCAAAGGTTAAGGACGTCCTCCAGCTGGTGCAAAAATTCCTCATGAAAATGTCTTATTGGCTCCAAGCAAGAAAATAAAGGTTTCATCTGCTGTTCCAAGGTCTCATGGAGTTCCCCACTTTTACAGAGTGCCCTGTGTAACCACTGTCAAGGAAAAATATATCTATTATGTGTCACAGAGGAAACCACAAAAGAGGCCACAGACAGAATACTAGGTATACAGTAAAATGCTTTAATAACAAACAAAACATTAGTCCACATTGTTGGGACACTGAAAAAAACACTTCCTTTTCATAGGAGGAGAATTTATCAAAACTGGAATTAGAATCTGGAGCAGCCACACATAGCAATCAGCTTCACTCTTTTAAGGCCTCATGCACACTGGAAATTATTATAAATGTTAAAAAAACGCCAGTAGCTTCACAGCGAGTTTCTCAACGTTTTTTCAGCGTATTTGCAATAGCATTTTTTAGGGCTTTTCAGCGTTTAGCGTTTTTTTACTTTATTTTATATCAATGGGATCAAAAACGTTAACAACCTAGGTGAGCCACGTTCTTGAGCGTTTATCTGCGTTTGACGTTAAAGCGTTTTTACAGCTAAAAAACTCCACTCAGAACCTACTAGTTTCAGTTTTTTTTTATGCCCCCGCCAAAAACAGTTGACAACAGCCTATGTGTGCATGGACACATAGGATAGCATGCTGGAGAGTTTTTTGACTGTAAAAAAAAACATCTCAAGCTGAAAACAGCTGCTGTAAATACGTCCAGTGCGCATGAGGCCTTAAAGTTCAACTGAACAAGCTGAAGCCACGAGCCGATTGGTTGCCATGCACAGCTTCTCCAGATTGTAAACCAATAATTAGATATTTCCGCGCTAGGACTAAATATTTAAACGCTGCAGCCTCCCTGTGGGTACCCTCAACTGAGGGTTAAGGAATATAAATATTATTTGCTCGAGGGATGATGGCGCTGCTATCCTGGTACTGGACTGTAACACACTAGATTATGGGCAAGTGATTAATCAAATCAAATAAATGGTGTTGGGTTCCTTCCTGTGGTTAAGCTCATGTGTGCAGCCACCATTAGGATATAAGGTCCCCCTTTTTATTGGTGTGCGGTATATGCCCGCCAGGTCTCCTATTTATATGTTGACCCTATATCTCATCCAAAGACCAATGGAGACTGTTTGCAAAGAGAAACGAGAAAAAGTGCAAAGTGTGCAAAAAGTGCAATGGAAGAGGAATAGTCAGTACTTCTGTGTCCTTAAATGACAATTAAAATTGGGAATGTCACTTCCAGTAGAATCTGTAAGTGTCCACCCCAAATTCAAAATTGCCCAATTCTGTGAGCTAAAAAAGTGTATTCCCTCATGTAGTAGAAAAGAATGTGGTTTGTACACATAAAGTGTTGGTTTTGGTAGAATGTGTATACGTGACACAAATTAGGTGTGATATGCTTATTGCCTGTATCATGCACCAGGCATAAATGTAATTATTGTTGCTCAATAAAAATTAATAATGATATAACTTAAAAAATATATGACATGAAAAAATATATATATGATTTCATCAACCATCAAACAATTAATTAAAGTGCTCTGTGCTAGTGATTCTTCTGTGAGAATGAGTGCCAATCTGAGTGCCCTCAGATCGGATTTGGCTAATAAAAATAAAAAATGTTGAAATATTCACGTTGGTTATGGATTCCTCAATTAGTGATTAAATTCAAGTATTCAAAATATAATTCAAACAAAAATATTATGATAGAAGTTAACTCTCGCCGTCTCTTATAGAAATTCAAAACAAACAAAAGACAGTATCTAAAGAAGCCGTGCAGTCCTCAATTCAGGCTAATTGCGCAGTACAATCCCCAGCTGATGTATACGGTAAATTCTTATCCTGTTGCAAATCACTTTCCCGTATCCCCTCTCTGGCGTGGCTGACGATTCCCCCCAATGTGTCCCCACTCACCGGACAGATGTCCCCTCAAGGGGGTGTAGAGCTTGTCTGAATTAGCTTCAGTGAGCTGTCAGATGGTTACCTCTCCTGTCGGTCTGGTGCGGGACGGCGTTTTCCCCATATGCCGTATCTTTTCTCTTGGGGTGATGATCGTATAAAAAATAAAAAGAAATCCACATGGGATAGTACGTTCAATACTTGGTGATCGATTTTATTGCAAAAGGGATCAAACCAAGTACACAAGTGGTTAAAAATACCATAAAAACAGTAAAAAAATGTTAACAAACTAAAAATAAAAACCGTTTTGGGTAACGGTAGGTGTAGGACAACGTCCAGTGTTCCGCCTCGTTGTGCACTATCCGGGTTCTGTGGGACAGTCCAGTGCGGTAGCCTTAGCACGTGTGGCTGTTTGCGCTCCACAGCTCTGTGGTCCGTACCCGGAAGTGTCTGTTGGCGGTGCATGCTTGCGTGTGACGTGATAGAAGCTAAGTCACCTGACTAGTTTCGTCAATAGGACTTTTTCAAAGGCGGAACACTGGACGTTGTCCTACACCTACCGTTACCCAAAACGGTTTTTATTTTTAGTTTGTTAACATTTTTTTACTGTTTTTATGGTATTTTTAACCACTTGTGTACTTGGTTTGATCCCTTTTGCAATAAAATCGATCACCAAGTATTGAACGTACTATCCCATGTGGATTTCTTTTTATTTTTTATACGATCATCACCCCAAGAGAAAAGATACGGCATATGGGGAAAACGCTGTCCCGCACCAGACCGACAGGAGAGGTAACCATCTGACAGCTCACTGAAGCTAATTCAGACAAGCTCTACACCCCCTTGAGGGGACATCTGTCCGGTGAGTGGGGACACATTGGGGGGAATCGTCAGCCACGCCAGAGAGGGGATACGGGAAAGTGATTTGCAACAGGATAAGAATTTACCGTATACATCAGCTGGGGATTGTACTGCGCAATTAGCCTGAATTGAGGACTGCACGGCTTCTTTAGATACTGTCTTTTGTTTGTTTTGAATTTCTATAAGAGACGGCGAGAGTTAACTTCTATCATAATATTTTTGTTTGAATTATATTTTGAATACTTGAATTTAATCACTAATTGAGGAATCCATAACCAACGTGAATATTTCAACATTTTTTATTTTTATTAGCCAAATCCGATCTGAGGGCACTCAGATTGGCACTCATTCTCACAGAAGAATCACTAGCACAGAGCACTTTAATTAATTGTTTGATGGTTGATGAAATCATATATATATTTTTTCATGTCATATATTTTTTAAGTTATATCATTATTAATTTTTATTGAGCAACAATAATTACATTTATGCCTGGTGCATGGTACAGGCAATAAGCATATCACACCTAATTTGTGTCACGTATACACATTCTACCAAAACCAACACTTTATGTGTACAAACCACATTCTTTTCTACTACATGAGGGAATACACTTTTTTAGCTCACAGAATTGGGCAATTTTGAATTTGGGGTGGACACTTACAGATTCTACTGGAAGTGACATTCCCAATTTTAATTGTCATTTAAGGACACAGAAGTACTGACTATTCCTCTTCCATTGCACTTTTTGCACACTTTGCACTTTTTCTCGTTTCTCTTTGCAAACAGTCTCCATTGGTCTTTGGATGAGATATAGGGTCAACATATAAATAGGAGACCTGGCGGGCATATACCGCACACCAATAAAAAGGGGGACCTTATATCCTAATGGTGGCTGCACACATGAGCTTAACCACAGGAAGGAACCCAACACCATTTATTTGATTTGATTAATCACTTGCCCATAATCTAGTGTGTTACAGTCCAGTACCAGGATAGCAGCGCCATCATCCCTCGAGCAAATAATATTTATACTTCTCCAGATTGTGTTTGCTCCAGTGTTGATAATTATCCCCCACAGTCTTTGAAGACAAAACTGTAGGATAATGAATTGCCTAGGAAGAATGTACAGTATGTGCATCAAGAACATAAAGGAACATTGACATATCAGATTCTAACAAATGACCCCATCTAAACTTCCAACACTAAAATGTGTCTCTTCATAATCACTAAAGTAAATGGAAAACATTGCAATTGAAAAACTCAATAGGAAATATGACAACATTCTCTGTTGCATACCTACCACGTTTATGACTTCAATATCCTTTAGATGAGAAGTTTCTGTGCTCAGTATTTCTTTGGTGATGTAATAGGCCTCATCCATCTGCTGCTAATATAAAACAAATTGCATTTTAAATTTTACAAATTACATTTTATATAAAAGTTAGAAGTAGGAATTTATCTATTACCTGAACGTGTGTGTGTACATTATACATAAAGTCACAGAGAAAAAAAATATGTTTAAGTAGAAGATTACCCAAGATTGCCATGCACACCACTTTATTTTCACAAGAAGGCCCCAGGAATAAATTATGTATGATGAGAGGGGAAAAAAAGGGAGGGAGGTGTGGTGTGGGTTGCAGGATTTTTGTATTCGCTATAAATTCTCTTTATCCATCGTCCATTAAGGGACACAGATGGATGATAGGGGTTATTCTGCTATCTACAGAAGAAATGGGTTAGGCACATAGAAAACTTAAGATCAGCCCCCTTGAGTTTTAACCCCCTCCCATCTTGCAGCTGCTCCGCATAAGAGAGGAGAGAGCAGTGCCCCTTGATGTGCTCCAATTAAAGAATCACCCCTGGAGGGACACAGCTTGATAATTAAGGGATATCTAAAAGCAGAACAAACGGAGGGGTGGAAACAATCAAACAGAGCTCTGAGGAAGAGTGCCACCCTCGAAACACGCGAGTTCACTATGGACTTTTTCTTCCCACCCAAGTTTACTGGCCAGCAGATCCTGCTGGATGAGGCCAATGATTGACTTTGCATTATCTATTTGATTTGTACCACTCGTTTGCGAGTACATTATTTTATTTTTAATACATTTTAGTGTTGCAAAGGTAATGCACAAGGCTGGTGCGCCCTCTGTTCTTGTTTTCTTTTAGCGTCCCTCCTGGATTTTCCTTGACCTGTTGAGAGTGGCAGCACAGCCAAAGAAGTGGCATGATTTGTGAAGATTTCCCTCTTCTTCAATTTACCCTATGGCAATTTTTTGAGCGCAGGAGGCTGATTGGGGAAATTAAGAATTTTAGCCTAAAAGTACCAGCAGATATTCATAGCAGAAAAATCTTTCAAAAGAACAGCATCAGAGATGAAGAAAAGGTGCCCCTCTCCTGAGGACACTAAGCAAATCTGAGCAGGTCTGAGACAAGGAGGGTTAAAACATTAAGGGGGTTGGCCTTTAGTTTAGGAGGCAGGATAACCCCTAGGTTGCATAATCATCAAGCTGTGTCCCTCAACGAATGATAAAGAAAAATAAGTTCTGCTTAAAGTCAAGGCAATTTATTTTGATCAATAGAATTCTTATTCTACAGAGGGAGGATATCCCTTTATTATTAAAAGATAACTGGGAGGTGGCCTTCAAGCTCATTTCTTGCTATAGCAATATCTTAAACAACCTATCTACACTGTACTTATTCCACAGCGTTAAGAATATATAGCCTAAAAAGATGTCAGATTTAGAGGCTCACTTTTAAATTTCACTTGAAATTTTGGTCAGGACTCAGAAGTCATGCAATTTATTTCCAACATTTGTTTTCGCATTCTGGGAGTAGTTCATGGCTTTGCTCAGGCTCATAATGCAAGTATTGCTCTTTAATTCCTTTTACATATGCAAAGCCCAGTAAATGGAAGCCATTGGTCAATCCAGTGCATCAGAATGGGCGACACCATTACAAACAGGCAGAACCCTTCAGTGTCATCAGCGGAGCTCCATCTCTATCAGAAGAGGCTGTGACTACAAATTTCGCTGTGTCATGCCTACTGGGTGTTTTAGAGCAAGCCTCCTCAGAGTATTATATGAATACAGCAAAAAAAAAAAAAAAAAATTCTGCCAGCAACCACTGTAAAATCCTCAGTGTGCCAAAAGCCCATGAATTTCAGTGTCTACTAGCCAATAAAGCTCAAGTAGTTATTAATGCAGCCTAAAATTATAACCTCATACGAAGTACAAACATTTAAACAATGACATAATTTTTGCTTTAAGTTGAAAGTAAAACAAAAGAAACAGAAACAGATATTGGGCCAGGCTGGCTAGAAAGTGGTTTATGCAGTTATTACCACAGACTGCCCCTACCTTGATCTCAGGTGATTCTTCAGCATCATATGTCCTGGCACTTCCAGTGTCACTTAATGAAGGACTCAGCAATGGGGAACTGCCAGGCTGGGAATGGGAGGAAGGCAGCCTCAATGTAACCGGGGACAACTGATAATCTACACAGAGACAGAAGACATATTAAACCATAAGCAAAACTTATTTTTACACCATTGTATACTTGCAGCATGAGTATAATGTGAAATTGAGTTTCACAAATAGCAAATTATTTTATTACATTTTGCAGAATCTTTTTTACATTTTTTAATTTATGAAGCAGCATGTTCCAACAACGTAGAACATTAAAATATGGTAAATACAATAATGGCAAAATATTAATTACACAATGAACCCTCGTGACAGTTAAAACGTATAACAAATAGCATATAGAATATCTTTGGCAACCCTAGATTGCCACAGGAATCAGGAGGTCAAGGAGTAACAGCAGAGGAAAGGCCTCCAAAATCAAACAGATGATGTGGAAAACTGCCAAACATTTTACTCATCTCCACAGTCAACCCACATAGGGAATATGATCACATTTGAAAAAGTCACATGACGAAACGCGTCAGTAACCAGTCTTACGTCCTATCTGGTTCAGGGGACTGCAGCGTTGGAACGCACGCTGTTAGCACTTTATATCCCCAGTGTGAGTCGGAAAGTTTTTTTTACTTACCCTTGTGTTTATTAATACCTTGCATGGTATTTAGTCTACTGAGACCTTTTTAAACAATAAATCCACATTTTTTAAATACTACACCATGCAGGCATTTTTCTGTCTGTTATTTGCCTATGAGAAACGCCGGCAATAGATGAATATCCATCTGGACTAAAGCGGTGGATCGGAACTGGTACAGGAGGAGGTGATCATCTGACAGAGAGAGGAGCGGCCCGTCCATCCCACTACCTTTTCGTTCATCACCCCTACAGGGGTATTCAGCTCTAGAGAGTGGGGACCTACAGGGGGAGCACCTTGATTTCTACCGGATGACCAGCGTTTGACGATTTCACAAAAGTCACAACTTACCAACATTGTGTGGAACTATATTCAGCATCTTATTGCTTTCTACAATTTTTTAATTTTGCAATTTATGGTTTAATTATGACCACTAGTGGTTTAAGATTTGAGGAATATTGAACAGACATTTTCTTATGAGCACAACAGCAGTTTTTGATACACCCACAGTCAGCACAGCACTTGCATAATTATTGCTGCTTATGGGAAGCAGTGAAGTCTATGGACCTTTCACATTGCAGTTTGCTCACTTTGTGAGGACATTTCTTGGCCTTAATTGTGTTTTATGTTTTTTTGAATATATTGGTGCATTGCATACACATTGCACAGCAGGTGTGGAGACGCGCCATACATTCATAATATAAATAGCAGTGCAGCGCTGTTAATAGTGATAGAATGCTTAAATACAATTAAGTAAAAACAGTGTAAACAAAAAAGCTCTTTGATAAGAGAAAGAGTCCAAATAAATTAAATGAATAAGTGATAGAAAAAACAGCAAAGTCCGTTTAAAAACCCAAAATTAAAAAGTGTCTCAATCTGGTGTGAAAAAAATTCCTTAATTAGCAAGATGTGATGAGATCTTGATTGCTGTGAAAAGGTGTTCACCCATGCAATTCGTGAAGATAGGATTAACCGCTTACCAGAGGTAAAGACTGTTTTCCACCAGTCTTATAGAGCCTATGGGAAGTCTGGTCTCCCAATAACTTTTCAGCAATATTAAACCTCAGCAATCGATCCGGGTGTCATAAATTGGAACAAAAGAAACTTTTCATAGTGCATACCGTTTAAACCAAAGGTAAGATTTAATATAAGTAATGCACTTACAGTTATGTTGCCAAAAAACTGCATAAAGTTTGTTTACTTAATTGTATTTAAGCATTCTATCACTATTAACAGCGCTGCACTGCTTTTTATATTTATGCTTGTTAATTTGTTGTACACATTTTAGTGCTAGCTGCTACATATCTTTCGTTTGTTTGTTCATAACATCACTCATCACTTTTTTATCACTAATTTTTTAGCGCAGCGCCAACCTTTGGGTTTTTTCATTATACATTCATAATATTTAAATTTTTAATTCACAGCCCTGGTAGGAGACTCAGATTTTTTATGTATTTTTTTCCTTCACATAATTATTTATTCACTGCAGCAGGAGCTGACACCTTACTCATTTATATAACCCCTAGGGAGTGGGGTTTAAAAAATAATGCTCGTCTCAGGCTGTGCATGAGATATGTAAATAACCTGTCATTCAAAGCAAGGGGGAAGAATGGACAAAAGTTTTCTCCCGTTTGTCTATTTATCTCACTGAAAAAAAGAAGAGGATTTCTCAGAGCTGGATTAACTCTTTGTGGCAAGACTGGGCACAGATGATAGGAAATCTTATACTCTACATTGTGACAGAAAAAGGGTTTAAATCTACTTTAAATGCCGTCAATAATAACAGAGCAAGAAAAGGGGCGAACACTTTATAAAAACTGGGGCGAGAATCCATCCGGGCCAGGACATTTCCCAGGCCTCAGACCTTTAATGCCACCCAGAAACTCTGGATCAGACAATGGTTTGTCTAAATCTGAGGCCTCTTCTGCATCCATCGGCAGGGCGGTCTCTAGAATGAATTCCTTCATAGTGGCCAATTGTGAACTTGTCAGTGTAGTACCAGGCTGGAGGGGCAAGTTATACAAGTTGGAGTAATATTGCTGGAAGGCCAATGAGATACCTTGGGAATTACAGATTCACTGTTGGTCGGCGGTATGGATGAGTTGTACCGGGCAACGTGGTGGGCATGGGTGGAGGATCTTCGCCAGCTGTTGCCCACATTTATTAGCTGAGAAATAATGAGTTGCGCGCCTTATAAGGGAATGAGAGTCTAGAATCCTGAGCAAGTCATGCCGCGCATTGGATATGTCTACATAAACACATAAGGGTCTAAGGCCCATTTGTGGGTAAGTTCCAGGGTAGGGAGAAGTCGGCAATGTCAGCAGTCCTAGCTTTCTTCAAATCGGGAACCGTGTTATCTAAAAACCCCACGGAGCACGCACTTTAGAGCCTCCTATTTAACCAATGGGCTAGTATCATCAGACCTGTGACCCAGGACAAAGTCATGGATCGCTAGTTTGATCGCTGCTATACATGGTGCGTCTTTTAACAAATTGTCATTGAGATGCCATGAGAACTTCCTGTGGGCCTTAGGGGATTGTGTTAAACGTAGGTGGATAGGAGCAGGTCAGACCACAGGGTTGCCTAGGGTCGCTTTAATGGGAAGATCTTGTAGGGATTGGGAGACAAAGTAGTAATGGATATGGCTATACAAGTTGTGGGTCACTGAAGAACAGCTGTAGTCTCTCTCAAAGGAATGTTGTACACGCCAGACATCCACCAGTTGTGCGAAGTGTAGAAGTGATTTGATGCATGTGGGAGTGGAGTGAGGAAAGGAATACTTACCTGAGGAGGCGTCAACGGTCGGGATAAAGCCACGTTGATGAAGCAAGGACCACCGAAAGAAAGTAATTTGTAATTTGTTTAGAACACGAGACATAAAATTACCTTGGTCCTGGTTAGGTATACATGTTGGCTACTGTAAAAATAGACGAGTTTGATTTTAGTTTAACGAAGATAGATCTACCAGAAGGATCAATAAGGGAGTCTAGAACCTTGGGGTTGAACGTTTTTTATGAAAAGCTATGGAAACCCATTTTGATTTGGCTTGTGGGTTCGTACTGTGGTACCATCAGTGATAGTAGCGATAATTGAGGACAGGAATAACTCGAACGAAACTGCATCTCCTAGAGAAGCAACATTTTGGCTTGCACTCTATTAAAATGGTATAAAATCTGGCTTTTAAACCTCTGCAATTACCAGAGGATAATGGAATATCGTCATGGGACGTCATGGCTGTAGTAAGAAGAAAATAAATAAAAATAAAAGCAGTTGCAAGAGAAGTTGTCCAAAAATACTCATATGGCAAAAGACCATATCAGATTCGCTCAATAGAAAGAGGTAATAGGAAATTGGTGAGGAGAGATAAGTAGGAAAAGGAGAAAGAGTAGAGAAAGAAGAAAAATCAGGGGAAAATGAAAGGCCATTAGGTGGCAGCACTTGACCACAGAAAAAAGGTAACAATATCCATGAAGGGTAAAATTGTATATTAAAAGTATAGTGCATAATCACGCACTATAATTCCAAAGAGGGGAAATCTAACAAAGCACCAGGAGCTTCTCCCGGTCCTGGGGGTCCATGGGTGGACAGTGGAAACCAAGACAACAAGAAACAGATTGTAAACCACATGTCCGAGATCATAGACTATAGAACATATATTCCTCCCAGCTATGTCAGTATGGACGTCCTGAGGCCTCAAGAGGTTTCATAGGGAAACAAAGCTGTAGAGGAGCAGAGGTAGGGGGTTAAGGGGATAAACATAGATATAAACCTGGGTTTGGATAAGTTCAGAACATGAGTTCTCACAGCAGCTGAAGACAAAAATCAGGTTAGAAAACATAACTAAAATGTTATTCACAAGGAACTTGGAACAATAGAGAAATCGGACCCTAAAAGGATCACAGGTGCAAGGTATCAACCCTGGGTGACGGCAGGGAACTGTCCTGGTCTCGAAACAGAGAAAAACAAACAAAAAAAAACCCCTCTTAACCACTTAAGCCCTGGACCATTAGGTAGCTTAAAGACCAGGCCACTTTTTGCAATTCGGCACGGTGTCGCTTTAACTGACAATTGCACGGTCGTGCGACATGGCCCCCGAACAAAATTGGTGTCCTTTTTCCCCACAAATAGAGCTTTCTTTTGGTGGTATTTGATCACCTCTGGGGTTTTTATTTTTTGCGGTTTTTATAAAATATAGCGCACATTTTGAAAAAAATACAATATTTTTACTTTTTGCTATAATAAATATCCACAAAAATTATATAAAAAAACATTTTCTTTTCCTCAGTTTAGGTCGATACGTATTCTTCTACATATTTTTGGTAAAAAAAAAAAAAAAAAAAACACACCACAATAAGCGTTTATTGATTGGTTTGTGCAAAATTTATAGCGTCTACCAAAATAGGGGATAGTTTTATTGCATTTTTATTAATAATTAGTTTTTTTCTAGTAATGGCAGCGATCAGCGTTTTTATCTTGACTGCGACATTATGGCAGACACATCGGACACATTTGACTGTATTTTGGGACCATTGTCATTTTCACAGCGAATAGTGCTATAAAAATGCACCGGTTACTCTAAAAATGACACTGGCTGTAAAGGGGTTAACCAGGAGGGGGCGCTGTAGGGGGTTAAGTGTTCCCTAAGGGAGTGATTCTTACTGTGGGGGGGCGTGGCTGGGCGTGTGACATCACTGATCGTCGTTCCCTATGACAGGGAACAGACGATCAGTGACAGGCCCACTAGGAAGCACGGGGAGAGGTTTGTTTACACTTACCTCTCCCCGTTCTTCTTCTCTGTGACCCGATCGCACGACATCGGTGGCGATCGGGTCCACTGTTCACGCAGGGACAGTCACGGAGAAGAGGACTGGGTTATGAGAGCGCTGCCGGTGTCATGTTTGCGACCCACAGCTGGGATCTTAAAGGGGACGTACATATACACCCTTGTGCCCAGCCGTGCCATTTTGCTGACGTATATCGTCGTGCGGTGGTCCTCAAGCGGTTAAAGAGTTTAGTGCAGTATAATGAGCCAGGTCAGAGTCAACCATCCTGAGGTAGTTGGGAAGAGGATCTGGGATGTTTGTTCTTGCCTTGCTTCTGCCATTGTGGAAGAAATGGTAGGCTTGCATGTAGTAGGTGAGAAGGCCCAATACGGCAGAGAGACCTGAGGAAGTTCCAAGACACTCAGTAAAGCCGGTAAAACCCCCAGAATGCAGAAAAGAACAGTCTTGCCTTCATGATGGACCCGAAGCAAGATTGGGAACCGCCATTGGTATTTAATGTGTCTCTCTTGCAGGAGGGATGTTAGTGGTTTTAAAGAATGCCTCATAGCCAGGATTTGGTGAGAGAGATCCGGTCAGAGCATAAAATTGAGTATCATTCAACAAGATGGAATACTGCATGCTGGCCGTCCTTATGATTTATTCTTTAATCTTGTAGAAGTGTACCCTGCACAGCGTGTCACAAATGAAGGCTGAGTCAGGGTTCCTCTGACCCGAGGTCCTGTAGACTCTGCCCAGTTCAATAGGGGAATCTTTAGGCAGCTGGAGTAACTGATTAAAGATGGTGGCTACAGCCCCTGCCAGGTCTTTATGATCCACTGTTTTAGAAATGCCTCAGATTCTAATGTTGGTCCTTCTATTCCTATTTTTAATATCATCCTGCCGATACATGAGCTGCTGTAATATACAGTGTGAGAATTCAATGTCTCCTCACGGGACTGCAAGGCAGTACAAAGGCCATCAGCTGTATATTCAATGTCCTCCATACGAACCCCTAGATCTTTTTTGAGCTCAGTAATCTCCTGCCTGTATGTCTTCTCTATGCGTTTGACATACTGCTCAAAGTCAGTTTTAGTAGGTAGGGAGTGCATGCAAGAATGAAGGGATCTCATCTGGGATTCATGCCCCATTCATCCCCTGAGCACAGTGTGGCTTGAGAAGAGCTCAGAGCAGCATGTGGGGTGGTCAGAGTTTGTAGGAGAGGTAGAATAGCCCCTTAAGCTCACCTGCATGTCTGCTGCCGATCTAGAGCGATCCGGGGAGGACTACGCCTGTGCCATGTTGGATTTGGCCTTGTTTCTGGAGGCAGCCGAGGACCGGGTGAAAAAGTGGCCTAAATCACTGCTGGCGTGACCCCTACTGGACTTCTTTGGTCCTTGGGCTTGCCTTTGCCCATCAGTGCAATGTGGGAGGAATTGGGAGAAAGAGAGCCCAGAGGGAGCCCTCAGCACCGGGAGCTACAGCTCCATGTGCCAAACCATGCCATCCACTTTGCTCTTTTAGGTATTTATTCATATCACCCACATGCAGAGAAAAGATGCTCCCATAGCATAACGTTTTCCAAAAGTTTTATCGAGATAGTGCAGTTGAAAACACTCTCACATCCTCCGAGTATGTTTAAAACATTTAAAACCTGGAAGCCGGGATGATTTGCGTTCCACGGTTCCAAACCGAAAGTGATGCAAAGACGCTAGAAGCTCCACCCTACACATTTTGTCATCAAGAATTCATCTGGTGCCATCTTGCTACACTTGCTATCCTTATATAGCATGTGGTGACCTGACAAACCCAGCCACGTGATAGTGGCCATTTTTGTTTAGTCCGGGAAACCATGCACAGCAAGCTTTTCCACATAGACCTATATTTGCAGTGTTAATAGCCCATTTTTTTGTGTCACTTTCTTCTAAACCCACGGCTGCACTTCTTTGAATTATATATTGGTTGTAAGTTTCTTAGTGCTGAACTTTAGTGCTAGCTGCTTCATTCACAAATTAATTTTTATTCATTCACATTTATTCATAATTACGACACATAATTAAGTTACACTTTTTTAGCGCTGCGTCAGCCTTAGGGTATTTTTTATACATGTAGTAAACAATATACAGCTGCCCCATGTACAAAATAATCCAAAAATAAAACACAGAAAAGTGCTTTTAAAACAGGAATGCATAGTAATATCACCATTTGAAAGCAAGTCTCCATTTTTAACAGCATACCAAAAAATGCAAAACAAATACCAAACTAAACCTCACATTACAAATTGAAAGCAAAGATTCTAATCTATCCTATTCCTCTAGTGGTAAAAAATAAAATAAAATAAAAATTCCCCCATACAAACTATTACTCCAAAATTCCTAAGCTTGTAGCATCTTTAGTTAAAGCGGTGGTTCCCCCTTAAAAACAACTTTTTTTTATTCCACTGCCCCCCCACATTACAATCGAATTAAGGCTATTATTTTTTTTTGCTGCTGTACATACCTTGATACAGCATCTTCACCCGTGCATCCGGGTTGCGAGTCCCGCGGGAGTGGGCGTTCCTCACATGTGTTTGATTGACGTTTTTCGGAAAAACGAGCTCCCCCCTGTCGCGTAAGCCGTGTCACGGTTGGCGAAAGGAGCCGAACGGCGAGTCGGCGCTATACTGCGCATGCGCATCGCCGTTCGGCTCCTTTCGCCAATCGTGACGCGGCTTACGCGACGGGGGGAGAGCTCGTTTTTGGGAAAAACGTCAAACACATGTGAGGAACGCCCACTCCCGCGGGACTCGCAACCCGGATGCACGGGTGAAGATGCTGTATCAAGGTATGTACAGCAGCAAAAAAAAAATAATAGCCTTAATTCGATTGTAATGTGGGGGGCCAGTGGAATAAAAAAAAGTTGTTTTTAAGGGGGAACCACCGCTTTAAGTGCCGTCAACTCATGTCTGAGTCCTAGAAAACAGATGATTGAGAGATCAAAAGAGAGGCAAATTCTGTGCCAGTTCACCATTAATAGGGTGTTCAAGATATCACTGCCTATTGACCCAAAACGGTGCTTGCTTCTTATTTTGGAAGACCTGGAATGGGAGGAGGGTACTAGAGTGGCGGTCATTAGGTCTTTATTCCTAGCTCGGAAACTTATAATGTCTCGGTGGATAGCGGAGGAACCTCCCAGTATGAAGGAGTGGATCAATATAATGGGGGAAATGCTCCGAAAGGAGAAGGTGATCTACCAACATAGAGGATGCTCCCAGAAGTTTGAGAAGCTGTGGGGCGGGTGGCTGGATGTACCGGGCTTGGCCCCGGTGGACCTGGTCACGGGTAGGATACTCGGTTGAGCAAAGCAACTCGAACCCTGGTCGGTCACGGTGAATGGCCTCTGGATTATGGGTGACGTTCCTGTGAGATGGAGGAGGCCGGGTGGGGTCGGGGGGGAGTGGAATTAACCATGTATGTGGGCGGCGAAGTGTTATGATATACAGTTGCTGAAATTTGTATTGGAATGTAATCTGATGCTTGAAAATTTTCTCGATGTATGTAAGTCTTTACCAGTGCTTCAATAAACTTTTCTTTTGGATAAAAAAAAAATTCTGTGCCAGTCCATCAGTGTCATTCCCACAGCTGTAGTCATTGTGTCCAACCATCTTGTAGTCTGTCTGCCTCATCTAGTTTGTTTGATCTTCAGGATTTCCTTCTTCAGTGATCTCTCTCTTCTGACAGTATAACCAGAATAGGAGTTGTAACCATTTGGGCTTCTAGTGACATAGCCAGTTTGATCTCCTCCAAAATCAATCTGTTAGTTTTCTGAGCTAGCTATCCACAACACACATAAAATCCTTCTCCAGCACCAAAACTCAACAAAAGTTAATCTTCCTCCTGTCCTGTTTCCGTTGTGTCCAACTTTCACAGCGTACTTAACAAGTGAGATAATGAGTGCTTGGACATGTCCAATCTTGGCTTTGAGTGCAATTTCTTTACCTTTAAATACTTTGTCGAGGTGTGTCAGCAAAACAGCAACCAATCGCACACAGGACACTGACTCACTGTGACCAAAACGAAACCAGGTAATATAAGATGGCTTTAGCTCTGCACCTGCAGAAGAGATCCCTCAGACGCATTTCTCCCCCTAGTGTGCATAATTGGTTACAATCCTTGGCATCACATTTCTTTATCATAGAAATGAAACGGTGATCTTTGCTAGTTGGATGGCCATGTTTTTGTTTTTCCAGATCCATTGACACAGTTAAGTAACGGCCATAATAGCACTTTTTTCATATTCACACCAATCTGGTACCAGATCAGGTACCGCAAGCCATGCCACCCAAATCTTTTTTTTTTTTTTTTTTTTTTCACAAAGATGAATTTTTTTAAAGCCTTAAAGACCAGTCAAACTCTCTAGTTTCATATTCGAATTCAATACCGATGTTCATTCCCCCACTGTCAATGGAGGTGGTGAAATCCACATTTGTGCAATCTAACAAGAGACAGTGTTCTGCTAATCCCCAACCTTGTTAACCTGATTTTCTGAAACCTCTAGATGCCCCAAAATGCATATGTATATATGGATTATATACATTTATTTTAAAAACAGCACCGATACATTGAACATCTTTCCAAGATCTTAACAACCTAATAAGATGTATGAAATCTGCAGGGGCCTGTCCACATCTAATATACAGGTGACACTCAAAAGTTTGAATATCGTGCAAAAGTTCATTCATTTCACTAATGCAACTTTAAAGGTGAAACTAATATATATGAGATAGACTCATTACATGCAAATCAAGACTGTGATTTGTCATAGAAGGGAAGGAACTTGGTCACGTGACAGGCATTAAATGAAAAAAAAAAAATCTAAACAAAAACTGAGATTTTAGAATTTTGAAGCATAAAGATACATTTTTACATGAAAGATTGCAGGGAGAGTATGTGGGTTTTTGGATTTCTTTTCACTTTAAAGCAGTATTAAATCTAAAAACAAAAATGTATTATATTGCAGCTTAGATATGGTGGCTGCATTCATTTTCCTTTTTTTTTGGGAGGTTTTTGCTTTATTTTTACAAGGTGATGCAGACAGTATTTTATTACCACGATATCATTCATATCAGTTTATTTATATTTATTTAACCACTTGCCGCCCGCCAATGACAAATTGACGTCGGCAAAGTGGTTGTAGAATTCTGACTGGACGTCATATGACGTCCTCAGGATTCTCAGCCGCTGCGCGCCCCCGGGGGCGCGCATCGCGGCGATCGTTGTTGCGGGGTGTCAGTCTGACACCCCGCAACACCGATCTCGGTAAAGAGTCTCTCACGGAGACTCTTTACCACGTGATCAGCCGTGTCCAATCACGGCTGATCACGATGTAAACAGGAAGAGCTGTCGATGGCTCTTCCTCACTCGCGTCTGACAGACGCGAGTAGAGGAGAGCCGATCGGCGGCTCTCCTGACAGGGGGGGTTCACGCTGATTGTTTATCAGCGCAGCCCCCCCTCGGATCGCCACATGGACCACCAGGGATGCCCACCAGGGAAGGGCAAAACAAAAAAAAAATGGGGAAAAAAAAAGTCCAAAAAATAAAAATAAAAGTCTGAAAAAAAAAATGAAAAAAAAAAAAAAGATGCCAATCAGTGCCCACAAATGGGCACTGACTGGCAACAAGTAAATCAGTGCCGCCCCACAGTGTCCATCAGTGCCACCCCACAGTGCCCATCAGTGCCACCCCACAGTGCCCATCAGTGCCGCCCATGAGTGCCCATCTGTGCCGCCCATGAGTGCCCATCAGTGCCGCCCATGAGTGCCCATGAGTGCCGCCTATGTGTGCCCATCAGTGCCGCATACCAGCGCCGCCAATCAGTGCCACCTCATCTGTGCCCGTCAGTACTACCTTGTCGATGTCCATCAGCGCCATCTCATCTGTGCCCATCAGTGCCACCATATCAGTGCCCGTAATTGAAAGAGAAAACGTACTTATTTACAAAAAAATTACAGAAAAAAATAAAAACTTATTTTTTTTCAAAATTTTCGGTCTTTTTTTAGTTGTTGCGCAAAAAATAAAAAAATCGCAGAGGTGATCAAATACCACCAAAAGAAAGCTCTATTTGTGGGTAAAAAAGGACGCCAATTTTGTTTGGGTACAGTGTAGCATGACCGCGCAATTGCCATTCAAATTGCGACAGTGCTGAAAGCTGAAAATTGGCTTGGGCGGGAAGGTACGCAAGTGCCCGGTTTGGAAGTGGTTAATATCACTTTATTTTTTGCAGTATATTTATATATATTTATTCATTTATTGCATTTTTTTGTATGTTTTCACTTACACTTATAAAGTCTATATTATGAAATGTGTTTTAGGTTAGAATGTCACATACACATGTGTTTTTGTTTTTGATTGTGCAGATGCTGTTCTGATCATGGGTTGTGTCAGTTTCAATCAGGTATCTAATTTTCTAATGCTGTGCAGACCAGCTCTAATTGGTTTGGATGCATTCAAAGTTTTCTATTTAAATCCTTTTAGATCCTCACACAACCCAGCTATGAGTAAGCATCTTTCTATGATGTGAAACATGTTCGCTTTTTTGTCCCCTATGTCCACTTTTACCATTGATTGCAGTGTTGCATGAATTTTTGGATGTCATACAGCTTTGGATTTTATCCTTTGTTTATTTTGTTTCAATAAATCGTCTATCAGAGTGCGGCAGTCCAGGAACATTTATTTTTTTCCACGGATTAGCGCAGAGTCTGCACCTGTCAGTACTACAGGGCGGGAGCACAGCATAGGTCGCAGGGCTTGGAGCGGTACTCTTTTCCATTGATCCAGCCAGTAAGTTACTTTTCAACTTCCATTAAGAGACCAAGCTTTATGGCAAAAGTGGCAGTTAAAGTTTAAGTTTATGTTTTTGGTCTCTCCGCTCCGTAATTTTTTAGATGATGGTTCGGCTGCACCATAATGATGGAGGGAGGGGAGATTATTTGGTTTGAAGGATGCTACCAGGAGACAAGGAAGTCTCTCTGGCCACAATATAACCTAACCTTTCTTAACCACTTCAGCCCCGGACCATATTGCAGATCAATGACTGGGCCCCTTTTTGCGATTCAGCACTGCGTCGCTTTAATTGACAATTGTGCGGTCATGCGACGTGGCTCCCAAACAAAATTGGCGTCCTTTTTTTCCCCACAAATAGAGATTTCTTTTGGTGGTATTTGATCACCTCTGCGGTTTTTATTTTTTGCACTATAAACAAAAATAGAGCGACAATTTAAAAAGAAAAAATAATATTTTTTACTTTTTTTTGTAATAAATATCCCCAAAAATATATATAAAAAAACTATTTTTTTCCTCAGTTTCGGCCGATACGTATTTGTCTACATATTTTACGTAAAAAAATGTATATATATATATATATATATATATATATATATATATATATATATATATATATATACACACACACACACACACACATATACATATACATATACATACACACACACACATACACATACAAGCGTTTATTGATTGGTTTGCGCAAAAGTTTTAGCGTTTAAAAAATAGGGGATAGTTTTATGGCATTTTTATTAATATTTTTTTTTTACTAGTAATAGCGGCGATCAGCGATTTTTAATCGGTACTGCGACCTTATGGCAGACACTTCTGACACTTGACACATTTTTGGGACCATTGGCATTTTTATAGCATCAGTGCTATAAAAATTAGGGCTGTTACTGATCAAATTGTTTGCGTTCGATTAATCGTTTTTTTTTTTTTTATCGATTAATCTACTAAATTTTGATTAATTAGAACGCACATACAGATCCAACTACTTTTAGCTGATCTCCTTGCAGGCTGATTCCCAGTGCAGGCTCTTTACAAGAAAGAGCTGCTAACTCCGATACGCTTCTAGCAGAAGAGATAGCAATCAGAAAGGCCAATTTCCTGCTTAAAAGAATCAAAGGAATATGGCGGATAGGTTCAAAAGGTTGCTTTTGCAGAACTGATAATACAAAGTTCAAATCCCAGGGACACAAGGGCAACTTGACTGGCAGATTTATCTGCAGTACTCCCTGAATGAATGCCCGGACTAGGGAATGAGATGCCAATGGTCTCTGAAAAAAGACTGATAGAGCCGATATTTGACCCTTGATGGTACTCAGGGCCAATTTCATATCCACTCCTAATTGCCAAAAGGTGAGAATCCTACTTATAGCATACTTTAGAGGATTCCATCCTCTGGATTCACACAAAGAAACATACACCTTCCAGACTCTGTAGTAGTTTAGCCTGGAGGCTGGCTTTCTTGCATTAATGAGTGTAGAAAGAACTGGACCCGAAAGCCCTTGTTTCTACAAAATGTGGGTTTCAGTAGCCAGACTGTCAAATTTAGCTTCTGAGCATCCCGTCTCTGGGTGCCTCCTTGGTGATTGATATAAGCTACTGCAGTAGCATTGTTAGATTGAATCCGAACCGGCTCTGTAACCTGTGTGTCCAGGTTCTGAGGGCCAAGTATACTGCCCGAATCTCAAAGTATGTTGATGGGCAGGCTCTCCTCGGTTTTGGCCCAGGTACCCTGGATTGAAGCTTCTTCTAATACTGCTCCCCAGCCCAATAGGCTAGCATCTGTCGACACCACCTTCCAGGTGACTGGGAGAAAGGACCTTGCTTTCCGCAAGTTTTTGGTCTTTAACCACCAACTGAAGCTTTGGCGTACCTGTGGAGACAGGCGCATGGGTAAATCCAGGGTTTGGCTTCTCCTGTTCCAGGCAGCCAGAATCCCACCCTGTAGTAGTCTCTAATGAATCTGGGCGTAAGGAACCGCCTCAAAAGGAGGCCACCATCTTCCCCAATAGCCTCATGCAAAGGAGAATTGATGGTCCGTTTTTTGTCCTGACTTTGTGGATCAATTCTCTTAGGGACTTGATCTTTGGCTCTGGTAGGAATACCCTGCCTTGGGCTGTGTCTATGATCATACCCAAGTACTCTACCATTCTTAGGGCTTGTAGAGAGGATTTCTGTAGGGATATGATCCATCCTAAATGCTCCAGATATCTCACTGTATTGAGCACTATGTGATCTAATCCTGCCACTGACTGACCTATCACGAGTAGATCATCTAGATAGGCTGTCACCATTATGCCCTGTGCTCTCAAGGTTTGCCAACAGTGGGGCCAGAACTTTTGTAAATACCCAGGATGCGGTGGCCAAACCAAAAAGGCAGAGCCACAAACAAAGTGGCGATGCTCTACCACGAACCTTAGGAACTTTTGGTGAGTGTGATAAATAGGCACATGTATATAGGCATCCTTGATGTCTATAGACGCCAAATATTCCCAACCTTGTAGGGTGGCGACCACAGACTGAATGGTTTCCATTCGGAAATGGCAAATGTTCAGAAACTGGTTTAGATCCTTTAGGTCCAGAATGGGTCTGACGTTTCCATTTGGTTTTGGAACCACAAAAGAGGTTTGAATAAAACCCAGCACCTTGCTCTTTTAGGGGGACTTCCTTGATTATCCCCTGAGACAGCAAATGATCCAAACCTTCGGAAAAAATAATCTCAATTGGATCTTTAGAGACCCCTGAACCTTGGAACCGATAGGGCGGGGTCTCTCGAAATTCCAGCTTGTACCCCAGGGATACAGCAGAAACCACCCATTTGTCCTGGATCTCGGTCTGCCAAGCTGCTGAAAACTGCCGAAGCTGCCCCCCCACTTGGCCGAGCGGGGGCGCCACTTCATGAGGAAGGGTTGGGGCTTTGCTTGTTAACTCTTTGCCCCCACTGCTTCCCGGTCTTCTGGGCCTGGCCCTGGTCTTTAGCCTTCATGGCTGTCTGAGAATGCCGTCTGCCTGGAGACAGATGTTCCAGGAGCTGGGGAGAGAGAACGCTTTTCTCCGGCAATAGAGTAGTCTTGCCGCTTGATATACTTTTCCAAATCATCCCCAAGGAGGCATTCACCATGAAAGGGAAAGCTAGTCAAAAGCTTTTTGCATGGGGCTTCCACTGACCAGTGCTTCAGCCAAAGAATTCTGCGCACGTGCACCAGCTGGAAAGTAAGGCGAGATGCTTGTTGAATAGAATCCTTGATGGCTACTGATCTACGGTGAAACATAATGCCCTAGGCATATTCTACCAAAATTTTATCTGCTCCTGACACATACCCACTGCCGCCACGGCAGGTTGGGTCACTGCGCCCGGCAGGAGAAAGTAAGACTTCAGTAAAGATTCCAACTTTTTCTCAGAAAGATCTTTAAATACCTGGTCATTGTCCACCGGAGAGGTTAAGCTTTTATTTCACTGAAGGCAGACTCCACTTCCTAGTAAATTTCTCCTCCATGGGATAAAGAACTTCAAACTTCCTAAGAGGAGAAAACGCCTATCTGGATGCTTCCAGTAAATCAGATTCTCCAATAAAGGATGAACTGGAAAGAAACATGCAGCCTGTGGGGATTTTAATAAACCCAGGGAGGAGACAGGTGAGTCAGTTAACTCCGAAGACGGTAACTTAAATGCAGAGCGTACTGTTTCAGTATAATACAGTATTGTACTCGCAATTTTAGAACCTGGGAAGCAGAAAAAGGTTCTGAAATCCCAGATCCTTCTGACTCCTCATCCTCTGATGGTGCCATGTCCTCATCCTCATCTACAGACCTTTCTGAAGGGAGACCTGAAGTAACAGAAGGAGCTCTGCTTCGTTTTCTTGTCCTGTTTCGAGGACTTTGCGATTAACAAATCGATTCTTTGTTCTAAACTGTTTATGGCTACTGCCAAAGAGTCCTCAGTGACATATGCAGGCCCAGGCACCATAGGAGAGGCTGTTGCTCCTGATGGAGTCAATGGCTCATCCTGTACAGGTGCCTCATAAATTACCGTAGAGAGGAAGGTACTAAGCGGGCCCGGCTAGAGGCTCTTGTCTCAGGTGGCGATGCTTTTTTGTCTTTTTTTAGTCCCTATATTTTTCCTTTGGGAAGACATACTATCAAGCAACAAAGCCAAAATACTATCAACTGTATATACGCCTGTGCTAGTTATGCCTTTTACATACATTATGCAACTAATCACACAGTTTCATGTCCAGTGGGTGTCCTCTCTTGGGGGTGCCCAGATAACCAACAACATAGAAACCTTGGGTGCCTTTTGTAAGTCACTGTGTTCCCGATCAGGGGAGAGCTGAAGGTTTGAGAGGCTTTATATGTGCTTCTGCCTACTTGAAAATGCCGTGGGATGTGTGCCCGTGCACGCTCGCGACCCGCCCCTTCCTTCTTGCCCCTATAAAGCACGCCCCCCCGTGTGCATGCGCGACCTAGGGGGGTATGGCGGTCTCCTGAGAGGCAGAAGGGTCTCCTGCATCATGGCAGTGAGAAAAGGACCTGGTCGCTATCCATGGCAGAGCTCTCTAGGACAGTGTGCGCTGTCTGAAAATGACCTGACACTGTCTGGAGCACTGGTGAGTAAAACGCAACTCTTTACTCCCTCTAGTGGTGGAAATAAGGAAGACACCCACTCAAAAGGAAAAAGTCATTAAAGGTAGATACTTAATACTTTTTTCCTGCTTACCTTATCCCTGTCGCAGGTTTGCAGAAAATCAGACAAAAAACAATCGTCACCCATCATGGCGGGCATGTGTGCCAACCTTCAGGGACATGGGTTCCTACTTAAAGGATGCCTCTTCTCTAGGCCTTGTAAAAGACTCTGCCAGGACTTTTAGCGTTTTAAAAAAAGCGAAAGTGCTGGACCCTATAGCCCAGTCCTCCAAAAAGACATTACAGGCAACACCTCGTGCGCAAGGCCCAGATACCATCCAATTGTGGCGTAATAATTTAAAGCATCTTGGATGGACCCGAAGTATAGCTCTTTTGCCCCAGGGGCCTCTATGGAAGAGCTTCCCTTAGCACTATCTTAATCGCGTCCAATCTTCTTAGACACTGGTGAAAAAACTAAGGTACTTCCTGTATGGGAGGGGTTAGATGGAGGGGGAACTTGTTCTCATTGGTTGTGCCAGTGTCCAATCACCTCTGGTGACCATACAACCCACTATATAATGACTAAGGCTCTGTGTCCCGTGGTGTACGATAAAGAAAATTAAATTTGTATCCTTCACTGATGGCCACTGATAGGCTGCACTGATGAGGCGGTACTTCTGGGCACCGATGAGGAGCAGTGATAGCCAGCACTGACTGGCATTACTAATGGCCACTGATTTATGGTACTTGTGGGCACTGATTGCTGGCAGTGATGGGCACCGATTGCTGGCACTGGTGCTTACTTAATTGTAATCAGAGGACTGATGATCAGTGCCCCAATTACATCCCTAGATGTCCTCTGAGATGCCGCTGATCGGCTCTCCTCTCCTTACACACTGTCAGTGTGAGGCGAGGAGTTCCGATTACCGGCATCTCCGTGTTTACATGTGACCGGCTGTGATTGGACACAGTCGATCATATGGTTAAAGAATGAAATAGGGAAAATAAGTTGTTGGGACTTTAATTGAAACAGAACACTAGGGCAGAGTGAATCAATCAATATGATAAAAAATATTAATGGCATGCTAGGGCACAATGCAATGTAGGTAAACAGGGTAGATCAATAAATGAGTTACAATGTATAACAGAAGCATGATTGGTAAATCATATAGCATTCTAATAGTAACATAAACAAACATAATAACACATGATGAACAATAAAACCAGAATGACATATAACCATGATAAATAGTAAAATACAATTGATGATTCAGACAATATCAAGCCCATAGTAGAAAGCATCTTCACTGTGACATGACAGCTATATTGTATGTTCGTATGCTCGACACGTTTCGTGGAATATCTCCACTCATCAGGAGCAGCTAGGGACTGGGGTAAACCTACAGTAAATGATAGTTGATAGTGATAAACGAATTAATGGTAAATAACCACTTAAGACCCGGACCTTTAGACAGGTAAAAGACCTGGCCAGTTTTTGCGATTCGGCACTGCGTCGCTTTAACTGACAATTGCGCCGTCGTGCGAAGTGGTTTCCAAACAAAATTGGCGTCCTTTTTTCCCCACAAATAGAGCTTTCTTTTGGTGGTATTTGATCACATTTGCGGTTTTTATTGTTTGCGCTATAAACAAAAAACAGAGAGCCAATTTTGAAAAAATGCAATATTTTTAACTTTTTGCTATAATAAATATCCCCCAAAAATATATATATAAAAAAAAATCCTCAGTTTAGGCCGATACTTATTCTTCTACCTATTTTTGGTAAAAAAGCGTTTATCGACTGGTTTGCGCAAAATGTATAGCGTTTACAAAATAGGACATAGTTTCATTGCATTTTTATTATTTTTTTTTTTTACTACTAATGGCGGCGATCAGCGATTTTTTTCGTGACTGCGACATTATGGCGGACACATCGGACAATTTTGACACATTTTTGGGACCATTGTCATTTTCACAGCAAAAAATGCATTAAAAATGCATTGTTTACTGTGAAAATGACAATTGCAGTTTGGGAGTTAACCACTAGGGGGCGCTGAAGGGGTTAAGTGTGACCTCATCTGTGTTTCTAACTGTAGGGGGCGGGGCTGGACGTGTGACGTAATTGATCGTGTTTCCCTATATCATTTTAAGGCCTAATGCACACTGGTTTCTTGTAAATGTTTATCCGGAGGAGAAAATCAGTGTTATAAACTCACCTAAGCTGCATTTTTTTCAAAACAGTCTAGGTGAGTTTATCATGTCCAGACGAAGCTACGCCACTCTTTGTTGCAAAATGCGTTGACATCACCACAGTCACGCAACGACATTCAAATTATGCCCCACACTAACAGGCACTAGGAACAGCAGGGGGACTGCAGGTGATCCGAACTATATTCAAACACGAACGGCGTGTGGCGTAAACCCATCCCGCTCCCGCCAAGCACTGATGTTCCGTCTTCTTAATATGGACTGTCTTTGATAGACAGCATCTACTCAACGGCAATGGTGGCGACCTCGGAAGACACGCACACTGTAGGATGTGGTAATGTAGGATCACCCTCTTCTTTATGCCTCCCATAGGAACAGCTGTGCATAGCTGGGATTGCCCATAGGGCTGCTTTGACATTTGCCGACATCTGGTTCTCCATTCATTGAGGTCTGAATTTTCAGACACTTGTACCTGGCAAACTGCCTTTCCACTGCCTGACCAGCCTAGAACTGACTGTGTTTAATGTGCCAGTGAACATAGGAACTTAACCACCAAAATACAGGGCACTTACACCCCCTTCCTGCCCAAGCTATTTTTCAGCTTTCAGCGCGGTCACACCTTGAATGAGAATTGCACAGTCATGCTACACTGTAACCATGTTTTTATCCAAATTGTTATCATTTTCTTCAAATAGAGATTTCTTTTAGTGTTATTTAATCACTTCTGGGTTTTTTCTTTTAGGAAAAAAGGTTGTTCTTAGTTTGTCAGTAACTTTTGTAAATAAGTACATTTTTCTCCTTCACTGATGGGTGCTTATGAGGCGGCACTTATGGGCACCGATGAGGAGGCACGAATATGTCGCATTTATAGGCACTGATTGGCATTGATGGGTAGGGCTGCACGATTCTGGTCAAAATGAGAATCGCGATTCTTTTGCTTAGACTAAAGATCACGATTCTCTTACGATTCTCAAAAATTGATTGCCAGAACCCCCCCCCCAATAAATAAACCTGCGATTTATTTGAAAATACGAATATATAAAAAACAGACCAGTGATAGGTCTATAATGTTAAAGACCATATAACTCCTTTGAAAAAAGCAGAATCAAACTTTGATTTTGCTTTTTTCATAGGTGTTATATGGTCTTTAAAGGGTCACTAAAGGAAAAAAATTTTTTTAGCTAAATAGCTTCCTTTACGTTACTGCAGTACTGGTTTCATGTCCTCATTGTTCGTTTTTGCTTTGAAGTAGCTGTAATTCTGCTGTGATCTCCACACTTCCTGGTTGCCTGTTTCCTTATAACCATCATACTGGGAGATTTTCACGGTGGTCTAAGCTGTCATTACTGTGTGTCTAAAACTCCTCAGAACCAATCAGATTCATTTTAAAAACAAAACACTGCCCTGGATTTGTTTGTTTTTGTTCTGTGAGTCTTCCCGACTCACCTCTCACCCGGAACTTCATGTATGTACCGAAAGTGAAACTAGAGGCACATTATATGATAGATTAAATTCAATTTTTGATCATTTTTAAAAGGAATCAGTTAACTTTTATGTCTCTATACCCAATAAACAGTCATTTCAGCAAAAAAGTTTTTTTCCTTTAGTGACCCTTTAACAATATAGACATATTACTGGTCTGTTTTTTATACATCAGAAGCAGTACCGCCGGCAACCACTGGGTGGCGCATGGATACACACAGTTGTAAAAGAACTGTGAGAAAGATAAATACATCAGAAGCAGTATCGCCAACAACCACTGGGTGGCGCATGGATACACACTAGAGTTGTATTGAACTGAGAGAGAAGCCCAGGCTGCTCACGTCTGTTCTGATGTCGGCGGCATTTGCGTTCCACGCTGGTTACGTGGAATGGCGGTGACACATAAAAATCGCGGGTCATCCCACGGGGAGATCGCAGGCGGGGAGAATTGAGATCGCAATTCTCTCCGCGATTAATCGTGCAGCTCTATTGATGGGTAGCACTGACTGGCATTACTGGTGGGCACTCACTGGAGGGGCTTTATTGTAATCAGGGCACTGATGAGTGCCCCGATTGCATACCTAGATGTCCTCTGTGAGGAGATGCCACTGATCAGCTCTTCTCTCCTCACACTTTGTCAGTGCAAGTTGAGCCAATTACCGGCATCTCCGTGTCTACATGTGACTGGCTGTGATTGGACACAGCCAATTACATAGTTAAAGAGCCATTGCTTTTAACAGAGATCGGGGTCCTGGCGCGGGCGTGCTGTGCGCCCCCGCAGGTTTGCGAGACTGGTCATTCTGGGACGCCGTCTCCCCAGATCGAGAGCCGCCCCGCCGTCATTTGATGGTGGGCGGGCGGAAAGTGGTTAAGCAATGTCGCATATTCAGGCTTCCTCTACCCTTTTAAGGGCTATATACTTTTAAGCAGCTGTCTGTGGAAACTTACATCTAACAGCAGTGCATTCATCTTGTTTGCGGTGACTGCTCATATATTATCCGGATTTTCTGTTATTTGTATGTCAGTCATTCTGTGTGTCTTTGTGTCCATTGTCTGTTTTATGCACAACTTCTTTCTCTTGTGTGGCATCCACTTAATCAGCACCGGTGAAGAGGTCATAACTGTTTTTTGATATTGAGTATGTTTTTAGCCCTCAACTTTGAATTTAATAAAATGTTTTGTACTTTTTATCAGCCTCTATTACTGCCCATTGTTGCCTCAGTAGCCACTTTTCTTCCCAGGTAACCTTACCTGGGCTTCCCTTTTGTATGTCTAGCTTGCTTGGCTACAGCAACAACACCCTATAGTGGCGAGTGGCCTAAGGACTGATACAACTAAACACGTACCAGTGTATACACTTTTATAGGACCCGTCTTTTTCTCCTGTTGTATTTATATCAGAGTTTGGAGTTTGATAGTTAATTTAATTGGCCAGAATTTCTATTTATTCTGACCATTGAAATAAACACTGAAGTGCTAAATGTGTGAACAAAGATGATGTGCGTTATTCAGAGTTCAGCGTTCTTTGTGCTCAGAAGAACTGCTCTTTAACACGATTTTAGGGCATTCAGACAACAGCCCATAAACTCCTCTGCTGAAAACCTGCTAAAAACATCCATGTGTACATGGACACATAGGATAACAGAGGGGAAATTAATGGCAGTTAAAAAGAAAGAAAAGAAAACGTCCAAACTCACAAAAACTTGAGTTTAACAGCAGCAGTGTGCAGAAGTTAGTTTCTAAAGCCTTTTTCTCGGCAAGAACCAGCAAGAAAACTGCTGGCAGAGCCTCGAGTAAACCGTGTGTGTGTACGAGGCTTTGAGGTTTCTCGTCAAGAAAACTGCCCAGAATCTTGACGAGGGTTTTCCTGCCGAGAAACCCGAGCATCTGTATACTTACCTGTCGCCGTGGAAACCCGCGCATGCACTGTCCAAATCTTGCCGCCTCAACCTTCGCAACATCTCCAAAATACGCCCCTTTCTAACCAAGGACACCACAAAGCTCTTAATTCACTCCCTGGTCATCTCTCGCCTTGATTACTGCAACTCCCTCCTCATTGGCTTACCTCTGCATACTCTAACCCCCCTTCAATCCATCATGAACGCTGCTGCCAGACTGATCCACCTTACCAACCGCTCTGTCTCTGCTTCCCCTCTCTGTCAATCCCTCCATTGGCTTCCACTCACCCAAAGAATTAAATTCAAACTACTAACTACTACCTACAAAGCCATCCACAACTCTGCCCCCAGCTACATCACTGACCTAGTCTCTAAATACCAACCTAATCGTTCTCTTCGCTCTTCTCAAGACCTCCTACTCTCTAGCTCTCTCATCACCTGCTCCCATGCTCGTCTCCAGGACTTCTCCAGAGCCTCTCCAAGCCTATGGAACTCCTTACCCCAATCTATCCGCCTATCCCCTTCTCTATTAGCTTTTAGAGGATCCCTGAAAACCCTCCTCTTCAGAGAAGCCTATCCTACCCACACCTAACAACTGTATTTGTATTTGAGTCCATCTGATCATCCCCCACAGCTACTACCCATTGTTCCACTTGACCCTCCCTTCTAGATTGTAAGCTCTAACGAGCAGGGCCCTCTGATCCCTCCTGTATTGAATTGTATTGTGACTGTACTGTCTTCCCTGATGTAAAGCGCTGCGCAAACTGTTGGCGCTATATAAATCCTGTATAATAATAATAATAATAATAAAAATGCTAGAAATTACTTTGACGCATGCGCGGTAGCTTCCAAGGAATAGGTAGAGTGAAGCAAGATGGCGGCAACGGCATCGAATGCGACGAGTGCATGCTCATCGTACTCGGTGACGTCACTGCGTTCTTGCCATTCAAAAGAACGGCGGTTCTTTTGAATTGAGTGTGTGTGTACACTCGGCCGGCAAGAGATTCTTGCCAAGAATCTCGTCAGGAAAAACGTTTTTTTCCCTGACAAGAGTCTGGCCCGTGTGTACAAGGCTTTAGTGTAATGGTTGATGCTCTTTTAGACATGGACCAAAACTTTGGCATGTAAAACATAAAATTAAAAAAAGAAAAGAAAAGAAACCGTGGTGTTGAACTCAAGAGACAACCAGAATGACAGCTAGATAAACATATAAAACAGGAGAGCTCCAGCACTCCTACCTTTATTACTGATACATATGATATTAAACATATTAAAGATACAAATAAAATTGACAAAAAGTAGACACTCCCTTTCCTGCAGGTACATTGGCACCAGTATGATTTAATGTACAGACGTCTTAATAAGGTAGAGTACAGTCTGCTAGTTACATGACTGTACAGACATTTAAGGGTTAAGGCACAATTAGAAGATGAAAACAGATACAGTAAATCCCCCTGGGGAGCAAATCGTACCGGATAATAGTCAACCATATCATCTTGGCTCCTTTATAGTGTAGCATATTTACAAAATTCCATCAAGTAAACCACACTCAATGATTATAAACAGGAGCGCTATAGAAATATTATTACCAACACCTAGCCAGCTACATAATTTATACATTTTAGCGTTCACACAGTGCTACACTTAGCTTAGTTGGGCTATACTAAAGAGTGTTAAAGGCGCTTGTTGAGGCATAAACTTAAAACAAGGGGGCTGGTAACGTTAAAGGAGTTCTCTAAGCTAAAACGTTTAACCCCCGCTGTGCCCGGGCTGTAAAAATATACAAAATAAACTTTCACTTACCTGCCTACGATCCCCCGTTGTTCCGATATCGCCGTCCCGTTCTCCGGTCCCGGTCTGTTCCACTTCCTGCGGGTCGGTGACTCACAGTGCGCTCAGCCTATCAGCGGCCGCGACGGGACATTGCTGCGGCCGCTGATAGGCTGAGCGCACTGTGAGTCACCGACCCGCAGGAAGTGGAAAAGACCGGGACCGGAGAACGGGACGGCGATATCGGAAAAACGGGGGATCGTAGGCAGGTAAGTGAAAGTTTATTTTGTATAGTTTTACAGCCCGGGCACAGCGGGGGTTAAACGTTTTAGCTTAGAGAACTCCTTTAACTTGGCTGGTCACCCTTATGCCTGGTACACACAATGAGATTTTAGGACGAATGAATGTCTTTTTTGCATGCTAATCTCAGATCGAACCTGAAGAGTTTATTAAAAGTAACAAAAATTCTCGTACGACAGAATAAAAATTCGGAAGTGATGTCATGTGCTGTAATGCATTTGTATTGCATTTTCGAATGACAACTGTACTAATTAAACGAAAATCGTACGATCTAGCAGCATACGATTTTTTTATCGTGCATCTCCGATCAAATAATATCAGATGAACTGTGCTGATCGGCTCTCGAAAGCTTTGTACCAACGCTCAAATTATCGTACAATTGCTCCAAAATCTGTGATTTTGGTACGATTTTCTGATCGTGTGTACGGGGCTTTATCCTTGCTTTACTACTTGGAGAGTCACAAAGCCTAAACAAGCATGCAACCAGCAAAGTGCCTGCTGGGACCCTAGACCTGTACATTTATCCAAGGTCGCTATTTTTATCCCAACAAATTCACTTTAAAACTGAACCTCAGGATAAGCAAATATTGTCCAAACACAAAAGGAACATATACTCTTGCTTGAATCTTGCTTTTCTTTGTGTTATTTTTCCCAGATCTGTGCAGTCCGGTGTGAAACTTTGCCCTCCCCTTGTGTGCAGAGTGGCTGTGCAGTTTTCTGCAAACAGCCAGTAGCCGGCAGTCTGTAGCTGGTATAGCACAGTGGGGATGTCGCCAAAAAACTTTTAAAAAGCAATACCTGGATTTGCAAATGCATCTGTTGCACACAAAGTGGTATTATAACCTTTATGGCAATTGAAGAATATATCTGAAAAGTTTTTGTGCCTGGCATTCAGCTTTAGTCCTGGTTCAATGAGCTGCGGGATTTCACTCCCGCATGTCAGTCCTGATTTCACAGACATCTGTGCGGGCTTCTGCACAGATGTCAATGGAAATCGCACCCTAAAATTGCACAAAGTAGCACAAACTACTTTTTTAAATCGGCGCAGCGCCACAAATGCAGCCTCGCACCGATTAGGATGGTGCCACTGCCGGCAATTGCCCCCAATTTGACATGTGAAATCACATGTCAAAACGCACCAATGTGAACCAGGGCTTAAATCATTATAAATATCCATATAGTGTATTCATCTACAGTGGCCCTAAAGCTTGATATATACACATAGTTATTTATTTTGTTCAACTAAATAAAAAAATAAAAATAAAAAAATGACAGATCACCACAACAATGTGTGATGCAGGGATCACTCTCACTGTGCTACTGTATTCTAACAGTGGAGATACTCCTTCCCTGACAGAACACACTGATCAATGCTGCAGCCACTGGCTGCAAGTGCTGATCGAATGCAGATTTTCCAGCATGACCATTCAACAGAAGCTGTTGTTAAAACAGGGAGGTACAAGGGTACACACCCAGCCAACTTTTAGTACATGTGTACCCAGCTTTAGACATTCCTCTATTCTTACAACATAACAGAAAGTGCAGAAACATTACTCAGATCTATTGGCTATAACTTAGCCAGTAGTAAAAAGTCAGTTAAAAAAAAAAAAAAAGCCTGGCTGCCTCTAAAAATCTACAGCAGTCTGTACTGCTGCACTGGTTAAGTTTGTTAGAAGGAGCTAAGCCAAGCACAGATAAAAAACAGCTAAATATAATGAGAACAAAACAAATATACTTAAAGTGATTTTAAAGTCTCTTTTTTTTCTATAAATATAACAAACATGTCATACTTTCCTGCTCTGTGTAGTAGTTTTGCACAGAGCAGCCCCAGTCCTCCCTCTTCGGCTCTCATTGCCCCTCTCCTCTGTTGAGTGGCCCCACAGCCAGCAACTTTCTATGGGTGCACCCAAACCTGAGCTGCAGCTCTGTGTGTCCATTCAGACACAGACACAGAGTTGTGGTTCGGCCCTGCCCCCCCACTTTCTCCTGATTGGCTAACCGACTTTGATTGACAGCAGCGGGAGCCAATGGCGCGGTGTCACAGCCATTCAGGAAGCAGAGTCCAGGATGGCCGAGACACTCGTGGACATCGCGGGATAGAGATGGGGCCTCCTGCACTCAGAATAATTTTCATCTTAATGTTTAGAATGCAACTTCCAACTTTACAACCCCTTAAAAATTCGACCATTACTCCATTAGCGTTCTTTCATGCATCAGAGTTAATTTAAGCTTAGATGCCCAGACCAAATCTAGAAGCGTCAGTGTGTGTTGGATAACGCAACTTAAAAGTGGGGTACGAGAACTAGTACTCCCTGTTCTCTACTGCAAAAAGAGTATACCTTCTACAGTATCTGAAGACCTAAATAGGCATACTTTATAATGCAGCATAGTGGGTTCGGGAGGAAAATGCTCTCATCCTAGTGTTACATGCACCTTTCAGATTAACAGAAATTTCTCCTTTATTTAGCTTTGTTAAATGTACTAAACTGGCATGATATTGGGAACACTCTCACTCACAGTCAACAGTACTTTTTGAAAAAACAGTCAACATTGATAGATGGTGAATGACCTTCCATGAGAAGCTTACAGAAGACAAGTGCCACTATTACATATCATACATTTGTACAGAGTAGCGTTACCATCTCGGTTACCTGTTGTTGTATACACTGTAAGCTTGGGATTCAAATTTTAGAGAAAAAAAGCAGCATGCAAGTGCAGTGAGATGGTTAGTGGATTTTCTTATTCACTACAACGTTAGATGCTTGAGAAAAGCAAGCAAAAGCAACTTTTAGCAATCAGTTCAGAAATAAAACAGAGATACAAAATCTTCAGTAAATTATACCAAAGAAAAACAAACAAATCTTGTTTACTGTAGAGCACTCGTAGAATCAAGTTGACCACATATGAGAATATTCTAGCTGCAGAATAAGTTAGTACATCTGTCAAAGAGAGATCTAAATTACATGCACAAAGTCATTAATTATTACCAGTAAAAATAATTAAAAGTGTAAAAAGATGAAATCAAGAATAACCGGTAGTACAAAAAATAGGTTGCTGGGAAACCACTACTAAAACATACCCCAAAACAGGGTCTGCATGATACTATTTAGAATATCTGACCAGACGTATATCTGAGCTAGCTCAGGCATGATGCCAAGGATGCACTTCGAAATTTCAACACAGAATCCTTCCAGAGAAAAGTTTCTCGAGCATAGTAAGTGTTAGGCTCTTTTCATATGGGGCAGATCTGTTTGATGGACTCTGCTTGCTCAGTGGGGATCGCTCCGCTGTTTTCCACTGAGCAGTCGGATGATAGGTTCGTCTCTGTTCACTGTGCAGAGATAGAACTGTCAGAGTCCAGCTCTCCTCTATAAGGAGATTGGATAAAAAAAAAAAATACAGATGGAAAATAGGACCACCATCCGTCTGGATTCGGTGGACATGATCGGATCGGATAGCACCGCTGATGTCTGCCGCTCCATAGGGATGAATGGAGGGTCCGATCAGGCCTGCATGAAAAATTGACAGGTGAACCTGATCAGACATGCCCGTCGGCCTTAAAAGACCAGTCAATATATCAGAGTTTCAAGCACTGGCATGAACACGCTAATGAAGGTTTTAGAGTTCCAAGCAGCAACATGAAAAGATAAGTGAATATATGAGGCTTCATGTACACCGCTTTTAACTATTTTTGTTTCAGCCGCTAAACGCCCCTTCACGTTAACCTATGTGATCCAACTAGCAAGCCTTTTATCTTTTTTAATTTATTTTAATATATCAAGCTGGCCACCAAAAGGATCAGTTGGATTATTAAAACCAACCATTTATCACCGACAGTGGGTCGGGGTTAGGGCCGAAACAACTAATCGATTAATCGACAACTAATCGATTATGAAAATAGTTGTCAACTATTTTCATAATCGATTAATCGGCCAGTTGATTAGTTGGCCTGCATATAGAATGCATTATTTGTTTACATACCAGGAAACACAGTGCAGCACAAATACAGCTCAGTACACCATCCATACATGTCACTAAGTGCCTGAGAATTTGTGAATGTGAAAGTGTGAGAAGCAATGCCTCATGGGACATGTAGTCCTGGGCAGGAAGTGAGTGGTTCTAATGGCAGAAGTTTTTTTACCTTGCTATAGCGGACACTCTATACTATACTTTGCAGCTTGCTATTGAGGCACTCTGAAGGCAGGAGGAGCCAGAAGCATCTGTGAGGGACCCCAGAAGTGGATGATCTGGGCTTCTCTGTGCAAAACCATTACACAGAGAAGGTAAGTATAACAAGTTTGTTTAAAAAAAAATAAAAAAATCACTTTAAAGACTCTGTGCAGGGAAGATCAGCATTTGAACACAGAGAAAGTGGAGGTAATAGAAGGCATTACAATCACTGTAGTTGGTTATTTATATTTACCACTGCATATGGATATTTAAGAATAAATTGCCTTTTTTAATTTTATTTACATATTAACTAAATTGTACACTTTTTTTTAAGATTACCCGATTAGTCAATTAATCGAAAAAATAATCGGCCAACTAATCGATTATGAAAATAATCGTTAGTTGCAGCCCTAGTCGGGGTAATTGCCACCAACGAGAAATGTGTTGCCGGGCGGGTGAGAGTGGGCGTCTCCGCGATCTGCTCCGCGGGCAGGCAAGGTGGCGGTTTGCGGGTGGCGGCAGGTCAGAGTGAGAAAGCAGGCTCAGTGTGAGCGTGCAACTGGCCAATCAGTTAGCCGGGGGTGGGGAAGCAGAGAGATGAGATCATCTCTCGCTGCCCTGCATCCCTGCAGTAACTTCCTCCCTTACTGTGCAGGCATCATCTCTCTGCTGCCTGACTCTGGGACAGCAAGAGACAGGCAAAACACCACCTTAGCAGGCAAGTGACAATCCGCAAGGTGTGGCAAGTGACAATCCGCAAGGTGTGGCAAGTGACAATCCGCAAGGTGTGGCAAGTGACAATCCGCAAGGTGTGGCAAGTGACAATCCGCAAGGTGTGGCAAGTGACAATCCGCAAGGTGTGGCAAGTGACAATCCGCAAGGTGTGGCAGGTGATGTGGCAAAGCGAAAATCCGCAGATTGTGGCAGGTCACGTAGCAAGTGACAATCCACATGGCGTGGCAGGTGATGCGGCAAGTGACAATCCACAAATTGTGGCAGGTTACGTGGCAAGTGACAATCCATAAGGTGTGGCAGGTGACGTGGTAAGTGACAATCTGCATCTGGTGGCAGGCAAGTGACAATTTGCGATGTGTGGCAAGTGACAACCCGCAAAATATAGCAGGTGACAATCTGCATCTGGTAGCAGGCAGTGGTGGCAAGTGACACGCTCAGGACTCCCACTGATTCTGCATTATGTTGAGTTGAACCATTTTATATCACAATGTAATAATATAAATAATGCGCTTTAATCATCCTGACACCATAACAACCATGGTGACGTGATGATTAAAGCGCCAACACCAGCCATTGCCCCGACAAATTGCCCACAAAAAAAAAAAAATAAGTATTTTCTGGCAGTGCCCCTCATGAGACAAGACTCTGGATCCGCCCCTGCAGTGGGTGCTTACAATTGTCAGCTTTTATTCCTTTCTGTAAAACTTTTATCCGAAAACAAAAAAACAACACCAGCGGCTGTGTTCCAATACAGCTGCTATTTGAATGGGCCTTTAAGAGTTACAGGCAGCGATATGAAAAGGCTCGCGAAGTATTAGACTTCCAAGCAACAAAATAAAAAAAACTAGCAAGGGTACTAGACTTCTAAGCGCCAAAATGAAGAAACTAGTAAAGGTATTAGAATTCCATGCAGTGATATGAAGAGACTAGTGAAAGAATTAGGGTTCCAAGCAGTGATAGTTAAAATGGTCGCATAGTGTGAGGGCAATGCAAGAGAAAGTGAAATGAAACGCAGAGGATTAGTGATGAACAAGGCAACACACAGTGAGCGCGAGATAGTACTACACTACCTGCAAAATCATAACAAATCAATGTGCCAAAAGTGGCACATAAACATAATGGTGCCATTCTCTTTAAAATATATTCAGTGTTCTAAAGGAAAATAGCCACAGATATTTGGCATTTTATATTTACAAGAAAACCTAGGTATGGCTATCTGAAAGCTGCCATCCATCAGAAAGAGGATACAATATGTACAATACAATTATTGTATAGCTATAAAGATAATCACAATTTTTACTGTTCTTCCCGTATAGCCAATGGAGTCAACAGATCACTGTTGTCTCCCACTTGTTGCAACCTTAAAATTAAATTTACAGTGTAAACCAATCACTACAACACATTCCTGGAACAAAAAAATTTGTAGCCAAGGCTGCTTTTGCATTCTATCTGATCACTTGATCTAGTTAGCACACTGTAATAAGAAAAATCAGATGTCTGGTGGTCCCTTTTGTTCCTGCATCCCAAATTGGCTAAAACTGGCATACTGGGTGAGTGGATTGCTGAAAAATAAGTTGATGTCAAGTGGGGTCTCTTCCTCAGAGTCCCAAGAATCGCCATCCGAACTGCTGGAGTCTTCTGTAGTTGTTGGGGGGTAGCTAAGCTGTTCAAGCTGGTCCAGTATATCTCCAAACTGGAGAGCAGAGCTGGATTCTGACCGCACAGAACAGGCTGGAAAGTTAATCATTGAGCTGGCAGTGGAGTGGTTTTCAGAACGCGAAAAGCTTGGAATACCATTAAGGTTGGTGAGGGAACTGCTTTCAGAATGATGATGGTGCAGAGAGCTACTTTCTGAGCGGTGGTTGAGAAGTGAGCCATTTTCTGATGGGCTAAGAAGACTTTGCATAAGACTAGCCTGAGCCTTCACCTCAAATAACTCACTAGCATCTGTTGACCTTGTATTACCATTGAAATCTCTTACATCCAAATCATCCAGATAATACTCTTCTGGTGAAATGTCCTCATGGTCAGATGTCGCCATTCTTCCCCCATAATTATATACCTCTGCTCCTCCACTGAAGGAGATGTCAGCTGGATCATCATCTATAAACTCCTCAGTAAGCAGAAGAGAACCAGAAACACCTGATACCCACAACCTGACATCCTCAACCTGGTGAGCATGTTCTGATTCCAGGCTTTCTATGGTATCCTGTCTACTGTGTAAGGAAGGGATAGGGTGGGGTGAAAGACCTTGTAATGGTGAATGAACTGGAGATCCCGTGGTCTCTGGTATTCTGGTGGGCTCTTCTTTCCATGGAGAAGCTGGAATATTTTCAACTCTGGTAATGCTTTTCTGTGGGAAGAAGGTAGAAGGGCTGGATACAGGTTGAGGGGACAGGGTAAGAGGAGAAGGCAATGGAGGAGTCTTCAAACTCTCAGTGAAAGTGATGATCTGGAAGTACAAACATATTGCAATTAAAAACATGTCAAACAACATTATGGTGTATATTAATGTTGATCTTCACTTATATAAAATTACTGAAGAACAACTCGTCACAAGTAGAAAGTAGCATGAAATTTGCAAATGCTGATATGCATAATAAAAGGGAAAATGCAAAGAAAAAATAAAGAATAGTAACATATATTTAAAAGATAAGGATGGTTTGAAAATGAATTATCATGCACAAATGAGAAACATCAATATCAGACTAAAAAGTCTGGATGTAGATGCATAGTCATTACCACATATATATTTAGGGAGAGATTTCAGAAGTCAAATCCCCCATCCATTGCACTAGCTGCTATATCAAGAAGTAACATTAAGGCCCATGGTGGCCATTTACAAAGCATAGTAAGAGAATTCCCCAGAGTTATCTTGGTAATTATAAGCACAATGAATCTGACCTAGGAGAGTATATGGGTGATGCGCCCGCTTTTGTTATATAAATTGCATGTGGCTAGACCAAAGTGCTTTCATGCAGCATGTAAAATGATGAAAAGAAAAAGGAAACATACAGCAATTTCAGTCAGCAGCCAGAGTCTGTATTGCTTGAGCCTCTTGAGATACATTGGTTTCTGTTGTGTATTGCTGTATGGCCATTTGGCCACTTAATGTTCCTGATTAGTAGATGTACCTACTGGTGAAACAGGTCCTAAGGAACTCAATCTTGCTAAATGAAATAAATGTGCCTAGATGTGCATGAGCAATCACAGTAGTACATACTAAGCCAAGCACATACAAATATACCTGTTGCTTTTAGCACATGAAACAAAGGGTATGTGTCAAGGTAGGACAACATGCACAGTTTTCAATGGCCCTTTTGGCAATATAATAGAGGTCAAGAAAATAAGCTAGGAAAACATAAAAAAATATATATAATATATTGCACCCTATTAGTCTTTAGAGGTCTGTATTTTTCCTTTTGCAGGCTTTTTTTTATATTTTATCATCATCATGTGATCTTGCCAGCAACAGATTTCCCATTATATGGCGACAAGCACTCACTGACAGCACCGCCACCCTAGGCTGCTCTCCTAATTTCTATTATAAACCACCTCCTCTCCACATTTTTGTTACATAGAGATGTGGTGTTTTATTGTTCACAGAAGACAGCTGGTGGGGTAATAACAGTGGCAATAACATTGTTTGAGAGTCAAAGAGGGAGTCACAAAGCACTGTCAAGATCAAAAGCGGTCTTCACGACCCCCCCCCCCCCCAATGTTGTGCTAACCTAGGCCCAGGCAATAGAGTAAGCAACAAAAAAAAGCCAATGAGCGAGGAGAAACAGATGAAAGGTGCCATAAGGAAATGCAGCAAATATTAGCCAGTAAGCAGCGAAGCAAGGAAAAGGCTTGGGGATCTAAGGGACCACAGAAAACAGAAAAAGCAAGAGAGACAGCAAAGCATGAGGCACCCAGTGCTGTATATCTACACGCACCTGCTTTGGAGAGTCAGGAGTCACAGTGCAAGGGGACACTCTGGGTTTGCTGTGTCTCCTGCAGGACAGAGAGCAATACAGTCAGGAGGATCCCACTGACACCAAAGCCCAATGGTTAACACAAAAGCAGGTACTATGCATACAAGCAATGTTGAAGAGACTCAACATGAGAGATAAGTACTACTGACTACAGACATGTGAGTAATTCCATAACATGCACTCTTACCCTTGATTGTAACCTATAAGGTAATTTGCCTTGCCTCTCGTTATTATCTAACTAGCCCCAATTTGTAAAATATTATACCACTACAAGTCTACATCAAGAATGTAAATCACACAGATAATTCTGATATGGTTATAGGGAAAATCCTAGTAAGCAATTTAAACCATTAGCTGGGTTTTGAAACCCTTGAAACTAAACTTTTTTTTTTTTTTTTTTTATAGTAAGGGCAGGTTATGCTAATAAAAAAGGACAACTCTAATGCCCCGTACACACGATTGGATTTTCCGTTGGAAAAATCTTGGATGGTTTTTCAGATGGAATTCCGCTCAAGCTTGGCTTGCATACACACGGTCACACAAAAGTTCTCTGAACTTTCGACTGTCAAGAACGCGGCGACGTACAACACTACGACGAGCCGAAAAAATTAAGTTCAAAGCTTCCGAGCATATGTCGGAATTTTTGGGCGTCTGAATTGCTGCAGATGATCGGATTTTCCAATAGGATTTTTTTCCGTCTGAAAATTTGAGAACCAGCTCTCAATAGTTTTCTGGCGGAAATTCAGACAGCAAAAGTCCGATGGAGCATACACACGGTCGGAATTTCCATTCAAAAGCTCACATCGGACTTTTGCTGTCAGAATTTACGATTGTGTGTACGAGGCATTACAAGTTATGGGACCCATGGATCTATTATATCTAGACTCCATAGGGAACTCCAGGATGACCCTCTCCTTCCTCATCTCCCTATGTGTTATTACTTCCTTCTTTTTCTAGTACTTATATGCACAATATAGATGATCGCTTATGGGGCCTCACACCCTGTGACTATCTCAGGGATCACTACCAGGATTCCCTTGGACTCCGGATCTCTACCATGCACCATACATGGTGGTATTCCTGATCATAGATGGGGAAATATTATTTGGATACATATTACACGTCTTGCGTTCTATTATGATGACAGATATGTACTATGGCCATACCTTCTGTATCTCTGTATTGCTATGTTGACAATCTAAAAAATGTACCTTGTTTCATTAATGTGTCTGTTCATTCTGGAATTTGTTACTTTTTCAATAAAAAATATTGAAATATAAAAAGGGCAACTCTGACTAAAACAAATATTTCAGTTTTGTAAGGATGCTGGAAAACATGCTGCCCTTGTATCTTGCATGCAGACTACATATACATGGCAATTCTTTGGTAAATCATTTGAAAACACTACAGTTTCAGTCAAGGGGCATTTCTGATAGTGTTACAACCCAGTTTTGATAATCTGGTTGCTTACAATTAGGAAAAGATCAAAACCATTGAGGACATTTCTGTGAACGATTTGATTCTGTCATTTTCTCTTCCAAGACTTCATAGAAGTCTTCCAAAACTGATATATCACTGACATCAGACTTCTGGGAGGAGATCATCTTTAGAATTCTTCATGCTGCCTACCTGCCTTGGCCATTACATGTGAAATGACGATGCCATTCTCCCCTCCATAATGTAGAATAAACCATAGCCAAGAGAGTAACATCTTCATTAGGACTTGTGGGCGATACAAACTACTGTTTGGAAATCTGATCACTTAAGTCTCCAAAACATTCAATAAGCTTTAGATGCTTCGGATAACGGATGGCCACACAAAACAAAATATCAGGTTTGGATGGACTTACATTCAGTTAGTAGTTAGTAAAGAAAAGCGCAAATAATTATGCTTTGCCACTAAACTAATTCAAGCTGTCATTTCATGTTGGATCTTTTCAAGGGTCTACCACTAGCCACAAAACATTGGGCAAACCCCTGCATTCACTCAAACATGGACCAGCTGAATATGGTTACTACTCAACTATTTCCTGAGCCTTCTTTTGTTAATGATTTTCTGAGCAGGAGCTGGATATCAGAAGTAATCAACTCTAGAAACAGCTGCCTGTTTGGGAATTTAAATACAAAGCCTCATGCTGGTCAACATTGCTGAGTAAATGCAGAATTTGCATTGTTTACTGCAGCACACTACACAAGAGTTTGATGTAATTTCTAAAAGAGCCACCCCTTTGCCAACGGCATTTTTCTAAGCTTACAAAGTAATGTCATTTTTGTATGGAGACTAGCGGGTAAAATTAACAAAGAATGATATAAAAGAAAAGGGGCTGAAAATCACAGGAGCACTAATCAGTAACACACACACACACCAGGGCTGTGTACTGACCTATCATACGGTGGTCTCTTGATGCTGGTGTCTCGTACATAGTCAATCAGTTGCTTCTGTGTTCGACCACTTAAAAAAAAAAAAAAAAAAATCAATCAGAGCTGAGTAGATATACGATTCTGGATAGAATGAGAATCACAATTTCTTTTGCTTAGCATAAAGACCACGATTCTCGGCATAACATCATCTTTCACATTATACAAAAAATTTTGCTAACTTTACTGTTCAGTTATTTATTTTATTAAAAGGTTACCCCCACCCCCCCAAAAAAATAATATTTTGAAAGACCGCTATGTAAATACAGTGTCACATAAAATATTGCAATGACCGTCATTTTATTCTCTACGGTCTCAGCTAAAAATAGAAAATTACTCTAGAACCCCCAAACTTTATATAAAAAAAATACTGATTTCAACTAGTAAGCAACCAATGTCAGAAAAAGGTTTAGTCTTTAAGTGGTTAAACTGACCTAATTTACAGACCGAAGTTCATTCCTTTGATCTAAAAGAACCAAAATGATACAATGTTTCTCTTTATCTCTCAGCACTGAGAAGTGCTGTGGTAAACTTTGCCTGCTTTTTTTTTCGACTGCTCTGAGCAGAGAACAGTTCTGCACTTACATGAATCATGGAAATGCTGGATTAAGATCGTGAGAGGGGTTGAAATCAAGATCGTGATTTTTTAACAATTAATCATGCAGCTCTAGAGCTGAGCCAACACCAACTATGCCTTTCCTTCAGTTAAAAATAATGACACCACAAAGGGATGGCTCTGTAATGGCTGGAATAGGGAAGCTTGCATCTCCACTAGAGTCTAAGAAGCTCTATGGGAGCCCAGCAGTTATCTTCTCATATGTGGGAATATTCAAAACATGCAGTAAATTTTGCATGAGAAGTTGAGAAGCTTATTGCCACTGGTATAACCTTTCTCCCTGTACCGTTATCACAAAATAAGCAAAATGTTCCAGTAACACTGTTCATAAACAAATCAGCTTCTCTGCATCTCATGGCTGCTTTGTCAGAGTAATGCTAGGTATCAAAGCTGTTAATAAAGCACGGTCGAGCCCCATACTCCAATCAACATGACAATTATAAGAATTTATGGGCAGAACAGTCAATCCTTTCTTATTCTAAGTGAGAAGAAGGTGCATGTGTCACTTATGTCTGCTAAAAAAAAAAAAAAAAAAAAGCAACACAAGGAACAATATTAACCACTTGCCTACAGGGCCCTTTCACCCCCTTCCTGCCCATGCCATTTTTCAGCACTGTCACACTTTGAATGACAATTGCGCGGTCATGCAACGCTGTACCCAAATGAAATGTACTGTATATAATTTTTTCCCCACAAGTAGAGCTTTATTTTGGTGGTATTTGATCACCTCTGCGGTTTTTATTTATTGCGCTATAAACAAAAGAAGAGGGACAAGTTTGACAAAAAAAAAAAAAAACACAATATTTTTTACTTTTTGCTATAATAAAGATCCATTTTTATCTTATTTTATTACTCAGTTTTGGCCGATACGTATTTTTCTACATATTTTTGGTTAAAAAATAACTTTTGGTTTGTGCAAAAGTTATAGCAGCTACAAAATAGGGGATAGATTTATAGCATTTTTATTATTTATTTTTTTACTAGTAATGGCGGCGATCTGCAATTTTTATCGTGACTGCGATATTGCGGCGGACACATCGGACACATTTTTGGGACCATTCACATTTATACAGCGATCCGTGCTATAAAAATGCAGTGATTGATGTATAAATATGACTGGCAGGGAAGGGGTTAACACTAGGGGTTAATGTGTTTCCTAGGGAGCAAGGATGAGCTCCAGCGTGTTTGCATAGTACACATGCAGAGCCCGCCAGAAAGTCTGCACGGCGCTGCGCTAATCACAGCCAGGGAGACATTGTCCCGATGCTCGGCTGCAGAGATCGGGAAATGTTTCCCTGGCTGTGATTAGCGCAGAGCCGTGCAGACTTCCTGGCGGGCTCTGCACGTGTACTATGCGAACACGCTGGAGCTCATCCTTACTAGGAAGCGATTCTTACTGTGGAGGGAGGGGACTGACTGGGGGTGGTGACCGATCGGTGTCCCTATGTACACGGGACACACCATCGGTCTCCTCTCCCTGACAGGACGTGGATCTCTGTGTTTACACACAGAGATCCACGGTCCTGCTCAGTTACTGGGCAATCGCGGGTGCCGGGCAGACATCGCGGCCACCGGGCATGCACATCGGGTTCCCAGTGACGCAACGTGGGGGCCCCCTAGTGGCTCTGGAAGGCGAGGACGTCATAGGACGAATGGAGTACGGCCGCTCCTGCTGCTCTGTCTTCTGAGTGACAGACAGATGTGATGACGTCCTCGGGCACAGGTTAGGCTGCTATGTTAATGAGCACAGGTCAGGCTGCATTTAATGGTCACCGGTTAGGTTGCATTTCATGGGCACTGGTAAAAAATTTAGTACACCAATTGGATCAGAATATTTTTTTTTCTTGTTTTCCTCCTCTAAAACCTAAGTGCGTCTTATGGTCAGGTGTGTCTTATGGACTGAATAATACAGCAAGTATAAGTATTTTTTTTTTAAACAAGCCTTCACAAAAAATGTTAAAAACTAAGCACGATATGAACACTAGTGGCATGAACACTGTTTGTGTGATGTATAAAAAAAAAGTTCTATCTATATACACACACACACATATAATTATATATATATATATATTTTTTTACTTCTCTGAAGCAATCACCACACATCCCATAAAAATCCTCAATGTATTGCACACTTCTTACTTTAAACTCTATTTTCATTTACCTGTATCGAAAAGAGGAACCCCGGCTTAAAAGAACTGGCTTGGCTTTTGGCTTAGGCTGATCCTGGAGTCGGAAGAAGCTGTGGTACTCAACACAGATTTTCCAGAACCTCTTACACATATCCCGGCTAGGGAGAAGGAACTCCAGGGCATCTTGATAGTGACCCTACATGAAGAGGTTGGGTAAGAAATAGGTTAATATATAATCGTAACAAAAAAAAAAAACTACTCTGAGACATTTAAAATTACTTTTATTAAAATATTTATACCATAATATAACAACCTAGCAAACATATGATGCCATATCTGAGCTGAACGATCAATATAAAATGAGTAGGGATGAGCCGAACACCCCCCTCCCCCCCCCTCCGTTCGGTTCGCACCAGAACCTTCGAACGGACCGAGCGTTCGTGCAAACTTTTAGAACCCCATTGAAGTCTATGGGACTCGAAAGTTCGAATTCAAAAGTGCTTATTTTAAAGGCCAATATGCAAGTTATTGTCGTAAAACGGGTTTGAGGACCTGGGCCTTGCCCCAGGGAACATGTATCAATGGGAAAAAAAAAAAGTTTTAAAAACGGTCGTTTTTTTACAGCGATTTTAAGGATTTAATAATTTTTAGTGAAAAAAATAAAAATTGAAAAATTGCTTTAAATATCGTACCTGCTGGGTGTCTATAGTATGCCTGTGAAGTGGCACATGTTTCCCATGTTTAGAACTGTCCCTGCACAAAATTACATTACTAGAAGAAAAAAGTTGTTTAAAACTGCTTGCGGCTTTAATGTAATATCTGGTCCCTGCAATATGGATGGAAATCATTGAGAAAATGACTGACTTGAATAGAAGTCGCACCAGAAGTCGGATCATGATGATCCGACTTGCGGCGTGGCTTGTGCGCTGAGGATCTTGAAGGGGAACCCTCGCCAAAATGGGGGAAAAGAATATAATTGGCATAGGGTTCCCCCCAAATCCATACCAGACCCTTATCCGAGCATGTAACCCGGCACCCCAAAACAAATTGTCCCCATGTCGATGAGGACAAGGGCCTCTTCCCGACAACCCTGGCTGTTGGTTGTCGGGGGGTCTGCGAACGGAGGGCTTATCAGAATCTGGAAATCCCTTTAAACAAGGGTGCCCCCAGATCCTGGCCCCATCCTATGTGAATGAATATGGGGTCATTGCACTCCTACCTATTCACTCCAAAAAAAGTGTCAAAAATAAAAACAGTACACGTCATTGACAAAGTAATTTGTTAAAGCAACTCCGGCGTCTCTTCTTCAGATTTCTTCTCCCTCCAGCGAGGTCTTCTGCCACAGCCGGTTCTCTTCTCTCCGCTGTCTTCTCCTGCCACCAGTTCTCCCTCTGTTCTTCCTCCGATGCTCTTCCAACGCTCTCTCCTGCTGTATTGCTGGGTCCGCCATGTGCCATTACTTATATAGCCATGGGGCGGGGCCACCGGGTGATGTCATAGAGACAGGGGTTTAATTTTTGGGGGGATATTTGAGAGAGAGAGAGATATTTTACAGTGGGAATCTTTGCTTGGGGAGGGAGGGTTCTTAGGAGGGAGAAGGGGATTTTTTTTTTCATTATTATACTTACCTAGGTGGATGGAGCATTGATCCAATGTTGCATCTGTTCTCCGCTGCTTCTAAGAACAACAGAGCGATCAAAGACCGATGATCACTCAGTTCTCAGCCTTCAGTGAGCAAAGAGTGGTGACCGTCAGTCCCTCGCTCTGCTGACATCGGGCTATAGCTAGCTGTCAGCTAAAAATGGGTCACACGATCGAACTTCCATCAGACTTTTCCGCGGATTTTGCTCTAAATGGGCACTGGCCATGAACTTGTTCTGCATACACACGGCGGGACTTTTTCAGCCAACTTTCACCAAATCACAAGGTTTTTCAGCTCCTTACTGCCACCCTTTGGGCAACTTCGGCTATTTATTGTTGTCTGATCATTAGCACTGGTGCTGAGCATGCGCGTTTGTACTTTGGACTTTAGTCTGATGGACTTGTGTACACACGATCGGATTATGCTCCATTGGACATTTGTTGTCGAAAAGTTTGAGAGCATGCACAGCAAACATTTGTCTGATGAAAAAGCAAAAACAATTGTCAGATGAGTACACTACCGCACCAAAAATGCGTGCAATGCGTTCTATTTAGATGAATGGGGATAATTTTTTGCTGTGCTGCATTGCAAAGCCTCATGGCCTCACTCTGCTGTCACGTGTTTTTACCATACCTCCCCCAGCATAAAAGTGTAAATGATGCCTTGAAGTTTGAAAGACCTAAACCCCCCCAGGAAAAAAAATCATCTACGGCCCTGCGGGTTAGCCAACTCTGTGCATTAGGTGTTAAGGGGAGAATGGTAGTGTAGACATAGTACATTTTGCAGTAGATATCCAGGCCACTAGTTCACAATATGCTTAGCCTAATAAATGTTGCATTTGGGAGGCAAGGTGATAATTATGTGGGGTGACCAAACTGCCCACATCCAGATGAAAAAGTCATATAGAACATGCATACGAGGTTGCATCCAAACAATTTTAAAGACTTCTCATTAAGTGGTGAACACCTGCTTATGTGTGTGGAGAACACCTATACCCAGGTAATTTTTATTTATTTTTCTATAGTTTTCTATAGTATTTATATGTCTATTGTGTATCATTCGTATGCTACGTATTCATGTATTATGAATATCATTTAATAATACATTTTATATATAAACAAAAAAAAATGTCTATACAGAGAACAGGTACTCAATTGCTAATTTTTAGTCTGGTTAAGAGCAGAGGTTATATAGTTCCTGTAACCCACTTATCTGCCCACCCCTCAAACTATGTTGCTTTACTTTGTTGCTGGGACCTGACTTTTACAGACTGGCTAAACTTCACTAAATTAAAATTTCCTAGTCTAGTAAGGCTGCCCTTTCTGGATAATCGGGCTCATTGCACGGTGGAATGGCAGTGGGTAAGGCTTAGCCATGGGGTTAGAAAAAGTATAACCAGTGTAACAAAGTGAAATAAAGTTGGGTAAAGTGTTATAGACCCCCCCCCCCCTTAAAATAATCACATGTTGTTGCTTTGCAGCCTGAAATGGAGACAGACACAATTCATCCAAGTGAAAGGTTTAACACCAACATGTCAGAAGAAAAAAAATGAATCACCCCCTCTTAAAAACTGCTTATAAATGCAATCAGGTGTAGCCAACCATCTTTGCAATGATACACAAAGCCATTTGACTTTCAACTGTGATGAGCTGTGGTTCTTTTGATTAGCTCAGCATGAAAATGGCTTTCCTGGAGCATTTCCCTGATGGTGCAACTGAAGCAAACAAAATATTGTCATCAGATGTGGATTATCACTTGCCACACCACCTGTCATCAGATGCAGCTTGTCACTATTGCCTGCCACCAGATGCAGATTGTCACTTGCCAGTGTGACAGGGTCCCTGTTGTCTAAGAGTGAGGGCGGGCAAGTGAGAGATGATGCAATCTCTCTGCTGCCTGCGCCTGTACAGTAATGGCAGTCTTCTTTTAGATGCAGGAATGTGGTGATGCGAAGGGTGGTGAGAGATGATGTAATCTCTCTGCTCGCCTGCCCACTCAACAGCCTGCTCCCACACCCACCAGCCTGCTCACTAACTCGCAGCGCCTGCTCACTGACCCGCTGTGCCTGCCTGCTTGCTCACGAGCCTGCTCCCTCACCCGTCAACCATGCCCACTGACCCGTGGTGCCTGCCCACCAGCTGCTCACTGACCCACGGTACCTGTTTACTGGCCCGCTCAGCAGCCTGCCTGCTAAGTCACCCGACAGCCTGCTCAGTATTTTCACAATAGCCAGTTTCTGCCCCCCCCCCCCCTGTACAGTAATGGCAGTCTTCTTTTAGATGCAGGAATGTGGTGATGCGAAGGGTGGTGAGAGATGATGTAATCTCTCTGCTCGCCTGCCCACTCAACAGCCTGCTCCCACACCCACCAGCCTGCTCACTAACTCGCAGCGCCTGCTCACTGACCCGCTGTGCCTGCCTGCTTGCTCACGAGCCTGCTCCCTCACCCGTCAACCATGCCCACTGACCCGTGGTGCCTGCCCACCAGCTGCTCACTGACCCACGGTACCTGTTTACTGGCCCGCTCAGCAGCCTGCCTGCTAAGTCACCCGACAGCCTGCTCAGTATTTTCACAATAGCCAGTTTTTGCCCCCCCCCCCCCCCCTCGATCCTCTCCGTCTACAAATGGTTACCATCAAATTTAACAGAACTTCAGCAGTTCTGCAAAGAAGAGTGGGAAAATATTGCAAAGTTGGTAGAGACATATCCCAACAGACTAAAGGCTATAATTAAAGCAACAAAATACTGACACAAGGGGGTGATCCTTTCAAACTCAGATTTTTATTTTTTTCCCCAGACATGTTGGTGTAATTTCTTTCACTTGTTATATGCTGCAAATACAGCAAGGCCACTTTCACACTACCGCGACTTCAAAGTCACGTGATTAGTGGCTGCGATTTTAGGGAATGCCTGTGTAAGTGCCGCAAAAATCGGACCAAAGTAGTGCATGGACTACTTTGAAGTTGGAACGACTACTAATATGAATGGTTGTCATTGGAAATCATGGGGAAACGACTTGTCATGCTACTTTGCCATCACAAATCGTGGGACAAGTTGTACAAATGTGAAAGGGGGCTTAATACAGCTGGATAAAACAAAAATCTTTCGGTCTTCATGTTGGGCAGCAAAGCAACAAAATGTAGTTGTTTTAAAGGAGGGTGAATCTTTTCTATACCCACTGTAAATGTAAAAGACATGCATAGAAGTTTTTCGGGATAATAAAGGTATAATGCATTCATCATCTGGTGTCTGCTAGTAGTTAGGATTTCATATACAGCTTAGCATCCTTGCAGTTATACATATACAGTACATATATAACACTGAGTAAGCAGGCCTTACTCAGAATTATGCTTTAGAGACTTCATTTCTTTTTAGTTATACACGTAGGGTTCTCCATTAATGTTTCCATTCACTTGTGTTCTCATGAGAAAATGAAAGATAACATTTTGTATTTCTAGACATATGGCCAGAATTGACCTTGAGTGTCTACTAAGGCATAGAGCTGTATTGTTTTCAGGCAACTGACACGTGAGTTAACCTTATCCCTTAACTGTACTAAAGCCGTTGTAGGTTACTGAATAGACAAGATACATTTCTCTTCCTGTGGACACAGTAGGGTCTTCGCTATATTTTTAATAGTATACAGTAGACCACTAACTTTATCAACGCCAACAATATTTATGTAATATTTACAGTGAAGATGGGTTAGCTTGTTATACATAAACCAATAACTCCAAACCTCAACTGCAGAGTATCGTTCATATTTTCTTTCATAAAAAAGGTACAAATTTATGTTAGAGGTTAAAAAAAAACTCCTCTTACTCATTCCTGGGCAACAGTGTGTTGAGAGCCCAGCACAGCTCCAGTTTATAATTAATCACATTTTTTTGGGCAACCACAAGCATCATAGGTTATTTTATACATTGGTAGGGCTTGAATGACAAGCTTTTGCCAGCCTTATAGCAGGCAGATCAGATTTTTACTAGATTGCTAGAATATTCTCAGCATAAAAAAATAATAAAATGCAGAGGAGCCGTCTGGTGCAGGTAGGCATATCTGAATCTTTCAGGTATCCAAAGAGCAACTAGCTGGGTTACGTATACAGTGTTTGGTATTGTCAGAAGAGAGGAAGTAAAATCTATTTTATCACAAAAAAACATCTTATTATGGGACATTGTCGTTTCATGTGAAAAAAAGGTTTGTTAGGCAGAGTGGGAAGTTTTCCCCATTCTAAACAGTCTAGATGGTATAAGATCTGCTATAGCCTTCTGCCATTGACTTTTAATTAGGTAAGACTTTAATTTTTAAAAGTTCAAAATGGACCAGAGGCTTTCCTTACTGCAATAATATATTCTGTACGATTATAACCTGTGTTATGCTTGATCCAGAAAGTAGTGAATCATGACAGAATGAGAGACACTGCACACCACTAGGTCAACAGGCAGAGAGGAATGTATGACTGTTTACAGGGTAGAGAGACATAATAGTTAACTGATTCCTTTTAAAAATGATTAAAAATAGATAAAAATCAATCAATCATATAATGTACCTACAGTTTCAGTTTCATTTTTTGCATGCTGTTTCCTGGTTCTGTGATGTACAGAGACTCAGAGCCAATACAGGGCAGTGATGGTTTGGAAAACGAAACTGATTGGTGTTGAGGAGTTTTAGACACACAGTAATCACACCTCCTTGATTAGTGACCACAGAGAGAAATCTCCCATGACTTTTTTAATCAGGAAACAGATGACCAGGAAGTGTTCAGAACAGAGAAGGATTACAGAAACATCAGAGCAAAAACGAACAATGAGGACATGAAACCAGGACTGCAGTAAGGTAAAGGAAGCTATTTAGCTTAAAAAAAATAAAAAATTCCTTTAGTGACCCTTTAAGAGGCACTATAAATGGTTATAAGGTATCGTAACTTTTTTTTTTCTTTTCAAATAATTTATTTCAGTGTGCATTACTTCTTTTAATTACTCTTTAAACATATAGTTTTTAGATTATAAAGTTTATTCTACTAGGGCACATCTTAGAACCCACTTGAGAACAAACATGGGTATTTTTTGAGGGCTTATTATCCCACTTACAATACTGACCTAAATTTATAGAAAGAACTTTTGTGGGTTAGTGTTTAAAATATTAATAACATGAATTATTAGATTATGTTTTGAATTTTCAGAATTATTGGAAAGTGTGGTATGGAACAAAAAAATGGACACTAGTAACTCTTTACACAATTTTGTCCAGCCGATTCTCATTACTCAAAACATCCCCTGTTAGAAATGAAAGGGACATTTTTTACATTACTCACATGGACTTCCGGGTGTAATTTTATGAGGAAACGTCGTCTTTTGAAGCTTAACTTCCGTATTTTTGACCAGTTAAATGTATTAATTTTTGTGTTACCCTGCAAGTTAAAACAAAAAAAAAGTAATGAGTATAAAAGTGAAATACACTAGGCTTTAGTATTTTAATCCACATGGTACTGGATGCAGTCAAAGCAGACACCACTGCAGTTTTTTTTTTTTTTTAGGCAAGTACTTAATATATAAACAAAGATAATCTTTAAACATTTTTGTATATGAATCTCAAATATTACCTGAAAAACCAGTACACCCATATGAGAAACTGACAAATTAATTTTGGCACCTTCCCGGTCAGATGCAAGGTGGAAGCGGGTTCCATACAGGTCGAGTCTTCTAGCGATCTCCAGAATCTGGAAATCAGCATCAGCTGGAGACATGCCACTGCAAGAGGAAATGATAGCAACACACGTGTCATTAGAACAGAATACTTACTACATGCTTACATAATTTAACAAAAAGTAAACAAAAACAAATGCCAAATAATCATAAAAGTCGGTTCACACTGCAGCGGCACGACTTCGGGGGCGACTCAGCAAGTGGTCCCGAGGACGACTTCAGAGGTGATTTGCAAAACGACTTCTGTATAGAAGTCAATGCAGGTCGCCCTGAGCCGCCCCCAAAGTCGTACAGGAACCTTTTTCTAAGTCGGAGCGACTTGCGTCGTTCCTCTTAGAACGGTTCCATTGCATTCAATGGGACGTGACTCGTCAGGCGGCTGAGCCCGCCTGACATGTCGCCCCAGTGTGAACCGGGTCTAAGGCTTCACTGTTGTATACAGATATTAACATGATCATATATAAAAATGGCACAATATGACTCACATGTGCTCGTGGTGGTACTGCGATATGCGCTCTTCCAGACTGTGCTGTCTCTGTACATAGTGAGTGTTTTTCAGATTCTCCAAATCCACTTTCTGATCGTAATCCCCAACTTCAGCTTTAACAGACATGAATATATAGATAAGAACATGGAATGAAAATCTGAAGTAAAATGAGCAAACAATAGTGTGATAGCATAGAAGGTTATCTGTGTAACATCTTTAGGTTTAAAGCACCTGAACTAAGTGTATTAAACTAACTGTATTAAACATTAATTATGACATCTTGGCAACATTTATATTTCACTAAACACCCAAGAGCCCATTTCACACAGGTCCGACTTGGGATCCAACGTCAGGTCGCCCCTAGTCGCGCTACATGAAGAAATGAATGCAAGTGAATGAAGCCGTCTTAATACACACTACTGCAGTCGCTCAGACTTGGGAAAAAAAGGTTCCTGTACTACTTCAATCCGACTTGTAGGTGAAAGTCGCCTCCATGTTCACAGTGAGGCAACTTTACAGGAAGTCGCCCCAGTGTGAACCTGTTCTAAGGCAAGCCCCTCCCTTCCACAGGGGAACTCCACACCAAATTTTAAATAAAAAAACAGCATGGGTTCCCCCTCCAAGAGCATACCAGGCCCTTAGGTCTGTCTTCTTCCAGTGCTTTTACCAGCGGGGGCCCGGTCTTCGGTTTCGCCTTCTTCCCTCTTCTTCGATGTTGACTCGGCTGTGCGGTTGCGCAACGATTTATATTGGCCTTATATGACGTCACAGTCCCAGCATGCTCTGGGTGGTGACGACATAAGGGGGCGGGGTAATTATGTCGTCACCACCCGGTCAATATAAATTGTTGCGCACCGCACAGCCGACATTACAGCGGGAGGGAGCGTCTAGTCAACATCGAAGAAGAGAAGAGGGAAGAAGGCAACGCAGAAGACCGGGCCCCCGCTGGTAAAAGAGCTAGAAGACATTGGTAGTGCCCGGCAGAAGGGAGAAAGAACTGGAGAGCGGGAGAAGTTGGAAGACCCCCAAAGTCGGAAGAAGACCGCCCCGAAGAAGTCGGAAGAATAGAGAAGACCGGGCCCCGCTGGTAAAAGAGCTGAAAGAAGACATCGGTGGTGCCCGGCAGAAGGGAGAAGTCGAAAGACCCCCGAAGCCAGAAGAAGATTCCTGAAGTCGGAAGAAGACCCCCGGAGCTGCCTAATAAACTACTTTAAAAACCTGTCTAGTGTCTTTTTATCCTTGACACTTTTTACCCCCCAGGTGAATGGGTAGGGGTACGATGTACCCCATACTCATTCACATAGGGTGGGGGGCTGGGATCTTATTAAAGGGGGCTCCAAGATTCCGATAAGCCCCCCACCCGTAGACCCCGACAACCAAGGTTTTTGGGAAGAGGCCCTTGTCCCCATCAACATCGGCACAAGGTGCTTTGGGGGGGCCGCAGAGCGCCCCTCTGCCCCAAAGCACCCACCCCCCATGTTGAGGGCATGCTGCCCGGTATGGTTCAGGAGGGGGGCGCTCGTCCCAACCCCCTTTAATGGACGGTCTGCGTGCTCGGATAAGGGTCTGGTATGGATTTGGGGGGGGACCCCATGCCGTTTTTTCCGGCATAGGGGGTTCCCCTTGAAATCCATACCAGACCTAAGGGCCTGGTATGCTCTTGGAGGGGGAACCCATGCCGGGTTTTCATTAAAAGTTTGGCGTGAAAGTCCCCCTCCTAGAGGCGACTTCAAGTCGCGTTGCGATTCATACTCAAGTCGTGTTCAAGTTGCCTCCCAAAGTCACGCTGAAAGTCGGGTTGCCCCTGTGTGAATGGGCTCTTACTGAGGTTTCTTAAAGCGGAGTTCCAACTACAATCTCAATTATTTTTTTTTAGAACCTTTCACAAGCGTTTACAATGTTAAAATTATCCCCCGATGTCCGGTTTCATCTTTTTTTTTTTTTAAAACTGATGACTGTGCTCTAGCCGTTGTCATTTTGCTTGTGGGCATGTGAAGCCCACAAGCATTTAGTTACGGGATTTTGTGCCCTGTTCTTGCACATGCGCAGTAATGCGCCGTTAAATATACAGGTTGCCATAACAATGGGCATCGTCGAAAGTCCCCTCCCGTTTCTACAGCAACCTGGCCCTTTGCGCTGCCCACTGACCCCTGGGAAATTATGGCACACATCTCCCCGGAGCAGTAGCGAGTGGAGGCGCCAAAGGAAGTGACAAAAGGAGCCTTGGCGAGGAAGATTTTGAGGGACCGCATAGCAACAGCCATTTAAAGGGTTAAAAAAATAAATAAAAAATCTCCAAATGTTTATTTCATGCACATCGACATTTTTTTTGGGTGGAACTCGTTTAAAGGAGCTGCAGCACCCAACCCCCCCCCCCCCCACAAAAAAAAAAGAAAAGAAGAAACAGGGCAGCCACTAGACAGAACAGATATTAGCCCCCTTTCAGAACATATAATCCCAGGAGTGCATCTCCATAGGCATGAAACTTGAGTAAACAGTGTCCCAAGTCAGGCCACAGATTGAAGGAAAAAAAAATTGGATTACCCCTTTAACACACTCTGATAGTGGAATCCCTCCTGCGGACCTAGAATATTCTGACAGCAGGTAGAGTCCCCTGCAATCAGAATACATTAATACAATGCCTTCTACAGCCAGTGGCACTGACTGAGCGAAAAAAATAAAAAAAAATAAAAAACACACAACAGGCTGGTTGTACAGAAGTCGATCAAGAGACAACCCGCTGCCCATAGATGGGTCAAAATTCAACCAGGCTGAACTTCGATCCATCTATAGCTGGCTTAAGGGACTGGACACTTCAAAGGAACTCTGGAATTGCAATCAACCATTCTGCTGACCATTACTTAGCAGATAACCAATAATGAGGGATTTAAGCTGTAAATAACTGAATGCTTTAGCAGAAGATCTGGAACAGAACACAGTAGTATGTAAGGAGTTATCTGAATGTCTGTTGGCGGTAAACATCTAGAAGGGTTATAAGCCCTTCCCATTGAAGGTATTGGAACCACTTTGCCATGCTTAGAAACTCAGTGTATTTAGACCCATTAGGAGTACATGCAACGAACCCAGGGCTAACTGATGTCATAAAAGCCGTTTAGGCCTGATCAATACCAATAGCTATCCTAGTTGACCAGCAAAAAAGACCCAATTTTCAATTCAAAGCTTCAAAATCTATACAGAATTCATAAAATTAGGCATAATCAAGTTACACTTCTATTGATTAAATATTTGAACATGGAAGAAAATGATGATCAAGATCAATACATAACCTATACAAGAGGGAAAATAGCCACCCCCCCCCCCCCTGTGTGACCTGTCTGAGGCATATCATGTTTAGTACCTCTGAATGCCAATTGCATGCGGGTTACTGGGTCAGGACATGTGGTATACTCAAAATATTATTAAATTTGGAAAACTGTATCTGAGGGAGGGACAGCTGAATGATCATAAAGACTGACATCCCATCACTTTTCATTGGTAAGGTCATTTCTGTCAACACCCTCCTCAGGGACCAGAAAAGAGAGACTACATTAGCAGTCTTAAGCGCTCCCTTACCAGTAAACAAGGAACATTAGACCAAATTTATCAGAGCAACTGATCCATGTTGTCCATTGACTGGACTTTTCGAAACTCACAGAACCATGGCTTCAAGTATTTTCTTTCTAAGACCTCTTTCAAACAGAGGGCGTTTTGCAGGCGCTATAAGGTTAAAAAAAGCGCCTGCAAAGCTCCCTAAAAAAAAGATGCTCAATTCACTCCAGTGTGAAAGCCCGAGGCTAGTGGCCAAAAAGCACCGCTAAAAACCATCGACACTCGGGGCGGCACAGTGTGAAAGGACTCTTAAACTCTTTTTGTTTTTCTGTTGCATAATTGTCTTGTTTTCCTTTGTAATGCCCTTTTTCTGTTTGCACCGTTTTTGCCCGTTTTTTTTTTTATTAAACATCTCAAGATAATATGGTCTCCAATAAACTAAGCCAGAACTTACAGAATCCCTGTCTATTTCAAGGGCATTACTATATGGCAAATCTCTGGATATTCCTGTCTGTAGTGGCAGTGGGGCATCACAGACATTTATTAAAATTCATAATTGTTATTGTGAACATTTCATATTTACAATGAAATATCTGGTAGCAAATGATCTGGGGCCTAACAGGTTAATTGCATTGGTAACCAAACCCAGTGATGATCGCTCTCAGTCTGCGGTCTCACAAGCTGGGAAAAGTTTGTGCAAGTGAGGCCAAGAGTGTCATTGTCCTGTATCATCGATGGCATGGTATGGCCAGCTATTCATACCAAGTTGATGAAGGTGGCCAGGATCTGCCACTGTCACAGCCCTAGTACATTTCCAACACTAAAACTGCTGTTTTTTTTTTATTTTATTTTTAGACAGTTCACAGTAGCTTAAATTCATACATTTTCCAGACTTCTGGTACAGGTATACACCACAAACAATTGTTTGTTTCAGTCTAGCCAAGGTTTAAGTGCACATCATACATTTTAAGTTAATATCCTGCCTAACGGTAGCCATCAAGGTGTCTGCTATTATTTAAAAAAAAAAATGGCAGTTGGGCAGGGCTCCATAATGGAAGGTGAGGGGGGAAAAACTGAAGGGGTAGGTTTACTGCTGTCTTTGTGCCTGTTGAAGATTGTATGTTCAATTCCTGTCTGGAAGATACCATTGTCAGGACAGGAAGTGAGGGGAACTCTCCCAGGAAGGCCTCAGACAAAAACAAAAAACCTATAATATACTTCATACTTTAAATCTCGGTTTGATTTAGGACACCTTCCATGGAAATTCTCATCTCCTAAAACCCCTCAGTCTACAGCTATTTGGGGAACTGAAGTCCGACAACAAAAGTACTATTGTCTCCATAACATATAATAATAGTTGCAGACTGTGCAGATTTTTTGATGCAAGCATCATGTGTACCATGCTCAAATCTGAAAGAAACAAGCAGACTTAATTTTGTTTGATCTATGGAAGGTGGATGTGCTTACAATTCTAAGAACCATGTATTTTTTGATGATAACAATGTTTGCTTCTCTTAAGGCACAAAAGAAGACAAAGGCTTCTGGATCACATTCACTTTTTTCTGAAATGTATGCAGCCACTTGTATAAAACGTAGCAATGTGTTGTCCAGAGCAACAAATCAGATTTTCCTTATCTTGTCTGGAAATGCAGACAAGTTCATATGTGAAGCTTTTTGTGCCCTTTGATCACATTCAAGCTTTCTCCAGCATCATCAGCATGAATTTCACAAAGAGCTTGTACGGGTTTCCCTTATCGCCCAAGGGTGTATCCTATATTATAGTGAGAGTCCACACCTCACAGGTAAAATACTTACACTGCAAGAGCAGAGAAATAAGTAGAGCCGTAGTATTATCACTGCACACCAGCCTCTCTTCTGCAAGGTCCCTCTTGATCTGCATAGCAAAAAGGTACCTAAAGCAAACAGAATATAGGTGATTACACAGTCATGTAAAAGGACAGGAAAATATATTGCACATCAATTTTTCTAAGATCTAACCTTGTGTACTCCTCCTGCAGCTGACCAGGGTCAGGGGGAAAAAACTTCACAGCCAGACGCATTTTGGCATTTTTCGGTTCTGTAAACACATAAAATTATTTGGTTTCATAGACGTTATAAAGAATCTGTGCACAAAAATCTACGTCTTGTGACAATGAAGCAGTGATGACCTTACAATATATCTCCACAGAAAGCACAATAGATTATGTATCATTATTTGGAAACATCTTAACCAAACTGAAATAAAAAAATGGGCTTGAATTAAAGTGGAATTCCAGGCTAGATCTAACCAAGTTTAAAACAGCTCTCACCCCCTCCTATTTATTCTAACTATCCTGTAGAAGGAAGATGCATATACTTGTCTATTCTAAGGTCACTCCAGTCCAGTCACATGATCAGCGGCCGGCTTCGGGGGAAACAAAGGACAGCCAACAACGAATTCCCCCTTGTAAAGGGCCGTACACATGGACAGAATATCAGCCAGTTCAATAGAAACCAGCTGACATTCAGACCGTGTGTACAGCAGCCGGTCCATCTTCTGTCGAAGGGGCATGACCAAAAAAAGTCTGCTGATCGGCATCCAATCAGCGCTGTCAGCCAATGGCTACTAATAAAGAAAACCCACCATTCTTTCTGCACCTGCTGACTGCTCTCGAGAATTAAAAATTCAGAAAACGTCATCTCTGATAGCAGTTAGGGATGGGAATAGGCTCTTCTTTGATTAATTCAGCTATGTGAGTGTAATTAAGAATGCTCCTAGTTATGGAGGGTTAGGGCCCAAGGGGTAGTGCCAGCTCGCCACTATATAACGTATTTACTTTAAATAACTTCAAGAGGCTTAGTTCATAATGGCAAAGGTAACTGAAAAGGGTCGGATGAAAACAGCTTGTGCCTCTGCATTAGAGAACCAGAAAAATTAATAAGCGCATGTATTGTTGCAGAAAAAACAAAAACATATGCATTTATTATTTTTTCTAGCAGGAGCCTGGAAAGCATTGCACCCGTGATCAAGGGTACAATGCCAGGCTTCTGCAGACCAGCCCTGCAGCTTTCTGCTCGTACCATCATACAGGTCATCTGTTTGACTGCTGCAGGGCTTTTGAATGACCTATGAGAGTCATCACCAGTGTCACTGCAGTTCATTGATACGGCAAATACGGGTGGAAATGTTTCATCTTCCAAAAGTTGAACTTATCCTTTAAAGTATATGTGAAGCCTTACCTTGTAAAACAACCCATTCAATTTAAAATAGAAATACATACAAAGCAAGACACACACACACACACACACACACACACACAACTAAATGGTCATCTGACTTCAGTTATCAGCTGTGTAAGGGACTCAGAGAGCTGGGGGTTTAGACTGCAGGGAGGCATGTTAGCAGGCGGCAGAGAAACAGCAGAACACTGATCTTTCCAGTGAAGAGCTGTACAGAGGTGTGTGACCACTGGAATACAAGTAGGATGTGCTGCCAGGTAGAATGCAAAGAAGAAAAAGGGACTACACTGGGACGGATGTGATTTAATGCATAGTGTTGTCAGTTTGAAATGTGAAAGCAGGGGGGACAGGCAGGAACACCAAGTATTTCACATAAAGGAAGCAATGCAAAAAGAACAGCATAACTTTTCAAACAAGTACATGGGAACACAGACACATATCAGAAAAATTAAATGTTGTGGTTACATGCTCACTGGCCTATTAAAGTCGTTTCAAAGGCAGGAGTTTTTTTATACATATACATTCTATGCATTAAGATAAAAAGCCTATGTGAAGCAGCCACCCCCCCCCCCCTCATACTTACCTGAGCCCCATCTCCATCCAGCGATGTTGCACGAGAGTCTTGGCTGTCTGGGACTCTCCCTCCTGATTGGTGGCTGACAAACAGCAGCGAGTGCCATTGGCTCCTCCTCAAAGTCAGTGGGCCAATAGAGAGAGAGAGAGAGAGAGAGAGAGAGAGAGAGAGAGAGAGAGAGAGAGAGAGAGAGAGAGAGAGAGAGAGAGAGAGAGAGAGAGAGAGAGAGAGAGAGAGAGAGAGAGAGAGAGAGAGAGAGAGAGAGAGAGAGAGAGAGAGAGAGAGAGGGGGGGGGGGGGGGCTAGCCGCGGCTCCATGTCTGAATGAACACACAGAGCATTGGCTTGGCTCAAGTGCAACATAGCAAGCTGCCAGGAGCACCAGCAAAGGGCCAGAGAAGAGGATCTGGGCTGCTCTGTGCAAAACCCCTTCACAGATCAGGTAAGTATGACATTGTTATTTTTTTTAAAAAAGGAGGAGAGTTTAATATCACTTTAAACTAACCCGACTGTTCATAAAAACAAAAATCAGAGCCAATGAATATAGCAACCAATTGTGACCCTTTATGCAGAACAAAATATACAGGATGAGTTCTAACATTGATCACAGGCTTTCTTTTTAAAGTACAGTGCATCCAGAGAGTATTCACAGCGCTTTACTTTTTCCACATGTTATGTTACAGCCTGTTATTCCAAAATTTATTAAATTCATTATTTTCCTCAAAAAATTCTACAAACAATACCCAATGACGAGAAAGAAGTTTGTTTGAAATCTTTGCAAATGAATAAAAAAAAATCCCATGTACATAAGTATTTACAGCCTGGGGCAGATCCACAAAGCGAGTACGCCGGCGTATCTACTGATACGCCGGCGTACTTTCAAATTTCCTGCGTCGTATCTTTGTTTTGAATCCTCAAAACATACGACAGCATCTGGGTTAGAACCGACAGGCGTACGTCTTCGGATCTAAGATGCAATTCTTCGGCGTCCGCTGGGTGGCGTTCCCGTCGTAATCCGCGTCGAGTATGCAAATTAGCTAATTCCCACGAACGTACGAGCGGCCGGCGCATTCTTTTACGTCGTCTCTAGTCGGCTTTTTCCGGCGTATAGTTAAAGCTGCCGTTTGGTGGCGTACTCAATGTCAAGTATGGCCGTCGTTCCCGCGTATAATTTTAAATTTTTTTTTTAGTTTGCGTAAGTCGTCCGTGAATCGGCTGGACGTAATTTACGTCCACGTCAAAACAATGACGTCCTTGCGACGTCATTTAGCGCAATGCACGGCGGGAAATTTAGGGACGGCGCATGCGCAGTTCGTTCAGTGCTGGAACGCGCTTCATTTAAATGAAACACGCCCCCATACTTGCCGATTTGAATTAGCCGCGGTTACGCCGCGAGAGATACACTGCGCCGCCGTAACTTACGGCGCAAATTCTTTCAGGATTCAAACCAAAAAAAGTAAGTTACGGCGGCGTAGCGTATCTCAGATACGCTGCGTCAGGGCAGATCTTTGTGGATCTGCCCCCCTATGCTCAATACTTTGTTGAAGAACTTTTGGCACCAATTACAGCCTCAAGTCTTTGAGTCCAGAGTGCTCTGGAGCAGGTTTTAATCAAGGATGTCTCTGTACATTGCTTCATCTTTATCTCGATCCTGACTAGTCTCCCAGTTCCTGATTGCTAAAAAAACATCCCCACAGCATGATGCTGCCACCACCATGCCTCACTTGTAGGGATGGTATTGGCCAGGTGATGAGCAGTGCCTGGTTTCCTCCAGAAATGACGATTGCCATTCAGGCAAAAGAGTTCAATCTTTGATTCATCAGACCAGAGGATTTTGTTGTTCATGGTCTGAGAGTCCTTTCTTTTGGCAAACTCCAGGTTGAGCTGACATGTGCTTTTTATTGGCTTCTGTCTGGCCACTCCACCATATAGGCCTGATCGGTTGAGAGCTTCAAAAGATGGTTGCTCTTCTAGAAGGTTCTCCTCTCTCCACAGAGAAATGCTGGAGCTCAGGTCAGAGTGACCATTGGGTTCTTGGTCACCTCCCTAAGGCCCTTCTCCCCCGATCACTCAGATTGGCTGGGCGGCCTGGTCTGGGAAGAGTCCTGATGGTTCCAAACTTCTTCTATTCAAGGATGATGGAGGCCACTGTGCTCATTGGGACCTTCAATGCTACAGAAATGTCTCTGTACCCTTCCCCAGATCTGTGCCCCGATACTCAGAGGTCTACAGGCAATTCCTTGGACTTCATGGCTTGATTTATGCAACAAATCTGATATGCACCATTAACTGTGGGACCTTATTGTTATACCTGAAGGGTTCCACATGTATTGGCACTTTAAGGCCGGCTCCACTCAGCAGTGATGACAAGGCTCAAGGGGCATAGTAGCCAGGGCAGGACTTAGGGTGGTGGGGGCCCCTGGGCTTGAGTGTTGAAGGGGCCCCCTGGAGCCGAGAATTGGGGGGGATCGAAGTTGTTGAGCGGGGGGGGGGGCGAATTGAAGTTGTTGAGCGGGGGGGAGCGCATTAAAGTTGTTGAGCGGGGGGGGGATTTTGCAGTTGTTGAGGGGGGGAGTGCCTCTCACCTGTGCCAACAGCCGGGGCCACAGACTGTCATTAGCCCGGCTCTCGGCTTTCTTCCCTTCAGCAGCCACAGTCCTCCACACACCACTCCGGTTCCTCCTGCTTCCGTGCTGCCTCCTCTTGCAGTGCGGGAAAATTAACCCTTTTGCGGGACTGCGGGAAGAAGCTGTCTGTGCAGGAAAGTCCCACAGAATCCGTGCGTGTTGGGAGGTATGCGCAGGGCCGCCATCAGGAATTTTGGGGCCCCTTGCACAGCTTAAGGCATGGGCCCCCTGAAGCAGAGAACCTAGGGGGGGTGGGGGTGCTGCCGCCTGAAATTGAGAAGCGTGGGGGCTGCCGCAAATTGAGAAGCTGGGGGGCCTTTACAAAAAAAAGAAGAAATAAAGAAGAAAACAAATATATATAAATATATGTAGCCATCCGGGGCCCTGGGGACCTCTGGGCCTTTTAATAAAAAGAAAAAATAAACCTCTGGGCCCTTTAATAATAATAAAAAAAAAATACATTTATAAAAAATACATAAAAAAAGGGAGGTTGCCAAACCCGGGGGCCCTGGGGACCTCTGGGCCCCTGGGAACCTCTGGGCCTTTTAATAAAAAATAAAAAAATAAACAAAAATAAAAAAATAAACATTTATAAAAAAAATAAAAAAGGGGGGGTTGCCACATGGGGCCCTGGGGACCTCTGAGCCCTTTAATAAAAAAAAATATATATATATATAAAAAAAAATGTAATTTTTTTTATAAAAAAATAAAAAAGGTGGGTTGCCATCCGGGCGCCCTGGAGACCCCTGGGCCCTTTAATAATAATAATAATAAAATATATATATATATATATATATATATATATATATACACATATATATATATTATATATATAAAAATAAAAAATATATAAAAATTTTTTTTTTTTACAAAAAATAAATAAAAAAAAGGGGGGTTGCCATCCGGGGCCCTGGAGACCCCTGGGCCCTTTAATAATAATAATAAAAAAAAAAAAATATATATATATATATATATATATATATATATATATATATATATATATATATATATATATATATATTATATAAATAAAAAATATATAAAAAAAAACATTTTTTTTACAAAAAATAAATAAAAAAAAGGGGGGTTGCCGTCCGGGGCCCTGGGGACCTCCGGACCCCTAAAAAAAAAAAAAAAAAAAAAAAAAAAATTTTTTTTTTTTTTTTTTTTTTAAAGGGGGCCCCCTATTGGGTGGGGCCCCTGGGCTTGAGCCCAGTCAAGGCCAATGGTAAGTCCGGCCCTGATAGTAGCCATCTAAGAGAGAGCACATATAAAGGAGCCGATAAGATGTACTGTCCTGAGATGCATGTTGCAGTGTACAGATGACCTGAAATAAACATCCATTGTACCAGACCAGAGTCTTGTGTCTCTCACAACACAGAGGATATAACATTTATATAGACAGGTGTGTGCCTTTCCAAATCACGTCCAATTAACTGAATTTACCACAAGTGGATGCCAATCAAGTTGGAGAAACATCTCAAGGATGATCAGTGGATACAGAATGCACCTGAGCTCAATTTTGAGTGTCATGGCAAAGGCTGTGAATACTTATGTACATGTGATTTTTTTTTCATTCTTTATTTTTAATAATTTTTCAAAGATTTCAAAACAAACTTCTTTCACTTTGTCATTATGGGGTATTGTTTGTAGAATTTTGTGGAAAATAATGAATTTAATCCATTTTGGATTAAGGCCCCTTTCACACTGGGGCGGGAGGTTCGCTGACGGTATAGCGGCACTATACCGTCAGAATTGCCGCGGTATTCGGCCGCTAACAGTGCAGTTGTAACCATCGCTAGCGGCGAAAAAAGGGTTAATACTGCCAGCAATGTGCCTCTTGCAGAGGCGCATTGCCGGTGGTATAGCCACCGTGTCCCATTGTTTTCAATGGGAAGGAGCGGTTGAGATGCAGCTAGCAGGACTTTTGGAGCGGTCCTGCTAGCGCACCACCTCAGGACTTTCACACTAAGACTACAGGGCAGGAGTTTTTCAGGCGGTATTTAGGCGCTATTTTTAGCGCTAAACAGCCTGAAAAACTCCTCAGTGTGAAAGGGGCCTAAGGCTGTAACACACACACACACACACACAAACACACACACACCCCTAGGCTTTAATTTAACTATTTTCAAACACTTTTTTTTTTATATTAAGAGTTGGAAAGTAAAATTTTGTAACACAATCCTTCCCCATCAATCACGTACAGCTATATTGGCATTACAAAGGTTTATGAAAGTTGTGACAAATCAACCCACCCATCAAACAAAACAATAACAATACTTACTGCGCAGCTGCTTGCATACAAATTTTAGAGGCTCCAACCACACCTAAAATAGAAAAGCATTGGAGAGTTTGCTTTTTATGGGCATTGACAGAGCTATATTGTAATAATTAAAAACAGAATATCATGGGTGGATGTTCTTATGCAGAGTCTCTCACTTGCTACTACTAATTATGTAAAACACATACCAAACTTCAGCACAAAAATGACAATTCATGGACACAATTTTAAAAAAAAATGTTTTAAGTAGAAAGGTTTTAAAGCCCTACTCCCCCATTTAACCCAACGTTTTATAATCACTTTAGGTCAAGAAACAAAAAAAAAAAAAAAAGGCATGATGAGCTAGTATGCATCAAGAAATACTTACCTTAGAAAGATGCCCTGCAGTACCGCCCACACTCCGCTCCCTCGGCCGACATCTTTCACTGGAGTTACTTCTGGGTTCTCAGGCACTGGCGCTGTGAATGGCCAGAGCCGCGATGGCGTCGGCAGCGGTGCATATAGTGACCATCTCCTAAACTGTGCAAGTTTAGGACATATTTACAGTACCTACGGGTAAGCCTTATTATAGGCTTGCCTGTAGGTACAAGTGGTGTAACAGAGTTTACAACCACTTTAAAAGATAAAAAAATAAAAAGAACACTAGCTAAATGTCCTATTTACTTATCTAAGGCCATGATCATGTGACATCACAGGCATTCTTTTATTTATTTTTTCTATTTACTCCATGGAAGGTATTCTGTAAGGTATGGAATAGTAAAACAAGTTGGAGCATAATACCCTAAAACTGTTCTGCCACAAGAACTGGGGCAATGGCATCCTGATCCAGTAGACCCAAGGAAGATTTGATGGAGATCTGCCAAGCTGTGAGGTGGCACAGTACGTTTGGAGGTGAAGACTGAGAAGGCGGCAGGAAAGGAAATTTAGGTTTTCAACCCTGGGAGATTACATCTCCAAAGCTTGGATGCAGGAGGCAATTTGTCCAAGCGTCTGCAAAGGTTAATAAACGTCTCCCTACCTTGGAAAGTGCAAGCACACCTTCACATCGAAGAGACCTTCTTTGATGTTTTGGAAGACTGAGTGCTGGACCTTGCAGATGGACTGGGAACTAGGCTGTAAGAAGTTTACCCACACATACAATGTATGTTGCCAAACGCTATAGTGCTGCATGGAAATTTGGTCTAATGTGCATGGGCGGGTAAATACACAGATGCAGAGAAGTACAAAAGTTTCACAAGTACAGGGGCTTAAAGCCACTCACTTCCATGCCTGGCTGCATTGCCCTACCTGCGGGCATTTTAAATCATTCTTCACATACAAAAATGCCAGCCAGCTACAATTGCTATTGTAGCAAAATATCACATATGTTCCCTCAGTATTTAAACAGAGGAAATCTTAATCCAGCATAATCCTGCTAGGTACTTGCAACAGTGAGTTGCAGAGATGGGTAAAGGAAAATTTCCTCAGCCCCAGATGGATAACGCCATAGGGACTCCCCAGACATGCTGGTCTGATCTCCAAGGAGGAGTACTGAGTAAACTCCAGGTCTGCTGCAGAGAGAACACTGTAGACCATAAACTGGGAACCTTGGACAACCTGAGAGTTTTCCAGGATATTCATATCAAGCTTGAATCTACCAGTAGCTGTAGATGATACATTTTGAGCTGTCTAAAGCTGGATACACACTATACAATTTTCTTTAGATTTTTTCCTTTTGGGTTACCAAAACCATATAACATGAGGTCAAACCTAAACACTTTCAATTTGTATGCAAATCAGGTAGGCCCTTGCAATACATGGGTAAAGGTAAATCTAAAGGAAATCAAAAAAACAAAAGTTGTATAGTGTGTATCCAGCTATAGAAAGAAGACCAATTTAGAAAACACGAAAAATCAGCGTTTGCTGACTAACTTAAAATATGTGGAAAAATTCCACCAGCAACACTTACAAATCAACACCGCTGGAAACAAAGAACAGTAGAGCTGAAGAAAGCATGTCTACTCTCTTAAAGTGGAGGTTCACCCTATAAAAAAAATTCTAACATTATATCCAGCCCAGTTCTGCAAATAAAATGACACTTACCTTTTTTTTTTTTTTTTCCCCTGTAGATATCGTTTAGCCATAGAATTCACCGCGGCTTCTGGGTAGGGAATCCCGCGGGAGTGGGCGTTCCTATTGACATGCCAATTGATTGACATGCTAAACGACAGCGCACACAGCGCACACAGCGCATCACAATTTCCCAAAGTAAGCTTGGGTCGGCTCGGTTCTATTCGGCGCCTGCGCACCAGCGCCGAGCCGAACTTCGTTCGGGAAGTCATGACGCGCTGTGTGCGCCGTCGTTTAGCATGCCAATTGATTGGCATGTCAATAGGAACGCCCACTCCCGCTGGATTCCCTACCCGGAAGCCGCAGTGAATTCTATGGCTAAACGATATCTACAGGAAAAAAAAAAAGAAGGTCAGTGTCATTTTATTTGCAGAACTGGGCTGGATATAATGTTAGACATTTTTTATAGGGTGAACCTCCACTTTAAGTACACTAGCAAAAAAACTGAGGAAATCTGGCAGTGGGTGAGGGCATCCCAAGCTGGCTAACACTTTTGTTATTGTTAATAGTGCCAAATTATTCTGTAGGCAGCAGTATAACTTGACAGTCCCTCAATGGATGAGCAAGAAAACAGAGAACCTTATCAACAGCTGAAGGAAAGTAAAAATGGTAGCTCACATCTCAACAGAACAATATGTCAACTTTCAATATATTTTAGCATAGGTATATATTAGAATCATAAGCCTTTGGTTGCAGTTGCAGGCTAGATACAATTTCTTCCACAGGAACAGAAATCCAAACACATACTGACACATGGAAAATATTGACATAATTTCATTCCTACCATACGCTACACTTATAACTGGTTGGAGATTAACACCACAGACCATACTGGAAAAGTATGTGCTGCCCAGAATGGAAAAAAAAAATATGGCAGTCAGCTGAATTATAACTTTTTCAAAAAGAATTTCCACATCAGATAAACCAAATGCTCAGATACTAAATTATATTTTTTATCCACCCAACATTTAACCAATTAAACATGTCACATGAGCTGCGTTACTCTGGATTTAGGAACATTGTGCTTAGAACTGTAGCGCCAACAAAAAGCTTAGCAACTGAGTGGAGCAAAATGATCCGCATGAGGATATACTGTATAGGTTACTGCCAAAAGACAAAATGTTTGCCAATTGTACATGTACTAGGGTTTTATGATGCACTCCAGCAAAAAGAACGTAGAGGTGGCTGAGAGAAGTCCATGCAAATTAACCAATGCGTTGAAAAAATGTATATATAGGAGGTGGAACCCTTAGGCTGATGCACAATATGTCTATTGCATTTAGCTTGCTTGCCCAGAGGCGATTAAATTCGCATGTGCTGCGCTATATAAGTTTTCATTCATTCATTCATTCATTCATTCATACCTGCACTGCACTTCTGAGTTGCCATGCATTGACATCCAATTGTTTAATGCACTGTATTGATGTCCAGGTTTATGTTTACAGCAGGCACCAAAATACACCATTTTCTTTCCATAAAGTATATGTAAACATTTACCTTGTAAAACAACCCATTCGGTTTAAAAAAATAAAATGGGCAATATAATATATATATATATATATATATATATATATATATATATATATATATATATATATATATATATATATATATAAAAAAAAAAAGGAGGGGGGTTATAAAGTGATCAGCAGAACTCCGATTATTGGGAGGACAGCAGGCAGAGTTCTCAGCACAGCCAGAAAATCGACCACGCTGTGCTCTCATTCCGAGTGTGGTCAGTTTTTAATAGGAAAGCAAAGGGACTGGCAGGAATTTACACAAAAGAAGCAATACAAAGAGAACAGGATAATAATTTTTCCTACAGGTACTGTACATAGTACAGCAGGTACATATCAAGAATATGAAATGTTGGGTTTATGTATTCTTTACCATGCATAGAAGCACGCTTTGATGTGTTGCAACCTGTTACAGTGTGCTGTGCTTTACTGCAGTATTACATTTTCACAAAAAGCCCATACATTGGTTTGAACAAAGCCTTTTGGAAACAACGTATATTGGCTTGTTATAACACTGGGTCCACGTTGAACAATGCATATCAATGCATGTGGTGTACATGAGCCCTCATGTTAAAGACCCTAGAAAACGTCACTACATTGATAAGTCCGCTCTGAACATTCTTCCAACTATATGCTTGATGACCACTTTCAGCTAGTGTTAGGCAGCCTTATATAATTAAATATTTTGGGTGATTACAGTAACTAAATTGAAGCATTATTTCAAAACTTCTAAACACATCATTAAGCCGCATTTTAATATATTTGCCTGGAGTGGTTTATTTATTTCCCTACTTTCTGTTGCTACACAAGTTCATGTTTTTTTCAATTATGTTTTACCATTAAAATCCCAAAAGCACCATTTGGCCTCCATGCAATTAGTAAAAATATTTTTTATTTATTTTAGCCTGTGATATAAAACAGTATTACCATATTCATGAGACTGTATCCAAGAAACAGCTTTGTGCTGCATCACTTCTGACAAGATTTGGGGACAGGGAGGATCTCCAGCATACAGCCTGTGATTGACAGCCTCAGCTTTTTTTGAGAGATGTGTGTGAAAGTGGGTGTGTCCCTTGCCTCCAATCAGCTCTCACCGAGTTTTGCAGAGTGTAACTTCGGCTCCATATCCCCATTTTCTGAATTCTAAGCCTAGGTTCACATTGGAGCGATTTGTCATGCGATTTAAAAGATCAAATCGCATAACAAGTCGCAGCCTATTGGCAGCAATGGCACTGTTCCAATCGGTGCAACACCGATTTTGTGGCATGGCACCGATTTGGAAAAGTAGTTCCTACACTTCTTGTGCAGATTTCAGGTGCGACTTACTAGACATCTGTGTATAAAGCCACATGGATGTCTATCAAGTAGCACCTGAAATTGCCCTGACCTTGCTACTTTGAAATTGCGCTACTTCAAGTGAAGTAGCATGATTTCAAAGTAGCATCAATGTGAACCGGGGCTTACACAAAATTTAAAAAACTGGACTTGACAGATGTAGAGAAGACAGCAGATAGACAGATACAACTTATGTAGAAGGATTTGTGTCATCTCTGTGCATCATGTGAGGCAAATCAGTTCACTGGGTATATGGAAGGGTAACAAACACTTTAAAAAATAAAACTGTCACAAAGTAAAAATAGGTGGCTTAAACATGTAACAATAAGTTATTGAATTGTGACGAATTTACAAAATGAAAAATGCAAATAAATCTAGTCACATAAAATAAACAAAGTACAGTTGTGGCCTAAATACAAATCACACAAGTAGGCACTAACATTTTCGTAAACCAAAAATATTAATTTAAGCAACAATCCACAAATAAATAATGATATAAATAGAGTTGAGAATGTAAAGTGAAACATAGTAGCGTTACATACCCACTGTGACTGTGCCGTCTGGAACTCAATACCAAAATAGTCCGTCTCCACCACATTCAGATGCAAGAACACTTGGCATAACAATGCTTGGCCCACGGTCTTCGGCTGCACAAGACAAAAAGATTTTTTGTAAAAACACAGATAGGACCAGAAATGCCTTTTAAAAGAAAACCCATCTACATTTAGAAGCGGATACACTATAAAATTAATTTTCATATTGTAAGCAGCTATACATTTACAAAAAGTTCAACATTTCTCCCTCCCTGCATCCATAGCAACAATGCACTCTGTAAATATAACCTCCCAATCCCTCGATAGCAGCTGGGAATTCTGTTTAAGAATCCATTTTATCTTCAGAAATCTGGACACAGACATTATCCACCTCCTGCTCAGAGTTATTTTTATTTTATTGGGATGGCCTCCCAATGTCTTATGCTATGACAGTGAACGGTTAGACAACAGAATAAAATAGAATCAGCTGGCAAAAGACAGATGATGTCATTGCATCTGGATGGACAGAACACAAAAGGCAAAACCAGCTTAACGCCCATAAATAACAAAGCCATAGATATTGGTTCAACTAGTTCCCGACTGTCCGCCACAGTTGTGCTCTCCTGGGCGAGTCGCCGTCACTGTACGTCCCCACGGCGATCATATTAGTTCCAGAACCAATCAGTCTCCAGGCCCAGGCCAATGATTTCTGGCCTGGACCTGGTGATCGGTTCTGGCGAATGAGAGACTATCCTCTGCCTGTGTAATGTAAACACAGGCTGAGGAAGCAACGTCATCTCCCCTCGGGGAGCCCTTTTCGGTTCCAGGGCGAGGAGGAGAGGACATCTCACTGAGTACACACCACTACACTGACACCAGCACACCTTTCACCCCCCAGTTAACCCTTTCACTCCCTGTCACAGTGCCACCAAGTGCAGTTTTCAGATTTTTCACTTATCGCTGTACTGGTGTGACACTAATCAGTGTTAAAGCAGCCGGTAGTAGGCCCATGTAGGTTTAGTGTATCCCCCATTAACCCCCTAATAAAGGTTTAACCCTCCGATAACCCCCCAGTAAACCCTTTCACCCCGTTACCAGAGTCACTAGTATAGTGTATAGATCTCTCTTCTGATCACTGTATTTGGTGTCACAGGTGATGCTAGTTAGGGTCACCATCAGTATTTTATAGCGTCAGAGTACGCACCATATATTACCTAAGGATTAACACCCTGATCGCCTATCCCCCCCCCCCCCCCAGTTAATCCTTTCTCCCCAACACAGGTATAGTGTACAGATATTTTTTCTGATCGTATTAGTGCCACGGGGTGACATCATTTAGGTTTCAGTGCCAGTTAGGGTCAGAGTCAATCCCAGGCAGCGTCAGATTAGTGCCAGTAGCGCTAACACACACACACACACACACACACACACACACACACACACACACAATACACCTCCCTTACTAGTATAGTGTTTGAACGGATCAACATCTTTGAACTGATCACAACTATATTAGCGTCCCCAGTGTTCCCAAAAACACAGCGTTAGCAGGATCAGCCCAGATACCTGCCAGCGCCTGCGCCCAGCCCACCCAAGTGCAGTATCAGTAGAAAACACAGTGGCGGTCATATTGGTCCACTAACCCAATTCATCATATACCCGTGTTCTCTACTTCCATGGCCAGGACTAGATACGAGCAGATCTTGCGATTCATGCACTTTAATGACAATCAGGTGTAACCCTCAATACGATCAGCTCCACAAAATTCGCCCCCTCGTAAACCACTCCAACCAACAGTTGGCAGTCTTGTTTATTCCCTGTCAAGCTGTCTGCGTCCCTGATTACATTTTCTAACCGCCTTTCTTTGAAACAGTATCTCACCAGCAAGCTTGCCACATATGGGGTCAAGATGTATAAGCTCTGTGACAGGGCAACAGGCTATACATATAGTTTTATGGTTTCGTTCTTCCTGTGATGTCATAGCGCTAGAGAATACGTACAAAAGTTATGTCCGGATGGTTACACCCCAGTTAGAATAGCAAAATACCTTCCTATGTATCCAGCGTTGTTTTAGGGGTTGTTCTGATTTGGGCGATATCAAGCACATATAGTGGACGTGCCCCAAAGTTAAAAGGCTGTGGATTTGGGTGTACACGTTGGTCAATACGCTCTTCCATTCTAATATATGCAAGGACCCGTGGGAAGCTCTACTTCATAAACCTATCTTAGAATTAACAAAACGACAACGCGTCTTGGCAACACACATTTTTATGGCTACTAAACAAACCATTGTGAAGGCGTGGAAAACACTCTCCTCTCTTTTGAGGTGGTGAAGCAATGGGTGCATGGTACTCTGACGACCGAAAAGCTTACGGCCATACTCGCGGATAATAGGGACAAAGTCCATAAGATTTGGCAACCCTGGCTGGACCAGTTTCCAGCGATGACACCACCTTGCCACTTTTTAGACCTATAGGAAATTGTAACAAGCCTGCCGTTGCTGGCCTTGGATCCCCTGGGACGGGCTTACTTTCTTCTCCGCACTTACTTTTTCCTTTCTTTCCTACTCTTTCCCTCTTTTCTTTTTTCCTTTATTTCTTATTTTTGGTTATTTACTGCCGAATAACAGTACGCAGAGTCTGGTAATCGCTCTCTGGGCAAATTTTTGGGGTATTTTTTTCACTACCTCTTTATAGTTTTCTGGGCCTCTGGGTAGGCGTGAAACCCTCTTGCACATCATGAGGCTTATGGGATAATCTCTCTCTCTCAATCTATTATTATAAATACACATACATACACACACATACTTATTTTTAGGTCCCGGAGAGGACCCCTGGACTTTATTTTATATACAAACATAGGCCAATCTCAGGTATCGTATGGTATTTGTTATAAGGTACCGGAGCATCCTCATCTGGTTACTTTTTTGTCAAGACATAATGACATTTAAAAGCAAAATCGAAGGATGAGGTAAGTGAAGGAGGACTGCAGTAAGGTAAAGGAAGCCATTTAGGGAAAAAAAATGTACCTTTACAACCCCTTTAAAAGAATTGAACCTAAAAAGCAAAATGTTATGTGTGGCAGAAAACCAACACTGCACATCACCCTAAACATACCATCATTAACGTGAAACATGGTGGTGGTAGCATCATGTATTGGGGGATGCTTTTTCTTCAGCAGGGAAGTTGATCACAGTTGATGGGAAGATGGATGGAGCCAAATACAGGGCAAATCTTAGAAGAAAACCTGTTAGAGTCTTCAAAAGACTTAAGACTGAGGTGGAGGTTCACCTTCCAGCAGGACAACGACCCTAAACATACAGCCAGAGCTGCAATGGAATGTTTTAAATCAAAGCATATTCATGTGTTAGAATTGCCCAGTCAAAGTCCAGACCTAAATCCAATCGAGAATCTGTGGCAAGACTTGAAAAGATATTGTTCACAAACGCTCTCCATCAAATCTGACAGAGCTTGAGGTATTTCACAAAGAAGAAAAGGGCAAAAATGTCACTCTCTAGATGTGCAAAACTGGTAGCGACATACCCAAAAAAACTTGAAGCTTAAATTGCAGGGGGGGGGGGGGTGAATACAAATGCATGCCACACTTTTCACATATTTGTAAAAAACAAAACAAAAAAAAAAAACATTACAGGGTCGCAAAGTGGCTCTTCTGTGCAGTATTGCGTATCTAGTATGAAGGAAAAAAGCTGGGACAGCCGCACTCCAAAAAAACTCCTCCTTTAATTAAAAATCACAAAATACATGCCACAGCAAAAAACAGCACAACAAAAGAAAAGCTATAATATATAAGCTTTTCTTTTGTTGTGCTGTTTTTTGCTGTGGCATGTATTTTTGTGATTTTTAATTAAAGGAGGAGTTTTTTTGGAGTGCGGCTGTCCCAGCTTTTTTCCTTCATCCTAACCTGCATTTTGATTGCACTGCCTGCACCCTTGGCTCGGACCACAGGAATCAGATTACCTGGTTCTCTTTGAGCGGTTACCCACTCTCTCATTGCGTATCTAGTAGGTGATCTGGCACTTCTGGGTAAGGGGTGCACGCTGCTTGTGCTGCGATTAGTCACAGCACAAGCCAATCAGCGGGTGCCGAATACATATTGGCCTAATTTTATTAATAAATTTGATTTTCTAATTTTTTTGGTTTATAGCACAAAAAAAAAAAAAAAAAAAAAACAGGAGGTGATAAAATACCACCAAAAGAAAGATCTGTGGGGGGGGGAGTGACTTGAATGTCATTTGTGTACAGCATTGCATGACCACGCAATTGTCATTTAAAGTAGCACAGTGAGATATAGCAAAAAATGCTCTGGTCGAAGAGAGTAAATCGTCTGGAAGTCAAGTGGTTGTTAACCTTGCGAAAATCACCTTTATGTGCCTACTGATCACATGAAGGTTCACTGCACTGGGTTTGCTTTGTTAAAAGAAAAAAAACTTGCTTGCTGGCTGTGTTGTGCAGCTTCAAACTGCAGGTCACGTGATCGATGTCAGCTCCACAGCGATGCACGGTGGGTGTGAAGAGTGTCAGGGCAGTACGTCAGAACCTGAAGCGATATTGCCACGGAGCTTTTGTGCTTCCATAGCAAATTGAACACAATCAGATTCAGGGCCCCCCTTCCTTTTCCCCATCCAAGATCAGAGACTGTCAGGGCTTCGTATTGATTACGGAAGATACAGGCATGTATCTTTGGCGTGATGGCGCAAGACGTAAACTGACCACGATAGCCTGAACCGGCTGCCTTGCTACTGTGGTCAGTATATTTGTAGGAGGAGCAGCACAGGCAGGATCAACCAGGTATACTAGAGCATCGGTAGTGGGAAATACAGTGCAAATATGAGAAATCGCATTTGTTTAATGCAATGTTTTTTATTTTTGACTTTACAAAAACTAAGATTACATACCTGAAAAGAATATACATTTTTATAATCCAGAGTTTACTGTCACTTTAATGCGTTTCTAAACCATTTATTTTTATCAGCCATCTATGGTCTTGGCTCCAAACTAAGTGTCAGCTCTGGGGAGCAGGGGATGCTGGAATATTTACAGTGCAGAGACAACCCTAGCTGTAATTTGCAGAAGGTATTCTGTATCTATAAATCTGAAAAACTAACCAATGAAACTTGAGAGGAAGGTCATAACTGTTTTGGCACCTTTAGATCTTTTGTAGCCAAAAAGGGACCTATGTAGACTTAGGAGAAAATGAAAGCTTTGGACTATTAACTGAAGCAGTCTTAGCATCTGGACACAATTCTTTCTGGAATTCAGAAAATTCCCCAACAAATGCAAATAACAGAATAAGCCTGTGAGACCAGAGAAATTCCATTGTGTTAACCCTATTATGTGCACTAAGACATCCTGCATCTCAATTAGAGTCTGCTTAAACTGGACTGTCCATTGAACACTGCACATCACTGATCCATTAATCAAATGCCAGACTGCATTCCAGTACTAACAGGAAACATCTTTACAAGTAATACCGTTTTGTTATAAAAGGATACACTCAAAGCCAGCCCCACAAACTGTAAACTATACCTTAAAGTGGATGTAAACCCAATTCATGAAATTTGAGCTGGACACATATCTGCAATGTTTTGTTATCTCTCTTCAAAGCACTATGTCCCGTAGCGGTCTCCTACACCGTTCTTCTGTTATCAGTCTGATAACTCCTGACAAGTTGTCCATCACATATGATAAAAGCAGCCAGGAGTTTTGTGTTGGGGGATGGGGCTATAAATAGATTAGCTGTGAAAGACTCTACCTATGAGGGAAGGGGGTGTGTGCCTTTCTCCTCCAAATCAGCCATCTTGGCTGTATGCTTAGGCTTCACTGCAGTGCTGACCAGGAAGAGAAAATCTCCTAAAATGATCTGAACTTTCTAAACCGTATATAAAGCTGAAGACAGCAGATATACATGCAAAACTTATGTAGGGAGATTTGTTTCATCTCTGTGTATCATCTGGGGTTGTTCACTTCACTAGGAATATGTGAAGGTTTACATCCACTTTACTTATCAGTGCCATTCTCTGCAGCACTGTATTGTGATCCTAGGCCGATGAGATGAAGCACCTTCAAGAGGTGTGTCCATGAGGCTCAAAGGAAGTGGAGGTGAAATGATGCTGGGCATCGTTCAACTTGGAAGAGAACTTAAAAGGGACACTAAAGGAAAGATTTTTTTTGTTTAAAAATAACAAACATGTTATACTTACCTCCGCTGTGCAGTTCGTTTTGAACAGAGTGGCCCGGATCCGTTTCTTCTGGGGTCCCTTGGCGGCTGTCTCTGCTCCTCCTCACAAAAGCTTTCCACGTTCATGCGCGTGCCCTCGCATGGTGGAAAGCTTTTGCGAGCGCGCTCCCGTGAAACAGCGGCGCCCATAGCCGCCGACTGTATCACACTCGGCCCCGCCCCCGGCATCCGCTGTGATTAACAGCAGCGCCAGCCAATGACTGCGCTGCTATCAATCCTCCCAGCCTAGCCAATCAACGGCCAGGCTGGAAACCGAACTTTCGAGTGGAGAGGTAAGTAAAACGGGGGCTGGGGGGGGGGGCCGTGCTATCAGATGTTTTTTTACCTTAATGCATAGGATGCATTAAGGTAAAAACACTTTTACCTTTAAAACCCCTTTAAGTTACGATACATGGTTAGATTTTTGGATGAAAGTTTACGATACATGGTTAGATTTTTGGATGAAAGTCTAACACTGTTAATTCCTGGTAGCTCATAAAGAGTGGATTACTCAAACGACTTGTGAAAGGATAAGATGTGAATATTGTCAGACAAACAGCACCTACAGCCAATCAGAGCCAGTGCCATGGTTGTTAGAATAGCCTGGCAGGAATTATTCATGCAGTTTGTGTGGGTGGAGGAATCTGTTCAACTTCTTTAGTTCAGCCTACAGGCTGACTGAATGAAATCTATTAGTGTATGGCCAGCTTAGAGAGCATAACTGGCCATACACAGTTTGAATCTCAGCCAGTTCCTGCTGAACTGATTCGAGCCATTAATGAGCAGGCTAATTGTACCAAGTTCAAATTTAAGCTTGGATACAACCAGCCTGCTGGATTCATTTGCGATTATCGCAAGCGGCTGCTATAGCCGCCAGCAATATTCACTGACTTCTCCCGGCAGGGATGGTTTCCCCTGCCCACACCCTTTGGTTGATCTATATACATTAAAAGTATTTTAACAAACTTTGCTGCAGATTCCTATCTCTTGTTGTTCAGATGAAATAGCGGTTTGTCTATGTCCACATGCTGCGTAAATCTGTATGTAAAATGGTTTTATAGTTATCAACCAGCTGCTGCACCTGCAGGGCTCTAATGAGGAAAGCTGCTGGGTCTGCATCCCTTTAGGCTAGCCATACATTATGCAATTCCTTGTACAACTTTCCTTTAGATTTACCAAAACCATGTAATATGGGAAGTCAAACCTAAACACTTTCAATTTGTAGGCAATCAAGCAGGCCCCTGTACTACATAGTTGAAGGTAAATCTAAAAGGAAAGTTGTACAAGAAAATTGTATAATGTATGGTCAGCTTTAGGCGTGATTTCCCTTTGATAGTATCGCACCAAAAATGAAATTTTTGTTGAAAGGGGTGCCAAAAATCTGACTTGTATCTTCTGTGCAGAATTCTGGAAAAAACAGTGAGCCAATCACACAAGCAGGAAATTACATTTCTGGGGGCGTTCTGTACACCACCTGTGTACAGAACACCCCCAGGTAGCCATATTGCATTGTCTTTTACAGAAGATTACAGCACTGCAGATTGAAAAGGAAAGGTCATTTTTGATAACATTCAAATACAATATGACTTGTGTCGCAATTGTATACACCGATATAATTATTTTTATATTATATATATATATATATATATATATATATATATATATATATATATATATATATATATATATATATATATTTTTTATATTTATTTACACACACACTCAGAGGATGACCCTGTAATGGACACAGGTGTCGTGAGGAGCAACCACAGCAAGTGGTAGGTTTTAGGAATCCGACACTTTAGGTCGCTTTAAAAGGTTCCTGCCTCCATAGCCCCCTCATCCTGCACAAAAATAAAAAAAGTATATAAAAGATTCTAGCCATTTCTATATAGTTTTTTTAATCTGGCAGAGTCATTTTCTCCTAACCTTTTGGAGATCCATGTCACATATCCCAAGAGGCTGCAGGAGCGAATACACAACGCATCCAGAGAGCAGCAGTTGCAGCAGGACTTGCTTGGAAGGTTTTATGAGAAGAACCCAGCAACATAGGTAAAAGGGGTGGGGTGAAAAAGTAGGAGGAAATGGAAATTACGCTATGATAAATTGTTATATTGCATTAAATTCTTCATCCAACTTCTGCACTTCAATACTCTAAAATTAAGGAAAAGAAGTGATAAAAAGTAAGGAAAATAATATTATCCTGATCCTTTCTAAAGCCTTGTACACACGATCGGAATTTCCGATGAAAAAAGTCAGATGGATTTTTTTCATTGGATATTCTGACCGTGTGTGGGCCACATTGGACTTTTTTCCGTCGGAGTTTAGAAATAGAACATGTTTTATCCTCTTCGGAAATTCCGATCGTCTGTGTGGAACTCCGACGGAGAAAAAACGCATGCTCAGAATCAAGTCGACGCATGCTCAGGAGCATTGAACTTCATTTTTCTCAGCTCGTCGTCGTGTTTTACGTCACCACGTTTTGGACGGTCGGAATTTGGTCTGACAGTGGGTATGCAAGACAGCTTGAACGGAATTCCAATGGAAAATTCCATTGGATTTTATCTCAACGGAAATTCCGATCGTGTGTACAGGGCATAAGGCTTGATTCACACCTACGCATTTTTATTGCTTTTTGCATTTTGCAGATTTGCTTTACAGAACGTGTTCCATAGGAAACCATTGTAAATGGGCTGTAGTGAAAATCTGCAAAATGCACAAAAAAATGCATAGGTGTGAATCCTAATCTACAACTTGTAAAACACTGCACTGTGCACCTAAAAGTACATACAGCATGCAGTCCATTTTTTTTTTTTTAGCACCGCGTGGTGCAACACAAGCCACCACACTGTGGCCAATAGAACTGAATAAAGTTTGAAAATGAAATAAGAAAAGCCTATAGTGCATTATTTTGTTTAGACTGCATTCACAGCTGTGCGTAGCGTTGTCAGGCAGGAAGTCACGTGATTTTGCCAGGTCAAAAGGTCACCAATGTGGAAAGAAGAAATAAAAAACGGACAAATCTGCCCGAATTGAGCTACAAAAAAAAAGCGCCCGAACTTTGAGCTTCAGGAGTTTTGCTTCTGGCATTTTGGAGTGGAGATGTGAACCACCTCCATAGAGAAAAATTTATTTAATTTCCCACTCCAGGGTTTCGAAGCTTGAGGCTTCAAGCTACAAAACACTCAGGTGTAAATGGGGCATTACAGTGTATCAGCACCACTACCTTTTCATTGCAGGGTCTGTGAGGTAGTGAATGCTGCTGGTGTGAATACTAAACAGAGCAAAAAGGGCCCCGCTTTGCCATTTTAGAAAGTTTAAAAAGACACCAATTTACCAGCACTTTTTAAATAATAATAGCCCATTTAAAACAGAATCTGAGGTCCTTCATATTAAGTTTGCGAAAAGAGCAGCCACATTGTTTCTCATGTACTGTAGAATTAGAGATCTGATGTGACCTTTCCGTGTTATGAAAGCTCAATGCAGAAGCAGTGTGGGTGCAGATTAATGAGTGTGTCCATCCATGGAAGAGACTTTTTACACACACACACACACACACACACACACACACACACACACACACACACGAATAGCATTACACAAAAAATTACTAAAAACAAATGTGAAACGCAAAATGAAAATCTGCAAATTGAACAAAAGAAAAGAAAGGAGTCATCCTGGGACGTTTCCTCCTTGTCTGAGACCATCACAAAATGACATGTTCCTTACACTACCCGGGAACTGTGCCTTCGCTTCCCTCTCTTCAAGGCTTGATGAATCCACACAGAAGACAATCCTGATTCTGTGTTTTTTTTTTTTTAATACTCCGACAATAGTTTGCAACTGCAGCAGGCAGTATACCTGCTGGAAAACAACACCAGGTTTGTGTGTATATAGTGAGGCCTGATGACATCTATACAGCATTCAACAATTCGTACCTATTTAAAAGGAGAAGTCCAGCCTGAGTTAGTTTGGCTGTACTTCTATGGAACACAGAAGTGCAGTTCATTTTTCACTCTCGTTTTCAGAGTACGGGCTGAAGTCCGCTTTCTACCGATGTAACAGAAGTCGGTCCAGGCTCCACGTCATCATGACAATGGAGTCTGAATCTGCCAGATGCCTGGACCGACACCTAGGTCAGCCTCTCAGCGAGCCACTGAGAGCCTAAGCTGGCTGCCCCTGCCCCATCCACAGCCCAGCGCTCCAATGAGAGAGGAGGGAGCAGAACAGAGAGCTGTGACTGACAGTTAGCAGCTCTCTGTTCATAGAACTGTGAGAACTCAGTTCTCGGTGTAGATCAATCTTTTATTATAACAATTTAGTTTTACGTATAACAGGGATGCTCAACCTTTTGAAGGGCCACACAAGTGGTTTGGTAACCAGCCGTGGGCCAAAATAAAATAAATTGGTTCAGAATTTTTTTTTTGAATAGCAAATTGAAGATTTTAAACAACAATCATTCCATCATTCCCTGTGGGACCTATTTCCGTTGGATGTTTACCCACGGTTTAATAATAATCACGTAAAGAAAGAGTGGATGACACTAGTGTGAACACAGACTTCACACTTCTGGGGGGATTGATTTACTAAAACTGAGTGCAAAACCTGCTGCAGGTATACATGGTAGCCAGCTTCTAACTTCAGGTAGTTCAGTTAAAGGAGTTGTAAAGGCAGAAGTTTTTTTTTATCCTAATGCATGCAATGCATCAAGATAAAAAAAAAAAAGTTTAGACATTAATGGCTGTGTGGGGTTATTTTGATGGGACAGCAAATGTCAACTGTTATACAAGCTGTACACTCACTACTTTACATTGTAGGAAAGTGTAATTTCTTCAGTGCTGTCACATGAAAAGATATAATAAAATATTTACAAAAATGTGAGGGGTGTACTCACTTTTGTTAGATACTGTAAATATTTGAAATGTGTGGCTTGCATTTGTATTCGGCCCCCTTTACTCTGATACCGCCCTAAGAGTCCACCTGTGTGTAATTTAATCTCAGTATAAATACAGCTGTTCTGTGAAGCCCTCAGAGGTTTGTTAGAGACCTTAGTGAACAAACAGGATCATGACGGCCAAGAAACACACCAGACAGGTCAGGAATATAGTTGGAGAAGTTTAAGGCAGGGTTAGGTTATGAAAAAATATCCCAAGCTTTGAACATCTCACGGAGCACTGTTCTTTCACTTTTTCTGAAAATGGATTGAATATGACACAACTACAAACCTACCAAGACATGGCTGTCCACCTAAACTGACAGGCCGGGCAAGGAGAGCATCAGAGAAGCAGACAAGAGGCCCATGGTAACTCTGCAGGAGCTGCAGAGAGCCACAGCTCAGGTGGGAGAATCTGTCCACAGGACAACTATCAGTTGTGCACTCCACAAATCTGGTCTTTATGGAAGTGTGGCAAAAAGACGGCTATTGTTAAAAGAAAGCCTTAAGAAGTCCTGTTTGCCGTTTGAAAAATGTCAGGTGGGGGACACAGCAAACATGTGGAAGAAGGTGCTCTGGTCAGATGTGACCAAAATTGAACTTTTTGGCCTTAAAGCAAAATGCTATGTGTGGCGGAAAACTAACACATCACCTTGAACACGCCATTTACCAGGGCTGTGGAGTCGGTAGATAAATGTTTTGACTCCTAAATGTTCCGACAATCTAAATTTGGTAGGAGTCGGATTTGGAGTCGGTGCATTGTTTGCCGACTCCAACTCCAGGTACCCAAAATTTCCTCCGACTCCTCGACACCGACTCCACAGCCTTGCCATTTACACTGTGAAACATGGTGGTGGCAACATCATGTTGTGGAGATGCTTTTCTTCAGCAGGGACAGGGAAGCTGGTCAGAGTTGATGGGAAGATGGATGAAGCCACATACAGGGCAAGCTTAACAGAAAACCTGTTAAGAGTCTGCAAAAGACTTGACTGGGGCGGAGGTTCACCGTCCAGCAGGACAACGACTATAAACATACAGCCAGAGCTACAATGGAATGGTTTAGATCAAAAGCATATTCATGCTTTAGACTAGGCCATTCTAAGTCCAGACCTAAATCCAATTAAGAATCTGTAGCAAAACTTGAAAATTGCTGTTCACAGACACTATATACAATCTGACAGAGCTTGAGCCATTTTGCAAAGAAACAGGCAAAATGTCACTCTCTAGATGTGCAAAGCTGGTAGAGACATCTCCAAAAAAGACTTGCAGTTGTATTTGTAGAGAAAGGTGATTCTACAAGTATTTACTCAGGGGGGCTGAATACAAATGCACGCCACACTTTTCAGAAATTTATTTGTAAAAAAAAAAATATTGAAAACCATGATTTATTATTTTCCTTCCAGTTCACAATTATGTGCCATTTTGTGTTGGTATATCACATAAAATCCCAATAAAATAAATGTATGTTTTTGGTTGTAACATGACAAAATGTGTACGAATACTTTTTCAAGGCACTGTAAACACTAGGGGCTTGTTCTCAGGTGGCTAGAATAGTGTTAACATTGAGAAAACAAAGCATATGTGAATTTTTTTAAATTAGCCAAAATGAATTAGGAAGGTAGGCTTTCTCACCAGGATAGCCTTAAGTGCAATCTTAAGCAAAACAGTACACGCGATATGAAGTAAAGTATGGTGCTTGCGACGGCTGATTTTTCTGACAAAAGCTGGATGTGAAGACTAGAACAGTTTTGTCGTACATGAACTCAACATCTGATATCCGTTAAATTAGTACAGTTTTCGTCCGAAATAAAACTGTGAGAGCAAGACCTTGCATGCTCAGAAACAAAAGAGTACATACAAAACTATTCAACACATTACATCACTTCTGAAGTTGTATTCTATCATACAAGGATTTTCGCATTGGCGAGTAACCTCTTCATTTTCGACATGAGACTTGCATGCAACAAAAAAATGGACGAGGCTTTACTGATTAAATTCACTTTTAGGGCAAGTTCACACCCTAGAACAGTGGTTCTCAACCTTATTAATGCCGTGACCCCTTAATAAAATTTCCCAAGTTGTGGGGACCCACTAACAGTAAAATTATTTTTGTAGCGTGGGTTGTCAGCATCCAAGGCTAGACAAAGAATTTGCACCCCTATCCCACGAACATTTAGCGCTCCGGAGTCCTTTCCACTCATACAGTATTAAAACCCCTTATGGTACATTTTAGGATGTACCTCTCTTTCTCTTTCTAGCTCTCTCAGGAGATGGGGTCTCCTCCAGCCCCTCCCACTTCACATTCCTCGACAGTCAGCTGACCTCTAGTCTCTGCCCCCCAGCAATGCCGTGATCTGAATGGGTGGCTGTGAAGAGGCCAAATGGGCGGCTGCTGGCTCCAGAGACGGCCCAGGTAGGCTTTCACAGGCTTCCAGAGACAGCCCAGGTAGGCTTCCACAGGCTTCCAGGGACAGCCCTGCTGGGCAGACGCAAAAAGGCTGGGAGATGGGACGGGCTTCAGGAACAGCCCAGGATTTGTTGACCCCTGGCAAATCGTCATTTGATCCCCATGGGGGTCTCGACCCCCAGGTTGAGAACCACTGCCCTAGAAACACAGTCCGGATGCATTCCAGATGCTTTTCTGCATGCGCATTTTTGATGCGTTACAGTGCATTTTCGATGTGTTTTTGGTGCAGTCTAGTGCATTCCCCCCCCCCCCTCTTTTTGCTTAATCTTAAAAAAAAAAAAAAAAAGAGAGAAAAACATGCGTGTTCTAGTGCATTTTACAGCGTTCCAGTACAGGAAAAATGCAGCACGTTGTATTTTTTTCCTGGAACTAAAACGCACTGGAACTGCAAGTACTGGTGGGAACTATGCCATTGAAAACCATATAATCTACTGTCTGTGCATTTTTGATGCACAAAAAAAAGCATACTGACTGCATGTGGTGTGAACTGGCCCTTAGAACGTAAGCAAAAGCAAGTCCGAATTTGTTAGTTGTCAACTTATTTGTGCTGCTGAAACTTAACAACAACAGTAGACACACACATTTAAATAAATCAAGAAAACAGTCTTTTGCAAGTTCAACTGGCTTAAAAGGTGCTTCTGCCGTTTCCGCCGCTAATCCATTTAGGGCATGCAATTCTCTAACAGACTTCTTGTTGATAGCAATATTTGCACTTTATGCCAGAAGCATTTTCTTCTGTAATGATGTGGGTGTTCGTGTGCCTCCCTCTTGACTCATAGAGCAGGCATGGACATATCCGAGAATCACTGCAGCTACTATATTATACAAAGCATTCTCATCCAGAGCAATTAAACAATCAAACGTGAAAGTTCCTCAGATACACATTAGAAATGCAGGATAGTGCAGCAGCAATGGCTGCATAGCTCTGCTTTATCTCATGAGCTTGTCAAAGGGATGTTGGGGTACTATCATGGTGTGACATATGGACTGATAAAAAGCTGAGTGTAGCTTTGTCGGTTATACTTTATTTTTTTTATCTACGGGAAATATAATACAAAGTACAAGTCGAGTTATAGTCGATTTACAAAAACATTCAAGAGAGTAGAAAAAACTGAATTTGGGTCCTGCCCCCCCAGGACCTGGCCCTCAACAGCCAAGGCCATTAAACCAGGGGCAAAGTAGGGCAGCAAACCGGCACTTGGGACAGAAGATTTGAACACTCTAGCATCCACCTAGAGGATCCCTGGATATGGAGGCAAACCTGGCCAGTCTGTTGTTGTACCTGGAAGCCATGAGATCAACATTGGGCATCCCCAACCTGCTACAGTGGTCTTGAAATAGTTTGAATAGGTGAATAGACCATTTTCCTGAATTCAAACATTGACAACTGGGGTAGTCTACCTGCCAGCTTGCCATGTTTGGCACAAGGGTCAGGGCTGGAACATGAAGTTCTGTCCAAGCCAAAAATCAGATCTGCTTCTCTTTAGGGCTACATGACTTCTGGTTCTTCTCAGACAGCAAGTGCAAGCCACTGCCATAGCATTGTCCGATGAATCCTGGTTGGATGAAATTGTAGACGAGAGGTCCAGTATTGAAGGAATAATCAAAAATCACACTGAGTTCCAGAGTATTAAACCAGGAATTTTTGTACTCGGAAGATGGGGTTGGGAGACTTAAGATCAATTATGGGGCAGATGCCCCGCTTAGCTTTGGGGAGAATGAACAGGTTTGAATAGAAACCTCTCCTTTCCAGGACAATGGTTATAAACCCTTGAGAGAGGAGCTGTGCTTTAGCAGTATGAAGGTCTGCTAATCTTTGCAGGGATGTTGGCAAGTTTGACAACATGAAACAGGGTGGAAATGTACCTGTATATAACATTTAGATACAAATGCCTGAAAATTTATGGTAACGGATAGCAGTGAAGGCCAGAAGATGTCCCACCACTCTGATGAGAGGGGGGCCCCCATCATTAGGAAGGGGATTTGCTGGTTAACATGGAGGTCCAGGTCTAACTGCGTATTAACCCCTTAGGGTGGAAACTGGGCTTATACACCAACATAGCCCAGTTACCTGTAAAACGGACAAAAGCCCTATTTACTGCAGCTTAGGTTCAACAGGGGCCCAAAATTTCCACCAAAACAAATCAGGGAATAAAAAGGCAGTACCCAGAGAGCACGCCACTCCTTGCAGTCTTTAACCCACTTGAGGGCATACCCCTTGAGTACTCTTCAGGGACAGTATTTTACCAGATGTGTACATTGCGGCCCCTCAATCTGTGAAGCACTCTGCAAAAGGTACCTAGACGTGCGCCTTACACAGAATCCAGTACCAGCCCTGCTTTTTCTCAGTGGAGTCCCGATACAGTTTTTATGGCAATGCCAAGGATCAGCCAATCTGGAAATCTGCAAAACGAGCCTCTTGTGGCTCTCCTGAAGTTTACTAGATAAAAATAAAACTTGATAAAAACTAAGAACAGGTTTTTTTTCCCCCCCTCTTTCCATTCTCATTAGGACACTAGTTAAAGCAGTGTTTTTCAACTCCAGTCCTCGGGGCACACCAACAGGTCAGGTTTTCAGGATTTCCATCAGATGAAACGGCTGTGGTAATTACTAAGGCAGGGAAACTGATCAAATCACCTGTGCAAAATAATGGAAAGCCTGAAAACATGACCTGTTGCTGTGCCCTGAGGACTGGAGTTGGGAAACACTGAGTTAAAGAACTGAGGCACGGTGGGAGTGGGTTCTTACAGTTACGATTTGCCAGTTTCCTGGAGGCAGAAGCATAACCCAATGTACCTAAATACTGTAAGAGAACAGTCTATGACCAGTTTTAACCACTTAAGACCCGGACCAATATGCAGGTAAAAGGACCAGGCCCCTTTTTGCGATTCGGCACTGCGTCGATTTAAATGACAATTGCACGGTCGTGCAACGTGGCTCCTAAACAAAATTGGCGTCCTTCTTTTCCCCACAAATAGAGCTTTCTTTTGGTGGTATTTGATCACCTCTGCGGTTTTTATTTTTTGTGCGATAAACAAAAATAGAGCGTCAATTTTGAAAAAAAAATATCTATATTTTTTACTTTTTGCTATAATAAATATCCCCCAAAAAAAATATAAAATTTTTTTTTTTTTGTCCTCAGTTTAGGCCGATACGTATTCTTCTACCTATTTTTGGTAAAAAAAAAAAAAAAAAAAAAAATCGCAAAAAGGGTTTATCAATTGGTTTGCGCACAATTTATAGCGTTTACAAAATAGGGGATAGTTTTATTGCATTTTTATTAATATTTTTTTTTACTACTAATGGCGGCGATCAGCGATTTTTTTCATGACTGCGACATTATGGTGGACACATTGGACAATTTTGACACATTTATGGGACCATTGTCGTTTTCACAGCAAAAAGTGTTATAAAAATGAATTGTTTATTGTGAAAATGACAACAATTGCAGTTTAGGCGTTAACCACTAGGGGCACTGTAGGGGTCAATTGTGACCTCATATGTGTTTCTAACGGTAGGGGGCGGGGCTAGACGTGTGACGTCATTGATCATCGTTCCATATATCAGGGAACAGACGATCAATGACACACACACCTCTCCCTGTTCTTCAGCTCCGGTGACCGATCGTGGGGGCGTGGTCATGGAGCTTTGGATCAGGTCGCGAGCACGCCGCAAGCGGCACGCTCGTGACCCCACGGCTGGGCTTAAGAAATCACGTACAAGTACATGTTTGTGCCCAGCCGTGCCATTCTGCCGACGTATATCGACGTGAAGTGGTCCTTAAGCTGCATACAGAAAGTGTGAGCCATGAAAAGGTGAAATGGAATCCCACAGGAGCTGGTTCTGGGCATCTCAGTAGACTGCGTCACAAAAGGGTTGGAAGGGTTTCTGGGCACAAAAAAAATATGTTTTTTTTCTTATTTGCAAAAGTGTTGGTTTCTGTTTGCTGCTGGGGAATTTTATTTGAGATTAAGTGGGTTGGCCCATGCGGTGTAGGGCTTTTTTCTTTGGAATGAGGTTGGGGTTTTAAGCATGCATGTTTATTTTGATGACTTTCCTAAGAGAAAATAAAAACATTTGAACAAATCTGTGTGCCTTTACTTAGAAGAGATGCTTAGAACACAGAAGTTGGGTTGAGTAGTTAGCCGCCAACCAGCTTTTGAGAAACTTTAGGATACAGTCTGTCCTAGCAGACAGCAGGGCAGGTTGGCATTTGTTACAGCTGATGAGCTGCTTCTGCCTACTGCAGCACTACTTACAATAGTTACATAGTAGGTGAGGTTGAAAAAAAAAACACAAGTCCATCAAGTCTAACTTATGTGTGATTATATGGCAGTATTACATTGTATATCCCTGTATGTTGAGGTCATTCAGGTTCTTATCTAATGTTTTTTTGAAACTATCGATACTCCCCGCTGAAACAACCGCCTGTCAAAGGGCATTCCACATTCTTGCCGCTCTTACAGTAAAGAACCCTCTACGCAGTTTAAAGGTTAAACCTTTTTTCTTCTAATTAAACTACCTTTCACAAAAAAGTTTTGTCCCTATTGTGTGGTCACCAGTATAGTAATTGCAAATTGAAATTATATCCGCTCTCAAGCGCCTCTTCTACAGAGAAAATAAGTTCAGTGCTCACTGCTTTTCTTCATAGAAGTGTTGCCCTTCTTTGTACTCGCTCCATTTCCAGTACATCCTTCATGAGGACTGGTGCCCAGAACTGAACAGCATACTCCAGGTGAGTCCAGACCAGAGTCCGGTAGAGTGGGAGAATTATCAATTTATCTCTGGAGCTAATCCCCTTTTTAATGCATGCAAATATTCCGTTTGATTTGTTAGCAGCAGCTTGGCATTGCATGCCATTGCTCAGCCTATCATCTACTAGGACCCCCAGGTCCTTTTCCATCCTAGATTCACCAGAAGTTCACCCCCTAGTAAGTAGATTGCATTCATTTTTTGCCACCCAAACGCATGATTTTAAACTTTTCTACATTAAACCTCATTTGCCATGCGGTTGCCCACCCCATTCATTTGTTTAGATCTTCTTGCAAGGTTTCCACACCCCGCGGAGAAGCTATTGTCCCGCTTAGCTTGGTGACATCTGCAAATACAGAGATTGAACTGTTTATCCCCTCCTCCAGGTCGTTTATGAACAAATTAAACATGATTGGTCCCAGCACAGAACCCTGGGGGACCCCACTTCCCACTCCTGACAATTCCAAAATATTCACATTTATCACCACCCTCTGAACTTGCCCTTATAGATAGTTTTCAATCCATGTACTCACCCTATGGTCCATGCCAACGGATGTTAGGTAGGATGTACAGTAAACGTTTACGGGGAACTGTGTCAACGGCTTTTGCAAAATCCAGATACACGTCTACAGGCCTTACTTTATCTAGATGGCAGCTAGATTGGTTTTGCAAGAACGATTCTTCATTAATCCATGCCGATTACTTCTAATGATACTGTTTTCATTACTAAAATCTTGTATATAATCCCTTATCATCCCCTCCAAGAGCTTGCATACCATTGATGTTAGGCTAACTGATCTGTTATTTCCAGGAAAATATTTTGGGCCTTTTTTAAATATTGGTGCTACATTGGCTTTTCTCCAATCAGCTGGTACCATTCCAGTCAGTAGATTGTCAGTAAAAATTAGGAACAATGGTCTGACAATTACTTGACTGAGTTCCCCAAGTACCGTTGGGTGCAAGCCATCTGGTCCTGGCGATTTATTAACGTTAAGTTTCCCCAAGTCTATTTCTAATTCTGTCCTCTGTTAGCCATGAGGGTGCTTCCTGCGATGTGTCATGAGGACAAATACTGCAGTTTTGGTTACTGAAGCCCCTCCGATTCCCTTGTTAAGACTGAGAAGAATACATTCAATATCTTTACCATCTCTCCATCCTTAGTAACCAAATTCCCTTCCTCATTCTTTATGGGACCAATAAGATCTGACCTCCCTTTCTTACCATTTATGTACATAAAGAATTTCTTGGGATTTTTTTTTTACTCTCCTCCACTATGTGTCTTTTGTGTTCCATCTTAGCCACCCTAATTGCATCCTTACATATCTTGTTGCACTTTTTGTAAAGTCTGAATGCTGAAGATGATCCCTCAGCCTGGTATTTTTTAAAGGCTTCTCCTTTGCTTTTATATGCATTTTTACATTGGCGTGAAGCCATCCAGGTTTCTTGTTCACGCTTTTAAATGTATTTCCCAATGGCATGCACTGGCTAATTCCCTTATATAATATGCTCTTAAAGCAAACCCTTCTCTCCCCAACGTTCTTTGTTTGTAAGATTTTATCCCAATTTATAACGCCTTGTTTCTAGTTAGTGCATCTACCATCTGACCCATGAAATTGTCCTGCAAGATTATGATACCACTTCCCATCCTTGCTGCCAATTCAGATTGTGATAAGAGGTCTGTCTCCCCCTCCTCCCTCAGGTTAGGGGGCCTATAGCATACTCCCAGTATTATTTTCCCCCTTAGCTTCATCCCTTTGGAGCTCTACCCATAAGGATTCCACCTCCTCCCTAGCCCTCTTATTGATGTCATCTCTCACATTCACTTGTACATTATTCTTGATATATTGGCATACCCCCCCCCCCCTTTTACCCTCTATCCCTGCGATAAAGGGAATACCCTTGAATGGTTGCCAGACAATCATGAGAGCTGTTGAACCAGGTCTTCGAAATTCCCACAAAATCTAAATTCGCCTCGTTCAACAGTCCCTAAAATCGTTTTTTTTGGACACTCCATCTGCCTCTGACTTCGTCATCGGTGCCTGACAGCCGAGTCTTCCCCAGCCACTCCCAGTAATCTGTCCACCAGATCCGTGATGTGTCGAACCAGAGCGCCCAGTAGACAACTTGCCCTCTCTGTCCTAAGAATGGAGTACCCTACCACCAGAATCTGTCTATACTTTTCCTTCGCTTCCCCCCCACTCTCACTGGAGGCGTTCTTCCCTGGCAGCTAGGAGAGTCCCTCGGCTCCAGCAGTGCTGGTCCTTGACCGATTTCACCAATGTCACTGAATGGCGCATACTTTTGGGATGCTCCAGCCCAGAATTGGCCTTTCTGGCACTTCCCACTCTATCCTTCCTGGCTGTCACCCATCTACTAGTTTCTAGTGCCTGTACCTCTTTGTCTCCACCCGCCTCTGTGCTGGCACCTGCCGGGGTCATTCCCGGCTCTCCTTTAGTACGGAGGGTCTTCTAAGTTTCGACAGTTGCTTCCCTAGATTCAGAACCTGGGCTTCCAGGGAAACAATGTGCTCACATTTTGCACAGCAGTATTCGCCTTCGATCAGATGATCAAGGAACGCATACATGCCGCAAGATGGACACCGAGTCACATCTCCACACCCGCTGGGCATCGTACCTACTAATTTAATGAGGATTGGGGGATTATACGCTGTCCAAATTACCCAACAACTAGCTTCCTGACACTAATACTCAATACAGTACAAAGGTACTCGCCGACCACGTGCACTCACAATACACTGACACACACACACACACACACACACACAACACTCAGGTACTCACAACACTCACGGTACTACCTGACACTAATACTCAACACATCCCACGTGCACTCACAGCACACATGTACTTACAATACACAGGTACACACTCATACTACACAGGTACTTTTATCCCCGTTATAACCTGTTTTCAACTCTGGTTTTTAACTCACCACTTAGTCTAGTTCGACTTGGTTACACACACACACACACACACACACACACACACACACACACACATAAATCTAGTGGGCATGCATTCTGGTCTGTAAAGATTTAACAATATGGATGTGGTCTTCAGCCGATCTTTGTTTTATTGTTGAACTCTTTATTCATTTGTATTATCCCCCAGACAGAACAACCTCCTCCCACAACAAGGTCAAAAACAATTATTTCCTGTGTACAGGGATTAACGTTTATTATCACATTCCAGTCCTAAGATTCGATGGGATCTATGCAGAGGATTAGATTCTATCTTGACAGATTAATGCCACCAACAATAAGGAGTTAAAAGATAATGGTTATTGTTAAGTTTAAACAGAATCATGGTACTGAGGGGAAAATGTTAAAAACCCAAACTTTGTGCCACAGAATCACTTCAAATAACATTCCACCTCTTGTATCATGGTTTTCACTTGTGTTAATTAAAAATCTTTTTTTGATGGGGTTTACGCTACACCTTAAAAAAGCAACATATTTTACAATTAGCAGCTACAAATACTGTAGCTGCTGACTTTGAATAATAGGACACTTACATGTCCAGGCCAGGATCCGACGTGGTCCTCACCAGAGTCAGGCTATTCGGCTGTTTTCAAAGTCCAGGTGCCAGCCTGTGGTTTCACAGCCAACTTCCAAATGTGCATGCGTGAGCCGCACTTTGTGAATGGTCCCAAAGCTTTCTGGGAGCTCTAACATGTCCCAGAAGGCTGGCGGGAAAGAGGGGATGAACTTCCGCTGCAGTGATTCGACTGGAAGTGGGAGCGTGTACCTGTCAAAACCAGGTACTCGCTCCTGTATTTACCTGCATTAAATGTTTATTTCTAAAAAAAAATGTTAACATAAGGTGTTTCTAACTCCATACAAAACCCCTTCATAAAAGGGCACCACTAACTTTCCCAACCATGGATGTGAACATATTTCTCATTCACCAGGAGATAAAGCACCCAGCAGTTTCAGTGTCTGAAAAGCACATTAGGATTTTCCAAGTAAAGAACCACCTGCAAGTGGTACCACAACACATGTCTTCCACACATACTAAGAGCAACTTTCGATTACATAATGGAAGGTAAACACACCACCATTTTCTGGGAGAATTGAACTACAAAATGTGTGCGCTTCTTAGGCATATTTACTGAAAGATACTGTGCCACACAAAACATAAATCACGTGAAAAGAATTGCCACCATGCGGGAAAATAAACTCATACTTAAATTAATAGTGTTCTCTTTATCATATATAGTGCACTACTAAAAAATATGAAAAAATAATTAGTGTCCACAAATTCTCAGATGTGTTCTTAATGCAATATTCCTCCATGTTCCACTGCACTCCACTCTAGTAATCACATTGTGTCCACCACACTGTGCAGTCTATGCCCTCACTTCTGGATACAGATCTTTATGGCAAACAGGTAAAATAATAGCATTTACCCTTCAAGTGAATATAGCCATCCACCGCCTCCATTCTCCCTCCTCCAGTGGAGGCAGTACACCTCATAACTCTTTCTAGCCAGAATCATTTATTAAAAGATTTAAAAACACTCACATTAATAAGTGCACAGACTGTTGCACCACAGATTTGCACTGTGTGTCTATATTCATGTGACCAGCACACTGGCTATGTAACTTTGCTCAGGGGTTTCCCCAGTATATTTTTAAATTTGAACATACAGTATAATGAGACACTGTAAATAGTGAATAATTTTAGGCATTTTATTACTCTAAGCAGCACAGCACTGGTTTAGCATTGTATATTTTCAAAGTGTGAGAGCACGATAGTGTCAGCAAGCTGCTAACTATAGTCACATGGGGAGGTGGTAGCACGAGAACACGGTTTTAACATATTGACTGAAATGCCATGCCACCATACCTTCTGGGGTCCTGCTATGCACATATAGCTTCCCAAGCACGGAAAAGTAACAAGTGCACTTTTAAAGCACCCCCCCCACTTGCAGCTTGTCTCCACACAGACGCAAATTCCATGCTGCCAATTTCTTAATGATAGGTCGACAACTTTAGCCAAAGTGTTTAACATTAATTTCTAAATAATTTTATTATTATTTTTTTTAACATTTATAGCCTAAGTCCAGGTTTCATTGTCATCTTAAAAATCAATCATTTGGGTCAAACTTGCTCAAACAAAACTATTCTCCATTACTAATACATGTGCCCGCTGTCACTGCTGTATCAACTATATGCAAGGATAGCAGAGGATCAGGACTGCACTGTGCAAAATCATTGCAGAGAGCAGGTAAGTATTCCATGTTTTTTTTATAAATAACAGTTAGGTTTATTGCCCTGAAGTTTGTCAGATTGTGTCTGCATGCTCACCTCCCCTCTAGTGTATACAGGTAGTCACACCTTCAAAATGTATATTACCCCGTTTTCCGGGACGGTGGTGTGAGCATGGAGGAGTGAACACGCGTTAGCGAGGAGAGCCTGAAGTCCAGGGTGCGCTGAAGCAGGAGAGCGGCAGATCAGAGATCCGAGACCCCTCTCCCCCCACGGAGAGCCGCTCTGAGTAGGGGAAGAGAGCGGCACTTAACAGAGGTCCCTGCCAGCTGATGTCGCGGCGGCGAGGAAAGAGCCAAGGAGGACGTGCAGGAGGTGTCCAAGCCCCTAGCCACTCGTACATCACTCGTTATATGACAGTGAGAAGGGGGGCTGAACAACAGGAGGACGCCGGGGGAAGCAGCACTCTGAGGAGGGAATCACTGACCGAGAAGTCCCTTAAAGCTGCAGCAGTAACTCTGAGCACATCTATACCTATCTCCGCGGCGGTAGAAGGACAACAGCTGATCGCTGGTGGGGGGTGTGTTGTCGCCTCAGGACCTGTCCTTATCCCGGCCGCTGCAGTAGACAAAGCCCTGAACGTCATAGGAGACCGGGACCGTGCGGGGGAGATTGAAAGACCACCAGCGGAGGAGCAGACGGAGGTGGAAATAGATTCAACGGCTTGGAATAGAGGTACTTTACCATCTTCTGCTGCGATAAGGTCAGTGGGGCCGGAAATTTATGACAAAGTAGCGGGGGATGTGACTGTGGGATCCAGTGAGCAAACAAGGACACTATATACACTGGCTGGAATGTCTGCACCCTTCATACCCCCTGCCCTCCCTTCATCTTTAACCCAGAGAGAGAAGAGTGTACTAAGTGGTGCTATACTAAGTACTAAGGGGAGTGAACATCTATCAGATGAGCTTAAGCAGCCTAGCACACAGAGCACACAAAGTATGTGGGACACAGGGAATGCATCTGAACCAGAGCTGATACCAGACATGCGACAGTTAAGCAGGCTTATCCAGGCTCTCCCATCCAAAGACGACATCCAGAAAATGTTAATGTCAATGACAAGTACCCTGAAAGAAGAGTTGGAAGAGATCCGGGTGAAAGTGGGGGTGGGGGAGCAAAAAGTGGGCATACTGGAGGAGCAACAAGTGGTCATGGACTATAGACTGGGGGTGCTAGAGGAGAAGTGTGAGAAACAGCAGCAGCAGTTGGTAAGATTGCAATTAAACGCAGAGGAGGCAGACAACAGAAGCAGGAGGAATAATCTGCGAATAAAAGGAATACCAGAAAGCTTTGAGGGGGGGGCGTTAAGGGAAGCGGCTTTGGCCATTTTCAATAAAATTTAAAAAAAAAGCCCAGACTCCCCCCTTGAATTAGACAGAGTCCATAAGGTCCCTACAACACGGAACCCAGACCAGACCAACCCTCGCGATGTGTTATGCAGGATTCACTTTTTTAGAGAAAAAGAAGAAATTCTTAGGGAAGCGTGGAAAGAAGGAACGGTGATGTGGGAGGGGTCGAATATACAGATATTCCCGGATTTGTGCTGGCAAACCAAAGCCCGACGGCGGATGTTAAGACCCCTACTAGAGCACATACGTGGTCAAGGAGCCATATATAGATGGGGGTTTCCACTGGCTGTCAACGTGAAGAAGGAAGGAAGGAACTTTAATTTAAGAGAACCTTCCCAGCTCCCAGCGCTATTCGAATTTCTGGGGTCAGCACCAATTGTAGTCTCTAACTGGCTAGATCTGCCGGCGGCAGCTGAAAGAGACATTAGATGAAGGGGTGGGATTCATTAATTCACTAACGTCACTATGTCACTACCTCTAGATCCGATGGATTAAGGATCAGAGAAGATATGAGATAAGCTACACAAAGGTATACAGGGAGTACTATTAAGGGTAAATAGGGGTGTGTGGAAGTTGAGAATCTGGGGAAGGGAAGGGGGGGGTTCTCTCTTTTTTTTTTGGGGGGGGTCTTTTTTTTTTTTTGGTAAATATCTGATGGAATTTTCAGTAATATTTGTAATATTTTTGGGGATACAGTTAAGAGGGTGGGGGGGGGGCAAGTGGGGTCACGATAAAATATTGATATATTGACACATGGACACTAAAGGTCAAACAGGCCATGACACTTATTTAGAAGTATGACACAGGGGAGAGGGGTAAGGGTAGAGGGTATTGGGGGAGGTATAGGGAGAGGTAAGGGGAGGTAGGGAGAGCGGGGTCTGGAGGTAACGGGGGCCTAATAAGAGGATCTAATGAGAAAATTGGAAGAGAGAACAAAGAAGAGTTGGGACAGGAAAAGATGGAAATGAGGGCGGGAGGGGGGAGTAAAATATAAGGAGTAACATGCTAACATGCTAACAGATTAAAGAAGTGGAAGAGAGAGAGCTGGGAGGGTGTGGGGAGCTCAGAAGGAGGCTTGTAGGTTTCTCTTTTTTTTTTTTGGGGGGGGGGGAAAGGGGAAAGAAGAGAATAGACCTCCAACTGGTTAGACCGTGAGACAGAGATTTTTATGTCTAAATAGGTTTATGTATGTCTATATATTTTTATGTTGGATTATGTTTAATGTTTTAAGGTCTATAGGGAGAGGGGGGGTACCCCATCTTGTGTGCAGAGTTTATAGTAGACAAGAAATGGGGGGGGAGGGGAAAGGGATCTTATGGGTGAATTCAGGGAGGCGCACCCGGACCTATAGTAAGGCTTGATTCTCCTCGGTGCTCACACACCTTAGCCCACTAAAGCGTCTCTCCTCCGTGTGGAGGGAAGTCGGAGACGCTCATATATATATTTTTTTTTTTTTTTTTTTTTTTTTTTTTTGATTTGTCCTCTCTGGGATCCTAGGGGACCAACCGGATTGGAGGACTAAGGAGACTTTTTTTTTTTTTTTTTCTTTTTCTCCCTCTTTCCTCCTCCTCGCCTCCCTATTTTTTCCCTTCCTCTCCGGGGGGGACTCTTTTGCCCACCGCCCTTTTATCTACTTACTGGGCCCCTTTGATACCTCTACTGGTGTCCCAAAGAGTCACGTGACTGAGAACCCAAAATGGCAAGGATTAATCTGATGTCTTATAATGTGAAAGGGCTAAATAACCCTGAGAAAAGATCTAAATTGCTAGCAGAATTATGGAGACTAAAGACACATATTATTTTTCTCCAAGAGACCCATTTCAAGAAAAATAAAAGTCCAAAATTGGGTAATTATAGATTTCCAACTATATACCAGAGTTCCTCATCGACAACAAAGACAAAGGGGGTTGCAATCATGTTAGCAAAGACGACTTCATGGAAAGAAATAAAGGTTATCCAGGACGAGGAAGGACGCCTACTTATAGTAAAAGGCTATCTAAACGATCAGAAAGTAACTTTGGTTAATGTTTATATGCCTAATGAAGGACAGATTGTAGCGTTGGAGAAATATATTAATTTAATACAGCTGAATGCAGAGGGTATGATTATTTTTGCAGGGGATTTGAATATGGCCCTGGATCCTATCCTAGATACATCGAAAGGAACATCGCATATTTCTTATAGCAAATTAAGTAAAGCAAAGAGCCTGATACAGGAGATACAGGTAGTAGACAGTTGGAGGACCAGGCACACTCAGGAGAGGGACTACACTTTCTTCTCAGCTAAACATAAAACATACTCGCGAATAGACTATATATTCGTATCACAAAATTTTTTACAGAATATAGTCGAGGCTTCCATTGGGTCATTTACAATCTCTGATCATTCACCGACAAACTGCACACTAGAATGGGGAGAACCTGTAGCACGCGAGTGGCACTGGAAAATAAACGAATCTCTCCTTAAAGACCCAGAGTATGAGGGAAAGATAGTCCAGGAAATGGAGGGGTTCTTTTCGGACAATGAGGTGGGAGAGGTTTCCCCAAGCTGCATTTGGGAAACACATAAATGTTTCATGAGAGGGATTTTAATCTCAATGGGAACACGACGGAAACGTAGGATAGGAATAAGGATGGAAACATTACTGAGAGAAATTCGAAAATTGGAAAGGGTACATAAAAAGTCACTGGCAATCCAGATTGAGGAGAAGTTGAGGCAGGCGCGAGATGAATTGAATTTGCTACTAACAGACAATGCAAAAACCTCATTAAGAAGATGTAAACGTGCCTTCTATGAATACGGTAATAAGCCTAGTAGGATGCTAGCGAGGGCATTAAGAGAAACGAGGACCCAAAACCGCATAGAAGGTATCAAAACAGGGGATAGGATAGTGAAATCATCACAAGAAATTGCAAAAGTATTTAAAAACTATTATACGAAGTTATACCAACTAAAAGAAGAGCTGGACACAGGAAAGATTAGTGGGCAGGAGGCAAGGATAAAGGAATACATTGAGAAGTCAGGAATGCCGAAATTAGCAGAGGAAATTGGGAGAAGTATGGAAGGGCCGATTACAGCTGAGGAATTTACAAACACCCTCAAATTGTTAAAACCAGGTAAAGCTCCCGGTCCTGATGGGTTCACTCTTTTCTACTATAAAACCTATGCAGAAAAACTTATGCCAAGATTTTTAAAGGCATATAACGCGATAAGAGAAGGACAGGGGATTCCGGAGGAAGCTCTTTTGGCACATATAGCGGTTATACCTAAGGAGGGAAAAGATTTAACACTATGCTCGAATTATCGTCCTATATCGCTTCTAAACGTTGACTTGAAGATCTTTACCAAAATTCTAGCAAATAGAATATTACCATATATCCCTAACCTGATACACCAAGATCAGGTGGGATTTACCCCAGGAAGGGAAGGCAGGGAGAATACGCAGCGGGTGATTAATACGATCCATTTCTCCCAGGTATTTAGGAAAGCTCTAGTTCTCGTATCAACTGACGCTGAAAAAGCGTTCGATAGGGTAGATTGGAAGTTTTTAAAAACAATCATAAAATATATTGGTTTAGGGGAGGGGATGCAAAGATGGGTCATGAGTCTATACTCGCAGCCGAAAGCTAGAATAAAAATAAACGAGATTATGTCGGAACCTTTTGAGATACGGAATGGGACGCGACAAGGCTGCCCTCTGTCACCAATTATTTTTATTTTGACACTTGAACCCTTTTTGAGGACAATAAGGCAGAACACAGATATCAGAGGTATTTGTGTAAAGGGAGGAGTTTACAAACTGGCGGCTTTTGCCGATGATTTGTTGTTTTCTCTTACGGAACCTATTTTATCTCTCCCTCCATTGCTGGCCGAGATTGCTAGATATGGCGAGCTCTCAAATTTTAAAGTAAACTATGACAAATCGGAGGCAATGGGGGTAGAGATGAACATGGCACAACAACGACAATTGGCCTCTTTTTTCCCATTCAAATGGACAAATTCACATATTGGATATCTGGGGACCAAAATCCCGAAGAAATTAAATAGAATTTTAGAACTAAATTTAGCACCGCTGGTAAGACAAATAAAACGTGACCTACAAAAATGGGATAAGGAGGTATTTACTTGGTTCGGTAGGGTCAATATCGTAAAGATGAATGCAATGCCGAGGTTATTATATCTATTACAGACACTCCCTATTAGCATACCTCAGGGATTTTTGAAAGAGATCAGAGCGAAGTTTGCGGGATTCATTTGGGCAGGGAAACCAGCCAGAGTTAGGAGAGACATTTTAACTTTACCAAAGGAAAAGGGAGGCATAGGTTTTCCAGACCCACTTACATACTACGAGGCTGTGCATCTGTCAAGAGTGTTGGATTGGTGCGTCACACCGAAAGTTAAACCATGGATTCTTTTAGAACAGGCAATGATAGAATTACCATTGGAAGGACTAATTTGGCTTTCTAAAACTATTTTACCACAAGCAGTTAAAAAGCATCCAACGATTGGGACGACAATTGGGGTGGTGAAAAAAGTATTTAGAAAATCAAATGATGAAATAGAAGCAAATCCGATGACACCAGTCCTGGGAAACCCGGCATTTATGCCAGGTCTGAACGACCCAGGGTTTGGGAACTTAAAAAGACATGGCAAAATTAGATTGATTCACTTCCAGAAGGAAAACCGGGTAATGACATGGGAGGAAATAGAAAGCGAGTTAGCAGAGGACTTGGAGCCATATAGGAGAAGACAGTTAAGGGGCTTTCTGCGATCAATACAGAGTCAGACTACGGTGAGGGTAAGATTATCGGAATTCGAAAAATTGTGTCTAAAGGGAGAAGCGGTTAGACATTCACTATCACTGTTCTATTCCCTGATCAACGAACTGAAAGCTCCACAAGAAATAGGTTTTATACAAACCTGGGAGAGAGACTTAGGGGTAACTTTCACTGAAACTCAGAGGAAAATGTTTTTTGAATTTAATCATAAAGCCTCCCTAGCATCTAAGTACCAGGAAGGAGGATATAAGATTCTGAGCAGGTGGTACAGGACCCCAGAAGTTTTAAATCAAATTTTTCCACAAACGTCAAATATGTGTTGGCGATGCCTAAAAGAAGAGGGAACCCTGTTACATATTTTTTGGAATTGTGAAGGAGTGAAAGATTTTTGGAAGATGGTTTCAGACGAAATAGAAGGGATAACTGAAATGTCTCTTGGAGAAAATCCAGCGGCCTATCTACTGTTAGATATTCCGATATCAGTAGTAAATTACAAAAAATCCTTGGTAAGACATCTGTTAATAGCAGCCAGAGCATGTATTCCAGCGTTATGGAAGAATACGTGCTCACCAAGTAGACCACAATGGCATGAAAAAATTAGGGAAATCCAATGTATGGAGAGTCTCACGATGGCTCTGAGGGAACAGGAGGAGAGGTTCAGGGAGGTATGGGCCCCCTATGATAGTTATAGGGAACGAAGGGAGTAGGTGGGAGGGAGGAGGAGTGGGGGAGGGGAGGGGTGGAGGAGGAAGAATAATTTTGGAGGAACGATTTTTTTTTTGTTTTTTTGTTTTTGTTTTGGGGCTTAGGAAGGTCTTGGACAGGGGCCCGGATTTTGGGGTGGGAGGGGGGTGATTGGGATTTTTCACTACCTCAAAAAGGGGAGAGGACATGACAAATGGTTTAGGGGAATAGGAACTCAGAAAAGCGGTAAATTAACGCGGGAGCTATATAGTAGTTTAACTATTTAACGGTAAGCAGGGTCAGAGATAGGTCGGGAACAAGGACAATGTATTGTTGCTTGATTGTTGACTTTTATTCTCTAATATGGCATGGTAATGTCCCTGTTTTTGTGGAATTGTGAAATAAGGAAAAATGAAAAATAAAGAATTGAAAAAAAAAAAATAAAAAAAAAAATGTATATTACAACTTCATCATGTGGCATTTTTTCACAAGCAAGTAATCTTGGTTCTGATCTATCTAGATCACAGGTGTCAAACACAAGGCCCACAGGCCGAATCCGGCCCTCCAGGCCATTTAATTTGGCCCTTGCACCTCTCCTGTACCTGCAGGAGATCCAGCCCTCCTCTGAAAGAAGAAAGTAAGGGTCTGGATGAGGACCAAGCAATGCATCCAGCTTCTTCCTAGCAGAAGCATAAGGAAAGGGGGGCGCACTGTGATGTAAGGGAGAGTGGGGGACTCAACTTCTGATGGTGGGGTGGCTCTTAACATCCAATGTAAGGGGAGGGGATGCACTGGACATCTAATCTTACAGATACAACCGGCCCTTTTGAAGGCAATCATAATGCTGATGTGGCCCACAATAAAATTGCGTTTGACACCCCTGATCTAGATCATTCAGAGACAATTTTTTGTTGTTCTGAATGCCAATGAGCAGAAAAATTGATCATATGATCTTTACCTTTTCCACGGTTGCAAATCTCTTCTGTACAAACACACAAAGAATTTACTATTGTCTATATCTACTACATATTTTAATCCATCATAATTACTAACATAAGTTCAGAACAAACATGGCTCATAATTTTTTATTGTCAGCTTTAAAGCTAGCCAAATCCTGCTGCGGGTTCAATGACTGCCTGATTACAATAGCTGGAAGTACAGATTCCTCCATCTGCATTGCTAGCCTTGCTATGCATAGAACAGTTTTTATGATATACAAAAACCCTCCTGCAAGAAACCAAATACAGGGGTTTGGCTTGTTAGACATTTTACATGTACATTTGAGGGATGAGAAACTAAAAAAGATGTCTGCTAACAAGAGTGGAGCGCACTGCAGCAAATACAAATGTGTGTGCAGAATACACCCCCCCATCACTGCTTAAAAGGGGAGTACTGTATATTATTAGTAAGCATTTATTTTGAGTTATTTACTTACCTTCAAGGTTTACCCAATCCACAGATAAATATATATATATACACACCGTATTTTCCGGCGTATAAGACGACCCCCCTAATTTTCCAGCTAAAATTTTGGTTTTGGGATATACGCAACATATAGGACGACCCTCTTCCTACTAGTCATGCCTCGCCTCGCCTCACCTCACTGTGCCATTACATGCCAGACTGTACCACCATTACATGCCTCACTGTGCCACCATTACATGCCTCACTGTGCCACCATTACATGCCTCACTGTGCCATTGCATGTCTCAACAATCCCTTACCTTATCCCTGACATGCAGAATTTGTCAGACCGCGGCCGTCCATTTTTTCAAAAGCCGCACCTCCTCCTCGTGCTGTTGCGTGACACTGTGTTCAGCCTATCACGGATGTCCTCTCGTCCGAGACCGAGGATGAGAGGGCATCCGTGATAGGCGTAACGCTGAACAGAGGCCCTGCTGGGAAGCTGAGTGTTCTGCCTATCACGGAACAGCAGAAGGAGGAGGCGCGGCTTTTAAAAAATGGACGGCCGCAGTCTACATGTTAGGTTACCGCCGTATAAGACGACCCCCAACTTTTAAGAACAATTTCATGTGTTAAAAAGTCGTCTTATACGCCGGAAAATACTAACTATATATATATATATATATATATATATATATATATATATATATATATATATATATATATATATATATATATATATATATATTTTTTTTAAGGTTCATTTACGCAGCGCTGTACATATACATTGTACATTCACATCAGTCCCTACCCTCATAGAGCTTACAATCTAAGGTCCCTAACCCACATTCATATACTGGGGCCAATTTGTAAAGATGCCAATTAACCTACCAGCATGTCTTTGGAGTATATTTTATGCTTTGCTACTGAAAGAGGGGTACTAGAGGGGTTCCAAGTCTCAAAATGGAGTCAGGTCTTTAAAAACTATATTGCTACTACTATGAAAGAAGAATTTGTACACATGGAGAGGTAAAAAGAGCAAAGCTTGTTAGAACAGCTTATCCTGTGTCCATCTGTTGCCCATTCAAGACAAACCTGTCCTGAGGATAACAGCTGTTCTGTGGCATTACGTAAAATCCAGGACCAGATTACAAGGGGAATCCTGGCTGTGTCTCTCGTAACAGCCTCACATGCAGTCACCAACACTCATGTGTCATGCACCTAGCTAAACATCAGCAATACCACATGCAAATTTTACAGAAACGTAACCCTATATATTACCAGCACTAAAACCTAAAAAAGCATTGGGACATTTACATTACCGCTACAATTGTGTGTAGGTGAAGGGTGCGCTGAGTGAAAGATAATAGTATTAAACAGTAATTATACCATTGATATAAATACTAGACATCAAAAAGAAACAAAATATTGTGATAAACCAATGTGCCGCCCCGACGTACGTTTCGGAATGATCGTCTTCAGGACACGCCTCCTGAAGACGATCATTCCGAAACGTACGTCGGGGCGGCACCCAACCACGCAATTGTACGCTCCAGTACCTCGTCACTTCCTGCATTGCTGGCTCCACACCGCTGCGGCCGTGGAACGCACGCTCCGGAGATCACGCAGCTCACAGCACCCAGGATCTTCCCTAGTTGATTTCGTATCACTAAGCCTCAGTGCCGGGTCCAAGGCACTCACAAAGTAAGCGGCCATTTGGCTCCCTATGTACTTAATTTTATACGTTATTAAAACGAGTTACACTATGTTTTGCCACTATTTATTTTTCATGCACACATCCGAGAATCCATGACTGTAATCACCACTGCTGTCAGGACGTATCCCATTCATATACAGGTGATCCTGTTAAAGCTTTAATTGTCCTCCCTTTTTGATATCAAAATTGGGGGCAATTCCATCTGGTAAGGAGCCTGCCTATTCATTCACATTGGGTGTTTGACAAAGTCACGGTGAAGGTGGATCATAACAATTTTGATTGCAAGCACAACACTTCTCTTAATTAAGAATCACCTATGGGAATTTATATTTTTCCAGCCAATTACGTCATCACTGGACTCCTTTATTGTGGACTCACTTTTGGTTTATCACCTTATTACCAATAATATCCAGCGACTCTGGACACATTGGTTTATCACAATATTTTGTTTCTTTTTGATGTCTAGTATTTATATCAATTGTATAATTACTGTTTAATACTATTATCTTTCACTCAGCGCACCCTTCACCTACACACAATTGCATAATCATTTGATTATTTCTGGGTAGCAGCTTACTTTTTTAGTTTAGCAATTTTGGCGCGTAGTACCCCATTTCCATTACCGCTACAATGACTGCAAAATACAGTGAGTATATTACAGAAGTTTGACCACAACTTAAAAAAAAATGTTTGTATCCCATGAGGATACAAGTGCATATAGCATTTGGTCCCATTTTGATCCATGCTAAAAGCATTGCTTTAAAAGCGGTAGCAAACCGATGAAGAAGAAGAAGAAGAAGAAAAAAAAAAAAAACTGCAAGACAATAGCATAATGTGCTAGTATGCATTGCATACTAGCACATTATGAAATACTTGCCCGAGAATGAAGCCCTGGAGCAGCGCCCAGTCACCACTGAGGGAGCCAACATGTTCCCTCAGCATTTCTTCCAGGATTGTTGCACGTTTTTATACTCAGTTGTGACATGGCGCTTCTCTTATATCAAGACATTGCTTGTATATCAAAGCAAAATCTATTAAAACAGTTTGCTAGTCTTGCAAAACGCTCTCAAACCAAGTTACCATGGTTTTACTGTATGCCGAGCCCAGAATTAAAGCCCACTTACTGGGTGCGGCATACTGTATGTGTGTTACACAGTTGTAAAGAGGTTAAGCATGTTTGAAAAAAAAAAAAATCTCCTTTCACGTTATGAGTACTACCTGTCTGCTAGCCATCTTTTTCCATTCCCTGTATGTATTGTATATTTTCCTCTCCTGCTTATATTTAATTTCTAAAGGACTACGACCCCCATGGTACCTTGCTCCTTGCAAGCTGTGAGTCCTAAAACTCCATTCGGAAGGCAGGCTCTGCCAAGTCTGACACACAGAAGCACCTACTGACAGGGCACAGTAAATAAGTGTCACAGAATTCAAGGAAGTAAATGTGGGGGAGGGATCTTCAAAACGCAAGTTTACAAACTTCAGAATTGTTCAGGTTAGGAGGCGTAGGCTAGAAATAATTGAAATACAACGTGGCAATGAATATTTTAAATTGATGCGCTTTAAGACCATTCCATAACATACCCCAATTTCCACTGTTAGTTCTGTGCCATCCAGCAGCAATACAGATGAACAAAGATTTTGATTGTTGTTCTTGGCAGGAGAGGAGGATAGAGCAGTGTTGAGGTTCTGTCCTGGTTCCAGTGTGCTAATGCCAGTGCTTCGTTCTGCACCCAGACGGGCACCTGGAGTTTGTAACACACGATACGTTCCTTCTAGTTCCCCCATAATGACCCGATCTTGTTTTATTTCCTGAAATATTAAAGACATGTATATTAAATCAAACTTATGTATACAGACCAAGATAAAATATCACTGCTGCCACAAAAAGTGTAACTAAATCACTGAATTATGAGACAAATGTAGCTCTGTGAATCATATGTATACACATCAATATAAAAGTCCTATTAAAAAAACCTGCATGGAGTTCAAACCGCCAACTATCGAGCTCAATCACATGGAGTATAAGAAAAAAAAGACTCCAATAGTGTCATTCTTTAAAAACACTCAAAAAATAAATGCTACCTCACAAATAAAATCAAGCCCAATGTCCATCAACATAGCAAGTGTAAAGGACCACAAGTAACAGCATCTCACCCACTGCAGGAAAGAAATTTGCTCAGTGTATGACCAGCCTTAGGGCAGCTAGTAAGTCCGCAGTGCATTTTAGCTATGCATGTGGGAAAATCATTGTTTGAACTTGAGGACAAGTTTGGGAAATACTTTACTGTGCAATCAGATCAATAGAGGGGGCTGCACATAGCTTTAGTTATGTCCTAAAATCTCTGTAACCCTACCAGACCCAGACTTGCCTTGCTAGCCCATCACTAGAACTATGAAGCAAGGCCCTGGAAGCAGGTGGGGTGGGCCAATCAGTATCTTTGCAATGGAAGCCAATTCTCTAGATGTGGTCATCGCAATCTGAATGTGTATCTCTATTCATTCCCAGTCAGTTAGATCTATCAAAATTATGCAGTAAAAGCCCTACTTAAAAAAAATAAAAAAAACACACCACACACAAATGTTTATACTAACCTATGTGGCTGCAGCATTGGTCCAATGCTGCAGCTGTACCCTGCCAACTCGAAGACCGAGCACTCAATGATCGCATGACTGCTAATCGCTCAGTTCTGAATCCTCACTGAGCAGAAAGCAGTAACTGGTGGAAATTGTCTCTCCGCTCCTCCAGTGTTTACTGGGGCGCTGGGCTGTGGAGGGGCAGGAGCAGTTGGGTCAGTCTCTCTGCAAAAACGCTAAGAAACTGAGCCAGCTGCCAGTAAGGTATCCAGACATTGTCAAGATTCAGAGCTGCTCCAGTCTCCTGGCGGACGAGAAAGGGTTAAAACCGCCCACAATGCCCTGCTCCTGTTGATTTTAATGGGCAGCAGCGGTATACACACAGCTCCTTCACAGCTCCAAAGATGTGGCTAGCAGGACTTTTTTTACCGTCCTGCTAGCGCAACGCTCCAGTGTGAAAGCCCTCGGGCTTTCACACTGGAGACAATGGAGCAGCTTTTTAATGGCGGATTGTAGGCGCTATTTTTAACGCTATAACTCCTGCAAAACGCCCTCAGTGTGAAAGGGATCTTAAAGTGGTTGTGCCTGCATTTCAGCTTCAAGACCCCTTTCACACCGAGCCGCCCATAGCGTCGGCGGTAAAACTCAGATATTTTTTACTGCCGATGAGCGGATTTGCGGCCCATTTCGGCCTCTAGTGGGGCAGTTTTACCCCAGGCTAGCGGCCGAGAAAGGGTTAAAACCACCCGCAATGCGGGCTTTCACAATGGAGCAGCTGTTTAAGGGCGGATTGCAGGCGCTATGTTTAACGCTATAGCGCCTGCAATACGCCTTCTGTGTGAAAGGGGTGTTTTATATGCAAAAATCTTTCATTTGTTACTTCTAATGCATATATTCTAGGACAGTTACCGTAATTCACAAACATTTTCCCAGTTAAAAAAAAAAACACACACACACACACACACACACAACAGAGAAATTAACATGAATTTGCATCCGCTAAAATATAACTATATAGCACTTAATAAATGATATATAAAATAGTAATGTAGAAATATAATGGAACATTTCAAATACTCAATTGATTGTCACAATGGCTTTTACGTAAATGGGGAGAATAAAGAAACTGCAGAGAAAAAACCTGTCTAACCAATACAACTAGTTTTTTAACGCAAATAAAACAACTAAAGACAATAGTGAAAGATACAAAGAAAAAAAAAAAAACACATGGCAAAAATCCTACTAGCCCAGGGCATAGATAATTACCGATTAGCGTCCCTCCCTATTACAGGAAGTAGAAGCAAAACATGTTTAGTTAAGTGCCAACTTAATAGCTGTGCCCCATAAGGACGTACCCAATGCATGGGAAAACTACATCTCACAATTCCAAACACAAGTCAAATCACAGAACATTATGCAAACACTTGTTTTAAAGCTGCCATGCCTCAAACAAGGCAGCAGACAGTCCATATCCCGATGAAATTCTGAGGACAAAAGTAAAATGTAGGAACAGTAAAAGAAAGACCTAGTCCCACACTATTGTATTAAAGCGGAGTTCCACCCAAAAATGGAACTTCCATTTTAAGAGCAGGTAACCCTCCTAACATAATTATTTTTTTTGGGGGGGGGGGGGGGAAACCCTCTTTTTAGAGGGTTCTGGCTCCCACTTCCTCCTGGGGCTCTGCAGCACCAAAAGTTCACCTCTCCCCCCTTCCTCTCGGCAGTCATCTGGGACACGTCACAGGTCCCAGATGATTGCCTGGCCAACCACAGCGCATGGAGTAGCTCGCGCATGCGCAGTGTGTGCCCGTCTGTGAAGCCACTGCTGGGCGCCCACAGTCACGATGCCGGCGCTGCAGACAGGAGGGGGAGACTAGCGGAGCTTTCGTATGCCCGCATCGCTGGGACAGGTAAGTGTCCAATTTAATAAAAGTCAGCAGCTACACTTTTTGTAGCTGCTGACTTTTATATAAGTGGAACTCCGCTTTAATTTACGATGACCATACATTATACAATTTTTCTTATTCAATTCTTTGGATTTACCAAAAAAGTAAGACAGTTCTATAATATTTGGCCAGCCTTAGCCTAACATATGAACATCCGCCTATGATCTGAAAACCTACGCACACACATTTCATATTTTATTTGGGACTAATGCAATGAGATATTAAAGCGGAGTTCCACCCATATAAAAGTCAGCAGCTCCAAAAAGTGTAGCCACGCACCGTGATTGGTCGGGCACTCATCTGGGACCTGTGATGTGTCGTAGACGATTGCTCAGAGGGAGGGGGAGAGGTGAACTTCCTTCAGGCATCGCGGAGCCCCGGGAGGAAGTGGGAGCTGGAACCCTCTAAAAAGAGGGTTTCCGCTCCCCACCCCCCAAAAAAAATCCAAATGTGGCATGTCAGGGGGTCATCTGTTCTTAAAGTGGAAGTTCCATTTTTGGGTGGAACTCCAGTTTAACACAAGCCACCAGGGAGTAAAATAAGGCAGCGGATCTGCATTTACACCCATCCACCCTCTCTCCACTGACTGCTCACCTTCAGAGCCCTTTCACACTGCCAGCGCCGTGTGTCGGCAGTAAAGCACCACTAGTTTTAGCGGTGCTTTACTGTAGTTTTTGCTGCGCTTTTCTGGCACTAGCGGGGCGCTTTTAACCCCTGTTGGCATCCGAATAAAGGGTTATACATATATCTGCAGTGTTTTCTTATCTCTCTTCAAAGCACTACGCCCCATGGCTTTCTCCTGCTGTGTCCTTCTGACAAGTTCTTTACTTGTGCTTTACTCACAGGACAGCTCTGAAAGTCTCTGCCTATGTGGAAGGGGGTGTGTTCCTTTCCTCCAATCAGCTGTCTCCCAGTGTAATCCAAGACTTTTCTCACAGTGCAGAATGAGGAAGTGAAAATTCGAAAGCAATGCGCCCTTTCTAAACAGTATATGAAGACAGCAGATATCTCTGTGTATCATCTGAGGCGGTTAACTTGGAATATGTGAGGGCTTACATCAACTTTAAAAAAGGAGGAGTTGCGGACCCCCACAAAAAAATTAAAAGTCAGCAGCTACAGTATTTGTATAATATTAGAACACTTGCGCAGTTTAAGAGATTTACTTTGTACTGCGCCGATGTGGTCATTGGAAAATGCGCTGTGAAGAAACGGTCCTACGTGCTGTTTCTTCTCTAGCAAGTGCTGTGACTGGTGGCTCTCACGCGCATGCACGGGAGTGACGTCACGTGACTCCAGCTAGTCACAGAGCCAAAGTCCATGGCCCTGGAAGGAAGGGGGCGAACATAAATGCGGCCTGCAGCAGGGAGAGCGCTGGCTTTGTTTGCAGATGTCACATAATTTGCTAGTATGCGATGCATGCTAGCACATTATGCTTTTACTTTGCAGGGAACAAAAAAGTAAAACCCATCAGGGCTTACTTCCTCTTTAAGTGCTGGTCCACACTTGTGCAACTTCTGATACAACTTGAGTCGCACAGTCACAACAAGAAAAAACACATTTAATTGTGCCAATTCTCAATGTGACTCAGCAAGGTGCGACTTTGAAAAAGGCTCCTGTGCTACTTGGTAGCGTTTTACAGTGCATTTTGGCCCCCCAGAATATGCAAAGTTGCACTACATAAAAAATGAAAAATCGCATTGCAGCGGTGTGAACTGAGCCTTAAAGAGATCCTTTGATGCAACATTCAGGATTCTGTAAACAGCGCCACAGGGAATTTGGAGCATTAGTGTCTTCATGAAAATGTTAATTGTATCTAAACCCAAGTACAAAAATGACAAACATTGCAGCTTATCAGTCTTTCTTGAGGTTGAATTGACTTGCTTATTTAATTTCACCTAGTGATCCTGCCAGTAACACCTTTCCTGTCCTAGGATGACGGACAACGCTCACTCATTGCACTGAATTCTATGGAGTCCTGCACTTATCCGATTACTGTATAAGAAGACCGGATTAGAAGGCATAAAAGATGGGGATGGAGGGGGACTAAAAAAACTGCGGTCGGTATGAACTCTATATTTACACCGCACTAATATTTCACATTTAGTCGCCTCCCTCCACCTAAATGGTTTTGGTAGGTTTCCTAATTAATACAATGATCTATACTTGTTTTCATGGATACATAAGTACATATAGAGATATGTTGTTAGTCCCAGGATATATCCCCATGTGGTTCCATTGTAATATGCCTAACTGGGCTCAAGTTCAACAGACCAACGGCTTACTTTATTAAATTACTTCCCCGGGCAGCTATAGCCTTTAGAAATATGAACAAAGACTTTATTCTTTTAACTGACTTGGAGTACACATGACAACTATACAATCAATTTGGTCAGCAGCTTTCTCATTTGTGCTGCTGACTTCAGAATATTCTTAAAGTGTAAATAAATCTTAGACAAAACTCCTGAGTTCCAATACTTTAAGCGGTTTTTCAGCCAAATTTCTTTTTTTCAAAAGTCAGCAGCTACAAAGACTGTAGCTGCCCACTTTTAATAAAGAACATTTACCTGTCCAGGGAGCCGGCGATGTCGATGTAGTTTCGTTTTTGCATGTTATCCTGCCTCTGTGCTATACAGAGCCATAGAGAGTGATGGTTTGGAACATGAAACTAGAAAGCTCCCAGTACTGTGGTCATCAGGAAACAGACAACCAGGAAGTGTCCAGAACAGAAAAGAATTACAGCAACATCAAAGCAAAAACGAACAATGAGGACATGAAACCAGGACTGCAGTAAGGTAAAGGAAGCTAAAAAATAAAAAAAAATAAAAAAAAAAGATTCCTTTAGTGACCCTTTAACCACTTAAGGACCGCCTCCTACACATATACGTCGGCAGAATGGCACAGCTGGGCACATGTACGTACAGGTACGTCCTGCAATAGTACCCAGCCGTGGGTCGCGGGCGCGCTCCCGCGACCTGGTCCTTAGCTCAGTGACCACGGGACCCGCGGACCGATCGCCGCTGGAGTCGCAAGAACGGGGAGAGCCTTGTGTAAACACGGCTTCCACGTTCTTCACTGTGGCGGCAGCATCGATCGTGTCATCCCTTCTATAGGGGGACACAAACGATGACGTCACACCTACAGCCACACCCCCTACAGTTGTAAACACACTTCAGGGAACACATAAACCATTCAGCGCCCCCTAGTGGTTAACTCCCAAACTGCAATTGTCATTTTCACAATAAACAATGCATTTTAAATGCATTTTTTGCTGTGAAAATGACAATGGTCCCAAAAATTGGTCAAAATTGTCCGAAGTGTCCGCCATAATGTCGCAGTCACGAAAAAAAAAAACGCTGATCGCTGCCATTAGTAGTAAAAAAAAAAAAAAATTTTTTATAAAAATGCAATAAAGCTATCCCCTATTTTGTAAACGCTATAAATTTGGCGCAAACCAACCGATAAACGCTTATTGCGATTTTTTTTTACCAAAAATAGGTAGAAGAATACGTATCGGCCTAAACTAAGGAAAAAAAATGTTATATATTTTTGGGGGGATATCTATTATAGCAAAAAGTAAAAAATATTGAATTTAACGTTTGCTTTATTTTTGTTTAAAGCAAAAAAAAAACCGCAGAAGTGATCAAATACCACCAAAAGAAAGCTCTATTTGTGGGGGAAAAAAATACGCCAATTTTGTTTGGGAGCCACGTCGCACGACCACGCAATTGTCAGTTAAAGCTACGCAGTGCCGAATCGCAAAAATGGGCAAGGTCCTTTAGCTGCATTTTGGTCCGGGTCTTAAGTGGTTAAGGTGAAAACCCTTCTGTAGTGCAGCAGCCCCCCAGAGCCCCCCCCCCCCTTTTACTTACCTGAACCTGATCTTTCCAGCAATGAGAATGAGCCCACCAGCCAAACTTTTCAACCCCTTTAAGGTGTCTGCACTCTGCATCAAGTTTTAAAACAAACACTTTTGGGCAGCAGCATTGTCCGGGGAGAAAGTAGCGTTATAGTGGTTGTACAGGGAACTTTTTTTTTTTTTTTAAATAACAAACATGTCATACTTGCCTGCTCTGTGCAATAGAATTGCGCAAAGCGACCCAGAACCTTCTTGTGTCCCCCCCGCCAATATCGCAATAAGCGCATATTGATTGGTTTGCGCAAAAGTTATAGTGTCTGCAAAATAGGAGATAGATTTATGCCATTTCAATTATTACACATTTTTGGGACCATTGTCATTTATACAGCGATCAGTGCTATAAAAATGCACCGATTACTGTAAAAATGTCACTGGCAGGGAATGTCACTAGGGGGCGATCAATGGGTTAAATGTGTTCCCTAGGAGTGTTTCTAATTGTGGGGGGAGGGGACTGACCTAGAGGAAATGATAGATCGTAGTTCCTAGCCATTAGGAACTCACGATATGTCATTCCTCACAGAACAGAAAAGGAATTTGTGTGTTCACGTCCCTGTTCTGCCTCTCATGCCCGTGACCGCCGGTCACGAGCATCGGCACCCCTGCGATGCGGCATGTGCGCGAGCCTGCTATCCCGCTGAAAGGAGCCGACGTACAGCTACGACGGCTTGCGGGATCGTGCCGACCTGCCGCCGTATGACGGCGGCCGGACGGCAAGCGGTTAAGGCAGGTTTTTTTTTTCTTTTGGAAACAGTTTGAGAATTAGACCCCATTCATACTGAGGCAGTTTTCAGACCTTTTAGCGCCTGTAAACTGCCTCCCTAGTGTGAAAGCCTGAGTGCTTTCACACTTGGGCGGTGCGTTTGCGGGATGGGAAAAAAAAGACCTGCAAGCAGCATCTTTGGGGCAGTGTAGCATTGGAATGAATGGGTAGCACTTCAGAAGCGCCGCAATACGGCACTTTCAACTCTTTCTTCAGCTGCTAGCAGGGGGTTAAAGGCACCCTTGCTAGTGGACAAAAATTGCCGCTAAAACTAGTGGTGCTTTACTGCTAATGGACTCGGCACCCCAGTGTAAAAAGAGGTCCAATACCCATGTCCGGTTATTTTTGCCACTGTGCTCCATTGGGGAGATTTGTCTTCACTTCCTGTCCAGAATCCAAAAACAGGAAGTCAGGAAGCAAGTTAAATAGCCAGATTCAGGTACGTTTACGTCGTATGAAGCATATTCTGGAAATCAGATACGCTTAAATTAGGCTAAGATACGAGCGGCGTAAGTCTCCTACGCCGTCGTATCTTGGGGTGCAATTTTCCCGCTGGCTGCTAGGTGGCGCTACCGTTGAGTTCGGCGTAGAATATGTAAATGACTAGATACGCCGATTCACGAACGTACGTGCGCCCATTTTTTTTTACGTCGTTTACGTATGGCTTTTTCCGGCGTAAATTTAATCCAACAAATAGCTGGCCTAGCCAATGTTAAGTATGGCCGTCGTTCCCGCGTCGAAATTTGAACATTTTACGTCGTTTGCGTAAGTCGTCCCTAAATGGGGCTGGACGTAATTTACGTTCACGTCTAAACCAATACGTCCTTGCGGTGTACTTTGGAGCAATGCACACTGGGATATGTACACGGACGGCGCATGCGCCGTTCGTAAAAAATGTCAATCACGTCGGGTCACCAAACTTTAACATAAAACACGCCCCCCCCATCCTGATTTGAATAAGGCGCGCTTACTGCGGCCCCATTTACGCTACGCCGCCGTAAGTTAGGAGGCAAGTGCTTTGTGAATACAGTACTTGCCTCTCTGACTTAAGGTGGCGTAGCGTAAATACGATACGCTACGCCGCCTTAAAGATGCACGCCCCTACCTGAATCTAGCTAAAAATCTCTAGTTGTCACCAGAACTAGCGTCTCCCATTGGATTATTTCCCGCACAACCTGTTCTGATGACAAACCAAAATTTTTAAATTTTCTATCTTTCCACTTGGTGATTACAGGGAAGAAAAAAAAAAAAAAAAAAGGGTAAACAAGTCAAATATAGGAAGGTGAATCCCCCTAACAGGAGCACAGACAGCAATAAAAACAAGACAGGTGTTCTACTCCCTCTCCTCGCTATCCAAAAAAAAAAAAAAAAGTGTTGCCGTAAGTCATGCTTTAAAAATATCCCTAATTGTGTTCTAGAAGTCATACGAGTACTTCCTGAAAAATATTTCCCCCTCGGAATCTGCTGACACAGGGAAAGATCAGACTTCACTGCAGAAAAACTGTATCTATATAGCTTACAACTAGGGCTGCAACTAAGGATTATTTTCATAATCGATTAGTTGGCCGATTATTTTTTTGATTAATCAATTAATTGGATAATGGGCCAATTTGTTGTTGGGCAGATTACAAAACACAAATTGCCGCAAAAACACATTACATGCTTTTCTGCAGCTTCTCCATTGAAGTATATGGAACAAAAAATAAAAATAAAAAAATAGCACCGCTTTGCGTTAAAAAGTCCTTGCCTTTTCCAAATACGCAGCAGCTAAAGAAAAATCATGGATGTGTACTGTGAATGAACTGTAGTGTGTTTTTGCAAAAAGCACCAAAAAAACAGAGGCGTGAACCCAGGCCTGAGATGACGGGGTTAAAAAAAACAAAAATAAGTACAAAAAGAGCAAATAATCGCTACTGTAAGGGGTTAATTTTTTACTGTGGGACAGTGAAAGTAATATTTACAGTAGCGATTTGCTTTTTTGGCTAATTTTAGTTTTTTTTAACCCCATTATGTTACTGGCTGATCAATCGATTATGAAATGAATCGATTACAATTTTCATAATCGATTAGTTATTTCGGCCCTACTTACAACCGCTCTTCTGAATCCAAATCTTTAATTTAATTTAAAAAAAATAAAATAAAAATGTCTTCTGGGTTCAACACAAAAATGTAACTAGTGTAAAGTGAGCGTCTGTTGTCCAAAGCAATGGAACATTTGTTTGCATGTATTAAATATTTTAGGCAGAGGACTATATTATATTGATAATACTACAAACTATGTTTGTATGATTTGTAGGTTTTTGTTCTTTTTTGCCGATGTGCAACGTTACAGGTGACTGTAGAAATATGACTTGCCATAAAATCCTTTTCTTAAAAGTATGTAAAAAACACAAAATGTATTCCAGTAAACAGGGCTATGTGGTTGTCTTTAGCCCCTCCTACTCCCAGCATGCCTTAATTTTGTAGCAAGAAAAAGTAGGAGTGGATCATAAAAACAGAGGGGGAGGAGCTGTGTCTCCAAGGAAAGAATTTTACATTGATTGAAAAATCCTATTATACTAATCATACGTCAAGGAACAATGTATATATTCAGGTGCATAAGGATTTCCAAAACACATTCAAACTGACATATAGGCAACACATCAATATGCTAACAGGCCCATGTGAACAACAGGTTAACAGAAGGGGCTCAATAGAGCTTACAGAGCTGCTTGAAGAATGTTGCAAGCAAAGCTGGAATAAGATGAGGCCTAAATAACCACTTGGTAAAATTGAAAACAGAAGACATGGTGGCAGCCTTGCAAATCTGGGAAACGGATGCAGAAAGCTCCTGAAGCATTAACTACTCTAGTGGAGTGCGCTTTGACAATGAACGGCGGAACCTTGTGCCTAAATTGGTGTGCCTGATTGAGCCAACAAATCCACCTGAAGAGAGTGCAATCAGGGTGTCCCCTAAAGGGACCCTCACGCAAAAAACAAAAAAATCAGTCCGATTTAAAGAAGTTGTAGTTGAGAGATGCACTCAATAACATGTACCACATACAGACAGTGAAGGGAAATCTCCTTGAGATGATGTGGAGCATAACAAAAGATTGGAGAAGAACGTCCTGGTTAAAGGGGTTGTAAAGGTTTGTTTTTTATTTTCTAAATAGGTTCCTTTAAGCTAGTGCATTGTTGGTTCACTTACCTTTTCCTTGGATTTCCCTTCTAAATGTTTTTTTTCTATGTCTGAATTTCTCACTTCCTGTTTCCCTTCTGTAAGCTTGCCCCGATCATCCGAGCCATTCTGGCTGGGGGTTAGTAAGCATGCTCGCCCCCTCCCTTGGGACTACATCCCTGCGGGGAGACGTCTCCCCACAGCAATGAAAATAGGGTGCAGAGAGCACACCAAGGAGAGCTCCGAGAGCCGATTGGAGGAACAAAGCTGAGGATGTTAATCACAGTCTGTGTGCTGGAGATCCCTCCCTGTACACACTATAGAGGAAAATGCTTTATTCATAATGCATGTCAGAGATTTACAACCACTTTAATAAAAAAAGGCCAAGGATTTGCTAAAGAAGCATTTAACATGCTTCACAACACCAGACAGAATTGTTAGTTCCCCACTGCAAAGTCATCCCCTTAAGGGCTCTTTCACACGTCCTGTCAGTTTCTTTTGTCCGCTCCGTCGGCTCAGCGGGGATCCCCGCTGAGCTGTCGGCGGATAGGGCCGTCCCCGCACACAGTGCAGGGACCGCCCTGTCTCAGCTCCGCTCTGCCCTATGGGGAACCGGATGCAGACGGACCGTCTGTCCGTCTGCATCAGTTCCGTTCCGCCGGACGGAAGAAAAATAGGGTTTTCTTCCGTCCGAAAACCGGATCCCGACGGACGCGGACGCTAGCGGATGCTCCATCGGCTAACGGACGCGTTCCCATAGGGATTCATTACAAGCCCGTTAACGGACTTTTAATGAACGGACAGGCGGAACGGACATGTGAAAGGGGCCTAAAGCTGAACTCTGGGCAAACATTTTTTCCCCATGCAGTGGTGCTGTGCCCACACTGCATTGGTTAACTGTTCGTTTTTGTCTAGGGGTTGGGAGAACCGAGATATACTCACCTAAATATCAGATGCTCTCAGCGCAAGACCGGTGGACTGTCCCTGACGTCATCACGCCCATAGGCCGGCTCTAGACTTTAAATCGTCAGGAACAGTCCACAGATGGACTTGGAGGAGTGACATTTTCTGGAGGATCGAATGGATTGGATGAGTATAGGCGCTTTGTTCATCCTTAGACAAAACAAGCGGCTAACCCAGGCATTGCGGTCACAGCCCCCTGCTGGGGGTGGGGAGTCTGGTGTTGGGCTTTAAGATACATTTATTTAAAATGTATTTAAAGGGAAAAAAAAAAAAAAAAAAAAAAAGCAGGACAGACAAGCAATTCGAACTTTTAGGAGATTAGGTTATCTGCATATGTAGGCCATCTCAAAAGAGAAAAATGTGTAATTCATTCAAGAATCTGAATATTTGTATTCCTGCCTCTTAATACTGAAATATGTATGCAGTGCATGATGGTGTTTATTAAACTAGGAACAGATCCAATGCTTTTTATGTGCAGTCCATTAGCCTTAAATAATGGCCCTAGAATCCGCTGTACCTTGCCCCCTCCTGTGCTCACTTATTAGGCACAAAGTTCGCTCTGACAAATGTGGCTCTGCCAGCCAAGGTGGAAGGGACTATCCTGCCTTGCCCTGGAATGTCTTTGAACATGGATAACAAACCTCAAGAACATTTTAGTGGCTGGTTACTCATATGCATGAATGAATGAATATTACAAAATTTCAGCCTATTTCTCAAAAACACCTAATGAAGGATCGCCTTGACGCGATTTAGTTTGCATTTGTAGCGCTATATAAAATTACTTACTTACTCAAAAAATACCGGCCGACATTCTGCCTGTCTGTATGTTTGTCTGGCTTCTGTCGGACGTGCATGCTGGAAAACCAGCAGCCACCCGACTCCCGGTTAGCGCTCTCATCCAATGGCAGAGAGCACTGATCTGAGTGTTCTGGCGGGGAGGGTGTACCCCGTCAGAACAAAACAGCTCAGCAGGAGAGATCGCTGGACTAATCTTGCATGTTTAGTACAGTGGCTCCGACTGGAGTTGAATGTTTTTTTTTCATGCAACCCACAGGCATGTACACTTGAGTTTAGCAGCTTTTGGCGATTTTTGACAAAGCTCCTAAAACGCAGCTCCATAAAAGCCTATGTTAATGTATACTAGAGCTGCACGATTCTGGACAAAATGAAAAAAATAAAAATTAGGCTAACTTTACTGTTTTTTTTTATATATTTTTCAATTCATTAAAGTGTATTTTTTTCCTCCAAAAATTGCATTTGAAAGACTGCTGCGCAAAAACAGTGCGACATAAAATATTGCAACAACTGCCATTTTATTCTCTAGGGTCTCTGCTAAACAAATATGTATAAGGTTTAGGGGTTCCAAGTAATTTTCTAGCAAAAAATAATGATTTTAAGTTAAAACCAACAAATGTCAGAAAAAAGGTTGAAAGCCGGTTCACACTGGGGCGGCACGACTTCGGGGGCGACTCGGCGAGGCGATCTCAAGACGACTTGAGAGGCGACTTGCAAAATGACTTCTGTATTGAAGTCAATGCAAGTCACCCCGAGTCGCACAAGAACCTTTTTCTAAGTCAGAGCAACTTGCGTCGCTCCTATTAGAACGGTTCCATTGAAGAGAGCGGAGCGTGACTTGTCAGGTGGCTGTGTCGCCTGACGAGTCGCCCCTGTGTGAACCGGCTCCGAGTGTTTAAACTTCCCACATTTACAAACAGAAGTGTATTCCTTTGATCTAAAAAGGACAAATCGTTACAATATTTATACTTTGTTCCCCTGTTGAAGAATGTTATGATACTTTTTTACTTTTTATTTTTTTAAAGACTGTAGAGCAGAAAAAAATTAATTAAAAATAAATCGGGAAATACTTTATCGAGAAAACAAAATTGTGATAAGGATTCTTAAAGATAACCGTATTTGCTGGCGTATAAGACGACCCCCTAATTTTCCAGCTAAAAAGTTGGTTTAGGGATATACTCACCATATAAGACGACCCCCTTCCTACTAGTCATGCCTCGACTCACCGTGCCATTACATGCCAGACTGTGCCACCATTACATGCCAGACTGTGCCCCATTACATGCCAGACTGTGCCCCATTACATGCATCACTGTGCTTACCTTATCCGTGACAGGCAGACCGCGGCCGTCCATTTTTCAAAAGCCGCGCCTCCTCTTTTTCTGCTGTTTCGGACGAGAGGGCATCCGTGATAGGCGGAACACTAAACACAGTGTCTCCTGGGAAGCTGAGTGTTCCGCCTATCACGGAACAGCAGAAAGAGATGCGGCTTTTGAAAAATGGACAGCCACGGTCTGCATGTCACAGATAAGGTAAGCATATTAGGTTACCGGTGTATAAGACGACCTCCGACTTTTAAGAAGAATTTCAGGGGTTAAAATGTCGTCTTATACGCCGGAAAATACGGTAATCATGCAGCCCTAATGTAACATAAGCTTTTAGCAGAGTTTAGGAGCTGCTGCGTATAGGGGAGCTTCAACCTCCCTCTTCTGAACGTGGAAGAATCGTGTTCAGGATAGAAACGTTTTAACCACGGTCTGCGAGAAAACGCTACAAAATGTGCTGCGTTTTTCCGCAGTAAATGTAGGTTAGTGTACATGTTACCTAGTTCTGATGTTGTTCGGCTGCATGAAATTCGGCAGCAATTTCATGGTTCAGGTTTTCCCAAGCAGTATGACACATCCAAACAGTTACTAGAACAATTGTGCCATGTAGATGTTCAATATGAACTACCAAGTGCCAGGAATGTTCATTTTCGCCAGCACATGTTCAACATGTAGAAGATGCTTTCTTTAGCAATCAACATTCTCCATGAAAAAAATAAAATACAATCTTCAATCCCAACAAGCCACAGTGATGTGTGTGTGTAATGTTTTAAAAATCTCATCTCCACATATGATTTGTAAAGGGATGTGTACATGGGACAACCTGTACATATGCATGCTGGCAATTGTGCTTCACTGGCTCTCTATAGACAAGATTTGGCACAAGATGCAACATAATCTCCACATGGCTCATCCTGCAGTGGATTTTGCAGCTCCACAATCATTCCATAAGTATACTGACTGTTGCCCACCACAGAAAGAATGCAAAATATGAAAAAGAGGCACAGAAAAAAAAAATGGCAACAAAAGCATGTAAAAATAGAAAATAAAAGCTTTCACATAATAAATAATACCTCAAAATGTATACTCACTCAAATAGCTTCAATTCATTTCATGACAGTGGCTAGATTTCCAAATCACTCGATTTGATGTTGTAACACTGGATTATCTGCTTATTAACTCTCAGAACCGATTAAGGCTAATTAGTGGTTCAGCCACACAAAGGTCTACTGATCTCCCTCAAATTAAAAGCAAATATATATTTTATCTGATGGGAAAACAGAGGATCTGTCAGCTGGCACCCAACCTGTTCTATTACTTTGTACCCAGTCCTGGACAAGGCTCTACACTGGCCTGGTATACCAAGCATTTTGTAGTTTATGAAATTTGTACAGAATGCAGAAAAAGTTAGAAGACAGCCTGATATATACTTGTAGTACAAGATAGACCTTTTGTAGGAAACACCATTTGATAAACAGCAGGTATGCAATAAACCCACGCATCAAACCCACCATGACCTAAAATGTAGCTTTTATTCGTCCGCTATATAAAACCCATAATACAAGGGATAAAAGGAAGTCAAAAACTGCCAGGTGCGCAACCTCTGTGGCTGCGAGAAGCCGTTTCCAGCCCGGGTCGTGGCTGCGAGAAGCCGTTTCCAGCCCGGGTCGTGGCTGCGAGAAGCCATTTCCAGCCCGGGTCGTGGCCGCTGCAAGTGGTAATGTATTTGGAGGGTGTGAAAAATTATTATGATGATACGGAGCTTATAGCGGTATCGGACTGTGATTCATTGCAACCATCCATCCAGGGTTTCCTGGCTGGGCTAAAGCCACAAGCCTGGTTTTCTTGCTATCTGGTAAACTTTTCTATAAAGGTGGCGGTGCATTTGTGTGAATCAATCACTGTGGTGTTTTACTACTGGATGAACTCATTTGCCTTTGGAATCACTGGAATAAGTGTATGCCCTTCAAATCAACTATCCAATTGTTTATGGACCGTAATTAGTGCGTTTTTTTTTTCTATCTAGGTTTGTAAACTTATAGGGCAATGTAGAACTAGTGCATCTATAGGATATAATAATCAAAAAAAGACCTGCATGGAAGCACTACAGTAATCCACACAGTTGAGTTTTCTTATGCCCGTTATACACGACATGGGCTGCGGGACTGGGCGTTCCTATTTTGATTGACAGTCTTCCGACAGGCTTCCGACGGTCGCATTCATCGCCTCACGATTTTCCGAAAGTAGCCGAACGTCGGTGCGCAGTATAGAGCCGCACCGGCGTTCGTCTTCTTTCAGCTACTCGTGAGGCAATGGATGCGACCGTCGGAAGCCTGTCAATCAAAATAGGAACGCCCAGTCCCGAAGACCATACCCGGAAGCGGCGGAGAAGATTGCTCTCTACAACAGTAAGTACAGCTTCGATTTTAAAACAACTAGCCGATTCCCCTAGACAAAATGAGCATCAATCTAAGGGTAAAACATTTTTTAAGCCTGCCTTGCATACACAAGTTCAGTAAAAAAAAAAAAAGGCTTGACCAAAGCATGGTGACGTCCAACACCTACGACGGCACTATAAAGGGGACGTTTCCGTTCAAATGACGCCACCCTTTGGGCTGCTTTTGCCGATCCTTGTGTTAGTAAAAGTTTGGTGAGAGACGATTTGTGCTTTTCAGTCCGTTACAGCGTGACGAATGTGCTGAATCTCCATTACGAACGCTAGTTTTACCGGAACGAGCGCTCTCGTCTCATACTTGATTCTGAGCATGTGTGTTCCCCCCCCCCCCTCGGAAAAGCATACACACACACACACACACACACAAGCGGTTTTCGCGACGACAAAAAGACTGACGGGAAAAAATAGAGCAGGTTTGAATTTTTTTGCGGGCAGTTTTCTCGTGAAAAAACGTTCATGTGTACAGGTCATTAAAGAACGTCCTGACTACCCAGGAGCATTTATATGCAAAATAGTGGCCATTGCTTTTCATTACTGATGCTGGCATGGATGCCCGTGAGTAAACAAGGCTGCCTATGACATTTAGCAGGCAACAGTGAGCTATTGAAGGCAGCTGAGAGCTGTTCAGCATTTGAAGATCAGGGGGGTATGCTGAATAAATTCTGAATTCACCTGCAGACACCCGAAAACTGGCATACAAGAGGCATTGTAAGACAACCTCTCCTTCATGACAGACCAAAAGCTCCCACTGTCATGCTTCAAGTAGAAGTATGGGAAAAGTACGATATTAGGAGTCCAAACTTTTCTAGTCTGCATGCTTGCTCCAAGTCAGTGTTCTATATAAAAACCAGACACAGCCAAGTATATATCATTTTCAGTAAGGGGATCAGCAACCATACCCTTCAGCTTTCCTCATTCTTCTATGAACAGAGGAGCAATAAGAAATCAACCCGTTGCTGTTCTAATAATCACAACAAACAGTGCGCCTAACCCAGCTATTTAAGCCTTTAATGAAAACTCAAATTAAAACCAGTCATAAATTCTGCTCAGTGCATTATTTACCTTCAAACTATTAGGTCACCAATTCATAAGCCAACCACACTCAAGAATCTGCAAATCACAGACAAACATAAGAAATGATATCTGCATTTTGTCATTCATATCTTTTTATATTACGCACTTCGTTGCAAGATTAGAGGCGGCAAAAAAAATAAAGTTAGGTGATATGTTATCAAATAGGAAGTTTGTTTCCCACGAGAAAATATCGGTTATGTAAAGCTGCACAAAACAAATCTGGACATGTAAGTGGAAAGAAAGTGATGTTTGAAAAGAAAGTCTCCAGGCGATTAGTTGGGTTTTCTCTCTCCCCAACGCACAACATGTACAGGCAGTTCATACATACAAGTTAATGAACACATTTCCCCTTGTCTTCCCCGCCATGAGTCACTTCATACCGACATGTTCAATGAAATATGCAGATATCAAACGCAATTACAACATGTTTTCAGTTTATCGGTGTGTAACCCAACCAAGGGTACAGTAACAAGGGTACATGGGTTCTGTACATACAATATAAATATCTTCATCTATAGGACAAAGATTTTCAAAACGTTGGAAACCCACTATGCATCTGACTAAAGCCCCTTTGCAAAGGAACTCCGAGAGCTAAACAAGTTCTCAAGTTGGACCTCTACAGATTACAACAGACAGGTGAAATAAATAGCTTACCTATGGAACTGGTTACTGCCAGCTATCAACCAGACTGAACAATAAGTCTAACCATACTTGCTTAAAGGGGTTGTAAAGGTAAAAAAAAATCCCTAAGTAGCTTCCTTTACCCTAGTGCAGTCCTCCTTCACTTACCTCATCCTTCCATTTTGCTTTTAAATGTCCTTATTTCTTCTGAGAAATCCTCACTTCCTGTTCTTCTGTCTGTAACTACACACCGTAATGCAAGGCTTTCTCCCTGGTGTGGAGAAACCCTCTTGAGGGGGCGAGCAGGAGGGTCAGGATGCCCACTAACACACAGCTCCTTTCTCTATCTGCAAAGTAGTAACCCTCCTACTCGCACCCTCAAGAGGCTTTCTACACACCAGGGAGAAAACCTTGCATTACTGTGTGTAGTTACAGACAGAAGAACAGGAAGTGAGGATTTCTCAGAAGAAAGAAGGACATTTAAAAGTAAAATGGAAGGATGAAGTAAGTGAAGGAGGACTGCACTAAGTAAAGGAAGCTATTTAGGGAAAAAAAATGTTTACCTTTACAACCCCTTTAAGCCTAGTAGACACGGGCAAAATGCCTGGCGACAGTCGGCCTGTATGCATGGCAGCCGATCCGACAGCCATACACACTGAGTGTACTTGCAAAACGCTCTCAACGCCAGTCGAACGGCGACACCCTTTGGGCTGCTTTTGTGTTACCGCGTGTTAGTAAAAGTTTGGTGAGAGACGATTCACGCTTTTCAGTCTTCGTGCTTTTCAGTCTGTTACAGCGTGACGAATGTGCTATCTCCATTACGAACGCTAGTTTTACCAGAACAAGCGATCCCATCTCATAACTTGCTTCTGAGCACGTGCGTTTTCCCCCCTCGTTAAAGCGTACACACGATAATTTTTCACGACGTGAAAAACAACGAGAAAAAAAATAGAGCAGGTTCTCAATTTTTTACACCCTTTTTTCTCGTTGAGAAAAATGCTCTGGAGCCTACACACGACCGATTAAAAAAAATGGCATTTTTCACGTCATGAAAAACGATCGTGCCACTGGTCCCAAAAAAGTGTCAAAAGTGTAAGTTGGGTGTCTGATTTGTCTGCTGCAATGTCGCAGTTGCCAAAATCGCTGACCGCCTCCATTACTAGTAAACAAAAATTCCATAAAAATGTCCCATCATTTTTAGACGTTACAACTTTTTTTTGCGCAAACCAATCAATATACAGTTATTGGGATTGTGTTACCGAAAACATGTAGCAGAATACATATTGGCCTAAACTCATTAAGAAATTCTGGATTGTCAATTTTTTATATTGGCCATGTATTATAGCAGAAAATATTGTTTTATTTTCAGAATTGTCGCTCTTTTTTTGTTTATAGTGCAAAAAAAAAAAACAACAAAAAAAAAAACAAAGAGGTGATCAAACGCCACCAAAAGAAAGCTCTATCTGTGGGAGAAAAAGGACTTCAATTTTATTTGGGTACAGCATCGCACGACTGCGCATTTGGCAGTTAAAGTAACGTGGTGCCGTATCGCAAAAAATGGCCTGGTCTTGAAGGGGGTAAACCCTTTCTGAGGCTGAAGTGGTTAAACTGGACCATAGGCAAGGACTTTTAGAGTCGGTTCACACTAGGGCGACGCGACTTTCAGAGGCGACTCCGACACGACTTGAGCATGAACCATAGGGCGATCTACAACACGACTTAAAGTCGTCTCCAGGACAGGAGACTTTCCAGTGGCCAATCAAACAACAATCAGCTCTGGGGGAGGGAGGGGGAGGAGGGGAGGGAGAGGTTTGCCTGAGAAATGTATGTTATCTTCCTGGAAAGTAGCTTCAGTTAAGACAGTGATCAGACTTGGAGGCGACTTCCATTGAAATCAATGGGTACAAATCGCCTACAAGTCGGATTGAAGTAGTACAGGAACCTCTTCTGTAGTCGGAGCGACTTGAGTAGTGTGTATTAACACCGCTCCCATTCACTTACATTGTTTTTCTCTACAGCGCAACTTGGGACGACTTGAGGCGACCTCAAGTCGGATCCCAAGTCGCCCCAGTGCGAACCGACTCTTAAAAGATGACAAAGATGCATACTCAGTAAGTGATATCAGCTGTTGAAAGTGCTGACAGAACTGAAGGTTTAACACCACTTGAGTGCTAGTTCACACCAGGTACAGTTCCGTGTGCTTTTTTCTGCACATGCACATTGCATGCACAGTGTTTTCCCATGTATTCCAATGGCTCTAGTTCACAGCAGTGCAGTCAATTCCAGTTTCCAATGCAGAAAAAAAAAAAAAAAAAAATTAAAATGTAGAGCATGCTGCATTTTTTCTGCACAGAACTGTACTGGAATCTAGCAAATTGTATCAAAGATGCACTGGAAATGCGTGTGGTATGAACTGTAAGCAAACACTGATCCAGAACATATCTGGAATGCATTTTTGTGGTGTGAACTGGCCCTAAAAATGCATGCACAGTGTTTTCCCATGTATTCCAATGGCTCTAGTTCACAGCAGTGCAGTCAGTTCTAGTCAGTTTCCGGTGCAGGAACTGGCTGCACTGGTGTGAACTAGAGCATTTAGAATACATGGAAAACACTCTGCATGCATTTTCACTGCAGAGAAAAAGCGCACAAAACTGCATCTGGTGTGAACTGGCCCTTAAAGCAGAACTCAATTGTATCTGAGCACCACAAACTGAAACGATATTTAACCCATTCATGTCAAAAACACTTTGTAAAACATTCACCTAGCATTGCTAGCTGCAGCCATCTTGAGTAAGGGCAGATGATTCATGTAGCATTTACTTCCGGGAATCCATCTGCCCTTAGCTCTGGCGAAGGCAGGTAGGTGTGCTTAGCTGGGAAAGCACCTTCTCCAGAAAAAAAAAAAAAAGCCCATGAAGACTCCTGGGATGTATGACATTTTGGCCTAGGTCAGAAACCAGGAAGTAACTGAATAAATGAAAAAAGAAGGTTAAAACAAGTAGGTATAATATTCCTTCTGATCTCTTTACCAATGCTAGCAGCACAAGGATTAAAAATAGTTCATGTTGATTTTGAGAGTTTAGATCCACTTTAATGACAAAGTGGAGAATATTTATTTCATATTTTCTTGGAGGACATGGCTATCATTTACAGAGTGTTCAGAAATGCAGACATGAACGTTGGTCTCATTCCATAGTGCATTCCATCTAAATATGGGGCATGGTAAAGTACCTTTTCCAAGGACACGTGCACTAATTTAGAAACATTCACAGCCACTTATACATGATACTATATTCACCTGAACCCAGATCATGCTACCAAGTCAAAAGCCTTCAAAAATGATTCTAAAATGACAGCAACATCACAAGGGAAGCACATTTTAATGACATGTGATTTCAGTCTTATTGCATTACTAGGAGGAGGAAATCTTCAGATAAAGGCACTTCGGATCGTTCACACTCTGGGCGTCACACTGGACAAAAACGCCAGTCACCACAACGGTTACATTTGTACACAACCAAGGTGTGATGTGCGGTGGAGTGCCGAAAAACGCAGCGCACTGAATGGCAATGCATGTCATCATACTGCAGTGCAATGCATCATGCACTGTGCAGAGACATCAATAAAGTATCTATGCAACTCAAAGTAAACAAAAAAAAAGTATGCTGAAACATGCATTGCACCATCCCCTTACTGTAGGGCAAAACTGACAGCTGCCTGTACACTAACACAGGATTTTAGCATACGGGTAGTGTGAACGAGGGCATTATGCTGTAAATGGTGGTAGTTAGTGCCTCTCCCTGTAAGCCCAATTACTCTTCTATAGAGAAAAGTGAAGGAAACGTGCTTCTTTGCCAATATTTGCATTGAGGTGGATCCTGGTGCACGAGCCATTTGTACAAAGACAACAAGCTATCACTCTGCCGGTCATTCTCAGGGGTTAGATCTACCGCTCTCTGACCACCCTTACTCTGGTCAGATCCAACCGCTTGATTTCATTTGCGATGCTTCATATGCGCTTATTAGGTCCCTTATCAACGGGTTTCAATGGAAAAATCCAGAGCACTTTCAAAATTAGTTTGAGATGCTTCAGAGATAATTCAGAAATCATTGCAGGCGCAGCCGACTTGCTTCAACTGCTTTTTTCCCTTCCATAGCCACTTATGTTGCTGGACTTCAAATGGTTATTTATACTGGGACGATGCCTGCAGCACCATTTTTTTTTTTAGAACCAGCAGTGGGCTCTCTTGTAAAAGTAATCCTAGCGGCTAACTAGCCCCTGGATTGCTTTACCAAGCAATGGGATCCCCCACCTTCTGCAGCTTTCTCTGGCTCTCCCACCCCAATGGGAGACGCGAGGGACCAGCTGACGCTTCTGCCGGCTGTTTGCAGAGCCGAACTAAGCCCGGATCGGCTTTGATAACCTGGAAGCGATGACCTGACTTCACTTCCGGTTTACCCAGATGTCACAGGCACCATTTTCAAGAATCAAAAGCATTTGAAAACACTGATCTCGGTGTGATCGGGGAGGGATTTGGGGTCTTGTAAAGTTAGCCCAATTTTTATTGTTTTAATGTGAAAGATGATGTTACGCTGTGAGAATCGTGAGAGAATCATGATCTAATCGTGATTATGTGTCTGTTCCGCGATTCTCATTTTAGCCAGAATCGTGCAGCTCTACCCCGCACACACGCAAACAGCGATTGTCCCACATGTGTGAGGTATCACTATAAATGTCAGATCATGGGAAATAATTCAAGTACTAGACCTCCTCTGTAAATCAGAGCTGGTAACCTGCAAAAGGCTTTTAAAGCGCCGCCTATGGATAGTAAAACTTACGTAGTTTGTCATCGTTGTACGGGCATGCACAATTATAAATCACAACATGTTTGGTATCTAAACTGCTGCACAAATACTGTGTGACCTAAAAAAAATGCAAAACCCTGCTTTAAAAAATGATATAACGTTTGCGGGTTCAAAGTAATCTTCTAGCAAGAAATACTAATAGTTACAAAAAAAAGCCAGAAAAGGCCTGGTCTGGAAGCGAATAGACTTGGATGGGGAGATAATCACTTCTAAATATGCCTGAAGAAGGGGTCTGAGTTTTCCTGACAGCTTGCAGATTTAATCTCCTTAGTTTAGCCCATGTAAACCATCACTACAAGTCTTCTTTGGATGACTCAACAGGCAAAAACAAACATCTAAGGGCTTGAAAAATCCGTAAATGTCAGGAACCTTCAGGATACTGAAAGTATGTAGCAACACATTTGGGTGCTCATCAAAAAGAGGAGTACATATACCTATACTAGCATTCTCGGCTGCAGCAATACGAGTTTACTATGGAGTGTCAACCTTCCAGCCACCCATTGTCACCGTTATTTATGCCGTGGCTTTCACTGCTGATAGTATGAGATTTTCTGTAATGACATACAGGTGGGGGTGGGGGGGGGGCAGTAGAAACTACATATAGTAATCCATTGGGTATGATGTGGTGACAGGGTCTCTTTAAAGTGAAACTTTACCCATTAAAGCTTGATAAAAATAATGTTTAGCAAGGAACACACATTCCACATTAATAATTATGCTACCAAATGAGTGTGTTCTGTAAATTGCCTCCAGCATTGTTCCCGTTTCTTCTTACCCAAGGCTGCCATTTTGCTGAAGCCCAGAGCCCCTGAACAGCAGTAAATCAAAGCGAAAATAAACCCATTGATTTAACAGTTTCCAAAAACAGTTACATTCCTAGAATGCCGGGACTGCTAAGGCCCCTTTCACACTGGGGCGTTTTTCGAGCGTTATTCGACCAAAGCCTCATCTGCAATCCCAATGTGAAAGCCCGAGTGCTTTCAGAGCCCTTTCACACTGCCAGCGCCCAAAAAACGCTGGTAAAGCACTGCTAAGACCATAACGTTTTAGAGCGTTTTTGCAGTGCCTCAGTGTGAAAGGGTAAGGTGTTTTTACAGCGCTTTCAATGAAGAGGGGCGTTTTGGAGCATTTTTTTCAGCGCCCAAAAGCTGCTCCAAAGATGCTGCTTGCAGGACTCAGTGTGAAAGTGTCCATTGAGATGCATGGAGAGCGTTTTATGAGCGCTATTTTTAATGCTAAAAAGCTGTAAAAACACTTCAGTGTGAAAGGGGTCTAACTGTCATATTTGTTTTGTCCTCAATCAAACTGTCAAACCATCAAATGGTCGGTGCTATAACTGCACCATGGCAGTTGCAGATCAAACAGAAGATGCTTCCTTGGCTGTAAAGTATAGGAGCTATAGATGCAACAAAATTTCTGCGGCCAAAACATAGGCTGAAAATGGTGTATTCCGCATTTTGCTGATAGCTAGAAAGGCCAATAAACGCGCACAATTTTGCTGTGCTTACTGTGTTTTTCATAGGCCATGCGACATTACAGGGGTGCATTATTAATGCGTTCTTGCTGCTTTTTCAATGCATTTCAAATGGAGGTGCATTTTTTTTTTTTTTTTTTTAACTGACCAAAAATTCAACAAGTAAGGCTGCTTTCACACTGAGGCGTGCAGCTGTGGTGACGGTATAGCCGCGCATTTCACATTAAACACTACAGGGCATGAAGTGCACTGCACTTTGTAACTGGCCCGGTGGCGGAGGAAGGAGGCCGCACTACTGGGGGACCTCGCTGTAGCCAGGTTTCCCAAAAGTAGGGACGGATACCTGTAATTTAGAAGCCCGATAATTTTTGGGCTTTAGCATTTCACGCCCGAAGATTACATAAAACCCCCAAACATATTAATATATATATATATATATATATATATATATATATATATATATATATATATATATATATATATATATATATATATATATATATATATATATATATATATATATATATATATATATATATATATATATATGAAGGCTCACCTATAGGCAGTGTAAATATCTCCTAAACGTGCACAGTTTAGGAGATATGCAATGTTCATGCAGCCAGAGACATCATTGGCGCATGCACTCTGAAGGAACGGCCACTGTGCCATTTCTGCCATGAACAGCGGCTCCTGTGCGCATGCGCGTGATCATCATGGTCTCAGCCTCAAAAAAAAAAACACCCAGGAGCAAGACGGGTGAAGATGGGAGCCCCTGCAGCGCTGACATCTCGGCGCTGAGGAAGCTTCATTGTAAAGTTTAACCCAATGTGCTAGTATGTAGCGCATACTAGCACACTGCACCTTTACGTTGCAGGTACAAATAAAAAATTTCCAGCAGTATACAACCCCTTTTAATGTTTCCGTCAGGTGCCGGTCTTTCTGATAAATATGGTCCAAGCAGCAGATTCGCTGCTGGATCACTTTTAGAAGCTCTGGGAACTGATCCGTTGCTTGTGGCAATGGGCACAGAGATGAGCGAAGGAAAGATGGCATCTGCTCATCTCTATGGCCTAGGAGGACCAGAGCAATGTCATGACGTCACTTCCGATTTTGGCCCCATGTAAACAAATCGTTTTTTTTGTTTTTTTTTACCTTTTGCTTTTAAAGCGATTGTAAAGATTTGCGTTATTCAAAAAAAAAATCATGTTATACTAACCTGTTCTGTGGAAGGGTTTTGCACAGAGCAGCCCCGATCCTCCTTTTCTGGGGTCCCGCGTGGTGCGCCTAGCCCCTCCCGTTCCAAGGGGGCATTCATGCGGGCACGCTACTGAGTCCTGCTGTGGTGCCCATCGACACAGACAGCAGGACACGGTCCTGACTCCCATATGTGTGACTGGATTTGTTTGACAGCAGCGGGAGCCAACGGCTCCCGCTGCTATCTATCCAATGAGGACCAGAGACAGCAGCTGGAGCTGCTGTGCTCGTTCTTGTCTCTGGAAAGATTGGGTTCAGGCAAGTAAAAGAGGGGCAGATGCACTACAGGTTTTCCACCTTAATGCATAGAATGCATTAAAATGAAAAACTGAGGGTTTACAACCCCTTTAGGCTGGGTTCACACTGTCCCCGCATGCGGCTCACAGCAGGGGTACGGTTGCGTGCTGGTTCACCAGTTCAGGTCCGATTTCATCCCAAATTTTTGGCTGAAATAGAACGCGAAACGCACAAAAAAAAGGCACGTGTTTTTCCGGCACACCACACCCGCTGCGGAGATACGTGAACCGACTCCAGAGAGAGCCTGTCACATTCTCCTGCTATGCAAATTGAATGTGGAGAAACGCGCATTCAATTCGCATAAGTGTGAACCCGGCCTTAAAGCGGAGTTCCACCTAAAAATGAAACTTCCGCTTAATCCACTCCTTGCCCCCTTACATGCCACATTTGGCATGTAATTTTTTTTGGGGGGGGGGCTTCAGGAGGAGTGGGACTTCCTGTCCCACTTCCTCCTTCCCCCGAGGGGCATGGTAAGGCGAATAGCTTAATCGCCTTATTGCAGCCCCTCCCTGTAGGCGAGCGCATGTCCAATCGGACGGCGCATGCGCAGTGGGTGCCCGGCCGTAAAGCCGAAAGCTGTCACTGCCGGGTGCCCACACTAGGAATGAAGATGCCGGCCAGCGAGGGGGGGCGATGAGCAGAGCCCCGGCCGGCGCGTCGCTGGAACCATGGAGCAGGTAAGTGTCTTTTAATTAAAAGGCAGCAGCTACACTTTTTGTAGCTGCTGACTTTTAATAAACTTAAAAACAGGCTGGAACACCCCTTTAAGGGTAGAGGAGAGATCAGACCCCAGAACTCTCTATAAAGAGGACCTGTCATGCTGTATTGCCATCGCAAGGGACATTTACACTTCTTGCCAAAGCAATAAAAGTGATCAAAACTATTTTTTTAAGTGAGATTGTAAAGAAAAAAAAAGAAGAAGTAGATAAAATTTGTTAAAGTGCTCCTGTCTCCACGCACAGTGATGAACAAATACGTAGGTCACGCCCACATATGTAAACCGTGTTCCCACCACACGTGAGGTATCGCCGCAAACATCAGCGTGTGAGCGCTAAACATCCTCTGTAACTCTAGGCTGGTAACCTGTAGATATTGGTAAAGCATCGCCTGTGGAGGTTTTAAGTACCGTAGGTTTGGCACCATTCCATGAGCGCACCCAATTTTAAAGCATGGCATGTTGGGTATCTATTTACTTGGCGTAACATCAACTTTTATGCTATAAAAAAATGGGGGTATATAATTTAAAAATGTATTAAAGTGGATCTTTTCCAAAAATAATTGCATTTGAAAAACTACTGTGCAAACACGGTGCGACATAAAAAATAATGCAACAACTGATATTTTATTCCCTAGGGTCTCTGCTAAAATATGTGTATATATATATATATATATATATATATATATATATATATATATATATATATATATATATATATATATAAAATGTGTTTGGGGTTTTTAAATCATTTTCCAGCAAAAAAATACAGATGATTTTTACTTGTAAACAAAGATTGTCAGGAAAAGTCCTGGTCAGAACTACATGTCTTCTTATCTAGCAATGCTTGCTCTCCCCTCTCCTGTGTTACATTGTATATTTCCATTGTTTGTATAACTTTGCTTTCTCTGCACCCTAGATGAGTCACACATGCAGCCACATAGACAAAGCATATGAAGTTCCACACACAGAAGACAAGGGCAAGGTTACAATGTAGCACCGCACACATACAAGTTGTCAGTCACACAGGCAGACTATCCCAGCACCCCCTTGTACGGGGCCAGTCAGTGTAAACACGTTTAGCTGTGTATACAATACAGGACACTGTGCCTGCTGGCAGAAGCACAATACAGCCCCTCACCCTACAAGACACACCTAACACCCGTCCCGCACCCACAGCTCCCCTCTTCTCACCTTCCTCCACCGAAACTCCAGGCGACACTAACGGTTACACTCGGGATTGGACGCTGCAACAAGCAAGAGGCGCGGCCACGGTGGTAGGCGTATCACAGAACGGTTGCGAGGGTGGGACTAAGAGTTCTTTCGTTCCTCCACAGCGTTCGACACAATTTCTGGGCGGGATACCTGAGGCGATTGGCGTAGAAGGTCAATCTGTAGGGCGTGGCCTGCGGTGTGTACGAACGTCACGCTCTAACTTTCCAAAACTTTTTTTATTGGTGGACTACAGAGGAAAGCAAAGGTCTCCACCCTGTGATTGGCTGAGAAGGCGAAGGTAGCCAAGCAATACAGCCATAAACAATGGTGATTCTTCGGCCGCCATGCTTGTTAAGGGCGAAAGGAGAGTGTACACGTTGTATGCTATTGAACCAAGTTTTTTTTAGTCCTTTTGTATTGGTAGTGTCACCAGGAATAGCTTTGTAGCCTCCGTTGGAAAACTGTTTTAACCACTTAGGCTGCATTCACACCTGAGCGTTTTGTCGCCTGAAGCGCGACGCTCAAAAACGCTAGAGGGGAAAAAATACATTATTCCCTATGGAGATGGTTCACATCTCCACTGCAAAACGCCCGACGCCGAACACCTGAAGCTCAAACAAGTTCCCGGACCCTTTTTTGTCGCGCATATCGGGCGGTTTGGGCGTTTTTTGAGCGTTTCCATTTCCCATAGAAAGTAATGGAAATGTTCGATTGAAGCGACTAGCGCTACAACGAGCGTTTGCTACGGGCGTTTCATTGCTTTAATCAATAGAACATTTCACCCAGGCAGAAGATAAAAAAAATCTACCAACATAGCAACAAGTGATGTAAAGATGATAATTTTTCTATTGGCTAAAAAAAAAAATGTTGAAGTACAAAAACGTCGGACGACGCTGTAGGCAAACGCGCAAATAAGCATGAATACGCGCAACAAAACGCTGGAAAAAAAACGACCGAACGACCTACGCTCAGGTGTGAATGCAGCCTTAAAGCGGAGGTTCACCCTAAACATTTTTTTGCATCAGCTATAGTATGTTTTTTTTTTTTTTTTTTCGCTGTATTTACCGTTTAATCGTCCAGTTTTGTTTCAGACTCCGGCGGGGAAATAGGCGTTCCTATGAAGAGGGGAACATGATTGGGGTCCGGCTATGGCGCGTCACGCGTTCTGAAAATAGCCGGGGGTCACGATCGCAGCCAGCCACGCACAATCGCGTGCAAGAGCGCCAGCACGGGGATTTGATAATAAGTATTGGCTGTACACTCCTGTGGCCAGAATGGCCTTCTAGCTTAATTGTTGGTATGCTGATTTATCAGCACAGGTAAACACAGACAATTCTACATATAATGAAAGGCCTACAAAAGACAGCATCCCTTTACCACGTGATCGCTCTGTCATTTGACTTGTAAACAAACCAGCGTCATGTCTGGTTCATCTCTCCCCTCCCCGCACAGATCGGTACAGTGCCAGGGCAGAGATCGAGTGCAGCAGCAGCGCTGTGGGCTGGATGTGTAGTGCCCACAGCGCTGATCTGTGCCCATTCCTGCACTCATCCATCCATAACCAGGCATCCCATCCATACTCAGCAATACTCATCCATCCATACCCAGCCATCCCATCTATACTCATCCATGCTCAGTAATACTCATCCATCCATCCATGCTCAACAATACTCATCCACCCATCCATGCTCAGCAATACTCATCCATCCATACCCAGCCATCCCATCCATACTCATCCATGCTCAGCAATACTCACCCATCCATCGATACTCAGCAATACTCATCCATCCATCCATGCTCAACAATACTCATCCACCCATCCATGCTCAGCAATACTCATCCATCCATCCAGAATCAGCAATACTCATCCACCCATCCATGCTCAGCAATACTCATCCATCCATCCAGAATCAGCAATACTCATCCACCCATCCATGCTCATCCATCCATCCATAATCAGCAATACTCATCCACCTATCCATGCTCAGCAATATTTATCCATCCATCCATAATCAGCAATACTCATCCACCCATGCATGCTCAGCAATACTCATCCATCCATAATCAGCAATACTCATCCATCCATCCATCCATAATCAGCAATACTCATCCATCCATCCATGCTCAGCCATCAATACTCAGCCATCCCATCCACACTCAGCCATCCCATCCACACTCAGCCATCCCATCCATACTCAGCTATCCACATTCATGGCTCAACCATAATCAGCCATCCCCATTCACAGCTCATCCATGCCACATCAGTTAGCATTCATGCCACTACAGTGCCCATCAGTGCCACTACAGTGCCTCAAAGTATAATAGGTAGTCAAATTAGATTTGAAATGTATGCACCTAGAACGGCTGATGGTGCGCCCTGCATGTTGGGCCTCTGTATGTGGCTAGGCTGTGTAAAAGTCTCACACATGTGGTATCGCCATTCTCAGGAGGAGTAGGAGAATCTATTTTGGGGTGTAATTTTTGCTATGTACATGCTATGTGTTATAAATATTGTATAAATGGACAACTTTGTGTAAATGAAATATGTGTAATTTATGCTCCTAGAACGCCTGAAGGTGCTCCCTGCATGTTGGGCCTCTGTATGTGGCCAGACCATGTAAAAGTCTCACACATGTGGTATCGCCATACTCAGCAGGAGGAGTAGAATGTATTTTGGGTCGTAATTTGTGGTATGCATATGCTGTGTGTGAGAAATAACCTGCTAATATGAAAATTTTGTAAAAAAAAAAAAAAAAATCTTGATCTTGCAAAGAATTGTGGAAAAAAAATTACAACTTCAAAAAACTTACCATGCCTCTTACTAAATACCTTTGAATGTCTACTTTCCAAAAAGGGGTCATTTGGGGGGTATTTGTACTGTCCTGGCTTGTTAGGGTCTCAAGAAATGAGATAGGTGTTAACAATTTTTAGTGATTGGCACCATAGCTTATGGACTCTATAACTTTCACACAGACCAAAAAATATACACCAATTTGGAATATTTTTACCAAAGATATGTAGCAGTATACATTTTGGCCTAAATTTATGAAGAAAAATGACTACCGTATTTATCGGCGTATATCGCGCACTATTTTCCCCTTAAAATAAGGGGAAAATCATGGGGGACGCGATATATGCCGATAGCCGCTTCCCGCGCTCAGTTTGAAATCCTGCGCCGACATATACCGAGTGCAGTACACTCGTGTACATTCGGCTAGTCTCGGCTTTGCTCGTGCTCATGCATAAACATCACAGAGCGTGAGCGCGAGCGACGCCGAGCCTTGCCGAATGTACCCGAGTGTACTGCACTCGGTATATGTCGGCAGAGGCATTCGAACTGAGCGCGGGAAGCGGGGACTCGACTTGAGGCGCACGCTGGAGAAGCCGGGAGGACACCATCGAGGCCGGAGACGGATGCGGGACCGGACGATGGACGCTGGGAAGACACCAAAACTGTAAGTAATAAAATCATATAACTTTTTTTTAACAGGAATTTCGGGGGCAACTTTAGGGGTGCGCGGTATACGCGGAGCGCGTTATACCGCGATAAATACGGTAATTTGCAAAAGTTTATAACAGAAACTAAGAAAAATGTATTTATTTTTACAGAATTTTCTGTCTTTTTTTTTGCGCTATTAATGAAAACAGCAGTGATTAAATACCACCAAAATAAAGCTCTATCTGTGTGAAAAAAAGGACAAACATGTCATATGGGTAAAATGTTGCATGACTGAGTAATTGTCATTCAAAGTGTGAGAGCACTAAAAGCTGACAATTGGTCTGGTTAGGAAAGGGGGTTTAAGTGCCCAGTGGGCAAGTGGTTAATTTAGTCATTTTTGCAGTGTCTGGTATGGATTCAGGTGACTTTTGCTTCAAGAACAAAACAACTTACATGAATATGTGCTGTATTGAGTCTCCAAACATTTCCTTATATGTGTATATATATATATATATATATATATACACATATACCATGTATATGTATATAAATGTCTCATAACAATTCACAAGTCACTTTGCTTTAGTTCATGAGATCCTTCCAAACTGTTAGGAACCGGAATTGGGAAAAAACATAAATGAGTTTGTCAAAAAATCCGCAACTTTCTCTGTGAGATCCGAATCTCAGCTGCTGAGACAAAATATAAGCAACACACTCCCAAACAAAATCTCATAGGGAAAGTCCAATATCCCCTTAGGGGCTTAATAAAATATAAGAAAACATTCAGGCAATAGTTTTCTAGTACATTCTAGCAGATGTGTACTACATACAGTATACCTGTGAACAGCACTATTCTTTCTTTTCTTATCTATAACACTCCGATGGACAGTAGACAGTGACAACATAACATAACCCAGTGGCGGAATTACCAGGATTGCAACAGTCGCATTTGCGACAGGGGGCCCTGGAATTCCGCCACTTTCGCACGGCTCTGAGCTGACAGCGTCTATCTCATGGAACAGCACAGACCCGGCATTGACAGTTCTATCTCCCCCTCTGTCCTCTCTCGCACAGGATGGGAGAGGACAGCCGATCTGCTCCCCCTTATCCCCCCTCCTGTGTGTGCTCCGCGGGGAGTTAAAGCGGAGTTCCAACCACAATTAGCATTTTTTAAATGTATGTCCTTTCATCCTGCGTTTTTATAAAATAAATCTGGTCACTTACTATTTTACAATCCGCCGCCGATCCGCATAGATATTCAAAAAAGATAGTTTATAAAAAAGAGATTTTTAATACAGCTTACCTGTAAAATCTTTTTCTTGGAGTACATCACGGGACACAGAGCGGCATATTCATTACTATGTGGGTTATATGGAGTACCTTCAGGTGATGGACACTGGCAATCTCAAACAGGAAATGCCCCTCCCTATATAACCCCCTCCCATAGGAGGAGTACCTCAGTTTTGTAGCAAGCAGTATGCCTCCCAAAATGGTCCCCATAAGAGGGGTGGGAGCTCTGTGTCCCGTGATGTACTCCAAGAAAAAGATTTTACAGGTAAGCTGTATTAAAAATCTCTTTTTCTTTATCGTACATCACGGGACACAGAGTGGCATATTCATTACTATGTGGGATGTCCCAAAGCAATGCTTACAATGAGGGGAGGGAGAACATCTTCCAAAGACAAAAGGATTTAATTTAGAGATATACTCAAATCATAATAAATCCAACTTAGTTGAGAAAAAATTATTTTAAATTTAACTCAAAGGGGAGCCCCCCGGAATCCGAGGGTCTCAAACTGCAGCCTGCAGCACTGCCTGCCCAAAGGCTGTATCAGTATTCCTTCTTACGTCCAACTGGTAGAATTTTGTAAACGTGTGGACAGAAGACCAGGTTGCCGCCTTGCAAACTTGAGCCATAGAGATCTAGTGGTGTGCTGCCCAGGAGGCGCCCATGGCCCTAGTAGAATGAGCCTTTAATGATAACGGAGGAGGCAACCCCTTCAAGCCGTAGGCCTGAGTGATTAACTGTTTAATCCACCTCGAGATGGTGGATTTTGCAGCTGCCTGCCCCTTCTTGGGCCCATCCGGTAAAATGAACAACACATCTGTTTTCCGGATCTTCTCTGTAGCTTTAAGATAGGCCTTCATGGCCCTGACAATATCCAAGGTATGCAGCAACCCTTCCTTTCTGGAAGTAGGTTTAGGAAAGAAGGATGGTAATACCAAATCCTGGTTTAGATGAAAACTGGATATAACCTTCGGTAGGAAGGAAGGATGAGGGCGGAGAACGACCTTGTCCTTATGTAAAATAAGATATGGTTCCTTACAGGATAAGGCTGCCAGTTCCGATACTCTTCTGGCGGAAACTATGGCGACCAAAAATACTAACTTCCTTGTCAGTAAAACCAAAGGAATTTCAGCCAACGGCTCAAAAGGTTGTTTCTGTAAACTTGACAGAACAAGATTTAAATCCCACGGACAAAGCAGGGATTTAACTGGAGGATTAATACGTAAGACCCCTTGAAGGAAGGTCTTAACTAGCGAGTGGGTGGCCAGCGGCCGCTGAAACCACACTGACAAAGCTGAAATCTGTCCTTTGATTGTGCTTAATGCCAGTCCTTTGTCCACTCCTAGCTGGAGAAAACTTAATACTCTATCGATGGTAAACTTGCGAGAAAGCCATCGCTTGGACTCACACCAGCCTACATAGGCCTTCCAGACCCTGTAATAAATCACCCTAGAGACCGGTTTCCTGGCTCTGATTAGGGTAGAGATTACTTTTTGAGACAGACCTCTACCCCTGAGAATCAGGGATTCAGCCTCCAGGCCGTCAAATTTAGATGCCGTAAGGCAGGGTGGAGGATCGGACCTTGCGATAGCAGGTCTGGCCGTAGAGGAAGAGTCCAAGGGTCTCCCACTACCATCTTCAGGTTTAGTGAATACCATTCCCTTCTGGGCCATGCTGGAGCTACCAGGATGACTGGTATGTGCTCCACCCTGATCCTGCGCAGCAGGCGGGGTAGTAACTGGAGCGGGGGAAATACATAAAAAAGTTTGAACTGATACCAAGGGCAAACCAGCGCATCGGTTCCGCAGGCCATCGGATCCCTTGAGCGGGATATGAACCTGTCTAGCTTCTTGTTGAGTCTCGATGCCATGACATCCACGTCCGGCACTCCCCATCTTTGGCAGAGTGCTTGAAAGATTTGTGGATGTAGAGACCATTCCCCCGGCAACAGAGTCTGGCGACTTAAGAAGTCCGCCTGAAGGTTGTCCACTCCTGGAATAAATATTGCCGATATGCAGGGCACATGAGCCTCTGCCCACAGGAGAATCAAGCTCACCTCTCTCTGAGTGGCTTGACTCTTGGTTCCCCCTTGGTGATTTATGTATGCCACGGCCGTGGCATTGTCTGATTGAATTCTCACCGGGAACCCCTGCAATTTGGACGTCCAAGCCCTGAGGGCTAGTCGAGCAGCTCTGAGCTCCAAGATGTTGATGGGCAACTGCCTCTCTGGCTTTGCCCAAGTACCCTGGCGAGTGCAACCATCCAAAATTGCTCCCCAGCCCGTCAGGCTGGCGTCCGTGGTTACTATCTTCCAAGCCACTGGGCTGAAAGACTTCCCCTTCACTAGATTCTGAGGGTCTAACCACCAACATAGACTTTGTCGGACTCTTGATGAGAGCGGCAAAGGGATATCTAAGGCCTGTGGCCTCCTGCTCCATGCTGACAGGATGGCTGCCTGCAGGATGCGAGTGTGGCTCTGGGCGTACGGTACCGCCTCGAATGTGGCCACCATCTTGCCTAGTAACCGCATACATAGGCGAATAGTCGGTTCTTTCTTGCTTAGAACCAGTAGGATTAAAACCTTGATGGCTTTGACCTTTATCAGAGGTAGAAACACCCTTTGTTGTTCTGTGTCTAACCTCATGCCGAGATATTCCAACTGCCTTGTGGGCTGGAATGCTGACTTTTCTCGATTTAGGACCCAGCCGAACCTCTCGAGGTACTGGACCGTGAGGGCCACTGCTCGTTCCAAGCCAGGAGACGAGTGATCTATGACTAGGAGGTCGTCCAGGTACGCTAGGATCGTGACCCCTTGGATCCTTAGCCTGGCTAGGATTGGAGCTAGGACCTTCGTGAACACCCGGGGGGCCGTAGCCAACCCAAAGGGAAGCGCCACGAATTGGAAATGACGCGAAGCCACCATAAAGCGTAGAAATCTTTGATGTGGCTGATAAATTGGAACATGAAGGTAGGCATCCTTTATGTCTATGGATGCCATGAAGTCGTCCTTCTGGAGTGTGGCAGCTGCTGACCGCACGGATTCCATCCGAAATGAGCGGACCTTTAGGTATGCATTTACCATCTTTAGGTCCAAAATTGGCCTGACATCTCCGTTGGACTTTGGGATGATGAATAGGTTGGAGTAGAAACCCAGCCCTTGTTCTAGGACTGGTACCTCTACTATTACTTCCTGGGAGAGTAGATGATTCAATGCCGTCATTAATGCGGCTCCCTTCTCCGGATCGTTTGGAACCCTTGACTCCTGGAAATGAGGAGGAGGAAACTTTAGGAAGTCTAGTTTGTAGCCCGTAGCCACGGAAGACCGTACCCATCTGTCGGGAATGCTGGCTTCCCAAACCTCTGAAAAGAGACGCAGCCTTCCCCCCACCCTCGTGGGTGGGGGCGCCCCTTCATAAGGTCGGCTTGGGGGCTGGTTTTGCTGGTTTGCGAAACCACTGCTTCTTGCCTCTAGCGGCCTGTCCCTGCGATTTGTTGTTGAAGTTAAAGTTTGATCTTGCAGGAGGCCGTCGATACTGTTTGGCATTAGAGGGCCCCTGCCCAGGGGAGTGCTGTCGTTTAAACGCAGGCCCCTGAAATTTTTTCTTGGTTGGCAAAAGAGTACTTTTGCCGCTTGAAATGGTCTGAATGTATTTATCCAGGTCTTCTCCGAAGAGTCGTCCTCCATGGAAGGGGAACCCTACCAGGAGCTTCTTGCATGGGGGCTCGGCCTCCCAGCTCTTTAACCATAAGAGTCTTCTCATATGGATAAGGGATAACGATAAACGTGACGCTTGCTGGATAGAATCCTTAATCGCATCTACCGTAAAGCGTATGGCCCTAGGGACATCCGAAAATTCTTCTGCCTGCTGGGCAGGAATAAGTTTAAGCATCTGCTTAGTTTGATCCGATAATGCTTGTGCAACCCCAATCGCAGCCACAGCTGGCTGCACTACTGCCCCTGCAGTAGTGAAGGAGCTTTTAAGTAGTGCTTCCAAGCGTTTATCAACCGGATCCTTGAACACCTGTATGTTTTCTACAGGGCATGTTAAAGATTTGTTAACACATGAGATGGCTGCGTCCACCGCCGGGGTTGCCCATCTCTTGGAAAATGTATCTTCCATAGGATATAAGGCAGAGAATCTTTTAGGTGGTAAAAAGATTCTATCTGGCTTGGTCCAATCTTGGAACATAACTTCCTCTAGCAGAGGATGGATCGGAAAAACTGCGTTGTTTTGAGGCGCCTTTAGTGAGCCCAAAGCTGAAACAGTCGATACTTGGAGATCTGGTACTGGCAAGTTGAATGCACTATGGACCAAGTCCGTTAAGGCTTGAACCCACCAGCTCTCCCCTTGGGAGGCTGCCCCAGACTCCCCTGTATCCGGATCCTCGATCCCCGAACCTGCTTGGTCCTTGTCCAAGAGGTCGTCCAATTCCCCTGCGGAAAGGACCTCCTCCTCTGAGGGTCCACGCTCGGGCGACGGAGATCTATTCCGTTTTCTGCCCCGCATAGCCTTGGCTATCATCTTTTCCATTCTTTTTTCCATCTCCTTTAAGGAGGTGGACAGTACCTCGTCCGTGACCACCCTAGGGTTGGACTGACCCGTGCCAGCTCCAGCCCCAGATCCCGATGGTCCCATCAAGGCTCCCTCTCGGGAAAGCAGCGGCATAACTTTGTCCGAGACCTCAGACTCTCTGGGGGAATCCCCACCTCTTGTACCCTCTGAACCAGACGCCATGGTACAATACCGAGGTACGCCCGCTAACTTATTGGTGTTTGGAACTATAAATAGTTATTGCCCAAAAACCCGTTTGGGGGATAAAAAATGCCTTCTTTCCCTTTAATGGTTTTTTTTTTTCTTTTTTTTTTTTTTCAAACCCAAGAGAGAAAAAACATTCTGTCCCCCTTAGTAGTATTGCCAAAAAACTGCTGAGATAGAAAAGAACAGCCTAACTCTAGGCTCCAGGACAGTCTTATTGAAGACTGTAATATCTGTTTCGGCCACTGTGTGTCCTCGGCGCCCCGTGCTGCCGCTCTGGTCTCTTCCTTTCTCAGTTCCAGCATACACTGAGCTGGGAACAAATGGAAGGGCCGCCCCTTCCTTTAACATGCTGGCCCGCCCTTCCCCCCTCAGCTAACGGCGCGAAATTGCGCCCATATCACGGGGGACGCGCGCGCCCGCCGGCGGGGGGGGGGGGAGGTGCTGGGAAGGAGACCACACGAGGAGGCAGTTTGTCCTGTCTCCAGGCTAGGAGGAAAAACCATGGCAGCAATCGCCTGGAGGCTTTGCAGTTAAGCACAGCTCTCTTTACACACACACACACACACACAGGCTTCTTTCTCAATGTTACAATACTACCAGGGAGTTCACCTTTTATGGGGAATACACATAGAGCCATCCTATCTTTAAGACATGTGACTTACTTTGCCAGATGCAGCGCATAACTTTAGGCATGTCCCCTGTGAACCCCCCAGAAAAACCTGCTAAGAACCAAGTTCCGCAAGTTTCCCCTCACTTACCTGCTCCATGCCGCAGGACTTTGCAAAGCAAGAGGCCCAATCTTCCCCCATCTCCGTGGGGCATTGACCTTCAGGCCCTGGGTTCCTATGAAGGATCCACTGTCCTGGGCCCATATAGCACTCTGGCAACAGAAACATTAGGCCCCCAAAGGTTTCTAAGTTCTGGGCCCAGGGTCCAGCTCTCTAAAAAGAAAAGCATTATGGGCTATACCCCTTTGGTTTGGGGTCCGGTTACTGACCACTTTAGCGCTGAGGCCTTTGGACAGAACCGGTTAGCCCACCTAATCCCAAGGATGTGGAGGCGAGCTAAACCATGACCAACACCTAAGACACTGGCGTAAAAACTGAGGTACTCCTCCTATGGGAGGGGGTTATATAGGGAGGGGAATTTCCTGTTTGAGATTGCCAGTGTCCATCACCTGAAGGTACTCCATATAACCCACATAGTAATGAATATGCCGCTCTGTGTCCCGTGATGTACGATAAAGAAACTATATCTACACCGTTGTCAATTTGCTTGTGGGCATTGTGAAGCCTACAAGCACTTACTTCCTGGAAGTCTTGGATGGGGAGTGATAATTGGACAGCGCACTGCATCCTGGGAAATGATGACACACATTTCCCAGGAGCATTAGAGGGAGATGATGTCAGAATCCTAGGTGGTTTCAAAGGCAGATTTCGTGGGACCGCATAGCAACAGGCATTTCCAGATGAGTAAAAAAAAAAAATTCCACTCCACTTTAAGTACGGGGAAGGGGGAGCAGATCGGCTTTGTCCTGCCTCATCCTGTGCGAGAGAGGATGAAGGGGGAGATGAAACTGTCAATGCAGACTCTGTGCTGTTCCACGAGATAGACGCTGTCAGCTCAGAGCTGTGCTGAGAAGGCAGACGACACTGATAAGCTCCGTTAGGAGCCACTGATAAGCACTGATAGGCATTGATGGGGCACTGATAGATGGCACTGCTAGGAGGCACCAATGAGCACCGATAGGAGGCATTGATGGGCACTGATAGGTGGCACTATGGGACATTGATAAGCACTGATAGGTATAACTCAGGCAGCATTGATGAGCACTGATAGGCAGCGCTTATGGGTATTGTGCACTGATAGACGCTAATAGGCAGCATTGATAGCACTGATGGGCAGAATTGAAGAGCACTTACAGGTGGCACTGATGGATGCTGTCATTGATGAGCACCGATGGGCAGAATTGATGGGCACTAATAGGGGCATTGATAAGCAACACTTGTAGGTGGAATTGATGGGCACTGATAGGCAGCATTGATGGGCACTAATAGGTGGCATTGATGGGCGCTGAAAGGTGGCACTGATTATCAGTATAAACAATTTACTGAAATTCTTGACAGTTAATGCTGTGATTAGCTGATCACATGATAAAGAGCCACTGTGATTGCGCTGGATGCACGTCCCAGGGGACACGTGGGAGGCAGGGTTCTGGGAGCATGTCCATGGACACCCTCCCAAAGTTGGAAGACTGGGGCTCGGGTGAAAGGAGGGGCTGGGGGGCAGGGGGACCCATCATGGTTTCTTGCACCTGGGCCCTGAGAGTTCTAGTTATGCCTCTGATATAACCACCAATCAATACAGTTTGATTAAGGGGAGTAAAATAGGTGCCGTTTGTCCCGAAAATGCCTTACCGATCATGGAAGTCTGATAAACTCAAATGTAAGCAAAAGGCTTACCTTAGTCGACGGATTATCATAAATTCCCATATCGTCTCAAGCTCCTCATTTTGGATTCTCAGAGTCCACTTCAAATCACCTCCTAGGCAAAGCTCGCCATGAAATGTAAATACCCCATCCTTTATATCAGTGGAAGGAGGGAAGAAATGCCCCCTTGTGATGAATATGCCCCATCTTCTCTGTCTTTGGGAAAAATAGTTCAGGATTTCTAATGCCCTTTTTAGGATGCAGGATCTAGGATCTGGCAATATTCTGGATCAAGATTTATTTTATCGCCATAACTGTAGGCCATTTAGATACCCCTGGAAGCCTGTCCGCAATCTTTCAGATAGCAACCCCCATGTCCTGCCTTAATGCTAAGGGCAAATCATTGGTAGCTTACACATGCTGGGAGCATTACAGGAGGATTTTTAAGTCTTAGCAACGATGCAGGACATGTTAATTGCTAACTGGGAGTTTTTCCAGGCAGCGTTTCGGGGGGGTGGGGGGGGGGGGCACGCAACGGGGCAAATTGGCCTACAGGTGGGACATAGAAATTCATTAAAATTTTACAAAGCTTCATAGTTTGCATTTTATACCTACTGGGATCTCTTGATTGCATAGGATATTTACTGTAAAATGTAAACTTAGCCTTTTAATCAAGTTCAGTCAAAACCAGATTGTACTGTTTGACCAGCTTAATAGAAGAAGGCAGAGAATCCAATATAAGTGCCTCTTCCATATGACCCTACCAACCTACGTTTCTGTGACAGGTGCATGCTGGATATGAAGGAACCAGCAGTTATGGCAGTTGGCAGTAGTTTATTATATCCCCTTCTCTATGTAAATGGTTGTGGAGTAGGGTTTTATACTATACCTGAGCACCGGCAACTGATTTGGCCAATAGGGGCAGTTCTAGAAGGCTAATAGCGGTTACCTTCTGGCGTTCACTACAAAACTACAGCTATACTTTGCTTAGTTGCAAGTAATTTTTGGGAACCTTTATCCCAAATGCCACATTTCAAATGACTGGGGCCAGGGAATAGAATCCGATTTATACAGATGTGATGATACAAATATGGGAAGTGACATTGCCAACCCACTTTAATGCAGGGAGCAGGCTCTGGGGCTTTAAGTCTAATTTTAGCTGCATAAGTGGAAATTTTGTCAGAATCACTAGATTTTCAACAGCGTTGGAAGGTTTATTTTTCTTGCGTCCCCTTTATTGAGATTTTTCCGCCATTCTTCTTCTACACGGTTAGTGTAGAATCAGACCTGAGCCTGACTTGCCCTTTAGCAGTATAATAATGACGTTATGATGACCAAGGACAGAGAAGTAAGTGGCAAGCCCCCCATAGAAGTTCATACTCTTCCAGAGTTTAAAAAGAAATGTTTGACATGTTTTCAGGACAGGCGATTAGACATTTCAGGAATCCGTATGGTATATGACTGATTTTGTAGATGCCAGGGTCATAAGTGACAGGCCTTTCATTGCCTACTGGGCACTTTCACTGTTTCCTGGCCCAGGCCAATTTTCAGCACGGTCACACTATGTCTGGGTTCACACTATTGCGAAATGGATTTGGGTTTCCCTGCATCCAATTAGCATAGCAAGAGATTATGACCGGCTCTCTATGGAGCCTGTTCCCTAATCTCCAAAACAGCTCCAGTGCAAATTGCACAGGGATCCTGTGCATCTTTTGGTCCATTTCAGGTTTGAATTCAAACAATTTGGGATGATATTTTGAATAAAGACACATCGGACCCCTGCTGTGAGCCCCGCAATGCTCCAGTCTGAACCCAGCTTTAATGACAATTGTGAAGTCATGCAGCACTGTACCCATATGAAATTTGTATAATTTTTCACACAAAATCGAGCTTTATTTATTTTTTTATAAATTCTTTATTTAAATTTTATTTTGTTATTCTTATACAAGGACAGTTAAACATCGACATTGAACAGTATAAATCTCTACAACAATTCTGTTGACATTGACATTTAATCATTTCTAACACGTAATGGGAAAACCAAAAGAAGACTATCCTCTCCTCTTTGCTGCCCCCTTTACACTAGTCTATAATATTAATCTATCCTTGTTAGGCATGTGCAATTTTTTAAGTTACGAATACGTTTTCCGTCAATTTTCGTTATTGTAGTTGATTCGTTAACCACTTCCCGACCCCCGCATGTACATATACGTCCACAATATGGCACGTACAGGCACATGGGCGTACACGTACGTCCTCGCCTATTAGCGGGTGGGGGGTCCGATCGGGACCCCCCCCGCTACATGCGGAGGTCGGGTCCGCTCGGGGAGCGATCCGGGACCACGGCGCGGCTATTTGTTTATAGCCGCTCCGTCGCGATCGCTCCCCGGAGCTGAAGAACGAGGAGAGCCGTGTGTAAACACGGCTTCCCCGTCCTTCACTATGGCGGCGCATCGATCGCGTCATTCCCTTTATAGGGAAGACACGATCGATGACGTCATTCCTACAGCCACACCCCCAAACAGTTGTAAACACATACTAGGTGCACCCTAACTCCTACAGCGCCACCTGTGGTTAACTCCCAAACTGCAACTGTCATTTTCACAATAAAGAATGCAATTTAAATGCATTTTTTGCTGTGAAAATGACAATGGTCCCAAAAATGTGTCAAAATTGTCCGAAGTGTCCGCCATAATGTCGCAGTCACGAAAAAAATTGCATTAGTAGTAAAAAAAAAATAAAAAATAAAAATGCAATAAAACTATCCCCTATTTTGTAAACACTATAAATTTTGCGCAAACCAATCGATAAACGCTTATTGCGATTTTTTTTACTAAAAATAGGTAGAAGAATACGTATCGGCCTAAACTGAGGAAAAAAAATGTTTTTATATATGTTTTTGGGGGATATTTATTACAGCAAAAAGTAAAAAATATTGCTTTTTTTTCAAAATTGTCGCTCTATTTTTGTTTATAGCGCAAAAACTAAAAACCGCAGATGTGATCAAATACCACCAAAAGAAAGCTCTATTTGTGGGAAAAAAAGGACGCCAATTTTGTTTGGGAGCCACGTCGCACGACCGCGCAATTGTCTGTTAAAGCGACGCAGTCCCGAACTGTAAAAACACCTTGGGTCTTTAGGCTGCATATTGGTCCGGGGCTTAAGTGGTTAACATACGAATGAACGAACGGTTTAGTGCAATTAATAACGATATTTTCAAAATAACGAATATGAAAAACAACGAAGATACGAAAGATGAAAGAAACGAAAACATAGAAACGAAAATACCGAACCCCAAAAAAATAATAATTACGAAAAACAAAATGAACTAAAATGCAAACTTACTAATATTCGAAGACCGAAAAGAAAACAACCGAAATGCCGAACAAAGAAAAAAAAACGAAAATCAAAACTAACGAAAAATAAATTACGAATCTTCGGAAAACGGAAATGAAAACAACGAAAATATGAAATAATGTAAATTAGCTTTCGTTAGTACTTAAATATTTCTGGACATTGACCAATAGCCACTGAGCGCTGTCCCTTTCCTCTGAAGAAGTTTGTTCCTTCCCCCTTCTTTCTCGTTACCTCCTGGCTCCTTGTGTCTTTTTCTGTTTTAGACTGCAGTGCATCTAATATCTAGATTTGTATTTGTAATCTGACATATTTTAGTTTTCTTCTACGTCAGACTTCATTCTAAACAGGGTGTGTGTGCTAACTAAGATAGTCAAGTCAATCACAGTAAAGTACGAATTACAAAATTACGACGAGTAGTGTGTCGAATAAACGTAAAATGGATTCTAACAGAATTACGAATGCAATAAAATCTACAAAAGTACGTTTTTACAATCAAAGGAAATTAGACACGAAAATATGAATGATCATAAAGCAACGAAAATATATTTCTTACGAAAATACGAACGCAGCATGATGGAAAATATAATGTAAATACGAATAGCAAAACAACGAAAATTAAACTAACGTAAAAACGAAGGAACGAACAAAATCAGTTCAAAAATACGAACGCGGCAGAATACAAAATATAACGAAAATACTAATCTCGATTCAACGAAAAAACAGAAAAAAACAGAAACGGAAAAAAAGAGTGTTACGAAAATACTAAAGAGTACGAATACGATAACTAACGTCTTACGAAATTACGACTCGTTACGAATCACGATAAACGAACAGAAACGAAACATGTGCACATGTCTAATCCTTGTTAAGATTCCAATACCCCCCCCCCCCCCACCTACTTCTATGCTTTAAGCCATAGAAAAAAATTAAAGAAAAGAAAAGACAGGAATTTAGAACAGGAAAAAACAAAACAAAAAATAAAAATAAACAAACTTCTCGCCTCCCCTCGCAGCTCCCCCCCTCTCCCCCCTAGTTCCCTATATGTAATATAGGGGGCCCATGTTTCTCTAAACTTATCCTCCGGCTCCCTTAACAGCATGGTAAGGTTTTTCCATTTGCTGGATTTCAGTAATTTTCACGAACCATTGTGGTCTACTTGGTGAGATAGTGCTTTCCCAGAGCAGAGGATTACATGCTTTTGCCGTTGTAAGCAGGTGTCTCACCAATGATTTTTTATATTTTTCCATTGATATAGAAATATCGAGCAACAGAAAAGCCGCCGGATTAATCTTTTACTCCCTCACATTCCCAGAACATGTGTATCAAAGTTCCCACTTCTCTTTGACATCGCCAACATAAATTCGATACCTGAGGAAAAATCCGATTCAGAACTACTGGGGTTCTATACCACCTATTCAAGATCTTGTACGCCCCTTCTTGATATCTAGTTGCCAGTGAAGCCTTGTGTGTGAACCTAAATATTTTGTTCTTCGGAGTCTCAGAAAAAGTAACTCCCAGATCTCTCTCCCATGCCTGTATAAAACCTAATTCTTGTGGAGCTTTTAGTTCGTTTAACAAAGCATAGAGCAGAGACAGCGAGTGTCTCACCGAGTCCACCTTTAAACATAGCGACACTTACCAAATTTGAGAAGAAGCTATCTCCGTCACCTGCCTTGAAATTGAGCGAAGAAAATCGCTTAACTGCCTTCTCTTAAATGGATCTAATTCCTCTAAAAATTCACACGCTATCTCCTCACTCGATTATACACAATTATCCTTCAAAAAATGTGTCCGTCTGGTTTTACCCCATCGTTTTAAACTCATGAAACCCTGATCTTTTCGGCCAGGCTCAAAAGCCGGGTTACCCAGGATTGGTATCATCGGGCTCATTTCGGTCGCTTGTTTTTTTAAATATCTTTTTAACCGAACTAATAGTCGCCCCTACCGTCGGATGTCGCTTCACTGCCTGCGGTATCGCGGATTCCGTGAGCCAAACTAGGCCCTCCAAGGGTAACTCAGACATTGCTTGTTCCATATGGATCCATGACTTGTCTTTTGGAGCTATACACCAATACTCGTAGCGTACAGTGCCTCGAGACTGAAGCCTCATTCAACTTTTCATAACACACTTTAAATATACTTAAAGAAATGGGAAGGGAAGAGAGGGGAGAGAGGAAAGAAGAACAGAAAGAGAAGGGGAAGGACCAGGGAGACCAAATAAGCAGCAAAATGAGGGGGAGAAGTACCTCCTAATGTCGACCGCTGGATCAGGGTGGATCCTCCCGAGAGCACCACCGCTCCCAGACACTGTCGTGGTTGTCTAGTCTGTCTCAGTCTGGCCGTCAATTTCTCCATTATCTCATGTGATACATTTGCCTATATGTCTCAGTTTACTGCTCCCTGCTAGCCAGGTTATTGATGTGCTAATGTCCCCTCACTATTTCTAAAGGTTAATTGATCTATTGTGTTGTGTGAAGGAGAGCTGGGTTTAAGTGGCTTGTGTTAATTATTCTGATTGCTTCATTGTGGTAATTATCTCTCTATATGCGGGGTCGAGCGGTCTGGTTGATGTATTCAGTACAGCTAGTGCTCAGCGTCATTGATGTCATTGTCTAAAGAAAATGTGTTTCAGCATCGGCCCCGTCGTGTCTACCTAGTCATCTGTATGGAAGCCCCAGTGTGAGGGGGGCGGAGATTTGTCATTGTAACAGTTTTGGAAATGACATATAAGCTGTGTGTGTTATAACATTAAAGTCTGTGTTGTTCAAGCAGTAAGCTGGTCTCATGTGTGGCTTTCTGGGCGATTCCAGGGATATCCCTCCTCGTGGAATATTGGGGTGATTTTCGTTATGGGAAGAAGGGAACGTTGACGGGGATATCATACCGATACCGTCACAATTGGTTGGTAGCAGTGGGATTTTTCCCTTCTATTCCCCTTCACACCCGGATTCCAAGCAGACACTGGAAGAACTACTGGAAGTTCGTGGAAGGATTGCTAGCAACAAAACCAAGCGGGTCATCATAGCAGAATCAATGGAGCTAGACCAGGAGGACGGGATTGCAGCAACGCCAGCAGTACAAGAGATGGAGACACCAGTGATTCAGGAGGAGGAATCGCCAGCCAACAAGCTAATGAGAGAGAAGCTAGCGTGGTTCGGCCCGAACCCAACGCCAGATGTGGTACTGAAAGTGATGGACCTGTTAGCGAAGGAGGCTAAAGAAATAAGAGACGCGGAGCTACAGAAGGATAAACAAATAAGGGACGCAGAACTACAGAAGGATAAACAAATAAGGGACGCAGAACTACAGAAGGATAAACAAATAAGGGACGCAGAACTACAGTTAAAACTGGCAGCAGTCCAACAAGCAGCCGCACATTCTCCAAACAGTGAGTACAGCACAGCAGACGCAAGGAAGATTCCGTTTAGCGCTTTTAAAGCTTTTGATGAAAAGGACTGTGAAATTGATAACTTCCTGGCGGATTTTGAGCGACAATGTAACCTGCACCGAATAGCTAGAGGAGACTGGGTTGCAATATTGTCAGGCAAACTGTCAGGCAAAGCTTCTGATGCTTTCCGGACCGTGCCAGATCAGGATATCCATAGCTACGCCAGGGTTAAAGAAGTGCTCCTGGCTCGTTATGCAGTAACCCCAGAGTCCCACCGACAGAAGTTCAGGGACTCACGCAAAACCACGAAAGACTCTTATGCGGAATGGGCATGCCAATTGTCCCGGTCGGCCTCTAACTGGGCTAACAGCAGCCAGGCCACCACCGCAGAGGACATTTTGCAACTAATGCTCCTGGAGCAATTTTACAATCACATCCAGACGGACGTCAAAGATTGGGTGAGAGATCGCAGGCCCATGACTCTACCAGAGGCCGCGAAGTTGGCGGATGAATATGCAGATACTCGCAAGACGAACCAGGTCACACCACAGGAACAACCTCCACCACAAACGGTGCCCTCACACCCACCAACCGCTAGATACCAACCTCCTAACAGACCGGTGACATCTAGCCCTCGCTATCATCGCCAGGAGGGCAACGAACAACGCTGCTTCCGGTGCAAACAGCTGGGTCACTTCAAGCAGAATTGCCCCATGAATGACAACACCAGGTCAAATTGGTCTCAACCTGGGTACCGCCCACCAGCAGCAGCCCATTGTGTAGACTCGGCTTGGGATCCAAAGGAGCTGGGTCAGGAAGAACCATTGGGCACCCCTTACGAAGCCCTCATGGTACAATCTGTTATTACGGACAACAGGGAACACCATTGTCAGCTGGTCATGGGCGACAGCCCTGAGCCGGAGGGGCCCTGGAGGGAGCTGGGCAGAAAGAGGCACCGCCGGCCACCCTTCAAGAAGAAGAGGTCCTGGAAGCCGTATAACAAGCTGACCTGGGAGGAGAAGAAGCGACTGGAGGAGAGGGAGTTGCAGCGGGCGTCCCAGATGCGTGCCGAGATGTTCGCCAAGGGCCCACCGGTGGCCCCTTACACCACCACCCAGTTCCTGATGATGAAGGACCATGTGGAGAGCCTGCAGGACATGAGCAAGCAGGAGCTGATCCGTGAGTACATAGAGCTGGAGGAGTGCATAAGCCGCATGGAGGAGGAGAACAACCACCTGAGGTCACAGCAGCATGAACTGGAGATGGAGCTGGAGAAGCTCCAAGAGGAGAACCGGCGGCTGCGGAGGGAGCAGGGGGTGGCTGACCTTATGGGGCTCTGATTCCCCCCCCCCCCCCGGACTCTGAGCACCAGTGCTACAGCATTTCAACAAATATAACTTTTTCTTTTTATGAATCTCCTGGGATTGTCACTTCAGAGCCATAACCTGCCCCCTCCCATAGCGGGACACCTAGACGGCGGCGCACAGACCCATTCGCTGTCTTCACACTGACTTCTGGTGACTTTGCAGATCGCACAAAGACTTGGGGACTGACCGGCGTGTGATCTGACGACCCGGTGACATACCTGAGTCTGAAGCAGTTGCCAAGGGAGGTCAGTCATGCCAAACGGAGTTAACCTCTGACTAATAGCTCTGAACCCGTCAACCCTACTGGACCAGGGAAGGTCCAACCGGGTTTGCCGGAGCAGGGAGCAAAAGGGGGGCCATTGTGATACATTTGCCTATATGTCTCAGTTTACTGCTCCCTGCTAGCCAGGTTATTGATGTGCTAATGTCCCCTCACTATTTCTAAAGGTTAATTGATCTATTGTGTTGTGTGAAGGAGAGCTGGGTTTAAGTGGCTTGTGTTAATTATTCTGATTGCTTCATTGTGGTAATTATCTCTCTATATGCGGGGTCGAGCGGTCTGGTTGATGTATTCAGTACAGCTAGTGCTCAGCGTCATTGATGTCATTGTCTAAAGAAAATGTGTTTCAGCATCGGCCCCGTCGTGTCTACCTAGTCATCTGTATGGAAGCCCCAGTGTGAGGGGGGCGGAGATTTGTCATTGTAACAGTTTTGGAAATGACATATAAGCTGTGTGTGTTATAACATTAAAGTCTGTGTTGTTCAAGCAGTAAGCTGGTCTCATGTGTGGCTTTCTGGGCGATTCCAGGGATATCCCTCCTCGTGGAATATTGGGGTGATTTTCGTTATGGGAAGAAGGGAACGTTGACGGGGATATCATACCGATACCGTCACATCTCAACGTCCTTAATCCTGGCATAAAGGGCTTCCTGTGATGGGGGTGCAGTCCTCTTCCAGTGGAGGGCCACCAAGCACCTTGCCGCTGTGAGAACATGCCTAAGTAATTTTTTATAGGGCTTGGCTAGCTTTGGCTGAGAGAGACCCAAGAGGAAGAATTTCGGGGTCCAGGGTATGGGTGTCTCGAAGAGTCGGGTCAATAGTTGCTGCGTTGACGTCCAGAACAGGACTATTAAGGGACACATCCAATAGATGTGGAAGAGCGTGCCTTTGGCTCGCTCTCACCGCCAGCAGCGATCAGAAGTGGAGGGATAGATTTTGTGGAGTACGTCCGGAGTCAGGTACCAGAAGAAGAGAATCTTGTAGGAATTTTCCTTATAGGGTACACATGGAACTCTTAGCCTCCTAAATCCAGACCACCCTCCACGCCTCCTCCGGGATCTCCCCTCCCAATTCCCTCTCCCAGCGGAGCATATAGGGGTGCTTACCCTGGACCTGCATAGAGTGCTTGTTCAGGATTTGGTAAATGTCAGAAATTAGTCCTCCTTGAGGAATCTTAATCGGAAGCATCTGTAACAGATATAATAATCTCGGCATTGCATTCATTTTTATAATGTTAATTCTGCCGAACCACGTGAAAACTTCCTTGTCCCACCTCTGCAGGTCTAACTTAATTTGTCTTACTAACGGCGCAAAGTTCAGTTCAAAAATTGTATTCAATTTCTTTGGTATTTTAGTCCCCAGGTATCCTATATGCGAGTCTGTCCATCTAAATGCAAAGAAAGTTGTTAGTGGTTGTTGCTGGGCTATACTCCTGATAAGAGGCATGGAGGAGCTCAGCTATGAGGAAAGATTAGAGGAACTGAATTTATTCACTCTTGAGAAGAGGAGAATAAGGGGGGATATGATCAACATGTACAAATATATAAGAGGTCCATACAGTGAACTTGGTGTTGAGTTATTCACTTTACGGTCAACACTGAGGACAAGGGGGCACTCTTTACGTCTAGAGGAAAAGAGATTTCACCTCCAAATACGGAAAGGTTTTTTCACAGTAAGAGCTGTGAAAATGTGGAACAGACTCCCTCCAGAGGTGGTTCTGGCCAGCTCAGTAGATTGCTTTAAGAAAGGCCTGGATTCTTTCCTAAATGTACAGAATATAACTGAGTACTAAGATTTGTAGGTAAAGTTGATCCAGGGTAAATCCGATTGCCTCTCGGGGGATCAGGAAGGAATTTTTTCCCCTGCTGTAGCAAATTGGATCATGCTCTGCTGGGGTTTTTTGCCTTCCTCTGGATCAACTGTGGGAATGGAGTTGGGTGTATAGGATTTTACTGTGTTTTTTAATTTTTGTTTTTTTATTTTTTGTGGTTGAACTGGATGGACTTGTGTCTTTTTTCAACCTGACTAACTATATAACTATGTAACTATACTCATCTCCACCCACATTGCTTCTGATTTTCTGTAATTTACCATACTTACTAATCTCCGATAACAATAGGGGGAGGGTCAGCGCTGGAGCGGTTATAAAATAGAGCTTTATTTTGATGGTAGTTAATCACCACTGGGGTTTTTTTTTTTGCTAAACAAATGAAAAAATACCAAATATATTGAAAAAAAAACCAAAAACACGTTTTTCTTAATGTTGCAAACAGGTAATGTTTCTCCTTTACTGATTTTGCCAAGGGTGCTGCACCAATGGGCATGGACGGCACTGATCATCAGGACATGACCCCTTTCACACTAGCTGGTTACCAGCTCTCTCTCCTTATGCTGTGACAGCGCAAGGAAAGGAAGATTGAAAACCAGCAAGTATTTACACTACGATCGGCTGTGATTGGACACAGCCGATCAAGGGGTAAAGATCTGCTGTCATTTACGTTTTGCCCTGATCGGTGATACGCCGTGTCCTAAGGACACAGCTAACCACCAAAAGCCTTGCGTGCATGCGTGGCAAGAATTGGAGGGCATCATAGGACATCCTCCCAGAACTACAGCAGTCCCGCCCTCAGCCGTCATTTGACAAAAAGGTGGACGGGAATCGTTTAAGCAAGTCAAGAGCAATAGTCGCAACCACCTTCAAATTCAAGTGCAAAATTTATTAAACATAGTCCCACAATTCTATATAACGTGAATTTGGGGCACAATATTACAGGTCTTTTCCTCAGCATTTGCCATATAAAAGTAGAACTAAAGCCTCCTCCCCTTTACAGCCAAGAAAGCTGCCATCTTCGCCTCCATTTGATCTGTAGCTGCACCTGCGATCAGTTATGACACAAGCAATTTAATGTCTTGTCAGTTCAGTTGATAGGAAAAGCACTTGTGACAGCCATCATTCACAGCATGCCTTGAGGGCTCGTTGACACCATACATGCATGAAAACGGATGAGAAAACCAAGCATATTTCACTTGCAGAGTCTACATCGGTTTCCATGCGCATTTCAGTGAGGTTTTTATGCATGTTGACATTAGTTTTCATGTGCATCAGTTATGTGCCCGGTTCACACCATCAGGTTGATGTCATATCCGTTTTTCATCTGTCAACAGATGGATGAAAACCAGACAAATAGTCCGCATGTGTAAAAGGGGCCCAACATTGAATTAGCTAGGCATGATGTGAACCGAGAATAACTTTTTAGAGTATGGGAGAACCCACGGAAGATAAGGTCTTTTCAATTGATCAGTAGCACTTTTGTCCCCATACAAAATACATGAACTATTTAGCATTCTTTTGTGCATAGTATATACCAGCCCTTAAAATTTCCACTCGCATTTGGCGAGTATAAATTAGTGAAGGGTGCGTGTGTAGCAGGGGAGGACTGGGCTAACAGTTTCCTGGCCGATCACTTCTGGCAGAAGTCATGCAGCCATCAGAGCGGCCCAGGAGGGGCACCCTGCCCCCCGGGCCGCTTTAATGTCCTGTAAAAAAAGGCTCCACCGCTTCTGCCAGAAAACTGTCAGGAGGATCTGGCAGGCGGATCACACAGAGTGGGGTGAAACACAGCTTTTATATGAAATGCCGGCCGCTGTCAAAGTCTTGTCTCCTGGACCAGCTACTATAATAGACAGCACACTGGTCTAATGCCGGTCCAGGAGGTGGGACTTTGACAGCTGTCAGCTATTCATATACAAGCTGTGTCTCAGCGGGAGAGCCCTGCTCTGTGATCCAGCCATCAGATCCTCGCAGCTGCATTTATGGGCACTGATAATTACCGATGAGGCTGCACTGATGGGCAAGGATAGACTGCACTGAAGAGGCAGAACTGATAAGGCAGCACTGATGGCCAATAATGAGGCTGCACTGACGGTTACCGATATGCTTTATATTAATATTATTAAAGTTGTTGTAATAAAAAGAAAGAATTATGGAATAGTGCCAAGACAACTTTCAACACAAAAGTTTATTCATTTAAAATGTTGCAATACAAAAAAAAAAAGTCAAATACCAAAAAGCTGCCACCATGTAGAAAACAGAATACAAAAAATCATTAGAAAATTTGTACTTTGGGGGGAAATTGTGTAAAGTCGGAGTGGTACATAACCTGTAACATACAGTATGGCATTGATTCAAATAATACTGCAGCTTATCAACTACATAAAAGAGAACCAAGTGGATACAAGGCATTTTAATTCACATTGTGCAATATAAGCACTTACAATATGCAGACTAGTGGTTAGTCTTTACTGATACAATCAGCAATGTAAAGAAATGAAAAATAACAAAACACACACACACTCAAACTTCTGTATGAGCACAATACAAAGGCACATACTTTAGCCCCAATGTAAGGGACCTCTGATCATGCAGAAGACAGACTGTTTTCAGCGGAAATATAGATTTCTTATTCAGTAAATGGTAGATGAGCAACCCATTAGGTTGTGTAACCAACTTTTTATGTTCTGTATGCAGAGAATAACAATTGCCATCAAAATGAATGCTTGGTCAGTTTAAAAAATAAAATAAAAAATATTGTAGGATGCTACTACTTAATCATTGGCCATAAAATGCACCTTTTTGTTTAATATGTGCATTGTTTTCAGCAACTGCATTGTCCAGCTACTAACCGTCAAAAAGAACCGTCATTGTGGGAAAAATCCATCCAATCAAAATCTATATTTGTACAGGTGGAGCTTTGGCCTTAGGCCGTCTCACCTCTTGAGACTTTCTATGGGTCATTAGGACACCCAACACATTAAAATATGGAGACTCAGAAGGAACAACAACTAGCCACCATACAAACTAAGGTTCACAAACTGTCTGTTAAATATCTGTAAAACAATTTCTCTTTGTTTTCTGGTAAACTTTGACCAATATCATGGGTGCTCAAACCTGTGGCCCTACAGCTGTTGCATAACTACAAGTCCCATCATGCCTCTGCCTTTGGAAGTCATGCTTCTAATGGTCAACCATGCAATGCCTCATGGGACTTGTAGTTCCGCAACAGCTGAAGCGCCATCACTAAGGAATGATGTAGCAGGTGCCTGTTTTTGAATCTCATCTGGATTAAAAATGCCACAACCTGACTGCTCTGAAAATTTTTAAGAGATACAAAGGCATTTTTTGTAAAATGTTACCAGTCACTTTTAATATCTGCTTTAGCCTGTAAACCTTAAAAGCAGGATACATTAAGATACTGCCATGAGCCACCTGTGTGCCCCATATCCTGGGGCACACAGGCAGTCGCTTACTGGTTGTCTTTGGCTTGTTTGACCTCTCCAGCACCATTCAACTAGCCAATCACAGGGATGACACAGGAGAAAGGGGTAAACGGCATCGGAGGAGTGGGCATTCTCAGGATTAAACCAGAAAATTGCTAGTTTAAAAACCCTGGATTTGAAGCAACCAAGCGTGCTCATGGGGATCAACAAAAATACATTTTTCTGACTAGTTGTTATTGGACAACACAGACCACTCTTTCAGACAGATATACATGTGTATTAGGCCCATTGAGTTATTATTGGGCTATGTAAACCATCCCCATGGTATTAAAGACCAGTGTGAATTTTAATAACGGTTAATCTAATGTTCAGCCAGTAGAAACTAAAATAGAAAAAAAAAAAAAAAAGGGCGAATTCCTAGATGGCAGGGAAAGAATAAAAACCCCTGCTTGAAACACAAATCTGGAATGAACAGCAGATGTTGTAGTTTCCATGTACTAGAAGATCACAGTTCATCTAATAATAGACAAACAATTCACATATGTCGAGCCGTGTTTAGATAGGGAGCCCTGGCCAATAAACTGTATAATAAAGAATATGACCTAATGCTTGAGAGAGAGAGAGAATTTCTTTTTAAATTTGTAACCGTTAAGTATGATCTCACATGCCCTAGCCTAGGGATATGCTTCAAAAAGTGGAAATTTCAGTTGAACGAGTTACTAAAGTTTTTTAGTCTGTCTGTACATTTTCAGCTGATGCACAGGCAACATATTAACATCTATGGGTACAAAGATCATTGTTTATGCCTCCTGTTAGTAGGGTGACAGTCAACACACTTTCTCCACATGACTCTAGCAGCGAGACAGCATCTGGCCAGAGAGGAGGAGAAGGGGAGAAGGGGGTCATTTGTGTCACCATATCTGGCACATTTTTAACCCGCCATTTCACTTAAGCTCAGGAGTGTAGTTCCAATACGGAAGCTAATAGTTACCATTAGGGTTGATTTACTAAACCTGAAGAGTGCAAAATGTGATGCAGCTCTGCATAGAAACCAATCAGCTACCGGGTTTTTGTTTTGTCAAAGCTTAATTGAACAAGCTGAAGTTAGAAGCAGATTGGCTACAATGCACAGCTGCACCAGATTTTGCGCTCTCCAATTTTAGTAAATCGGTAGCTAAACAGTAACCCAGATATGAAATGTTGTGGACCTTATTTAGAACATGAGCGCTATACTGATGGCATTAACACCATTTGGAATATGAATCAGTAATGGCACTCATGGCTAAGGATGAGCTCCGGTGTATTCGCACAGCCCACGTGCAGAGCCCGCCAGGAAGTCTGCACGGCGCAGCGCTAATCACAGGCAGGGAGACATTGTCCTGATGCACGGCTGCAGAGATCAGGAAATGTCTCACTGCCTGCGATTAGTGCAGCACCGACTTCCTGGTGGGCTCTGCACGTGGGGTGTGCAAACACGCCGGAGCTCATCTTTACTCATGGCACAGAAAACATATAAGGTTTCCCACCATAAACAGTCAATATCCAAATACCATTCAATTAAGAATTGTGTTTAACCGTGTTTATGCATTACAACAATGCTAATATCTTAGAAGACCTTAAACTATATTTTGCATTCATAGGTTATTATTTTAAAAGGATTTTAAAGTGGCATTTTCTTTTTAGATGCATCAATGTCTTCTGACATTAACTTAAATGATACTGAAAGCTAAAAACAGGAACACTTGATTCATTTCCACATCAACCCAGGACAATAAGAAATCAGAGGGCTGTATCCTGCAAACGGCAACGCCAGCTCTCTGTGCTGCTGACCACCACTTTGCTCATTAGTGCTCAGCAAGGCCGTATATTACACTATACATCCATGAGCAGAGAGGAGCAAACAGAGGTGGGACCAAAAGAGCGGTGGTCACTATGTGCAAAGAAAACATTAGGGTTGCCTGGGTATGGGGTAGCTGCTTCAATCTCATCTTCCCCAAGCCACTTAAATAGTCAAAATTACAGTTTAGCTTTAAAACCAATAAACTTTTTAAGTGTATGTAAACCTAAAATCCATTTTTATTTTATATTTGGCACCATATCTCACTTTATACAGTTCTTAGAACAACATTTTTATTGCGACTCTTAGGAGGTTCCTACCTGAAGATCCTGCCTTTAACAGCACTGCCCCTTACAAGGCTGGCAGTGTTAAGCTACTGCACCACTGCAACACAATCAGCAGCAGCATTGTCAGCCTGCTTTGTGTGCTTCATCAGTTGGCCATTTGGCTGTCTATCAGGTACATCAGATAGACAGTCCAATGGCTAACTGAAAGAACCTGCAAGCTAGGCAACACTGCTGGTAATAGCAAGGCAGTGGCATTGCACTGTCGTAAGTGTTGTTACTGGCGATTCCCAGGTAAAACAATTTGCAACGGATTCACAAAACATTGTTGGTTAAGAAAACTTCATACTGAGGCGCAATTGACGGACAGTTCGGCGGTAATCAGCTGACTTTTGGCCCGTGTGTACAGCCCCCTGATGGCATCTGTAAAAACGAGCATGCTGAAAAACCAGCAGCCGAGCCACACTCGAGTGCCGATTAGTGTGTTTTAGTGGGGTTCAGTGTACCAACATTGCTTGTGTTAGTACAACGATCTGTATGATTTTTCATTCAGCTTGTTGAACGGGGAAAAAAAAAAAAAAAAAAAAAAAAAAAAAAAAAAAAAACACACTTAGTGTGTAGCCTGCATACCAATTTTAAGTCAACAATGTCATCCTACAGATCTTAGGAGGTTTCTTTTCAGTAACTGCAGTACAATATGATGGTAAAAAAAAAAAAAAAAAAATGGTACAAAAGGCACTTTTAATTTAATTGTAAACATACAAATTTGCTTATTCAACTGCAGTAAATGAACAGATCAGTTTATCAGCTAGTACTGTTGTAAGAGAAAAGGATGTGGAAGGCATTTTTGGAATTGATTCTTGCAAAGATAAAAAATAAAATTTTGGAATGGTCCCGTTTCTTGCCCGCCTTGTCTTGAATGATGCCTGCCTCTGACAGCATAAAAAGCTTTTTCGAGGCTTTCCCCCCTCCCCCAACACATAAAAGCGATTCACTTAATGTAAACAGTTGTATTAATGCATGCTCAAGTAATTAAAACCTTAGTATGGTTGGTAGCTAGACATCCATACATGTAAGCAACCATTTGTGTTCACTAGGTAGGACTATGTGATTTAGGCTGCCCAAGCTAAAAGCTCAGGAAGAGCCTATTTTCACAGCAAGCAAAAGATTTTTCTTAAAAAACAACATAAAAAACAAAACAAAAAAAAACACACACAATTCAGGAATGCTGACATGTGCCTATTTGATTTAAATGAAGGGTGTATTTTAACAGGTCAACTTTTGCAGACTGGTCCACTAGTGACAACTGCTCATTAACAGGGGTACAATGACCCTTTGGGGGGGAAAAAAATGCACGTTAAGTAAAATTGAGGTTTCTACTTGTGATATTTTGAATGAAGTATTACATGCATTTCCATGTTTATATATCTGTGCCAATTTGTGTGTATGTTGTGTAACAGTAAGTAGACTATGGTGTAACAGAGCATAGTTTCTTAAAAGATTTACATATGAAAAAAAAAAAAAAAGTGTACTTCTATACAGCGTGTGCACGGCATAAATCTATGCCTCTGACAAGTCCAGCTTTGTGAAGCTAGCAAATCTAAAAGTGTCAGCATCTTAACATTACAACAGGCCAAAGAGAACAGATCGCTAACAGACTGCAGCTCGTGTTGTGAATTGTCAATCCAGGCCTGAAAGAAAAAATAAAAATAAACAGTGCATTAACACATAGTAAAACAGAGAAGCAGGATGTAAACAAGTCTATGCATTAAAATAAACCCGTCAGAGAAATACAGGGGCTGCCCTTGCTGAGAGTATTTGTGCAGCTGTTGTGCTGATCTAGTGACTTCTTTACCTTCTGAGAGTGGCCTGGCAGCAGTACGCAGATGAAGTCTTCATTTACACATACTCGTGCTGGGTCAATCAAAATATCGACACCGAAAAGCAAGCAGCTAGCATGTTCAATTACAGCAGCCTATGTGATTCTATCATGTTGGATCATTAAAAAAAAAAAAAAACACAAAAAAAGGAAGCACGGGCGTTGCTAGGTCTACAAAATATCTGGGGCCAGAGCCTATAGCAGTGAAGAAAGTCATATGCTTGGGCGGGCATACATATGTATAAAATATTTATATATGCGTGTGCGTATAATATATATATATATATATATATATATATATATATATATATATATATATATATATATATATATATATATATATATACATACATACACACACACACACACACACACACACACACACGTGAGTACACCTCCCCACATTTTTGTCATATTTTTTTTATATATTTTCATGCAAGAACACTGAAGAAATGACACTTTGCTACAATGTAAAGTAGTGAGTGTACAGCTTGTATAACAGTGTAAATTTTCGGTCCCCTCAAAACAACACACAGCCATTAATCTCTAAACTGCTGGCAACAAAAGTGAGTACACCCCTAAGTGAAAATGTCAAAATTGGGCCCAATTAGCCATTTTCCCTCCCCGGTGACTCGTTCGTGATACAAGGTCTCAGATTGGCATGGACCATAGGGCGAGTACATGGATTGAAAACTGGCTACAGAGGCAAGTTCAAAGGGTGGTGATAAATAAGGAGTAATCGGAATGGTCAGGGATGGGTAGTGGGGTCCCGCAGTGTGCTGTGCTGGGACCAATCCCATTCAAAATGTATTCATAAACGACCTGGAGGAGGGGATAAACAACTGAATCTCTGTATTTGCGGACGATACCAAGATAAGCAGGGCAATAACTTCTGTGCAGGATCTGGAACCTTGCAAGTAGATCTGAACAAATTAATGGGGTGGGCAACTGCATGGCAAATGAGGTTTAATGTAGAAAAATGTAAAAATGCATTTGGGTGGCAAAAATATGAATGCAATCCACTCACTAGGGGGGGGGGGGGGGGGGGGAGAACCTCTGGGGGAATCTAGGATGGGAAAGGACCTGGGTGTCCTAGCAGAGGACAGACTCGGCAATGGCATGCAATGCCAAGCTGCTGCAAGCAAAGCAAACAGAATATTGTCATGCATTAAAAAGGGGATTAACGACAGAGATAAAACGATAACGTCTGGCACCTGGAGTATGCTGTCCAGTTCTGGGCACCAGTCCTCAGGATGTGCTGGAACTGGGGAGAGTCCAAAAAAGGGCAACAAACTAATAAAGGGACTGAAGGACCTTAGTTATGAGGAAAGGTTATGAGCACTGAACTTGGGTTCTCTCTGGAGAGGAGATGCTCGAGAGGGGATTTGATTTCAATGTACAAATGCCGTAAATTGCCCAAAGCATCACACTGCCTCCACCAGCTTGCTTTCTTGCCATACTGCAACCTAGTACCATCTTTCCCAGGTAAGCGACATGCACACCCAGCCATCCACAGGATGTAAAATATGCAATTCATCAGACCAGGCCACCACCTTCCATTGCTCCATGGTCCAGTTCTGAAGCTCATGTGCCCATTGTAGGCGCTTTTGGCTGTGGACACCAGTCAGAATGAGCAGCTAGACTAGTCTGTAGCTACATAGCCTTCTACACAAACTGATTGCCCATTTTTTTCAGCTTTCAACACATCAACTTCAGGGGCAACATGTTTACTTGCTGCTTAATACATCCCATTCTCTCAGAAGATGCCACTGTAACAAGATAATCAATATTTACTTAACCTGTCAGTGGTCATAAAGGTATGGCTAATTGGTGCGTTTTCTATTTTAATGTCTCAGTTAGCCAGATAAAAACAGAATTATGGAAATGTATAAGACTTTTTTTTTGTGGTTGCCATGAGTGATCCAAGCAATCATGTTTTCTCTTAGGATCTACCGATCATAAGCAGTTGCGTTTAGCTAGCCTCAGGAGAGAGCCTATAAAAAAGCAGTACCAACATAACATCTCAACCGAAGAAAATTCTTAGAACCCAATTAAATACATTCTTAATATAAAAGGTGAAATAGATTGCAGATTAAGTGTCTATCAGAAGGACGTTTATGACCACTTGTCAGGCAAACCTCATGACTGCACTCATTATTGAGGTGCAAATGTGAACATAGGAACCAACAGCATACAACACAACACATTTTCTGTTAATATTATATTAACGGGAATAAAGGATTGATGGTGATCACAGATGTCAGTAGACCTCATGATTATTGGAGTATGAATGAATAACTATTTCTGTCCAAAGCAATCAGTGGCTCTCGTGTCTGTAGTGCAGTAAGGAAACATCTTGACATAGACAAGAACATTCCTTTTAGTCATGTTCCATCAGAAGGCCAAGACAACCTTTTATTAAATCTATAATTAAACAAGATTTGCTGCATAGGCAAGGTTATAGTTGAGGATGGAATAGGACAGGGTTCTTGAACACACAGCATATGTAATTGATGCTTGGAACAGACCTCCAGTAGAGGTACCGAGTTAGTCAATAGTTCTCTGACGACTGAATCGTTCAAATTTTTTTAAAAAGTAAAAAGAAAGAATTGCATGCATCCAAAATATACAGCAGAAAATGTATCCTTACCATTACACGTGTGCATCACCATCTTGTCTCTGAATCTGCATCTGAGCTTGCATTCTTGTAATCATTTCCTGCATACGACGAAGCTATAAGACAGAATAAAACAAAAGGTCATCAAAAATACTAGGGTTGTCCCGATACCGATACTAGTATCGGGACAGATACCGAGTATTTGCGGGAGTACTTGTACTCGCGCAAATACTCCGATGCCTAAATAGAATATTTTTTTTTTTTTTTCGAGTGCGGGTGGAGAGGGGGCGGAGAGCAGAGCAGTCCTCATATGGGGGAGAGGAGAGCCCGCCTCCTTCGTGTGATTGAAGCGTTGCGTATGGGACGTGCGTTGCCATAGTCACCGACTATGTTGGTGCATGGCTTCGCACCTCCCCGCCTTCCCGACGCTATGCCTCATGGATCCTGTAGTTTGGGCACCTGTTGGTCTGTGTGGGCTTGCACCGATTGGCCCGCTCGGCTCCCGGTGACGTCAGACAGCGGGCGTGATGTAGGACGCTGCTTTTGCGGTGTATACTGTGCTGAGAGCACAGAGCAGGGGGTTGCCAATGTGATGGTATACGGCAGTCTTTGCGGTGAGCATCACTGCCACATCCGAATGTACAGTGCATTTTTCTTTATATTCCAGCTGAAATTGCCTTGCCCTTCTATCTGTGCATCTAATATAGCATTTACCGATATACATTTCCCCACCTTGTCTTTACTCTGTTTAAACAATTTGCACAGATTAATTTACCAATATAAATCCTTATGATAATGAGACCCAGTGTCCACCTTGTCTCTAATATTATAGAGACTTATCTACAAAAGTTTATTTTTTTTTTTCGTTTTAGCTATTTAAAAGCCTAATGCCATTGATATTTCTGGGCAAGGGCTATACATGATGGCGCGGCGGGGGAACACAACAGCTATTCAAATGAAAATGACAGCGGTTGTGTTCCTCCAGAATTAAGGGACATGGCTGAATTTAGGGACATGGCTGCATTTGGGGACACAAGGCTTCATTTAAAAAAAAGGATCGGTATTCGGTATCGGCGAGTACATGCAAAAAAGTATCGGTACTTGTACTCGGTCCTAAAAAAGTGGTATCGGGACAACCCTAAAAAATACTATAGCTATGCATTTTCTTGTAGAAATGTAAAAACTGGTCACACTGGTTAAATTATTGCTGGGCATATGCAGCTTGACTTTTTTAAAGCAAAATTTAGTAGTGCTTGTGTCAGGGCATACTACAGGGCAGAGTTGTCAGAACACAATAGAACATCAGAATATTAGTACAGCAGCCATGACCTGAGCTGTCAGTTTTAGGTCAACCTGCCAAGTTGAACGGAAAAAAACGGAGTAGTGCGTACAAGGCTTAAAGTGAATGTAAACGCGATTCATGAAATTTGACCAAGCACATATATATATGTAGTGTTTACTCATCTCTGTCCAAAGCCCTGGGTCCCCTGTTTTTCTGCTGCTCGGGTCTGCTGTTATCAGCATAACTTCTGACAAGTTCACCGACACAGGAGATAAAACCAGCCTGAGATTTGTGTCGGAGTGGGCCCTTTAAATAGATTAGCAGAGATCTTGTCTATTCACAGCTCTGCACATTCCTTCCCTTGCCTATGTGGAGGGGCGGGGGTTGTGCCTTTCCTCCAATCAGCAGTCACACAAATGTATGCCAAGACTTCACTCCCAGTGCTGAACAGGAAGAAAAAATTGTAACACGATGTGCACTTTATGAAGAATTTAGCAAGCTTAAGACAGCAGATATACGTGTAAAACCTATGTAGGGAGATTTGGTTCATCCCTGTGTATTATCTGAAGCTGTTCACTTCACTGGGTCTATGTGAGGGTTTACATCCACTTTAAATTTAACAAGGTTACTAAGAATGCAATAATTTGAGAATTTCTCACCTCAGCTTCTTTTTCCAGCAGTATCTGGTCCTTGGACACCTCCACGTTCTCCATACTGATAAAAAAAAAAAAAATTTTTTTTAAAAAGGTAGAGCTCTAAATATTAACAACTTCTATATTCTATCTCAGGCGTCTCCAAACTTTCTGAACAAAGGGCCAGTTTATTGACCTTCAGACTTTAGGGGAGCCGGACCATAAAAGACCGGAGATAACATATTTAGAGGCATCAGTTTACATCAACACTTCACTTACACAATGTAGGATGGATTCACACACACACACACACACACACACACACACACACACACACACACACACACACCTCATTAAAAAATATGATTTTTTTCCAGCCATGCCAATTTTTCTTCAAGACAGACAGTTTTATACTGTATATTCAAAATGCAGCGTTTGTATGCCATTAGATCATACTTTCCCATGCAGCATGTATTACGCTTTAACTGACTGGCAATTGGGAATGTATGCCAATTTCCAGAAGGGTTTTGACAGCTTATAATCTAATACAAGTCTATGTGGCTGCTCCGTTTGTTCCATGTACAAATACTGTAGAAATACTTTTTTAAAGCTTACTTTGCAAATTAAACACTCCTAATATTGCCGTAAAGAAGGGTAACAGAAAATTATGGCCAGACACATTTAACAGGAAAAGAATCAGCATACCACATAGCCAATTTTTACACCCATTTGATATAATAAGTGTGCCAATACCGTACCTGCCACCACCTTTTTTGAGGCGCTCAGAGCGAAAGTTTTCATAATGCAAATCCTGAGTGACCTCTTGAAGATCCTGCATGTGTGTACTGAAAAAAAAAAAAATACATTGCACGTTAAAGCCAGAAAGTCACAAAAGGTTTTTATTCAGCAGAAGAGCTTTTTTCTTTAAATGACAGGCGTTTCAGACTTCGATCATCACTTTTTACTATATTTTCCATAATTCGTCCACAAATCTAAAATCACTTTGTCAGTCAGGTCATTGAAACAATGAGAGCCGGTTCACACTGGGGCGGCACGACTTCGGGGGGCGACTCGTCAAGGCATCCTGAAGGCGACTTGCAAAATGACTTCTGTATAGAAGTCAATGCAAGTCGCCCCCAAAGTCGAACAAGAACCTTTTTCTTGCGTCGCTCCTATTAGAACGGTTCTATTGAATAGAATGGGACGAGACTTGTCAGGCAGCTGAGTCGCCTGACGAGTCGCCCCAGTGTGAACCGGCTCGACACCTACCTCCTTTTTTTATAAAGGCATTATGCAGGATTTACCAATTGGTTTTTATAAATATTTAAGCCTGAAAAATGCCACAATACATCAGTAATTGGCAAAAGGTGCACACATTTAGCGCTATACTATAGAACAGAGAGGGAGCATAAATTTGGTCACAAAACGTATGCAACAAAAATATCTCGTTGCAAAGCTTCTAACTGAATCATTACAAAAAAAGGGATTTTTATTAACAGCTTACCTGTAAAATCCTTTTCTTGTAGTACATCACGGGACACAGAGCAGCATAGCCATTACATATGGGTTATATAGTGTACCTTCAGGTGATGGACACTGGCACTCTGACAGGAAGTTCCCTCCCTATATAACCCCCACCCATAGTGGGAGTACCTCAGTTTTGTAGCAAGCAATATGCATCCCAAAATTCCCCATAAGAGGGGTGGGAGCTCTGTGTCCCGTGATGTACTACAAGAAAAGGATTTTACAGGTAAGCTGTTAATAAAAATCCCTTTTTCTTTATCGTACATCACGGGACACAGAGCAGCATAGCCATTACATATGGGATGTCCCCAAGCAATGCTCCATGAGGGGAGGGAGACAACCAGAAAAAACCAAACAAGAGGTGCCACCGGACAAGAGGAGATTAAACTGCGGCCCGCAGTACCGCCTGCCCAAAGGCTGAATCAGCGTTCCTCCTAACGTCCATTTGATAAAATTTTGCAAATGTGTGGACAGATGACCAGGTTGCTGCCCTGCAGACCTGAGCCATAGGGACCTGGTGATACGCTGCCCAAGAGGCACTTATAGCTCTAGTGGAATGAGCCTTAACCGATAAGGGTGGACTCTTCCCCTTCAGGCCATAGGCCTGAATAATCGTCTGCCTAATCCACTTAGCAATAGTGGCCTTAGGCGCTGCCTGGCCCTTCTTGGGCCCTTCCGGCAGAATGAATAAGACGTCCGTCTTACGAATCTGGGCTGTAGCTTCCAAGTAAATCTTTACAGCTCTAACTACATCCAAGGAATGTAGTAACCTCTCTTCCTTAGAAGAAGGCTTTGGAAAAAATGATGGAAGAATCACATCTTGATTAAGGTGAAAATTTGATACCACCTTAGGCAGGAAGGACGGAAGCGGCCGCAAAACGACCCTGTCCTTATGCAATAATAAATAAGGTGCCTTACATGACAAGGCTGCCAACTCCGACACCCTTCTGGCGGATGCCATGGCCACCAGAAACACTAGTTTCCTAGTCAAAAGGACCAAAGGAATCACGGACAAGGGCTCAAAGGGCTGCCTTTGCAAGGCCGATAGAACCAAATTTAGATCCCAAGGATACAGGGGAGCTTTAATCGGGGGATTCACCCGAATAACACCTTGTAAAAAGGATTTCATTAAGGAATGGGCAGCCAACGATCTCTGGAAGAAGACCGACAAGGCAGACACCTGCCCCTTGATTGTGCCGACCGCCAAACCTTTTTCCACTCCCAACTGTAAAAACTCCAGGATTCTCCCAATAGTATATTTGCGGGGATCCCATTTCCTGGTTTCACACCAGGTAATATAGGCCTTCCACACCCTATAGTATATTAACCTGGAAACTGGTTTTCTTGCGTTTATAAGGGTAGAAACGACCTGCCCTGAAAGGCCTCTGTTTCTGAGAATCAGGGACTCAGCCGCCAGGCCGTTAAATTTAGGGCCTGTAAGGCAGGGTGGTAGAATGGCCCTTGTGAGAGGAGGTCCGGACGTAGAGGGAGGACCCAAGGCTCCTCTACGGTCATCCTTTTTATCAAGGAGTACCAAGGTCTTCGGGGCCACGCTGGGGCCACTAGAATCGCTGGCTTGCGTTCCCTTTGAATTCTGTGAAGAAGACGGGGTAGCATCCGTATTGGAGGGAAGGCATAGATTAGCGCAAACTGATGCCAAGGACACACCAAGGCATCTGTCCCGCAGGCCAATGGATCCCTCGTTCGAGAGACAAAGTTTGCTACTTTGGCATTGAATCTGGACGCCATAATGTCCACCTCCGGAGTACCCCACTTCCGGCAAATGACCTGGAACACTTCGGGATGGAGGGACCACTCCCCTGGGGACATCTGTTGGCGGCTGAGGAAGTCCGCTTGCCAATTGTCCACCCCGGGGATAAAGATAGCTGAGATGCAGGGGACATGGGCTTCTGCCCATGAAAAGATCCGATCTACCTCCCTTTGGGCTGCCTGACTCCTGGTGCCACCCTGGTGGTTTATATAAGCTACGGCAGTGGCATTGTCGGATTGTACCCTTACTGGGGAGCCCTGCAGAACCTCCGTCCAGCCCAAAAGAGCCAACCGAGCTGCTCGGATCTCTAAGACATTTATGGGTAGGGCTGATTCTGCCCTTGACCATTTCCCCTGTAGGGTTAAATCGTCTAGGACTGCACCCCAACCTGATAGGCTGGCGTCCGTGGTTACTATCCTCCATGAGGGGGGATTGAACGATCTTCCTTTCAGAAGATTTTTTGTGACTAGCCACCAACACAGGCTCTGCCTTACCGCATAGGGAAGGGAAATGGGAAGATCCAAGGCCTGGAGTCTTTTGTCCCAGGCCGCGAGAATTGCTCTCTGTAGCCTCCGAGAATGGATCTGGGCATAGGGCACTGCCTCGAAGGTGGCCACTAGCTTTCCCAACAGGCGCATGCAGAGGCGTATAGATGGCCTTGTGCTGCTTAGGACTATGTGGATTAACTCCCTTATCGAGTCCACTCTGGACTGGGGCAGGAAGATCCGTTGTTGTCTTGTATCTAAAATCAGACCTAGATACTCCAACCTTCTTGTGGGCTGTAAAGCCGATTTGTCCCGGTTTAGAACCCAACCCAGGGACTCTAGGCAGTTTACTGCTAGCAACACTGCCCGATTTAGACCGGCCGCTGAGTGGTCGACTACCAGAAGATCGTCTAGGTAGGCCATGATCAGAATGCCCTGTTCCCTTAGGATGGCTAATACGGGGGCCAGGATCTTCGTAAAAACCCGAGGGGCCGTGGCTAGTCCGAACGGAAGAGCCACGAACTGATAATGCCGATAGTTTAGGGCAAAACGCAGATACCTGTAATGGCCTGGGAAAATCGGAACGTGCAGGTATGCGTCCTTTATATCGATGGAGGCCAAGAACTCCTTTCCTTGGAGGGCGGCCACCACCGAACGAATGGACTCCATTCGAAAAGACCGGACTCTTAAAAAGCGGTTTAATAACTTTAGGTCCAGAATAGGCCTGACGTCGCCGTTTGGCTTCGGGACAACCAAGAGGTTTGAGTAAAACCCTTGTCCTTGCTCCCCTGCTGGTACTTCCATAATCACTCCTTGAGATAGGAGTCGCTCTAGGGCGGACAGAAGCGATGCCTGTCTCTGAGGGTCGCCTGGAAGTCTTGACATTTGAAAGTGAGGAGGGGGGAACTCCCGAAACTCCAGCTTGTACCCCTGAGTTACTGAGGACAGAACCCATTGGTCGGTAACTTGGGCCCCCCACAACTCCGAGAACAACCGGAGTCTTCCCCCCACTCGAGAGAGTGGGGGCGCCCCTTCACAAGGCTGCCTTAGGGGCAGCCTTAACCGGCTTACGGTTCCACGGTCTCTTGTTCCCTGCAGCTTGCCCCTGGGGCCTGTTTGCAGCTGCGCGTCCAGGAGGCCGTCGATACTGCCTAGAGAATGAGGGCCCTGGAACTGGAGAGGTTGGGCGCTTAAAAGAGGGACCTCGGAACCTTTTCTTAACCGGTAAAAGGGTGCTCTTACCACTAGAGATCTTTTGAATATATTTGTCAAGATCTTCTCCAAACAATCTCTCTCCTTGAAAGGAGAATCCTGTAAGGAGTTTTTTGCAGGGGGTTTCTGCAGACCAGTTCTTTAACCAAAGTAATCTTCTCATGTGGACCAAATACAGGGATAGGCGGGACGCCTGTTGGATTGAATCCTTGATAGCGTCTACCGCGAAACATAAGGCTCTAGGTAGATCGGCTAAGTCCTGAGCCTGTTGAGCCGGGAGGTCCTTTAGGGCCTGCTTGGCCTGTCCTAATATTGCTTCCCTTAATGCTGGGCTAAGAGAGTACCAAATACTAAGTACTCTGACTGCTACTTAGTACACCGGCTTTTCAGAGAAAATATGAGCTTAAACAGCTCTTTAGCAAGGTGTGTACAAAAAAACGGCCACTAGGTGTCACTGTGTCAGCATAACATAGGCAAACCTATCCTGCTCAGCTCAGCATCGCTGCTCCGTGTCCCTTCACAGCCTTCAGCAAACTGACAGGCTAAATAGAGTTTTTCCCTCTGATGTACAGAGGGGAGGGAACTCCCTGGGCGTCCCCCGCCCCTCCACGCAGCGTCGGTGCCTATAACAGTGTGCGCGCGCGCGCTCCCGACGCCGCTTTCAGGAAGCAGGAAGCAGAATCCATGTGGGGAGAGGAGCCCGGGAGCTGCTGGAGACACACAGACATCAGGAAGTAAGTAATTTAAACCTGACATGCTCCCTTTTACATTTCATGGAGCAAAACACCTTGTAGCAGCAGCAGCAGTCTATTAGCCCAGCCAGAGGAACAGTATACCTGGGTGTTTGAGCCATCCAGTCATGCAGACTTTGTGGTTTCTCTTTTAGCCCATGCACAGAGGCATAAAAAAGGCTTTTCCCCAGAGTCCCCTGTGGGGAGCCCACTGACAAACCAAGTTCCGTAGGCCCCCCGCTTACCTTTCCACGCCGCAGGGTATTGCTCATGCAAGAGGCCCAATCTTCCCCCTTCACCGTGGGTATGGTCATAGACCTTCAGGGACCGGGGTCCAAGTCAGGAACACCACACACCTGGACCTATACAGCACTACTGGCAGCAGGTATTCATAGGTTAAAAAACCCAGTCCTGGAACCCAGAGTCCAGCCCTCCAAGGAGAGGCATTATAGGCAAAACCCCATCCACGAATTGGGGCCCGGGTACCGTCCACTTTGGCTATGAAGCACCTTGGACGGATCCGGTCGGCTGGCCCTGGTCCCAAGGACAAACTGCAGGCACAACCTTCAACGTGCACCAACACCTAAGACACTGGCGAAAAAACTGAGGTACTCCCACTATGGGTGGGGGTTATATAGGGAGGGAACTTCCTGTCGGAGAGTGCCAGTGTCCATCACCTGAAGGTACACTATATAACCCATATGTAATGGCTATGCTGCTCTGTGTCCCGTGATGTACGATAAAGAAAAGTACCTATTATACCAAATGGCGTTTAAAAAAGTTTTTCAGTCATCCTATTACAGATATGCAGAAGGAAAGGTCAATATTAAAAATAGTTGTAAACTCTAACTGGATGACATCTAGTTTACTAAAGCGCTGTGTACCATCAACAATTGACATATTTAAACACTTTTAATCATTTTTTGCATCGGAGTGCTGAACTCATTCTGCCTCTTTGCAGCCACTTTCTGTTTACAAGCACATATGCTCAGGCATCAGCTGTATGACATTTCTCAAGGAGGACTTTCTGCTGATGAAAACAGTGGAACATGCAGGGCCAATCCGCCCTATAGGCTCACTATGCAAGCCGCTTAGGGCCCCGCAAAGCTGTGGAGGGCCCCCCAAATTACTAGAGGACCCGCCTGGTGAGAAGTAATTTTCGGGTCCCTCACCACGCTTCTCAACTCACTGGCTGCATGGGAGAAGAGGTAAGAAGTCAGCACCCTTGCTTCTCACTTTAATGTAAGATGTCATTTCCAACAGCAGAACACCCTCAACTTTAATGTGACATGTCATTTTATTTTGTGCTTAGGGCCCCAGGGAGGTCAGAATCGGCACTGGGAACATGCCTGTGTAAAACTATGTAGGCCTAGTTGCTTACAGGCTTTAGTGAAAGCGCATGTGCAGAGCAACAATAAGCATAACAATTGGGAAACAAACGCAAAGCCTTGTCACCCCATAACAGCAAGTGCCTAAGCATGTCTGGACAAATCATAGGTCAACTGTAAGAGGAAACACAGTGGCTAAGTGGTTTGTATTAATTGTTTGCGCTCTAGGGTCCCCGAGTTTGATGCTGCTAAAGTAACACCTTGTGAAATGTACATGTCCTTGAAGTATTTTAATTTTCCATATAACCTAAAATCCTACTGGCAAACTAATAGGTACCACCAAAAAATTACTCTTCTGTATTCGCAGATGCAACAGAGCGAAGGCTTTGTTACAACTTTAAAGGGGTGAACAAAGAGACAATCTTCTGTGGTGAAGACTTGGTAGATCAAGCTTAACTCCTTTTCACTAGGACAGAATGGAATGATCAATCCCAGGATAGATCATACCTCTGTACCATGTTGCTCGGTTGTCTGCAGATCCCCTGATATTCCAGGGTTTAGTTGTGGCTTTGTATAATGTGACACTCTGTATATCCTGCTGATAGACTCTGTCCCTTCCACAGCCACTTCCTGCAGCAGCTAGAGCGGGGGTCAACAACCAGTAGATCACAAACAAGTGACTGGTAGATTGCAGTCTGAGCTTGCTGACCTGCCACCCCAAAGTATCAAAACAGAGTGCAATGCAGAAGGACTACTTGTAAAGTTGCAGCTGTAGTAGAGAGCAAGAGCCGCATAAGCCGATGCCTCCTCTGTAGTGCTGGCTCCAGACGCATGCGGAGTGGCCCCATTTACTTGAATGGGTCGTGATTGGCAGGCGGTAGCATGCATCAAAGTCAACAAGTGGGTAAATTCATGCTGCAGCATGTGTACACCTTTGGCTACTGCCTCAGCAGCTAAAGGGGGTAGGGACTGGGGCAGTAAAACTGCAACTCAACAGCAGGGTTTTTACGTGTGAATGAGCCCTAAGAGTGCTGCTGCCGAATGCAACCAAGGGCTCATTTACAAGTGCTGCTGCTGCGCCTCTAAAAAGCGATCTGAGTGCATTTGACAGGTGGTGGAGGAGGAATGTTGCCTCTTTACCACTTGATTTAAACCCATGATTGCTGTGCAATGCACATGTTTGAGACACTGTAGTACAGCAATTACAGGTTTAAAACTGGTGTGAGGAAGTGACACTGCCCAGTTACCTTCTCCCCTATTGGAGGTAGAACTCCACCTCTTTAAGGTTGCCTACCCCTGAGCCAGAGCCTGTAACACTCCTCTTTGTAGTCTTTCAGGCTCTGCAAATGATGAAACTTCCTTCACACCTGATGGTGGATGGGATTAAAAACATCCTATTTTGCATTCAACCCCACCTAGTCACACCTACAGGAAGAGTTCAACCTTCCCAAGTCGCACCTCACAAATCTCAGCATTATTCAAGAAGGAAACCCCTTCATACAGCCTGTTCTAAAAAGCTAGCTGTGCTGCTGTTGGGCAGGATTGAATGGATCACAATTAGAATTCAGTCCCGCCCAGTTAAATATGCCGACCAGTGTGAACAGGGAAAGTCTCACCCCTCAGAACCAATTCCCAAGGCCCTGCTCTTTGTGAAGCGATTCATTTACATATCAAAGAAAACCCTTCATAATTATCTCCCATAGCCCTTGTGTTGTCTTGCAGTAGGCCATCATTCCTCGTCATGCTGCCACCCACATTAAGGCCCAGAAACACCCAGTTATCCTAGAACCCACCCACATCAACTCCTAGAATTAGTACAAGCAACTATCATAGCCCTGAAGCTACAGAGGCTCAAAGGATCATGGGGCATGTAGTATCAGGACTAGAAAATGAAGGAACAGGAAGTCAGAGAAAGTTGAAATTCAGCCAGGAGGAGATGTGACATCACAGACACAGAAACATGCTGTATACAGCTAAAAGTAGGAAAGTTACACACAAACTGACAATATAGTTGTGATTCATTTACATGCACAATGTATCCATTTTGGGGACGTAAAGCTGGAGAACTTCTTTAAGTCTTCAAACGATATTAGAAGAAGTCAGCAGTAGGGTTTCACTACAGTCCAGCAAAAATTGGATTTTTAACTATATTTTTCATTTAGCCTTGCGGGACAGTCTGCAAAGTCCCACAAGCAGCATCTTTGGGGCGGTGGGACAGATATATACACCGTAGCCCCACCGCCCTGCCCACTGAAATCAATGGGCAGTGCTGCTGAAGCGCCTGCAAAGCGATTTGGCAGCAGCGCTTTTAAATCCTTTGGGGTTAAAAGCACTCCGCTCCCACCCGTACAAAGCCAGTAAAGCAGCACTAAACCTAGCAGCGCTTTACCGATAATGCTTGGGCAGTCCAAGTGTGAAAGTAGACTTGGCCAATATTTATACACTCAAACAGAACACAGCAAGTGCGAAAATGACTCAGTTACACTTACATTAGCATTGTCCTTAGTTTAAGGAAGTCATTGTGTTCTGGGTTTTCCACTTCCACCACACCCCATGGATACAGGCGACCTCTGACCTTTTTACCTTTTGCCTCAATAAGTTGGTTAGAGCCAACAACAGAGAAGGGAATACTGGCCTACAAAGAATAAAACAAAGTACAACGTCATTACCAAGAGTCCTAGATCACAACAGCATTTGAGAGGCCTAAAATAGGGTAGCTCTTTAACAATGCTCCTGATGGCTGCTACTTTGGATCTGTTATATATTGGTAAATAAAACTTCCACTATCAAGCATCAACTAACATCATTCACCATAAGCTAAGGGAGGAGATAAATGAAATATACACAACTGACTGTGTATGTCACACAGTTCACTACTTCTAAAGTGATAAGACTGTCTCGTGGCAGTGGGGAAAGTATTCAGTGTATCCAAGTTGCGACAACAGAGCTTCTTCATTACTCCTGACAGCTGAACACCATGGTGAAAGAAAAAAAAAAAAAAAAAAAAACAGGTTTAAAGCAGAGCTCCACTCAAAACTGGAACCTCTGCTTAACTGCCTCCTCCTTCCACATTTGGCACCTTTCGGGGGGGGGGGGGGGGGGGGGGGGGGGGGGGGGGGGGGGGGGGATTCACGCAAGCGCAGTAGGGAACCGGCTGTGAAGTTGATAGTCTTCACTGCCGGTTTCCCTTAGCATGAATGGTGGCAGCAGCACCCGAAAGCCAGTCTGAAAATCAGCTGGGGTGCCAACATTGTCGGAACTCTTAACAGGTAAATGCCCCAATAGTAAACAAGTCAGCATTACAGCATTTATAGCGGCTGACCTTATTTTTTTCACGGGGAAACTGAATTGTATTACGCGTGACAGTTACCAGCAACAATCATGATTTAAATCATTAAGCATAAACCTGATGAATTGAGAAACCGTTTAAATTATTTTGAATTTACTGTCAGACTAGTGAGCATGGCTTAGGAAGGAGAAACGGTCTGGTAGTTCAAGAGGCAAAGCCAGCAGGTACAGCTGAAAGATTCCATGCTGAACTTTATCCATAACAGCCTCCAGCTGTTGGCTATTCTTCTTGCTGGAGGCTGCCATTTTGCTGAAGCCCAGAGCCCCTGATCAGCCTTAAAATCTTTAGGCCGTCAGCAGATCGGTCTCTAAATTTTCAGTACAGTGCTGTAAAATAGAGAGCAACTGAGCATGTGCAGGGCAAGAGACCGTGTATTACTGGATTTTAAACAGCATAGGCACTTATATTTCAATGTTTTCCTAACCCGGCTAAAGACCTTTCTCACTGAGGTAATTTTCAGGTGTTTTGGGGCTAAAAATAGCACCTCTCATGCCCCCCCAGTGTGAAAGCCCGAGTTCAAGTCCTGCAAGCAGCATCTTTGGAGAAGTGAAGGAGTGCTATATACACTGCCCCTGCCCATTGGAATGAATAGGCAGCGCTTCGGAAGTGCCTGTAAAACGACGCAACACGGGTGGTTTTAACCCTTTCTTCGCCTGCTAGCAGGGGTTAAAAGCGCCCTGCTATCGGCCGAAAAGCGCAGCTAAAACTAGGTGCTTTACCACCAACTAATCCTCCGCCCCAGTGTGAAAGAGGTCAAAGTGATCTCACAGGAATTACATTTTCGGACTAAAGTTACTAGTTAAAAATTCTACATTACCCCACTACAAGGGCTACGTTATTAATGCAATGCATGTGACCGTGATATATGATCAGCTAAAGTTTGAGAAACATACTGTTTGACTGACTGATTATAAAACAGAAGTCAGAACCAATAAAAAAACTCAAAAGTAAGGAGGGAGAAAATAAATGAGAAGCTTCTTAACTGGATTTTTACATTTGCAAAGTGTCAAACTTAAACCAAAACCCTAATCAGAACTTTATTTTTAGTATTAAACAGAGAAAGGCTAGAACCGCTCTAGTTTTTACTGCTTTTGTGCCTCACTACCTGTGCAGCAGGAAACACTGGGATCCCTATTTTATGTGGACAGGAAAATAGTACATTTATCTTACAGAACAGGAAAAAAAAAAACTTCTTTCTATAAAAAAAAAAAAAATTGATCTTTTTTTTAATAATTCCTGCCCTAGCAACACTTGCATTCTCATTCCTTTCCTGCTTATACCAGGATAGAAGGTCAGGGTATATGAAAAGGCAGACTGCAATGAAATCTTGACAGAAGCTCCGACTATTACTTACTCTTACAGAAAAAAAATAAAGGGGGTTGGGTTTTTAAGCATTTGCTGACCTAAGCCTTATATTACTCCAACTAGTAGTGCGTGTCTATGAATACAGAAGCCAAGAAAGTTGCTATACACCTTTAAAAGCCTTGTCTGCTCCTTGAAGTCTTCATCTTCATCAGACTCTGCATCTGGAAGGTGATAAATCTTAATTCCACGTTCCTCAATCTCATCCAGAATCTACAAATACAGGAGAGGTATGGCAACATTGCTGGTTACATAGAATGCAACATCGCATCACTAGCATTCAACAGCAACGGTCAAGTAAACTAATTGCTACTCACAATTGTGTACTTATGGAGGTAAGGAAGTGAAGGGGTGGAGACATTAATTCAGACATACAAATAGTTGCTAATGTGTTCAAAGTCTTTGAGCTTGAAATGGTATTAAAGCATAACCATTTTTACTGATTAAACTAAAAAATATGTAGAACATGACATAAGAACAACAAGAATAATAGTATTGTTACCATTATAAATACACATGAAAATTTTAATTGTAATACTTGTAAATTGACACTAGATGGCACAACATAAAAGGAAATAATTGATGCAAGTAATGAAACAGTGGTAACATGCAAGTCATGGCAGATTAAAGACTTCCATTTTATCCAGTCATGTATTGATTTAAATGTACTTGTATGCATTTTAAATAGAACCTCAGGGAGTCTTTGTGCTGGCCTCCTGTAATGGCCACCAAAGGAGCATTTAGACAGAGAATGGGAAAGCCTGTTAATGGAGAATATATTGTACTTCGAACATTCCTCTATGGTTCCCTGCAACACTACCTGCGACGTTGGACAGAGTTAACCCCAACACCCCCCTTTGACACATGGCTGCCCAACACCACAGCTAGTACCCGTCTCTGGCTCACAACACTTACCCAAAGAATGCAGAGGCCAAAAAAAGCAGCCATCTCCTTGCTAGCTGAGGTGTCGGACATTCATGCGCCAAGTGGGGGCACTATGTTCAACAATGCAGCTAGAGTTACAGGACATCTTAGGAGACAGAAAAAAGGGATAATTCTTCTTTAAGTCAATCAGGCTGTGCTACATTGTATAGCAGAGCAGTATGGATCCAACAAAGGCAAACTACTTATTAGGAGAGAAGAGCGATTTAACTGAACTAATGAAGGGGTGTAGGCCTCCTCTTAGGACTAGAAAGTCTAAATCAATACAGATCATTGATTGAATATAGACATCTCTTTTTGGTAAATGATGTCACCCGGGAGACCCCTCTCCCTTGTTTTACTTTAACAGCAGGGAACAAGCGATGACATTTGGTGCCAGTGAAGCGATAGATCAGATGTGACAGCGGTTAGCGGGCATTGTTCATCATAAATGACGCAGCTCTGCATTGCTAGACAACTGGATTGACAGTGGAGCTACATAATTTTTTTTTAATTAAAGGACTTGTCAAATACTGTGTGTGTGTGTGTATATATATATATATATATATATATATATATATATATATATATATATATATATATATATATATATATATATATATATATATATTTTATTTTTTATTTACTTCACTGGTTTGTCTTTTTGTATAATCAGTATTTATTGTTCAACAACCAATGACAAGACATGTCAGACAAAACATAAGGCACAGGACTATTGACCGCGCAGGGTCATAGAATGATTATTGAATAGTGATCATGTCGAGCAAGGACACACATAACAAGAAACACCACGAAAAGAAACAAAACAGCGAAAAAACACAAAAAGGAGGGAGGGAGGGAAGGGCCTGCCTCCAAAAGAAGGAGGAAGCTTGGCCCGCGACGGGGGCCCCCCCCCCCCAACAGCCTCCATCTAGCCGCCCCGTACCCCAACACGCACCAGGGCCACCAAAGCGTGATGACACACGCCCAGACGGGCACACCAGCTCCCCACGGAAACATGGGGTCCGTCCCGTGGGCTTTAGAGCCATGCGAGTCGACAGCCCTCAACAGGCCGGCAAACATTTCTCAATTACCAACCATATGTAAACGTGAGAAAGAAAAAGGGGGGGGGGAGATAGGAAAGGGCGTTGAGCTCATAGAAAAGGACGAAGAGTAGAGAGAAGGGGAAGGTAAAGCAGGGGAAAGAAAGATAGGGGGGAGAGATTCTACTGGTTTGTCTTTTTGACATCCCCCCCCCCCCCTTTATTTTTTTTCCGGAATGGAGGGTTCTGCTTATTGGTAAAGTGGGCTTACAGATTCTGATAAGCCTCCTGGGGAGAAGGAAATTCCCAGGGTTACGGGCAGGTGGCCTTGGGAGGGGGAAGGCCACAAACTTGCCCCCCAAAAAATTAACTTATCCTTTAGGTGGTAGAGAAATTTTCTATGCAGAGCTGACAGTGTCCAGAGTCGCTTTTCTTTGCCGGTATGGATGCCATTACATGCAAATTTGCGAACGTCACTAAGAATTGTTTCACAAAAAGCAAACTGCATTTTAATTCCCACAAACTGTAAATTTGCAGTCCTTACCCTTCTCTTCAGCCTCTCCCGCTCCTTTAGAGTCAATGTATCTGCTTTGGCAATAACAGGAACAATGTTCACTCTGTTGTGCAAAGCCTTCATGAACTCCACATCAAGGGGCTTCAAGCTGAAGACAGATGAAACTATATTATAATAAATATGTATAGGAGAATTTGCAGTTTAAACACAATCAATTCTATGCGTGCCTGTTTACATCATGTATACACATATTGACATATGGATTTGTGTTTACAGACTTTGCTAATTGAACAGAGACGTCAACAGCTACTCATTTGTATAAAGGTGACCCGACAATAGAGATGAATAAATATGACCTTTACATACCCGTGGCCAAAGGGGGAGATGAAGTAAAAGCAGCAGTGGACGCGATTATCCACAATGTGCCGCCGATTTAAACCGCTTTCGTCATGAAGATATCGTTCAAACTGGTCATCCACATAGAAAATAATGGGCCTGAAACTGAAAAAAAATGCAAAATGATATAAAGCTACATTGAGAAAAGGCTTTGTTTATCCACTTAAGCCCCGGACCAATATGCAGCCTAAAGACCCAAGGTGTTTTTACAGTTCGGGACTGCGTCGCTTTAACAGACAATTGCGCGGTCGTGCGACGTGGCTCCCAAACAAAATTGGCGTCCTTTTTTCCCCACAAATAGAGCTTTCTTTTGGTGGTATTTGATCACATCTGCGGTTTTTAGTTTTTGCGCTATAAACAAAAATAGAGCGACAATTTTGAAAAAAAAGCAATATTTTTTACTTTTTGCTGTAATAAATATCCCCCAAAAACATATATAAAAACATTTTTTTTCCTCAGTTTAGGCCGATACGTATTCTTCTACCTATTTTTAGTAAAAAAAATCGCAATAAGCGTTTATCGATTGGTTTGCGCAAAATTTATAGTGTTTACAAAATAGGGGATAGTTTTATTGCATTTTTATTTTTTATTTTTTTTTTACTACTAATGGCGGCGATCAGCAATTTTTTTCGTGACTGCGACATTATGGCGGACACTTCGGACAATTTTGACACATTTTTGGGACCATTGTCATTTTCACAGCAAAAAATGCATTTAAATTGCATTCTTTATTGTGAAAATGACAGTTGCAGTTTGGGAGTTAACCACAGGTGGCGCTGTAGGAGTTAGGGTGCACCTAGTATGTGTTTACAACTGTTTGGGGGTGTGGCTGTAGGAATGACGTCATCGATCGTGTCTTCCCTATAAAGGGAATGACGCGATCGATGCGCCGCCATAGTGAAGGACGGGGAAGCCGTGTTTACACACGGCTCTCCTCGTTCTTCAGCTCCGGGGAGCGATCGCGACGGAGCGGCTATAAACAAATAGCCGCGCCGTGGTCCCGGATCGCTCCCCGAGCGGACCCGACCGCCGCATGTAGCGGGGGGGGTCCCGATCGGACCCCCCACCCGCTAATAGGCGAGGACGTACCCATACGCCCATGTGCCTGTACGTGCCATATTGTGGACGTATATGTACATGGGCTGGTCCTTAAGTGGTTATATACACAATATCTGCTGTCTGATATCCTTATTCTTCTCATAGAAGGCACATTACTCCTTTCAGAATAGTAGTCAGCACAAACTGTACTCTTGTTCAGGGCACCGCAGAAGGCAATGGGAACTGTGCACAGACAGTACAAGGCACCAGTGATAACCCAACAGCTTTGTTCCCAGAGAACACTGTTTGGGGCTGTCATGTGCTGTGAAATGTATCAAAAAAGCTAATAAAGAAAAAAAAAAAGAGGATCACCGCTCCAGGTGGGTCGCTATGTAGAGTAGACTGACTCAGGATACCGTGGGTGCTGGCAATGCATTGACCATGTATGAAATACGAAGAGAGGAAATGGATAGCCGCACTCCAATAAAGTTGTCTTTTTATTCAAACGAACAGCAAATACATCACTTCACAAGGTCACAGCAAAGGAACAGGGGAACAGCCGACGCATTTCGCACTGAGCTAGTGCTTAATCATGGCTCTGATTAAGCACTAGCTCAGTGCGAAACGCATCGGCTGTTCCCCTGTTCCTTTGCTGTGACCTTGTGAAGTGATGTATTTGCTGTTCGTTTGAATAAAAAAAAGACAACCTTTTTGGTTATTGGAGTGCGGCTATCCATTTCCTCTCTTCGTATATCAAAAAAGCTAGGTCTCCAACAGGTTTTTATTGTTGTGTCCCAATTAGTTGCAAGGGTTAACCATTTGATTCCATCTAGAGGACTTTGAAAAGTAATTTGACTTACCTGATCCTTAGTGCCTGTATGCTCCTCTGCTGCTAGACCAGTCCCTGCAGCCTCTTCTCCCCTATACTCCTGGGGTCTAAATTCCTGGGCCCTGCATTGGCCATGAGGATGCTGAGGAATAGTCCACCACTAGATCTAAAAGCGGGATTCCACCCGCGATTTTTTATTTATTTTTTACGTCAGCAGCAAATAACAGTGTAGCTGCTGACGTTTAATGACACTTACCTGTCCTAGTCGCCCGCGATGACGGTCCCCCGGCGGCGATCGCTCAGACCTGGCGCCTCCATCCTTACTAAGGGAAACAGGTAGTGAAGCCTTACGGCTTCGCTTCCCATTTCCTACTGCGCGACTCGCACGGCGCTTTGTGAATTGGCCTTTTAGGCGAATATATATATAGTTTTTTTTATTGTTCTTTAGAAAAATAAAACAGCAGAACATTGGTACAAATATGGCAAGCAGACATTGGCAGAAGTAAAAAAGCATCATCTAGCAAGCAAATGTTAGAACCCTGAAGGGAGGGTCCTTCTGTGAACTATGGCATCACATAGACTAACAGTAGTAACAGCGTCTCTAGTAGGATATGTAGCGTACAGTACCTTGAGACTGATGCCTCATTTAACTTTCCATAACACACTTTGAATACACACGCAAAAGTGGGAGGGGAAGAGAATGAGAGAGAGGGGGGAAAGGAGAAGAGAACAGAGAGAGAAGGGAAAGGGGAAGACCAAATGAGCAATAAGGTAAGGGGAAGAAATACAACTTAGTTTCGACCACCGGTTCAGAACGGATCCTCCCGAGAACGCCACCGCTCCCAGACACTGTTGTGGTCGTCTAGCCTGTCTCGCAGTCTGGCCGTCATTTTATCTACGTCTTTACCCCTGGCATAAAGGGCTTCCTGTAATGGGGGGGCAGTCTTCTTCCAGCGGAGAGCTATCAAGCACCTTACCGCTGTGAGAACATGCCTAAGCAATTTTTTGTAGGGTTTAGCTAGCTTCGGCTGGGAGAGACCTAAGAGGAAGAATTTTGGGTTCCAGGGTATGGGTGTCTCGAAGAGTCGGGTCAATAGTTATTGCGTTGAGGTCCAGAACGGGACTATTAAGGGGCACATCCAATAAATGTGGAAGAGCGTGCCTCTGGCTCGCTGGCAACCCCAGCAGCGATCAGAAGTGGAGGGATAGACTTTATGGAGTACGTCCGGAGTCAGGTACCAAAAGGAGAGAATCTTGTAGGAATTTTCCTTATAGAGGGTACACATGGAACTCTTAGGCCGCGTACACACGATCAGTCCATCCGATGAGAACAGTCCGAAGCACTGTTGTCATTGGTTAACCGATGAAGCTGACTGATGGTCTGATGTGCCTACACACCATAGGTTAAATAACCGATCGTGTCAGAACGCAGTGAAGTAAAACACAATGATGTGCTGAAAAAAACGAAGTTCAATGCTTCCAAGCATGCGTCGACTTGATTCTGAGCATGCGCGGGTTTTTAACCAATGCTTTTGCATACCAACGATCGGTTTTGACCTATCGGTTAGGCATCCATCTGTTTGGTTTTAAAGCAAGTTCTAATTTTTTTGACCGAAGGTTAACTGACCGATGGGGCCCACACACGATCGGTTTTGACCGATCGTGTGTACGCGGCCTTAGCCGCCCGACTCCAGACTGCTCTCCACGCCTCCTCCGGGATCTCCCCTCCCCCTCCGGGATCTCCCCTCCCAGCTCCTTCTCCCAACGGAGCATATAGGGATATTTACCCTGGACCTGCATGGAGTGCTCGTTCAGGGTCTGGTATATGTCGGAGATCAGTCCTCTACGTGAGCGGCCTTCGAGTATAATGCGTTCAAATGGGGAAGGCGCAGAGAATTATAGCTGCGGGGCTATAGCTTGAGCATAGTGGCAAATCTGCAGGTAGCTGTAAAACACTTGCCTAGGGAGGTCATGTTGGGATTGGAGCTGCGGGAGCAGCGAGCGGGACCTGGGGTCCACCAGGTGTACGAAATGAAACAGGCTCCGCGAGGCCCAGGGCCACGACATTTGGTGGGTAAGACTAGCCGGCACTTCGGGGTTGCACAGGAACGAGGTCATCAGGGTGTATTCCGATTTTAGCTTGTGTTCACAGGAAAGCTTTTGCCATAGCCGTCGGAGATGGGACATAGACCCCAACAGTCGACCGGGCTCTAATTTCACATTTGCGTTCCAGAGGAGACTGTTAGAGAAAATCTGGTTAGCACCCATACACCCCATCTCTGACCACCTGTTGTATGACCTCTGGGGGAACCAGGAGACTATTACTCGCAATTGGGCTGCCTGGTAATACCTGACCAGGTCAGGAAACGACAGGGCCCCGTCCGTGCGGGCCGCCATCATGACCGAGCGTGAAACCCTGTGTCGCCCATAGTTCCATACATATCGCAGTAGATCGGCCTGGAGTTTACGTAGATGACTATAGGGAATGGGGATAGGTAGGGTCTGGAATACATATAAGAGTTTAGGGAGGATGACCATTTTTACGGATGCAATGCGCCCTAAGAGTGAGATTTGGTGGGTCTTCCACTTTTGTAGTAGTTCCCTAATGGATTTGTAAAGGGGAGGGAAGTTGGATTGGTATAGGGAGTCAAAGGACGGATGTGAGGTTCACCCCTAGATATTTCAGGCTCTTACGCTTCCAATTGTATGGGAACTCCGACCGTAAGTGGAGCAGTTCATTCTCCGAGACATTAAGCGGGAGGGCCATGGATTTTGAAGTGTTCGTTTTATAGCCCGAGAGTGCGCTGTATTTATCGAGTTCGGCGTGCAGGTTGGGCAATGAGATTCTGGGTTGGGTCAGGGTAAGGATGATGTCATCCGCAAATAGGGATATCTTAAATTCTTTACCCCTAACGGAGATACCCCGAATATCTGATCGCTTTGGAGGGGGACAAAGCCCACCTGGTCTTTATGGATCAGAGAGGGAAGTATCGCATTCAGGCGTATCGAGAGGAGTTTGGTTAAAAATTTTCGGGTCTGTGTTTAATAGAGCTATGGGCCTATAGCTGGCGCATGAAGAAGGGTCTTTGTCTGGGGGTCTGGTGAAGAAAAGCATTATAGAGTTTGGTCATATATGGAAGCAGCAGGGGGAGAAAGGTTTTATAGTATTCATAAGGCAGTCCGTCCGGTCTGGGGGATTTGTGGGTAGGAAGGTCCTTTATTGTAATTGTAAGTTCCTCTCCGGTGATGGGGGCATTAAGTGCAAATAGGTCCGACTCCGGCAAACGGGGAATTCCCGCCCGCTCCAGATATTGTGTCATTCTGTCCACTAGGTTGGGTTGGGGGGTGATTATGTGGTATTTCCGGTTTGTCGTATAAGTCAGTGTTGAAGTCCGCGAATGCGTTCGCTGTAGTTCAGGATTTTTAATGGAAATAAAAAATAAAAACGGGTGGAACTCCACTTTCAGATGAATTCCAGGTATGAATAATTTTACACTGTACCTTGGAAAAATGTAACTATGCATATACCATACTGAGCCGATCCCCCTGAAAGCTGGTAAACACTGTATTGGGCACCTCTACTACAGCGATCCCCACTAGCTTCTGGGACCTATGCAGAGCCGCTGTCCTGTTCCTTACTGAACACAGAAGAACACCTGCTTGGCACGGGCGCCATTCAGAGAGTGCTTTGTATTTTCTCAACAAATGCTAAAAGTTTTTCGGAATGAACGAAGTAGAGATCCTAATGTCACTTCCCTAGAGAAAGGTACCCATGTTGATCAGGGGAACTCTTGTGTTCAGTAAGCGGCAGGGCAGCCACTAGGCAGGGGACCCGGAAGCTAAAGAAGAACCCATTTCAGTGATTTCCTGCTTACAGGGGGAAACGGCTAGGTATGGTATATGCATAGTTACATTGGTCCAGGCTGGTCCAATGTAAATCTGTATAAAATAGCCATACCTGGAATTTATCTTTAAGTGTATTACCACCAAACTGGGATAATTACTTTATTTATAATAAATTGTTACAGGATTCCATTAAAAAAAAAAAAAATCTTATTTAAATTTGTTTCTTATAAATTAACCTGTCCTTTTCTAAAAATAAATCCTAAATTGATATTTTCCCCCCCATTATGAAAGGTTAACCACTTGCCTACTGGGCACTGTCACCCCCTTCCTGCCCAGGCTAATTTTCAGCTTTCAGTGCTGTCACACTTTGAATGACAATTGCACGGCCATGCATTATTGTACCCAAATGAAATAGCTGGTTGGGGAAAGGGAGTTACCGCTCCAGGTGGGTATGCTTAGCAATCAATGTCTTCTCAGAAGACCAAGAGTGCCGGAAATGTGCAAAGCAAGTAGTAGAGAAATTGAATGGACAGCCGCACTCCAAAAAACCTTTGATGGTTATCAGTTCGTGCCGAACCATGGCTATAGCTAGCCATGATTAATCACCAACTGATGTGAAACGCGTAGGCTGCTATCCCCATCTTTTTGCTGTGTTTTGTAGTGCCATTTTTTTTATTCGTCTTACAATAAAGACAACCAAAGTTTTTTTGGAGTGCGGCTGTCCATTCAATTTCTCTACTACTTACAGAATAGCCGGTTATCAGCTGAGAAAAGGAAATGCCAATAAACAGTATGTGTTTACATGTGATGAGCTGCAATTGGAGACAGTGGATCGTATGGTAAAGGTCCGTTGCAATTGGTCCTTCACCTCAATCCGATCAGCTGTATCCGTCGGACACAGCAATCACAGAGCATGCCCTGAGGGGCGGGATACTGGGAGGACGTCAGTAGGCGCCTTCCCAGAACTGGACAACCACACTGTAGCAGTCTTTTGGCTATAGACCAGTCTAAAAGTGGTTAAGAGGGGGCTGGAGGCTTAATTTTAATCATAGTAAACCCTGTCTGTACCGTTCTAGCATTTCATTACGAGTTGCATACTTTTTATAAAAAGTGGAACTACACTTTAAAATCTGAAGTGGATTGTAAAGCGTTTTTTTTTTTTTTTTTTTAATAAACAAAACATGTTATACCTACCTCCTGTGTGTAGTGGTTTCACAGAGAGCAGACCAGAGCCTCCCCTTTCCCAGGTCCCTCCTGTCGAGTGCCCCCACAGCTTGCTATGGGGGCACCAAAGCTGAGCTGCAGCTCTGTGCGTCCATTCAGACATGAAGCTGCTGTTCGGCCCCACCCCCCTCTCGCTCCTGACAGCCATGGGAGCCAATGGCTATGTCTAAGCCAATCAGAAGGGAAAGTCTCAGATGGCCGAGGGCATCACTGGAAAGAGAGGGGGCTCAGGTAAGTATTATGGGGTGCTGGGGAGGCTGTTGCCCACAGAAGTCTGCCTTTACAACTTCTTTAATGTGGATGTATACTTTCAAAAATTGCTCCAATGACAAAAATCCCCCAGTAGTCGGTTTGTAAAGCTCTATAGGTTATGGACTTGAAATTGGATATGGTTTGGTTTAATATTGGTATGGGACAATATTAACCAATATACCTGCTGACACTCTTGCTGTTCTGCTAGCTCATGTTTTGGCACATATTTAGGTAAAAATAAAGTGCAGAGCCAGCTGTACACATTGAAAGAAACATGCAGCCTTCGTTAATCTGTAAAAGTGAATATCAAAGTTGGAATTTTACAATCTTATCAAGTCAAAAGAGATGAACAGCTGCAGACAGATGCTTTCAAGGACCAATAAACGACATTACCAACATCATCACGGCTTTATAGAACAGAAAGATTCTCAGCAAGAAAAAAAAAAGTGGAGGAACCAAAATTAGTTCCCTAAATCTTTTTCAATGTTTAAATAATGTAGGTCATTGACCTACGACAGCATCCCAGTTAACCACTTCCCCTTTCCTCTGCATGCTATTTATGTGGGAAGTCTCCCACACGTTTATAAGTCGTGTTCAGAAGCTCCATCCTTCGTATGCATGCAGTCCAGGAACACCAGACAAAACAGGGTTAATATTATTGACAGTCTGACTCTGGAGGCCTCATAGTTCATGAGCTCCAGAACCAAGTACAATTTCTCAAAGCAACTTCCTCCGACAATGTTGCAGCCCTATCCGGAAGAAGATGCATCTGCATCACTGGCTGAAGGTTGTGTATACAAGGCATTAAAGTGTTAGTAAAAAATAAAAAGCATTGCACTACTTCTTTAAAGTGATACTAAAGTCTTTCACCCCCCCCCCCTTTTAAATAATAAACATGTTATATACTTACCTGTTCTGTGCTGTGTTTTTGCACAGAACAGTATGGATCCTCTACTTCAGCCCCTCCCATCTGTCAAGTGCCCCCACAGTAAGAAATAACATAACTGGGAATTATTATATGGGTACAGGATAGTACCATAGGTACTCATCTACTCACTGTAGGTAAACAAATGGGGCTCTGTGGCAAAAATTAGCCTATGACAATGGAACTAAACTAATAAAAACATAGCTCAAAAGCACCACAGGGATAAAGCACCAAGCAACATAGGCACACAAAAAAAAAAAAAAAATGATATATATATCTTGGGAGTCCGGACGAAGCTGGAAAGACCCAGTGAAACGTGTTGACATCATGCCCCTGTGCATCGGACACCGGTCTATACTTCCACGTTTCTCCATCGCAGCGTGGTACCATTTGCCTGACTGCAACGAGCAGCGACCCCTAGTCCCGGGCGGCCAGCCCAGCATAACCACCCTCATACATTCCTGGATTGGAACAAGAGATCTGCGGGGAGCCACATTATAACTACGAAGGGAGCTGACAGGTGCAAACGGGAGCCGTTAGAAGTTGAGACTGGTGACACCATTAGCTGACATCTCGCTTTATGGAGCCCATCAGCCAAGACTTGGACACAGACATGTAAATATACTCTGTTTGCAGCTGTTGTTATTCCATGATGGTGCGGGTGTGATATTTACCTGCAGGCCATTGTACTACACACTGTATATTACGGCCTTGATGTCTACCTGCAGGCTCTTGCACTATACCCTCTACACCACAGGATCGATATACATCTGCAGGTAATTGCACCCTAGTGGTGGCTGCACAGGGTGTCTGTTGACTGATCCACTGCCGGATTACAGTCAGCCAACACCAGCTTGGTGTCTGATCTCCTCCACTTGCTGCTTGTATGGCGACTCTTTCATCCAATTGGCTAATGTGGTATATACAGTTACTTTTCACATATGCCATTTGCATCCATCATCTTGACTCTGACCTACGGCTGCTGAACTGGTTTTCATTGACAATGTTCACATTTAGCCACATCATTTACTAAATCCATGAATCTCCAATAGACGGTGCATCCCTTGCCCCTTTTCTTTTTCATTAATACCTTCCGTTTGCCAATGTGATGTGCAAGCGTGGAGTACATGGGGATGGTGTCTGAATGCTTCAATAGATTAGACAAGGGTGTCTTTTTAGATGGTGGTCATGGAGGTGTCTGCTTTTTTGTATTGATTTTTGCAATAAACTTTAGCAATATTGATATATTTTTCAAGTGTACCCATGTTGCTTGGTACTATATCCCTGCAATGTTCTTCCCCACAGTAAGTAGCCTGTTTTTGGGGGCACCCGAGCCGAGTTTAGATCCGTTTTTCCATTCAGACATGGAGCCACAGTTTGGCCCTGCCCCTCTCTCCTCATTGGCTAACTGACTTTGATGGACAGTAGCGGAAGCCAATTGTGCCACTGCTGTGTCCCAGCCAATCAGGAGGGAGAGTCCAGGACAGCCTAGGCCAATGATGGCAAACCTTGGCACCCCAGATGTTTTGGAACTACATTTCCCATGATGCTCAGCTACACTGCAGAGTGCATGACCATCATGGGAAATGAATAATGGGGGGGAACTAATGCGCAAACCACACTGGCCACAGATTAAGCTAGGAGGTCTAAACTAAAACCTAAATAAATAACATATCATGCAGCAGCCATAGCTAAAAAAAAAATGGGGGGAACTGATGCGTGAAATAACTAAAATTAATGATCACTAGCAGCAGCCACAATAAAAATAGTGCTCACACACTCCCCAGCAGTCACGTCTATGCGGCGTCTGAGAACCTCTCCCCCTTTTATCAATGGCTCCCCACAGGGTACCGACACCTCTCCGCCCACTTTCCCTGCGTCCTCAAATCACGCAGGGAAAGTGGGCGGAGAGGAGTCGGTACCCTGTGGGGAGCCATTGATAAAAGGGGGAGAGGTTCTCAGACGCCGCATAGACGTGACTGCTGGGGCAGTTAAAGAGACCTTTGTATGGTGATACATGTACTGCTGCCAATGATATACGTAATTAAGGCTTTGTTGTAGGCCAACTGGAGGTGAGAGGCTGGGGGAAACAGGGCACCTGGAGTGGAGCACTTCGTGACTTGTTTTTGGAAAAAATTGTGGACATTTACCTTCTTTGGGCTGCATGTTTTTTGGAGTTTAGCCCCGATTGCTATTTTTCACAGAGACTTTTTTGTTCACAATATTTGGTTCACATATTTTATGCACTTATTTACAGTATATATTTTACTGTCTTATGCTTATTAATCACGTTTATAGGTTTATGCTAGATTATTATTTATTTTGGTGTTATTAGTAAGCGCCCCAGCACCCCTCGTTTTTACATCATGGAAAATGTAGTTCCAAAACATCTGGGGTACCAAGGGTCACCATCACTGGCCTAGGCACTCGTGCACATCGCTGCATCGAGATAAGGCTCAGGTAAGTATCGGGGGGCCAAAAAGTTGATTCTGCCTGTGTAACTCCTCCTACAAGTATACCGACTTTGGTAGCATAGCAGCCGAGCCAAGCTACGGTGGTCCATTTAAGTCTTGCGTCATCCTGCTAAAGATACAGGCGCACTGTGCAAGATAACAGCATTATTGTATCTTCTGTAGTCAGTGCAGAGTGTAGTTAGTGCTCTCGTCTGCTGCCGGGTCTGAAAGCATTTCCATTGCCAATTCTCGAGTCTGCTCTGCCCCTCCAGCACTCACTGGAGCACCGGCACACTGAGGGGCTGAGCTAGCTGCCGGTCAGACATCTGGGCTGACCTCAACTTTGTCGGGGTCCCTGCAGAGCCCAGATTGCCTCCGATATCAGTCGACAGAAGACTTTAGCCCCCTGTTAGGTGAATCTGGGTCAAAGGAGTGCAGAACTAAGTAGACGCCTGTGAGCTACAGGAGAAGTATGGCCAAAAAAGCTTTGGCCAATGGCCATACTTCTCCTTTAAGAACATGTCATATTAAAATGTTCTCAGCTTGGTTACAGCTCTACTTTGAATTGTATTCCTAGGTGAACAATGAAATATGTCCGATACTAAGCAACACCTAACAGTTATTCTCCACAATAAAATCCTAGATCATGTCTACATGTGCTAATTTTCTCTACAATACATATATATTTATAAATTCATTATGAAGTGACATTTGAATAAATACATTTCTGCTAAAAGGTAGACTTTTCAGCAGAAAAAGACGTCTGTACAGAGCAGAACTGTGAGAACAAGGAAAGAATGTGATCCGCTCAGCAAGCAGTGCAAGAAACCTAATGAAATCAGTCTACAAAATATTATATACAGATAAAAGGTACCAATGACTTTCCAAATATAAAACATGACTGCAATGTTCCCTGAACATTACAGCATTTGCACCTCACCATTTGATTATAGCTATTGCCCAAGGCTGCTGTCTAACGAAGATGGGGTAAGAAATAAAAGCTGGTTTATGTGACGTGACTAATAATAAAATGTTGAAAAATCTCACCCCACCACAAATTAAAAAATTACCCCCCCCCCCTCCCCCAGTGGTGTTTTGTTTCCATTCTAACATTGCTTCAACATGTGCTTTAACCACCTTATATCCGCACGCCGTCAAATGACGGTGGGCGTAATACCCTGTTACCGCGCAATTGTCAGTTAAAGCGACGCAGTGCCGGAAGCTAAAATTGTGTCTGGGCAGGAAGGGGGTGTATGTGCACAGTAGGCAAGTGGTTAAAGAAGCATGGAACCTGTACTTACCAGTCTTCACAATTCATAGCATCACCATAGCCTGGAGTGTCAACCACTGTAAGACGAAGCTTTACCCCTCTCTCCTCTATCTCCACAGTGGACGCTTCAATCTCCACTGTACGTTCAATCTTATCTATCACACAGAGATGAGAGCATGTGAGCATGGATGACAGTCAGGCTTCAAGCAAACATAGAACAAGAAATCTGCATAGTCTGAAATCCCAGCATAATGTGATTTAGAACGCATCTTGGCAAGTCAAATAAAGAGCTACATCAACCAATATTCGCAGGCAACTAATCACTTAGTATAAGCTACAATGTCTTTAAAAAAAAAAAAAAACGAATTTTTGTGACCAAAATTAACTCAGCCCATAGTTGCAACAACCACTGATCTGTTTAAAAAATTAAAAAAAAAGGAAGGGGGGGGGGGGGGGGGGGGGAACCTGTGTGGCTACCACACTCCTTCCCAGCATTTTTTAATTGGGTACAACTCAAGGCCATGAGCAAGTTCCTTCCTGTGCTTCAAGTGTCAATGATGATAGAATGGCGGGGGCAAGAATAGCATGGCCCTTACTCAGCAGTGGTCGTCAACTTACAATACAGAGGGCCACAAGTGCATTTCCTATAGTTACAATGGGCCACACAACATAATTTGTACTTAAAATTACAGATAAACAGCAGATATACAAAGAAACAGATTGAATTCTGCACACAAACAAGCATGACATTCATCCGCACAGTAAAAGGATAGCATTATATTTGACACTTACACAGTAAATGCATGTCATCTACAGTATTCAAAGTCATTGCTTGAACATGAACATTCATGTGGAAAGGTATTTTTTTTTTTAAATGAATTTAGTTTTTTTTATAGGCGAGGTCTAGATTAGCTTAGATTAGATTAGGAAAAACCTGAACCAGGTCCACATTCAGCTCTATAGCAGCAGATCACTTATAATTGTGACCAATTGACAGCTAGATCGGCTCTGCTTTAGATAATGAAATGAAGTACAGTGACATCATCTGTAAACATTGTATAGGATTTTTGATTTTGTGGGTTTTCGTCAACCAGTAAAGTTGTTCATTACTTTCCAAGTTTATTTAGGGAATTCTGACAGAACAATTAATCTGTTTTGTGTTGAAAGCATAAAAAAAAAAAAAAAAAAAAAAAAGGAAGGACACGGTTTAATTATTATGAGGAACAACTAAAAATGGTTGTTTAGTTCTAGATGAGCATTTTAATGGAGAAGTACTTCTCTGGTGGATCACAGTTTGTTCTGCACTCCTGTAAATCGTTTTCAGAAGACAGTGGTCTTCTGCTGACGTCACCGAGCCGGTCCCAGGCTCGGGAAAGATCGCAACCATATGGTCGGGATCCGCCCACATGCCTGGACAGGCAGCCAATGCTGCATCCACCTAGGGAAGTGGGATTCTAAAAAAAAAAAAAAAACGCAAAATTCCCATACTTCTCTTTTAACATTTAGACAGTATGGGGATACTGAAAAGTCAGAGGATGCCTGAAAGGAAAAATACTTTTCCTCTGGGTTAAAACCAGATGGTAATTGTTTAAGATTACAAGTTTACTCCACAGGCATTACACATTTGTTATAAAGACATAGTTTTAGTAAAAAGCAACTACCACTAGTGATCTTAGAGAATATCCCAGGCTTTATGCAATGTTCCCCCCCATCTGGACTTTTGCAATGTCCAAGTGTTGCAATCTACAACTTCGACTGGAATGTCTGGAGGCTACTGCCACCAAGTGTTTCAGTCTACAACGTGGACTGGAATATCTGAAGGCTACAACCACCACAAGTCACTTTTATATTGCTAGATCTATCCTGCTGTATTTATTAAGGCTGCCACCAAAATCTCTGTTCCCCTTTTATGTGTTTTAAGTCTCTAATGCAAATCCTATTTTAGGCAACCAGCCCACAAAGAAATTCATCAAGTCTACACACAGGGGTCCAGAAAACGATCACCAGAATGCACTATTGTTGACATTCTGTTAACTAAAAACTGTCAATAGGATGAGCCTATAGTCATATATACAGAACCATTAGGTAGCAGAGGGAATACAGTTTTCTAACCAATATTGTGTTTACGTCTATGGGCTCCATGCACTTCTCTCTGATGCATAACGTTATTATGCTCTAACCAGTGGCAGTACACACAAGATTCCTACATTTTGTGAACCACTGGTTTTGCCGCTCTTGGCAACCTCTTGTTGACAAATGCTTAATTCGCAAGAACACCAACCAGCTAATAGAGGAACACCAAGTTGGGAAAAAATAAGCAGGACGGTGCAGAGCCAAATGGACTCAAAACATTCCAGCGATACCTTGCTGTGCTATGGTGCCGTGGAGGGGAGAGGATTAGAGTCACTTAATGGTTTGATGCATGCAGTGCGCCTAAAGAATGGGTTTGATTCCATTTCTTTACACATGGCCAGGTATAAAGATTTCACATGTATCCAAGCCCTTTACTTTACATATAGGGTGAAATAGATTCATACATTTCTCTCAAATTAGAAAATAATTTTAAAAAGGAGTTGTAAAAAGGTAGAATTTTTTTAATCTAAATGCATTCTATGCATCAAGATAAAAATCTTCTATGCAGCAGCCTCCCCAGCACCCACCAATACTTACCCGAGGTCCATCTCTGTCCACGAGTCCCTCGGCCGTCCGGGACTGTCCATCCTGATTGGCTGAGACACAGCAGCAGCGGCATTGGCTCCCGTGGCTGTCAAAGTCAGTTAGCCAATCAGGAGAGAGAGGGGCGGGACCGAACGGCAGCTCTGTGTCTGAATGGACACATGGAGCTGAAGCTCGGCTCCCCACGTCGCAAAGCTGCTTGCTGTGGGGGCACTTAACAGGAGGGAGGGGCCAGGAGCAACAAAGTGGGACCCGAGAAGAGGAGGATCGGCGCTGCCCTGTGCAAACCCAACTGCACAGAGCTGAAAAGTATAAAGTATTATAAAATGTATAACAAAAAGAAAAACAAGCCTTTACAATCCACTTTAAACTATTCTGAATTGCAGACACATTGCCACATATGACCATTAATGTTGCTTTGCATATATCTGAAATAAAATACAGTTCAATCACCTGCTGCACCGGGCACCACACGCTCAGGATACAAGTCAGTTAAGAAGAGGCTGTTAATAAGCGTCGATTTCCCAAGACCAGATTCACCTGAAGAAAAACACCATGACATATTACAGAATGAACTCCTAAAATCATTCAGCCAAGTATTGTGGTTTATTGGGGATAGGGAAAGATGGAGGCAAGGGTTAACTATATACAGCAATCTACCTATCCATGCCAGTTTTACCATGGTTGTCTTTGCGCTGAAAACAAAAAACGTGCCAACTTTAAAATGTGTGTCATATTTAATGATCGCAAAAAGTGTTGCTTACAGAATACCAATTATACATAAAAATAAGTTCCAAAAATCTGGTATGAAAGGCAGTTCATTGGTGGACATGTGAGAATTGCTGGCAGCGACTATAACTGACCATCTTTGCAGATAACAAGACCACTTATTTAATGGGCCTCAAGATAGTGACAATTAACCAAGACATTTTGCATGCCCCATGATCCATGTGTTTTGCAGGCTTCATATCGTTACAAAACTGAGATTAGTCGCAGTCAGTTGCCGACATCTTAAGCCATTCAAATCCATCTATGAGAAATCATCATTTAGAAGGGTCTATTTCCATAAAATACCTGTATATACCTATAGGATACTCTTGTCTGCTTATAATAAATGCAGAGTTATTAGGAACCTTATGAAATCATGAATGAACTTCTGGCGTATCTAAAAATCTGATTTTTTGTTTAACTTTTTAAATAACTTAAGGTTTTAATGATTTGGTACGTTTAAAAAGGTAAGCTACATATAGAGTACCACTACAGTCAAACAAATTCACAGGGGACATCTAGTTATTTTTCTGCAACTAGATGTCTTCAGTCTGATGGCCAGTATTATTCAACCTGCTTTCTCTGAGCCCAGGTCCTCCAGGATCGGTCAACAGCTTGTTACTGGACAGTGAAAAGAGAAGCAGCACAATGATGAGCGCATCTCTCTGGCACACAGATTTTTACTTCCATCAGCATGATTCTCGTCAGTAGATGAACTGCTTGGCTTCTTGTGTTGCTTTTTCGCAGACACTTTTAGATCTGTCTAAAACTCAGCCGTACCATCGATCTCATTGGAAGAGATTTCTTTCCCAATTCCTAGTCCGTTAACGCAAAAGAATGTAATGAGGAGTTCAACACTTCACCACTCTTAATAAATATTATTTTATCCATTCCCGTGTCCCTGCTTGAGAGTTTTTATTCACGTTTATCCCTTTCACAATCAGTCTTGAAGGGATATTTCTCCAATGAAGATAAATTGCAGCACATCTAAAATGGGTCATAAACCATGTCAAAAAATAAAATACAAATATGGAGATGAGAAAAGAAATAAATAAAACATTTGCACATAGGTTTATGGGAGTATAACTTCTCAATTTAGAACAAAGCTCTCATTCTTACTGTACACATCACAATTCACCCTAAAATTGTGCAACACCATCAATTGTACAGATTTTGTCTTTGGAGACAACAACCATTCATATACTGCAGCAAAAAGAGAACTACATGATTTACAGCATTACACAGGTTAGAACCCTTGTACTGCTATTCAGAGTTCGGGATTTCTCTTCACTTCCTATTGTGCTTTCAATCAATTCAGGAAACTAAGCGAGAGAAAATTTACAATAGGGACTTTCCCTAACCTACTAAAAACTAGAAAAGAAAATTAGGGCAAATCATTCCAGCGGAGGCCTGGCACAGCAGTAAAAACCTGATCGGGGTTGTACCCCTTCTCTACTCTATCCAAAATACTAAAAAAAATTACCACATGATCAGCTATATCCAATCACGACTGATCAGTGTAAAAAGGAAGTTTATCGACTGACGCGAGTAGAGGAGAGCCGAAAGGCAGCACTGACGGGGGGAGGGGATGTTTATCAGCGCAGCCTCCCTGCAGATGCTTACATTGGACCACCAAGGATTCTGCCAGAACCACCAGCACACATGGGATGACCAGGTATGTCCCCCATGGATGTCACACAGTGCCCAGAAATGGTGCCAGTCAGTGCCCACTACGAATGTCTGCCAGATGTCTCAGAGATGCCCAGCAGTGCCACCTATCAGTGCCCATCCATGTCACCTATCAGTGTCACCCATAAGTACCAATCAGTGCTGCCTATCAGTGAAGGAGAAAACGTATTTACAAAATTTTATAACAAACAAAAGAAACACTTATTTGTTTTCTAAATTTTCGATCTTTTGTTGCTCTACAGCAGTGATCAAATACCACCAAAAGAAAGCCCTTGCATGACCACGCAATTGTCATTCAAAGTGCAACAGCGCTGAAAGCTAAAAATTGGCCTGGGCAGGAAGGGGCGAAAGTGCCTGGTAAGTGGTTAAACAAGCTGCTAGCAGGCTACAGTCCTTCTTGAAGCTTGCGGAAAGCGTTGCTTAGAGTGGTAATCAACATTCCCATTAGGATCCGTGTTAAACATTTACAAACTGGAGCTGAATGGTACTTTAGAAGCTTCAACAAAGATTTGCTAAAAGCTCTGTTAAAGCATTTGCAACCCCAAGAATAAATAAAAATATTTAAATGTGGATCCTGTTCCTTCAAAGCATGTTATATAGCACAGTGCATGCGCTGTGTAATTTGGCCCCCTGTTTCACCTGAAATACCTGGCTGATCCTGCCTGGCTATACCCTCCACCTTTTTAACAGACCAGGGTTTATCATGGCTGTTAAGCTCTGACACCGTGGCCAGTTTACATGCCTTCGTCATCGGCAGCTCTCCTGTCTCTCCTCTGTCCTCCTCTCCCCCCTCCCCGACAGTCAGTCCCTGTATGTGAGCCGCCTACGCTGTCACTGACAGTCCAGCATTTATGTAGCCATAACACTGTAAATATTTATGAAAAATAAAGCCTCTAAATATCATTTTTTAGAGCCCTTCAGGCCGGTCACATGACTCCCGCCCACACCTGCTCCCCCATCCAAGGGATACAGCGGAAAGGGCCAAGCAGCCAGCAGAGCGGTCACATAACCTCACAGGCTCTAGCCCGTACATCGGAGTAAAATAGCAGTTTGGAGTCACGTGACCGGCCTGTAGACATCTGAAAAACGGTATTTAGAGGCTTCCATTTACACAAATATTTACAAAAAAAAAAAAAAAAAAAAAAAAAAGGAAGAGGCTGGCACTGACAGTTTTTAGAAGGGTTACAAACCCTTTAATGCTTTGTGAAAGCTTGCCGTTTACACTGCTCTTATACAAGCTGAAGCCCATGTGAAACAGACCTAGGGGCTTGCCGGGAAAAATTGCTTTACCCATCTTTTTATTTATTTATTTATTTTTAAATGGCATTAGGCTTGCAAAATTCTGTAGAACACTTACCTACAACCATCAGTGTAAACTCAAATCCCTTCCTTACAGACTTACGATGAACTTGATTCGGGAGATTTGCAAATCCAACATACCCTGGAGTCTCTGGGTTTGTGAACTGAGCCTGCTGGTGGGATGAAAAAATAAATAAAATAAAGATACATTTTTGTTCTTGCAGAGCTGATAAAATCTAGAAATACATACAGTAATAAAAAAGGTTTTGATGGGAATATATGAACCCCATTACATTCTGCAAGTAGACTTTGATCTATCCAGACAGTAAATATTCTCCAATGTTTTAATACTACTGAGCTGAACACAGGTGCAGGGAGGTTTTCACTATACAACAGGGGCATTGTGTTTCCAGGAGTAACCTGAAAAGGTCAGAATACAATGGAGAAGATAAAACTACTGCAAGCTCTACAAAGTACCTACTGTGCTGCTGCAGCTGAGATTGGGAGGTAGGGCTTTAGCTGCTATAGAACTACACCTGAGAAATTCATGAGTTCTACACACAAAGATCTGCAAATGAACAATGACACAGGGCTTCTCTCACACAGAAATCTATACTGCTGGTTAAAAAGCTTGTATATATGTAAGCAATACAAACGTTCAAAAATTCAGTTTATGTTGAAAATTAGGGGTGCAATGGATCGTCATTGATCCGTGATCCGAACGTGTCAATGTCCGCGAATCGGCACACCACTCGATCCGCGGATTGAGTCCATAGGAAAAGCTCCGGAGCGGCGGCCATCTTGGTACACCCGGCGGCGGCCTAGGTGAGCTTCCCAGACCGTCGCTGACTGGGGAGCTTATCCTTTAGTTTAAACCGTCCACTAGACTTAAAATGACTTAAGAAAAAACAGTGTCCCCTACATGTAGAATGTTCAGGATCCGACACACTTCTTGGTGTATCAGATACCTGGTCCCCTGCTGTGCTCTGTGGTTTCATTCATGGGCCCCTATATTACTACAGGACATAGTAGTAAGTGACACAGGAATCAGTGGATGGAATCATTGAGCATATTTATAAAATGCATGCAACATTCACCAGTGCATTCAGACTTTGGTCACATCTATTCTTCAATGGGAAAGGTCTCCTACTGTTAGAATCCATTTTACCCAGCTTAAAGAGACACTGAATAATATCCTTACTGTCCAAATATAATCAATACACATTCACCATTCAATGGCGATATATTTTTCATCAAATTGTTTATTTTTCTTACCGTGTCTTTCAGCATCCTCCATGGAGCTCCCGAGAATCTTATTTTCCCTCTCACTTCTGTTTGTTTGGAATGAGCAGTGCAACTTAGTTGCAGTCATGCTCTTTTCACACTATACATCAGTTTATCTCAGAAGCAAGCAAGGGAATCTACGTTCCTACATACAGTGGGGTAATGGAGAACGAATGTATCCCCCCCTCCTGAAATGGACATGCGTACTGGGCACACAAATAGCTGTGTGTGTGGCAGCCGTTTTGTGCACGTCACAAGTCTCCCATGCCATGTCATAAGAAGGCATCACCACAGCCCCCAGGGATTTCGAAGGATGTGTATAAATACAATTTCGGTTATGGAAAACGCACTTTAAAAAAGGAGAAAGGATGGGTGGAGGACCTGGGTGATATTGATGGGGAAACATGGGACATATGTTTACAAGCAGGACCTCATACATCAGTCTCACAGTCTCACAGGCTTTCTCACCTATTCCTGCTCCATAGGGCATATCGCACGCCGATTCAATTATTCCGATGGGGAAGAAGGGATTCTTCTTTGTGTCCTAGAAACTGTGGGGGGGAGGGTTCACTTATCCATCTGATGTGGCGTTGTCCCAAGCTGCACCGGTTTTGGGGTAATGTCACGGAGATTATCTCTTCCACATTTCAAGTTGGGGTTCCGCTGGACCCCCTAATATGTGTATTAGGTGCAGTGGATGAAGAGGTTTACCCTCACCCAGTCAATATTGCAGTTATCAGGCTTCTGTACATAGCGAGAAAACTCATAGCTAGATTTTGGTTGTCCCCACATGCCCCGACCAAGAAACAATGGATTGAGCAAGTTAATTTTATACTTATAAGAGAGCACTATACCTATCAGCATAGAAAAGCAGTTCGGAAATTTAATTCCATTTGGCAGCCCTGGATGGAGACCCCGGGATTAGCACCCCCGAGACTAATTATGTCTCGACTTTTGCAGATGTGAGAAACATCTCCAATCTAGAGGTTAATGTGAGCTTTGTTGTATTTGTGTACTACGTAATAACTGGATTTTAAGCCCTGTACTTCGATCAATGGAGGGACTGGGTGTTGAATTTGTGGGCAGACTGTGGGATGCAAGGTTTTAGTTGAGGCCCGTTGGCCTCATGAGTGATGGTGTTGGAGGGTGGGGTTGTCTCTGCCTGCTCAGCACGGTTTAAACTTTGTTCATGTCATTATATATGTCTTGTGTACAATTTTGGTGCCTCCAAGGCATTATATGGATTGTGTATGTGTAATCCTATTATTTTCAGACTTGCAATACGTGGATCTGTTTGTTGTATTTTATTGTATTGGCACAATAAACCATTTTTCTGATTTAAAAAAAAAAAAAAGGAGAAAGGTTTGCATAAAACATCCATACTAACCTCGATCTGATGCTGCAGCTGTTCCCCACTGGCTCGAAGCCTGAGAAATAAGCAATCACATGACTGCCGATCGGTCAGCCCTGGGCAGAAACAGACGACTGTCGGGTCACCGCTCTCTGATCTGCTCCTCCATTGCTCATTGGGGTGCTGGGCTGGAGAGGGGACGGGCGCAGCAGGCTTTGACTTTTAGCCGAGTGCCAGAGCCAGCTGTCCATTAGGCAGTTAGGTGGGTCCTGACAATATAGTCAGGATCCTTGCCGAGCCTAGAGTGGCTCTAGGAGAAAAACAACAATCCTGGATGGCCGCACACCATTAAGGGGAACTATATTACATCTTGAATAGCAAATAAAATCCAATACAATCACTTCATGTTAGGCAAAGGCATAAGCAGTTGACGCGTTTCACACCATATATTGGTGTTTAGTCATAGCTAAAATATCATTGTATGTGTATTATATATATATATATATATATATATATATATATACACACACACACACACACACACACAATGAAATTACATGGCCAATCAGTGTAAAAATGTATTGAAAGGACCTGGCCTACACAATCAGGCTTGGTCCATATCTGTATTTAGTGATGTTTTATACATTAATTATTTTCAGAACATGTACAGCAAATCGGTGATTTTTTGTTTATCACCTAGGATATGTTGCGATTTTGTATCATTTGCACAAGGTCATTTTGGAAGCACTTTGAAGGAGAGATTTTTTGAGATGGCAATGAGAAGTCACATGTGTGCATTACATGTGATAGATAAATTTATATACACTGACACTTCTCATTGTCTCCCTCCTCCAGGTGCTTTTCCTTTTCAAGGTCTGATTGTGTAGGGCGAGACAGACATTATAATTATATATATATATATATATATATATATATATATATATATATATATATATATATATATATATATATATATATATATATATATATATATATAATTTTTTTTTTTTTATTTATAAAAAAAAAGTCAGACCATGATATTTTAGCTATGACCAAGCACCAATATATGGTGTGAAACGCGTCAGCTGCATATCCCCTGTCTTTGCCTAACATGAAGTGATTTTATTTGCTATTCAAGATGTAATAAAGAGGACTTCAATGGTCTTCTTTCTCCTAATTCGTTGCAGAGCCTGCACCTGAAGGTTCTAACAGGGTTGTGTGCTTCAGAGGTTTTGGGCTCCCCCTAGAGCGGCTCTGCCATGGCAGCTTACAGCAGGCTTCAGACCACTAGATCACAGGTAAGCAAAAGTAAGTGTACTCATGTGACCCAAAAGAGAAGTATGACCAAAAAAAAGGTTTGGCCACACTTCTTATACATAATTGTCAACTACGAATCTTTATAACCTAATCCCAGTCTTTTTCTCCCAGCTACGGGCCATTTGATGCATTGGGGCAATATTTCAATTGCTTAGAATGCCTGGCTGCTGCCTCTACTAACCAAAGATTCTGCAGCATTTTGGCTAGTAACTGCAATTACATAAGCTTGCCAAGTGAGCTGTCACCAGAGGCAGAATCGACAATGAGATAAGGCCCATATATTTATACGTCGGATCACATACTGTAAATCACCACTATTCTTACCTTGGACATTTTCAGTTATGGCAAGAAAGCTGCAAGACAAAAAAAAAAAAGAACAATTAACATAATAAAAATGACAAAGATGACTGCCATCAAGGACATTTGAAGAATTTGATACCACCGAACATAGTGAAAAATAGACATGATGCCCCTGTAGTTAGCAGATTATAACAGCAATTTTTCCAGTGCGGTTTAGTAAAATGACAAAGACCTCATACACACTATACAACTTTTGTTGTCCGATTTCCTTTAGATTTACCAAAACCATGTAGCGCAAGTGCCTGCCTGATTGCATAAAAATAAAAACCCTAAGGCTTCATTTCCACTGGCGTTTTTACAGCCACTGTTAGCCTTTTTTACAGCTTAAAAACGCCTGTCCATGTGTATTTTGTAAAAAAAAAAAAAAAAAAAATGTTTTTGTGAGCTGCAGCTTTAAAAATGCCGCGGTAGCGTTTGAGCGTTTTTGCGCATTTTTGAGCGTTTAACATCTGGCGTTTTTACAGCTCTACTCTGGAGCTTCAGAACGCCCTGGTCCTGCGTTTTTTTTACAGCTCAAAAACGCCTATGCCATTTGCAGCTCAAAAACGCCTATGTGGGCATGATGCCATAGAATAACATGGACAGGCGTTTTTAAGCTGTAAAAAACGCTCAGAAAAGTGGCTGTAAAAATGTCAGTGGAAATGAAGCCTTAAGGTTTGACCTCATATTATACGGTTGGTAAATATAAAAGGGGAAAAATTGAATAACAAAAAAAAAAAAAAAATCTACAGAAAATAGTATAGTGTGTATCCAGCTATTGTATCTGATGGATGATGAAAAAACATTGCCTAACCTAAAGGTGAAGTAAGCAGGGCAGAGAGGCTAGTTGTGCAGGGTATCTCAGGACTCGATGGACCAAATGCTTGGCAAGTAAAGCCACAATCAGATTCCGCCTATCACGGAACAGAAGACGTCGGAGGCGCGGCTTTTGAAAAATCGTACGGCCGCGATTCTGGTAAGGTAAGATGTTAGGTTACCGGTGTATAAGACGACCCCCGACTTTTAAGAAGATTTTAAGGGGTTAGAAAGTGGTCTTATACGCCGGAAAATACGGTACCTTAATAAAAAAAAAAAAAAAAAAAAAAAATCTTTGCAAGTGTCCATTTGGTTTATAAAGCGGTCACAAAAACAAAAAATAAAAGCCTTTGCAGACAGGAGAATTATTTTAATATTTCTAAGAGCACAAAAGGTGCTCAAACTTTCTCTTCCATTCTCATCTCCTACTCCTTTTTCCTGCGCCATTTTTATATTAATCTTGGTATATATTGTAGTCGGGGTTACGTACTATAAACTGATGACTGCTTACCTGGCTTCTATTGGTCTGGGGAATATCTGCATGGCCTTCTGCTTTATTAGATGGACTATAGTAACTTTAAGATGCTGAAATTGTGCCTCCTCATACTATTACCTTTACAGTTAATAATTACCATATTTATCGGCGTATAACACGCTCCCTTTAAGAGGGAATTTTCAGGGAAAAACTTTCCACGGCCCCCTGCGTATAACACACAGGCACAGTTTACCCTCCATTTTAAGGGTAAAAAAAGTGAGTGTTATATGCCAATAAATACAGTATATGCTTGTTTTGACCTGCAGTCAACAATACCCATTATTGGTGTGTTAAAATAGTAGGAATCTATTGAATGGAAAACGAAGGATACAAACTTAACCTACCAAGGACATTGTCAACATTTTTCACATACATGTTAAACAAATAATCAGCATTTTATTAGCACCCTCAAACATACATTTTATTAAGGCAAAGGCCCTAGAGAACAAAATGGCGGCCATTTAAATTTTGGCACACAGTAATTGTGCAGCCATTTATCAAATGCAAATTTTCAGGAACAAATACACAAAATAATTTAAGTGCACACAACACAATATATTACCCATTTTTGGGCAACTATAAAAGATGTTGTGCCCAGTAAATACAGACCAAACATGTCAAGATTTAAAATTGACAAACTACGGTACCTTAACATTGCCCACAGGCGACGCTTTAACATCCTTTTCAAGTTATCAGTTTAGAGTTAAAAACATGAGCTAAGGCACTAGAATAAATGTTCTGACGTTAATGCCGGTTCCTTACATGTGTGGTGCAATCATCGTTTACTCTCATTGGTACTCTTATGACTCAACCCATCCCCCCCCCCTTTCCCTTCCTGGGAGAGAGGGAGAGAGGCAGAGGGACATAAGCCTAGGCTTTTTACCAGACAAACAGGCAGTGGGTATTATATTTAGGGCTGTGGAAATTCAAGATCAATTCCTCAATTAATCGTTCATTTTTTTGATCGGTACAACGGATTGTAAATGATCCGTGATCAGAACGGGTCACCATATGCAAATCGGCACACCACATGATCCGCGAAGCTCCGCTGTTGCCTCGCCATAGGAAAGGCCGCGGCTTCTGCCTAGCTCCCGGAGCGGTGGCCATCTTGGTCCACCCTGGGGCCGCCTAGAGAGGTGCGCTGACGTCATCCATCACCTGGCCTCAACTGCTCGTGTTCGGCCAGCTTCTCTGGTAAGACTAAGCAAGCACTAATATTCCTATACAGTGGGGGAGATGTCTGCTGATCCTATTACAGTGGGGACTATATATGGTGGTGATCTGAAAAATTTATATGCGTTATAATTAATCAAAATTAGTCGATTAATAAAAAAATAAAAATAAAAAAAAAGCATGGATCTGTGAATTTTCTTTGATTAATAAGAGAGCTGGTCTAGGCACTTAACTCGATGCCAACATTACAGCCAGAATACACCCCGAGGCCTGGAGCTGCTGGGAGACTGAGCCAGCCAGCCCCTCTTGTCACATTCGGCTCCCCGTCACAGATTGCTCCAGATGTGACGTTCCGTCGCCTCCATCTTGCTACACCCCACACCATTGCACAGTAATGATAGAGTGAGAAGGGGTCAAGCGGACATCTTGTTACACCCACCGGAGTTTTAGATTTCACAGTTATTTTCAACACAAAACGGAGCTTATATGCTTAAAGCGGTGGTTCCCCCTAAAACACATTTCTAACAATAGATTCGTAAGACCCGTTACACTGCGGGTAGGCTGGCTTTTTTTTTTTTTTTTCGTACATACCGGGATCTCGGCGTCTCGTCCCTTGGCGGTGGGCGTTCCTATTTGATTGACGTTCCTCGGACGGGCGCATACGTGACGTCACGACTTTCCGACAGAAGCCGAACGTCATTGCGCAGGCGCCGTATAGAGTCGGCTCTATACGGCACCTGCGCAGCGACGTTCGGCTTCTTTCGGAAAGTCGTGACGTCACGTATGCGCCCGTCCGAGGAACGTCAATCAAATAGGAACGCCCACCGACAAGGGACGAAACGCCGAGATCTCGGTATGTACAAAAAAAAAAAAAAAAAAAAAAAAAAAAAAAAAGCCAGCCTACCCGCAGTGTAACGGGTCTTACGAATCTATTGTTAGAAATGTGTTTTAGGGGGAACCACCCCCTTTAAATACAGTGTTTGGAAATCCAACGGACTGTTTACATGTTAAATTTTTAAAGCAGCAGCAAACATGCTGACCTTACATGGTTGCTATTGTGACACAACACCTCCGATTTTCACATTTAACATGTAAACAGTCCGTTGGATTTACAAACACTGTATTTAAGCATTAAAAGCTCCGTTGTGTTGAAAATAACTGAAATCTAAAACTCCTATGGTGTAACAAGATGTCCGCTTGCCCCCTTCACACTATCATTACTGTGCAACGGTGTGGGGTGTAGCAAGATGGCGGCGGGGAAACGTCACTTCCGGAGCAATCTGTGATGGGGAGCGGAATCTGACACTACACCGGCACTCCAGTGAGAGCTGGAGAGGAGATCATAGAGCTGGAGATTGACAGTAATTACTCTCTACTCAGAGTGGAGGGGAGAGCTGAGCGATCAATGGTGTACGATTGCTCAGTTCTCAGTGCAGACCTGGCGGGGGACAGATGCAGCATCGGATCAATGCTGCTTCCACCCAGGTGAGTATGGGTGTTTTTTTTTTTCTAAACCCGAACTTTAACCCACTTCCCACCCAGCCTATAGCAGAATGACAGCCAGGTGGGGGGGGTTCATTATTCTTAATGGACGTCATATGACGTCCCTTAAAACAGGCCACTCGTGCGGGCGCCTGGAAGTACCCAGAGCGGCGATCGGTGGTGCAGTGTGTCCCTCAGACATGCCACATCTCCAATCTTGGTTAAGAGGCTATGACGTAGGCTCTTTACCATGTGATCAACTGTGTCCAATCACAGTGTAAAAAGGAAGTGTCGGTTATCGCACTCTGACAGCGTGTGAAGAGAGGAAAGCAGATAAGCAGCTTTCCCAACAGGGAGGATCTGCACTGATAATCAGTGCAGCCCCAACAGCGATGCCTGCCAGTGGCCACCAGTGATGCCAATCTGTGCCCTTCAGTGCCCATTAATGCCACCTATCAGCACTCATCAGTGAAGGAAAAAAATTGCTTTTTTACAAAAATGTTTATATATATATATATATATATATATATAAACACATACACCAAAAGAAAGCCGTATTGAAGTGGATAACTTTCCTGACTTAATTGCTCAATTTCCCAATTGCCATCCCTCAAGTCCAAAAAAATTTGCGAGTTTGTCCCTTTTGAAAATTTTTATTTAGAACGTCCGAATCGGATGTCAAAAGTTGTGTACACACTATGCAAAAATTGAACAATTGTGCCTCGCACGGAATTGTTCTTCCGCGTTTCTCATAGCGTGTACCCAGCTTTACAGTCCTACTGGCGTTACTCCACTATTGAAAGTAGATTTGTTGTCACCAAAAAGTAGAAACGTGTGTCAGAATCAAAAGTAGCTCAACTGGCCTGGAAACCACCCAAACTGTAAACAGCATGCTTACATTTCACATGCCGCCGAATGGTGGAATATATTGCGTCACCTATTGAATTACATACATTTCGCAGAAGACAGGAAAACACAAGAAGCAGAGACATAAGCAGAGAACATTTGTAGCTGAAACAACAACGAGAGCTCCCCAGAAAGAGAGACAACATACATACATGATGGTGTGAGGATGCTGGCAGATCCGTGCTGGGATTGTGGGATCTGGATGTAGAAGTGAGGCCCCCTGAAATGTGATCAGACAGAGCTACACAGGAAGGAAGCTGTGCGAGGAGTGTGGGATCGCTCACAGACAGACTAATGGCTGTTTCCTGTATCACAAACCTCACCAACACTGACACATACCTCCTGTTCTCAAAATGCTGCAACTGTCACCAAAATATACACATCCTTCTCCGGACCTTCTGATGTGGGCGCCGTCCTGCCATTGTTACAGATGGCTTTAAAACATACGATTGGTTGCACATGTTTAATACTGAGTACTTTCAGTAAAATGGTGGAGCGCAGTCATAGATGCATGCTTTTATATCTGTGACAACACAATATTCTTACAGACACGTAAACAATGCTTAGTAATGGCCAAGCAAGAGCTTTCACTGTGTAAACTGGAAAATGCCTCATAAAAAATAAGCCAATAGCATCTTAAGCCCTGATTCACGTTGGAGCGATTTGACATGTCAAATCGGTGGCAATTGCACCGTCTGAATCAGTGCGACGCCGCATTGTTTCCCAAAAGTAGTTTCTGTACTACTTTTGGTGACTAAGGGGTGCGATTTCCATTGACATCTGTGCCGCACAGATGTCTCTGAAATCGAATTTGGGGCTGACATGCGGGAATGAAATTGTGCAAATTCAGCTTAAATCACACGATTTTATTCCTGCTGTCAGCGTTAACCAGTGCTTAAAGACCAATTCCATCTTATTATTTTTAAAAGCAATGTCTTGCAGTAGTCAGTGTATGTAAACTACAACAAGGGACCCCACACTTGGTCTATTAAATTAGAAGTGTTGTCTAATATCTGCCCGATAAGTGCAAAAAAAAAATTATATATATATATATATATATATATATATATATATATATATATATATATATATATATACATATATATATATATATACATACACACACACACACACACACACACACACACACATATATATATATATATATACACACACACACCCTACCAAAATCCCAGTGAGCTTTTGTGTGCCCTGCCCAGTTCACCTATGTAAAACTATAGGACACACCACCTATTTTAGGTAGAATAAGAAAGGGAGGTGTTCTGTAGTCTTGTCCAGGGGTCAGAAAGTTTCTCCTCCACAGATCAGTCCAGCGAGTGTTCTTATCCTACAACAGGAAGTGCATTACTTGTAGAATCACTGCGTGAAGAAAAGCCTGCAAATTTTAAACTCTGCTATGACACATTGTGAGCAAACATGCATTTTATTTCAGAAGAGATATGCAATGTCTTCAGCAGTAAAACATACCTGCCTGCTCACAGCACTCCCCAGACTGTAAATTGAGATTCATTACTCACTCCTCCTGTACCCAGACGTTTATTCTTAACAGGTAAAAGGTGTACAGTGCCTTGAAAAAGTATTCATACCCCTTGAAATTTTCCACATTTTGTCATGTTACAGCCAAAAACATAAAAGGTATTTTATTGGGATTTTATGTGATGGACCAACACAAAGTGGCACATAATTGTGAAGTGGAAAAAAAATTATAAACATGGCTCTCTCTCACATATATTATATATAAACACAAAAAAAAAAAAAAAAAAAAAAAAAAAAAAAAACTGCAATCACAGCTGCAAGTTTTTTTTTTTTTTTTTTTTTTAGGTACGTCTCTACCAGCTTTGCACATCTAGAGAGTAACATTTTTTGCCCATTCTTCTTTGCAAAATAGCTCAAGATCTGTCAGATTGGATTGAGAGCTTCTGAACAACAATTTTCAAGTCTTGCCACAGATTCTAAATTGGATTTAGGTCTGGACTTTGACTGAGCCATTCTAACACATGAATATGCTTCGATCTAAACCATTCCATTGTAGCTCTGGCTGTATGTTTAGGGTCATTGTCCTGCTGGTAGGTAAACCTCCGCCACAGTCTCATGTCTTTCGTACATTCCAACAGGTTTTCTTCTAAGATTGCCCAGTATTTGGCTCCATCTTCCCATCAACTCTGACCAGCTTCCCGGTCCCTGCTGAAGAAAAGCATCCCCACAACATGATGCTGCCACCACCATGTTTCACAGTGGGGATGGTGTTTTCAGGGTAATGTTCAGTGTTAGTTTTCCACCACATGTAGCGTTTTGATTTTAGGCCAAAAAGTTCAAGTTTGGTCTCATCTGACCAGAGCACCTTCTTCCACATGTTTGCTGTGTCCCCACATGGCTTCTCACAAACTGCAAACGGGACTTCTTATGGCTTTCTTTCAACAATGGCTTTCTTCTTGCCACTCTTATATAAAAGGCCAGATTTGTGGAGTGCACAACTAATAGTTGTCCTGTGGACAGATTCTCCCACCTGAGCTGTGGATCTCTGCAGCTCCTCCAGAGTTACCATGGGCCTTTTGGCTGCTTCTCTGATTAATGCTCTCCTTGTCCAGCCTGTCACTTTAGGTGGACGGCCATGTCTTGGTAGGTTTGCAGTTGTGCCATATTCTTTCCTTTTTCTGATGATGAATTGAACAGTTCTCTGAAAGATGTTCAAAGCTTGGGATATTTTTTATTTTTATATCCTAACCCTGCTTTAAACTTTTCCACAACTTTATCCCTGACCTGTCTGGTGTGTTCCTTGGCCTTAATTTGTTGTTTGTTCACCAAAAGGTTTTCTAACAAACCTCTGAGGACTTCACAAAAAACAGCTGTATTTATACTGAAATTAAAAATCACATACAGGTGGACTCCATTTACTAATTAGGTGACTTCTGAAGGCAATTGCTTCCGCCCTGGTTCACACTGGGTACGATTTGGAACGATTTGAGAAGCGATTTGACATGTCAAATCGCATCTCAAATCGGCGGCAATTGTCGGCAATGGAACTGTCCTAATCAGTGCGACGCCGCATCTGCGATTTCAAAAAGTAGTTCCTGTACTACTTTTTGCGATTTTGGGCCGCGATTTACATTAAATTGCGGCCGAAATCGCGGTAAAATCGCGCATTTTACCGCGATTTTGAATTCGCAGCAGTGTGATTTTAGTTATGGGTATCGGAGTAAGGCCCCTTTCACACTGAGGAGTTTTTCAGGCGGTACAGCGCTAAAAATAGCGCCTAAATACCGCCTGAAAAACACCCTGCCCAGCCTTTTACAATGTGAAAGCCCGAAAGCCTTCACAATGTGAAAGCCTGAGGGCTTTCACACTGAGGCGATGCGCTGGCAGGAGAGAAAAAAAAATCTCCTGCAAGCAGCATCTTTGGAGCGGTATGAATACCGCTCCTTCCCATTTAAAACAATGGGAAACCGCGGTAATACTGCCCGCAATGCGCCTCTGCAGAGGCGCATTGCGGGCGGTATTAACCCTTTATCGGCCGCTAGCGGGGGTTAATACCGCACCGCTAGCGGCCGAATCCCGCAGCAATTCCGACGGTATAGCGCCACTATTTTTAGCGGCGCTATACCGCTACCGCACCTCCCGCCACAGTGTGAAAGGGGCTGAATACAAATGCACACATCACTTTTCTCCCTTCCACTTCACAATTATGTGCCACTTTGTGTTGGTCTATCACATAAAAATCTCAATAAAAAACATTTAAGTTTTTGGTTGCAACATGACAAAATTTGGAATATTTCAAGGGGTATGCATGCTTTTTTAAGGCACTGTATATTACCTTACTATTCCAGTACATTTTGGCACAGACATTTTCATATCAAGGGGGGCTATGTGCACCCTTTATTATAAAAAATAAATGATATCCTGGCCGGATCCATGAGAGATCAAATCGCATGACAAGTCGCAGCCTATTGGCGGCAATGGCACTGTTCCAATCGGTGCGACACCGATTTTGCGGCGCCGCACCGATTTTCAAAAGTAGTTCCTGCACTACTTTTGCCGATTTCAGGTGCGATTTTCTATAGACATCTCTGTATGAAGCCACACAAATGTCTATCAAGTAGCACCTGAAATCGCGCTGACCTTGCTACTTTGAAATCGCGCTACTTCAAGTAAAGTAGCACGATTTCAAAGTAGCATCAGTGTGAACCAGGGCTTAGCCTAGGCTTAAACCTCAACATTCCCCATTGCCAAATCAGTCTGGTTATCCCCACAATGAAAGGGTATTTCATGACTCAGCCCCACAGAGCAATAAGAATTTGACAAAGACAACTATAGCAGATGGTGAAATGGATGCTGTGGTATGTTACAGTCATGGCTGAGATGTGACACATAAAAGCATTGGCATGTCCCATCTGCTGGAAACATTAGGTGGATCTACCCTGCCCCTTGTCATCTGCATGAAATTAATGCCAACCATAGTTACATTCAGGAAAAAAAAAAAACACACTGCTAATCACTACAATAAAAAGTCATCTGTGGAAACTATTTGCAACTTCTGCCCTGGTAAACCATAAAGTAATGTTGTAAACACTCCAAAATACCATCAAACACATGTAGATTGGAAAAGATTCAGCACACCCTTAAAGTGATATTAAAGCGGGGGTTCACCCCATTAATAAAAAAAAAAAATAAAAAAATTTTTTTTCCCTCTAGCATAAAATGAGGCATAGTAGCGCGAGCTACAGTATGCCTGTCTTTCTTTTTTTTATCCCTGTACTCACTGTGCACTCGTAGATACAAGATTACAACTCCCAGCGGGGAATGGGCGTTTCTATGGAGAGAGAAGGTGATTGACGGCCGGCTCTGGGACGTCACGCTTCTCCGGAAATAGCCGAAATAGGACTTTGCGCTTCACGGCGCCTGCGCATAGTCTGTGCGCAGGCGCCGTAAAGAGCCGAGACCTGTTCCGGCTGTCTTCGGGGAGCGTGATGTGCCAGAGCCGGCCGTCAATCACCTTCCCTCTCCATAGGAACGCCCATTCCCCGCAGGGAGTCGTAATCTTGTATCTACGAGTGCACAGTGAGTACGGGGATTAAAAAATAAAGACAGGCATACTGTAGCTCGCGCTACTATGCCGAATTTTATGCTAAAAAGTTGTTATGGAGGGTGAACCACCGCTTTAAGGTTCCGTTTTTTGTTTTTTGTTTTATTAACAAACATGTCACACTTGCCTCCACTGTGCAGTTCGTTTCGCACAGAGTGGTCCCGATCCTCCTCTTCTGGCGTCCCATGGTGGCTCTCGCGGCTCCTCCCCGCAATGGATAAACCCCTCTGGAAAGCTTTCTCCCGAGGAGGTTACCTTGCAGGCGCGCAAACGTGTTATACTCTCGGCGTCCATGACTCGGCCCCACCCCCCAGCGGCCACATTATAGAATTTGATTGACAGCAGCGGGAGCCAATGGGGAAAGTGACGCGGGATCGCACCCACAGAAATTCAGGGCTCAGGTAAGTAAAAACAGGGGAGCTGGACACAGTAAGGTGTTTTTTCACCTTAATGCATAGGATGCATTAAGGTGAAAATAAAACCCAGGAAGGTTAATAACCCCTTTAACAATCTGAAGCCATCTTAAAGATTTCTCCCACCCCCCATGCAGTGGGGCTGTGGTGTGTCAACTGCTCATTTTTGCCTAGAGGTGAGCAGAGATTTTTTTACCATATCCTTCAAGCGCAAGACCAGTCCCTGCCCTCAAAACGCCTGTGGTCTTGTGTGGTGGACTGTTCCCCAACAAAATCACGCCCATAGACCAGTTTTGAATGCGAGGACAACAGTCCACCGCAGGACATGGGGAAATGCTGTTTTCCGGAGGATCGAAGGCTCAGGAAAAAATGTTTTGTCATGTTACAACCAAAAACAAATGTATTTTATTGGGAATTTATGTGATAGACCAACACAAAGTGTCACATATTTGTGAAGTTAAATGAAAATGATAAATGGTTTTCAAAATGTTTTACAAACATCTGAAAAAATCTTTAACATCTCACAGAGCACTGTTCAATCAATCATCCAAAAATGGAAAGAATATGGCACAACTGCAAGCCTACCAAAACATGGCCATTCACCTAAAATTGACAGTCCGGGCAAGGAGGGCATTAATCAGAGAAGCAGCCAAAAGGCCCATGGTGACTCTAGAGGAGCTGCAGATCCCCAGCTCAGGTGGGAGAATCTGTCTACAGGACAACCATCAGTCGTGCACTCCACAAATCTGGCCTTTATGCAAGAGTGGCAAGAAGAAAGACATTTTTGAAAAAAATTAAAATAAAAATAAAAAACCATGTGTAGCGGAAAAAACACTGCACATCACCCTGAACACACCATTCCCACTGTGAAACATGGTGGTGGCAGCATCATGTGGGGATTCTTTTCTTCAGTCAGGACAGGGTAGCAGGTCAGAGTTGACAGGAAGATGGATGGAGAAAAATACAGAGAAATCTTAGAAGAAAACCTGTTAGTCTGCAAAAGACTTGAGACTGGGGCGGAGGTTCACCTTCCAGCAGGACAATGACCCCAAACATACAGCCAGAGCTACAATGGAATGGTTTAGATCAAAGCATATTCATGTGTTAGAATGGCCCAGTCAAAGTCCAGACCCAAATCCACTTGAGAATCCGTGACAAGATTTTAAAATTGCTGTACAGACGCTCTCCATCCAATCTGACAGAGCTTGAGCTATTTTGCAAAGAAGAATGGGCAAAATGTCACTCTAGATACGCAAAGCTGGTAGAGACATCCCCAAAAAGACTTGCAGCAATAAGACCCCTTCCACACGTTTTGCAGGCGCTAGATCGTTTAAAAATAGAGCCTGCAAATCGCCCTAAAAACAGCTGCTCCATTCACTCCAGTGTGAAATCAATGGGCAGCGCCGCTGTCCCGCTGCAGCGAAAGGTGGTTCTACAAAGTATTGAAGACAAATACACACCACACTTTTCAGATTTTTATTGGTAAAAAAATTGAAAAACCATTTATAATTTTCCTTCCAGTTCAAAATTATGTGGCACTTTGTGTTGATCTCTCGCATAAAATCCCAATAATATACATTTACATTTTTGGTTGCAAAATTCCAAAATGTGGAAAATTCCAAGGGGTATGAATACTTTTTCAAGGCAAACAGCGAATGCAGCCACCACATTTAATCATTAGTAAGCTGCAATATAGGACTGTGACGGTATCGGTATGATATCCCCGTCAAGCATTCCCTCCTCTCCATACAAGAACATCACAGGATTCCCCACACATGAGTCAAGACTGGATGCTGGAACCAAGACACTTTATTGACACAAAAACTCAGCTTATATGTGGTTACAGCCTGTTAGGAACGCCCCCCTCACACAGTGGGGTTTCCCATACAGATTATAGGAGACAAGTCGGAGCCGACCATGCAGACACGTTTCTTTAGATAAAGACATCAGTGGCGTTAATTAATACACTGAAGCAATCAGAATAATTAACATACTACTTCTCTAATCATTTAGCCTGATGATACAATACACATCTTTTAAGGGTAAACACAGATCTTCTTCACACAACACAATAGATCAATTAACCTTTAGAATAGTGAGGGGACATTAGCACGTCAATAACCTGTCAGAGGAATGAATCACACATGAAATTCCTTTCTACCTCTACAGACATGGCTTAGCAGGGAGCAGTACACTGAGACATATAGGCAAATGTATCACAATGGCCCCCCTTTTGCTCCCTGCTCCGGCAAATCCGGTTGGACCTTTCCTGGTCCAGTAGGGTTGACGGGTTTAGAGCTTTTAGTCCGAGGTTAACTCCGTTTGGCGTGACTGACCTCCCTTGGCAACTGCTTCAGACTCAGGTATGTCACCGGGTCGTCAGATCACACGCCGGTCAGTCCCCAAGTCTTTGTGCGATCTGCAAAGTCACCAGAAGTCAGTGTGAAGACAGCGAATGGGTCTGTGCGCCGCCATCTAGGTGTCCCGCTATGGGAGGGGGCAGGTTATGGCTCTGAAGTGACAATCACAGGAGATTCATAAAAAGAAAAAGTTATATTTGTTGAAATGCTGTAGCACTGGTGCTCAGAGTCCGGGGGGGGGGGGGGGAGAGGGGACTCAGAGCCCCATAAGGTCAGCCACCCCCTGCTCCCTCCGCAGCCGCCGGTTCTCCTCTTTGAGCTTCTCCAGCTCCATCTCCAGTTCATGGAGCCTGGGGGGGTCAGCCCGCTGTGACCTCAGGTGGTTGTTCTCCTCCTCCATGCGGCTTATGCACTCCTCCAGCTCTATGTACTCACGGATCAGATCCTGCTTGCTCATGTCCTGCAGGCTCTCCACGTGGTCCTTCATCATCAGGAACTGGGTGGTGGTGTAAGGGGCCACCGGTGGGCCCTTGGCGAACATCTCGGCCCGCATCTGGGGCGCCCGCTGCGATTCCATCTCCTCCAGTCGCTTCTTCTCCTCCCAGGTCCGCTGGTTATATGACTTCCAGGACCTCTTCTTCTTGGAGGGTAGCTGGCGGTGCCTCTTTCTGCCCAGCTCCCTCCAAGGCCCCTCCGGCTCATGGCGGTCGCCCATGACCAGCTGACAATGGTGTTCCCTGTTGTCCGTAATAACAGATTGTACCATGAGGGCTTCGTAAGGGGTGCCCAATGGTTCTTCCTGACCCAGCTCCTGGGGATCCCAAGCCGAGTCTACACAATGGGCTGCTGCTGGTGGGCGGTACCCCGGTTGAGACCAATTTGACCTGGTGTTGTCGTTCATGGGGCAATTCTGCTTGAAGTGACCCAACTGTTTGCACCGGAAGCAGCGTTGTTCGTTGTCCTCCTGGCGTGGGTAGCGAGGGCTAGATGTCATCGGTCTGTTAGGCGGTTGGTATCTAGCGGCTGGTGGGTGTGAGGGCGCCGTTGATTGTGGAGGTTGTACCCGTGGTGTGACCTGGTTTGTCTTGCGAGTATCCGCATATTCATCCGCCAACTTCGCGGCCTCTGGTAGAGTCATGGGCCTGCGATCTCTCACCCAGTCCTTGACGTCCGTCTGGATGTGATTGTAAAATTGCTCCAGGAGCATTAGTTGCAAAATGTCCTCTGCGGTGGTGGCCTGGCTGCTGTTAACCCAGTTAGAGGCCGACAGGGACAGCTGGCATGCCCATTCTGCGTAAGAGTCTTTCGTGGTTTTGCGTGAGTCCCTGAACTTCTGTCGGTGGGACTCTGGGGTTACTGCATAACGAGCCAGGAGCGCTTCTTTAACCCTGGCGTAGCTATGGATATCCTGATCTGGCACGGTCCGGAAAGCATCAGAAGCTTTGCCTGACAGTTTGCCTGACAATATTGCAACCCACTCTCTTCTAGCTATTCGGTGCAGGTTACATTGTCGCTCAAAATCCGCCAGGTAGTTATCAATCTCACAGTCCTTTTCATCAAAAGCTTTAAAAGCGCTAAACGGAATCTTCCTTGCGTCTGCTGTGCTGTACTCACTGTTCGTAGAAGGTGCGGCTGCTTGTTGGACTGCTGCCAGTTTTAACTGTAGCTCTGCGTCCCTTATTTGTTTATCCTTCTGTAGCTCTGCGTCCCTTATTTCTTTAGCCTCCTGTAGCTCTGCGTCTCTTATTTGTTTGGCCTCCTCCGCTAACAGGTCCATCACTTTCAGAACCACATCCGGCGTTGGGTTCGGGCCGAACCACGCTAGCTTCTCTCTCATTAGCTTGTTGGTTGGTGACTCCTCCTGAATCACTGGTGTCTCCATCTCTTGTACTGCTGGCGTTGCTGCAATCCCGTTCTCCTGGTCTAGCTCCATTAATTCTGCTATGATGACCCGCTTGGTTTTGTTGCTAGCAATCCTTCCACGAACTTCCAGTAGTTCTTCCAGTGTCTGCTTGGAATCCGGGTGTGAAGGGGAATAGAAGGGAAGATCCCGCTGCTACCAACCAATTGTGACGGTATCGGTATGATATCCCCGTCAAGCATTCCCTCCTCTCCATACAAGAACATCACAGGATTCCCCACACATGAGTCAAGACTGGATGCTGGAACCAAGACACTTTATTGACACAAAAACTCAGCTTATATGTGGTTACAGCCTGTTAGGAACGCCCCCCTCACACAGTGGGGTTTCCCATACAGATTATAGGAGACAAGTCGGAGCCGACCATGCAGACACGTTTCTTTAGATAAAGACATCAGTGGCGTTAATTAATACACTGAAGCAATCAGAATAATTAACATACTACTTCTCTAATCATTTAGCCTGATGATACAATACACATCTTTTAAGGGTAAACACAGATCTTCTTCACACAACACAATAGATCAATTAACCTTTAGAATAGTGAGGGGACATTAGCACGTCAATAACCTGTCAGAGGAATGAATCACACATGAAATTCCTTTCTACCTCTACAGACATGGCTTAGCAGGGAGCAGTACACTGAGACATATAGGCAAATGTATCACAAGGACATTTAATGGTTTGGGGTTTAATACCCCTATAAGATTAAAGCAACAACACCTGACACAAACTACACGCAAGGATCAACATACAAATTACAATCTCGCCATACAATCTCTGCTATAGGAAGACCTACATCATTTATACAATCAGATAAGGCCTTGTACTACACATTTGTTAGTAGATCTGAGGAGATTGTATATGTGGGGAGCTCAAGTCTGTATACACACAATAAAAAAAATTAAAACATATTTAACTGTTACTAATGACAAGATTAAAACATATTACTTTACTTCAGTGCAAAAAGCCATTCTGTTGTATGAGGAGAGTGGGAAAAAATTCAGTGTATAACTTAGACTGTCATTCCTCAATGACTGGTATGTGGAAAGGGAGGGACACCACCCTGAACTCGTCGTATCCCTCCCTCACACAAGTCACAAGGGAACAAAGATGCCATTTGCAGTCAGTCACTTTTTTTCTTGCTCGTTTAGGGGCCTATTCACACCAAATGTTAGCTAATGAGCACAGTTCACACTATTGCACTGCATTGCAGCAAAGAAATGTGTAGTAAGCTGTACTTTTGCGCCAATGTGCATAAACATGACTGGAAACAAAAAACAAGTTTGGTTTCTTTGATGACCTGTCCTCCATGCCAATAACTGCTCAGAAGAAAAAATAAAAAACAAACACTGCAGATTTGTGATGTTGAATCTGGTGTGAATGGGTCCTTAAAGAGGTGTTCCAGCCTGTTTTTAAAGCGGGAGTTCACCCGAAAAAAATGTAACATTAGATTGGGCCTAATTACGGAAAGCAGAATCGGGTGTTTTGATTAAAATCAATGCAGTACTTACCGTTTTAGAGATATATGTTCTCCCGCCGCTTCCGGGTATGGGCTGCAGGACTGGGTGTTCCTATTTGATTGACAGCCTTCCGACGGTCGCATACAGCGCGTCACGAGTTGCCGAACGTCGGTGCGGCGCTATACGGCGCCTGCGCACCGACGTTCGGCTACTTTCGGAAACTGGTGATGCGCTGTATGCGACGGTCGGAAGGCTGTCAATCAAATAGGAATGCCCAGTCCCGCAGCCCATACCCGGAAGCGGCGGAGAACATCTATCTCTAAAAAGGTAAGTACTGCATTGATTTTAATCAAAATACCTGATTCTGCTTCCCGTAATTAGGCCCAATCTAATGTTAAAAATAGATTTTTTGGGTGAACCTCCACTTTAAGTTTATTAAAAGTCAGCAGCTACAAAAAGTGTAGCTGCTGGCTTTTAATAAAAAGACACTTAAATGCTCCATGGTTCCAGTGACGCGCCAGCCGGGGCTCCGCTCCTCGCCCCCCCTCGCCGGCTGGCGTCTTCATTCCTAGTGTGGGCACCCGGCAGTGACAGCTTTCGGCTTCACAGCCGGGCACCCACTGCGCATGCACCGTCCGATTGGACAGGCGCTTGCCTACAGGGAGGGGCTGCAATAAGTAGGGTTGCCACCTCATCCCTTTAAAAAGGAACACATATGAATTACACAGGTTCTGTGGCTGATTAAGGAGGTAATTAAACTCACTTGGTGCCTTATCTGCATTAAATTAGCCTCAGAACCTGTGTAATTCAGATGTGTTCCTTTTTAAAGGGATGAGGTGGCAACCCTAGCAATAAGGCGATTAAGCTATTCGCCTTACCAGCCCCTCCGCTGAAGGAGGAAGTGGGACAGGAAGTCCCACTCCTCCTGAAGCCCCCACCCCCCCAAAAAAAAAAAAAATACATGCCAAATGTGGCATGCAAGGGGGCAAGGAGTGGATTAAGCGGAAATACCATTTTTTGGTGGAACTCCGCTTTAATGATTATGGGCCCCAAGTACTGGAGTTACCATATTTATTGGCGTACAACATGCACCCTAATTTAAAAAAAAAAAGTTTCAGGGGGAAAAAAAATAGAATTTTAAATAAAGAACTTTGAAGCAAAATAAGAGTCAGTGCCCATCAATGCAGCCTCACCATTGCCCATTAATGCAGCTTGATCAGTGACCAGCTGCAGCCTTACCATTACATCCTGATCAGTGCCCATCAATGCAGCCTCGCCAGTGACAGATTACACAGAGCCAAGATCTCCTGTGTACCGAGCGCTCGCAGTCACACACAGTCCCACCTCCTGACCTGGCTCCTATGATAGATAAAACACTGGTCCAATCCCAGGACATGAAACGTCTATCCTTGGAGCTGGGCCAGGAGGCTAAACGTGTGCAACTGCGAGCGCCGAGTACACAGGGGAACCCAGCTCTGTGTAATTCAGCGGCGCTCACCCCCTCCTTCCCCTCCGAGGCAGCCAGGTATCGCCCTGTATTTTCAGGGGGAAAAAAGTGTGTGTTACACGCCGATAAATACAGTATTTCCCTATTTCCATTCGATATATGTCAAGCTAATGATCGACTTCTGTCGAAACGTGGATGTCTACACGAGGATTGAAAATCAACCAGTCCTTGCTGAACTGGATGAATTTTAATCCATCTATTGCCAGCTTTCGTAAGAACATGGTGAACCAGAGGGCCCAGCGTGCCTTCCGACATACAATACAACTCATACCCAATATCTTCTAACTTTTTAAACTGTTAGGACACAGAACTACCCTATTGGAAATATCCTCAGACATAGCAATAGGCTATGCTCAGATGTATACGTCTCATAGAAAAATATGTAGACTGCAATGGTTGAAGTGCTAGCCACCTGCTTTTATGGACCCTTTTGACACTGATGCACTTTTGATGTGTTCCCATTTACTTACAATGGAAGATGACTTTTTGGGTGCGCTTATGAAAAACTGCACCAAACATTCAGCACTTTTACAAATATAGTCGCATAGGATTTAATGGGGAATAGTTTTCACATGCTCTTGTCGCTCTGGAAAAGTGCATTAAAAGCGCATCAGTGTAAAAGGGGCCTTCGATGTAAAAGTGTTTCAATACGTTCCAAGTGACTGATCTGGAACAAAGACTCTAGAGAAGTCAGAACTGATTTGCATGCTTGAAATCAAAGCATAAAGGAGCTGGCACTTCTGGAGAAAAAGCCTTGATAATGTTTATTCCAATAAGACCATGTACAAAACGGTGAGGGCCAACACGTTTCAGCAGGAGCCTTGTTCACAGCGCCATGATTTGCATACTTGATCGGGTGCCTCAAATGACTGAAGTGAATGGATTAGTATATTAGCCAGACATTCCTCCTTAAGGCTGGGTTCACATTGATGCGAATTGGGATGTGGGTTTCACCGCATCCAATTCACATGACAGCAGAGTGTAACCGGCTGTCAATGGAGCAAGTTCCCACGTGTCTAGGGTGGCCGCAGTCTGCATTGGAAAAGAGCCCTGTGCGTCTTTGGCTCCGAATCAAGTGCGAATTCAATCAAAATTCAGACCTGATCTCACCTGAAATCAGTGAACAGGGACGCACCAGACCCCCTGCTGTGACCTGTGGCCGCATCAGTGTGAACCCAGCCTTAAAAGTGGTTCTAAAGGCTTTTTACCTTCAAACCTGTGTGCAGCAGCACCCCACCCCCATAACTTACCGTAACTGAGCGCCCCCCTTGATCCAGCGACGTGCACAAGATCATCGGCTCTCCAGGGACTCTCTCTCTATTGGCTAATCACAGCCAGTGAGCCAATGAGAAGAGAGAGGGGGCAGAGCCTCAGCCAACGAGGAGGAAGAGACCCAGAAAAGCACTGCTCTCGTGCACATCGCTGGATCCAGATGGGGCTCAGGTAAGTTTTAGGGGGGGCTGCACGCAAAATGCTTTTTACCTTCGTGCATAAAAAGCACAAAGGTAAAAAACAAACAAACACTTGAGCCTTTACAACCATTTTAATCTCCGTTAGGAATATAAGAACACACCTTGACAATGGGTTCAAATCAAAAAAAGAGGCCCAAGCAATACATATTTGATGGTAGATCCAAGAGGAAATTGTACAATCAGATTGCATAGCGAGCTTATAGGCGATTATACCGTGTATAGCCAGTGTTAAAGTATATCTGAAGCCCAAGGTGTTTGCTTTTAATATGGTAGGCAAGGGTTAGACCTCGCCATCTCTATTTGTCCTGATAGGCCAGTGTCACCGACACAGAAAGTGAAGGGAATTCCTAAAATTGTCACTGGCAGGAAATGAGGAAAAAATCTTAGTATGGAAACCCCCTTTCCAATGACAATTAGGGGGGGGGGGGGGGGGGGCTCACATTAGAACGTGGCTGCTGGTGTGAAGTATACAGTCCCGATGAGATCATTACAGCACATTGCACTGGTTATTTTCTTTTCAACTTTATTGGAATGTCACCAACTGACATTCCATTTGTGTTTATTTACTGCAGCGTATTGCAATGCCGCAGTGAAAAAAAGTACTGCATGTCCTCCTTTTTTCAGTGCACACCACCATAATGGAGAGCCATGAACTGAACAGAAGGCAATTTGCCTTGTTCATGTGCTGGGACTGGTGTCAACGGGCCCCTAAGGAAGACGTTTTTACGTAAACTGGTCATACATGATCAAAATTCACCTGGGTTAGCAAGAACTGGACGAATTTTGATCCATGCAAGGGCACCGGCTTGCACAGAAGTCTATCAGCCGACTGACTTCTGTACACCTTGTTGGGTCTTCCCTGCTCTATGAGCACTGCAGGCGATAGCCGACAGCGCTCATCAGTGTATTCTGCCGGCAGAGAAGCTCAGCAGGAGGATTCTGGGTTTCTTCTGCTCAACCCGCTGGTTGGATAAAACAAAAAAAAAAGTGACTCATGTATTGGCTGCCTTAGGGCTCTTTCACACAGGCTCTTTCAGATCCGCCTGCCAGTTTTTTATGCGGACCTGAACGGGCGCTCCGTGCTCCTCTATGGAGCCGGGGATGTCAGCGGTGACATGCCCGCTGACATCCGACCCGCCAAAGTGTGACGGAGGAAAAACCTACTTTTCCATCCGTCTGGCAGATCGGGTGAACACGGACAGACGGTTCGTGTTCATCCGATCCCCCATTGGGGAAAGTGGAGAAAAGACAGGGCGGTCCCTGCGCAGTGACCGCCCTGTCATCCGCCGGCTCAGCGGGGAATCAACGGAGCAATCCCCGCTGAGCAAGCGGAGGTTCACGGGGCAAATCATTACTGATCCACCCCGTGTGAAAGGGGCTTTACTTTTAAAAGACTTCCTCTAGTTTCTTGTTTATGTCCTTCCCCAAATATCCAATACTAAAAGGATATTTTTGACCAAGATGGCAGGGAATTCATTGTGCCTACTTTATCAAGGCTGCAACCAAGCCAAACAAAACCGCAAATAAAAACAGACCGGAGTTGCATTTGAGCTAGGACTGAGCCTCGGTTCACACTGCATTCCTGCACAAATCAAATGCGATTCTGTGTGGTGCGATTTAAGCCCATTTTGAATGGCTCAAATCACACCACAGACGCAAGAAAAAGGTGCGGGCAGCTTTTTTTTTCTATAGTGAAAACTGGTCAAATGGGTGTTCATAACTATCTCATACGTTATAGGCAAACGCACTGCATTTTGCGAGCGGCTTTTGGGGTGTGAAGTTTTAACTGACAGCATGAACACAGTGTGATAACTATGCGGTGGGGGAAATGCACCATCTCTCTGGATGTCAGGGCATGCTGAAACTATCAGTTCTACTATAGCTTGAGGACATGACACTGCATCTCTAATACAATCCCCTCTGGGAAGCTACATGCATTAAACCCCTTTCACACTGAGGCGGTTTTCAGACGTTTTAGCGCTCCAAATAGCGCCTGAAAACCACCTCCTATTTGTTTCAGTGTGACTTTCTACACTGGGGCGGTGCACTTGCCTGACCTTAGGAAAAGTCCTGCAAGCAGCATCTTTGGGGCAGTTTGGGAGCGCTGTATTTAGCGCTCTCAAAATGCCCTGCCCATTGAAATGAATAGGCAGCGCTTCCAAAGCGCCTGAAAAGCGATTTAGAAGCGTTGCAACATGGGCACTTTTAACCCCTTCTTTGGGGTTAAAGCGCCCCGCTAGGATTCGAAAAGTGCCACTTAAGCGAGTGGCACTTTAGCGCCAACGCGCCCCCAGCGTGAAAGGGGTCTTACATAGCTGCCATTAATCTGCTGAGCTGATTTTATAATTAGGCTTAGCATGCACACAACAGTCTCTGAAAGCCACGGTGGACTGTGCGCTTATTAAGCTAAAATAAAAAAGGTTCTTTTGACTCTTAAAGTGTGCATTAACCAAAAATGGATTTGTATTTTTGGCATCATGTGCAGACTTCCTTACCTGGAGATCCTGCCAGTAATCGCACTTCATTTTGCAGGCCGACAACGCTAATCCACTGCCCAAACAGCACAGCATAGCGCAGCCCATTCATTTGAATAGGCTGTCCTACATGCGCACCAAAATAAGTTCCAGAACATTTTGAGTTTTGCGTTTGGGGTGCCATTAACAATTAATGGCACCGTAAGTGTAATTCATGTTTGACGCAATTTTCGTATGTTCTCAGAATGCGTAGGTGTGAATGCAGCCTTCCGGATGAGTTTGGGCGTGTTTAGATCCTAGTCCAAACCCATGTGGGTGAGCTTGCCAGAAAGTTGTCACCTGTAAGGCATTATCATCTGTGGCCATGGCATTCTCCACCCTGCATCTATACGTATGCCTGTGGGGTGGAAAATGCTTCGACCACGTATGAATAGTCCAGTCTGGGTGACCGTTTCCTGGCAGGCCTGCTCACATGGGTTCTGCTTCAGACTAGAATCTCAACACAACCCATCACATCTCTACTCAAAAATTAGGAATGGGCTTAGGCGCGTTTGAACCGAACCCGCCTGGAAGCTGGCACTGCATACCGCCAATCATAGGCAGTGTGTGTATGTGCAGCTACCGGTCGATAAATGCCTCACCGCCTACGATTGGTGGTGTTCAGTGACGGCTCCCTGGTGGGTCTGATCTGAACACGCCCGAGCCCATCACTATCGCTTATCGGCAGTGTTGTCAGCCACCATCACAGTCAGGATAATGGCACGCACAGGCAGAAAGACAACGCTACTACGAAAAACAAGGTCTGCACTCACCCATCTACGGTCGCGGCTTCTCCTCCCAGGCCAGCCCAATCCGCCTCCTATTCTGATTGGCCGCTAGGAGAAACCGGAAGACAATGGCGAATATTTTTTCCGCTAAAATCATAAGTGGGTGGGTTCGGGGCTTAGTGTTCTGCGCCCCGAGCCCAACCTTTTTCCAGCCAATAGGAGCCTCGGGCTCAAAAAAAACTTGGCTTTGGGAAGAAATAAATTAAAAAAGTCATTAGTCCGGCGCCCCGCATGCAAACTTAGGGGGGGCGGCACCCCTTATGGACCAACCGCTCCTGATCTCCAGCTAAGAAACTTTGCTTAACCCCTTCCCACCTACATCAGCATTCCTTTAAAATGTTCTGACCGCTGGGGCGGGGCTAGAGAATAATCGGCAATCATTTGACCACTGAGATTGACGGTTACATGATCGGACGCTGCGCGCAGAGCGTGCACTCATCACCCACCCAGCAACGCATATGCGCAGTCTGTGGGCATCGAAGCCCACCCTTCTACCATCACACATACATTACATGGACATCAATGGGTTAAGAAAACTGTATACAGTGAGCCAGGATGCCAAACATAATGAAAAACAGGGATTTAGAGGTTTTCATACCTCTATTTATTTATAAATAGTCATTCAAAATTTCCCCAAAACATAAACAGGACGAATACAGCGACTTTTATCCGTTATGTAGCTGGGGCAACCACAAGTCCCAGCAAACCTCGCCAGCTCATTAAACTTGTGGATTCCCTAGGCACAGCCCTAACATCACATCCATCGCTCAGTACACAGACACAAGATAAGAACACAACACTGACCGATCTCCTCCCGGTGTCCGCTCCTCTTGGTTTCCGGTGATCTGCACAACTTCGAGCAAAACTCACTTCACAGAGAAGCCCTGCCCTACGGCGGCCAATCAGCGTCAGAGAGGCAGACAGCCCGACCAATTAGAAACGCGATATCCAAAGTCATTCTCCGTCTACTACTGATATGAATGGTACAGCCAATCAGCGAGCTTCTAACTGTCTCCCTTATCTGCGATTGCTCCGCCTGTACTGAGGGGCGTGAGTTCGGCGATACAGCTGGAGGACAGGAAGAATGTGTAAGAGGAGGGGCTGCTCCGTGTCCTCTATATGTATCTATGTGTGGGGGGATGGTTATTATTTGGGGATTCTTGGTGGACAGGAAATGCGCTTTTACTACCGCACCCCCTTCAGCTGTGAGGGGCCCTAAGTGCCTGTTCATATTAATGACCGTGTATACTGCACTGACTGGAACACCATTCATTCCTAGGAGGACACACAGGAAACAACAGAGCTGTAGTGAAGTGAGCTGTAATAAAATGCAGACCTGATGTATTTTATATCACAGGGCGTCACTACACTCTGGGGTCCATGGCTGCGTTCACACCACAGCGGCGCGGTTTTTGAGCGGTTTTTTGCATTTTTGAGCATTTTTAAAGTGTTTTTGAGCTTTGGCGTTTTTTAAATTAGCCAATAGAGAAAATATCATCTGTTTCATCATTTTTGTAATGTTTTTTTTTTTTTTTTTCATCCGCTTTGATACACATTAAATTTTAAAGGGGTGAAAGGTTAAGGGTTAACACCTTCCCGTCTGGCTAAAGCCAAATCCCTGCTATAGCACGGTTGTCCGTTTTTAGGAGGGCGTCTATTGACTTCTTTCCAGAACTGCGCCCGCTGCGGCATGCACCCAGTGTCCTTTGGACACAGCTGTTTACAGATCAGGGTAAAGAGCCAATCACAGCGGCTCTTTACCATGTGATCAGCTGTGTCCACTCACAGGTGATCACAATGTAAACACACTTGCGGGTTATCGACATTCATAGGCGTGTGCCCAGGCACACCCTAATCACTCCCTGCAGTACAGATTCCCCCTGCTGCTCGGTGCCCCCTCCCACAGCATGGCTGGCTTCCCTCCTCTCCCATTGGCTACTGCAGTGGGCACACATAGATGATATTTCAGGATGAGTGGGGGAAGGGGTAATGTCATGTACCTGCCCCTTCCCTTTCTGAATGAGAACAGTGAGAGATCGGTACCGTGTTTTTAAGCTTTCAGGTGCACGTCCTAATGCAACAGGCTGCGCACACCTTTGTTGACATTCCTGTGACAGCGCGAGGAGAGGACAGAGCCGGTGAGTGTGAAAGGGGCCATCTACACTGATAATTAGGGCACTGATCAGCATATTAGTGCAGCCTCATCGGTGTAGCCTATTAGTGCAGCCTCATCGGTGTAGCCTATCAGTTAGGCTACACCGATGAATTTGCACTAATATGCTTAACTGATAGGCTACACCGATGAGGCTTAACTGATAGGCTACACTGATGAAGCTGCACTAATATGCTGCATTGATAGGCTACACCGATGAGGTTGCACTAATATGCTTATCAGTGTAGTCTGTTAGTGCAGCCTCATCATTGTAGCCTATCAGTGCAGCAAAGTAAGCCTCATACACACGGTCGGACTTCAAACAAACTTTTCCGTGGATTTTTGTTTGAAGGGCGTTGGCCATGAACTTGGTATCCATACACACGGCAGGACTTTTTCATCAAACTTTCCCAAAATCACGTGTCTTTTTTGCTCTTTACCGCCACCCTTTGGTCAACTTGTTCTATTGTTGGTTGATTTTAACATCGGTTCTGAGCATACATGTTTGTACTTCGCACAAAAGTCCGATGGATGGACTTCTGTACACACGGTAGGACTTTTGTTGCCGAAAAGTTTGTCCGTTTGCAGAGCGAACTTTTGTCCGATGAAAACCGAAAAAGTTTGTCCGATGGAGCGTACACACGGTAGGATTTTTTTGAAAACTTGCTCATTTTGAAGTTTGTTGTCAAAAAGTCCGACTGTGTGTACGGGGCTTTAGTGCAACCTCATCGGTGTAGCGTATCAGTGCAGCATATTGTTGCAGCCTCATCGGTGTAGCCTATCGGTGCCTGAGCGCACATGAGTAAAGGAGAAGATTACTTGTTTTGAAAATTGTATAACAGAAACTTAAGAAAAATGTTTTTGTTTTTTTTCTTTATTTTTCTTAACTTTTGGCATTATTCCATATGTTTAGAAGGGGAGGAAAACCCCCGTGGTGATTAAATACCACCAAAAGAAAGCTCTATTTGTGTGTATTTAATATGGGTACAGTGTTGCATGACTGCGCAATTGTCATTCAGTCTGGGTTCACACTAGTGCGAATTGGATGTAGCTTTCCCTGCATTCAATTCGCATAGCAGGAGATTGTGACCGTCTCTTTTTGGAGCCGGTTCACAGATCTCCGCTGCGGTGCGAATTGCAAAGGAGTCCTGTGCGTCTTTTGGTCTGTTTCAGGTTTGAATTCAGCCCATAATTCGGGCTGAAATGGTGAATGGAGACGCACCAGACTCCTGCTCTGAGCCCGAGCGTGCTGCGGTGTGAACCCATCCTCAAAGTGTGACAGCGCTGAAAATTGTCCTGGACAGAAAGGGGGCAAAGGTGCCCAGTAGGCAAGTGGATAATTTATTTATTGTTTTACCTCTTAAAATGTATTTATTTAGTTAGGTTAGGGGTTAATATAAAAGCCGGTTCACACTGGGGCGACTCAAGCGCCTGACAAGTCGCGTCCCGTTCTATTCAATAGAACCATTCTAATAGGAGCGACGCAAGTCTCTCCGACTTACAAAAAGGTTCTTGTACGACTTTGGGGTGACTTGCATTGACTTCTATACAGAAGTCATTTTGCAAGTCGCCTCTGAAGTCGTCTTCAGGATGCCTTGCCGAGTCGCCCCAGTGTAAATGGGCTCTAAGCCCCCATTCACACCTAGGCGTTTTGTCGCCTGTAGTGTGACGCCGCTGCTGCCAGAGGGATGAAAACACATTTCCCACTACGGAGATGGTTCACATCTCCACGCCGGACGCCTGCCGCCTGAAAAAGGTCCCGGACCTTTTTTTCAGGCGGCTTTGGGCGTTCGGCTAGGAGATGGGAACCATCTCCATAGAGGGGGTAATCTTGGGCAGGGCCAGATTAAGAACATCATGGGCCTGGTGCTGAGGATTTTGGTGGGGCCTTTTAGGCTGCATTCACACCTCCGCGACAAGTAACGCCGCGTACGCGGCGTATTTTGCCGCGAATAGTGTAACTTTTTTTTTACAAATCCTTCCTATTGCTTTGTATGGCCGAACGCCAATGCCGCCTGAAAAAAAGGGTCCGGGACTTTTTTTCATGCCGCAGGTGTACGGCGTCTATGAGATGTGAACCATCTCATAGACAGCAATGGGAATTCTCCCCTCCAGCGGCACGAGCGGCCGGCGTCGGGCGTTTTGTCGCGGAGGTGTGAATGGGGTGTAATAAATAATAAATAAATGCGTGGGAATGACATGAACGCAGCCCAGCCAAGGCAAGTGACCAAAGGCACAGAACCCAGAAGGAAGACCGGGTGAAGATGGAAGTGTCCAGGCCCCGCCTGATTCATCGCAGCACTGGAAGGCTCAGTCTGAAAATTGAAGTGTACACTAATGTGCTAATATGCTGTGCATACTTGTACGTTGTGGCATAACCTACCCCAGGGCCTCTAAAAAGTAGTAATGTCAGGAAAGTTTACTACCGCTTTATTATCACAGGATCCCAGGAGCCTCTCATGGGGCCCCCTACTGACCCGGTGGACGGTGGCCCTTGGGCAGTGCCTAAGTGCACAGTTGCCAACATTAAAAAAATATTTTCAAGGCCACTTTTTTATATAAGTGCTATATTTAGAGTAGCTGAGATCCCCGATGTTCCTCTATACATCATAGTAGTAATCACAAAATTAAAGGAGTACTAATAATGGGGCAGAACAAATATGAGAACTGAGATTTCCTTTAGTTGAACTAAGAAAAGTGTGTCCATTCTAGAGCTGGTAACATTGAGGATATTCAGTATAATTTTAAAGAACTGTTTTTGTGGGTAAGTGACATAGGGGAGGAGTATGGACGGTATATAAGTGGGAAGTATGTGCAGGTGAGGGAGAGGAATGTGGAGGGTCTAACAGTGGGCACTATGTACAGGAGAGGAGTACAAAGGGTACGGAAAAAAGCACTATGTACAGGAGAGGAGTGTGAAGGGTATGACAATGGGCAGTATGTACAGGAAGAGTGAGGGGGTATGACAGATGGTAGTACGTACCAGAGAGAAGTGTGGAGGGTATGATGGGGCAGTATGTACAGGAGAGGAGTGTGGAGGGTATGACAGTGGGCAGTATGTACAGGAGAGGAATGTAGACGGTATGATAGTGGGCTCTATGTATAGGAGAGGAGTGTGGAGGGTATGACAGTGAACACTATGTATAGGAGAGGAGTGTGGAGGGTATGACAGTGGGCACTATGTATAGGAGAGGAGTGTGGAGGGTATGACAGTGAGCAGTATGTACAGGAGAGGAGTGTGGAGGGTGCGACAGTGGGCACTAAGTACAGGAGAGAAGTGTATGACAGCAGGCACTATGTACAGGAGAGGAGTGTGAAGGGTATGACAGTGGGCGCTATGTATAGGAGAGGAGTGTGGAGGGTATGACAGTGGGCACTATGTACAGGAGAGGAGTGTGTAGGGTATGACAGTGGGTACTATGTATAGGAGAGAAGTGTGGAGAGTATGACAGTGGGCACTATGTACAGGAGAGGAGTGTGGAGAGTATGACAGTGAGCACTATGTACAGGAGTGGAAGGATATTTAGGGACTGAGTAGTGGTTAAGCGGGTCATACATGGATTGAAATTACGCCAATTATGCAGAGACCAGCCATAGTCAATCTATGTATGGGCTAGCTGGTTTTACACAAGTCAATCTATTAATCAACTTGAGTACAACCAGCCTGTTTTTTTTTCTTAAAACAATCAGTGCTGCCAGCTAAAGTTAGCAACACTGATCATTGTACGCACTGGCAGAACACAATAACACTGCAGGAGTGATTCCCCCATCCACAGGTCAGCAGGTGAGAGGGTGTGTGGGGACAGGCTGGGGAGAGATACTAGTCAGTGGCTGGGTAGGCACTGGTAGTATCAGAGCCAGATACACACAGGTTACGCCACGATCATTGTAACCTAAAAAAATGTAAAGCATCGCTTAGGATACCAAAAAAAAATTGTGCTAACTTAACTAACTGTTTTTTTAATGAATGAAACATTTTTTTCCAAAAAAACATGTTTGAAAAATTGCTGCGCAAATACCGTGCTAGAACTGCACAATTAATCGTTAAAAAAATCGTGATCTCGATTCAACCCCCCTGACGATCTTCAATGCAGAGTTTGCTGATTCTTTCATATAACAAGTGGAGAGACTTTCAGCTGTCAAAAGAAAATATCCGGGCAGTCTGCCAAGTTTTTAACAGGAAACATTGTAACTGACACTTCCTTCTTAGATCAAAGGGATACACTTCTGTGTGTAAAGAACAAATCTGGGCAGTCTGCGAAGTTTGTAAACAAAATAAAACATTGTAACTAACATTGTAACTAAATTTAACCACTTAAAGTCCAACACTTGTTTCTTAAGTTAGAAAGCAATATTATTTGCTAGAAAATTACTTGGAACTGCCAAACATTATATATATTTTAGCAGAGACTCTCGGGAATACAATGGCTATTGCTGAAATATGTTATGTCACACTGCATTTTCCCACTTGAATAATGAATAATAAAAACCATAAAAACAAAACAGTGAAGTTAGCCCATTTTTTTTTTTTTTTAACGTGAAAGATGATGTTACGCCGCAAGAATCGTGAGAGAATTGTGATCTATCTTCTAAGCAAAAAAATTGCAATTCTCATTTTAGCCAGAATCGTGCAGCTCTATACCGTGCAACATAAAAAGTGCAAAGACCACCATAGAGTAATTTTCTAGCAAAAAACAAATGATGATTTTTACATGTAGTAGAGAAGTGTCAGAATTGGCCTGGGTGGCAAGGGGTTAATCACCATGAGTAATATACAAATAATTATTATAAGCACTGTGATCCTATCAGTCTGCTGTAGTGTGTCAGCTTGTATTTATATTGGCCGCTCTGAATGTAGCTTCTGACAGGCTGTGCAAGCAGGCCCGTATCTCCGGAACCATAAATGATAGCCGTCCCATATTTTAACCAGTTGTGGGGTAGCTCTTCCCATGCCTACCCCCAAATGTCCCCAAATGTGGGGTTTCTGTGACCTCTAGTCATCGAGCTACAACCCCCCAAATTCGATCTTAGAAAAAAAAAATCTTAAAAAAAAAAAAAAAAAAAATTTTTTTTTTTTTTTTTTTTTGGGCAAATGGGCCTATCTTGAGAAAGGGGCCTGGAGCTGCAGCTCCATCAGCCCCATTGTTAATCCGGCCCTGATCTTGGGGCACATCTAGGCGGACAATACCGGCGTTTTTTTGCCACAAATCGCGGTACAAAACGCCGCTATTTGTACCGCGATTTGCGGCGACAAAACGCCGCAAATTTGTCTGCCTAGGTGTGAATGGGCTCTAAGGGTTATGTTTTTTTATTTATTTTATTATTTATTTATTTTATTATTTATGTATTTTAATATTTATTATCATTTAATTATTGTATTTGAGCAGTAAAATGCTTGTCTCAAACATTTCTATGGAACAAAAACCCTTCAAAAATGCACAAATCTGCCCGATTCAAGGTACAAAAAAAGCTCCAGAACTTTTTTGAGCTATAGGTGTTTGGCTTCAGGCAACTGAAATACCTGGGTTATGGCTGATAGCTTCAGCCATTACCCCGGTAAACCACTTGCAAACTACAATGTATATATACGTATTGCGGTCAGCAAGTGGTTAATTAATCACTTGAGATCCAGAAGATTTTACCCCCTTTCATGACCAGGCCATTTTTTTTGCTTTTTGGCAGTGCGTTACTTTAACTGACAATTGTGCGGTCATGCAATGCTGTCCACAAATGAAATGTTATATATTTTTTCCCCCACAAATGGAGCTTTCTTTTGGTAGTATTTTAGTCACTACTGGGTTTTTATATTTCTGCGCTATAATTGAAAAAAAGACGATATTTTTTTTTAGAATTTTTTTTTACATTCTGCTATAAAACATATCCAATAACAAAATTTTTTTAAAATCTAATTTCTTCATAAATTTAGGCCAATATATATTTTGCTACATATTTTTGTTTAAAAAAAAAATCACAATAGGCATATATTGATGGGTTTGCGTTAAAGATATAGGGGCAGATGCACAAAGAAATTACGCCGGCTTATCTATTGATACGCCGGCGTAATTTCAAAATTCCTGCATCGTATCTTTGTTTTGAATCCTCAAAACAAGATACAACGGCATCTCGGCTAGATCCGAGAGGCGTACGCCGTCGGATCTTAGATGCAATTTTTCGGCGGCCGCTAGGTGGCGTTTCCGTTGAAATCCGCTTTGAGTATGCAAATTAGCTATTTACGGCGATCCACGAACGTACGTCCGGCCGGCGCATTTTTTTCCATCGTTTCCGTTCGGCTTTTTCCGGCGTATAGTTAAAGCTGCTATTATGAGGCGTACTCAATGTTAAGTATGGGCGTCCTTCCTGCGTACAATTTTGAATTTTTTGCGTCGTTTACGTAAGTCGTTCGCGAATAGGAATTTGCGTAGAATGACGTCACCGTCGTGAGCATTGGCTGGTTCCGGTTTAATTTCGAGCATGCGCACTGGGATACCCCCAGGGACGGCGCATGCGCAGTTAAAAAAAAACGTTGTTTACGTCGGGTCATGATGTATTAACATAAAACACGCCCCCATCACAGCCATTTGAATTCCGCGCCCTTACGCCGCGAGAGATACACTACGCTGCCGTAACTTACGGCGCGGATTCTGTGTGGATTTAAAATAAAAAAGATAAGTTGCGGCGGCGTAGTGTATGTGGATCTGCCCCATAACATCTACAAACTGTGGAATATATACAGGAATTTTTATTTCATTGTTCTTATACACAGTGATCAGTGACTTATAGGGGGACTGCAATAGTATGGCAGTAAATCTGACACTAACTGAGACTTTGTGGAAACCAGTGACACAAATACACTGGTCAGTGCTAAAAATATACACTGTCCCTGACTCACTGTACTAATGACACTGGCCGGGAAAGGGTTAGACATCTAGGGTGATCAAAGGGTTAAATGTATGCCTAACCAGTATTTGTGTGTAGGGATGAGCTCCGCGTTCGATTCGAACGTATGTTCGACTCGAACATCGGTCGTTCGATCGTTCGTCGAAACTCGAACAAAACGGGTCGTTCGCGCCAAATTCGAGTGACGCAAAACGTCCCATAATTCACTGGGGCGTTGAGCGCTGATGATTGGCCAAGCATGCTGTATGTCCCGCATGCTTGGCCAATCACAGCGCTCAAAAAACGAAGAGCCATAATTGGCCAAAGCCAGGGTAGCTTTGGCCAATTATGGCTCAGGGGGATTAGTACACGCCCCCCACTATAAAAGGCAGCCTGCACGGCTGCCTAGTGTAGTGTGTTGGCGGTTCTAGAGAAGATCAGTCAGTCAGACAGAGAGAGATAGAGAGATAGAGACACAGTGTCTTAACCAGATAGATAGATAGATAGAGTAGGAAGTGTAGTCAGTATAGTTAAAAGTACAGTTTGTAGAGAATATATTCACATCCTTAGGCGTTGTCAATATATTTATAAACTGTACAGCTCAGCTAGTTTATCTATCAGGCAGGAGATTGTTCTACATGCAGCGCTCTAACGTGTTGTATTGCCTGCATTAGGGATTTACTTTAAATATAATTATTCTGTGTTATTTAACGTGTGCTAGTTAATTGCACACACAGACGCATTACCTGTTACTGCACGTGTGCAATTTATTTGCACAGAAGCGCAGTCGCTGTTAATGCAACTGGGCTATTGAATTGCACAGAAACGCAGTCGCTATTACTGCGTGCGTGCTGTTTAATAGCAACTAAAGGCAGTTGGTGTCACTGCGTGCGTGCTGTTAAATCGCATTTGACCGCAGTCGCTATTACTGCGTGCGTGCTGTTTAATAGCAACTAAAGGCAGTTGGTGTCACTGCGTGCGTGCTGTTAAATCGCATTTGACCGCAGTCGCTATTACTGCGTGCGTGCTGTTTAATAGCAACTAAAGGCAGTTGGTGTCACTGCGTGCGTGCTGTTAAATCGCATTTGACCGCAGTCGCTATTACTGCGTGCGTGCTGTTTAATAGCAACTAAAGGCAGTTGGTGTCACTGCGTGCGTGCTGTTAAATCGCATTTGACCGCAGTCGCTATTACTGCGTGCGTGCTGTTTAATAGCAACTAAAGGCAGTTGGTGTCACTGCGTGCGTGCTGTTAAATCGCATTTGACCGCAGTCGCTATTACTGCGTGCATGCTGTTTAATAGCAACTAAAGGCAGTTGGTGTCACTGCGTGCGTGCTGTTAAATCGCATTTGACCGCAGTCGCTATTACTGCGTGCGTGCTGTTTAATAGCAACTAAAGGCAGTTGGTGTCACTGCGTGCGTGCTGTTAAATCGCATTTGACCGCAGTCGCTATTACTGCGTGCGTGCTGTTTAATAGCAACTAAAGGCAGTTGGTGTCACTGCGTGCGTGCTGTTAAATCGCATTTGACCGCAGTCGCTATTACTGCGTGCGTGCTGTTTAATAGCAACTAAAGGCAGTTGGTGTCACTGCGTGCGTGCTGTTAAATCGCATTTGACCGCAGTCGCTATTACTGCGTGCGTGCTGTTTAATAGCAACTAAAGGCAGTTGGTGTCACTGCGTGCGTGCTGTTAAATCGCATTTGACCGCAGTCGCTATTACTGCGTGCGTGCTGTTTAATAGCAACTAAAGGCAGTTGGTGTCACTGCGTGCGTGCTGTTAAATCGCATTTGACCGCAGTCGCTATTACTGCGTGCGTGCTGTTTAATAGCAACTAAAGGCAGTTGGTGTCACTGCGTGCGTGCTGTTAAATCGCATTTGACCGCAGTCGCTATTACTGCGTGCGTGCTGTTTAATAGCAACTAAAGGCAGTTGGTGTCACTGCGTGCGTGCTGTTAAATCGCATTTGACCGCAGTCGCTATTACTGCGTGCGTGCTGTTTAATAGCAACTAAAGGCAGTTGGTGTCACTGCGTGCGTGCTGTTAAATCGCATTTGACCGCAGTCGCTATTACTGCGTGCGTGCTGTTTAATAGCAACTAAAGGCAGTTGGTGTCACTGCGTGCGTGCTGTTAAATCGCATTTGACCGCAGTCGCTATTACTGCGTGCGTGCTGTTTAATAGCAACTAAAGGCAGTTGGTGTCACTGCGTGCGTGCTGTTAAATCGCATTTGACCGCAGTCGCTATTACTGCGTGCGTGCTGTTTAATAGCAACTAAAGGCAGTTGGTGTCACTGCGTGCGTGCTGTTAAATCGCATTTGACCGCAGTCGCTATTACTGCGTGCGTGCTGTTTAATAGCAACTAAAGGCAGTTGGTGTCACTGCGTGCGTGCTGTTAAATCGCATTTGACCGCAGTCGCTATTACTGCGTGCGTGCTGTTTAATAGCAACTAAAGGCAGTTGGTGTCACTGCGTGCGTGCTGTTAAATCGCATTTGACCGAAGTCGCTATTACTGCGTGCGTGCTGTTTAATAGCAACTAAAGGCAGTTGGTGTCACTGCGTGCGTGCTGTTAAATCGCATTTGACCGCAGTCGCTATTACTGCGTGCGTGCTGTTTAATAGCAACTAAAGGCAGTTGGTGTCACTGCGTGCGTGCTGTTAAATCGCATTTGACCGCAGTCGCTATTACTGCGTGCGTGCTGTTTAATAGCAACTAAAGGCAGTTGGTGTCACTGCGTGCGTGCTGTTAAATCGCATTTGACCGCAGTCGCTATTACTGCGTGCGTGCTGTTTAATAGCAACTAAAGGCAGTTGATGTCACTGCGTGCGTGCTGTTAAATCGCATTTGACCGCAGTCGCTATTACTGCGTGCGTGCTGTTTAATAGCAACTAAAGGCAGTTGGTGTCACTGCGTGCGTGCTGTTAAATCGCATTTGACCGCAGTCGCTATTACTGCGTGCGTGCTGTTTAATAGCAACTAAAGGCAGTTGGTGTCACTGCGTGCGTGCTGTTAAATCGCATTTGACCGCAGTCGCTATTACTGCGTGCGTGCTGTTTAATAGCAACTAAAGGCAGTTGGTGTCACTGCGTGCGTGCTGTTAAATCGCATTTGACCGCAGTCGCTATTACTGCGTGCGTGCTGTTTAATAGCAACTAAAGGCAGTTGGTGTCACTGCGTGCTGTTAAATCGCATTTGACCGCAGTCGCTATTACTGCGTGCGTGCTGTTAAATAGCAACTAAAGGCAGTTGGTGTCACTGCGTGCGTGCTGTTAAATCGCATTTGACCGCAGTCGCTATTACTGCGTGCGTGCTGTTTAATAGCAACTAAAGGCAGTTGGTGTCACTGCGTGCGTGCTGTTAAATCGCATTTGACCGCAGTCGCTATTACTGCGTGCGTGCTGTTTAATAGCAACTAAAGGCAGTTGGTGTCACTGCGGCTATTTTGTTACTTTACACTTGAGCCAAGTCGCTCTTACTGTGTGATTGCTGTTTAATACCATCTGAACGCAGTCGGTGTGACAGCGACTACTTTGTTACTTTACACTTGAGCCAAGTCGCTCTTACTGTGTGGTTGCTGTTTAATACCATCTGAACGCAGTTGGTGTGACAGCGACTATTTTGTTACATAACACCTGAACGCATAACTATGGCTGGAAGGACAAAGAGAGGCAGAGAGTCACGAGGGCAAGCAGGCTCTGCATCTAGAGGTAACGCTGGTGATGGATGTGGTGTTTTCTCTTCAGCACGTGGCCGTGGCCGCTCGTCCTTCTTTTCGGGAGCTGGCCGTGTTGAGCCTCAACATGCTGAGAAATTAGTTGAGTGGATGACCAAGCCGTCCTCATCCTCCTCATCCTCTCTCACACAGACTGATTATAGTTTGTCTGGCAAAGCAGCTGCCAAGGCGTCCTCTACCCTCTGCACAATGGGATCACACAATCCTTCCCTAGTCCCACCGTGTCCTCCTGAGGAGTCCCCCGAACTGTTTCAACACAGTGTTGGGTACATGCTAGCTGAAGATGCACAGCGTTTTGAAGACTCCGATGACGGAACACTGATAGAGGAAGGCATTGATGTGAGCCCAGGGAGAGGGGGTGGCCGAGAGGGACAACAATCTGGGAGTGATGTTCCCCCAGCTGGAGCATACTGCCAGGTTGTCGCCAGTGATGATGATGAGGAGGGAGGGGATGATGAGGTCATTGACTCTACCTGGGTGCCTGGTAGGAGAGAGGAGGAGGAGGAAGAGGACGAGGCACAGGCACATCTTCAAAGAGGCAGGAAGCCCTCCAGGGGTCAGCTTAAGGGCAGTACACCAACTGCATTACGTGGCGCTGCTGTGTCTCAACGGTACAGCAAAAGTTCTTTGGTGTGGGCCTTTTTTGAAACCTGTCCATCAGATGCTACCTTTGCTGTTTGCAACATATGTCTCAAGCGTATCTCGCGTGGCCAAAACATCACCCGCTTGGGCACCACATGCTTGTCCAGACATATGTCGACCTGCCATGCAGCTCGTTGGCAGGCATACCAGAAAGACCCACACCAAAGACCAAAGCGGTCCTCCCCTTGCCCTTCTGTGACCTCAAACCCCACTAGACCCCTAGTCCTCTCTGCAGCCTGCACCGAAGGTGTAGAAATAGGTGTGTCACAACGTAGTAGTGGTAGTACATCCGGCCAATCTACTGATATTACCAGACAAATTTCCCTGCCCCAGCTGCTGCAGCGCCGAAAGAAGTACGCTCCCAGCCATCCACATGCCCAGCGGTTGAATGCTAGCTTAGCAAAATTGCTAGCACTTCAACTGCTACCTTTTCAGTTGGTAGATTCTGCCCCCTTCCGTGAGTTTGTGGAATGTGCAGTACCTCAGTGGCAAGTACCCAAACGCCACTTTTTTTCACGGAAGGCGATTCCGGCTCTCTACCGGCATGTGGAAGGCAATGTCCATACCTCGCTGGACAGGGCGGTCAGTGGTAAGGTGCATCTTACCGCTGACTCATGGTCCAGCAGGCATGGACAGGGACGTTACCTGTCTTTTACGGCCCATTGGGTGACTCTGCTGGCAGCTGGGAAGGGCGCAGGTCAAGGCACAGTAGTTTTGGAGGTTGTTCCACCACCACGCCTCCAAAACACTACAACTGCTTGTGACACACCTCTCTCCTCCACCCCCTCCTCTTCTTTTTCCTCTGTGGCCTCTTCCTGTGGTGATGTTGGCTCAGAACCAGCCGTGCTCCGTAGGCGTACGACGGGCTACGCAGGAATGCAGGCCAAGAGATGCCATGCGGTCCTAGAGCTGGTGTGCTTGGGAGACAGGAGCCACACTGGGGAAGAGGTTCTTTCAGCTCTGCAGGGGCAGGCTCAGAGGTGGTTGACGCCACGCCAGCTGAAGCCTGGAATGGTGGTCAGCGATAATGGCACCAACCTCCTCTCTGCCCTGCGACGTGGAAAACTCACCCATGTGCCCTGTTTTGCGCATGTTCTCAATTTGGTGGTGCAGCGGTTCTTGGGCAGGTACCCTGGCTTACAGGATGTCCTGAGGCAGGCCAGGAAAGTCTGTGTGCATTTCCGGAGGTCATATAATGCCACTGCTCGGCTGACAGACCTCCAGAGGGAATACAACCTGCCCAAGAACCGCCTAATCTGTGACATGCCCACCAGATGGAACTCTACGTTGGCCATGCTGCAGCGGCTGCACACGCAGCAGAGGGCCATCAATGAGTACCTGTGCCAATATGGCAGCAGAACTGGCTCAGGGGAGCTTGGGTTTTTTTCACCACGCCAGTGGGCCTTGATCAGGGATGCATGCACTGTCCTGTCACCATTTGAGGAGGCCACGAGGATGGTGAGCAGTGACAGTGCATGCATCAGTGAGACTGTCCCGCTTATTCACATGTTGGAGCACACCCTACGTGGAATAATGGACAGGGCCCTTGAGGCAGAACAGAGGGAGGAAGAGGAGGACTTCCTTACCTCTCAAGGCCCCCTTTATCCAGACACTGTTCCTGCTTGCCCACCTGGAACACAGGAAGAGGAGGATGAGGAAGAGGAGGAGGAGGAGGATTGTATCAGCAGCATGGAGGTGGAGCCTAGCACTCAGCATCAACAGCAGCAGTCTTCAAGGGATCATTTACAGTCCCAAGGAACACGTGGACTTTTACGTGGCTGGGATGAGGTGGCTGAGGATCCTGTCGTCCTCAGTGACCCAGAGGACTGTGCCCCGAATGCCTCTGCAAACCTACGCTGCATGGCCTCCCTGATTCTGCAAAGCCTGCGTAAGGATCCTCGTGTACGTGCTATCAAGGAGAGGGATCATTACTGGCTGGCAACTCTCCTTGATCCACGTTACAAGAGTAAGGTAACGGATCTTATGTTGCCATCGCAGAGGGAGCAGAAGATGAAACTACTGCGGGAGGCCTTGCAGAAGGGTCTGTGCAATGCGTTCCCAGAACCGGGGGGATTACCAAAACCTGGCCCTGGACAACGTCTTGCTGAGGCTTCGGTGAGTCAGAGAAGGAGCGGTGGAGAAGGTGGCCGTCTGACCGATGCGTTCAGACAATTTTTTAATCCGCAGCCCCAAGGTCTGACCGGTTCCAGCAACCATCGCCAGCGTCTGGTTTACATGGTCCGGGAATACCTAGCGGCAAGATCCGACTTGGACACCTTCCCCACGGAAAATCCTCTGGCTTACTGGGTCTTGAGGATGGATCACTGGCCAGAGCTTGCACAGTACGCAATTGAGCTACTGGCTTGCCCTGCATCCAGTGTTCTTTCAGAACGTACATTCAGTGCTGCTGGAGGCTTTGTGACCGATCACAGGGTACGCCTCTCCACCGACTCTGTTGATCGACTGACCTTCATCAAAATGAATCAGGCTTGGATCAACACCGGCTACCAAGCACCTGATGCTGATGTTACTGAATAAGAATTTTGTGTTGAAATATCAGATCCCTTTGAGACTGCTGATGCTGAGTGACTGTCCTGTTGTGCTGCTGATGGAATATCCTTCTCCTCCTCACTTTTCATGCTGTTAGCTAGTAAGAAATTTTGTTTTTCTGTGCTCCGCCACCAGTGCCTAAGGCCTAATTTTTCTGCCCCTGTTTAACAGGGGCGCCTAATAACAATTTTTGATGCAATACTTTGCACGTGGCCTAAGGCCTAATTTTTGTGCCCCTGTGTAACAGGGGCGTCTAATAACAATTTTTGATGCAATACTTTGCACGTGGCCTAAGGCCTAATTTTTGTGCCCCTGTGTAACAGGGGCGTCTAATAACAATTTTTGATGCAATACTTTGCACGTGGCCTAAGGCCTAATTTTTGTGCCCCTGTGTAACAGGGGCGTCTAATAACAATTTTTGATGCAATACTTTGCACGTGGCCTAAGGCCTAATTTTTGTGCCCCTGTGTAACAGGGGCGTCTAATAACAATTTTTGATGCAATACTTTGCACGTGGCCTAAGGCCTAATTTTTGTGCCCCTGTGTAACAGGGGCGTCTAATAACAATTTTTGATGCAATACTTTGCACGTGGCCTAAGGCCTAATTTTTGTGCCCCTGTGTAACAGGGGCGTCTAATAACAATTTTTGATGCAATACTTTGCACGTGGCCTAAGGCCTAATTTTTGTGCCCCTGTGTAACAGGGGCACCTAATAACAATTTTTGATGCAATACTTTGCACGTGGCCTAAGGCCTAATTTTTGTGCCCCTGTGTAACAGGGGCACCTAATAACAATTTTTGATGCAATACTTTGCACGTGGCTCCTTGTTGCGCTCCAATTACAGATATTGGGAGGGGTTGCAGTGTTATGTTGCGCCTATGGACACATTTTTATGCCCCTGTGTAACAGGGGCACCTAATAACAATTTTTGATGCAATACTTTGCACGTGGCTCCTTGTTGCGCTCCAATTACAGATATTGGGAGGGGTTGCAGTGTTATGTTGCGCCTATGGACACATTTTTATGCCCCTGTGTAACAGGGGCACCTAATAACAATTTTTGATGCAATACTTTGCACGTGGCTCCTTGTTGCGCTCCAATTACAGATATTGGGAGGGGTTGCAGTGTTATGTTGCGCCTACGGACACATTTTTATGCCCCTGTGTAACAAGGGCGCCTAATAACAATTTTTGATGCAATACTTTGCACGTGGCTCCTTGTTGCGCTCCAATTACAGATATTGGGAGGGGTTGCAGTGTTATGTTGCGCCTACGGACACATTTTTATGCCCCTGTGTAACAAGGGCGCCTAATAACAATTTTTGATGCAATACTTTGCACGTGGCTCTTTGTTGCGCTACAATTACAGTATGTTTGAGGGGTGCCCTTTTTTCTACAATTTTGCTTTCCCAAAAAGATAATGCCACCCCCCCACCACCCCTAAAATAATCGAGATATTGTTCCCACACAGCACGTGCGCAACCAGTATTAAATTACTTAGTTCTTATAATAATTTAATGTTGTGCAGGGACATTTCTAAACATGTGCCACTACTAGAGACACACAGCAGGTGTGATATTTGAAGGAATTTTTCATTTTTTTTTTTTCACTTTAAACATCATTAAAATCGCTGCTCCGCAAAAACGTCCGTTTTTAAAATATTTTTTTCGATTGATACATGTTCCCTGGGGCAAGACCCGGGTTCTGAAAGACGTTTACCAACATTAAATTGAATATTGGTCTTTAAAATGATCGTTTTTGAATTCGAACGTTCGAGTCCCATAGACTTCAATGGGGTTCTAAATGTTCGCGCGAACCCGCGGTCTGTTCGAACGTTCTGATGCGAACCGAACCCGGGTATGTTCGGCTCATCCCTATTTGTGTGTACTGTGAGCTGCTTTTACTAATGCCGCGTACACACACGACCGTTTTTCATGTCATGGAAAAAACGTTTTTAATGACCAATTTAAAAAATTGAATTTTTCCCGTCATGAAAAATGGTCGTGTGTAAGCGGCATTAGTCATGTGCCAGTTTTTATTCCCTGCTTTGGGAAACAACAACCAGCACATACCTACTGTCAGGACAGAGCTCTGTATTGCTTACATTGATGGAGTTTCCTCCTTGCCGTTCAGACATTGTCAATGATCATCCATTGGCCGGGACCTGACTGGTGTTTACAGTCATACCTCACTTATGTAGGACGGTTGCTGTTTTCATGCATGCAGGACTGGTGCATGTGTTCACCGTTTTGTGCGTAAGCACGGGGAGGTGGGGGCACTTAATTTTTTTTATATATATATATATATATATATTTTACACTGTGGCTTTAAACTTGTGACAGCAATAGGCATGTGACAGGTACTCTTTATGGAGAGATCTGGGGACCCCAAATCCCTCCTCTGCAGTTAAAAGCACTTGATCACACAAGATCTGGAAAATCTGACTCGATCAGGACTCCTAGTAAGACGAGAGATCCCAGTACAGCAACTGGAGGGGGGGGGGGGGCATCCCCTCCCGCTGCTTGCAAAAAAATCCAACGGCTAGCTAGCCGCTGGGATTGCTTTTGCAAAAGAGCTGACCGCCAGCTCCAAAAAAACAGTACCAGGATAATTAATGCCTACACGCATCATCACGGTAGAACTGCTCAAACGCAAGTGGTTAACACAAATTGTCAGACTGTGTCATTTTTATTTTTTTTATTGCCTGCTAGCTGGTAATGTGCTGGGAAATGTTTTGTTTGCGCTATCCATTCTCCTCTGTGTTCTGCGGCTTGGGAGGTTACTGTACCCTCTCTAGATGAGAATTAAAGAGAGTTCAGTATTTGGTGTTTCTGCAATACTAATGATTATGCGCAGAGCCTACTTGACTTGCATATATTACCCTGTGCTGTTATTATGTATGCACATTGTTTCAAACACGACTGACACAGTGTATGTAAGCTATTCGGATTGAACATCTTACCTGTGATTGTTTATACCCCTATGGCCAATATGGATTTTATATGCTTGTAGTCAGTGATGGCCGGTGGGGGTATATATATATATATATATATATTCTATCTTTTTTTTTTTTGGGTGGGTGGCAAACATTGAAATCAGTCGGTCACCCGCAACACTTACCCCGGGCAGTGCTTCCCTCCGGGCGGCTTCCCCTGCGTCTCCTCCTCGGCACAATGGCGGTGTCCTCGCCATAGGTGTGCGCGGCCTATTGCATTAGGGCGTGCACCTCAAAGCTCCAACACACATGCGTGTGTGAGATATTTACTGTTATATCCTCTGTGTTGTGAGGGACACAAGACTCTGGGCTGGAACAATGAATGTTTATTCAGTACAGCTGTACACTGCAACATGCATCTCAGGACATTACATATCTCTCTGCTTCCTACATGTGGTCTCTCTAAGATGGCTACTATGCCCCTTGACCCTTGTCATCACTGCTGGGTGGGGCCAGCCTTAAAGTGCCAGTACATGTGGAACCCTTCAGGTATAACACCTTCCATCCATCCCTAAAAAAAAAAAAAAAAAAAAAAAAAAAAAAAAAAAAACACAACAAAACAATAGCAGGCACAAAACATTAACTGATAACTGTCCAATAACAGTCCTCCAAACACAGGAGAATTATGGGACTTCAAGCTTCCAGGAACCGTTGCGGGGTTAATATGTCATCTGATCACTTCCGTCGGCCCCGTCGAAAGTCTCGTAACCGCTCTTGCAACTGAAACCGGTCAGGAGGGCGACAGTGTCGTTGAGGCCGGGCATCCAGCGATTCGGGACCGGAGGAAACAGGGCTGGCCGGAATGGGTACCGGCAGGGCCAAGAAGGGATCCCCCAGCTCAGAGGGTAAACAGACCTCCGGACCAGAGCTGGAGGGCTCTGTTGGAGCTGAGTTCAAAAGTTCAGAGTCCCCGCAATCATCAGTCTCTGTGCATCCTGATTCACTGGGAGCAGATCCTTGAGACACTGGTGGTTCAGCTGGCATCAGGGATTCGGGCAGTTGAGAACGAGGATGCAGTTGGTCCGCATGACGTCTGCAAATGGAACCATCTTCCAGGCGGACCTTGTACATCTTGGGTCCCAAGGTCTCTGCAATGACAGCAGGAAGCCAACGGGTGTTGGAAGCCCCATAAGATCGGGCCCATACCTTTTGTTGGGCTGTGAATCGGGGGAGCTCATTGTGTTTGACCATCTTGTCTTGGGACTGCAGTACATGTTCCTGGACTGTTTGAGGGCGGAGCATATCCAAAACAGTCCATGGCTGCCGCCCCAGAAGGAGTTCTGCTGGAGTTTTCCCAGTGGTTGCATGTGGTGTGTTTCTGTAAGCAGAAAGGAAGGAGTCCAGCTGCTGGGGTGACAGGGACTGTTGTTTACTTGCAGCCACTGTAGCTTTGAAATAGCGTTTGAAAGTCTGCACAAACCGCTCTGCTTGACCATTTGTAGCCGGGTGGTAAGGTGCGGTCAACTTGTGCTTGATGTTGTGGGCAGTCAGGAAACGCTGAAACTCCTGACTGGTGAATTGTGCACCGTTGTCTGTGACAATTTCTCTGGGGTATCCAAACGTAGCAGCGAGATGTAACAGTATGGAAACCGTTGCCTTAGTCGTTGGCTGAGTAACAGGAATGACCTCAGGCCACTTTGAATGGGCGTCCACTATGATCAAGAAGGTGTGTCCTCTGATCGGGCCTGCAAAGTCCAAGTGTAGGCGAAACCAAGGAACCGTGGGCCAAGTCCAGGGCTGGACGCACCCTCGAGGAGGGTCTCTTGCCGTTTGTGCACATCCAGCACAAGCATTCACATATGTTGTGATATCTGAGTCTAGGTTTGGCCACCACACATAGCCTCTGGCCTTTTGTTTCATACGTGTGCTCCCGGGATGACCAGTATGTAGCAAGTCAAGAATGTGTCTCCGGAGGGTCTGTGGAATGATCACTCGGTCTCCCCATAAAACACAGTTGCCAGCCACAGTTAATTCCATACGCCTATGGAAATAAGGTTCATACTCCTGTGTGACAGTTGCAGGCCAACCGGACCGTACCCAGGAGAGTATTGTTTTCAGAAAGGTATCCTTGTTTGTATGGGCTGCTATCTCCCCAGAAGACAAGAAGGACAGGCTGGTGTAACGACAACTCTTGACCGGTGGAGAAGAGTCCATGGACCTCCCTGTCAGTCGGGACATAGCGTCCGCATTAGCATTGGCATCATGACCACGATACTGAATTTTGTAGCTGTATGCCCCCAAGAATAGGGCATAGCGTTGGAGGCGGGCCGCAGTAGTCTGGGAGATGCCTTTGTCAGGGCTAAAGATCTGAAGGAGTGGTTTATGGTCCGTCAGTATGGTGAATTCCCTACCATACAGGTAAAGATGAAACTTCTTAATTGCCCATATCAGCGCAAGAGCCTCTTTGTCAATGTGTGAGTTAGGGTTGTCCCGATACCACTTTTTTAGGACCGAGTACAAGTACCGATACTTTTTTTCAAGTAGTCGCCGATACCGAATACCGATACTTTTTTTAAATGTCATGTGACCGTTTTCAAACCACAATACAGACTAAGGATATTTTCTTTAGAATTATGAAGAACTGGTACATCATGGTGTGGGGCTGTTTTTTAGCATACGGTACTGGAAAACTACATCTCATTGAAGGAGTGATCACTGCCAGTGCCCCACCTATCAGTGCAGCTCATCGGTGCCAGTGCCCAAAAGTGCAACTAGCCAGTGCCACCTATCAGTGCAGATCAGTGCCCATTAGTGCATCAGTGCAGGGAGGCAGCTTATTAGTGCATCTCATCAGTGCCACCCAATCAATGCCAGTGCCACCTATCAGTGCCATCCATTTGAGTGCCATTCAATCAATGCCAGTGCCACCTATCAGTGCCATCCAATGGCACTGCAGCTGCCTGGACGTGTGGATTTTTTATATAGCGGTCGTCGGCCGGCCGCCGGGCCCTGGTGAGAGAATTAAGTTTGGGCCTATATTATGATGGGGGCCTGGAGCTGCAGCTCCATCAGCCCCACGGTTAATCCGGCCCTGCCTCTATGCACCGCTCGATGTCACAAAAAAAAAAAAAAAAAAAGTATTCTATTTTGGTATCGGGAGTATTTGCACGAGTACGAGTACTAGCGCAAATACTCGGTATCGGTCCCGATACCGATACTGGTATCGGTATCGGGACAACCCTAGTGTGAGTAATTGCTTTCTGCTTTTGTCAAAGACCTGGAGGCAAATGCCACTGGTTTTTCTGACCCATCTGGTAAGATGTGAGATAGTACCGCCCCAGACCATAGGGTGAGGCATCACAAGCCAAGGTGAGAGGCTTCTGGAGGTCATAGTGCACGAGCATGCGTGACGCCAACAGCTTCCGCTTAGAAACTTCAAAAGCACGTTGGCATGCAGCCGACCAGTCCCATCTGGAGTGTTTCTCCAAAAGCTTGTTCAACGGAAACAAGGTGTGTGCCAGATCTGGCAGGAATTTGTGGTAATAGTTCAGCAAGCCAAGGTATGATCGCAGCTGCTGGACGTTGGTTGGGGCTGGAGCTTTGACTAAAGCATCAACCTTGGCTTCCGTGGTGTGTATACCTTCTGCATCCACAAGGTGGCCACAAAACTCCAATTTAGGCACCATGAATTGGCATTTTGCTAAGTTCACTTTCAGACCCTGTTCTTGGAGTCTCGCCAACACAAGCTCCACATTCTGCTTGTGTTCCTGGTCGGTCCGTCCTGTAATGAGCATGTCATCTAGCAGGCACTGAGTGAAAGGAATGTCCGCCAAAATCTCATCCATTTTTCGTTGCCAAATGGCTGGGGCAGAGGCTACCCCAAACACCATCCGATTATATTGATACAGTCCCTTGTGGGTGTTGATGGTCAGAAACTTGCGGGAAGAAGGATGGACCTCAAATTGTAAATATGCTTGTTTGAGATCAAGCTTGGTGAACTTTTGACCTCCTGCAAGAGAGGCAAAAATGTCCTCTACTCTGGGTAGGGGATACTGGTCTATTTCCAGTTGAGAGTTCAGTGCCATGCGGAAATCGCCACAAATGCGCAAGTCCCCATTCGATTTCTTTACCGGTACAACTGGTGATGCCCACTCACTGTGCTCTACCTTTGAGATGACACCTTGTTCCTCCAGCCGACTTAGTTCTGCTTCCACACCTGCTCGGAGTGTGAAAGGTACTGTCCGAGCTTTGAAGAACTTAGGCTGAGCGTTGGGTTTCAGCTTGAGTCTCACACAGTCATGCTTTATTTTTCCCAACTGGTCATCAAAAATATTTGGGAACCGCTGCTTCAGGGACACCACCCATCCCTCATTATCTCCTAATGGAATGGTAACGGTGTTACAGGGACTTATGGCGATGTCTGGCATACCAAAGTGAGCAATCCAGTCTCTCCCGAAGAGAGGGGGTCCCCCATTTTCTAGGATATATAATGGCAGTCTCTTTGTCTGACCCTTGTACAATACCTTTACTTTTGCGTAACCCAGTGGGTGGAGTATCTGCTTTGAGTATGTCTGCAGTATGATTGGTGTTGGGCGGACAGTTTTTCGGGTCTGAAGTTGTCTCCATTGTTTCTGGGTGATAACTGAAACTGCTGCTCCTGTGTCTACATCCATCCTGAGTTTCTTTCCCTCAATGGTTACATCTACAGTCATTGCGGAGGGTGCTGAATGCATATGATGTATGTCTAACCTGTGGAGCACTTCCTCATCCTCTGACTCAGATGATGATGTATATCTTCCCACCATATATGTCTTAGTCTTGGGGTTCAGAGGTTGTTTATCTCGCACCTTCTTGCTAAGGCAAACTCGTTTCAGATGGCCGGTCCTACCGCAATTATGACAGGTCTGATCCTTAAACCGGCAGACTTTGTGATCATGGTCTGTATTGCCACAACGATAGCAAGCTGACTCCCGGCTTGGTGGGGGTCTGTATTTCCAGTTTGCAGCAGTTGGCTTGACTGCTGTTCTGAAAACTTCCTGCTTCACCTCTTCCCTTCTGCTCTGGGGGTTCAATTCCTCTGTATCTTTCACAGCCATTTCCATCACTGAAGCTATCTCAATTGCCTTTGTAAGGGTAAGGTCTTTCTCTGTTAACAGTCTCTTTTGTGTTGACTCACAATTCAGTCCCATGACAAACTTATCTCTCAGTGCAGTAGGTAGGTGGTCCCCAAAAGAGCAGGTAGAGGCTAGTCTGCGAAGGGCGAGCACATAAACTTTAATCTCTTCACCTGTCTGCTGCTGCCTCTGATAGAAGCGAAATCTTTCTGCAATTTCTAATGGTTTAGGCTGGAAGTGATCCTCTAGCAGTGTCAGCAGCTCTGCGAATGTCTTAGCTGCTGGTTTTACAGGGGAAAGCAGATCCCTCAGAGTGTCATATGTCTTGGCCCCAACCACTGTCAGAAACACTGCTACTTGCCTGTTGTCTGGGATGTCATTTGCACTGAAATACTGTTCCAGTCTCTCAACCCAGGAACTCCAGGATGTCTGTTCTCCATCAAACTCACTTAATGTCCCGATTAATGACATTTTCCTGCTGGGATCTGTGATTGCTTTTATCCAGGTGACAATCCACAATGTCTTTGTCTCTCTCTCAGACTGATAGACACTTTGTAAATCCCATCCTCGTCGCCACTGTTATATCCTCTGTGTTGTGAGGGACACAAGACTCTGGGCTGGAACAATGAATGTTTATTCAGTACAGCTGTACACTGCAACATGCATCTCAGGACATTACATATCTCTCTGCTTCCTACATGTGGTCTCTCTAAGATGGCTACTATGCCCCTTGACCCTTGTCATCACTGCTGGGTGGGGCCAGCCTTAAAGTGCCAGTACATTTACCAGCCTCTTCCCAGCTCTCCATCCTGAAGCAATGAGAGGAGGGGGGAACAAGGGAGCTCACAGGGGGACCCAGGCAGCAGAAAGAACTGGGACGGGATGTGACGGGGGGGGGCATATATTTGTATGGTATTGGTATTTTCCTCTTGTGGCAGCTGAATGTCTGCGAAAGGGAGAGTAGGAGAAGCCTATTTTCAGCTGCTGCAGGAGGAAAATACAGATTGGTTCCACTAAATTCCACCTTCTGTCCAGGTTCTGGGAGTCAGCAAGGAAGGATTGCAGTTTACCTGTCACCTGCCCATGATCACTGGGGAGATCGCCATTGATGGGTTGCCAACCCTAGGATAAGGGTGTGCTCAGGCACACCTGGCACCCCCCTTGCTCACGCCTATGGTCCTCGCCATGCGTCTCCTCCCTCGGCCAATAGGGTAGCTTCTCCATTTGGCCAATCAGGAACCGGGTCTCAGGACCTGTTACCTTATTGGCCAGGAGGCAGAATCAGTGCGACAATAGCGAATATTCATTTGCTATTGTCACACAACTGGGTGGGCTTTGGGTGCAGTACCCCAGACCCACCTATTTTTGAAGCCTATTGGAGCCTCTGGGATCCATGCGTCCGGCGCCCTGACATGTAGATCAGGGGGCCGGACACATGGATGAGGGGGCTGTGCCTGTGCACCCCCTATGGACAGGCCGCCACTGTTTGTAGTTATGAACACTTATAATATTTTACAAATTTGTAGGGAAAATGGGGTCAGGGGCACTGGCCAATAAAAAGTGGCACATAATTGTGAAGTGTAAGGAAAATGAAAAATGTGAAAAGTGTGGTGTGCATTTGTATTCAGCCCCCCTGAGTCAATACTTTGCAATTAGTCTTTTTGGGGATGTCTCTACCAGCTTTGCACATCTAGAGAGTGACATTTTTGCCCATTCTTCATTGCAAAATAGCTCAAGATCTGTCAGATTGGATGGCGAGCGTCTGTGAACAGCAATTTTCAAGTCTTGCCACAGATTTTTAATTGGACTTAGGTCTGGACTTTGACTGGGCCATTCCTTAATAGCTCTGGCTGTATGTTAAGGGTTGTTGTCCTGCTGGAAGGTGAACCTCCACCCAGTCTCAAATCTTTTGCAGTCTCAAATGCCGCATAAATTGAAATTTGCGACAAAAGTTTGATGTGAGCCTTTGGTTGGAAATTCAGACCGTGTGTAGGCCCCATCGAACGTTTTTCTGTAAGAATTTCCGAGAGCAAAAATTTGAGAGCTGGTTCTCAAATTTTCCGACGGGAAAAGATCTTGTTGGAAATTCCGATCGTCTGTATGCAATTCTCCCGTCAGCTCAGCGGGAGATCTGTCCGCAGATCTCCGCTGAGCCGACGGATGACAAGCTCCTCTCTGCTCACTGAGCGGGGAGGGGCTTGTCGGGCACCGCTGTGTCCTATGGAGCGATCTGATGAAAACGGACAGCATGTCCGTTTTCATCCGATCTTATCCGATCCGCATGGACGGATGGGGATGTGGCCCCCATACGTCTGTTTTTAGCGGATTGGATGTCAGCGGACATGTCTCCGCTGACATCCGACGCTCCATAGCGATGCATGGAGCGGCCGTTCAGGTCCGTGATAGACGGACCCGAACGGGCCCATAGTGTGAATGAGGCCTTACAGGTTTTCTTCTAAGATTGCCTTGTATTTGGCTCCACCCATCTTCCCATCAACTCTGACCAGCTTTTCTGTCCCTGCTGAAGAAAATCACCCCCACAACATGATGCTGCCACCACCATGTTTTATGGTGGGGATGGTGTGTTCTGGTTGATGTGCAGTGTTAGTTTTCTGCCACACTTATGGCGCGCACACACGCTTGGAATTTCCGACAACAAATGTTCAAATTCCGACCGTGTGTAGGCTCCCTCGGACATTTGCTGTCGGAATTTCCGACAACAAAGATTTGAGAGCTGGTTCTTAAACTTTCCGACCAACAAAACTTGTTGTCGGAAATTCTGATCGTGTGTATGCAATTCCGGACGCACAAAATTCCATGCATGCTCGGAATCAAGTAGAAGAGCCGCACTGGCTATTAAACCTAATTTTTCTCGGCTTATCGTAAATCTTGTACGTCACTGCGTTCTTGACGTTCGGAATTTCCAACAACATTTGTGTGACCGTGTGTATGCAAGACAAGTTTGAGCCAACATCCTTCGGGAAAGAAATCCAGGGTTTTGTTGTCGGAATGTCTGATCATGTATACGCGGCAATAGCGTTTTGCTTTTAGGCCAAATAATACAATTTTGGTCTCATCTGACCAGAGCACCTTTTTATAAGTTTTCTGTGTCCCCCACATGGCTTCTCTCAAACAGCAAACGGGACTTCTTATGGCTTTCTTTCAACAATGGCTTTTTTTCTTGCCACTCTTCCATAAAGGCCAGATTGGTGAAGTGCATGACTAAGGCTTCATTTCCATGGACGTTTTTACAGCCACTTTCTTTAGCCTTTTTTACAGCTTAAAAACGCCTGTTTTTATTTATTTATTTATTTATTTATTTATTTATTTATTTATTTATTTATTTATTGAGCTGGAGCTCAAAAACGCAACGGTAGCGTTTTTGAGCATTTTTTAACGTCTGGCGTTTTTACAGCTCTACTCTGGAGCTTCAGAACGCCCTGGTCCTGCGTTTTTTTTACAGCTCAAAAACGCCTATGCCATTTGCAGCTCAAAAATGCCTATGTGGGCATGATGCCATAGAATAACATGGACAGGTGTTTTTAAGCTGTAAAAACGTCAGTGGAAATGAAGCCTAATAGTTGTCCTGTGGACAGATTCTCCCACTGAGCTGTGGAACTCTGCAGCTCCTCCAGAGTTATCATGGGCCTCTTGTCTGCTTCTCTGATTAATGCTCTCCTTGCCCTGGCTATCACTTTAGGTGGACAGCCATGTCTTGGTAGGTTTGCAGTTGTGCTATACTCTTTCCATTTTCAGATGATGGATTGAACAGTGCTCTGTGAGATGTTCAAAGCTTGGGATATTTTTTTATAACCTAAGCGGCTTTAAACTTCTCCACAACTTTATCCCTGACCTGTTTGGTGTGTTCTTTGGCCTTCATGATGCTGTTTTTTCACTAAGGCCCCTTTCAGACTGGGGCGGGAGCTGCGGTGGCGATATAACGCCGCTAAAAATAGCGGCGCTATACCGCTGGAATTGCCGCGGGTATCAGCCGCTAGCGGTGCGGTATTAACCCCCGCTAGCGGCCGATAAAGAGTTAATACCGCCCGCAATGCGCCTCTATAGAGGCGCATTGCGGGCGGTATTGCTGCGGTTTCCCATTGTTTTCAATGGGAAGGAGCGGTATACATGCCGCTCCTCTCACCGCTCCAAAGATGCTGCTGACAGGAGATTTTTTTGTCTCCCGCCAGCGCATCGCCTCAGTGTGAAAGCCCTCGGGCTTTCACATTGAGTCTGCAGTGAAGGAGTTTTTCAGGCGCGATAGCAGCGCTATTTTTAGCGCTGTACCGCCTGAAAAACTCCTCAATGTGAAAGGGGCCTAAGGGTCTCTAACAAACCTCTGAGGGCTTCACATAACAGCTGTATTTACGCTGAGATTGAAATACACACAGGTGGACTATATTTACTAATTAGGTGACTTCTGAAGGCAATTGGTTCCACTAGATATTAGTTATGGGGAAAGGGGTCTGAATACAAATGCACGCCACACTTTTCAGATATTTATTTGTAAATAATTTTGAAAAACATTTATCATTTTCCTTTCACTTCACAATTATGTGCTACTTAGTGTTGGTCTATCACATAAAATCCCAATAAAATATTTGTTTTTGGCTGTAACATGACAAAATGTGGAACATTTCAAGGGGTATGAATACTTTTTCAAGGCACTGTGTCTTGTTTACTGTGACCATACAGAAGTCATTGCAGCAAACTTTTTATCACATGGTCAATTCCAGTATGATCGGCAAGAGGATTATACCATGTGTTTAACCACTTAAGACCCGGACCTTTAGGCAGCTAAAGGACCCGGCCAGTTTTTGCGATTCGGCACTGCGTCGCTTTAACTGACAATTGCGTGATGTGGCTCCCAAACAAAATTGGCGTCCCACAATAGAGCTTTCTTTTGGTGGTATTTGATCACCTCTGCGGTTTTTAGTTTTTGGGTTATAAACAGCGACAATTTTGAAAAAAATGCAATTTTTTTTCTTTTTTCTATAATAAATATCCCCCAAAAATATATAAAACATTATTTTTTTCCCTCAGTTTAGGCCGATACGTATTCTTCTACCTATTTTTGGTAAAAAAAATCGCAATAAGCGTTTATTGATTGGTTTGCGCAAAATTTATAGCGTTTACAAAAAAGAGGATAGTTTTATTGCATTTTAATATTTTTTTTTATATTTTTTACTACTAATGGCGGCGATCAGCAATTTTTTTCATGACTGCGACATTATGGCGGACACTTTGGACAATTTTGACACATTTTTGGGACCATTGTCATTTTCACAGCAAAAAATGCATTTAAAATGCATTGTTTACTGTGAAAATGACAGTTGCAGTTTGGGAGTTAACCACAAGGGGGCGCTGAAGGGGTTATGTGTGACCTCATTTGTGTTTCTAACTGTAGGGGGGTGTGGCTGTAGGTGTGACGTCATCGATTGTGGTTCCCTATAAAAGGGAACACACGATCGATGACAGCGCCACAGTGAAGAACGGGGAAGCTGTGTTTACACACAGCTCTCCCCGTTCTTCAGCTCCGGGGACCGATCGCGGGACCCCAGCGGTGATCGGGTCCGTGAGTCCCGCGGCCACGGAGCTTCAGACCGGGTCGCGTGCATGCGCCCGCGACCCCACGGCTGGGCTTAAAGAGCCACGTACATGTACGTGGATGTGCCCAGCCGTGCCATTCTGCCGACGTATATCGGCGTGAATGGGTCCTTAAGTGGTTAATAGCGCCTCAACACACCATGTCAATGGACATGTGTTGCAAACACCACAACGTGCAGTAATGCACTACTGTGCATTGTGGTGTGATGCGTTACAACAATAGTGCATATACATTTTAGGTGCATATAAACCACCGTAGCACAATGCATTTTAATGCAATGCAGATGTGTGTTCTGTTCGCAGACTAACCCTACGTTCACACCTATGCGTTTTTTAGTGCGTTTTGCAGTTTGCAGAAATGCACTACGGTACTAGTTCACATCTATGCCTTTTGTGGCCACTGTGTTTTTTTGTAAAGGGTCGGGGACTTTTTTCACACAATTTTCGGCTAATGGGTTTCAATGGAGTTGCACCAGAAACACAAGTGGTGCGTTTGTGATGCGATTTTTGATGTGTTTTGTGTTTTTTATATTACCACTGTATATAGCTGGTTGCTTAGCAGGGGACCGGGAAGCCAGCCGCCGCCATTGGCTGAGAGCGCTGATCGGGAGATGATTGGCAGATTTTTTTTGGTTGAACCAGCTCCAGTACACACAGGCCAAATGTCGGACGGTTTCTATTGAACTGGCCGATGCCACCTGACATTTTTCCCGTGTGTACTAGGCTTTAGTCCTCCAGACACTGTCTGTCCTCCTTAAAGGGATACACCTTCTTCCCCAGATTACAGTTTTGTTCTCCTTTATGGAAGTGATGCGAGTTTATATAGAAAGAATGGAGTTTGAAGACATCTCTCCATACAAAACCACCCAGCCAAGTGGTATGTGCTCAAGGAGGATTAGACTAAACATCCCAATACACCAGGCATGTCCAAAGTCTTGCCCGGGGGCCAATTGCGGCCCCCGTTCCAGTTGAATGTGGCCCCCCTGGTAATTTGGATATATACTGTATTTATCAGCGCTGCCTCGGAGGGGACAGGGAGAGTGGGAACAAGTGCTGTCAAATTACATATAGGAGAATCTCCTGTTTACTCAGTGACATCTGTAATAGGAAGTCCTGTCTCCTTGGCTGCCATTGGACGACTCCTCTGTCTATCATAGGAGGCGGGAGAAATTGTATTAAAGAGGCTGCTGTGTAAACATGAGATTCTCCTGTATGTAATCTGTTGGTGCTCATCCCGCCCCCCCCCCCCTCTCTCCGAGGCTGCAGATGGACATCGATCAGGCTGCATTTATGGCAATGGAGAGGCTGCATTTATGGCAATGGAGAGGCTGCATTTATGGCAATGGAGAGGCTGCAGATGGGCACTGATTAGGCTGCATTGATGGGCAATGACCCTTATTTTGCTCACAGTTTGTTATTTACATTTTTTTCCCCTGAAATTTCCCTCCTAAAGTGAAGATGTATGTTATACACTGATAAATACGGTATATCCAAATAACACGCCCACGCTCATTTCTTAACCACACACAGCCACAAAGGCAAGATAATTTGTGTTGGGCAGTGTATTAGTGCTCGAACGAACACACTTAGACCAAATTGTAATGGTTCAAAGAATGTCAGGCAATATGGTCGGCCCTTACGCATGTTCACTAAATCAAATCTGGCCCTCTTTGAAAAAAGTTTGAACACCCCTGCAATACACCTTCTGTAGTAGACGCCTCGTTAATGCATCTAGTAAAGTGGCTAACTCTACCCAGAGAGCCAGCCTTAAGCCTAGTACACACGGCCAAATGTCAGACAGCGTCAGCCGTTTGAATAGAAACAGGCTGATAATATTGCAAATATGCGGCCTCTCAGCAGGCGAGCTAAGGTGCCGAGCAGCCGCATATTTGCGTGCAATAGCACCAACAGTGCTGTGCCGAGAGTATGTGCCTTGTGTGCTCCCGGCACAGTGACCGGCGACTTGTGGAAAGTTCACAATCACTGCGGGTGGCTGCGGCCTGAGCTTTGACATGGGCAGCGCATGGGCTTATTTGCCTGTGCCCCGAATAAGGAAAAGAAAACCCACCTCTGCTGCCACCTCCTGGGCCCCTCTGTTGATCTGATGGGGGGGATTTGAATTACCCTCTGATAAGCAAGTTGAGCAGGGTATGGTTTAGAATTTTTTTTTTTTTTTTATATTGGCAGAAATAACTACAAAGCTGCCCGGGCACCCCTGATGGAGCCTGGACCTGGTACGCACATAGGAACGTAAATGCATGTGTCGGGGCCACCTACACAATAAACTGTTGATTGCGATACACCTGTTACATATCATTGCGCGCTCCAGAGTGAGAGCAATAATTCTAGCCCAAAACCTCCACCGTAACACTAAACTAATGGCCTGTAGGGGGCCTTTGAAGCATCACCTATAGAAAATATAGGGTACTATTGTATGTCCCCATTTCACGGGAACACACAAGTTGAAGGTTTAACATGTTTGGTATCTATTTGCGGTAATTTATCAAGAAAAAAAAGGCGGGGGTGGGGGCTCAGAATTCTCTGCCTATAGGCTCCTGAGGTGTAAATCCAAGCCTGTCCCTGATTGCATGGCATGATAGATAAGTTTCTGCCTGTTTTTTTCAGCATTGAGAACACCATTAATTCTGATTCAATCGTTTGATGTCGAAGGGAAGTAAGCATAATGTGGCCTTCCTTGGCCAACCACCAGTGTTAATTTTGTAGACAAAAACATTTTTGTCATAATTTTCATCAACCGTATATTTCCAGTGACAAAATCTGTCAATTCTATTTTCGTCAATGAATGAAAATGTGAGGGAGGGAACTTCTGTTTTCCTTGGAGCTCTGCCTGTAGAGCCCGTGGGTGCTTCCCCTCCCAGTAAGCAAGGTAGCGACCATAATGTGCTTAGTGGTGTTTCATGCTTGGCACTTTGTAGCAGTACAGGCCTCCTCAGACGACCATCCAGAGCACTGTGCATTACAGGCCTCCTGAGTCCCGACCACCCAGAGGACCAGAGCACTGTGCATTACAGGTTTCCTCAAACTGCTTAGAGCACTGTGTAGCATTACAAGCCTCCTCAGACCACCGTCCAGAGCACTGTACTTTACAGACCTCCTCAGTCTACTCAGAGCAATGTGTAGAATTAAAGACCTCTTTATACCACCCGACCATTGCGTCTGTGGTCCTCCACATTGCCCGTTTCTTTGTGCTTCTATAAAAGAGCTTAAAGGGTCACTAAAGGATTTTTTTAGCTAAATGGCTTCCTTTACCTTACTGCAGTCCTGGTTTCATGTCCTCATTGTTCGTTTTTGCTCTAATCCTTCTCTGTTCTGAACACTTCCTGGTTGTCTGTTTCCTGATGAAAAAAGTCATGAGAGCTTTCTCTCTGTGGTCACTAATCAAGGAGGTGTGATTACTGTGTGTCTAAAACCCCTTAACACCAATCAGTTTCGTTTTCCAAACCATCACTGCCCTGTATTGGCTCTGTGCAGCAGAGAAGCAGGAAACATGCAAAAATGAAATTGAAACTGTAGGTACATTATATGATTGATTTTTATCTATTTTTAATCATTTTAAAAGGAATCGGTTAACTATTATGTCTCTATACCCTGTAAACAGTCATTTCAGCAAAAAAATATTTTTCCTTTACAACTCCTTAAACACCACATCTTGAAATCCCAGTCTGCTTTAAAATCTTTGCCTGGGAGAGACCTTGTTGATGCGGTGTAACCACCTTGTGTTGCTGTGCTCAGTATTGCCATGGTGTATGACCTGAGACATGAAACTGTCTTCCACAACCTCACCTTAGTAGCATAGTTTGGCTGTTCTTCACCCAGTTTTAAGCATCCTACACAGTTAATATTTTGACCTTTGTAAATGAATTTGTCATATAGAGCTTGATGAAATAACTGAACTCTCCAAGTATCTTTTAATTCTTGTCAGTAGAAGAGAAGAATCAAATCGGCCGCACATCCAATAAAATCACCTTTATTTAGACATATTTGAGATCTACTCTCCACACTCCATTTAAACAGCATGCAGTCCATTGTGACAGTGCACAGCTGGAGGGCTTCGTTTTATGGTATTTCATAATGTGCTAATATGTGATACTAGCACATTATTACATTAGCTTGCAGGGGGGAATTATTATTATTTTTTTAATAGAACCTACATTGAGAGATATGCCTCCTTGTAAAGAAATGGACAACTAATAAAATGCTGAGTTTCACTGTGACATACTGCTGCACAGAAGACTTATGTCTGATCAGCTAGGCAACAGTATACTTTTTGCTTCTTTATTCTCATGTATCTTTCTTTTTCTTGTAGCCCAAGTAATAACCTGGAAACTAGACTGTGCAGGTTAAAACTGGACAGGTAAGAACTTGGTAATTCCTACTCAAAAATAAATAATCAAGCATACCTACAAATTTTCTTAGTCCTGTCTAAAAGCAATTTTCACACTTGAAATTAAAGCGGGGTTCCAACCACAATTAGCATTTAAATGTATGTCCCTTCATCATGCGTTTTTATAATATAAATCTGGTCACTTACTATTTTACAATCCGCCGCTCTGCATAGTTATTCAAAAAAGATCCACACCGTTGTAATTTTGCTTGTGGGCATTGTGAAGCCCACAAGCACTTACTTCCTGGAAGTCTTGGATGGGAAGTTATAATGGGGTAGCGCACTGCATCCTGGGAAATGACACACATTTCCCAGGAGCATTAGCGTGCTGAGGGAGATGAGGTCAGAATCCTAGGTGATTCCAAAGGCAGACCGCATAGCAACAGGCATTTCCAGGTGAGTTTTTTTTTTTTTTTGTTTGTTTTTGTTTTAGGTCTAATGAGCACAATAATGAAAAAAAAAATTGGGATGGAAACTCCACTTTGAAGAAGCCATGTAAGCTTGGTAACTATTTTTTTAAAGCTCCGCATTTAGAGGCAGAAAATGCTGGTTTATGTTTTTAAAAGACGTTTTATGGCAGGAACAAAACATTCCTAAACACATGTACAAAAACGCACTATGAGAGCATTTTCTTCTGTAAATGGTCCTTTTTTTAACCCCAAAATGCATTGAACCTTAGCTTTTATTTATTTTTTTGGTAAAAAATATTCCCAAAAAAACAGGCCTAACCCCAATAAACTTGATACAAAAAAGTCTGAAAAAACATAGTCGTGCTCACGAGCGCCTGTGGCGTAAGACTGAGTCTCAGATTTCAACCAGTGTAAATTTGCCCTCCAAAAATACAATGCCAGCCTCCTCACTGCCAAGCAGACGTATTTTATCACTCTCATTAGCAACTTGTCAGGTCACCTGTGGCCAGGTGAAAAGTGCACCCCCTTGGGGTCAGGGATGCACCACAGGGTAGTGAACCCTATAGCCGACTGCTGCTATCAGAGAGGAAGTGTGAACCCAAGATTTCCCAGGGCGCGGAGTCTAAGACCCAGCTTTGTGTTCACCAGAGCCTCTAGTGGTGAGGATGGCCTTCGCCGCAGCTGGATCCAGGTCGCGACCCCTGGGATCCCCTAGGTTACGCTCCGCAGGGAGAGAGGGGAAACAGCAAGCAGGACAATCGATAGTGATGGGTAAGCCGAGGTCGGGGCAACAGGCAGACAAGGGTAACCAAGGGACAGGCAAAAGGTCAGGGTCACAGGCAAACAGGAGAAGTCAGGGACGAGCCAAAAACAGTACACAGGAAGGTAATCGTAGCACACTACAGACAGGAACTTAAGCTAACAACACGGTTGAACAGCACAGGTAAGCTGCCAGACTTTATTGCATATCCATGACACTTATCATCCCATCCTCGTCAACTTTTCTCTACCTTCAACTCTCTACTTTGTCCTCCACCCACCATTTCGCTCACTGCCCAGGAGATCGCCAATCGGTTCAAACAGAAGATTGATACAATTTGCGAGGAGATCTCTACTGTTCAGATACCCTCCACCCTCCACACTTCACACTTCATAACCACAGGTACAATCATTACTTCCCTCTTTCGACCCCACCACTATAGGCGAGGTTGCTAAACTACTTGCTGATCTCTGCCTTACCACCTGCCCTCTGGATCCTGTTCCCTCGCAAATGCTACGTTCACCCTCTGGCTCTATTCTACACTCTCTACCCCACATCTTCAATCTCTACTCTTCGCTGGTTCTCTTCCTACTTATCCAACCGCACCTTAAGCATTTCTTACAACTCTACTTCCTCCTCTTCCTTTCTCTGTTGGGGTCCCCCAAGGTTCTATTCTTGGACCTCTCCTATTTTCAATCTACACCTCCTCCCTGGGTCAGCTGATAGCCTCCCATGGCTCCAAGACCACCTCTATGCTGATGACACCCAAATATATTTCTCTACCCCCTCAGCTCACGCTCTCTGTCTTCTCATGTATCACTAATTTACTATCAGATATATCAGTCTGGATGTCACACCACTTCCTCAAACTCAATCTATCCAAAACCAAACTTATAATTCTTCCTCCCCCATGTGTCCCTTTCCCTGATCTCTCTGTCAAAATCGATGGCACAACTATAAGCTCATCCCTGCATGCCAAGGTTCTAGGTGTAGTCCTGGACTCTGAACTCTCCTTTAACCACTTAAGCCCCGGACCATTTTGCAGCTAAATGCCCAGGCCAGGTTTTGCGATTCGGCAATGCGTCGCTTTAACAGACAATTGCGCGGTCGTGCGACGTGGCTCCCAAACAAAATTGGCGTCCTCTTTTCCTCACAAATAGAGCTTTCTTTTGGTGGTATTTGATCACCTCTGCGGTTTTTATTTTTTGCGCTACAAACAAAAATAAAGCGACAATTTTTGCTATAATAAATATCCCCCAAAAACATTTATAACATTTTTTTTTCCCTCAGTTTAGGCCGATACGTATTCTTCTACCTATTTTTGGTAAAAAAAAAATCGCAATAAGCGTTTATCGATTGGTTTTATAGCGTTTGCAAAATAGGGGATAGTTTTATTATTATTATTATTTTTTTTTACTACTAATGGCGGCGATCAGCGATTTTTTTTTTTTCGTGACTGCGACATTATGGCAGACACTTCGGACAATTTTGACACATTTTTGGGACCATTGTCATTTTCACAGCAAAAAATGCATTTAAATTGCATTGTTTATTGTGAAAATGACAGTTGCAGTTTGGTAGTTAACCACAGGGGGCGCTGTAGGAGTTAGGGTTCACCTAGTGTGTGTGTGTTTACAACTGTAGGGGGGTGTGGCTGTAGGTCTGACGTCATCGATCGAGTCTCCCTATAAAAGGGATCACTCGATCGATGCAGCCGCCACAGTGAAGCACGGGGAAGCCGTGTTTACATACGTCTCTCCCCGTTCTTCAGCTCCAGGGAGCGATCGCGAGGGGGCGGCTAGAAACGAATTGCCGCGCCCTCATCCCGGATCGCTCCTGAAGCCACAGGAACCACCGCATGTACGGGGGGGGGGGGGTCCCGATCGTTTGCGTAAGTCGTCCGTGAATAGGGATTTACGTCGCTTACATCCACGTCGAAATCAATAGGCCCGTGCGGCGGACGTAGCCGCAATGCACACTGGGAAATGTAGGCGCACGGCGCATGCGCAGTTAAAAAAAACATAAAAAACGTCAGGTCAAGCCCCATTAGCATAAAACACGCCCCCTTAGCTAAATTTGAATTAGGCGCCTTTACGCCCGCCCGCTTTAGGCTACGCCGCCGTAACTTAGCAAGCAAGTACATTGTGAATCATGTACTTGCCTCGCTAACTTACGGCGGCGTAGCTTAAATGCCTTAAGCTACGCCGCCTTAAAATTGCGGCCAGGTATGTGAATCTAGCTATATAACTTTCTTTATCGTACATCACGGGACACAGAGCGGCATTCATTACTATATGGGTTATATGGAGTACCTTCAGGTGTAGACACTGGCAATCTCAAACAGGAAATGCCCCTCCCTATATAACCCCCTCCCATAGGAGGAGTACCTCAGTTTTTACGCCAGTGTCTTAGGTGTTAGTCATGGTTTAGCTTGCCTCCGCATCCTTGGGATTAGGTGAGCTACCGGTTCTGTCCAAAAAAGCCTCAGCGCTAAAGTGGTCAGTAACCGGACCCCAAACCCTTGGGGTATAGCCCATAATGCTTTTCTTTTTAGAGAGCTGGACCCTGGGCCCAGAACTTAGAAACCTTTGCGTACCTAAAGTTTTCTGTTGCCAGGGTGCTATATGGGCCCAGGACAGTGGATCCTTCATAGGAACCCAGGGCCTGAAGGTCTAGACATCCCCACGGAGATGGGGGAAGATTGGGCCTCTTGCTTGGCAAAGTCCTGCGGCATGGAGCAGGTAAGTGAGGGGAAAACTTGCGGAACTTGGTTCTTAGCAGGTTTTTTTCTGGGGGGTCACAGGGGACATGCCTAAAGTTATGCACTGCATCTGGCAAACTAGTCACATATCATAAAGATAGGATGGCTCTCTATGTATTATTCCCCATAAGATGTGACCTCCCTTGTAGTGTTGGAAAAGCATTGAGTGGGGCCTGTGTTATATAAAAATATATGTGTGTGTCAGAGAGCTTTGCTTACCTGCAGGCCTCCAGGCGATGCTCCATTCAGTCTTCCTCCTCAGAGCCTGCAAGCAGGCAAAACGCTGACCTCCTCATGGTTCCAGGCTGCAGGCTGCAGTTTGCTGGAACAGAGAGGTCCCTTCCTCCCAAAATCCCCCCCCCTCCCCCTGTCGGGAGGGGCATTTCCTGTTTGAGATGGCTGGGGGGGAAGGGCGGGTCAGTGGCTTAAAGGAAGGGGCGGCCCTTCCTTGTTTGTTCCATTCAATACTTTGGAACTGAGGAGAAAGACCAGAGCGGCAGCACGGGGCGCCGAGGACACACAGTGGCCAGAAAGGATATTGCAGTCTTCAGAGGACTGTTTTTTTCAAGCCTAGAAATAGGCTGTTTCTTTTCCATCTCATAGTTTTTCTTTGCAATACTACTCAGGGGGACAGAATGTTTTTTCTTTCCTGGATTTGAAACAAAAACGAAAAAAAAAAAAAAAGTCATCTAGGGGAGAGGAAGCATTTTTTTATCCCCCAAACAGGTGTTTGGACAATTAACTTTTATAGTTCCAAATACCAATAGGTAGCAGGTGTACCTCGGTATTGTACCATGGTATGCCGCTGTTTTCCCTACAGGGAGCCTTGGGGCCATCGGGATCTGGGGCTGGAGCTGACGCGGGTCAGTCCAACCCTAAGATGGTCACGGAGGAGGTATTACTCACCTCTTTAAAAGAGATGCAGAAAAGCATGGGAAAAATGATAGCCGCAGCTATGCGGGGCAGTAAGCGGAATAGATCTCCGTCGCCCGAGCGCGGACCCTCAGAAGAGGAGGTCCTTTCCTCAGGGGAATTGGACGACCTCTTGGACAAGGACCAAGTAGGTTCAGGGATCGAAGACCCGGATACAGAGGAGTCTGGGGCAGTCTCCCTGAGGGAGAGCTGGTGGATTCAAGGATTGTCGGACTTGGTCCATAGGGCATTCAACTTGCCAGTACCAGATCTCCAGGTATCGACGGTTTCAGCTTTGGGCTCACTGAGGGCGCCTCAAAGCAATGCTGTGTTTCCGATCCATCCTCTATTAGAGGGAATTTTGTTCCAAGATTGGAACAAGCCAGATAAGATCTTCTTACCACCTAAAAGGTTCTCTGTCCTATATCCTATGGAAGAAAAATTTTCCAAAAGATGGGCTACTCCTGCAGTGGACGCAGCCATCTCATGTGTTAACAGATCGTTAACATGCCCTGTAGAAAACATACAGGTGTTCAAGGATCCAGTTGATAAGCGCTTGGAAGCACTACTTAAGAACTCCTTCACTACTGCAGGGGCAGTAGTACAGCCAGCTGTGGCTGCGATTGGGGTCGCTCAAGCATTATCGGATCAATTTAAGCAGATGCTTAAACTTATTCCGGCCCAGCAGGCAGAAAAATTTTCGGATGTCCCTAAGGCCATATGTTTTACGGTAGACGCAATCAAGGATTCTATCCAGCAAGCGTCACGTTTATCGTTATCCCTTATCCATATGAGAAGACTCTTATGGTTAAAAAGCTGGGAGGCTGAGCCCCCATGCAAGAAGCTCCTGGTAGGGTTCCCCTTCCATGGAGGACGACTCTTCGGAGAAGACCTAGATAAATACATTCAGACCATTTCAAACGGCAAGAGTACTCTCTTGCCAACTAAGAAGAAGGTTCAGGGACCTGCGTTTAAACGACAGTATTCCCCTGGGCAGGGGCCCTCTAATGCCAAGCAGTATCGACGGCCTCCTGCAAAAGCAAACTTCGGCTTCAACAGCAGATCACAAGGACAGGCTGTTAGAGGCAAAAGGCAGTGGTTTCGCAAACCAGCAAAACCAGCCCCCAAGCCAACCTTATGAAGGGGCGCCCCCACCCACGAAGGTGGGGGGAAGGCTGCGACTCTTTTCAGAGATTTGGGAAGCCAGCATTCCCGACGAGTGGGTACGGTCTTCCGTGGCCACAGGCTACAAATTAGATTTCCTAAGGTTTCCTCCTCCTCATTTCCAGAAGTCGAGGATTCCAAACGATCCGGAAAAGGGAGCCGCATTAAGATCGGCATTAGATCATCTACTTTCCCAGGAAGTAATAGTAGAGGTACCAGTCCTGGAACAGGGGCTGGGTTTCTACTCCAACCTATTCATCATCCCAAAATCCAATGGAGATGTCAGGCCAATTTTGGACCTAAAGATGGTAAATGCATATCTAAAGATCCGCTCATTTCGGATGGAATCCGTGCGGTCAGCAGCTGCCACACTCCAGAAGGACGACTTCATGGCGTCCATAGACATAAAGGATGCCTACCTTCATGTTCCAATTTATCAGCCACATCAAAGATATCTACGCTTCATGGTGGCTTCGCGTCACTTCCAATTCGTGGCGCTTCCCTTCGGGTTGGCTACGGCCCCCCGGGTGTTCACGAAGGTCCTATCTCCAATCCTAGCCAAACTAAGGATCCAAGGGGTCACGATCCTAGCATACCTGGACGACCTCCTAGTCATAGATCACTCGTCTCCCGGCTTGGAGCGAGCAGTGGCCCTCACGGTCCAATACCTCGAGAGGTTCGGCTGGGTCCTAAATCGAGAAAAGTCAGCTTTCCAGCCCACAAAGCAGTTGGAATATCTCGGCATGAGATTAGACACAGAACAACAAGGAGTGTTCCTACCTCTAAGGAAGGTAAAAGCCATCAAGGAATTAATCCTACTGGTTCTAAGCAAGAAAGAACCGACTATTCGCCTATGTATGAGGTTACTAGGCAAGATGGTGGCCACATTCGAGGCGGTACCATACGCCCAGAGCCACACTCGCATCCTACAGGCAGCCATCCTGTCAGCATGGAGCAGAAGGCCACAGGCCTTGGATATCCCGTTGCCGCTCTCATCAAGAGTCCGACAAAGTCTGTGTTGGTGGTTAGACCCTCAGAATCTACTGAAGGGGAGGTCTTTCAGCCCAGTGGCTTGGAAGATAGTGACCACAGACGCCAGCCTGACGGGCTGGGGAGCAATTTTGGATGGTTGCACTCGCCAAGGTACTTGGGCAAAGCCAGAGAAGCAGTTGCCCATCAACATCTTGGAGCTCAGAGCTGCTCGACTAGCCCTCAGGGCTTGGACGTCAAAATTGCAGGGGTTCCCGGTGAGAATTCAATCAGACAATGCCACGGCCGTGGCATACATAAATCACCAAGGGGGAACCAGGAGTCAAGCCGCTCAGAGAGAGGTGAGCTTGATTCTTCTATGGGCAGAGGCTCATGTGCCCTGCATATCGGCAATATTCATTCCAGGAGTGGACAACTTTCAGGCGGACTTCTTAAGCCGCCAGACTCTATGGCCGGGGGAATGGTCTCTGCATCCACTAGTCTTTCAAGCACTCTGCCAAAGATGGGGAGTGCCGGACGTGGATATCATGGCATCGAGACTCGACAAGAAACTAGACAGGTTCATGTCCCGCTCAAGGGATCCGATGGCCTGCGGAACCGATGCGTTGGTTTGCCCTTGGCATCAGTTCAAACTTCTTTATGCGTTTCCCCCGCTCCAGTTACTACCCCGCCTGCTGCGCAGGATCCGGGTGGAGCACATACCAGTCATCCTGGTAGCTCCAGCATGGCCCAGAAGGGCATGGTACTCACTAATCTTAAGGATGGTAGTGGGAGACCCTTGGACTCTTCCTCTACGGCCAGACCTGCTATCGCAAGGTCCGATCCTCCACCCTGCCTTACGGCATCTAAATTTGACGGCCTGGAAGCTGAATCCCTGATTCTCAGGGGTAGAGGTCTGTCTCAGAAAGTAATCTCTACCCTAATCAGAGCCAGGAAACCGGTCTCTAGGGTGATTTATTACAGGGTCTGGAAGGCCTATGTAGGCTGGTGTGAGTCCAAGCGATGGCTTTCTCGCAAATTTACCATCGATAGAGTATTAAGTTTTCTCCAGCTAGGAGTGGATAAAGGATTGGCATTAAGCACAATCAAAGGACAGATTTCTGCTCTGTCAGTGTGGTTTCAGCGGCCGCTGGCCACCCACTCGCTGGTTAAGACCTTCCTTCAAGGGGTCTTACGTATTAGACCTCCAGTTAAATCCCCGCTTTGTCCGTGGGATTTAAATCTTGTTCTGTCAAGTTTACAGAAACAACCGTTTGAGCCGTTGGCTGATATTCCTTTGGTTCTACTGACAAGGAAGTTAGTATTTTTGGTTGCCATAGTTTCCGCAAGAAGAGTTTCGGAGCTGGCAGCCTTATCCTGTAAGGAACCATATCTTGTTTTTCATAAGGACAGGGTCGTTCTCCGCCCTCATCCTTCCTTCCTTCCGAAGGTCATATCCAGTTTTCATTTGAACCAGGATTTGGTATTACCATCCTTCTTCCCTAAACCTACTTCCAGAAAGGAAGGGTTGCTGCATACCTTGGATATTGTCAGGGCCATGAAGGCCTATCTTAAAGCTACAAAGAAGATCCGGAAGACAGATGTGCTGTTCATTCTACCGGATGGGCCCAAGAAGGGGCAGGCAGCTGCAAAGTCCACCATTTCTAGGTGGATTAAGCAATTAATCACTCGGGCCTACGGCTTGAAAGGGTTGCCTCCTCCAGTATCATTAAAGGCTCATTCTACTAGAGCCATGGGCGCCTCCTGGGCAGCACACCACCAGATCTCTATGGCTCAAGTTTGCAAGGCGGCAACCTGGTCTTCTGTCCACACGTTTACAAAATTCTACAAGTTGGACGTAAGAAGGAATACTGATACTGCCTTCGGGCAGGCAGTGCTGCAGGCTGCAGTTTGAGACCCTCGGATTCCGGGGGCTCCTCTTGTTCGAGTTAAATTTAAAAATTTTATTTTTCTCAACTAAGTTGGATTTATTATGATTTGAGTATATCTCTAAATTAAATCCTTTTGTCTTGGAGATGTTCTCCCTCCCCTCATTGTAAGCATTGCTTTGGGACATCCCATATAGTAATGAATGCCGCTCTGTGTCCCGTGATGTACGATAAAGAAAAAGAGATTTTTAATACAGCTTACCTGTAAAATCTTTTTCTTGGAGTACATCACGGGACACAGAGCTCCCACCCCTCTTTTTTGAGGACCATTTTGGGAGGCATACTGCTTGCTACAAAACTGAGGTACTCCTCCTATGGGAGGGGGTTATATAGGGAGGGGCATTTCCTGTTTGAGATTGCCAGTGTCTACACCTGAAGGTACTCCATATAACCCATATAGTAATGAATGCCGCTCTGTGTCCCGTGATGTACTCCAAGAAAAAGATTTTACAGGTAAGCTGTATTAAAAATCTCTTTTTTGCGCAAACCAATCCAATATACGATTATTGCTATTTTTTTTTTTTTTTTTTTACCAAAAATATGTAGAGGAAACTGAGGAAATATTTTTTTTTTTTTTTTTTTTAAACTGATATTTATTTAAATAAAAAAATAAAATGTTTTTTTTAAAAGAAAATTCGCTCTTCTTATGTTTATAGCGCAAAAAATAAAAACCGTAGAGATGATCAAATACCACCAAATGAAAGCTCTATTTGTGGGGGGAAAGAAAACATAAATATTTAGTTTGGGTACAGTGTTGCATGACCACGCAATTGTCATTCAAAGTGCAACAGCGCTGAAAACTAAAAATTGGTCTGGGCAGGAAGGGGGTGAAAATGCCCTGTATGGAAGGGGTTAAAGCAGAGTTCCACTCATTTTTGTGTTTATTAAAAGTCAGCGGCTACAAAAAGTCCCACGGTCCAGTGATGCGGCCGCCCGAACCCTTGCTTCTCTTCCTCGTCTCTTAGTGGCACCGACATTGCAAGTGTGGGCACACAGCCGGGTGTGCATTGCACATGCACGAGTTACCCAGTGCCACCACTTTGGTCAGGCAATCTTCTGGGACATGTGACATGTCCCAGAACATTGCAAGGAGAGAGAGGAGAACTGTCAAAACTAGATATCTCCCCCCCCCCCCACCCCAAAAAAATGACATGCCAAATGTGGCATATTCGGGGGAGAGGAGTGTTTAAAGCATAACTTCCGCTTTGGGTAGAGCTCCGCTTTAATAGGTATCAAAACTAAACACAAGAACAAAACTTAAACCTGTCTAAAGAGCTAACTATGGGTGTCTAACTTAGACACGCAGGAGCAAAGAGGTTGCAAGTAATGTGTAGCAGTGCAATCCTGCAGGAGAAGGAGGATCAATTAAGTGACACTACTTTCACAGTCCTTTAGACTTAGACATAAATAAGCAGTCAGTCCTTTAGGCATAAATAAGCAGTCAGTCCTTGGAGTGTGGGTGCAGCCCCACTGTACTAGATTGTTAATTATTGGCTTCATGAGCAAACCGCCTTATATATGTACCATTACCCCTATTAGTCAATTATATAAACACATGTAGCAAGGTCTTTTACCTCTTTTGGTCTAATGAGAACCTCCAAGGCCAAAGATAGCTGACACCCTTCAATATGTGGTGGGTTGTGAGGCATAGTGGGAGCTAAGATGGTGACAGTCATTGGAGACCAGACACTTCTTGGATATAAAATAGGTTTTATTTCTTTTGACAGTCATATATATATATATATATATATATAATATATATTATTTATTTATTTATTTTTTGGGGGAAAGAGGGTTAGGGCCAGGACACTCTTAAATAGTTGTAGATTGTAACGCTATCAGTGTTAATTCAGTGAGTACGAGCGCAGCTGTATCTTTCCCTAACAGCTGCGCTCTATTCAATAAGACGTCCGCGTCACTTCCGGTGCGCGGACGTCTGCGGTTCACGCTGGAACGCGGAACTGCGTTCCAGCGTACGGCGCCCGGCTCCTCTCACGAGCCCGGGCTATTTAAACCCCCAGGTTCGGCGGCAGGGTGTTCAGATATTGCAGTTGGACGCCTGCCGCCACCTGTGTATTGGGACCCCTCTGTAGCCTCCGCAGTTGAGATCCAAAACCATATTTACTAAACCCAGAATATTCTCACAGGGTCATAACATAATATCTGAACCAAAAAGAAAGAATGGATCCAGCGGAGCTCGCAAATCATGTGGTTGCACTTTCCCAAAGGGTGGATAATCTTACAGCTAATATGAATGAGTTGCGTATGGAGAATGATGCTTTACGTAATCAAAATGTTGTACAAGCCAGAGATAGACCCGAACCTAAGGTCTGTGCTCCAGAACCTTTCTCTGGTGAAAGAAAAAATTACAGACAATTTATTAGTTCATGCCGCTTGATGTTTGAACTGCGTCCACGTACCTATTATTCTGATAGGATTAAAATCCTTTCGTTAATTACTTATCTCAGGGGTGAACCCAGAGTATGGGCCGATACCTATGTGGAGGAACATGGAGATCTCCTAGGAGCTTTTGACACTTTTCTTTTTTTTTTGAATCAAAAAGCAAGTTTATTGTATACAGATAGGAATACAATCATATAATTGTACACAGACAGATCAACATTATTTGCAGTTTACAAGGAAGAATCAGGATATAATCCTATATCCAACATATCCATAAACAGTACAATCATGAGAAAATGTTATACTTTACAGTACTGCATGTCATATGTAGCATCACCCTGGGAAACGTAATCTGACTGTGTGCAGATGCATCCGACTGCAATCTCAGGAGGTAAAAGAAAGTGAAATAAACTAAAGTTGGAAGGAAAGGGAGGAGGGTAAATAGGAGAGAAGGAGGAAAGAAAAGAGAAGAAGAGGAAAGAAAAAGAAAGAGAAAGAAAGAAAAAGAAAGAAAAAGAGAAAGAAAGAAAGAAAGAAAGCTGTGGACCTCTATCATATTCTCCGTGCCTTTTTAGGTTCTCCAATAAATGATGTAGCATGTTCCTCTCTCTCTCCCCACCCGCAGCACCATCACACTCCCTTTCACTAAAGTAAGATACTCTATCCCTGTAGCAATCTGTCTCTCACCAATTGCAAGGGACCCAGTCCCGGTACATCCAGCCATGGCTGCCACATAGAGTAAAACTTTTTTAAGGCACCCCGGTGTTGATATGTTAGTTTCTCACGTATTAAAATACTGTTAGCCTGTTTCACCCATTGCGCACCCGTTGGTACCCTAGGGGTGATCCATAGTTTAGCAATCTCCTTGCGGGCAAGATAAAGCAGTCGTAGCACTGCAGTATGGCCATTTGGTGACAGGTCAGGTAGTTCCAAGGCACCAAGGAGGCAGACCACTGGGTCAGTAAGAACTGGTATCTGAAACACCTGAGCTATAGTATCCAGAACAAATTTCCAATACCGAAATAGTTTGGGGCACTTCCACATCATATGCAGCAGATCTCCATTTTGTGCGGTGCATTTAGGGCACAAGGGGGTGTCTCTAAAGCCCCACTTGTGTAGCCTAGCCGGGGTCCTGTACACCCTGTGTAGTAGATATAAGTGGGACAGTCTCTGGGAAGCAGAGACTGAGACTAAGGGGGCAGATGTCAGACACAACTCCCAGGTTTCCCCGTCTATAGGTCCCAAGTCACGCTCCCACCCACGTCTACAAGGAAGTTTACTGGCATCATGTGTATGTTGAAGTAGCCTTGCATAGACCCGTGAAATCATGCCATTTCTATCCTCCGTGGAGAGCACATCTCTCATCAACGGGTGTGCTGTCACAACTAACGGGGAGAGTCTACTCTCGCACTGTACTGCGTGTCTCAACTGTAGATATTGATAGAATTGAGTGTTATGTAAGCCAAAGTCCTCTTTCATGGCAGCAAAAGTTTTAAAGATATTACCAGAGAACAACTGGGTGACGTAATGTATCCCAAGAATTTCCCATGAGCCGAAGCCCTTCAGAATAAAGAGTTCCCCCAGGTATTTATTTCTCCAGATTGGAGTGAACTGGCAGATTGATTTAAGTTTAAAAATACTTCTCACATACTTCCATAGTTTGTTCAACAGGCCTATTGTGGGAAAAGTATCAGGGAACTGGGTAAGACCAGCCTCCAGATACACCAGAGCCGGGAGAGCCGAATCCACCGGGACCATCAGTGACCTAATCGGGTCAGAGCTATCTACCACTCCCCAGTTGCCAAGATGTTGGAGTTGCGAGGCTATAAAATAGAATCTAGAGTGTGGGACTGCTAAACCCCCCTGGTCTTTTGTGAGCTGCAGTGAGTGTAGACTAATACGAGGTGATTTACCCCCCCAAATTAATTCCCTAAACTGAGAGTCTATCCGAGTAAACCATCTATGAGTGATCCAGATTGGGGAATTGTGAAAGATGTATAGGAGCTGAGGCGCCCATACCATCTTAATGAGGTTGACCCTACCAGTCACAGATAGTGGCAACTTCCTCCAGGCTGAACATTTTAGGCGGAGTTTCTGTAGCAATGGTGACAGGTTTTTGTCTAGGTAGTTAAGCGGGAATGGCGTGACCTGTATGCCCAAATATCGAAATTCATCCACCACAGCGATGTCCCTTGCGCACTCAGGCAATGGACCCGGCAGGGGATCTAAGGGCATAAGAACAGATTTGTTCCAATTGATAGTGAAACCCGAGAGCTGACCGAAGCCAGCAATCAGGTTCATGACATTTTGTAGAGAGTTGTCTGTGTCTCCCAGGTATATCAGAGTGTCATCAGCGTAGAGGGAAACCACATCTTTCCTAGGCCCTCTCTGAAACCCCACTATGTCCTGCATGTGCCTGATATGTATGGCCAATGGTTCGAGAGCCAGGGCAAACAGCAGGGGCGACAAAGGGCACCCCTGCCGAGTGCCCCTAGCGAGATGAAAGGGTTCTGATACTTCCCCATTGATGCGCATTCTCGCCGTCGGGGAGCTATACAGGAGCTGAACCCATTTCAAAAATGTGGGCCCCACCCCAAACCGAGCCAGGACCTCCCAAAGATAGGGCCATTCTACGCTGTCGAACGCCTTGGCGGCGTCCAACGATAGAACCGCCCTGTTACCCACATTATCTGGGGGGATTTGTAAGTTCAGGAAGAGTCTGCGCAGATTCTGTGAGGTAGACCTCGTTGGAATAAATCCAGACTGATCCCTGTGAATCACCTTTTGTATACATTTCGCCAACCTGCTAGCCAGAGCCCTGGCCAACATTTTGACACTTTTCTTGATGAGATGTCTTTGTTATATGAAGACCCCAACAAACAGCTAACAGCTGAGAATTCAATCAGGAATCTTAAACAGGGGAAGAGGCCTGTGGAAGACTTCATTTCTGAATTCAAATGCTGGAGCAGAGAGACTCAATGGTCCGATATTGCTCTTAGAAACCAGTTCCGGTTGGGTCTGTCGGAGGCCATGAAGGATGAGCTGGCCCGTGTGGAACTCCCTAATTCCCTGGAAGATCTTATGCACCTCTCAGTGACTATAGATCGGCGTCTTCGTGAGAGAAAAGCTGAACGTGCCACTACCTACCCAGTCATTTCCTATAGGAGGTCCAAATCACCTCCCAAAGATTCTCCAATGGAACTTGGAGCTATTAAAGGACCCTTGACTTCAGCAGAGAAACAACGCCGCAGAGCCAACAATCTCTGTCTCTACTGCTCAGCTCCAGACCACATCGTTTCCACCTGTCCTCTTCTTAAGAGGAATTCTGAAGGTAATTTTTCCCACGTTAGTAAGTTAAATTCAGTTGGAACCACATCTAACCGTTATGTCTTTATTCCTCTTACCCTGCAGTGGGATCAAGAAGAGATTACTATTGAAGCAATGGTCGACAGCGGAGCCTGCGGCAACTTCATAGATTCAAGTGTTGTAGAATCTAATAAAATTCCCTGTGTGTTCAAGCATACTCCTGTGTCACTTACCTTTATTGACGGTTCTAGTTCTTCTTCCGGTCCAGTCTCGACTCAAACATCTCCTCTTGGGGTTACTTGTGCAAGTGGTCATACAGAGACCCTAATTTTTGATATTATTTCATCTCCTGTATTTCCTATAGTTTTAGGTCTTCCATGGTTACTTCTTCATCAACCTACTTTCTTATGGTCCACAAACTCTCTTTCCCTACAGTCTACCTACTGTAAAGAATTCTGTTACCCTTCTTGCATGATCTCCTTTTCAGAAGTTCACCCGGCTAATCTGCCAGATTATTTACATGAATTTGCTGATGTCTTCAGCAAGACCAACGCAGACATACTTTCCCCACATAGGATTTATGACTGTCCTATAGACCTTATTTCTGACAGGCCTATCCATACCGCTCGGATTTACCCCTTATCACAACCAGAGCTGGTACATTTGAAAGAATACCTGGATGAGAATCTCAAGAAAGGATTTATTAGGCCCTCCACTTCTCCAGCAAGTGCAGCATTGTTCTTTATTAAAAAAAAAAGATGGTTCGCTTCGGCCAGTAATTGACGATCGCTCTCTCAACAATATCACTATAAAGAATCGGTATCCGTTACCACTTATTCCAGAACTCATTGAACGTCTCCAGACCTCCAAGATCTACACGAAACTAGATCTCAGGGGGGCCTACAACTTGATAAGAATCCGTTCGGGTGATGAATGGAAGACTGCCTTCAAGACGCGATATGGTCTTTTCGAGAGTGTGGTTATGCCCTTCGGGCTATGTAATGCCCCAGCAACCTTTCAGAGGTTCATTAATGATATTTTCCACGATCTGCTAGACATTTGTGTTGTAGTTTACCTGGATGACATTTTAATTTATTCGGACACTCCGGAGGAACACAATAAACACGTGCGTTGGGTTCTGGCTAGACTCAGAACACACTCCCTATATGCTAAACTTGAGAAGTGTGTTTTCAGTCAAACTAGTATCTCCTTTCTCGGTTACCAGATCACCCCTAACGGAATTCAGATGGATCGCTCCAAGGTGGATTGCATCTTGTCCTGGCCGATTCCCCAAACTAGGAAGGCCCTCCAGCGATTCCTTGGATTTTCGAATTACTATGGAAAATTCATCAAGAATTTTTCAACGATTGTAAAGCCATTAACTAGTTTAACTAGTTCAAAGACACCTTTCTCTTGGTCCAAGGAAGCACAGAGATCCTTTGATACACTCAAAGTCAGTTATACTTCCGCTCCCATTCTTCAGTTGCCTAACCCACTATACCATTTCACACTGGAAGTCGATGCCTCACATTTTGCTTTGGGTGCTGTACTCCCTCATACAACGTTGGCGATTTAGTCTGGCTATCCACTCGGAATTTACGTCTTAAAATTCCTTCTAAGAAACTTGGCCGTCAATTCACTGGTCCTTTCCCAATCTCTCAGATCATAAACACTAACGCTGTCAAACTACTACTACCTTCAAATTGGAAGATTCATCCATCATTCCACGTCTCACTTATCAAACCATACAAACCTAATCCATTTCCTAACAGAGATCCTCAACCCCCTCCTCCAGTTGAAGTTCTTGGTGACACCGAATATCAAGTAGAGAAAATTCTCGATTCTAGGAAAAGAGGTTCTTCCCTCCAATATTTGATACGTTGGAAAGGCTATTCTTCCATTGACTCCTGGGAATGTTCTTCAGACATTCACGCTCCTCGACTCATTAAACAATTCCATCGCAGGTACCCTGATAGACCATCTCTTACTAGGTGCACCGGAGGTGCCCCCTTGAGGAGGGGAGTATGTAACGCTATCCGCGTTAATTCAGTGAGTACGAGCGCAGCTGTATCTTTCCCTAACAGCTGCGCTCTATTCAATAAGACGTCCGCGTCACTTCCGGTGCGCGGACGTCTGCGGTTCACGCTGGAACGCGGAAGTGCGTTCCAGCGTACGGCGCCCGGCTCCTCTCACGAGCCCGGGCTATTTAAACCCCCAGGTTCGGCGGCAGGGTGTTCAGATATTGCAGTTGGACGCCTGCCGCCACCTGTGTATTGGGACCCCTCTGTAGCCTCCGCAGTTGAGATCCAAAACCATATTTACTAAACCCAGAATATTCTCACAGGGTCATAACATAGATTCAATTGGCAGACTCAGACTTTAATAGGGGAACAGCCGTGCAGGGAAAGGCCCCAGCAAGGCACCACTTCTGCACGTGCAGGATTGCTGTCTCCTATGGTAACAGTCCTTTGACAGCTCCCAATTCAACTTATCAGTTCTTTCAGCTCCACTACAACTGCTCCATGTAGTTCTTCAATACTGAGCCCCTGGTCTCTCACTAGACCCACTGATTCACTGACTATGAATAGTATTGTATTGAAATCAACCAATATGACAATTGAGTCATTAGGCTAGGATAATACATATAAAGTCCAGCAACAAAAAATTAAGCAAACCGGTGGAAAACCATGCTGTAATCAATAACCTTAAAGCGGGGGTTCACCCTATCGACGGGAAAAATTTTTTTTTTTTTTTTTTTACCTTAAAATCAGGCATTGTAGCGCGAGCTACAGTATGCCTGTCCCGAATTTTTTCCCCCCATACTCACCTTGTAGTCGTCCATCGAAGATACCGGGGAATGGGCGTGCCTCTGGAGACGGAGGATGATTGACGGCCGGCTCTGGCGCGTCACGCTTCTCCGGAAATAGCCGAAATAGGCTTGGTCTTCACGACGCGTGCGCATAGCCTGTGCGCAGGCGCCGTGAAGAGCCGAGACCTACTCCGGCTGTCTTCGGGGAGAGTGACGTGCCAGGGCCGGCCGTCAATCATCCTCCCTCTCCATAGGCACGCCCATTCCCCGCGGGAGCCGAAATCTACGATGGACGACTACAAGGTGAGTACGGGGTTAAAAAAATCGGGACAGGCATACTGTAGCTCGCGCTACAATGCCTGTCTCGATGGTAAAATCATGGGATTGTGGGTGAACTACCGCTTTAAAGTGAAGGTGAAGACACCCATGTGAGAGCACCGTAGAATTAAAAACATCTCCCTTAATGTGTGGTCCACCACCATAGAGTAAAATTGGGCACGCTTACCAGAAGATGTGGACTCCTATACTCAGGGCAGGACTTGGGGTGGTGGGGGCCCCTTGGCTTGAGTGTTGAAGGGGCCCCCTGGAGCCGAGAATTGGGGGGGGGGGTCGAAGATGTTGAACGAGGGGGGGATCATAGTTGTTGAGTGGGGGGGGGGCGCATTAAATTTGTTGAGCGGGGTGGTGCCTCTCACTTGTGCACACCGCTCTGGTTCCTCCTGGGGGGGGTTTGCAGTTGTTGAGCGGGGGGGAGTGCCTCTCACCTGTGCCGATAGCCGGGGCCACAGACTGTCATTAGCCCGGCTGTTGGCTTTCTTCCCTTCAGCAGCCACAGTCTTCCACACACCGCTCCGGTTCCTCCTGCTTCTGTGCTGCCTCCTCTTGCAGTGCGGGAAAATTAACCCTTTCGCGGGACTGCGGGAAGAATCTGTCTGTGCGGGAAAGTCCCACAGAATCCGTGCGTGTTGGGAGGTATGCGCAGGGCCGCCATCAGGAATTTTGGGGCCCCTTACTAGGGTTGCCACCTGTCCAGGAATCACCCGGACAGTTCAGGTTTGGGATCTTGTGTCCGGGTTTCAGTCTGCCTGAAACCCAGACACATTATTTTGACTGGGCTATGGCTCCCCAAGTAACTGAGGTAGTCACACAAAAATCTGTTGCCATTCGGGAGATGCGGGCCGCTGTCTGGGGGCAGGTTTGGCATCACTGAGGGGGAGCCATGATGTCAGCAAGAGCAGTTTGGCCACACCCACTGTTTGCCGCAGCGTGCTGCATTACCACTCTCCTTGAGGCACCCAAAGGTGCCCCAGGTCTTTTATAATCATATTGTGTATATTACGAAAAAAATGTGCCCTGTGCCGCTAAAGTGTTCGGGTTTGGCTTGAAGAAAAGGTGGCAACTCTACCCCTTACACAGCTTAGACCCCATTCACACCTAGGCGTTTTTACGCCTGTAGCGCTACGCCGCTGCCGCCAGAGGGCTGAAATCAGATGTCCCTCTATGGAGATGGTTCACATCTCCACGCCGAACGCCGGACGCCTGTCGCCTGCCGCGTGAAAAAAGGTCCCGGACCTTTTTTTCAGGCGTCTTCGAGCGTTCGGCTAGGAGATGGGAATCATCTCCATAGAGGGGGTCATCTTGGGGCACATCTAGGCGGACAATACCGGCGTTTTGTCGCCGCAAATCGCGGTACAAAACGCCGCTATTTGTCGCCGCGATTTCGTCCGTCTAGATGTGAATGCAGCCTTAAGGCATGGGCCCCCTGGAGCAGAGAACCGGGGGGGGGGGGGTGCTGCCGCCTGAAATTCAGAAGCGGGGGGGCCTTTACAAAAAAAAGAAGAGATAAAGAAAAATATATACACAGTACAGACCAAAAGTTTGGACACATCTTCTCATTCAAAGAGTTTTCTTTATTTTCATGACTATGAAAATTGTAGATTCACACTGAAGGCATCAAAACTATGAATTAACACATGTGGAATTATACATAACAAAAAAGTGACAACTGAAAATATATTTCATATTCTAGGTTCTTTAAAGTAGCCACCTTTTGCTTTGATTCCTTCTTGGCACACTCTTGGCATTATCTTGATGAGCTTCAAGAGGTAGTCACCTGGCGCAGCACCCCATCACTCTCATGAAAATAAAGAAAACTCTTTGAATGAGAAGGTGTGTCCAAACTTTTGGTCAGTACTGTATATATAAAAAAAAGGGGTAGCCATCTGGGGCCCTGGGTACCTCTGGGCCCTTTAATAAAAATAAAAAATAAACCTCTGGGCCCTTTAATAATAAAAAAATAAAAATAAACATTTATAAAAAATACATAAAAAAAGAGAAGTTGCCATCTGGGGCCCTGGGGCCTCTGGGCCCCTTAATAAAAAATAAAATATAAACAAAGATAAAAAAATAAACATTTATAAAAATAAATAAAAAAGGGGGGGTTGCCACATGGGGCCCTGGGGACCTCTGTAAAAAATATATATATATAAATAAAAAAGGAGGTTGCCATCTGGGGGCCCTGGAGACCTCTGGGCCCTTTAATAATAATAATAATATATATATATATATATATATATATATATATATATATATAATTTTAAAAATATATAAAAAAAACATTTTTTTTTAATAAAAAATATATTAAAAAAGGGGGGTTGCCGTCCGTGGGGCCCGGGGGACCTTCGGACCCCTAAAAAAAAGGGGGGGGGCCTGGACACCTCTGAGCCCTTTACTAATAATAATAAAAAAAAATATATATATATATATATATATATATATATATATATATATAAAAATCATTTTTTTTAAATAAAAAAAGAGGGGTTGCCGCCCGGGGGACCTCCGGACCCCTAAAAAAAAAAATATATATATAAAAAAATAAACATTTATAAAAATAAATAAAAAAGGGGGGGTTGCCACATGGGGCCCTAGGGACCTCTGTAAAAAAAAAAAAAATATATATATATATAAATCAGAAAGAATTGCAATGAATGGACGAGCGTCACCCTGTGTGTTCTACCAGTCAATTGCCATATTGGTTGATTTCAAAACTTGTTTATTGCACTTTATTATTCCTTCACATTTATACATAAAAATGCCAGCAGATATATCACCTTTTATCGGCACACCCTGATCACTATGTGCAGTGCTGATCCCCTCTACTGCCGGCTCCCCCGCCTTGTAGTATTGTTGGCTTCTCAGAGAATGTTTCAGGATGGAGAGCAGGGAAAGGGGTTAGTAGATATGTAATTTATAAACCCCTTCCTTTTTTTATCTCTTTATTGATTATTTTTTTCCTTTCTCATATACAAATATACATTTCACATTTTCATTTATAAAAATCACATTAATACCAACATTCCAGTACATACTTCGCATCTTATTCCCATTTACCTCTTTTTTATCCCTTTCTTCCATTGCTGTAGTTCCTTCCCACTTCCATGCCTCCTTACCCTGAAGCTGTTGTCACATTTTCTATCCAATTTGCCCATATTTTCTTATACTTTTCCCCATTTCCTCTATTATAGTATGTCTCTTTATACAGTGACAAATTATTATTTATCAAGTTTTTCCATTGCGCCACAGAGGGGGCTTCCACTTTTTTCCAATTTAACACTATGACCTTTCTTGCGTAAAAGAGCAGCAAACCCACCTGTATTTTTTTTTTCTCTGGGGGCCATAGTTTCCTCTACAAGTCCTAACAAGCAGGTCCCTGCCTCTAGGTTAAGTTGGACTAACGTCACTTCCTCAATTACTCTCAGGACCTCTCTCCAGAACCACCTTATCTTTGGACAGGTCCAGAATATATGTATAAAGTTCCCTGGAATGCCTGCGCATCTCCAACAATTTTGAGGATTTGATGGAAATATTTTAAACAGTTTATACGGTGTGTAGTAACTCCTATGTGTTGTTTTAAATTTGATTAATTTGTCTCAAAGTGAAATTAAGATCTGAAATGGGAATTTGTATATCTCCCCCCAATTTTCTGATGACAATTTTGGAATATCCCTCAACCAACATTCACATGATTTATCCATATCTGGTGGTTCTGTTTTTACTAAATGGGTGTAAAGAGCTGAAATCAACCCCTTTTCCTTTCTCTTTCTCACCAGTTGTTCTAGGCCTGTTTCTCTTAGCTGAGGGATGCCATCAGGAAATTGTGCTACCAGGGCATGGACCAACTGCATATGTCTAAAAAAATAATTCTCCGGTACATTCCATTTTTCTCTCATTTCTACAAATGTGGATATTTTCCCTCTATTTATAACTTGTGATATTTTTTTTTACTTCAAATCTTGTCCAGGTAGGTTAAATGCACCAATTCGGGATTTCTCCATAATGGAGTATTTGGAGATATATCCATTTTTAGATTGCTCTCTCTTGCTATGCCTGCTTTCCATACCCTTACTGTTGTTATCATTGACAGAGTTAACTCACGCCTACATTTAAACCCACAAAATGGTAGTGCCTGCTGTGCCTCCAAAGACTGGACCACTGCTGCATCCACCATTGTAGCAGGATCATATCTATCTGGATTCAACCATCTCCTTATTGTTACCAGCTGGGTTGCGAAATAATATTTATATAGGTCTGGGAATGCTAATCCCCCTGTTCCACTGGACACAAGTGTTTTTAATTTTATTCTAGCCATTTTATTTTGCCATATAAATGAGGACAAGACACTATGTAGCTGTGTAAAAAAAACTTTTTGGTAACCATTGTGGTGAATTTCTAAACAAGTATAGCAGCCTGGGAAGAATCTTCATTTTTATTAAATTTATACGTCCCAAAAGAGACAGCGGAAGCGTTTCCCATATATTTTTTTTTTTCTTATATTCCTGCAGCACTGGGTCTAGGTTTCGCTTTTTGAATTCCTCAGCCTGACGTGATATTATTATACCCAAATAATTAAACTCTGTTACCCATTTCAGTGGAAGATTTGGGGTTGCTATATCCTGAGCACCTTGATCAATAGCAAACAACAGTGATTTGTCCCAGTTTACTTTAAAGCGGGGGTTCACCCAAAAATCAACTTTCTGCCATTAGATCCAGCATACTGCTGACATCTGCAGTATGCTGGGTTTTTTTTTGTACTTCTCGTTTTATCAGCCTTTGTCATCCAGGTCCGAGCAGGGATTCCTTCCGGGTATCGGCGTATCTAAAGCCAAGCGGAGTTGATTCACGGGCTGCTAAAGCGCGTCACGCCTTCCGAAAATGGTGACACTCGAGTGTTTACGGCGCCTGCGCAGTCAGCTCTACACACCCAAGTGTGACTTCAGGTATTTTCGGAAGGTGTGACGCGCTTTAGCAGCCCGTCAATCAAATACGCTTGGCTTAGGAATGCCTATTCCCCACAGAAATCCCCGCTCGGAGTCGGATAACAACGGCTGATAAACGATAAGTAGAAAAAAAAAAAACAGCATACTGCAGATGTCAGCAGTATGCTGGATCTAATGGCAGAAAGTTGATTTTTGGGTGAACCTCCGCTTTAAGTCCTGCAAAACCTGAGAAGGCACTCAGTAGCTCTAAGGCTCCCTTCAATGATGGGCCTGCGTCTCTTAGAAATAGCAGCATATCGTCGGCATACAGGGCTACCCTCTCCTCCAGCCCCCCTACTCGGAGTCCCTGGATGTCTTGTGAGGTCCTCAGAGCCTCTGCCTCTGGCTCTATTGCCATTGCGAAAAGTGCCAGAGAGAGAGAGGGCAGCCCTGTCTTGTGCCTCTGTGCAACTGAAAAAAGGATGACAGTTTTCCCCCCATTTTAACCGCTGACATAGGTTTTCGATATATTACTTGTACCCATTTAATAAATGTTTTATCTCCCATAGAAAGGGCTATTCGATCGTATCGAAGGCCTTCTATAGATCTAGGGAGGCTACCATTCTTGTTCCTTCACAATTATGATGGGCGTGTATATTTGTAAATAGTCTCTGTAGATTTACATCTGTCGTTCTATGTGGCATGAACCCTGTCTGGTCTGAATCTATAATAGTCTTTAGTAGTGGCTGTAGCCTTAATGTTGGGCTCCATTCACATCTAGGCAGACGAAATCGCGGCGTTTTGTCCCGCGAATTGCGGTGGCAAATAGCAGCGTTTTGTACCGCGATTTGCGGCGACAAAACGCCGCGATTGTCCGCCTAGATGTGCCCCTAGGATGTGCCCCTCTATGTAGATGGTCCCCGAACTCCGAAAGCCGCCTGGAAAAAAGGGTCCGGGACCTTTTTTCAGGCGGCAGGTGACAGGCGTCCGGCGTGGAGATGTGAACCATCTCCATAGAGGGCAATGTGTTTCCAGCCCTCTGGCGGCAGCGGCGTCACACTACAGGCGACAAAACGCCTAGGTGTGAATGGGGACTTGGTATTTTAGTTAGCACTATTGAACATAGATTTCAAAATACTATCGGTCTATATGATGAGCATCTTTTTGGATCCTTTCCTTCTTTGTATATTAATGTTATATGTGCCTGTCGCATTGAGTCTGGTAATATCCCTTTCATTAATCCACTTGTGTATATATCTGCCAGTTTTGGTAGAATTCGACAGGAATTCCATCCGGGCCTGGTGCTTTTTCTCCTGGAAATGTTTTTATGACCTTACATATTTCATCACTCGTTATTGGGTCCAGCAATGCCTCTCTCTCCCTATCCGACAACCATCGGACGGCCACCCGGTCCAAAAGTTCCGTCATGTCCCGTGGGCGGATGTCGGAAGGGAGAGAAGAGGCATATAGCCTGCCATAATATTCCCCTAAAGCCTTCAAGATCTCTTCAGGTTCCTTTACTCTTTCCTTCTGACGTTTCTATTTCTGCTATAGTTGTAGCCTGATGTTCTTGCTGTGCCAATCTCGCCAAAAATCTCCCACTTTTATAACCTTGCTCAAAGATATTTTGTCTCTTTCTTTGTAATTCCATCCTTGTTATTTCCTCCATATGTAATTGTAATTCTCGTTGTGTATACATCATTAAATCTTACTACTCTCTACCTGTATTTGTAACTCCTGTATCTTAGCCTTCTGTTTTTTATTTACTGCTGCAATATTTGAAATATATTGCCCCCGTAGATATGCTTTGAACGCGTCCCAGACCATATCCACTGAGGATGATCCTTTATTGCTTTCCCAATATTCGTTTATTATGGTTACCATACTTTCTGTTATCTCTGGATATCCCACCCATTGTGGAGATAGCCTCCACAATGCTGCATTTCTAAGGCCCCGTACACACGAGAGGATCGATCCGCTGAAATTGATCTGCGGGTCGGTTTCAGCGGATAGATCCGCTGGTGTGTACGATCCAGCGGATATATTTCGGGCCGACCGATTTCCAGCGGATAAAAATTTCTTAGCATGCTAAGAAATCTATCCGCTGGAATCGGCTCCAGCGGATCGATCCGGTGGTCTGTACAGACTCACCGGATCGATCCGTTCGAACCCATCCCTCGCATGCGTCGTAATGATTCGACGCATGCGTGGAATTCCTTATATGACAGCGTTGCGCACGTCGCCGCGTCATCATCGCGGCGACGACACGTCATCGCGATGGGAATTCGGCGCGGATTTCGATCCGATGGTATGTACACTCCATCGGATCAAAATCCTCAGAGGATTTATCCGCGGAAACGGTCCGGAGGACCGTATCCGCGGATAAATCCTCTCGTGTGTACCCGGCATAAGAGTGGGAATGCGTATTGACACCAACCCCTTGCTTTTTTAAATGAACACACTAACCCACTGTTTTTATTCATAACCTGAAGTATAGTAGACTGTGTTCCCTATGTTTCCGTTTGTGAATGAACAGGTAGCCACTCACTACAGAGCACTTCTCATTCATTCACTGCCCCGTGCAGCTGAGGCTGCAGAGCAAGGCACATGTGTGTTTGAGCTTTGGGGTGCACGCCCTAATGCAATAGGCATTATATAGGTTTATTGGGACATATACACATCCCCATGGGCTCTCACTCCCAAATAAAAATTGGAGATGACCCCAGATGTGCCCAAGGGATCCCTAACCCCCACTCCTATTTCAAATGTAGATATTTGCACATAGGCACATCGCTTGTCTGAATACATTTTTACTCGCACTTTAATTGTTCATAAATGATTACAATCAACAATTTACATCAATATATAACCATTGATAATGTTACACTTTAATCATCCACATAAAATTCATTCCTCTTTATATTTTGGCATTGACAGTAATGGAGTGAATCAGGGATCAATGCGTGAACCCAACTAATAGAAATGATTTGAAGCTAATGGATACATTTAACCTGATATATTGTTGCTCAGAGTTTATGTATCCATTTAGCCTCCCTTTATAGAAATGATTTGTCCCAGTAATCCTCCTCCCAGGGGTCTGCATGTACTCCTTCCAATGCTAGCATATTCATTCCCACTTCTCTATAACCACGATTTAACACAGTATATTCAGTATATACCTCAAATTCACCATTTTGAACTGTTGATTTTTTAAGAGGGTTCAGCGCTAATTGTAATTCATTTTACTAATCTGTTGATGTAGTGGTTGCATTCGTTTTATTTTTTATTTTTTTTAACTTAATTTTTCTCTTAGACCCCTTTCACACTGGGGCGCTTTGCAGGCACTATAATGCTAAAAAGAGCGCATGCAAAGCGCCCTAAAAGAGCCGCTGACACTGGAGCGATGCGCTAGCAGGACGGTGAAGGAGCGATGTGTGTATACCACTGCTCCTGCTCACTGAAATCAATGGGCACTGCGGCTATACCTCTGGCAAAGCGCTGCTGCAGCAGCAATGTGTGGGTGGTTTTATTCCTTTTTCGGACACTAACGGGTGTCTTATTCCAAATTGAGGATGGGTCATCCGAAAATGGGAATCGTCTTTTCAAAGCTTTGGAAAAGAATGGTTTTCTTTCTGGTTCCTGCCATTCTTTTTTAATTGCTTCGATCAGAACATCATGGACTGGGAAATTTTTACTTTCCTGGTCGCCTAAACCCTCATACATCTGGTCATGCAATGATAATGTTTTTTTCTCTGTTTGAATACCCAGAGTGGCATAAATAGCTCCCAATAAGTGATCTACATCCTCCAAAGAGAGTTTGTAGCGGGAGGGCTTCCTGGAATCACCTTCCCGAGCCTCCTCCTCTGATTCCTGTGAACCGGACACTGCGCTGTCAGGTTCCTCTTCTAGCTCCTCACTAGGAACTCTTGAAGGGCCTGCACTAGTGGAAGGTCTTACTCCCGGGACTAACGTTGTTGCCTGTACAGGAGGAGCTGACTGAAGCTGCGGGATCTGGAAATTTTCAAAAAATGTTTTGAATGACCCAAAGGTGTTAGAAAGTCCTTTAACTGATGATGCCAAATCACTTTGTTCCGCAGTGTGCTCCTTTACTAACTTATCAATACAGTCGCTACAAATAGCCTTTTTCCATGACTCCCTAAGTGTGACTTTACAGGATGGACATCTTTTCTTTGAACTGTGGGTATTCTTGTCTTTGTCAGTTTTCTGAAAGACACAAGTGAAAATATATACCCCATGATTAGTACCGTAGCCTTCCCCCTGCTACACAGCAGGTGCGCAGTGTCTCCATATGGGCTTACCACACTAGGGGCCCTATGAATCACCCTCTGACACTGAGGGGTTAACCCCCCTCCCTATTACCCTGGGGGGTGTAGAGGGATGGTGGGCTATTTTCTAGGAGAGGGGAAATCCACCTGGCTGGAGCTGGTCTCTGCTGGAGCAACATCTTTCCCTTCTGTCTCCGACATGTCTGTGTCACCAGCGCCGCGTGTGCTGTCTCTACAGCGTCTATGCAGCTCCCTCCAGCCATTGCCTGGCTCCGTTTTTGAATTTCGCGCCCGGAACCGGAAGCTGCGAACCCGGAAGTACATGCCCCCGTGCCGGAATGACGTCACCCTCCATCGGCTCCGAGCGGTCCTAGTACACAACGTGGCTTGCGCTTCTGGAATCCCCATTCCTCCGGCAGCCACACGCGCTGAGTATAGGACGCTGGCTGCACTTCCTCGCACCGCACTCGGCGCATACAATCACAGAGCCCCCCCGACTTACACCTGCGCTCAGGGATGTGAGGGTGGCCATCTGTTTCAGGTTAGTACCTGTCTTTTAAGTCCAGAGAGCCCCTGCTCCCTTTCAGGACCGTCTTGCCTGAGTCTCCCTTGGCTCATCCTGGCTTGTTCCTATGGTGTCTCCCCTCTGGAGGAAACACAAATAACTGAGGACCAGCAGGGGAGGAGGAAATTTATGGGCTGGCGCGGTGTTTCCAACAGAGGGGAGGAGCCAAGGTCTCAGGTGGCTGTCCTGAAAGACGATTAGGGGAAAAAATGTATTAAAAGAAAAGGTAGAAGGGAGGTAGGACTCAACCTATGGTCCCCAGATATTTTTAGATGTTATCATAGTGTTAGTCTGTTTTGAAAACATAACCTGAGAGACTCTGTACTTGACTTCCAGGCCCTGGCTATGACCATTTTGACTTTCCTTGGGATATGGGTAACTGGATTAAATTGGGTATAGGTGCAAGTTTCAGGCCCCCCTAAATAATGACATGAGCCTTATTTTAAGAAAAAAAAACAAAAAAAACACAAGAGATCCTCAAAAGGAGCAAGTACTTACAGAGAAGGATTTGGTACTTTGCATACACAGCCAGCACATGAGCCAAGCTGATGGCTGCAGTGGCCCAAATCTGGTTCCAAGTTTCCAGTGGGACAGTTGCCCCTAGTTGGTTTCCAAAATGACATATACGGAGGGAGATTGGTCTGAATTGGTACCAAAATTAAAGTGTACTCTAATGAAATCAAACTGTTCAAAACTGTAAGCAAAGGCAAGTCCGACAAGCTACCCGTTATGAATTGAAGAAAGTGCTTAACCACTTAAGGACCGCCGCACAACGATATACGTCGACAGAATGGCACGGCTGGGCACATGGACGTACAGATACGTCCCCTTTTAGAGCTCAGCCGGGGGTCGCGAGCACGCCACTCGCAGCCGGTGTCTCACGATCGGGTCACAGGAGCTGAAGAACGGGGAGAGTGTAAACAAACCTTCCCTGTTCTTCTCTGTGGCTTGTCACTGATCGTCTGTTCCCTGTCATAGGGAATGACGATCAGTGACGTCACACGTCCAGCCCCGCCCCCCTACAGTTAGAAAAAACACATTAGTACACACTTAACCCTTTAGCTCCCCCTAGTGGTTAACCCCTCCACTGCCATTGTAATTTTCACAGTAATCGATGCATTTTTATGGCACTTTTCCCTGTGAAAATGACAATAGTCTCAAAAATTTGTCAAAAATTTCCGATGTGTCCGCCATAATGTCGCAAAAAAAAAAAAACGCTGATCACCGCCATTACTAGTAAAAAAAGAAATAAAAATTAATAAAAATGCCATAAAACTATCCCCTATTTTGTAAATGCTATAAATTTTGCGCAAACCAATCAGTAAACGCTTATTGCTATTTTTTTTTTTTTAACAAAAATATGTAGAAGAATTGGCCTAAACTGAGGGGAACATTTTTTTTTAGATATTTTTTGGGGATATTTATTATCGCAAAAAGTAAATATTTAATTTTTCGCAAAATTGTCGCTCTATTTTTGTTTATAGTGCAAAAAATTAAAACCGCAGAGGTGATCAAATACCACCAAAAGAAGGCTCTATTTGTGGGAAAAAAAGGACGCCAACTTTGGTTGGGATCCACGTCGCACGACCGCGCAATTGTCAGTTAAAGCGACGCAGTGCCGAATCGCAAAAAGTGGCAAGGTCCTTAACCTGCATATTGGTCCAGGCCTTAACCAGTTAAAGAACAACTAATCCCAAGAACAAAAATGTAATATATTGCAGCTGACCAGTCTATTCATGTGGTGGCTTCATTTGTTTACATTTTTTGGGCTAAAGAACAATTTTAGCAGATACAGAAAATACCTGTTGATCTTGAAAGAAATTCATATTATCTTTCTTTTGTAAACTATTACAAATCTTATCACTCCACATGTAATGGAGATGAATGAAAGAAGACATGTTGGAAATTCAGCCTGGGCAATATCCATGTCTACCTTCACAGATACAATGGAGGAGTGTAGCCACACAGGGACAGGAAGTGTTTTTCACAAGATTACCAGTGAAAAATAAAAGGGGTAAACCTTGAAATACCAAAGCAGTAACTTCATCTAAAGACTGAACAATGCTACATTTTTGTTTAGATGTTTAGATATACTTTAAAGGCGTTGTAAATTCAGAATTTTTTATTTCATTTTTTTAATCTTAATGCATTCTATGAATTAAGATAAAGAACCTTCTGTGTGCAGCAGCCCCCCTAATACTTACCTGAGCCCCATTTCTGTCTAGAAACGTCCACGAATGTCTCCACCATCTGGGACTCTACCTCCTGATTGGCTAACTGATTTTGATTGGCTGAGACACAGCTGCTGTCAATCAGGAGAGAGAGGGGGCGGAGCCGAACCACATGTCTGAATGGACACATGGAGCTGCAGCTCTGCACAGAGCAGGTGAGTATAACATGTTTAATATTTTTATAGCAAAAAAAAAATGAGACTTTACAATCACTTTAATTTAAAGGGATTGGAATACATCATCTGGTCTGCGTTTGAGTAGCACAGATTCTATGAGGAAGTGCTGTATTAGATATAGATGGGTAATACATTGCTTTGCAGTCTTGCAGCTGAATTATAGGCCCAAGACAGTGAGCTGGCCAGCCGCTACATACATTGCCTTGCAGAGAACTCGGCTGAGCATGCGCCTGCCCTTAACGTCCCCGGTGGCATGACATCAGAGGCCAGCCCGAGAGGCTGGTGGGAAAGGAATGTGGGCGGCGTCAGCAAGGAGGAGGAACCACTGTACAAGAACAAGTAAGCTCTGCCTCTACATGGGGCTGGGGAAGTCGGGAAGATAAGTGCAGCTCAGTGTACTGGCTCTGGTTGAAGTGGATTAACTGTTTGGGAGGGTGGGTGGGAGGCTGTTAGTGCATCCTAGGCCTATTACTACCAGTGCTTATATATGCAGCTCATCATTGCCAGTGTCACCTATCAGTGCCACCTATAATCGGTGCAGATCATCTGTGCCACCTATCAGTGCAGCTCATCTGTGCCACTTGCCAGTGCCACCTGTCTGTGCCAGTATCACCTATTAGTGCCCATCAGTGCAGCCTATCGGTGTTAGTTCTGCCTCATCAGTGCTGCCTTTTCAGTGCCCATAAATGCCGCAAATGAGTGCAGCTCATCAGTGCCAATCCATACTTTGTTCATTGAAAGATTAAAGAGCTTGACTTGTAATTTTGTGAGCTGTTAATGTTATCTGAAAGATGTGTTTCAAATGTTTTGACAGGGGCGCAGTTTCAGTGCTTGCCATAGGTGCCATTTTCTACACTGAGAATCGAACATCGTCAATGGCTCGGTTCTCGCAGCTCCCCGAGCAGAGAGCTGCTGACTGTCAATCAGCATCTCTCCGCTCTGCTCCTCCACTCTCACTGGAGTGCTGAGCTGTGGATGGGAGGGGAGCAGAGCGGCCATCTCAGGCTCTTGGTGGCTCAAAATATCGCAGTTCTGCTATAAGTCGCTGATTGCCACCATTACTGGTAAAAAAAAAAAAAAATATCCTATAGCTTGTAGACGTTATAACTTTTGTGCAAATCAATAAATATATGCTTACTGTGACTTTTTTTTACCAAAAATGTGTAGAATACGTATTGGCCTAAATTTTATGAAGAAATTTAATTTTCTTTATTGAGTATGTTTTTTAGCAGAGAGTAAAAAATATATATATATTTTTTTTTTCAAAATTGTCTGTCTTATTTTGCTTATAACGCAAAAAATCAAAAACGCTGTGGTGATCAATTACCACCAAAAGAAAGCTCTATTTGTGGGGGGGGGGGGGAAAGACATACATTATTTTTTTTTGGCTACAGCGTCACATGACTGCGCAATGGTCAGTTAAAGTAGCGCAGTGCTGTATCGCAAAAAATGGCCTGGGCACGAAGGGGGGTAAACCTTCCGGAGGTCAAGTAGTTAAAAAAATAAAAATAAATTTGTTTGGCATATCCATTACTATAGAAACTTCTTGCTGTGACCTTTAACCCTTCTGAATCCCATCTGTACTTTTCTCCCTGGCCATACAGTACAACGTGTCACTATTGCACACGTTATTAAAGTTTCAACAGTAAAAAAAAGAATCTATTTCCTGTGTCAGGGCACATCCGTTTCCGCTTCCTTCTCTCCCTGCATTCCCCAGCCCCATCCTCAGGCTGACGTGTCGCGGCAGATGACGTTCCATTAGCTGATAGGCCGGACCGTATTCTATATAAAAGGTGGACGAGACGGCCGCAGCTTTCCCCGGCAGTCAGCGGATCGGGACGCGGAGTGAGTGTAAAGGGAGTCGGGGAGGAGGAGGAGGGTGTCAGGGAAAGGTGGGGGGGATGGGAGTGTTGCAGTGGGGGCCTTTGGATGATATTGGTAGTGCGGGCAGCCAACGGAAGTGTGTAGTGGGGAGGGAGGTGGGTGCTGCTGCCTACGTGGAGTAAACACAAGGCTGGACTGCGTGTACATTGGAGCACTTGTCATTGGGGTATGGAGGGCAGTATACGATCTCTTATCTCCTGTATGGCCGCTGTGTGATCGTGTCCTTCTCCTTGGTGATCCCTGTCCTCTGCACTGCGATCATCTCTCCTACATCCTGATCTCCATCATAGCTTCTCCCATCTCTATCACAACTTACAGCCAGCCCTCCTATGTTGTAGGATGATCAGCCTATAATGTACTCAGGCTATCTATTTAACTCCACTCATCTGTCCAACCTTAGCAGACATGACACTTCTACAGCTGTTTATATGTATGGGGTCAGTCCACCCACAACTCATCCTTCAGGTTTGGATGGATGCCGGTGATTGACACCCGCCTGGCCTCCAATTATTTCTGATTATGTGCACCATTACTTGTCTCCTCCCCATCTACTTATTTCTCCTGGAAGCTGCAGTGTGATTATTGCAGGCTGTGCAAAGGCCAGAAAGATAAAGGAAGGTGTTGGTTAATTCTGCTTTCCTACAAAGCCATGACATCTCATCTTGGGACGTCCCGATCCTTTAGGCCCGGTTCACACTAGTGTGATTTCTAATGGGATTGCCATCCCCCAGAATCGCAGGACGATGGAAATTACATTATTTTCAATGATGCCTGTTCACATCAATACAGCGCAGTGCGTTTTTATGTGTGCAACTTTTTTGTCCCCTAAGACTTCAATGGAAAAGCACCTAAAATGCACGTGTATGCATTTTAGTGCATTTGTGGCAGTATTTGTCTCCTGATCCTATAAAATAATGAAGTATGAATAAAATAGTCAAACGCACTACAAAATCACACTGAAATAAGATCAAGTTGAAGCTGCACTAGCATAATGTCTTCTGTGAAAGAAGTTTTGCTGCAATTTTTCTTCTTCCTAGAAGTCGGTGATCTGTCAGCCATCCAGCCTGACCCATATGGTTGTAATCCTGGCCTTTAAAGTGTCTAGTGAATAAATTACATACGTACACACATATATTTCATTCACACACACTCTGTCATAAAGCTGAAGTGTGCAACGTGTCTATCAAAAACCATTCACAATCAATGGTTTGCAAAACCATATGGTTATGTAGCCCATTGATTGTGCATTGTTTGGATTTGGACTTCAGTTTTATGCTACTTGTTTACAATTTAAAGGGATAGTGCAGCACCATTTGCCTTTCTATATTTTTAAATGTGCGGTTTTTCTCTGCCTGATTCACACACCTCCAATTCAGGTCTTGTGTTGCACGAAGCAGAGATTTAGATTTATACGTTCTCCATATATATATATATATATATAATATATTCGCGCGCGCACACACGTTCACTAGAATGCAAAATCCATTAAAGAGCTGTGACAGTATTGCACGTTACTTTGTGCCTAAATTCATAGGCGTAGGTTTGTTTGGTAGCCTAGTAAAGCTATGGCGTTTGGTTTTATGACTGTGCCTTGGTCCTCCAGTATGTAGTCATTAGATGAGATGAAAGCCTCATCTGCTCATTGTCTTTTATAACCATGTATAAGGACTGTCAGGTTGCATACAGCATATGGGCTTTATGGTAGCCGTGAAGCTGTTGGTATCCAATCAGCTGAATGAAAACCGTATGTCAATATTGATGTGATATTTAGTCAATATAATGTTCAGTGTTTCTGTATGGCCTATATTCTCTGGCTCATTGTTGGAGGCTATATATTACTGACAACTGTGAATAGCGAAGTTCAGAATTGTATGTAACTTTATAAAGTAAAGTTTCCAGTTTTTTTTGTTGCTGTTTGTTACCTTAGAGTTTCACTCCATACCTAACTGGAAGCAGAGATTCAACCTGAGCCTGAAGTGGTGACGTTGGCATAGGAAGAGGCCTGGGGTGGGAGGGGTATGCAGAGCTAGAGGGGGAGGTGAAATCCTCCTAATCCAACTCCCAGGGACAAGTCTGTGTTGCAATCTCTGCTAGTGAACCTAGCACCGGACTTCTTAAATATGTGAACTCTGGGACTTTTCCCCTGTGACTTGTAAGCACGTTGCTGAAAATGTACAGTATCTGATTTCTCATGGTTTGCTTTTTGAGTTTACTTCCATCTGTCGGTTTTTAAATGAGTTTGACTTTATAAAGGTATCTCTTACATTAATTTTTTTAAATTTGCCATAATTTTCCTATTGAAGTTTGATTTCATGATCCATTTGCAGGGTTAAAAATTGATTGTCAGAATATAGAATTTAGGAACCAGAAACCGTTCATCCGAAACGGGCACTTCTGACGGGACATTTTACTTTGAATATTCTTAGCCCAGCACCTTCACTGCTCATACTTCTATTTACCACGCTGCACTACTATTGTGTTCAATCACTGGATTCTTGGGGGGGGAGCCCTGTGTAAGTTCCCAAGTTGTGCTTGGTTAAAGCTTACACAGGACTAAGCCCCTCCCCATGTGTCAGTTATTGGGTCTGATGATTGGCTGTTCAAGTGTTGAGCCCTGCATAATAGATGGATAAGGAGAGTTGCAGCTATATAAAACCCTCTTACTTTCACTTTATGGCAAAATGAAATGTGCGTTTCCATTGACCGAATTCAATGGAAACCTGTCATGACACATAGGCTGCCAAAGTGTACTTGGCTGAAAATACGCGCGTAGGCCTGGCTGTCTTGCCTATCTTTTCACCTTTATACTTTTTATCACTGAACTGGGAAAATCTACAGATAAGCGCTTCTGACTTCCTGATCTGTGCACTTGGAGTTTTAGATCAGGGACAACCGCACAGCCAGGCAATCTACAATTTCAGAAGGGTGTCAACAGTCACCCGACACATTTGCTTTATTTAGGTGTGTTGAACTTTTGTTTGTGTTGCCTAGATGTTTGTTTATAAATAATTGCTCTGTTTTTCAAACTTATTATTCTACGTTTATCAATATAAATCACATCCTCCTTATTTTGGGCTTCCTGCTAAAAAGAAACTGCTGAAGAGTCTTCAGATACTGACAGTTCAGAATTGTCAGATTCCTGGTCTCCCAACCAGCACACGCTTCCCCATCCAGAGTCCCTTTCAGTGGTTCAGTTCTCTGGCCCTTACACTACTGTGTTCTGTACTGCAGTTGATTGTCCATATTCTTATCGTACACGTTCCTGGAATAGGCTCTAAAGTTTTGGGTGCTGCAGCAAACACTAGCTGGAGACTGGAATGTGCATAGTACAGTGTAAATCAGGGGTATGCAATTAGCGGACCTCCAGCTGTTGCAAAACTACAAGTCCCATGAGGCATCGCAAGACTCTGACAGCCACAAGAATGACATCCAGAGGCAGACGTTTTTCAACAGCTGGAGGTCCGTTAATTACATATTCTCGGTGTAAATATTTGCTAGCACACCCTGGATCTTTAGCATAAGGCCCCTTTCACAGGGGTGGACTGAGCATGTCCACCTGTGTGGTTTTTCAGGCGGGCTGACCTGATCTGATCACCCATTGCCCTCTATAGAGCAGCAGATGTAAATGGACATGTATGTTTACACCTGCCTTCATATAGGGCACGGGTGTCAAACACAAGGCCCGCGGGCTGAATCCGGCCCTCCAGGCCATTTCATGTGGCCTTCGCACCTCCCCTGCAGCTGCAGGGAGAGCTCCAGCCCTCCTCTGGTCCTACTCCACACCCTTACTTTCTGCCTTCAAGCAATGCATCCAGCTTCTTCCCAGCAGCAGCATAAGGAAAGGGGGGTGCATTGTGATGTAAGGGAGAGTGAGGGACTCTACTTCTGATGGTGGGGTGGCTCTTGACATCTAATGTAAAGGGGAGGGGATGCGCTGGACATCTAATCTTACAGATACAACCGGCCATTTTGAGGGCAATCATAATGCTGATGCGGCCTACGATGAAATTGAGTTTGACACCCCTGATATAGGGAGTAGACCTGGACCTGTCACCTGCCTGCTCAGCTGGTGAAGCCCACACGTGTGAAAGGGGCTCAAGTCTGAACATTTTTATTTTTATTTTTTTTTATTGAAGAAAGATCACATCACAAACAGAAGAGTGCAAAGTTTCAGGGCTGCGCAGGACCCCTTTCTCAAGCATCAGCATGTGATGAAGAGGCCCTGTGCGGCTTAAAATGCTGCACTCGTCTGTGACCTTTCGTCAAAAGAAACTTTCAAACTTATTATGATGGTCTGTGGTGTGCTGTCAGATATTTACACTGTACTGTAGTTGGGCTGAGTAGGGGACTAAGAATCAAACCTTCCCAGAAGTGTTTCTTTCTGAAGATTCTTCAGTGGATGATAACCCCTTACTCCTGCAGCAATCAGTGGACTGGGCAGAGGTGAGCATTTTACTTATTTGTGGGATGTTCATTTTTCTTTCCTGATATACTTGCTTTTCACTCCTTCTTGAGCCATATTGGAATAGTGTTCTGTTACCTGTCGTCCTATAGAATGACAGAAATCTGTGTATAGGAAGAACTTGTTCGTTGGAATGGATTTTTGGTTTAAGATTATCACCATGAAGGCCTAATTTTTTTTAAACTTTTTAAAATGTTTTAACATTTTATCTCTCTAGTTTATCATCTCTGAAAATCTATTATGTCTTGAGATTATCTTTGTTGCCTTTCTAATACCAGCCTGGATTGAGCTAACAGAGAAGTAGTCTTGTCTCTGCACCCTATTGCCCTGCGCTGGTCCTAATGCCATGCGTGGCGTCGGGTAGCCGCCCCCACGTCCGGCTTTATAAAGACATTTTCATGCAGCAGTACTGCTCTTTCGGCTTGCATTCCATAATTCCAAGCATTCTAGCAACTGAAGGAATCTTTCTGTTGAAGCAAGCGTCTTTAAAAAAAAAAAAAAAAAAGACATTTACTTTTGCTTAATTTAAACAGCAAAATTCTAAATTGAATGAGATCTATTTACATATTGGGCAATAAAAGCAACAATAATTGAATACATTTATTGTGGTTTTGACTGTAAAACGGAGCCAATGTACTTTTGAGTTTAGTTTGTATAATATCTTGTTGCATTATTTTAACTTTTTATACCAGCTGAAGTCTATGTATCTGAAGGTTAACATTGTAAGACTTCAGCGATTGGTTGGAAAAAGTTATCTTTACGAAGAAGGCTTGGGAGTATTTTCGACAATCCTAATGTGATCTCTCTCCTTTTTGCTGGTAGTTTTGGTCATATATGCAGTCGTTTAGCATATGGTGGTAACCTGTTTCAAGTTTCGTAATACCAGACTTGTAAAAGATGAATGCAGATAGGTTTTAATTGGCTGTGTTTGAGTTTCAATTAGCGATACTTTCTCTAAACCGCTTTCTAAGTGGATTTCCAGGCAGCCAGAGGGTTAATCTGGGCTGGAAAGCACTGTGTAGTGTATGCTGAGCTGGCAGGGAGCTCTGTCTCTTTAAATCATCCCCTCCCCCATACCGGTAATACAGGCTGTGCTGAGGTGGCAGTACAGAGGGGCCTGTCCCTGCTGATCACTAACCTCCAGCCTTCCACTGCTCCATGCTCTGAGTGTGAACCTCCTTCTCAGCACATACACACCTGCCAACTCAGTGGCCTGTGACACTGATCCTCGCTGATCCCTCGTGTGTGTGCGCTGTACAGCGTCTCTGCATCTAGCACTTCCTCATCGCTTCTCTCTAAGCAAGTCCGCCTACAAATCAAAGTTCTTACTGCTTTACTTGTAATTGGTGGATTACAGCAAGCCAGGGTGGACACTCCACCATTCCCATAAACGATTTCCCGGTGGTCGTTAAATAAAGACCTCCAGCGGAGCATGACCCAGTGTGTCTTAAAAGTTGTCCCTTATTTCCAACCCAAAAGTCTATTTGAACCACACAATATCTACTAATGTTTTCTGAACTGAGCTCACCAGTCTTAAAAAAGTATCATTTTATTTTTTTCTCTCTAACTGCTTTAAATTGTTTTGTTCCTGTAAAGTACACAATGGGTTTTGTGAAGAGAGGCTGTGAACTGTTGTGGAATCTTTTAGTAATGTTTTATTACAGCTCTGCCTCAGTGCTTGTTCTAAATTGTTCTTAATTGTAAATCTTTATTTGCAAAGTAATTATGGAACATCTGCTGATTTAGCCTAACATATGCAGATGTAACAGCCTTTAATTTAGGTTACTCAAGCAAGGAAACATTGTTTCTTCAAAGCTTGTTGCTAAAATTTGTTATAAAATGTTACACTGGTTTGACAGTGGTGGTGGCTGAGGGCTCATTCCCACCTGTTCAGTTAAGCTGCCTTGATCTGTACAGATGAACCCCAGGACCCACAATAAACAATTGTTTTCTATGTGCCTTGTAGCAGTGCACCGATCCTGGTATCTGTATCGGGGCCAATACTAAGCATTTGCATGAGTACTTGTGCAAATGCTCCGATCATTAAACCTAGTACACACTATCAGTTTTGTGTTTTTGTTTATTACGTTCAACCCAGCGGGCTGAACAAAAAAACTAGAGTTAGGAGGAAATCTGATACTAACAATCTGATGTTAGTACAGCGATCTCCCCGATAAGCTATTGTGTTAGACAGGGGGACAGCCCCCCCCCCCCCCCAGAACACTCCGGCCAGTGCTCTAAGCCATTAGATGTGGGTTGACAGTGGACCTAAAGGCTCCAGTGAAGTCGCCAAATCACTGCTCTGCTGTTAGAATTTTTTTTATGTTTTGTGTCCATTTCAATAAATTTGAATAAAAAGGGTAAACTACAAGATCACGAGGCACTTTTCCCGAACAGCAGTACATGATGAGATTTCAAGCTATGTGGCTAAAAATTTACTGTATTTATTGGTGTATTACACTCACTTTTTTACACTGAAATTAGAAGATAAACTGTGCCTAAGGCCCCGTACACACGACCGAGTTTCTCGGCAGAATTCAGCCAGAAACTCGATGGGAGACGTATTCTGCCGAGAAACCCGGTCGTGTGTACACTTTTCGCCGAGGAAACCGACGAGGATCTGGTCGGGCCAAAAAGAGAACATGTTCTCTATTTCCTCGTTGGTCAATGGGAAAAGTTGGCTCGCCGAGATCCTCGGCGGCTTCACAAGGAACTCGACGAGCAAAACGATGTGTTTTGCCTTTCGAGTTTCTCGGACGTGTGTACGGGGCCTAAGTGTTTTACGCAGGGGGCTGTGGAAAGTTTTTTTTCCTGAATCTTTCCTATTAAAGTTATGGTGTGTGTTATACACCGATAAATACGGTATTTTCCTTTTTAATCACTTTTTTTTTTATTTTATTTTTTTTCAGATGGGGATTGGCAGTGGGAGCGCTTAATATGAACAAACTACAAAGACCTTAATTTTTATTTTTATTAAGTACCTTGCTAATTTTAAAGAGGTTGTAAACCCAGAGAAAAAACAAACCTGCAAGAAAGGCATAATGAGCTCATTATGAAGTTCTTACCTTAGAACGAAGCCCTCCAGCGGCGCCCACATGCCGCTGAGACAGCTGACATCTTCCCTGGTGTATGCTACAGGTTTGCAGGATTCAGTGCTGTGAGTGGTCTGGCTTTGATCACATTTGTCATGGTTTAAGTAGGTGGAAATTCTAGGTCAGGTATCCTCAAACTACGGCCCTCCAGCTGTTGTGAAACTATACATCCCATGAGGCATTGTAAAACTGATATTCAGACATGACTAGGCATGATGGGAATTGTAGTTCCTGTATGGAGGACCGTAGTTTGAAGACCCATGTTCTAGGTTAAAGCGGTAGTAAATCTCTGGGCTTTTTTTTTTGTTGGTACCCTGCATGGTAATGTCATAATGTACGATGCATCATCGCATACTAGCACATATGTTAAACGTGCCTTAAAACAAAGTCCTTCTAGTGCCGAGATATCAGAGCTGCAGGCGCTTCCATCTTCACCAGTCTTCCTTTCAGGTTTGCGGACTCCGGCTATGTGACTGACCAGAGCTGCAATGTGTTCACTCCAGCACGGGGCGCTGCAGTTTACGGCACAGGGCTCTGAAGGAACAGCCGGGCTGCCGTTCTTCAGAACGCATGCACCAGTGGCTGCATGTACAGTAAATATCTCCTAAATAGTGTACATTAACCACTAAAGGACCACCTCCTGCACATATACGTCGGTAGAATGGCCGGGCTGGGCACAAGCACGTACAGGTACGTCCTCTTTAATTGCCCAGCCGTGGGTCGCGGGCCCACGACCCGGTCTGAAGCTCCGAGACCTGCGGAACCGATCGCTGCTGGAGTCTAGCGATCGGTCCCCCGGAGCTGAAGAACTGGGAGAGCTGTGTGTAAACAATCTATCAATCTATCCAATGTAGAGCCGAGAAGTCCTAGCAAAGGATGAGCGCGTTCTCGATGCAGGACTTTCCAGGACTTGGGTAAGTAAAACGGGGGGGCCGGTAAAAATACCATATAGGATGCATTAAGGTGAAAAAACATGAATATTTACAACCCCTTTAAGTATTAGGCCTCATGCACACACGATCAATAGCGTTTTTTCTTAGTGTTTTGCTTTTCCTCTTCTTTTTTTTTTTCAATGGATAAAAAATGTTAAAACGCTGGTGAGCTGTGTTTTTGAGCATTTATCTGCGTTTTTTGAAGTTGGAGCATTTTTACAGCTGAAAAACTCCTCAGAACCCACTAGTGTGTGTGTGTGTGTGTGTGTGTGTGTGTGTGTGTGTGTGTGTGTGTGTGTGTGTGTGTGTGTGTGTTTTTTTTTTTTTTTTTTATATTTTCGTTAAGCCAAAAACCGTTGATAACGGTGTTGCAAGGACACATGGGATAACATAATGGGTAGTTTATTGATTGTAGAAATCAACCCCAGTGAGGGGGTGGGGCCAAGGAGGCAGCTTTTTATGAGGGTACTTGGTGGGTGGGAGGAGCCAGGAGTGCTGGTTGGGCCCGAGAAGGAGGATCAATGGTTTATGTTTAAGGTATCTTCTTTTTTTTTTTTTTTCTATCTTTTTTTTTTAAAGTGTATTTTGTGCGTGTACTCGAGAGAGGAGCCGGACTGCAGAAGTTGGGAGTAGGCAGGCCTCCCCCAGGGGCAATCTGCCACCTTTCTCCATGCCCTGGGTGGCAATGGCGGGTGTGTGAGGGGATCCTCCCACACAGCCCGCCCTACCTGCTCCGCTTTGAAGCCCAACGGGGCAGAGGGACTCCCTATAAGGGAGTGAGAGGATTAGCCCGCTCAACCAGCCCCATTAGTCCTTCGCCTCTCTTTTAGAGACCGCGTGGTCAAAGTGCGTGTGTATTAACCCAATTTCGAGTGCGTGTGTAGGTGTGGTGGTTTTTGTGGGAGGGGGGTGGGCGTACTAAGCGCAGGCTTACCTCGCATAGCACACCCACCAGGAGCCGGGCTGAGACCACCAAACTCAATTCACATGTAGCCGAGACCGGGAACCGAACCCCTAGCTGCAGAGGTGAATGGCTTGTCAGCGCAGTGCCAATCGCGTTGAGCCACCGCAGCTCGTTTAAGGCATCTTCTACCTGGCTTCTAGGTGCTGGACTGTGGCCACTCTCATTGGCCAGCATGGGATGACATCACTCCTGCGCGCACAGACAGAGGTGCAGTCATACATCACTCAGGTGTTGTGCCGGAAGGTGAACTGAGCTGCGCAACATTTTAGTGTACATTCCAGAGAAGAATGAGGAGACAGATTGGTTTATTTTATTGCAGAAGAGACATTGCATGTCTTTTCTGCAATAAAGAGCCTGCCTGCTCAATTAAAAGTGGGGCTGTAGTTTCGCTTTAACACAGGTAAGGGGACTTACAGCTTTTATTCATTTATGTAAAATCTTTATACCAAATGAAAAAACTCTGTTCTAATGTGTTAATCTTGTCCATTCAAATCTGCTAGTGCATCTAAAACGACCCTCTCCCCAGATTAACAATGCTGCTGTCCAAGGGTCCCTGTTGGTCTTCCACCCATAGTGGAGATATCCTTTCTCCTCTGACTGTCCTATGAGGCTGCGTGGCCCCTGACACTGTCTGGACAGTGCTGATTGGCCCTGTGCTGATCAGATGCACCCCCACCCCCCCCAAAAAAAAACTAACAATACACATCAAACTGAGCATGTGGAGGGTGGCCCCAAGGCTCTGTTCTATCAGCATGTGGATTGGGGATGATCAGAGAAGACAGGATCAAACAGACTTTTTACACAATGCAAAGGATAAACTCCTTAGGTTCCACAGTGAGTATAACAAGTATGTTTTGCTGCATTTACAGACTGATTTTACTGCTGATGGGTTTTACTTCCTCTTTAGCCCGATGCTGCAGCCTGCAAATGAAAAGCATAATGGGCTAGTATGCATCACATACTAGCCCATTATGTGTCACTTGCCTGCAATGTTCCCACAGTAGGCAGCGTCCATCTTCTGGCCCCTCTTCCTTCCGGGTCGCTGACTCTGGCGCTGTGATTTGCTGGAGCCGCGTGACATCACTCCCGCGCATGAGCACGGAAGCCATAATTCATGGCACGGGCTGGGGAAGAAACAGCACTTTCGTTTCTTCCCCGCGCATGCACAGTGAAGATTTTCGGCGCACTACAAGTGAAATATCTCCTCCTAAACGGCGCACGTTTAGGAGATATTTCCACTACCTATAGGTAAGCCTTATTCTAGGCTTACCTATAGGTAGAAGTCCAACAAGTGGGTTTACAACCATTTAATGCTTAGTTTGGTGACCACTAACACTCTATCCTTTGGATATTGGGGGGTTTTCTGTAGTCTCATGCTATAAAACCGGTTGTGTAAAAAGTGTGATGTGCATGTGAGGCAAAGGCTTGAGGGACTTGTGTATGAAGATCCTTGTACTGGTCTCTGGGGGATGCCAACCTATCGGGTCTCATGAGAGACTGGAGCACATCTGCACTATTCCCATAGATCTCCTGCATAGAATAAGATGTTTTGGTTTGTTTATGTAGTATTCTTTACATAACCACTACAGTTCTGTAAACCAATGTGCCTCACCTTGATGGACTTTTCGTCAAGATTACACGTGACTATAATGGTCACTGCTGCAGTTTTAGCTGGTAATGCACTGCAAACTTCTGTACTCAGCTGATTTAATTCAGGGAAACACTGCTTCCACAAATGGTGGATCTAACTTCAGCTGATCTGTTAAATGGCCAGTAGAATGTCCAACAGTGGAAGAGTGGAGGTAACTTTTTTTAATCCAAATGTTGTCGTCCTTGTCAGAACGTCTACAAACTATGGGAAAGGTTTGTCTTTTTTTTTTATTTTTTTTTTAAAGGGGTTGTAAAGGTAAATGTTTTTTCACCTTAATGCATCCTATGCATTAAGGTAAAAAAAACATCAGACGGTACCGCCCCCCCCCCCCCGAACCCCCTGTTTTACTTAGCTCACCCCTCGAAAGTCCAACGCGCGTCCCTGTGAACCTCTTGGGTTCCCAGGCTGGCCGTTGATTGGCTAGGCTGGACGGATTGATGGCAGCGCAGCCATTGGCTGGCGCTGCTGTCAATCACATCCGATGACGCGCATCACAGGCGGGCGGGGCCGAGTGATACAGTCGGTGACTATGCCCGCCACTGTATCACAGGAGCGTGCCCGCAAAAGCTTTCCACAATGCGAGCTCGTTTGCATGAAGGTGGAAAGCTCTTGCGAGGAGGGACCCCAGAAGACAGGGTTCGGGGACAACGAGCACAGAAGTGTGATCGGATCCCTCACCAGTCTCCCAAAACCTTTACCTCAATGACAGAGATATAGGGCAAAACGAGATCCTTAGTGTCACTCCTCTGTAAGTAACCACAAGCGTCTTCCCTCTAAGAAATCACTGCTGCAGCGTATCCTCAGTCAATCTCTAATGGTACTCCAAACAGGGGGAGGGAGAGAGAGAGAGAGAGAACAAAAAGGCTCCAATAGTGACGTACAGTAAACTCAGGGGGAAGTTTAATAGAAAAAAACCTGTGCTTACATCAAAACAAATAAATCGTGCAATATAAAAAACGAGCGGCGTCCTCGGCGCCGGCTTACGTCACTCCAGGTGTACGTCCGTCCAATCCCTACGCGTTACGACATGGGGGTCACGTGTCTTCGTCTGGGGACGGACGTACACCCGGAGTGACGTAAGCCGACGCTGCTCGTTTTTTATATTGCACGATTTATTTGTTTTGATGTAAGCACAGGTTTTTTCTATTAAACTTCCCCCTGAGTTTACTGTACGTCACTATTGGAGCCTTTTTGTTCTCTTTCTCTCTCTCTCTCTCTCTCCCTCCCCCTGTTTGGAGTACCATTAGAGATTGACTGAGGATACGCTGCAGCAGTGATTTCTTAGAGGGAAGGTGCTTGTGGTTACTTACAGAGGAGTGACACTAAGGATCTCGTTTTTGCCCTATATCTCTGTCATTGAGGTAAGAGTTTTGGGAGACTAGTGAGGGATCCGATCACACTTCTGTCAGCCATTCGCCTAGTGGAAGCTCAGCCACATTTTATTCTCATCTGGCAGCTTGGCACATCACTATTTGGACATTTGTTCACTTTCTGTTTTTTTCACTTGCTACCGATTTCACACATATTGAGCTTTGCTCTGTTGAACATATTTGTTCTATTTCTATTATTTTTATTATTTATATGTTATTTGTAATGTATTAGTACACATATTAGCGATTCATCACTGCTTATCTTCACTTTATAGTGTGGGTTTGCGCAGAACCCCTAATTCTAATCTGATGATTTGATGCCTTTTGGAGACTTTTCCATCTTTCCTTGGCTTCGTTATGCACATTAATACAAATTTTTACCTGGGGTGCCAAACTTTCGATCCCCACTGTGTGTGTGTGTGTATGTATGTATATGTATATATTATATATTATATATTATATATATATATATATATATTCTATCTTATCTCTCACAAACTCTTGTTCTCAATTCTCTGTGTCTTACCATATTCTCCCCACGGGAATCCTTATATCCTTTACTTCTCAATCAGGGATCAAGTCCTGTGGGAACGGAGTTCCTGCACTTTTTTCACAGCAGGAACTCCGTTCCCTTTGCAGGAATAGAGCAGCCGAGCCAATCCTTCACTAAGCGGCGATGCCCAGCTCGAGTCACTGTCAGGGGCAGGCGAACCTTGGTAATCCTTTGTTACTGTCCCCATCCTGTATATGGATTCATCGGGTAGTGTGTGGGTATTCCGTCACTTCCTCGATGCCGCAATGTCTCCTGGGAGCTTTTGTCATTGTTCCCAGGAGACATTGCGGAGATCTGACGTGAGTTATCGCGGGATTTAGAAAGAACTTGCGGTTTAGTAATTATGCATATGAGCGTATCATTTTTTTTTTTTGGTGGGGGAGTGCATCTTTGGTGGGAGTTCCCACACTTTTTTCCCCAGGACTTGACCCCTGGTCTGTGCATTGTAAATGCTGTTTGGGGTTGACATCTTGGTTTTTGTGGGTGTCTTCATGCTGGCGTGTGCCTGAAATTGTTCATGGTTTTTATTTTTTTATTTTTCCTCCAGAAGCTGGCAGGCTGAAAGAAGCGTTCAGCTCACCGGACGGACTTTCTGGCTTTTGACCCTTTAGCTGGTAAGTTGATTACTGCTTCTGTGTATCTCAAAGAAAATGTTTATCTAAATAAAAAATGTCGTACTTATGTGTAATGATATAGCACAGAGTGGTTCCTTACCACCTCTTTTGGCAGTCCCTGGCCGGTGCTGTCCTCCTCTTTAAGTTTTAAAATTTACAACAACTTCAATTCTTCCAGGCATCCGTAACAACAATAAAAGTCTTGGTTACGAAGAACCATCTTGGAGGGCTCAGTAGGCAAATCCTTACCTTCTGCAGTTTATTCTAATGTTGAGGCCTACTGTAAATATCACAAGCACAGGCTTTAATATATGAACTGGCCACAAAGCGGATTCATAAGGGTGTCATGTTGCTCCATGTCTCTTTATCATAACAAAATTCATCTGTACTGTTGTATGTAACAGAGATGTCTGTTGGTTGTATTTTATAAGAGGTATTCAGAATGATGAAGCATTAAAAGCGCAGTCAATGTGACACCCTTAGGGGCTTGCAACTGAAATCAGGTCTAGTCTAGAATAACATTTGCAACAAGCCTTACATTTCTGTCTGCAGAAAACTCATCGTTGTATTGATGTTTAAACCAAACTGTAGTGTTGTACAATGTAAATGTGGACTGGGGGAGTAAAAACTACAATTGAGTCAAAATGGACCTGTGTTCAGGCATAGCCTTGTTGAGCTGGCTACATATGTAAAGGGAAAGTGGGGACTGAAAGTAATTTCCTAAAGAAAAATGCTGCTCTGGGCAGCCTTCACTGCTTCACACGTTATTGGAGACTTGAGCATTTGGTCACACGTTGAAAGGATGGATCAGCCAAGCGAGGTTTTTGGAGAGGGACATTTCCTTTGAGGGCGGAGATCTGCTTTAAGCAGCAATATATTTTTAAAAAGTCATAACTGACCTCAGTTTACTTTAAGATGCTTGCCTATTATTCAGGCTTTAGCAGGTTCAGAAAGTTGGGTTGGTCTAGGAATGAAGGAGCGTAGCAGATAACCTTGGCTTGGCTTCAGAGAACCATTCATTGTCTACCAAAATATACTCGTATACTAGTACACATGGCATTTACATTTCATGTGGATGCCCAGAAATTAATATATTTTAGGTCATCAATATTGCTGCCAGTATTCCCTTCCTAACTATTTGACCAATGGACTAATTAATATGTTCTGGTTTACAACATTTGCCACATAATTGGTATAGGCCTGACCTGCCGTAATTCTTGAGCTATCTTATTAGTAGGGTATTTGGGGGGGGGGGTGGTTACAAACAAGCAAATGTTATATCTATCTATCGCTGTTTAGTAATTTTCGACACTATAGCAGAGGCTGAAATCTTGATAATTTTAGATCAAATATTTTTTATGCAAGAACACTTTGTTGCGTGTGTCTGCTGGTAAATGGCTTGATGTGCAAAGAGGACCTTTCTCCTAGGGACAATAGTAACAACCACTTTGTAGGCTTTTTAATAAATTTAACGTCCTGTTGAAAAACCTGTTTCATTTTGCAGTGGTTACACGGATTTGCGTGGGACAATGAGCTCGGTGGCGGTTCTTACCCAGGAAAGCTTTGATGAGCATCGCAGTGGGCTGACCCAACCAGCGGTCAGAGGTCAGTGAATTTTTTTTTATTTTTTTATCTTAATACAGTAGCTTTTTGTCTACTTTCATTTGACTACAACTTATTCGACTAGGTACGTGTCTTACAGTGGCGGCCATTGGATCAGAGGAGGAAACTGATCCCCCCACTTACAAGGATGCATTCCCACCCCTCCCAGAAAAGGCAGTTGGCAATGAGACACCTTCTGAACCTGCAGGTGCATGGAGCAAGATCCGGCCTATCAAGTCTTCCGTTATCACTCAGGTTGGGTCAGCAGTATTTTATGTTGATAATGTCGAGGTTGCATGGATGGGCTCAAAAGTATAATTGCCAAGTTAGTGTTTCTGTAGGGATGTTGTGTGTTTTTTTTTTTTTTTGTAGGAAAAGGTTTTAAACCCCTTTTTGGCTTTGGAGTGTCCCATTGGAAAGATTTTCGTCCACTTCCTGTTGTGTTTTTAGGACATGAAGTGAAGGCATATCTACTCTTAGTGAAGGAAAATACCTTCTTAAATGGTTGTCTCCAGGACACCATTTCCCTTCGCATCTAGAACCTCTTGATTGATAAAACTAGAGTCAGTTTATTACCAAAGAGAAGAAAGGGTGCCGCTCAACTTGGTGCATTGGTATGTAGATGAATGTGGCCTCAGCCATGTCTCATTTGATGTGATTTGTCCTGCTTACTGGGCTGGCAATAGAGGTTGCCCACCTTGGTTACCAGCCCCAATGAGTGGGGCAAAACGCATCGGGTGTGGCTGGAGCAGTGGTAGCTGAGGCAACATTCATCTACACTTGGCAAAATTATAAACGCAACACTTTTGTGTTTGCCCCTATTTATCATGAGCTGAACGCAAAGATCTACGACTTTTTCAATGTACACAAAAGGCCTATTTATCTCAAATATACACTAATCTGCATTAGGGAGCACTTCTTATTTGCCCAAATAATCCACCTCACAGTTGTGGCGTGTCAAGATGCTGATTGGAGCACAGGTGTGCCTTAGGCTGGCCACAATAAAAGTGCACTCTAAAATGTGAAGTTTTACTGTATTTGGGGGGGGGGGGGGGGGGGGCTGAAAACCAGTCGGTATCTGGTGTGACCACCATTTTGCCTTGCGCAGTGAAGCACATCTCCTTCGCATTGTTGGTTGTGACCTGTGGTGCTGGATATTGGCAGGAACACGCCGATCCAGGGCATCCCAAACATGCTCAATGGGTGACATGTCCGATGAGAATGCTGGCCGTGCAAGAACTGGGATGTTTTCAGCTTCCAGGAATTGTGTACAGATCCTTGCAACATGGGGCCCGTGCATTATTATGCTGCAACATGAGGTGATGGTCGTGGCACAACAATGGGCCTCAGGATACCGTTGCTGTATTTCTGTGCATTCAAAATGTCATCGTCAATAAAATGTACCTGTTTTCGTTGTCTATAGCAAACACCTACCCATATGATAACCCCCACCGCCACCATGGGCCGTTTGATCCACAATGTTGGCATCGGCAAACCGCTCACCCACACGTCGCAATCTGCCCCGTACAGTGAAAACCGGGATTCATCCGCAAAGAGAACACCCCTCCAAAGTGGCAGATGCCAACAAATGTAAGCATTTGCCCACTCAAGTAGGCTACGACGACGAACTGCAGTCCGATTGAGACCCTGATGAGGACAAGCATGCAGATGAGCTTCCCTGAAATTCTTTGGTTATGCAAACTGTTGCAGTAGCTGTTTGAGTGGCTGGTCTCAGACGATCTTGGAGGTGAAGATGCTGGATGTGTAGGTCCTGAGCTGATGTGGTTACACTTGGTCTGCAGTTGTGAGGCCGGTTGGATGTACTGCCAAATTCTCTGAAATGCCTTTTGGAGGCGGCTTATGGTAGAGAAATTGAGGCACACCAGTGCAATAATCATGCTGTCTCCACAGCATCTGGATATGCTACACCTGTGAGGTGGATGGATTATCTTGGCAAAGGAAAAAGTGCTCGCTAACACAGATTTAGCCCAGGTTCACACTGGACTGCGGCAGTAAAGCCGTGCGAGTTCAACTGAACTCGCACGATTTCACTCCCGCTGGTCAGTCCTGATTTTGGCCGCAATTGGAGACATCTGTGCAGGTTTCTGCAAAGATGTCAATGTAAATCGTGGCCTGAAATTGCAGAAAGTACTGTAGTACAAAAACGACTTTTTTTAAAACTGTGCAGCGCCGCAGATGCAGTGTCGCACCGATTAGGACATTGCCGGCAAATGCCGCCCATTTGACATGTCAAATCGCAGCAGTGTGAACCAGGGCTTACACAGATTTGTGAACAATATTTGAGAGAAATAGGCCTTTTGCGTCCAGCTCATGATAAATAAGGGCAAACACAAGTGTTGCATTTATAATTTTCCCCAGTGTACATACAAATGCACTGGGTTGGTGAGAGGTGCCTTTTCTTTTTTGCCAGTGTTCTTGTACCTCCTGAATGGTGCACTGACGCCAGCTACCTTCACTGCAACTGTCGGGGAGATCTGTCTCCACTTAGAGTGGCACTGCATGTTTCATTTGGATTACATGGACTTTAGTTGGTATGTTTGACCTTGCAAAGGCACATCCGTAAAAAAAAAAAAAAAAGTCTGCTTCAGAGCTCATTTATCATTTGATTGAGAAAAATTGCCAAATGACTACAATTGGCACACCTCAGGGATGCCGCCCCTATCCCCTCTCATATTTGACCTAGCTATGGAACCTTTAGCAGAACATATTCGTTCTTCAAAGTTGATTTCAGGCTTCCGCTCTGGTGCCACCGAGCATAGGATTAGCCTATTTGTGGATGACGTAATTTTGATGCTTGCAAATCCTCATTCCTCCCTAGCTGCAACCCAGTCATTACTACACAAGTTGAGTGAAATATCCTACTAATAAGGTGAATGCCTCCAAATCTCATATACTTTTTCTTGGTAAAAATAAAATCTCATATACTTGACCTAGGTCTAGTTGGTGTCACTAAAACCTCCTAGCTATGCAATATCTATTTCAGTGGTCTGAATCTGGTATAGAGTACCTGGGAATTACCCTAACCAAATCTCTGAACAATCTATTCAAAGAAAACTACCTCCCTTTCAAAAAAATTCCAACAGTCTCTCTCATGAATTTCAAAACACAAATTCTCATGGGCCTGCAGACTGGCTGCATTCAAGATGAACACCCTCCCCTAACTCTTGTATCTCTTTTCGCTCTCTTCCCATACCTATTTTGAGATCTTATCTTAAATCCCTACAATCTATACTAGCCAAGTTTGTTTGGAGAGGCAAGAGACCACAGGTTACAAGGACTAGGCTCCTCGAACATAATCAGTGGGTGGGTCAGGGTTAGTAGACATTGCCGACTACTACCACGCCACTACCCTAGCTCAGCTTAAAGATTGGTTTCTTCCCGATCCGCAGTCATTGTGGAGCATTATTGAATGTTAACTTCTCCCACACAAAAATCTCAAGCTCCGGCTATGTAGCTTTCCCCTAAATTGATGATACCTTCTGTCCTCTCCTCCCCCATCATGGCAACCACCCGAGTTTGGCAGAAATTTAATTCCACCGTATGGATATCCACCCCTTTAGCACCCATCAAACTTCCCTTTATCCAGCTTGCAACTACTAACTCCCAAACTAAACCCAGCACTGTGGCCTCGCCATTTCCCACATTTTAGATTAATTGCTCCAAAAAGACAAATTAAAAACATTCCAACAATTATTCAGATTTTAAATTGCCCCCTGCAACTCACTATACTTACAGATTTCCCATTGTCTGCAACACAACCCTTACCTCATACCTACCCAAACCATTAGATTCTACACTCCCAACTCCAAGACCACTAAAGGTCTCTCACTGTTCTGCAATTTGCTCAGAGAAAAGCTAGCCTTTTAACACTCGCCCCCATGCCTCCATTGGGAACGAGACTTGGAACACACCTACTCTCACCAATGGAAAACGACCATCAAATCTACCTACAAAGCTACAAAATGCACTTCACTATGGGAACTAACCCAAAGCAGAATACAACGCAGGTCCTTGACCCCGGTCAGAATTGCCACCTTCGCTCCCCATATGTCTCCAATGTGTTGGAGGAACTGTGGAAACAAGGGCTCATTATACCATATACTATGGAGATGCCCACACCTGACCACATTCTGGATAGAGATGCATACCTTGATCTCCCAGGTCACCCAAATCTTCAAATCCCCTTCATCTGACCTCGCACTCGTAAACTTTAAAATTTTCCCTCAATTCCACAAAGTAGTAACCCATATTCTACTTGCTGCCAGACAAAATATCTCTAAACGTTGGAAGACGCCCAATCCTATGTGTAAAAAAACAGGTCCAGGACCACTTTTTGAAACTACTCTATCGGCTGATGGATGCACTGCTATCAAATTGATCCATGCATGGAAACCTTAGTTGTTATGGTATGACTCCTAAATAAGATGGTGTTAATTACCATATTTTCAGGTTACTATGTGATTTCCACCAATGTACAATATTATGAGCCTTCCCTTTTTTTATTGTATCTGTGTCTTCTAAATACCAATAAAATGTATTGAAATTTAAAAAATAGTTTTTATAGTAATCCCAGAGCAGTGCTGACATTTTCCAGAGCTACATTTTTGCCGGTTGGAAATTATTTGTATAAGAGGCTCTGATTATGCACTGCTCATTTGCTTGACAATGGTAACCTGTATTGAAATATACAATTTCTGCATTGTACACAAACTTGCTCTGAATTATGCTTCATGTGTTCCGTTTAGCATAACGTTGACGAATGGAGTTTTTTTGGATTAACAAATTTACAAGCAAGTATTCGTGTCTTCCTCCTGTTCTGCCATGAGACGTGTGTGTGTTTATTCTCTTAGGTGTTCCATGTCCCTCTCGAAGAACGCAGGTACAAGGACATGGCTCAGTTTGGGGAGGGTGAGCAGGCAAAGATTTGTTTGGACATCATGCAGAAGACTGGGGCACAATTAGAGCTTTCTCTGGCTAAAGATCAAGGCTTATCCATCATGGTTTCTGGAAAACTCGATTCTGTTATGAAGGCAAGAAAAGAGATTGTGACCCGGCTGCAGACACAGGTAAGACGTCTGTTGTTCTGTGCACTTTAGAGCAGATGTTGAGCCGTAGCCTTGACACCTTTCTCCCATGGCACTGATCAGCTGGGCGAGAGAGATGTGCATCCTCTAAGGGGAGACTGCATAGGGATGCTATTCATGGACATGATGCAATAAAAATCCCCTTAAGGTTAAATTATATGCATACTGGGGAATGTGTTTTATATAGTGTTCATCAACAGATTATTCTGGCAGTATCTAGTGTCAGTGGAGGATTGTTTCCCATGCTCCATGTATCGAAGGATGGGAGTTGATTTTTCATTTGCTGCTTAAAGCCCTTTATTACACAAACACCTCTGTGTCTTATCCGAGTGCTGTTTCTTTGTGGTTGTAAATTGCTGTGACGTTTTCTGTCTATTGCATTGAAGTTTCTCCAATGCTACAATTTTATTCTGTGAGAGTGACAATTAGTCTTGGAGTGCTGTGTAATTGAATGTTCTGCAGGCTGTATTTACTGGGTACGGCTTTTCTGTAACACTGGGTAGGTCTTAATGTTGCCGTTTGTACCACAGCCTAATGAATCATAGGAGGCAAGATGAGATGTGTCCTTGTGAAACATGTTGCATACCCGGGCAGCTCAAACTACTCTATGGAGTAATTATCATTGTTGCACTCAGAATGTGGTATTTGGATTAGAATGGGTAAAAAATGTTGTGTGAGATCTCCTCCTTACATTTGTTCTGGTGATCCTAAATTATTAAAAAAAAGTGGTACAGGTGTCACCAGGAAGATGCAGAACAAAGATTTGATCTGTTGGATTAGTAATTTTGTGCTGTTTGTCAGCATTAGAGAGTCTCTCTTTTTCTGTCCTGGTGATACCCTAATAATCCACCAGGAAGTCAGAAGGCGACACCAGAAATAAGAACATGACATATGTTCTGACCCTTCCCTAGTATATCTAAAAAGAGTGGGCTTTAGACTGGGAAAAAAAACATACTTGAGCAGATTAAATTTGGGTTTAAAAAGCCTCATAATTCTGAACATAAAGGAGTATATACAATAATATGTTCTTGTTTTAAGAGTGTCACCATATTTACTTTTTCACTGGGCCTGTTTACCTGCAATGAGGTGAACAAAATCCCATATTCAAGTATAATCCTGGATCTTCTAAAAAAAATGTAAATTGCTTTAATTATTGGTGTGAATCGGATAAAGATGCATGCATACATGCTCCCTTTCATGCAAAATGCATTTAACTGCTCCCTTTTGTAATATGAGCAAGTCTGCTGTCTGACATTTTACTGGTGGTAATTCATGCCCATCTGAACCATGTTTTATAATGTCTCTAGGCTTCAGCTTCAGTTGCTATCCCCAAGGAACACCACCGTTTTGTGATCGGTAAGAATGGAGAAAAGTTGCAGGACCTGGAATTGAAAACCGCTACCAAGATTCAAATCCCCCGGCCCGAGGATGTCAGTAACCAAATTAAGATCACTGGCACCAAAGAGGGCATTGAAAAAGCCCGGCATGAGATTCTGCTCATCTCAGCCGAGCAGGTGAGAAACTGGGTTTTAGGAAAAGTATTTTTATCTTGTTGTCTCTTTTTTTAGTTTTTAATGTAATACATTTTCTGGATTTTCTTACCCACCAGGATAAACGAGCAGTGGAACGTTTTGACGTCGAAAAAGCCTACCACCCTTTCATTGCTGGACCTTACAACAAGACAGTTAATGAGCTCATGCATGAAACTGGAACAAGAATTAATATCCCGCCACCAAGCGTCAACAAGACTGAGATCGTGTGCACTGGAGAGAAGGATCAGTTGGCCCAGGCAGTAGCAAAAATCCGGCAAATTTATGAAGAGAAGGTGAGAATGTCGGATGCCCCTATGAATTCCTGCTTCAGTTATAGATGGTGGTTTAGGCCACTGATTTAAAGTGTTTGTTAAGGTTATTTTTTATTTTTTTAATAACAGACTGGTTATTTACTTCCTCTGTGCAAGGGTTTTGAACAGAGCAGCCCTGATCCTCCTTCTGGGGTGCCCCTCCGGCATGCCTGGCCCCCACAGAAAGACTGTGACTGTGTCACAGGATTCGATTGACAGCAGTGGGAGCCAACCAATGGCTCTTGCTGTTATTAATCTGTCCAATGAGGAGAGACAGCGGCTGGAGCCTCTGGGCTTGTGCACATCGCTGGATCGGATTGGGTTCGGCTAAGAGAAAGTGGTGTCTGGGGGGCAGCTGCAGCACAGAAGGTTGTGTTGTTTTTTTTTTTTTTTTTTTTTTTTTTACCTTGATGCATAGAACCTTGAGACTTTACAACCACTTTAAGAGAAACTAGCTTTAATTATTATATTCACAATGTAACCCCCGAAAAACTTTTTCTTTCTTTGAAAGTTTGTGCCCCCACATTATTATTATTTTTATTATTCATGTGGAAGAATTCAATCATTTTAATCTTCAAGTGGCCCTTCTTGGCACTTGGCGCTCTTTCACACTTAAGTAAAAATGTTAAGCAGCCTAAAAGCGCATTAATGCTTTTATAGCGTTAATGTTGTGTTGTATAGGTATTCATGTTGCGTCAGGCAACACTTCTCAAACGCCCTGTGTGTTGTAAAAAAAAAAAAAGGCTAAAGGGGTAAATTATCATTTTTGAGGCTTTGTATCTGCACTGTAAATGCATAGGCGCGTTTACAGTGCGTTTTTAAGATGTGGTTGTGGTGCGTTGCAATAGAGGTGAATAGAAGAAGTTGCAAAGCGTCAACGTCTACCAAACTCTGCAGGCAGCATTATTTTTGCCTCACAGTAACGCAAATGCTGCAGTGTGAACACCCCTATCTGCTCCTATTGTAACAAATTTGAGTGGGATTCTGGAAATATTACAAACGTGACCCAACCACCCGTTTTCAACGCCTGTGTGAAAGAGCTCTGAGTTGTGTGCACGGAATGCAGCTTAGCACCTGCTAATGTTAACGGATCAAGAGTTAGAATCTACAGAACACTTTAAAGTGGTTCTAAAGGCTCAAGGATTTTTACCTTCATGCATTCTATGTAGGTAAAAAAGTACCTCTCGGCTGCAGCACCCTAATACCTGAGCCTAATCTTTCTCCATCGCTGTGCACAATAGCCTCAGTTCTGCTGGGTCTCTTCTTCATTGGCTGAGACAGCAATGGGAGCTGTTGGTAGCCAATCATAGCTAGTAAGCCAATGAGGGGAGAGGGTGGCGGGGCCAACCTGTGGCTCTGTGCGAATAGACATGGAGAGCAGCAGCTCGGGATAAGCCTGCTCAGGTTCCCCCACTGCAAGCAGCTTGCTTAGAGGGCACTCGGCAGAAGGGAGAAGCCATGTGTGCCATCGGGGGACCCGAGAATAGGAGGATTGGGGCTTCTCTGTGAAAAATCATTACACAGAGCAGTGTAAGCATGGCATGTTTGTTTAAAAAGTAAAAAGAAATTGCCTTTTTATTATCACTTTTAATATCTTGTTTTCTAGATCTGCTAACTAGCTTTCTAACTATCTTCCCCATAAAGAGAAAAACTTTAAAGGGTAACTAGAAACCCCATAAGTGTGTTCCTTTTTTTATTTTTTTGGTCTGTGTGTATGATCATTTTTGTGAAACTGGAAAGCTATAGGATTGCTTAGATGTTGCTTGCTGAAGTCGGTTAGTACACTAGTTGGATTTAGCTGCTCAATGACCAGGCCATTTTTTGCGATACGGCACTGCGTTGATTTAACTGACAATTGCGCGGTCGTGCGATGATGTAACCAAGCAAAATTTACTTCTCTTTTTTCCCACAAATAGAGATTTCTTTTAGTGGTATTTGATCACCTCTGCGTGTTTTTTTTTTTTTTTTTTTTTTTTTGTGTGTGTGCTAACAAGAGTGACAATTTTGAAAAAAACACTATCTTTTTACTTTTTGCTATAATATCCCAATTTAAAAAAAAATTCCCTCTGTTTTAGGCCGATATGTACTCTTCTACATATTTTTGTTAAAAAAAAATCGCAATAAGCGTATTTTGATTGCTTTGCACAAAAGTTATAGCGTTTACAAAATAAAGGATTATTGGATTTTTTTATTATACCAGTAATAGCGCTGATCAGCGATTTTTATCTGGACTGCGATATTGCGGATAGATCGGACACTTTTGACACATTTTTGGGACCAGTAACAATTATACAGCGATCAGTGCTATAAAAATTCACTGATTACTGTATAAATGTCACTGGCAGGGAAGGGGTTAACACTAGGCGATCAAGGGGTTAATTGTGTTCCATAGGTGTGTTTATAACTGTGGGGGAGGGGACTGACTAGGAGGAGAGAGACATCGGTGTTCATATTGGTATGAAATCACGATCTGTCTCCTCTCCCCTGAGAGAACCGGGATCTGTGTGTTCTCGCTCTGTCGTGAGCGATCGTGGGTGCCCGGTGGTCATCGTGCCCGCCGGGCACTTTCAACAGCTCCAGCGGTGCGCGTGCCCCCCCCCCCCCCCCCAGTGATCAAAAGCCAAACTGATCAGTTGTATCAGTTCGCCCAGGGGTGCAAATATGCTGCAATTCAACTCCCGGCATTTTGTCGGGAAGGGGTTAAATTTACAGTTGGGTCTCTCGCACACGGTTTTACAGCTGCTTCTAGGGGCGTCAGCGTTTTTTTGCCTCTAAACGCTTCTCCATGTTGGCCTATGTGTCCATGCACACATAGGCTTTAAAGCGGAGCACCACCCTAAAGTGGAACTTCCGCTCATCGGAAACCCCCCCCCTTTCCGGTGTCACATCTGTCTAATGACAGGTATTAGCACCCACTTCGGCCACACAGTCTGCGGGTAGACTACGGGCAGGACGTTAGATCCCCCCCCGACCCCCCGTTGTGTTCTGGGAAACACACGGGTCCCAGAACACAGTGGGGACCAGTGAGTGCGATGCATGCGCCGCAGGGAACTGGGCAGTGAAGCCGCAATGCTTCACTTCCCGGTTCCCTCACCGAGGATGGCGGTGGGGGCAGCAGAGTGACAAGCGATCGCTCGTCCTCTGCTGCCGACGGCACTGGACTCCAGGACAGGTAAGTGTCCTAATATTAGAAGTCGGCAGCTACAGTATTTGTAGCTGCTGGCTCGCTTTAAGCAGCGTTTTAGTGGTGGGAGCTTTTAGAGGCAGGGAAAAAGCCAGTGTGTCTAGGAGCAGCACTTTTTGGGCAGAAAATATGCTTGACACTACTAAAGGGCTGCTAAACGTGCCTAAAAGCTAGTGCTTGAGCATGAGGTAACTTCAATGACCAGACTAAATTATTTATTTTGGCCAATTAAATGAATTGACACTTTTGCAAGTGTCGGCCATATTCTCTGCTAAAATGCTGCTGGCTTTTAGGAGTGTTAAAGTAAAGGCTTTAATCTCTTATAGGTCTTATAATTTACCTCCTAAAGCATGTTCTCCATTTAACACAATTATATAATTATGTTGTGACTTATTTGTTCAGTAAGTCGAAGTAGACTTGAGATCAATGTATGACTTTTCCTTCCTGCAGAAGAAGAAAACCACCAGCATTGCTGTGGAAGTGAGGAAGTCTCAACACAAATATGTCATTGGTCCTAAGGGCAACAGCCTGCAGGAGATCCTGGAGCGCACAGGAGTGTCTGTGGAAATTCCACCTAGTGATAGCAGTTCAGAGACTGTCATCTTGCGGGGAGAACCTGAGAAACTGGGTCAGGCATTAACAGAAGTGTATGCAAAGGTAAATACCAGTTGGATCATTTCTTCTGTAAATAAAAGGAAACTATGCACTAAGACCTCAGACATGTTTGTGGTCTCTTTCCAGGCTAACAGCTTTACAGTGGCCACTGTCTCTGCTCCATCCTGGTTGCATCGGTTCATTATTGGCAAAAAAGGACAGAACCTGGCAAAGATCACACAGCAGATACCAAAGGTGAGGTTTTCTGTAAATGTTAGCTTCTCTGGTATGCCAGAATACTTTCTCCTCTGCAGTGAATTGACATTGACTTTATTGCACTTCTAAAGTTCAATGACAAATGTTCTCATTGTGGTCTTTGTAGGTGCACATTGAGTTTACAGAAGGGGAAGATAAGATCTCCCTGGAGGGTCCCACAGAAGATGTTGCAGTTGCCCAACAGCAGATGGAAGTGCTCGTCACTGACCTGGTCAGTTGCAGTTTTGCTACTAAATCTTACTTTTGCAATTAATAGAATGTACTGGTTTTGCATAGCATTTATGGCTTTTTCCATAAAAAACATGATTTATTTCTGTGAACTTCATTATTTTATTTTTTTATTTTTTTTAATCTTTAAGATTGCTCGAATGGATTTTGCAGAGATAACCATTGATCATCGATTTCACAGGCATCTTATTGGGAAGAGCGGAACAAACAGTATGTATATTTAGTTTGTGTTTTAACATGCCAGTTTAGGTGGTGGATACAGTTATCCACTTTTCTCCTATAGCATTGGTGCCACTTTTTCATTACCTAAAGAGTGTGCTGCTAATATCAAGCCCTGCATGCTGCATTTGGGTGCATTGAATTGCGTTCTGCATGCAAAGTTATTCAAATTAAATATGTTTTTAAGAAACTTGAGTCTTTTCCGTGCATTACATGTTAGAATATGCGTTTTGTGGTACATAAGTTCTAAGAAGCAAAGAAGTTTTTGAGGGCTGTGCTATGTGTAAACATAAAAATATAATATTCATTTTAGAATTAGTGGGCTTATTCCACGTTGAAACTGTAAGTTGGCTTATACTGGCCAGTTGTGCAGTTAGCTTTGGCACTCTCAGGCTGACATTACTGGAAACTTGTACTAGGCTGCTGTTGACCACATAAGCACCTCTTGATCTAGGACAGCCTTGTACTGGTCTCCATTAACCTTTTGTAATTTTAAAGCCTCATACACACAATCAAATTTTTCGAAGGGAATTGTGTAATGACAGGCTGTTGGCAGAAAATCTGACCATTTGTATGCTCCATCGGACAATTGTTGGATTTTCCACGGACAAATGTTGGATGGCATGCTTTAAAATTTTCCATGGACGATTGTCTTGACTTTTGTACACATGCTCGGAAAATCCAAAAACAAAGTACAAACACTCATGCTCAGTATCAATGCTCACCGAACACTACATTAGTAGAAGGGTGAAGAGCTGAAAAAACACGTAGTTTTGTTGGCCGACAATTGTGTGCAGTTTGTATGAAAGACAAATTCCTGGCCAACGCCCTTCAGACAAAAGGTCCTATGCGTTGTCTGTGGAAAATCCGATCGTGTGTATGAGGCTTTACTTTTCAGAGCACAGAGTTGTCTTTCTTCTTCTGCCATATGGATTCTTGCTGGCCAATCTAGTGTAATTGTTAGTCTTGGTGACAAGGCACTATGCTTGGAATCAATAAGTAAGGCAATTTACTGTTGAACCTTACGTTTGCCATACGCTAGCAGAATTTTGTTCCAATTGTTTTGTTTTAAAACAGTCGTTTAATTTCTTACGCTTAGTGGGGTCAAACTGATCATTTTTGACTGTAGTTATGAGAATCTTGAAGGCTTGAATGTTTTTTTTTTTTTTTTTTTTTTTTTATATACTTTTAATATACAGTACAGACCAAAAGTTTGGACACACCTTCTCATTCAAATTTTACTTTATTTTCATGACCATGAAAATTGTAGATTCACACTGAAGGCATCAAAACTATGAATGAACACATGTGGAATTATACATAACAAAAAAGTGTGAAACTGAAAATATATTTCATATTCTAGGTTCTTCAAAGTAGCCACCTTTTGCTTTGATTACTGCTTGGCACACTCTTGGCATTCTCTTGATGAGCTTCAAGAGTTAGTCATTTGGCGCAGCACCCCATCACTCTCCTTCTTGGTCAAATAGCCCTTACACAGCCTGGAGGTGTGTTTGGGGTCATTGTCCTGTTGAAAAATAAATGATGGTCCAACTAAATGCAAACCGGATGGAATAGCATGCCGCTGCAAGATGCTGTGGTAGCCATGCTGGTTCAGTATGCCTTCAATTTTGATTAAAACCCCAACAGTGTCACCAGCAAAGCACCATCACACCTCCTCCATGCTTCACGGTGGGAACCAGGCATGTAGAGTCCATCCGTTCACCTTTTCTGCGTCGCACAAAGACACGGGGGTTGGAACCAAAGATCTCAAGTTTGGACTCATCGGACCAAAGCACAGATTTCCACTGGTCTAATGTCCATTCCTTGTGTTCTTTAGCCCAAACAAGTCTCTTCTGCTTGTTGCCTTTCTTTAGCAGTGGTTTCCTAGCAGATATTCTACCATGAAGGCCTGATTCACACAGTCTCCTCTTAACAGTTCTAGAGATGTGTCTGTTGCAAAAAGTGGCTACTTTGAAGAACCTAGAATATGAAATATATTTTCAGTTGTTTCACACTTTTTTGTTATGTATAATTCCACATGTGTTAATTCATAGTTTTGATGCCTTCAGTCAGAATCTACAATTTTCATAGTCATGAAAATAAAGAAAACTCTTTGAATGAGAAGGTGTGTCCAAACTTTTGGTCTGTACTGTATATGTAATTTTCGTTTGGAAAATTACTTTTATTCCAAAGTCGAATGTTAAAGGCAAGAAAAAGTTTTGAGGTACTTTCGACGACCATTTTTCAAGTCCTCAAATGTACGAACAGTCTTTGTGCGAACATTGTATGGCCAGTTTTAGACATTCTTTGACAGATTGGCATGTTGACATAAAACCCTTTCAGAAAGCAGTTTGAGTGTAATGGGGTTTCGTTTTAGTTAACAGGATCAAGGAACAATACAAAGTGTCAGTGCGAATTCCCCAGGACAGTGAAAAGAGCAATGCAATCCGGATTGAAGGTGATCCCCAGGGTGTACAGCAAGCAAAGAAAGAGTTGCTGGAGCTAGCATTACGAATGGTAAGTTGAGAAGAATTTGAAATTATTTATCTTTAGAAGAAAGACCAGTCGCTTAACACACATTTTGCTTCAGGAAAATGAGCGCACCAAGGACTTGATAATTGATCAGAAGTTCCATCGCACAATGATTGGTCAAAAAGGTGAAAGAATTCGGGAGATCAGAGAGAAATTCCCTGATGTAAGTAGCTGCTTGTCTCCCTTTAAAAAAAAAAAAAAAAAAAAAATTATATATATTATATTTTTTAATGTTCCCTTCCTTTTTGTCTCCTGTAGTTTCATTAGTATGTTTTAATTTTCTTCTAGGTGATCATTAATTTCCCAGATCCAGCTCACAAGAGTGACATTGTACAGCTGCGTGGGCCTAAGAATGAGGTGGAGAAGTGCACAAAGTATCTCCAGAAAATGGTGACAGAGATGGTAAGGGCAGATTTGTGACATCCAGTTTAGATTGCATTAAAAGTATGGGCAAAGTTATTTTTTTCCCCCAATGTCACAAGAGTACACTTTTGCTCTCCTATTACCCAGAGCAGGCTAAAAGCCAGCTGTCAAATGACCTCACAGATCAGCTTCAGGCTCTGGAAGGATCATGACCATATTTTTGGAATCCACATGGCACCCTCTTCAGCTAAGCGCTTCATTGAGTACTGAGGGGCAAAGAGGAAAGCAGTGATTGGCAGACCAAGAATTGAGCGATCATGTGAATTCGTTCTTGGGATTACATCTGGTGGTGGACCGCTGCAGCCTGGAGAAGTATGTGTGTTTTTGAAAACCACAAACTTCTCCTTCTTTTTTTTTTTATATAACCTGTAAAAATATAAATATGGGCGTGGTCTTTGCTGACTTGACATTAAATGGAATATAAACTTTCATGTTTTTTCACCTTAATGCATCCTATACATTACGGTGATAAAACATCCAACGATTAGCTGTCAGCCCCCCGGTTTACTTGCCTGAGTCCTCGGAAGTCCCACGTCGAACACGCTTGATCTCGGCCCCGGTCTTTTCAGCTCTTCATTGGATAGATTTATAGCAGTGCAGCCATTGGCTCGCGGTGCTGTCAATTGACACCGGGGGCAGGGTCCAGTCCTGAAGTTGGCGGCTATGGACACGCTTGCAAGGTAACCCCTTTGGGAGAGTGCTTCCCAGGGGGGTTACCAGAAGCGGGGAGAAACCAAGGCACCCCAGAAGACGTGGATCGGGGCCACTTACCAGTGGAGGTAAGTATAACATGTTTGTTAATTAAAAAAAAAAAAAAAAAAAATGTTTGAAGCTTTACAACCCCTTTAAGGCTCTGATGCTGTCCTTATTCTGGTTTCTTCTGGTTTCAATATCTAATGAGTCACTGATTGTAAGTTACCTGTTATTTTGTTTTCCTAAAAAATATATAATTTAATATTTGTATTGAAACTAAAAAAGTACCTTTACCATGACAATTAATGTACACTTCCTGTGGGCATCTAGGATTTGTCTTAATGGGCTAATGAGCATCTTTTGTAGGCAAGAACATGTTCTCTGCACTTGTTTTACCCCCTCCTTCATGACCAGGCCATTTTTTCGTTGCGGCACTGCGTTGCTGACAATTGCGTGGTCGTGCAACATTTTTTTCTCTTGGTGGTGGTTGATCATCACATCGTAAATGTTTTTATTTTTTGTGCAGTAAATTTTTTTTATATATATATATATATATATATATATATATATATATATATATATATATATATATATATATATATATATATATATATATAAAAATGTATTCCATTGTTTGTAGACACCAACGTTCGCGTAAACCAATACGCTTAATAGGATTCGTTGTTCAACAAAAACATGTTCTAGAATACATATTAGCCAAAATTTATGAAGAAATATATATTTTATTAGATGTGTTTTATAGCAGAAAGTACAAAATATATATATAATTTTGTACTTTCTGCTATAAAACACATCTAATAAAAAAAAAAATATTTCTTCATAAATTTTGGCTAATATGTATTCTAGAACATGTTTTGGTTGAACAACGAATCCTATTAAGTGTATTGGTTTACGCAAACGTTGGTGTCTACAAACCATGGAATTTAAAACAGATTTTTTTTTTTTTAATACTAGTAATGGTGGCAGTCAGCGACTTATAGCAGGAATGTGATATTGCAGCGGATAATTGAACTTGAGCTTTTGACACACTGGGAACCAGTGACACTGATGAGTGACACTGACATGATCAGTGCTAAAAAATATGCAGTCAATGTACTAATGACATTGGCTGGGAAGGGGTTAAACATCTAGGGCGATAAAAGGGTTAACTGTGTGCCTAGCCAGTATTTTTTTGTGTACGGTGTGGTTCTTTCACTGGGGGGAAGTAATGGATTCTAGTACCTGGTTTGCAAAAACATAGCCATTCCTTTGCCCACTGTCAGAACTTGGATATGCATTGTTTACCTGCGTATTACCAAATATCAGCGGGTGCCAGAGGACATAGTGTGCCTGGCACCTGCAGATCAACTTCTAGTGTGAATATTCACAGAAGAACGTGCTCCCCCTGCAGACGGAAGTGCAGAATCTTATTTATACGTGATCCTGCGCAGGAGAGCAGCCCTGTAGCAATAAAACCACTATGTAGCTAATGGGAAGTGTTTCAAACTGTAGTGCTGGCACTTGTGAAGTCTAGGGGAAAAGTAGCAATCTGTAGCAGCCATTTAGATTTCATCTTTCCCACTGAAATGTAATTGCAACTTCATGTTTCAGTACTCTTAAAACGATACCAGTGAATTTAGAAATTGTAAAGGATAAGTTCACCTTGTAGAACATGTTACCTCCATTTAGGGTGTAGGCATGTTCTTGTTCTGCTGCTCACCCCCTCACTGCCACCCTCAGTGTGACAGCAGGCGGGGGGGTTCTTGCTCTCCCCCCTTACCTGCTGTCAAATTTTAAAAACCACGTGGCTGTTTGGGGCTCTGCCCACACAGCCGCATCATTCATTCACAGTAATCTGTAAATTAAACTACAAGCCCATCCCCCACCTCCACAGATGGGCTTGTAGTTTGAATTGACTGTGGGTGCACTAATTGGAACACTCATATTTAATTCACACTGCCTACAACTTTGAAAGTGGCAGCCCATATAATATAGAGCTGCAGGCAGTGTGTGTAGGAGATATAAACAAAAATAATTTGCACTCAGGTTAAAAATGTGACCTGAAAAAAGTTCAATAGAAGATATAAAAAATTCAATGCAAACCACATATATAAAAACATGCACACAGTAATCATACACATCTAAAGTGCAAGTGACAAAAACTGTGTGTATGTGTGTATATATAAAATGTACACACACCCTATAATGTGAAACAAAGTGCAAACCGCAGTCAATACAAAGACTAGAGTGTTGACGAACACAATCTTGCAATCCCCTTGCTGGTGCCTGTGAAGGGAAATCCAACTCGGATAGTGTGCAAAGGGCTTACTAGAAGGTTATGACCTTCACATAAAGAGTGGTCAAAGACTTTAGGAAGTAAACTTTTTCCACAGATAAACCACAACTTTAGAGCTTCTCTGGCTTCCTCACTCCAAAAAAATCCAAGCCCAAAACATTCCCCTAGCTCAGCAGGATCAATATTCCATATAGAGATGTAAAACAAGAGACACTTCCTATAGTGTAGAACCACAAAATAAAAGCTTTTATTCGCTAAAACTGCACTTGCAAAAGTGTGACACATTCACAGCTGTGTGTGTAATCAGAATATGCGAAAATGTCAGAATCCAAGATGTCCGAATTGATGGTGACCTGTATCAGTCTTTATACATACATACATACATACATACATACATACATACACACAGACACAAGTTTATATATGGATTTTTTTAACTTGCACTTGTATATAAATATTCATATTTGGGCTATATATGGTTCTTTTGTGGTTTTTTTTTTTTTTTTTTTTAATTTTTTTTAATTTTTTTTTTTCTATTGTAGTTGCTTTTACAATGCATTACATAATTAACATTTTTGATTCATTTGTTACATAGTGCCACGCTTTGATAGTGTGTACAGGAGCCTGGCCTTGCACCTGCGATCTGATGTTCACAGGTGCAATACTTTGCAGGCTCCTGTTTTAAAAATTAATAAATTCACATTTTATTTATTTTTTGCCTTTTTAAAGGATGTGCATTTATTTTTAATGAAATGTGAACCTGGCCTTTAATTTAACTTGTTTTTACGCACAAGCATTTCTACAATTTTTGTGATGAGATCTGCCTGTGTTTTTGCGTTTTGTTCTCTGCTATTATCGGTTACTTATTCCTCAACCAAAGCCATTGTTAAAGGCCAAGTTGAATTCGAAGTCCAGGTAACTATTAAGTATACCTAAACCTGCTCCCACTGTTATTCTAAGCCTTCTCTAACTACCCTGTAAAGGAAAGATGTCTATATATAAGTTATTCTGATGATGCTCTGGTCCCATGATCGGCTTCCAGCATCAGGTTCAGTGTAGAGGAGAGACAGCTGACAACTGATGGTAAGCTTATGGGTGGCGTCATCAAATAGGCTCCGCAGCCTTTGTCGGCGATCTCTTCATTGAAGCTGGCCGCTGGATATATATATATATATATATATATATGTGTGTGTGTGTGTGTGTGTGTGTGTGTGTGTGTGTATATATATATATATATATATATATATATATATATATATATATATATATATATATATATATATATATATATATATACACACACACACACACACACACACACACACACACACACACACACACACACACACACACACACACACACACACACACACACACACACACACACACACACACACTATATATGTATGTATGTGTATATATACCTCTTTCCTTTACAGGACAGTTACAGTAGGCTTAGCATGGGGGGGGAGCAGAGGTGGCACATTTCCATATAGTTGACATTTGATCGCTTTGACAGTATGACCACAACCACAGAAAAAACAAAGCATTGCACTCGTGATTTGTGGATCCAGGCTCCTGCAGAGTCTTCCGCTAGTTTGCTGCCTGTACCTCGGTACAGGCTATCAGGCGAAGAGCTGGAGGAAGTGTCAATGGATTATGAGCCTAGGTTCGTTTTATGTGCGATGTGGAAACCAGCGCGATTACAGAGCAGGTTCCTGCATCGCATCTCTCCCGTAGGCCGTTCACACTGCCCTCTGCAAACCGCTGCGGCTGTCAATACATTGTTAACCTCCCTGGTGGTATGATTAGGTCTGTTTTTAGCGTGGAAATTTGGCATTTTATATTGTAGGCCTGTAATTCTTGGGAATAACTCAAATATGTCCAAACAAGAGTCTAGTAGACATCCCGGGTGTGATAGTTTGAAACACAAAATTTTTATATAAATAACTATGATTCTAATTTACTATTGCTGTTTTCTAGCCGGTCTAAAACTGCTTTTGATGTAAAGAGATGCTTTTTGATTGTCATGGACATTCTCAAGTTTCCTGGCAGAAATAGTATATATAATATATAATATAAAAGTGCACTGGACAAAGCATTAGGGACAAAAGGGATGTGAAATTTGATACAGTACACTGTAATCTTACAGATTTACATTACTGTTTTTTTTTTTTTTTGCATTTGGCGCAGAGCTTCGTCCCCATGCATCGTGAAGCTCACAGGGAACAGATTAATGACACCCTCAAATTGGTTCACAGATCGCAGTGTGCACTGTGAATCGGATCGCATGGGTGAAGAACACACATGCGATCCGACTCTAGTGCAGGGATAAAAGGTCCCTGCACTATTTTCGTGCGAGTTCAGCCATACGACTATGACTGAACTCCCACTGCACAGACATCGCGTGTGATTGGCACCTGTGGTGCGGGTGTGAATCGAATGCGATGTCTGAAATCTCACATATGTGAACCTAGGCTGAGACTACAAGTGCAGTGATTTCCAGTCCAATGAGGGCTACGGATCTGTGTGCCACAGTGGCAGATGGGACTTGTATTTGTTCATAGTTCTCTGTGAAAGAATAACATGGCCTTGGGGGCATTGACTATTCAATTTCAGTCTGTGTACAGTGCCTCCAAGCTTTATTCTCCATTTTAAACAGATTTGTATTGCAACAATTTACAAGTAAATAAAAAAAATACATCTGCTACAACAGTGCAATACTGTTCATTCATTGTTGTGGATACATAAACGATTCTCAAGAGAGATGGTAGTTAACAGTTAAAATCGTTGAAAATACAAAAAAAGCTTGGATTTTGCTTAAGTGTGCGCTCCAAAATGTAGCTATATAGCCATCAGAAAAATGGTGAATATAGAAAGTGAGGGCTGCACAATGTAAAGCTACATGATTTAAAGAAAACCTGGGAAGGCTTGCATCATGTTCCGACTTCTACTGCAGCAGAAATGAAAAAATGTGCAGTTTTTATTAGGAGATAATCCTTGATCTGTGGTGTTCAAAAGTTCATTTTTAACTTGATGAAATTACTTCAGGTCACAGCATTCATATCTGTCCAATTGGTATACTTTGGTGGTGTCATATTGAGTATTATGTATATAGATTGGATAACCTACTTTCCTTGCAGGTGGAGAACAGTTACACCATCTCTGTGCCGATCTTTAAGCAATTTCACAAGAACATTATTGGAAAGGGTGGTGCCAACATCAAAAAGGTATGCGTTTTTTTTTGTTTTTTTATTTTTATTTAAAGCCTAAGTGTTCTTTTAAAAAAGAAAAATACAAATCAGCACACGGGACATGACTTGGTATTAAGTCATATCCGTTAGTGCTGATTGTTTGCTTTCTATTTTGACTACACTTTGGTTTTAAAAACGCTGTTTCACCTTGTTTTTCATTCTTGTGACGATTGCCTTTCCATCCACCATGTTCAGATTCGTGAAGAATGTAACACTAAGATTGACCTCCCGGCTGAAAACAGCAACTCAGAAATGATTGTCATCACCGGGAAGAAAACCAACTGCGAGGCTGCACGTGATAGAATCCTGGCTATCCAGAAGGAACTGGTAATTCATTTTAAAGACTTCCATGTTGTAAAATGGGAGGACTAGGGTTAAGAGTAAGATGTAAAATGGAGGGAAGGGAATAAGAAGTAAAATGGGCAAAAGGAGGTCAAATGCATTATGCTGCCAAAGTACAGAAAATGGGAAATTGTTAAATCTATTAAACACTTAAGGACCTTGCCTGTTTTCCAGACTTGGTGTTTACAAGATTAAAACAGTTTTTTTTGCTAGAAAATTACTTGGAACCCCCAAACATTATATATATCTTTTTTTTTTTTTTTCTAACACCCTATAGAATAAAATGGCAGTCATTGCAATACTTTTTGTCACACCGTATTTGCTCAGCGGTCTTGCAAGCACACTTTTTTTGGAAAAAAACATTTTTGAGTTAAAAAAAAAATAAGACAACAGTAAACTTGGCCCAATTTTTTTTATATTGTGAAAGATAATGTTACGCTGAGTAAAATTATACCCAACATGTCACGCTGTAAAATTGCGCCCGCTCTTGGAATGGCGTGAAACTTTTACCCTTAATCTCCATAGGCGACGTTTAAAAAATTCTATAGGTTGCATCTTTTGAGTTGCAGAGGTGGTCTAGGGCTAGAATTATTGCTCTCGCTCTAACAATCGCGGCGATACCTCACTTGTGCGGTTTGAACACCGTTTCATATGCGGGCACTTCTCATGTATGCGGGACGGGGCGCTTTTTGTGTTTTATTTTAATTTATTTTTATTAATTTTTACACTTAAAAAAAAAAAAAAAAAAATGGGTCACTTTTATTCCCTTGACAGGTCCTCTTGAATATGAGATCTGGGGTCAAAAAGACATCAGATCTCATATTTAGACTAAAATGCAATAAAAAAAAAAAATTGTCATTTGGAAAAATTACAACAGGAAAATATGCCTTTAAGAAGCATGGGGGCGGAAGTGATGTTTTGACGTCCCTTCCGCCCTGCTATGGAGATGGGTGGGGGCCATCTTGCCCTCATTGGTATACCAGCTGTGCAGGAGGAAGGGACCCGATCACCTCTGCCGACGGCTCCGGTAAGCGGCGGAGGGCGTGGGAGAGCGGAAGGAGGGAGGGGGCACTCTCCCGCCATTGCTAACGGTGATCTTGCGGCGAATCCACCGCAGAGGACACCATTATCGTTAACAGGACCGCTCACAGGAAAGATGGATATCTCGGTTTTGGCAGCAGCTGCTGCCGTTACCGAGATATCAATCTTTAAAATGCCGACTATATATATATCTATATATATATATATATATATATATATATATATATATATATATATATATATATATATATATATATATATATGTATATATGTGTGTGTGTGTGTGTATATATATATATAGTTTAAGTAATTTCTGTTCAGTTTTTTCACAAATTACGATAACAAATTGGGGGATCCATATTGGTTCTAGTAATGGAATTTATGGAGGCAGAGGTATCCGAGGAACTGGCTTGGTTGAAGCTTAATAAAGCAATGGGTCCTGATGGTTTTCATTCCAGAGTTGTTGGTTGAAATTGGAGGTCTAGTTGTTGGACTATTAACTGATCTTTTTAATCAATCTCTTCTAACAGAAGTTCCCCATGACAGGCAGACGGCTAATAATGTTCCTATCCAAAAGAAGGGTAGCAAGGTAGAAGATGGCAATTACAGGCCAGTGAGTTTAACGTCTGTTTTAGTCAGGTTAATGGAATCACTCCTAAAAATTATCATTGATCACTTAAACGCACATTTTGCTGAACCCAAAGCTTTATGGAGGACATATGTCAGACTAATCTGAATTTGACTAGATCACTAATGTTTTATACCAGGGTGGCACTGTGGGCATGGTATATCTTGATTTCAGCCAAGCATTTTATACAGTTTAGTGCAATCTGCTATAAAAGTTGTACAAGCTAGGACTTAACCCTTAGGTCAAGTGGATATGCATTTGGCTAAAGGACAGATACCAGAGTGTTTGTTCATTCGGAACAAAAACCAGACACTAGAGGTGTACCACAATGCTCTGTACTACGTCATGTTCTATTTAATCTATATGTAAGTGATCTAGTTAAAGATTTGTTGGGCAAGATTTGTTGTTTTGCTGATGAGACAAAAGGTGTACAATAGGGTTGATATCCCTCGTTGTCTGCAATATGGAACATGATTTGACATTGCTGAAAACTGCAGTTTAATGTTTTAAATTGTAAAATTATGCACCTAGGGAACAAATCCCTTGACATAATAATGTGTGTGTGTGTGTGTGTACAGTGTTTGCAAGCACTACAGAAGAAAGATTGGGGGTACTTATTTCAGATGATTGCAAAATGAGCAAACAGGCAGTAGAAAAAGCAAATGGAATTCTAGGATGCATCACTAAAGAGATCACCAGAAGGAGGATATTTGGTGAGACCTCATTTAGAATACTGTCTAGTTCTGGAGATTTCACTTGCCAAAAAATAATTAATTAGGTTTTATCTTGTCTCCAGATTTGTTTATCTGGAGCGACTTCAGGAACCTAAAATGTGCAGTCTGGAGGAAAGAAGTGAAATGGGAGACCCAATTGAAAACTTTAAATACATCAAGGGGGTTATTAAGGTTCAGGAGGGCAGCATTGTCAATATAAAGCCAAGATCAAGGACACGGGGACATGACTTCAAACTAGCAGAAGGAAAGTTTAAAACGAATCTTAGAAAGTATTTTTACCGAAAGGGTAATTGATGCTTAGAATAGACTTCCAGCAGAGGTAGTGAGTCAGTAAACAGTAAGTGAATTAAAATGTGCTTGGGACAAACACAGATCTAAATTCTGACAAATAAGTAAAAATGGGGCAAACTTTGGTAGATCTCTTGGTCTTTTTTTTTTTTTTTTTCTGTGGTCTGATTCTAGGGTGGGGTGTGAGGGGTGGTGGTGGTGTGAAGGGAGTAAGAAGTGTAAATGGTACTTAGATGGGATCCAGTTCTATAAGCTCTAGCTAGCTTCTCTGTTTTCACAGCTGCCATGTCACTATCAAGTCTTGAATAGTTGATAGGCTTTTAAGCTAGCCACCATATTTTTCTTTATAGGACAGTTATAAACCTCTTTAGCGAACACCCACACTTCTGAAGTAGATTAAAGATTTATTAAAATTTTGCTTTTTGTCCATAACTCTAGGCAAACATCACAGAAATGGAGGTCAGCATTCCATCAAAATTGCACAACTCGCTAATTGGAGCCAAGGGACGCTTCATAAGATCCATCATGGAAGAGTGCGGAGGTGTACATATTCACTTCCCAAGTGAGGGCTCTGGCAGTGATACAGTCACCATCCGAGGACCAGCTCAGGATGTAGAGAGAGCCAAGAAACAGCTGCTGCAGCTGGCAGAGGAGAAGGTAAGATGTGTGGTCTCAGGAAATGAATAAGCACTAGTAATGGGTATCCATTTCTCTAGTTTTTGTGGATAGTTATTGCATGCGTGTGTTAGCATTTGTAATTATTGGTCCACTGAGATTAAAATTTTAAACATCAAGAAAGGACCTGTAAGATACCTACATGTAGGCTGCATACATTATCTATCTGTACAGTAAATCTGTTACTTACACAGACGACTGATCTTTTAATCACGTGTTACCATAATTCACAATTGGTATTATAGCCAGCTGTGTCATATATGCATTTCCCAGCTCATCTCAAAAACTGTTCCACCTACAGAGATTTTTTTTTTCCTTTCATCTATTGCCTACTTTCTGTACCAGTTGATAGCTTGAGATTTTTTCCACTTGGCACTATTGTGAAGGCTTACTTTGGAAAGAATGAACTTTTATGCTGCCGAATGAAATGGTTAATTTCTTATCAGACACGGGGGGGTTATTTACGAAAGGCAAATCGAAAGTGCACTTGGAAGTGCAGTCTCTGTAGCTCTGAGGGGGACATGCAAGGAAAATAAACAGCATTTTTGCTTGCACATGATTGGATTATAAAATCAGCAGAGCTTCCCCTCAGATCTACAGCGACTGCACTTACAAGTGCACTTGCAGTGCAAAGTAGATTTGCCTTTAGTAAATGTCCCCCACTGTATGCTTCTCAATTTTGGGTGGTCCTGCAAAAACAAAGTATTTTGCTTATGCTGTAATAAAGACGTTTATTATTTTCCAGCAAACAAAGAGCTTTACCACAGAATTGCGAGCCAAGCCAGAATACCACAAATTCCTGATTGGGAAAGGTGGTGGAAACATCCGTAAAGTACGGGACCAGACAGGAGCTCGTATCATATTTCCCACTGCTGAGGATAAAGACCAACAGCTCATCACCATTGTGGGCACAGAGGAGGCAGTGAAGGAGGCTCAGAAGGAACTTGAGTTTCTCATCAAAAGCTTGGTAAGACTTGCATTTTAAAAACCTACTCTATGGCCATACCAGGAGCAGAGCCTAGTCTTGTAACCTGTCGGTCACATGACTGGCTCTCTACCAATGAGAGCACATAGAGGTCAGGGGGAGGGGCGACCTAAAAGGCTTCTTATTCCAAACAACCAAGTGTTGATTTTGCACTAGTCGTGATCAAATTGTTGCTGCAGCAGAAAAGATTTCTTTAAATACTAATTTGGTTTCCCTGCCCATGTTTAGATTGGTGACCTGGTCTGTTTACTAAAAATATGGAACAGCATGCAGGTGGAAATAATTGGCCACATCCCGCATGGTAGCAAGAAGCGTGACGGATCCCGCCTGCCCTCCCCGGAGCCTCCTAGTTTTGAGCAGAAGTTAGTTGAGGATGGGGGAAGAGCTAAATGCTCAGGATTCTGTGGAGGGCCTGGCAGATGAGTCTGCTTCTTAACAATCTGGACAAGAAGATATCCAGTTGATGTCTGCCTCTCAGTCGCAGAGGCTTTTGAGCCAGTGTCTTACCGAAATGATTCGTTCTGCCTTTAAGTTGCCTCTTACAGAGGTTACAGAGCCCCCCTGGACCTCTATGGGGGTCCCTAAGGCCTCTTCAGGCCGCATAGGCCTTCCCTTTCCTTGTTGGAACAGACGTATGCTGATTGGGAACATCCAGAGTTTCAGTGGAGCATGCCAGCCGTAGCTGCAGCAGTCTCTTCCTTAAACAAGAACTTAACTTGTCTGGTAGATGAAGCACAGAGCTTGAAGAAATTTGAGTCATTAAGAGCTTCCTTTTCTTTAGCCAGTTCAGCTATTCAGCCAGCTGTTGCAGCAATTGGTATCTGCTAGTCCATAAAGGGAGGATGATCTGGCTGAAAATAAGACAGATATTCCTTGAGTGCTGTTTTTTGCTGTTGATGCCCTTAAAAGATTCAATACAGTAGGTTTCTCGTTTGGCTCTCTTGTCTGTACACATGCGCAAACACTTGTGGCTTAAGAACTGGTCAGCCGTGCTTCCTTTTAAAAACGTTTTTTGGCAGGTTTCCCCTTTAATGGGGAACGTTTGTTTTGGTTATCATTTGGACAAATATAGCCAAAAGATTTCCGGAGGGAAGAGTTTTCTACTTCCTGTGAAGAAAAGCACACCACCTGGGCTTTTTGGCATCAGATATTTGTGGCTCAGATTAGTAAGGCTGCTACCTGGTCTTCAGTGCATACGTTCACAATATTTTATCAAGTTGATGTTCGAGTAGCCGAGGATTTGGTTTTCAGGCGCAGTGTATTTTGCGTATTTTGAATATTAGCCTAACTCTGTGTCCCATAAAGTATGAAAGAAATTTTCGTTATACTTGCCTCTAAAAATCATTTTTTTTTTGTTTTGAGTACATCATGGGACACAGAGGTCCCTCCCCTCTTTTTGAGGTTTCAGTGCTTGCTACAAAAACCAAAGTACTTCTTGTATGGGAGGGGTTCTATAGGGGATCACTTTCTTTCTAAAGACCTTTGGTCTATCAGTGTCCATTCACCTGGAGATGAATTATAACCCAGTAGGTAATGAATTTTAGCCTAACTCTGTGTCTTATGATGTACTCAAAGAAAATGATTTTATAGGCAAGTATGACGAAGAAAATGGATGTATAATATCTTTTTCTCCTAGGATAACATTGTAGAAGATTCCATGTCTGTGGATCCTAAACACCATCGTTACTTTGTGATCCGGAGAGGACAAGTGCTGCGTGATATCGCAGAGGAGTATGGTGGTGTAGCTGTCAGCTTTCCCCGCTCTGGTGTGCAGAGTGATCGTGTTACCCTGAAAGGTGCAAAAGAATGTGTAGAAGCTGCAAAGAAGAGGATCCTAGACATTATTGAGGATTTGGTAAGATTCAGCTGACCAGCTTGTTGCTATTTGTGTAGCATTTCTGGATAACTGTGGCAATAATGTGGTGGTTATTACTATTATCCAGGAGGCTCAAGTGACCATTGAGTGCATGATTCCTCAAAAATTCCATCGCTCTATAATGGGACCTAAAGGCTCTAGAATCCAGCAGATTACTAGAGAGCATGGCGTGCAGATTAAATTTCCTGATCGTGAGGAGAACCCTCAGGGAGGTAACGAAAGCTCACTGCTAGTGCTGTAGTATGAAAAACAATGTATTTAAACATGGGCTTTCTCCAACTCATTCTGCATTTCTTTTCACTAGCACCCAATGCTGAGTCGCCAGCACAAGAGAATGGGGAGGAAGGGCTAGAGGCTAAAGTTGCTCCTGAGCCTGGCTCGCCTAAGAAGTGCGACATCATATTGATATCTGGCCGGAAGGAGAGATGCGATGGAGCCAATGAAGCACTAAAGGTAAGTGAACACTGTTTTTCATCAGTAATTTTTTGAACATTTAACCCGTGCCATGTTAAGTAACACCTTATGTTTTAACTGCTTGTTACTTTTCTAATTTTAGTTTGTCCTTTCTGTAGGCACTTGTACCTGTCAGTATTGAAGTAGAGGTCCCATACGATCTTCATCGTTACATCATTGGACAGAAGGGGTCTGGCATTCGTAAGATGATGGATGAGTTTGAGGTGGGTATATTGGTAAAGCTGAAAGACGTCTAAAGTCTTCTATGAAATATGTGCTTTTTATAATGCTTCATTGTGAAGTATCAGTCTGCAGTTATCTGTATCTTGTGATTTTATTGGCATGGTTTACCTAGAACAATTGGTCTGTGACTAGAAACGTTACTGTTCAAAAACAAGTCTTGTTTGTTCTGCTAATTTTATTGCGAATGCTCTTCAGGTATTTAAGCTTTTGCAGGTTCTGCAGCTGCTTGAATACAGTAGCTGGCAGTGGAAGTTCCTTAATCCACGCTGCCATTATACATGGGGAAATCTATGCGGGTATGGCTAGCCTGGGAGTTGACCCTATTTGTCCTGACAGCTGACGTGATTTAATATTACTTGCTAACTGCTTAATTCAGGGTTGTCTTTTCTGGTCACCTGCTCTGTTCTACTTACACCCCCCCCCCCCATAAACTGAATTTGTACCTGCATGAAGATGTGTAGTCCATTTTGGGCTTGAGCAAACAAGTGTACCTACCTTCACAAGGGGGACATGGAGGATGTCTGGCGCATTCTACTTTGTATTTAAAGTGGAGTTTCCATCCCAAATTTTTTTTCTTCATTATTGTGCTCATTAGACCTAAAAAAGTAAAAAAATAAATTTTTATTTTTTTACTCATCTGGAAATGCCTGTTGCTATGCGGTCCCATGAAATCTGCCTTTGAAATCACCTAGGATTCTGACATCGTCTCCCTCTAATGCTCCTGGGAAATGTGTGTCATTTCCCAGGATGCAGTGCGCTGTCCAATTATGACACCCCATCCAAGACTTCCAGGAAGTAAGTGCTTGTAGGCTTCACAATGCCCACAAGCAAAATGACAATGGTGTAGACATAGTTTTATAAACTATCTTTTTTTGAATATCTATGCGGATCGGCGGCGGATTGTAAAATAGTAAGTGACCGGATTTATATTATAAAAACGCAGGATGAAAGGACATACATTTAAAAAATGCAAATTGTGGTTGGAACTCCGCTTTAAACATACTGCATTTATTTTATTAAAGTGAGTTTACTGTCCTTTTATTGCACATTCAAATTATTGAACCTAATCTTGATTGTTTCTTTTTTTTTTTTTTTTTTTTAAAGCAATATATTAGAATGAAAAGTGCTTCACCCTTATGCAAATTCTCATGTTACAGGTGAACATCCAAGTGCCTGCTCCTGAACTCCAGTCTGACCTTATCATCATCACTGGCCTTTCCAGTAACCTAGATCGAGCTAAAGGTGGACTTCTAGACAGAGTGAAGGAACTTCAGGCTGAGCAGGAGGATCGGGTGAGTCCTATGAAAATGTGACCTGTTCAGTGCTGTCATGTGTGGGCATTTCCCAGTCTTATTGACATCAACCTCTCAAAAGCTAACCATGTCTGTGAGAATCCTAGAAATCAATATTTTGTAAGCAAATCATTTGGAAATATTTCTAATGACTTTCATGCTTTGCTCCTAATGTTAAGTACTGACACAGACTTTCCTGTTGGTCATCATTCTAGACTCTAAAGCATGAGGAGTATCTGCGCTATCAAATCAACTACTACCCAATACAAAATAGAAAGCAGCCAGCACAATCTGTTTTGAGTTACAAATAAAACCATATGTACGCACAAGTCCACACACGGCGTTAAATAAGTGAAACAGTCCTTTAAATAGAAAGGATAGAATCCCAGCACCAGCTTCAGTGTGTAATAGCAGCACTCCACACCACAGTGACAATCAAATCTCCTTACCAGAAGAGGAATAACGGGTATATAACCAAGATCTGATCAACAGCCCCCACGCCAATCACTTTATGAAAAGCTCAGCACTGTAGCAGCTTGTTGGAAAGGCTTGCATTAATCGCCTCTCTGTATAGGAAAGTTGGCTAGGACTTCAGGTAACCAGATTCACTTGTGTATATGCTCTCAATCATGAGGATGATGCCACCATCCCTTTTCAGGTGACTGAAAATAATCGATTCAAAAGATTGATTCTTTCATGAACTGGACATCATTAATTGTGGCCAGAGCAGGGTGGAATGGAGTGGCTCCGACATGCCTCAGTATGAAGAAGGCTTTAATATGTGCTGCATCATTGTTTTATGTCACCCTCATGATTGAGAGCGATTACACAAGTGAACCTAGTCGCCTGAACTCCTAGCCGACTATCCTATCCAGAGAGGTAATTGATGCAAGCCTTTCCAACAAGCTGCTACAGCGCTGAGCTTTTTATAAAGTGATTGGAGTGAGAGCTGTTGATCAGATCTTGGTTATATGCCTGTTTTATTCCCCTTCTGGTAAGGAGATTTGATTGTCACTGTGGTGTGGAGTGCTGCTATCACACACTGAAGCTAGTGCTGGGATTTCATCCTTCCCTTTCAATTTAAAGGACTTTCACTTATTTAGCGCCGCGTGTGGACTTTTTAGTGTTAATGGCCTCAGATTTGGAGCTAAAAGGTGCTTCAGTTGCATTAGGAAAGGAAGCTGTTCAACGCTTACCAATTTTTTTGCAAAAGCTTTACTGTATACACACTGCTTCCATACAATCTGAAACCTGAATGGGCAGTGTGGGAGCAAAGTATGTGTTTAGTAAGAAACTATGGATGGAAATCCAGCATGTCGGTGTGCATCAAAGCATGGAGAGATGTACTGAGCACCGGTCTTAACAAAAAAGTAATTCCACGCTTGAGAGAAAAAAAAACATTCACTGTGGGTGGTTAATGTCAATTTCAGGGATTAAAAACAAAAAACTTTGTGGCAGAGTCCTACATTTTCTGCTTTGATGAAAAAGCCGTTTTCTCTTTCGTTCATAGACGGACACAGCCTTCATTGACCTTAGGGTTATGCTTCTTCCTACCAGGAGATTTAGGCAGAATTCTACAGCACTTAAGGTGTTAAAAACTTTCCTTCATGCCGCTCCTCCCAGGGGGCGTGGCTCCCCCAGGCATAACCCCCACTCTGCTCTAGCAGCTTCAGTTTGTTTCTGCCTAACCGTCAGGAGAGTCAGGTTCTCTCTGGAGTCCTGGACTCTGGAGTTTTTCTTGCAATTTTCTTGCGATTTTTCTTGCGATTTTTCTCGCTTTTTATTATTCCTGCATTTTTGAATCCTGCGATTCTTCTATCAACAGCCGACTGGGTGACAGGCACTCTGCCTATCTCTGTACACCAACTTAAAATGGATTTCCAGGTTTGCTGGACCAAACAAACTATTTTCTACCCGCCCTCTGGGTGTGCTATATAAACTGTGTTTAACCTCAGCAACATACAGTATATAGCCCTGTGTTCTGCAGTGAGATGAGAACGTTGCCTCATACCTGGAACAAAATTGAGTCAGGTTGGGCAATGTTCAGCCATTTATAGATGGCTTTGTATTATCTGGTTAAATACAAAGCTTCCCCTGGCAGAGAGACTGACAGAGGTCACAATCTCAGATTTAGCCAATCGGAGGAAACTTTGTATTCAAGAGAACACAAGACTGTATGTAGCCAAAGCTACATACAGTTTATACAGGGCACACTTGTAGAAAAGCTTGGTTTGGTCAGCTTGTCCCAAAAGAACTAGTTATATGTATAGTAAACTTAGAGATCAGCTTCAAAGTTGATCTCTAAGTTTTACCTCCTAGTTTTGTTGTCAACAAAATGAAGGTAACCATTTTTTATTTGGTGAATTTATAGCTCTGTGTGTTTTTTTTTTTTTTTTTTTTTTAATATAAAATAGCTCTATTAGGAACTGCCCCTGAATCTGTTGCACATGTTGGTAAATCTACTGAAATTGGCAGCAGGGCTTTAAAATCTGGCACGGGCAATTTTAAAGGACCATAGTGTCAGAAACATGTTAATCTCTTGAATTTCCCCAATTTTACTTCTCTCCAGACTATTCATTCCTTAAAATGAGGATGCCTATACATTTCAACTTGGCATCAGCAAGGGGAGTAACCATATATTATGGGCCTCATTTTATTTTTTTTAACATTTTGTTTTGCAGGCTTTGAGAAGCTTTAAACTGGTCGTCACTGTTGACCCCAAATTTCATCCCAAGATTATTGGTCGTAAGGGGGCAGTTATCAGCCAGATCCGCACTGAGCACGATGTCAACATCCAGTTTCCAGACAAGAATGATGAAAGCCAGGTAAAACCTTTGATGCATTGAGGTCTGTTTCTGCAAAACCTCACATCCAATATTTTTATTATAACATGTTTGTATTTTTTTTTTAAATGTATAAAATGTATCTAAAAGCTACACCTGCAACCTAATTTATATTGGGAGGTTATTTGATTGCTTCAGCACTGTCTAATCCCAGATCTGCATTGATATCGAAAAATTGGTAGATTTGCTTTATTTTGTAAGTGGAGCCCTGCCACATCCTGTATTGATGGGCTTATAATTTAGGGTTAAGGCTGCAGAGAACGTTTTGAACTGATGTATTAAGTTCCCTGGAGCAAGCTAAAGTACAAACCTCCCTTTTGCCTGTGAGTGAAAATATAAGTTGTGCAGAAGATGTAGCCAATGTTTCCCTGTATACATGTTTGCTGTTCCGCTCATACATTGCCTGTACTAAATATCCATATTTGTAATCTTTACAGGAACAAATCACAATCACCGGTTATGAGAAAAACACAGAGTCTGCTAAAGAAGCAATCCTGCAAATTGTTGGTGATTTAGAACAGATGGTGTCTGAAGACATTACTTTGGACCAACGTGTTCATGCCCGCATTATTGGGGGCAGAGGGAAAGCCATACGCAAAATTATGGATGAATTTAAGGCAAGTACCCTCAGAGGGTTATTTCTGGATGAGGGGATTGCAAACTATGCATCTTGTTTTTGTGAAACCTTAAACCTGAAGTATTCATTCCCTTTCCATTGTTGATAAATTATGGTGGCAGTTTCTGGAAACATTTTCTAACTATTCAGCTTGTAATCACTCACTGGTGCCTGAAAAATGAACAAAAAGTTTGTCCACGGAGACCCAGGTCTTTCTCTATTGGGTACACTGGCGTAACAACCGGGGGGGCAGCAGGTGCGTCTGCCCCGGGCGCTGAGCTAAGGGGGGCACCGGCGTTACCCGGCTCGTTCCAGTCGCCTATCCATAGCCAGTCAATGTAAGCCCTCACAGCCGTAAACGTCGCCCGATGGCCGTCGGCCCTGCAATGGCTGTGAGAGCGAGCGGGATCGATACGCAGCCTCTTCACTTCTCCCAATCTCTCAGCTCAGATGGCTGCCAATTGGCCGCCGCCAACTAGTCCCCCTGCGCCATTGGCCGGCTCGCCTCCATTGTCCTGACCAGCGGCCGACGCCCATTGGGCAACGTTGGAGTGACGTCAGGCAAGAGCAAACAGCGCGCAAATACAAACTGTCTGCCATCGGCGGCCAATCAGCGTGCGGCCCCCGGAAATGGGGGCGGAGGAAGCAGCTGCAGGCTGAGAGTTGAGCGATCTGCAGACGGAGTGCAGGCAGAGCGGCAGCTATAGAGTCCAGGGCCCCTTCTGTGTGCAATCCAGGGGCCCCTGTGACAGGTCATGGCTTCCAGGCTGTCCCAGTCCCACCTGAAGCTGGAGGCAGAGATAGCACGCTGCAGGGCAGAGTGTCAGTGGGAGAAGATCCTAAGCCTGAGCAAGCAGCTGGCCCCCAGGGGCCCTGAAAGTACCGGTAGGTGACCCCCCTCCCTGCAATCCCTGCACTGAGCACACCCCATCAGTATCAGGCAGCTGAGGGCTGGGCTCAAGGTGAGCTGCACACTCAGGCAGGTGACTCAGCACTGATAACACAGCACTGTGTACTGATCTGGAGGGCAGGAAGTGGCAGGGTGAGGGGCCCCGGGGCCCTGAGATCACAGGACTTCCTGAAAATGATTGGTGGCGGTTGTCTGGGTGCACTGAGGCTTCACATGAATTTCCTGCAGTAATATCTTCTGACACCCGACCCTTCATATGTGTACATGTTATGGGGGAACCCCGGGGGGATATGTAACACACAGAGGAGGCGGGGCCCCAGGAACATGCATACAACGCATCAAAGTCCCGTCCCCGTCACATCAGTTGTCCCACTATCACATCAGAGGTCCCCCTTACATCAGAGCCCTCCACACAACCCAGCTATTCACACCTTGTACCCGCCGCTCTCCGCACTATAGCCGGCCTCTCATGAACGTGCACAATGATCAGCCTAGGCAGGGGGGGGGGGGGGGGGGAAAAATAATTTCTGCCCCGGGCGCCCATAACTCTGGTTACGCCACTGATTGGGTAGTACCATCATGCCTGCTATAGCAGAAGGTGAAGCAAACCTATCGATCAAGACTTGTATGTCAGACACATCTGCATTTCCTGTGACAGCTGTATGTCAGCTGTATGTCAGCAGCCAAGGGAGTAATTGTAGATGAGAGCTTATCTGACTTAAAAAAAAAAAGTAGAACTGTGCCAAACCTCACTTTCAAATGCATTCCTTCACCCAAAGATGCAGGTTATAAGGTTTGACAATGTGTGCATGCTAGCAAAAGGCAACTTTTAAACAACCTCTTCTTTCTCCCAGGTGGATATTCGTTTTCCTCAGACTGGTGCCCCTGACCCCAACTGTGTGACTGTAATGGGGAAACCTGAGGATGTAGATGAAGCCATTGATCACTTGCTGAATTTAGAAGAGGAATATGTAAGTATATCCAGATCAGGGCTGTTCTACTTGGGTTATGGCTGCTGGAACTAATAATTTCAGATGCCATGATCTGCATATTTTTCGGGTTACATTGTTTTGAAACAAATTCGTTTTTTATCTGACACTCCCTTTATCAGATGTCTGATGTGGTGGAGAGTGAAGCGATGCAGTCATACCTAAAGCCCCACTCTCAGGAAGAGTCCAAGCCCCAGCCATCTAAGGGCTTTGTGGTGCGCGATGCCCCCTGGACAGCTACAGGCAACAATGAGAAGGTGAGATTGTACAAAGACCCCTAAAGAAGGTGCCTTCTATAATATGATGGTCATATGTTGCTGTAAAGGTTCATTTTAAGTATGAGAAGTGGGTGCTTTTTTTTTTTTACTATAGTGTGTGGTTTTATTTAACAAGGTAAAACGTTTAATCTGGCTCATGTTCTTTTTGTAGTGCAAGGTTGCAAATCAAAGGTTTCAAATCTAATAACTAATATAGAAATTTTGATTCCTGCTGTAACATACCCAGCTCAAACTCTTGCTGCCTTTACATAATGACCAATGCATTCTGTGTCTAAAATTAGGTAGTTATGAGGAATTGGTACATCTAGCTGTTGACGCCTCTTCCTTTCAATGACTTCTCTAGCAGCAGATGAAAATTGTTCCTGAACAGCCATTTTGTGACGGCTTCTTTTCAAAGTGGTTCTAAAGCCAAAATATTTTTAATAACTTAATGCATTCCCTACATTTAAGGGTTAAAAGTTTAAGGTAGCAGCATGCCCCCTTTTACATACTCATAAGCTGTGCCCATCTGTAGTGGCTCTCTCTGCTCTCACAGGGGTTCGCTGAGGCAGCGGGAGTCATTGACTTCTGCTGCTGTTAGTCCAATCTTGTGATGGGGGCATGGGCTGAGCTGCTATGTCTGGATGCAGGCAATGCGGTTTTGGAGAGCCCGGAGGTGTGCCCCATAACAGGCAGCTTGCTGTGGGGGCACACCAAGAAGAAAATCCAGAAGCGCTAGAAAGGGGGGGACAGGAGAGATGGAACAGGCTGTTATGTTAAATTCAATTGCACAGAGCAGGTAAATAAACTGTTTTATCAGAGGTTTTGTCAATCACTTTAAAGAAAGTAATATTTTTTTCCCCCCTTCTAGGCTCCTGACATGACCAGCTCAGAGGATTTCCCCAGTTTTGGGGCTCCAGTCGCCCCTAAAACATCTCCATGGGGCCCCAAGAGACACGGTGGTGGAAAGGGCATGATGCCTGCTGACATGTCTGCTTCCTGTTAGTTCTCCTGTTGCTGTGTCTGATTCATTCATCCCCTCATCTCCTTCACCCCTTTCCTTTGCCTCCCAGAATCTTGTATAACCAGTCAATGCTGCAGGGGTTTACTTGGCACTTCTGGGTTTCTGGCTCCTCATGAAAAATAATAAATGGGCAACGTAGTGACAGGATAGGCCATTGTGAGAAAATTATACTTGTCCCTACAGCTTTAGCTATTTAAAGTGGTTTGTTTCAAAGTGCAAACTGCCACCACAGCATCTTGCTACTCTTCAGAGTTGCAAATGGTGTTGACTTGATTACCAAGACATCTTCCCTATTTTAATGGTTAAATTCTATGCCTAGTATGAAATGCATCAAACCATTGGAAGAAATAACCATTGGCCCACAGATGTGATCTACTTGGTAGTTATGTGTTTTTTTTAAAAAAAAGTGAAAAACAATGAATGTTTAGCGTGAGGGTAGGATGACTTGGAGAGCTGCATAGATCTCCTGGGTGCCATCCTGATGCCCTCAATACACTTGGGTCTTAATACAACTACTGTCCTGCTGCAGTGCAGAATGTATTGTAAAGTGCCCTGTAACCCTGTCACTGCCAGAGCCATTGTGGGGGTAGGATATGCACAAATGGGGGTTTAAAGGGTGTGAACACCTTTTTCTCCTGCTTCCTCTCATTCGGTTTTAAGTCATTACAGGCAATTGTTTTCCAAGCTGTGGAGAAGCCTAGAACTTTACAGTGGTGGTATCAAAACTGAATTTTACCCCTTTGCTGCTGATGGAAAACATGCCATGAGCGGACTTGGTTAGAGAGCCCACCGCATCTCAATAGTCCTGTCACAGCCCTTCCTCTCGTCCCCTTACCTCTGATGCCGGGGGAAAGGGATCATGTTTTGTCCTGTTTGGGTGGGGGATAACATTAGCTCCAGGTTTTTCCAGACCTCTCCTCAGCCCCCTTAACCCTTGGACATTTCTTCTTACTGTGCCTCAGTATCAACTTCCTGTACACAAAGTTCAGGAAATAAACATCCTATAAAAGCCAAAGTCTTGTTCTTTACTGGAATAACATGTGAAACATACTGTGTGGTTTTTTTTTTTTTTTTGTGTAGTATCTTGTTTACTTTTATGAACGTATGGGTAATTCCTATGTAATTGCTGAATGGCGCTAGAATGCGTCTACAACTATGGTTTGATCTGTATCTGCTTCAGCAGGTTTCTCAGGTGCAGTTTGTAAAAACCTCTTTCAGTAGGCGTTCATAATTAGACATCTAACACCCTGGACATGAAACATTACATGGCAAGCCATTTGTGCAGAGCCAAATGCCAGTTGACCATGATAGCCAGTCACGGGGATGTGCTTCACAAACTTTGCTTAGGAGTAAGATACAGAACTACTGACATCCCTATATGTAGTAAATTCCTGGGAATTGGATTCCAGGAAACGTGAGTTTATTCACCAAGTATCGGGGAGCAATTGGGAGCAAAGGGACCTCTATTGCTATATGGCAAATGCTGCCCTTGCGGCGATGCTTTGTCGTGAATAAACAAACCGTAACCATATTTTTTTTTTTTTTTTGTGTGTTACAGGCTGTACTTTCCAATCTATTTAGGATTTCCTGCATAGTTCAGTGCCTTGAAAAAGTATTCATACCCTTTGGAATTTTCCACATTTTATGTTGCAACTAAAACCGTAAATGTTTTTTTATTGGGATTTTATGTGATGGACCAACATAACGTGGCACATAATTGTGAAGTGGAAGGAAAATGATAAATGGTTATTAAAATTTACAAATCTGAAAAGTGTGGCGTTATTTGTATTCAGCCCCCCTGAGGCAATACTTTGTAGAACCACCTTTTGCTGTAATTACAGCTGCTAGTCTTTTTTTGGGGTAGGTCTCTACCAGTTTTGCACATCTAGAGTGACGATTTTGCCCATTTTTCTTTGCAACATAGCTCAAACTCTGGATGGAGAGTGTCTGTAAACAGCAATTTTCAAGTCTTGCACAGATTGTCCGTTGGATTTAGGTCTGGTCTTTGACTGGACCATTCTAACACATGAATATGATTTGATGTAAACTATTCCATTGTAGCTCTGACTGTAGGTTTAGGGTCGTTGTCCTGCTGAAAGGTGAACCTCCACCCCTTTATCAAGTAATTTCTTCTAAGATTTCCCTGTATTTGGCTCCATCCATCTTTCCATATACTTTGACCAGCTTCCCTTTCCATGCTGAAGAAACCACACTACCTTCTTCCACATGTTTGCTGTGTCCCCCACATGGCTTCTCCCAAACTGCAAACAGGACTTCTCATGGCCTTCTTTCACCAACGGCTTTCTTCTTGCCACTCTTCATAAAGGCCAGATTTGTTGAGTACACGACTAATGGTTGTCCTGTTGACTGATTCTCCCACTTAAACTGTCGAGCTCTTTCAGAATTACCATGGGCCTCTCGGCTGCTTCTCTGATTTTAATGCTCTCCTTGCCCTGTCCTGTCATGATGGATTGAATAGTTATCTGTGAGATGTTCAAAGCATGGGATATTTTATATCCTTTTTACGAATTAGGTGACTTCTGAAGTAATTGGTTCCCCTAGATTTTAGTTATGGGTATCGGAGTTAAGGGGGCTCAATACAAATGCATACTGCACGTTAAATTTTTTTTTTTTTTTTTAAACCATTTATCATTTTCATTCCACTTCACAATTATGCACCACTTTTATGTTGGTCTATCGCATAAAATCCCAATAAAATTCTGTTTTTGGTTGTAACATGACAAAACGTGGAAAATTTCAAGGGGTGTGAATACTTTTTCAAGGCACCGTAGGCATCTTTTAACATATTTTTCTCCATTGTCCACAAAGACACAGAAGTTCAGCAACAGTCAGGCTATACTGCAACAGGAGGTTTTTGACGTTGACATTGGCATAGTTGTAAACCAGCCCTTGTTTAACCTTTCCTCAACCCAGTAATCCTTAGTTTTAATTTTTTGTTTTTTCTGCTAGTATCCTAGGAGATATGATACAAATGTGAATTTTAACGCAAACCACTATATCAGTGATGGCGAACCTTGGCACCCCAGATGTTTTGGAACTACATTTCCCATGATACTCAACTACACTGCAGAGTGCATGAGCATCATGGGAAATGTAGTTCCAAAACATCTGGGATGCCAAGGTTTGCCGTCACTGCACTATATGATAAACCGAATGTCGTAAAACAATGCATGTAAATAATTATATACTGTTGGACTGTGTAGCAATAGCCCAAATCTATAAGGCCTGTATATAACGCATGAATTGCATAAATACGTGATAAGCTCAAAATAGAACTAAAAATATACCAACATGAATCGTAACACATATTGTAGATCAATGCATAAATAAAGTCCATAAAGAAAAAAGTCCATAAAAACAGTGAAAATTAACTGCAAATAAGGTGAAATATGACAAATAATGGCTCACTGAATTTTTGCTCACAAGGAGAGGGTCCCACCACCATTCACTCTCACCTGGAAACGTTGACCTTTTTGATGTTAATGGGTCAATCAGCACCTTTTTATATTTCATTGATGGGTAAAAAAAAAAAAAGCAGATGTCTCTTTAACTACTTGCATGCATTGCCTATAGACAAATGATGGCTGTGGTGGCTTTCTTAGCCTGACTAGACGTCATATGACACTGTCAGGAGGCGCCAATCGTGGGTCCATACAGTTGTGCGATCGTCACTGGCCATATCCACAGGATGGCTGATCAGAGTACCAGCTCGCTGCCGATACCATGTGACCACCGTGAGGAATAACAGCAGGTCATTTGACAGTTGTACACAATAGATGGCTTCCTTTTGATGCCATCCCTGTGTACAATTGTGGTGTTAGCTGTGATTGGTCAATATTCCTAACCAGGCCGATTTTCTCTTTCGTTCATGGACGGACACAGCAGCAATTTTGACAAAGTGGGTATTGGCCTTCAATTAGGAGTGACTAGGCAGAAAAAGTGTTAGAAAGTGTTAATCACATCACACAATGTACAGTATCGCCCAGGGGGCGGTCCCTTTGGGTATAACTCCTCTCCCTGCAGCTCATGGCCTGAGGATTTTTTTTCTTTCTTTTTTTTTTTTTTATCTTTTGTTTCTGTGATCTATCAACTGCAGACTGGATCCTTGTAGTCCCCCCCAGTTTTGGCCATTGAGCATGTACCGACCTTAGCTACGCACTGGGTCGTCCACGACATGCCCGTCTCTCTACGGGTGGCCGGTGAGCTACACGCTCCGGGACATGCATATGGACCGTCTATATGTCCAAGTCGCAGCGTGCCGGGACAACAGTAGGAAAATTTATTCTTACCTGAAATTTTCTTTTCCTGTAGTCCGTAGGCGGCACACAATGGGTTAAGCTTTCCATCTAACCCCTAAAGGAAGAAAACTTAAACAAGCAGTGAGACAAGTTAAATCAATTAATCAAGCACAGCAAGTCCACCTGTCCTGAAGCTATAAACCTCCCCCAAGAACACACACAGACGTATCTTATGCAGCAATAGAGTAATTTTAATGGGAGGGTAAACTTGTGCCGCCTACGGACTACAGGAAAAGAAAATTTCAGGTAAGAATACATTTTCCTATTCCTGGGCGTCCTACGGTGGCACACAATGGGATTTGCAAAGCAGTGCAAGAAAGAAAGGGAGGGACATCAATGGTTTATGGCACCTTGAAACACTCTCGAGCCAAAGGCCGATCCCTCGGACGAAACTACATCGATTCTGTAGTGTTTTATGAACGTGTTCGGTGAAGCCCACGTAGCTGCCTTACAGATCTGGTCCATTGGAACATGATACCTCTCAGCCCAGGACGTAGCTGTAGACCTTGTGCAGTGAGCTCTTAAGAGAAGAGGGGATTCTTTGTCTTCTAGAAAATAACAGTGCTTGATGGTATCCCTTATCCATCTTGCTAGCGATGACTTACTCGCTTTTTTCCCTTTGTTTGGCCCTTGGAACTGTAGGAACAGTGCCTCGGACTGTCTGAACCCCGAGGTTCTCTGTAAGTAGGTAGAGATGGTTCTTTTTACGTCCAAGAGGTGTAGGTCATCCTCAGAATCATCTTCAAACACAGGCAACACAATTTCCTGATTGATATTCGTGGACGTGGAGACTTTGGGAAGGAAACCCAGGATAGTCCTTAGAATAACTGCATCCGATAGAAACCTGAGATAGGGTTCTTTGGATGAGAGGGCCTGAAGCTCACTTATTCTTCTGGCGGATGTGATTGCCACTAGGAAGATACATTTGAAAGTTAGGAACCGTAAGGATGAATGCTCCAGAGGCTCGAAGGGAGGTGGTGTTAGCCTTTTTAGCACTAAAGGTAAGCTCCAAGCTGGTTAAAGGCTTATGGAAGGATGGTCGTAATTCATTAATTGCTCTGAAAAACCTGCTAACGAGAGGTGTTTTTGAAAATATTCCGTTCAGGCAGGAGTTAATGGCGGTCAACTGTGCCCTCAGAGTGTTCGGCTTCAGACCCTTTTGGAAGCCCTCTTGTAAGAACTGCAAGAGAGATGCCACTTGCTCAGGAGAAGATGAATTCCTGGCGCACCAGGCCGAGTAGAGGGTCCACACTCTACTGTAGACTTTTAAGGTAGCAGGCTTCCTAGAGGCTAGAAGGGTAGCAATAACCTCCTGAGATAGGCCTTGAGCCGTCAAGGCTTTGAGTTCAAATTCCATGCCGCCAGCTGGAGTTTCTCGAGGTCTGGGTGGAGCATCTCCGATTGGAGAAGAAGGTCCTTCTGGATGGGTAACTTCGAGACCTGATTCTTTGCCATATTCAAGGCTAGCGCGAACCATGCCCTCCTGGGCCAAAATGGCAGGATTGCTATTGCTCTCACCTCCTCGTCCCGAATTTTCTGCAGCACTTTGAGGATCAGTGGAATCGGGGGAAAGATATAGACGAAAAACTTCCTCCAGCTTATCGACAGAGCGTCTATCGCTAGCGGATTCCCCACTCTGGATAGGGAGCAGAACTGGGGAAGCTTCCTGTTCTGAGAGTTGGCCATCGCATCCAAATCTGGCAGACCCCACCTGGAGGTGATCTTTTTGAAGACCAGAGGGTTCAGCTGCCAGTCTCCCGGGCCGATCGAATTCCTGCTGAGCCAATCCGCTCTCACATTGTCCACTCCTCTGATGTGGATGGCCGTTAGAGAAAGGAGGTTTTCCTCCGCCCAGAGCATGATGCGGGCACACTCCTTCTGCATGGAGGGGCTTCGTGTTCCCCCCTGTTTGTTCAGGTAGAATACTGCAGGTAAGTTGTCTGATTGTACCTGAACCGCCTTGTAAAGAATTCTGGACTTGAAATGGACGAGCGCTTTCCTGATTGCCGTGCGCTCTTTCAAGTTCGAAGACATTGGAAGCTCCCTTTGCGACCAGGCTTTTTGTACCCAATGATCCTCCACATGGGCACCCCAGGCTAAGCCTGAGGCATCCGAGGTGAGGACCGTCTGAGTCGGAGCCTTGAGGGATCTGCCCTGCAGGAAACGTTGTGGGTGTATCCACCAAAGGAGATCCTGCTTCACGGCCAGAGAAATGTTGATAGTCCTCTGCAAAGAGTCTGGGCTCTTGTCCCATTGGGTCAAAATGCAGTCCTGTAGAACTCTGAAATGAGCCCTGCCCAAGGAACAGCTTCCAAGGAAGATGTCATCATTCCCAGTACTCTCATTGCCTTCCTCACTGAGCAGTGATCGATTTGCAAGAGATCTTGTACCGCCTGTTGAAGATTGGTAGCCCTCTGATCTGAAAGGAACAACTGCATCCGAAGGGTGTCTATTGTGAACCCGAGGTAGGGAATGACTGGAGTAGGGTTCAGAGAAGACTTTTTACGTTTACTATGAAACCGTGGGCGTCCAGCATTTGTAGAGTCTTGCGAAGATGTTGTTTCAACATTGCCTCTGAGGGAGCTCGGACTAGCCAGTCGTCTAGATAGGGTGTCACACATATCCCCTGTAGCCGCAGGGCTGCAGTCAGGACCACCACCACTTTCGTAAAAACTCGAGGTGCCGAGGTAATGCCAAATGGCAGGCATGTGAACTGAAAATGGAGAATCTGGAGATTGAAGAGGAGAACGACCCGTAGATATTTCCTGTGTGCCCTGAGAATAGGGACGTGCAGGTATGCGTCCTGAAGGTCGACTGACGCTAGGAAGTCTCTTCTGTTCGCAATGGCAGACCGAATTGATTCCATTCTGCATTTGCGTTTGACAAAAAACTGATTTAGGTAAGACAGGTCTATTACTAGCCTCCTTCCTCCTGAGGCTTAGGGTACTGGAAATATCGGGGAGTAGAGACCTTGGAATCTTTCTTGATCTGGAACCTTTTCTAGAGCGTGCTTTCTTATGAAATCTTCCACCAACTCTAGAACTACTGGGTTGGAGGGCTTGTTGAGCATGAACCTCTGTGGTGGAAAAGACCCCAGCTCTAGAGAGTACCCTCTTGAGACGATGTCCGTTACCCAGGAGTCCGACGTCTTTTACCAGATCTGAGAAAAAAACCTCAGCCTGCCTCCCACTGGAGGAGAGGCACTGATGGCGTCAGGCTTCTTTGGGCTTATTGAAAGGCTGCTTCTTGGCTGTCGCTGAATCTTGCCTTTTTTTTATAGTAGGACCTTCTGCCCCGAAAGGAATAGTTCCTTTTTGGGGAGTATCTGGAACTCCCGTAAACCGGCTTACTCGACCTTTTCCTCTCTAAGAAGTCTGTCTGGGGCCTACTGGTTCAGATATGGTCCTGTGCTGTCTGTCCTGTGAGAAGAAGCCGAGCAATTGGTAGTGTGCACAGGTAATAAGAATTATTGACAAGCACAATATTAACACACTGGAGCATTACTATCAAGATTTATATTGATTTATGGGACATTTATTATGATTTTTTTTTTATTAATTTTAATTGTATTGCATGTATAAATAGCACAGTACCAAGTATAGCATTGAATTATCACTGTAGTAGCGCTGCACTGTGTGTGTATATATATGTGTGTGTCTTTTGCGCTCCTTCGTGGGGCTGGTAGGATACTATCAGTGGTTCAACCCCAAGTTCGCACAAATCACTGCCCCTTTCACTTAGCTACCGAGTGGCCATTCCACCCAAAAGAAATGGGGGGCTGTCACCTTCTATACAGTCCCAGTGGCAAAAACCTTAACAAGTGTAGCACTTCCCCCATAAGAGCTGCTGAGTAATTGTGGGTCCTGCCGCTACCCCCACAGTTCACCTTGACCCAACTTATGGACCCGGGGCCACAGATTTGTCAGGTTTGTAATGACTACTTATTAAACGGTCTTTGAGAGAATGTGCTCTACGGAAGACTATCTCAGGAGTGGCACGTATATGCTTGCGAAGTATATAATAATCACTCAGCATATGCCAGTGTCTTTTAAGAATGGAGCGTAACTGGTCATCATGTGCAGAGAATTTAGTAATTTCTTTGGTCGTGTTGTGACCTGGGGTTCGTGGCTGAGTAAAAAGTAAAGATGATCTACTGCGTGCCTTGGCCTTGATGAAGGCCCTTCTAAGGGTAGAGCGAGTGTAGCCCCTGAGGAGAAGGCGTTCACGTAAGGCACGTGCCTGCAGATAGAAATCCTCATCCAGAGTGCAATTTCTGCGTAGACGCAGGTATTGTGCGTACGGTATACTCTGTACAAGGGAGTGCGGGTGGGCACTCGAGGCGTGCAGTAAAGTTTTTTCCGCAGTGGGTTTGCGGAAGAGGTCAGTGCCAAGAGTTCCATCAGCACCTTTTATGATTCTCAGATCCAAATAGGGGATTTGCGAATCATCAAAAGTGTAAGTGAAGAAAAGATTATCAGGGTTCTGATTCAAATTTTGAATGAATTCCTTGAGTAGCTGGCTGGTTCCTGTCCAGATGATAAAGATGTCATCTATGAAACGGTACCAGCATAGGACACATTGAAGGTAAGCGTCATTGGCAAAGACCCCTCTCTCCCACGCACGGAGAAATAAATTGGCGTAAGACGGCACACATGAAGTGCCCATCGCCACTCCCTGGCTTTGCAAAAAATGTTGGTTTTCAAAAATAAAGTAATTTTAAGTCAAAATGAAAGAGAGTAGCTTGAGGATAAATTCATTACGGGGCCAGAGTGTTCGTTCCTCCTCCATGAGGAAGGATCTGGCCGTCAGGACTCCCTGCTCGTGGGGGATGCTTGAGTATAAAGCCTCTACATCGATGGCCACGAGCAGGGAGTCCGGAGGGACCTGGATACCCTCCAGATGGCGTAGGAGGTCGGACGTATCTCGAATGTATGAAGGTAAGCTCTGGACATGAGATATCAAAAAGTGGTCTACAAATTTGCTTGCGTGATCGGTCAGAGATCCGATCCCTGACACGATCGGTCGGCCAGGGGGTCGGGATAGGTGTTTGTGGGTTTTAGGTAGTGTGTAGAAGGTTGGGGTATGGGGATGTTTTGGTATCAGATAGTTAATTGTATCTTGGTCAATGAACCCATGTCAAAAGGCGTCAGTGCAGATCTCTAGAAATTCATCAACATAGGTTTGGATATGGGTTGAAGGAATAGGTTGATACCAGATGGAATTACGAAGAACCGTGTGACGCATGGTACGGTATTAAGCATGCGTCATAATGATGATGTTTCCACCTTTATCCGATGGCCTGGTACTGGTCCAGAAAGTGATTGGCCCCTTGGGGGTCCTCTGCGACCTGAGGATCGGTCCATCCACTTATAAGCGTAGCTTTCAGAGAAGGACAATTTGTCTTTGACAAATTTGGCTTGTTTTTTAATGATGATCTCTTTGTTCATTACCTCTAGACGTCCTCTAACCTCCTTCCACTTATCACTGAAGGACGTTGCGTCCATAAGATGTTGGTATTGAACATTGAGACGGTCAATCTCACTGTCAAGTGACACCATTTCCATTACATACTGGTTGATGAGGGCTTCGTCAGGAGACAATCTATAAGTTAAAAACACAGGAATTACAATAATATCAACAATATATATACATAAGTTCATCCAAGAGGTGTATAGAATATACACCCTCTGGAGTACATAGTGTAGCGTTTAGTAGAGGGATTAAGGGTCATGTCTCCTACCTAGGGGCACAATGTCCCAACAGCCCAAACAAGTCCAGAACGACCACAGAGTTGGTGACTCAAACGGAGGCCAGAAGGAAGTCTGAGGGACATCTATTGATATAATTAAGTATCAGTAAAAATAATGCATACAGTGATGATTGGATATAAGGGGGAGAGGGGAGGGGGATGGGGGGTGTGAAGAAGGGAAAGGGGTTGAGTAAGAGGTTGAAAAGGGAGGGGAGGGGGAGGGAGTGTGAATCAGGCCTTCATGGTAGAATATCTGCTAGGAAACCACTGCTAAAAAAGGCAACAAGCAGAAGAGACTTGTTTTGGCTAAAGAACACAAGGAATGGACATTAGACCAGTGGAAATCTGTGCTTTGGTCTGATGAGTCCAAGCTTGAGATTTTTGGTTGCAACTCCCGTGTCTTTGTACGACGCAGAAAAGGTGAACGGATGGACTCTACATGCCTGGTTCCCACCGTGAAGCATGGAGGAGGAGGTGTGATGGTGTGGGGGTGCTTTGCTGGTGACACTGTTGGGGATTTATTCAAAATTGAAGGCATACTGAACCAGCATGGCTACCACAGTATCTTGCAGCGGCATGCTATTCCATCCGGTTTGCGTTTAGTTGGACCATCATTTAGTTTTCAACAGGACAATGACCCCAAACACACCTCCAGGCTGTGTAAGGGCTATTTGACCAAGAAGGAGAGTGATGGGGTGCTGCGCCAGGTGACTACCTCTTGAAGCTCATCAAGAGAATGCCTAGAGTGTGCAAAGCAGTAATCAAAGCAAAAGGTGGCGACTTTAAAGAACCTAGAATATGAAATATATTTTCAGTTGTTTCACACTTTTTTGTTATGTATAATTCCACATGTGGTAATTCATAGTTTTGATGCCTTCAGTGTGAATCTACAATTTTCATAGTCATGAAAATAAAGAAAACTTGTTGAATGAGAAGGTGTGTCTAAACTTTTGGTCTGTACTGTATGTATATATATATATATATATATATATATATATATATATATATATATATATATATATATATATATATATATTTATATACACACACACTCACAAAAGTGAGTACACCCCTCATTTTTGTAAATATTTTATTATTTCTTGTGACAACACTGAAGAAATTACACTTTCCTACAATGTAAAGTAGTGTACAGCTTGTAGAACAGTGTAAATTTGCTGTCCCCTCAAAATAAACCACCAGCAACAAAAGTCAGTACACCCCTAAGTGAAAATGTTCTCATTGGGCCCAAAGTGTCAATATTTTGTGTGGCCACCATTATTTGCAGCACTGCCTTAATTCCCTTGGGCATGGAGTTCACCAGAGCTTCACAGGTTGCCATTGGAGTCCTCTTCCTCAATGACAACATCATAGAGCTGGTGGATGTTAGAGACCTTGCGCTCCTCCACCTTCCGGTTGAGGATGCCCCGCAAATGCTCAATAGAGTTTAGGTCTGGAGACATGCTTGGCCAGTCCATCACCTTCACCCCCAGCTTCTTTAGCAAGGCAGTGGTCGTCTTGGAGGTGTCTTTGATCAGAAAATCGGAAGTAAAATTTTGTCTGATGAACGATCTGTCGATTTTCTGATCGTTCGTAAGGTGCTTTCGACGAATTACAAATTTGCGGATGACAAAAACTGGATGTGCAGGCTCTAAAATTTTTGTCGGATGTGAGCACAACGTTTCGATTTTTTTTAATTAGTACAATATTCGGGCGAAAACAACTCGTAAGAGCAGAACTACGCATACTCATAAACGAAAGAACACATAAAAAACAAGTTAAGACATTACATCACTTCTGACATTGAATTCTATCGTATGAGAATTTTCGTATGGTGAGTAACCTCTTCACTTTTGATATGAGACTAACGGCATACAAAAAAATAGCGAAAATGTGTCCGATAATCTGATCGTGTGTACCCGGCTTTAGTTTATCTTGGTCTCATCAGACCACAGGACATGGTTCCAGTAAAGTAATCCATGTCTTTAGTCTGCTTGTCTTCAGCAAAGTGTGGGTTTCTTGTGCATCATCTTTAGAAGAAGCTTCCTTCTGGGATGACCAACATGCAGACCAATTATATACAGTGTGCAGCTTATGGTCTGAGCACTGACAGGCTGACCCCCACCCCTTCAACCTGTCAAGCAATGCTGACAGCATTTATACATCTTCTTCCCATAGACAACCTCTGGATATTACGCTAAGCATGTGCACTCAACTTCTTTGGTTGACCATGGCAAGGCCTGTTCTGAGTGGAACCTGTTCTGTTAAACTGTATGGTCTTGGCTACAGCGCTGCAGCTCAGTTTCAGAGTCTTGGCAATCTTTTTATAGCCTATGCCATCTTTATGTAGAGCAATTCTTTCTTTTTTTTCGATCCTCAGAGTTCTGTGCCAGTGACCAGTATGAGAGAGTGAAGGTGAAAACACCAAATTTAATACACCTGCTTCGCATTCACACCTGAGTCCTTGTAACTCTGGAGTAACATGACACCGGGGAGGGAAAGTGTACTCACTTTTGCTGCCAGCGGTTTAGACATTAATGGCTGTGTTGAGTTATTTTGAGGGGACAGCAAATTTACACTGTTATACAAGCTGTACAAAAAAAGTTGTAAAAAATGTGAAACCAATTATAGATGCAAATATAGTGTAAATATGTGAACTATTGTTAACTTGAATTGGTTCAATATGACTTAAACCAAAAACACAACAATGTCCAATTTAAGATGGCTGTGAAACAGCTTGCTGTAATCCAGTGTTTCTCAATTCCAGTCCTCAGGCCCCCCCAACAGGTCAGGTTTTCAGGATTTCCCTCAGATGAAAAGGCTGTGGTGATTACTAAGGCAGTGAAACTGATCAAATCAGCTGTATAATAATGGAAATCCTGAAAACCTGACCTGTTGGGGGGGCCTGAGGACTGGAATTGAGAAACACTGCTGTAATCAGAGGTACATGGAAGCAAATCTTCATCCAATATTTCAGCCAAGCAGACGAGAAATGATATACAGAGGGGCCGATTACCGGATCTATTGGATCTCTATCACGGAGATCGTGAGAGCTCAGCAAACAAGGGGTCACTCACGAGACTCCACGGCAGCCGATCGTTTCTCCAATCTGATCCTCTCCTCCACCAAATGTCTGGAAACTGCAACACATCTTGCCAAAGACAGGATTCACTCCCAGCAAATAACGTGATAGGCGAGGATATGGTAAAAGGCAAACATGAAAATCTTCATGGCGCAGTATGATTAAAAAGTTAAAGTCCCTTTATTTCAAAATGCAGGGTTACTGACATCAATGCAAAACTTTTAGGCAGAACAGTTTAAAAACAAGCTATCCCCTCTCACGGAGTTTGAACGATTGTGCTCCCTCTCGGAGACGCCCAGGCACCTACTCTCGGCCATATATAACCTACTGCAAACACTCACGCACACCGAGCTACCCTCTTACACTAGGATGTGGTCTGCAGATCTGGGTGAGGACATCCGGCAGGCAGACTGGCAGACTTCGTTTTACTTTACTCACAAGTCCACGATCTCCTGCTACGCACAGGAAAAAAACTACAAGATTCTGTCAAGATGGTACAGGGTTCCCTCCATGTTGCACAAAATATTTCCGTCCACCCCGGCATCCTGTTGGCGATGTTCCGCTGCTGTGGGGACTTATCTACATGTCTGGTGGGATTGTGAGAGGATCCGCCCCTTCTGGACTCAGGTATTTGAATGTTACAACAAAGTCTACGATAAATCACTGGTTCCCTCACCTAAAATTGCTCTTCTCTCTATCCTGCCTGGTTCTGTTAAATCGCAGAGGCGGAGCCTCCTCCGTTTCGTCATGTCTTCAGCAAGACAGCTCATACCTTCCTACTGGAAGTCGACCGCAACTCCTCCATTGTCACGCTGGGTCTCTATTATGAACGATACCATGAGAATGGAGGAGATGCTGGCTCTTGACAACGACACTTTTGATAAGTATACAATGCTATGGCTCGTCTGGCTCCACTTCTCTTCCTCTGACACCCTGGCGAACATGTTGTCCACCCAACCATGATCACCCCTGACTGCCTACGTCTGTGTCACCTCCTTAAGATAAACTAGGTTCCCCCCCACACTTTATTTACATTGTTTCTTCCATTTGCCCCCTCAGCAACTCTCACACTCCCCCATGATCCCCCTCTGGTTTTCTTTCCTCTCCCCTCCTTTCCTTATATTCTCTCTCTTTCTTCTCTCCTTCCCCCTTCCTCCCCGCCCCCTCTCATGCCCCTGATTCTTACCCCCCCCCCCCCCATTTTTATTCTTATTTTTCTTGTTTTTTTTTTTCGGCCTTGGTTCTTTTTTGTCCTATGTGTCATTTTTTTCTGTTGATTTTATTGTTTCCTTCCTGGAGACTCTGGTTGCAATGTTGTCACCTACTAAGAGGCCATTTTGGCCGCTCACAATTTTTTGTTTCGGGTTCTTGTCATAATTGTTCCTGTTGTGTTATATGCTGGTGGGAGTCCTGCTGTGGGCGATAGCCATTGGGCTGACTCTCTACCACTACGTATTCATGACTGTACCCTGACTGTGACACCTTATGCTGTTCATGTATAACTTGTTCAAATTCTAATAAACATATTTTCAACTCTAAAAACAAGCTATCTTCCAGCCGTGGCTCGGGCCAGTCAGCTGGAGCATGGTGACGTCAGGTTACACTTAGAGGCAAATTACACTTAGAGGCTCCTCTCTTCTTTTTTATACTCAGTTGTGACATGACGCTACTCTTATATCAGATATAGGAGGAGGTGCTACTGAATCCAACGGTTGTGATAATGGCCACATCCCTGGTATATAGGAAAAGAAAGGTAACCCCCCGGATGGGACTTTGAAGGCCAAAACACAATATGGATGTAAAAAGTAGTTTATTGGGACAAAATGGACCTATTGACATTGGCTCAGCACCTAAGTACATACAGACATATATAAAACATATTCCATATACAAATGGAATCACCAAAAAGCAATGCGTGTGCCGGATGGCAAAAAGAAAAAACAGAACATAATACAATAACAACGTAAACTGTAACATCAAAAACACTTTCCAAATGGTAGATGCTGCCTGACGCGTTTCTGGTTTGTATCAAACCGTCATCAGGGGCTTCAGGAGTGGATATTATGCGAGATTTGACATTCGCAGATAGAGTGGATGTGGATTTCCCCAGCGTTGTTCGTGTGCATGAGTTATATGCAGGAGAGGATAGCGTACCGGCACCCATCCACACATGGGGATAACGCCCCTAGCCATCCTCACAACCTCCCAGGTCCATTTTGACCAATATGGAAATTTGTCCTATGAATTCCATGGGCATCTGGACAACTACCTGTCTCCATACATATCAGCAGGTCTTGGAGTTCCATTCTTCAGGGTCCATTTTGACCAATATAGAAATTTGTCCTATGAGTTCCATGGGCATCTGGACAACGACCTGTCTGCATACATATCAGCAGGTCTTGGAGTTCCATTCTTCGGGAGCGTTCGTTATGAAGCTATCATTTTCTATCCTCTCCTGCATATAACTCTTGCACACGAACAACGCTGGGGAAATCCACATCCACTCTATCTGCGAAATGTCAAATCTCGCATAATATCCACTCCTGAAGCCCCTGATGATGGTTTGATACAAACCAGAAACGCGTCGGGCAGCATCTACCATTTGGAGAGTGTTTTTGATGTTACAGTTTACGTTGTTATTGTATTATGTTCTGTTTTTTCGTTTTGCCATCCGGCACACACATTGCTTTTTGGTGATTCCATTTAGATATGGAATATGTTTTATATATGTCTGTATGTACTTAGGTGCTGAATGTACGTTCAGAGCCAATGTCAATAGGTCCATTTTGTCCCAATAAACTACTTTTTACATCCATATTGTGTTTTGGCCTTCAAAGTCCCATCCGGGGGGTTACCTTTCTTTTCCTTCTCTTATATCAAGACATCGCTTGTATATCAAGACAAAATTTGTTATAAACCATTTTGCTTGTCTTGCAAAATGCTCTTAAACCAAGTTACTCTCAAAGCAAGGTTTTACTGTGTGATATATATGTGTGTGTTTTATTGTTGTTTATAATATTAAATCTGACAAATCCTGAACCTGACACCGTTTGGAAACTCTGATTTCCAGCAGTATGATTATTATGGATTGGAAAAGGATAGTTTCGGGGTTCTACCACAAGGTGGCAACAACATACCAATAATGGTAGAAACCAGCAACATTTCCCAGTGCAAATGCTCAACCTCTGCTTTACCTACGGTATGTGTCTTAAACAAAGTGGTCACAAGATTAGCATGTAAGATGCCATTGCTAAAGTCATCTTGTGGAAATGCTAGTTACCTGTTTTTTATGCTGTCCTTTAAATTAATTTTCAATTACTGACACAAAATAAGTAAATACTGAAAACTTTTATCTGGCTTTCCTGATCTGCACACCTCTTCAAAGTCAGTGTTTTTATAAAGCTCTGAATCCAGAGGGTCAAAAACAGCCAAGTAACTAGCATTTTGAGGTGGAAGTCTGCAGTAGCTGCCCCAATATTTCTCTAATGACAGGTTAACTTTAAGATATACTTAATGACTTGTATGTAATGGCTGTAATGATATCCTTGGCCATTTCAGATGATTGCGGAGTTATTGTAGCTTGTGTTAATATGAATGCTGTTTTCTCAGGCTTTGTGTGTAAATTGTATGGTGTGCAAATGGCATTCCGGATGTGGTGTACAAATAATGTTATCAGTGGTTGCTTTGGACTTTTGTAAATTCCAGCTGTGATGTGAGAATATTGCAACAGCCCACTCTGGTCTATGATCAAAAATTGAAGTCCCCATATGTAGGCTTCCTTCACATATGAAGGCATGTAGATGCATATCAAAGTTAAATGTATTTTTTTACTTTTAAATGTGTTTTCATCCGTTACTATCAGTTTATCTGTTAGTGACAAATCACACAACTCTGAAATTCACAGGCATAAGGCTGACTTTCCAACCCCTGGTCTGTCCTGTCTGCTCAGTGATGTTGACCCGCATGTTCTCTACAGTTGTTGGTATTCTGATACTTCCTCGCTATATTTTTTCTTCTCATTATACCATAGCGCTGAAGTTGTAAGCAGACAGGTTCTGTATTGCAGAAGAGACATGCAATGTGTCTTCTGTAATAAAATAAATCTACAGTCCTCTTAAAAATCTACACTGAGCTGCACAAGCATAGCTTAGTTTACCTTACTAGCATGGAGCCTGTGTGCAAGGATTTCCCATCTTCTGTGCATGTGTGGAGGTTAAGTCATAAGGCCCCGGCCAATCAGGATGGCATTGGAACATTGCTAGGGATAAGAAGCTGGCACCAGTGAGGGACCTCACAGGACTGTTGGAGCAGAGATAAGCATTAGACATGTGCATTTGTTTTCGTTAGAATGCATTTTCGTCCGAAAATCTTTTTTTTTCGTTATCGTTCTAACAAACGATAACGAAAGTGCAAGAAACGAAAACCGAAAGATCCGACATAAAAAATGCTTTATTTTCGAAAATTCGATATAGAGAGATTCGACATTATAGGGAAAAGATTCGACATCATAGAGAAAAGATTCGACACTATAGAAATAATAGATTCGACATTACAGAGAATAGATTTCGATTTATGAGAAAATAGATTCGACATTATAGAGAATAGATTCGACATTATTACTAGTCATACAACATTAGAATTCTTGCAAATGGACGAAAAAAATTCTGGACGGCCGCACTCCAAAATGACTAAAACAAATTAGGTCTTTATTTTCAAATGCACATGCATTCACCGCAAGCAAAAAGGTACAGTATAGGCCGACGCGTTTCACGCTGTACTTCAGCGCTTTGTCATGGAGCGGTGAAAGATTTGTCTGAACATTAGAATTCTTGTAGGCGGAATATTCGAACAGAAATGTACGATTCGGCGTACAGATTCGACGGTCCGTTAGACAGGAACCAACAAAGATTCGACGTTCTGGCGAATATTCTTTTGACCATTCGACAGAAACCAAGTATTATTGGATTTTTATATTGTGGGAGGAAACCCACGCAGGCACAGGGAGAACATGCAAACTCCATGCAGATGGTGTCACGGGCGGGATTCGAACCAGCGACCCTTTTGCTGCTAGGCCAAAGTGCTATACACTACACCACTGTGCTGAACGAACATGATTGCAGCTGAAAGCATGAGATCTTTTTTTTTTTCCAATACCATGCTTTCCAGCCTTATTGACCCCGCCTCTCTCCATAAAGAGGACCTGTCACACACTAGTCCTATTACAAGGGATGTTTACATTCCTTGTAATAGGAAGAAAAGTGATCCAAAATAAAAAAAAGTGACAAAAAAGTGCAAGAAGAAAAATACGAGGAAAAAATAAATAATAAAAAAAAAAAACGCCCCTGTCCCTAGAAGCTCGCACTCAGAAGCGAATATGCATGTAAGTCCCGCCCACATATGTAAACACCATTCAAACCACACATGTGAGGTATTGACGCGTGCGTTAGAACGAGAGCAATAATTCTAGCCCTAGACCTCCTCTGTAACTCTGAACTGGTCACCTGTAAAAAAAATCAAGCATCGCCTATGGATATTTTTATGTCCCGAAGTTTGGCGCCATTCCATGAGTATTTGCAATATTAAAGCGTGACAAGTTGGTATCTATTTACTCGGTGTAACATCATCTTTCACATTATCCATAAAAATTGGGCTAACTTTACTGTTTTGTTATTTTTTAATTCATGGACCAAAAAAAAAGGCGTTAGAAAAATGATTCCGCAAATACCTTTGGAAATCAAATAAAAATTGACCGCCACTTTATTCCCTAGGGTGTCTGCTAAAAAATTATAGATAATGTTTGGGGGTCCTGAGTAATTTCCCAGGAACAAAATACAATTTTTACATGGAGGAGAGAAGTCCCAGAATAGGCGCGGTATGGAAGTGGTTAAAGTGAAATAATAAAAGTGAAATATTCCTTTAAATTTCATACAGGGGGGAGGGGGTTTACACGCATGTTTCCCATGCTTAGAACTGTCCCTGTACAAGATGTCATTTCTGAAGTGAAAAAAAAAGTAATTTTAAAGTACTCATGGCTATAAAGAATACAGTCATTGCTCATTAAAACTAAAAAAATGTATGGGGGTCCCCCCAAATTAAATTACCAGGCCCTTCAGGTCTGGAATGGATATTAAGGGGAACCCCGCCGTAAAAAACAAAACAAAATGGCGTGGGGTCCCCCCAAATATCCATACCAGGCCCTTCAGGTCTGGTGTGGATTTTAAGGGGAACTCCACCCCAAATAAAAAAAAAATGGTGTGGAGTCCCCCTAAAAATCCACACCAGACCCTTATCCGAGCACGTTGACCTGGCCGGCCGCAGAAAAGAGGGGGGGACAGAGTGCGGCCCCCCTCTCCTGAAGCGCACCAGGCCACATGCCCTCAACATGGGGAGGATGTCCCCATGTTGATGGGGACAAGGGCCTCATCCCCACAACCCTTGCCCGGTGGTTGTGGGGGTCTGCGGGCGGGGGGCTTATCAGAATCTGGAAGACCCCTTTAACAAAGGGGACCCCCAGATCCCGCCCCCCCCCCTATGTGAAATGGTAATGGGGCACATTGTACCTCTACCATTTTACCAAAAAAAAGTGACAAAAGTGTGAAAAATGACAGTAGCCGGTTTTTGACAAATCTTTTAATAAAATCTTCTTTCCGCGGTTCCTTCTTCTTCTTTCATTCGGGTTTCTTCCTCTGCTTCTTTCTTGGGTCTTCTCGTCCACATCTTGCCGTCTTGCCATCTTCTCCCATCTTCTTCTCTGTCCGTCGACCTTCTCGTCCCGCATCTTCTTGATCTTCTGGGTGCTGCGCTTGAAATTGAAGATCCCGCCGTGTTCCCGCTCCTGGGACACGCCCCCCTCTGACGCCACAGGTTAACTCATATGAAAGTCCGCGTGTGGCATATGTGCGTCAGAGGGGGGCGGGGTCACATGAGTGTGACACGGCGGGAACTTCAATTGGAAGCTGCGGCGGCTTCTTCTTCTCCGGACGGCGCGCTTGAAATTGAATTCCCCCACCGTGTGACGCTCTGTGACCCCACCCCCTCTGACGCACATGACTTTCTAAGGAGTTTACTTGTGGCGTCAGAGGGGGCGGGTCCCAGGAGCGGAACACGGCGGCCAATTCAAATTCAAGCGCTGCATCCGGGGAAGAAAAAGAGGTGGGAGGGGGGGGGATTTATGCTTGGGGTAAACATGCAGATTAATGTTCAGTGTTTTTTGTGGGGGGATTTTTGGTGACACCTAATGCTCATACATCTTGGTAGGGGTTACAGTTTGGCATGTTCGCCCTGGGATCTAGATGACCTTGTCCTGGCACTGCCAACAGTCATATACAGCATTCAATATGTGCCTTCTGTTCTTTTGTCCCTGGATCTGCAATGCCACCATCCAAATAATTCCATTTAAATTGTCTCTGCTATTACCACCAGTCTGCATCATTCAAGAATCCAAGCATTGCTACCCAACATTTTGCTGGTACAAGGAGCTTTTTCAAGAGAAAGTTTCCTTTATACTATGTTCTATGTTATCCATATATAAAGGAGTGCAAAAAATAAATATGGCTGCATGTTGTGCTTTATTTATTTCTAATCAGCCACTCAGCTTAGTCAGGAATTTACTCTACAATAGAAAGCCTGTAATATTAATATAAACAATAAATGATATTCGGACCCGTCCCAAGACTTGGGTAATGATTAGTAGGTATCAAGTGTGTATTATATTTTATTGTATAATGTTCAGATGATCATGGATATTATTTTGTGTTTTATACACTTGTCCTCGTCCCATCCCACGTAGGGTTGCAGTATTTTGGAGACTCTCTTTTGTTTGCACAGAGAAGGACAGGACATAGAATCAATATTTGAGGTTATGGATTAACCAGAATGTGATCTACCGCTTATGGCTGAAATTGAAGTCCACAAGCAAAGTGTCTAAAAGCTTGTAAGACACAAGGAATCCAACTGACAACACAAGACCGATCCAAGGGATCCATACAGCAGTGATTTGTAAGTTTTTTGTTGTGTTTTGTGTGATTTATATAATGCAATCAAGACTGTATCTCACAAACCCAAATTTATTGAAGCATCCGATAGGATGCAGGCGCTGTTCAGCCGACAATTTTCTGTCTTGCTCCTTTGACAAAAGTCGATTGAATAGACAACTTTTGCCAAGCTGGGGGTTGCTGAATGAACCAAAATTCAAGCTGTGTATGGCATTTATAGTGCAGTATTTTTTTCAACAGAAGTAGTGAGTCAGTCAACAGGAAGGGAATTTAATAATGTGTGGGACAAATATAGATCTATGCTTAGACAAAAGGGTAAAAAAGTTAAAAAAATTAAATAAAAAAAGGGGCAGACTCAAACACTTGATCTTTTTCTGCCATCACTCATCATGCTTCAGTGTTTGTATGAGATGTCCGAGCTGGTAAAAGAAGCCTGCTACAATCAGTATTAATTATGCTAAAAAGAAAACTCTGCTATGTGTTATAAACTGGGAGACCTTGTAGCATGAGCAGGAAAAACACCCAATCACTATGGCATGGTGATAGGTAAACTACTGAAAACTTTCAGGGCTCTTTTTTTGGGTGGCAATGCCTAACACCCCCTGAAAAGCAACCAATGGGGGATTGGTTTTTAGAGGGAAGTATAGCAGTGGCTGTCAGGTGTTCACAAAGCAATCCTGATGCCTCTTGAATGCCTGTGTTTTTTTTTTTATTTTGTAAAAAACATGACTGCAAGCCAAGCTTGCAGACTTGGTGCACTCCTATTGACCCATTGCCCAAAGTTTGATAGATGGTGCAAAGCATTGTGGCCATGGCATGTGTTCTGCCTGCTCAGGCACCTCATTCAAGAGCATGTGTAAGCAGTACTACAAAAATCACTGATAACATACCATTAGCTTTACTAATACTATACTGTACATATACAGTGGGGTGGATTCAATAAGCAATTGCGCCTGTGTAACCATAGGTTACACAGCGCAATTGCTTACTTGCCCCGGCGTAACGAGTGCTCCTGATTCAGGAACCTCGTTACGCCGACTGCAGCCTAAGATCTGCGCGGCATAAGGCCCTTATGCCCGCATATCTTAGGCTGCATTCTTGCGGTGGACGCTAGGTGGCGTTCATGTTGTGCTCAGTGTATAGTATGCAAATTGCATACTAACACCGATTCACAACATTGCGCGAGCCCTGCGTACGCAATTTACGTCGTTTACGTACGGCGGTTTCCGCGCAAGGCTGCCCCTGCTATTAGCAGGGGCAGCCCATGTTACGTATACCCGTCGTTCCCGCGTCGCGAAATTCGAATTTTACGTACTTTGCGTAAGTGAATCGTGAATGGCGCTGGACGCCATTCACGTTCACTTTGACGCAAATGACGTCCTTGCAACGTCATTTGCCGCAATGCACGTCGGGAAAGTTTCCCGACGGAGCATGCGCTCTACGAGCGGCGCGGGAACGCGCCTAATTTAAATGATTCCCGCCCCCTACGGGATCATTTAAATTGCGTGCTCCTGCGCCGGGCATTTTGCCGGCGCGCTCCGTGAATCAAGGGCAGCGGAGCAAATTTGCGGGGGCGCAGGGAAAAAACGTTGCCCTGCGCCTCTGTAAATAATGGGCAATTCTACCTGAATCCGGCCCAGTGTAAACAAAATTCCCCTAAATTCACAGATATGTCCACTGTCCTAGAACAGGATTTGGCTGACTTTTGACTTTCTATTCTGTTCTGTATTTATTTTTTTATCATACATGTACCACAGATATGAGATATCGGTTCCTGTGTACGATGTGGTGGATTCTTCTCCTTAGCATCACCAGCTTTACCATCCTACCTGCTTATAGCAGCACAAGTAAGCGTGTAGTGTCAGTTGTATCATGATTGAAATTAAAAGTTCTGTCCAACTCAGACACTTGTTTTTTTGTAGATACTGGGGAGTAAAATGGCTTGTTGACTTCTTATATACAGTGCATCCGGAAAGTATTCACAGTGCTTCCCCTTTTCCACATTTTGTTATGTTACAGCCTTTTTCAAAATGGATTAAATTCACTATTTTCCCCAAAATTCTACAAACAATACCCCATAATGACAATGTGAAAGAAGTTTGTTTGAAATCTTTTCAAATTTATTAAAAATAAAAAAGAAAAAAAATCACATGTACATAAGTATTCACAGCCTTTGCCATGCCACTCAAATTTGAGCTCAGGTGCATCCTGTTTACACTGATCGTCCTTGAGGTGTTTCTACAACTTTTTTGGAGTCCACCTATGGTAAATTCAGTGGATTGGACATGATTTGAAAAGGTACCTATCTGTCTATATAAGTTCTTGCAGTTAACAGTGCATGTCAGAGCACAAACCAAGCCATGAAGTCCAAGGAATCTGGGGAAGGATACAGAAAAATGTCTGCAGCATTGAAGGCCCCAATGATAACAGGGGCCTCCATCAACTGTAAATTGAACAAGTTTGGAACTACCAGGACTCTTCCCAGAGTGGGCCACCCAGCCAAACTTAGTGATCGGGGGAGAAGGGCCTTAGTCACTCTGACAGAGCTTCAGCATTTCTCTGTGGAGAGAGGAGAACCTTTTAGAAGAACAACCATCTCTGCAGCACTCTACCAATCAGGCATGAATGGTAGAGTGGCCAGATGGAAGGCACTCCGTTAAAGGCACATGACTGCCTGTCTGGAGTTTGCCAAAAGACATCTGAAGGACTGTTCTGATGCAAAAAAAGATTATACTCTTTGGCCTGAATGGCAAGCGTCATATTTGGAGGAAACCAGGCAGGGCTCATCACCTGGCCAATACCATCCCTACAGTGAAGCATGTTGGTGGCAGCATCATGCTTTGGGGATGTTTTTTAGCGGCAGAAACTGGGAGACTAGTCAGGATTGAGAGAAAGATGAATGCAGCAATGTACAGAGATTTTCTTGATGGAAAACCTGCTCCAGAGCACTCTGAAACTCAGACTAGGGCAAATGTTCATCTTCCAAAAGGACAACGACCCTAAGCACACAGCCAAGATGACAAAGGAGTGGCTACAGGAAAACTCTGTGTATGACCTTAAGTGGCCCAGCCAGAGCCAAGACTTGAACCCGATTGAACATCTCTGAAGAGATCTGAAAATGGCTGTGCACCAACGCTTCTCATCCAATCTAATGGAACTTGAGAGGTCCTGCAAAGAAGAATGTGAGAAAATGCCCAAAAATAGGTGTGCCAAGCTTGTAGCATCATACTCAAAATGACTTGAGGCTGTAATTGGAGCCAAAGGTGCTTCAGCAAAGTTTTGAGAAAAGGCTGTGAAAACTTATGTACATGGGATTTTTTATTTTTTTATTTTTAATAAATTTGCAAAGATTTCAAACAATTTTCTTTCACATTGTCATTATGGGGTATGGTTTGTAGAATTTTGAGGAAAATAATAAATATAATCTATTTTAAAATAAGGTTGTAACATAATTAAATGTAGAAACAGTGAAGCACTGTGAATAGTTTTCGGATTCACTGTATATCAGGGTAATATATTTCAAGAATTAGCTTGGTGAGAAACTGTCTTTAAGCACCTGGTAGGGGCAGCTGTAGGGGGACAGTATCCTTGCTCCCTGTTGGTCTTTTTATTTATTTTATGTGCTTTTCTTTAAAATTCTTTGATGTAAGAAGTCTTTTGATTTAACATTATGACTTTGTAAATATTGTACAAAAACAAATGCATAGCTCTCCAAGTGGATAGTTTCGACGCCCTCCGTAGAAGTCTGCTTAATGACGAAACTAGTCAGGGCGCTGGCTATGCGACATGTAGGAAAGATTCTTGCGCTCCACTGAAGCGGGATTAGGAAGCTTCGGTTCTGCCGGATATCCTGTCGGTGGTGTGAGCAGGAAACACAGATGCCGATCGCATATGGATCTGGTGACTTTCCAAATGTTCATTTTTGTCTATTTTGATGTATGTTTAATATATAGGGGAGCCTGATGTAATGGGTCTTGAGGGTCTATGCTAATTAAAAACTGGATTACGCTATGGTAGCTTCTTCTGTTTTTGCTTGTCTTACCTGAGGTTCCTTATTGCAAGTGGTTCCATGATAGATGTTATCTGCAGAGGTCCATGGTCAATGAAGTTTGATTCACTTAAGGGGTATCATTTACTTTATTGTGGTGAGTTTGAACCCCGACGGGGCGAGTGTTCACAAGTGGTGGATTGAGAGGATTTTGGTGGAAGGTGCACGCTGCTACATTCTTCTTTTTCAACACTCTTTCTTGGACATTTTTCATCTGCTGTTTTACATCTATTTTAGACTTTTTGGTGGGAGTGCCAACACCACCTAGAGATCAGCGCTGTTTGTGCTCTATTTTATTGAATGGACTTACCTTTTTAGCAATAAGCGTTAGAGTGCTATTTTGTATATGTTTTCTTTTTTAAACAGCTGCTTCCGTTTAGGTTGTCTGTTATTTAATTAGCAGATAATTTTATATTTAGATTGTCATTCTTTACTCTTGGTTTTGCATAGGTATTTATATCCAAGTGGCGCTAAGCAGTGTATAGTAGGCCGTTTTATACACTATTGTAATATCCTTGCTCCCTGTTGGTCTTTTTATTTATTTTATGTGCTTTTCTTTAAAATTCTTTGATGTAAGAAGTCTTTTGATTTAACATTATGACTTTGTAAATATTGTACAAAAACAAATGCATAGCTCTCCAAGTGGATAGTTTCTGTTAACATGAAATAAAATAAATGTTGGGTGAAACAAATACCAGTGTGAATGTTCTCTGGCAGTGTATGGCCAAGCAAATGGGTCCAGAAGATGGCCCCAAGAGGGGTGTCCTAAATGTCTGGGAGAGGGCAGGTGTGGGGGATAGTGATATTTTTTCTAACTGCAAGGGAGAAAGCTTATTATAGAGAATGGCAGAGAAGGAGATGGAACACAGAAAAGTGTGAAATCCCAAACCTCTTTTTTGGACAGTAATGGAGAGATTGCACAGTTGGGGTAATTACATAAGAATGCTCAGCCCATTCTCCACTTCTAACTAAAAAATCTCCTTTGGGTGTACTATTATTTGATGAAGAATCATGTACTGTAATGTTGCCAGCTGTTTGTGTGTGTGTGTGTGTGTGTGTGTGTATATATATATATATTAAGGTTGTCCCGATACCACTTTTTTGAGACCGAGTACAAGTACCGATACTTTTTTTTCAAGTACTCGTCGATACCGAATACCGATACTTTTTTTTTAATGTCATGTGACAGTATTTTATTTTTTTATTTTTTACACAATTTTTTTTTTTTACAGTGATTTTTATTTTTTTGGGGGGGGGGGGGGGTAGTGGATTGTCAGTGTGTGTTTTTTTTCTAATATTATTATTATTATTATTATTTACATTTTATTTTTTAACTTATTTATTGCAATTTCTTTTCTTTTTTTTTAAATTAGTCCTGTTGGGGGGCTTTGGTGAGATATCAGAGGTCTTAACGGATTCCCCAGTCCCTTTCTCAGCTGCACTGGAAATGAATGGACAGGAGACAGACGCTCCTATCCATTCATAAACTAAAGCATCGTAAACACAGTTTACAATGCTCAGTCATATGAATGGACAGAGTCAGTGATCACTGACTCTGTTCATTCAGAAAAGGTAGGAGCCGGGTTTAGCGGCTCCTACCGCCGCTCTCCATCCTGACAGAGGGGGCGGAGGAGGACACGGAGGGGGGACACAAATCACGGAGGGGGGAAGCAGCGGCACGGAGGGGGGACACAGATCATGGAGGGGGGAAGCAGCGGCATGGAGGCGGAGAGCAAAACAGAGGACGGCAGCGGCACGGAGGGGGGACACAGATCACGGAGGGGGGAAGCAGCGGCACGGAGGGGGGACACAGATCACGGAGGGGGGAAGCAGCGGCACGGAGGGGGAGAGCAAAACAGAGGACGGCAGCGGCACGGAGGGGGAGAACAAAGGACGGCAGCTGCATGGAGGGGGAGAGCAAAACAGAGGACGGCAGCGGCACGGAGGGGGAGAACAAAGAACGGCAGTGGCACGGAGGGGGGGAACAGAGGACGGCAGAGGCACGGAGGGGGAGAACAGAGGACGGCAGCGGCACGGAGGGGGAGAACAGAGGACGGCAGCGGCACAGAGGGGGAGAACAGAGGATGGCAGCGGCACGGAGAGGGAGAACAGAGGACGGCAGCGGCACAGAGGGGGAGAGCAGAACAGCAGCGGCACGGAGGGGGGGCACAGGAGCATGGAGGGAGAGTCAGGTATCAGTAAAGTATCGGAGCATTTTCCCCGAGTACAAGTACTCGGGAAAATGCTTGGTATCGGTCCCGATACCGATACTAGTATCGGTATTGGGACAACCCTAATAAATAAATATATATATATATATATATATATATATATATATATATATATATAGTGGAAATAATTATTTATTTGCTCCCCTGCAGATTTTGTAAGTTTGACCACTTACAAAAAAGTGAAGGGTCTAGAATTTTTTTTATTAAAGGCGCATTTTAAATGATAGACACAGAGGGGCAGATCCACAAAAGAATTACGCCGGCGTATCTATTGATACGCCGCGTAATTTTAAAGTTCCCGCGTCATATCTTTGTTTTGTATCTACAAAACAAGATACGACTGCATCTGGGAACGATCCGACAGGCGTACGTCTTAGTACGCCGTCGGATCTTAGGTGCATTTTTTCCGCCGGCCGCTAGGTGGCGTTTCCCTCGAATTCCACGTTGAGTATGCAAATTAGCTAGTTACAGCAATCCACGAACGTACGTCCGGCGCATTTTTTTACGTCGTATGCGTTCGGCTTTTTCCAGCGTATAGTTACCCCTGCTATTATGAGGCGTACTCAATGTTAAGTATGGCCGTCGTTCCCTCATCAAATTTCGAATAGGGATTTGCGTAGAATGACGTCACCGTCATAAACATTGGCTTGTTCCGGTTTAATTTCGAGCATGCGCACTGGGATACCCCCACGGAAGGCACATGTGGCGTTAAAAAAAAAACGTTGTTTACATCAGGTCACGACGTATTTACATAAAACACACCCCCATCACATCCATTTGAATTCCGCGCCCTTACGCCGCCAAAGATACACTACGCCGCCGTAACTTACAGCGCAAATTCTTTGAGAATTCGAAAAAAAAGTAAGTTACGGCGGCGTAGTGTATCTTAGATACGCTACGCCCGGCGGAATAATGCGCCGATCTACGTGGATCTGCCCCAGAATATCAACCAAAAATTCAGAAAAAACACATGATACAAATGTTAAAAAGAGTTGCAGTTCAGTGAGTAAAATACATTTTTGATTCCCAAGCAAAACATGACTTAGTACTTGGTGGAGAAACCCTTGTTGGCAAGCACAGAGGCAAGAAGTTTCTTGTAGTTGGTGACCAGGTTTGCACACATTTCAGGAGGGATTTTGGTCCACTCTTCTTTACAGATCTTCTCTAAATCCTTAAGGTTTCTTGGCTGTCACTTGGCAACTTGACGTTTCAACTCACTCCATAAATTTTATATAGGATTAAGGTCTGGAGACTGTCTAGGCCACTCCATGACCCTAATGTGCTTCTTCTTAACCATAAGTTTTGGGTCATTGTCATGCTGAAAGACCCATCCATGACCCATCTTCAGTGGTTCTGGCTGAGGGAAGAAGGTTCTCATCCTAGATTTTACAATACATGGCCCCATCCATTGGCCCCTCAATGCGGCAAAGTCAGTCTGTACCTTTAGCAGAAAAACAGTCCCAAAGCATAATGTTTCCACTTCTGTGCTTGGTGTTTTTAAGGTCATAGTCAGCATTTTTCTTACTCCAAACACGGTGAGTCCCCCTCCTCAAGAAGGCACATGTACAATCATGCCAATGAACCCAAAACATACCGCCAAGGCAACAAATGAGTGGCTCAAGTAGAAGCACATTAAGCTTATGGAGTGGCCTAGTCAGTCTCCAGACCTTAATCCTATAGAAAATGTATGGCGGAGGCTGAAACTTTGAGTTGCCAAGTGACAGCCAAGAAACTTTAAGGATTTAGAGAAGATCTGTAAAGAAGAGTGGACCAAAATCCCTCCTGAGATGCGTGCAAACCTGGTAACCACCTACAAGAAACGTCTTACCTCTGTGCTTGCTAACAAGGGTTTCTCCGCCAAGTACTAAGTGATGTTTTGCTTGAGGATCAAATACTTATTTTACTCACTGAACTGCAACCTAAATTATAGCATTTGTTGCATGTGTATTTCTTTCAGGATTTTTGGTTGATATGATATCTCTATCATTTAAAATACACCTATGATAAAAAGTTATAGACCCTTAGGCCCCATGCACACGAGAAGCAAATGCAAACTCATCTAAACACAAGTTTTCAAACGCAAAAACCGGCGTTCAAAACGCCCGTTTTTGCCGCGAATTTCGCTGCGTTTTACCGCGATTTACCGCGTTTTACCGCGTTTGCGTTTATAAGCATTTGGTTAAGAAACATCATAAGACCCTCCCTAAGCTCAAAAAACAATATTGTTTAACCATTTCAGCTATTTTGTGAGACCAGAGCAGCTGAGAGAGCAGCAGTGTACGTGTATTTAGCGTGTCACTTGCCACGTCACCTGGCCACGTCACCTGGCCACATCACCTGCCACGTCACCTGGCACAAGTTGTGGATTGTCCACTGGCCACGTCACCTGCCACATCAACTGGCCACGTCACCTGCCAAGTTGTGAATTGTCCACTTGCCACATCACCTGGCCACGCCACCTGCCACAAGTTGTGGATTGTCCACTGGCCACGTCACCTGGCTATGTCACCTGCCACGTCACCTGGCCACGTCACCTGGCCACGTCACCTGCCACCAGTTGTGGATTGTCCACTTGCCACGTCACCTGGCCACGTCACCTGGCCACATCACCTGCCACGTCACCTGGCCACATCACCTGCCACAAGTTGTGGATTGTCCACTGGCCACGTCACCTGCCACATCAACTGGCCACGTCACCTGCCAAGTTGTGAATTGTCCACTTGCCACATCACCTGGCCACGCCACCTGCCACAAGCTGTGGATTGTCCACCGGCCATGTCACCTGGCTATGTCACCTGCCACGTCACCTGGCCACGTCACCTGGCCACGTCACCTGCCACAAGTTGTGGATTGTCCACTGGCCATGCCACCTGCCACGTCAACTGGCCACGTCACCTGCCACAAGTTGTGGATTGTCCACTGGCCACGTCACCTGGCCACGTCACCTGCCACATCACCTGGCCACGTCACCTGCCTCAAGTTGTGTATTGTCCACTTGCCACGTCATCTGCCATGTCACCTGGCCACCCCACCTGCCACAAGTTGTGGATTGTCCACTGGCCACGTCACCTGGCCATGTCACCTGCCGCAAGTTGTGGATTGTCCACTTGCCATGTCACCTGGCCACGTCACCTGCCACATCACCTGGCCACGTCACCTGCCACAAGTTGTGGATTGTCCACTGGCCACGTCACCTGCCACGTCAACTGGCCACGTCACCTGCCACAAGTTGCGGATTGTCCACTGGCCACGTCACCTGGCCACGTCACCTGCCATGTCACCTGGCCATGTCACCTGGCCACATCACCTGCCACAAGTTGTGGATTGTCCACTGGCCACGTCACCTGGCCACGTCACCTGCCATGTCACCTGGCCACATCACCTGCCTCGTCACCTGGCCACGTCACCTGCCACAAGTTGTGGATTGTCCACTGGCCACGTCACCTGCCACGTCAACTGGCCACGTCACCTGCCACAAGTTGTGGATTGGCCACTGGCCACGTCACCTGCCACATCAACTGGCTACCTCACCTGCCAAGTTGTGAATTGTCCACTTGCCACGTCACCTGCCACGTCACCTGGCCACGTCACCTGCCACAAGTTGTGGATTGTCCAATTGCCACGTCACCTGGCCACGCCACCTGCCACAAGTTGTGGATTGTCCACTGGCCACGCCACCTGCCACGTCACCTGCCACGTCACCTGGCCACGTCACCTGCCACAAGTTGTGGATTGTCCACTTGCCACGTCACCTGGCCACGCCACCTGCCACAAGTTGTGGATTGTTCACTGGCCACGCCACCTGCCACGTCACCTGCCATGTCACCTGGCCACGTCACCTGCCACAAGTTGTGGATTGTCCACTTGCCATGTCACCTGGCCACGTCACCTGCCACGTCACCTGGCCACATCACCTGCCACGTCACCTGGCCACGTCACCTGCCACAAGTTGTGGATTGTCCACTGGCCACGTCACCTGCCACATCAACTGGCCACGTCACCTGCCAAGTTGTGAATTGTCCACTTGCCACGTCACCTGGCCACGCCACCTGCCACAAGTTGTGGATTGTCCACTGGCCACGGCACCTGGCCACGTCACCTGCCACATCACCTGGCCATGTTACCTACAACAAGTTGTGGATTGTCCACTTGCCACGTCACCTGCCTCAAGTTGTGTATTGCCCACTTGCCACGTCATCTGCCATGTCACCTGGCCACCCCACCTGCCACAAGTTGTGGATTGTCCACTGGCCACTTCACCTGGCCACGTCACCTGCCGCAAGTTGTGGATTGTCCACTGGCCACGTCACCTGCCACAAGTTGTGGATTGTCCACAATGCAATACAAGCAATTACATTTTTTATGTTTTTTTTTATGGTTTTTCATCATTTGCCATCATTTTTGAGATTTCTAATGTAAAAAAATAGGTCACCTTTAAAAACGCCTATAGACGAAATCGCGGCAAAACGCCGGTACCGCGATTTGCCGCGATTTGCGTCTAAAACGCGAAAGCTGAATGCTTCTGAACCCAAAATTTTGGGTTTGGAAAAACGGCCCTAAACCCAACTGCTTTGAAACGCCAAAAAACGTGATTGTGTGCATGGACACATAGGATAACATTAAATGTGTTCAGGGGCAGTTGAAAAAAATGCCCAAATGCCTCTGAACTCGAGTTTAGCAGCGTCTCGTGTGCATGGGGCCTTAATTTCTTTGTAAGTGGGGAAACGTTCAAAATCTGCAGGGGATTAAATAATAATTGTCCCCACTGTGTGTGTGTATGTATGTGTGCATACACACACACACACACACACACACACACACACACACACACACACACACACAAATATATATATATTTTCCATAACATGGCAGTACTCAATGGTCCTGTGCTTTCTGACTTGTTATTTGTAAATACAGAAGCTGGTAGAAGTTTTCAGCATTATTCGCTTCCTTTACTAACTACACTGCACCCTAGGACACAGAGGAGGAGGGCAGCTGCACTGACTTCACAGCAGCTGCTCCTCCAATAGCCTTTGCTGCAAGCCAGCACTGAGGACTTCTCTATGGCATCAGGTGAGTACTAGTGAATTAAACAGGAATGTTATCTCTAGAGGGACATAAAAAGAATGATACCAGTGACAGACTGAAACGAATCCAGAGTATTGCAGAAATCTTTTTTAACAATCAGCTGAGCTAGCTAGAACTAGTGTGCAGTCTCTGAGCATCTCTTGCATCATGTATGCAGTCTCTGATCATCTTTTGTATCATGTCCGCAGTCTCTGAACATCTCTTGTATCATGTCCGCATCAGTCTCTAACAAGAAAGTTAAATAGTTAAAAACCACTGCTATAACATATATCATATATAACATACTGTATATCTTGGAGAAGCCAGGGAGACCCTGTCCTACTGTACACTCTCTTACCTTGCCCATATTTTATCCCAATAGTATCTCATATAATGCTTCTCAATCCAGCCAGATCAGATTTCCACCAATTTCTTCACCCTCTGTGTTGAAAAGTGAGTTTCTCTTGCGTCAGCTTTATTTCTGCAAGCTATTCAGCATTTGAGGTGGAACTTGAGATACCAACTTTCTTGCAAATAATTTTACAGCCACAATTCATAGTTGTGTAACAGACTCTACAATATAATACTCCTGAGCATCTATATCTAGATACCCCAAATTAAACAAAAGAGGGCTACACTCTGACTTTATATGAAAAATCTGGTTGTTATATTATATAATATCTTGCCAGTACCACATTAATTTACGGCATTTCAAAATAAATATATCAGGTCTCCTTGTTCTCTCCCGCAGTTAATATACCACTGATCCTCCAGAGCAGCCATTGCATACAGAGATTTAGGTGTCCTTTACATGCTTTGCAGTATAAAATGTTGTGTAACTCTTGATGTCGGAGATAGTTGCCTTTGATAATGAGTTCAAAACTACATCCCGTTTTTCATGTGTAATACTACCCACGTCTCCTTCCCATTTACGTCAGATATTTTGGCAATAGATGTGTGTGGGATATCAACGCCTTAGTATAGGTAGCCAGTTCTACAGAATTCATAATTTGCAGTTGATGCAATATTTATATCCAAACTACAACTTTGAACTTGCAATGCATCATGTATCTATTGGAAAAATAGTTGTTGATTAGCTGAAAATGTACTAACAGTTGCTGGAATATTTTAAAGACTTTTTGGCCTAGATTCACGTACGACCGTTCTACGTTGTGCGGGCGTAGCGTATCGTGATTACGCTACGCCGCCGCAACTTAGAGAGGCAAGTGCTGTATTCACAAAGCACTTGCGTCCTAAGTTGCGGCGGCGTAGCGTAAATGGGCCGGCGTAAGCACGCATAATTCAAAGTAGGCTGGTAGGGGGCGTGTTGTATTTAAATGAGGCTTGATCCCATGTAGATGCATGGCCGAACGAACGGCGCATGCTCAGTATCACGTCGTATTTACGCCCAAAGATACGTCGGCTCAATTCCTGTGACGTGAACGTAACTTACGCATAGCCCTATTCGCGTACGACTTACGCAAACGACGTAAAAAGATATGCTTGTTCCGACGTCCATACTTTGCATGGGCTGCGCCACCTAGAGACCAGCTTTATCTTTACGCCAGCGTATGTCTTGCATAAATGGCGTAACTAATTGCGACGGGCGTACGTACGTTCGTGAATCGGCGTATCTTGCTCATTTACATATTCGATGCGGAAATCAATGAAAGCGCCACCTAGCGGCAAGCGTAATTATTGCAACCCAAGATACGACGGCATAGGAGACTTACGCCGCTCATATCTTGGCCAAATCTATGCGTAACTGATTCTATGAATCAGGCGCATAGATACGACGGCGGCCATTCGGACTTACAATGGCGTATCTGGAGATACACCGTCGTATTTTTCAGCTTTCAGCACTGTCATAATTTGATTGACAATTAGTCATACAACACTGTACCCAAATGAAATTTTTATAATTTTTGAGACAGATGGAGCTTTCTTTTGGTGGAATTTAATCACCACTGGGCTTTTTATCTTATTAAAAAAAAAAGAAAAAAGGCAGACATTTTTGAGAAAAAAATATATTTTTTAGTTTGTTTTAAGATTTTGCAAATAAATAATCTTTCTTCATAAATTTAGGCAAAAATATATTCTGGGTTAGAATAACCCATGTCGGTGTATATTTGTTAGTCTGTGTGAAAGTTATATAGTCTACAAAATATGGTATATGCAGTTTTGAAAATTGATCTGAATAGTTCTGACTTAGCGACTGCCTGTCTTATTTTTTTGAGGCCCTACAATGCCAGGACAGGACAAATACCCCCAAACGACCCCTTTTTGGAAAGTAGACAGTCCTAGGTATTTAGTATGAGGCATGTGAGTTTTTTTGAAGTAGTCATTTTTGACACAATTTTTTGAAAAATTGTTCACAAAGTTTTTATTTTAAAAAGTTATTTCTCACACACAGCATGAGTGTATTTAAATTACACACCAAAGCACATTCTGCTATGCCTCCTGAGTATGGGGACACCACATGTGTGAGATTTTTTCACAACCTAGATGCATAGAGGGGCCCAAAATCTTACGAGCACCTTCAGATGTTCCAGAGGCATAAATTATGCATCTAATTTCCTTTTCACCTATCACATTTTTGTAAACTCTGGAGGACCAGGACATTGAAAACACCCACAAAATTGCCCTATTTTAGAAAGCAAACACTGCAATGTATTTTTTTTTTTTTTACACTAAGTTGTCAATTAATCGGATATTTCTAACACACATCATAGGCATACTTAGAAATACACCCAAAAACACATTTTGCTACTCCTCCCGAGTTTGGTGATGCCACATGCATGAGATTTATTCACAGCCTAGTCACACAGAGGGGCCCAAAATCCAAAGAGCACCTTTTGGCTTTCTAGGGGCATAAATTTCACATCTAATTTCCTGACTACCTATCAAATTTTTGGAGGCCCTGCAGCACCAGGACAGTGGAAATGCCCATAAAATGACCCCATTTTGGAGAAAAAAACAACCCGAGGTATTTTTAGGAGGCGTGGTGAGTCTTTTCAAACGTTTTTGGAAAATGCAGAAAGAAAATGTAAATATATATTTTTTTTACACAAATTTGTCAATTTAATAAGATATTTCTCGAACACAGCTTCAGCATAATTAGAATTCCACCCCAGAACACATTCCACTCCTTCTCCTGAGTATGATGATGCCACACGTTTGAGACTTTTTCAGTGTCTGGATTGATTATGTACCAGACATTACTTAGTTACATAGTAGGCGAGGTTGAAAAAAGACACAAGTCTATCAAGTCCAACCTATGTGTGTGACTATATGTCAGTATTACCTTGTATATCCCTTGGTTGTTGTTGTGGTCGTTGTGGTTGTGATCGTTCAGGTGCTTATCTATTGGTTCCTGGAAACTAGCGATGCCCCACACTGAGACCACCGCCTGTGGAAGGGAATTCCACATTCTAGCAGCTTTTACAGTAAAGAACACTCCACGTAGTTTAAGATTAAACCTCTTTTCTTCTAATTTTAATGAGTGGCCATGTGTCTTGTTAAACTCCCTTCCGCAAAAAAAGTTTTATCCCTATTGTGGGGTCACCGGTATAGTATTTGTAAATTTAAATCATATCCCCTCTCAAGCATCTCTTCTCCAGAGAGAATAAGTTCAGTGCTTGCAGCCTTTCCTCATAACTAATATCCCCCAGACCCTTTATTAGCTTTGTTGCCCTTCTTTGTACTCGGTCCATTTCCAATACATCCTTCCTGAGGTCTGCCCAGAACTGGACAGCATACTCTAGGTGCGGCCAGACCAGAGTCTTGTAGAGTGAGAGAATTATCTTTTTATCTCTGGAGTTAATCCCCTTTTTAATGCATGCCAATATTCTCTTTGCTTTGTTAGCAGCAGCTTGGCATTGCATGGCATTGCTGAGCCTATTATCTACTAGGACCCCCAGGTCCTTTTCCATCCTAGATTCCCCCAGAGGTTCTCTCCCCAGTGTATAGATTACATTCATTATTTTGCCACCCAAATGCATTATTTTACATTTTTCTACATTGACAGTATTTGTGATGTAGTTGCCCACCCCATTAATTTGTTCAGATCTTTTTGCAAGGTTTTCACATCCTGCAGAGAAGTTATTGCCCTGCTTGGCTTAGTTTCGTCTGCAAATACAGAGACAACGGCGGATCCAGGGGGGGGCAACAGGGCAATTGCCCCCCCCGAGGCAATCATGTCACATTGGCTTTAAAAAAAAAAAAAAAAATTCTTTTTTTTTTATTTTTTTACTATTTTTTTTTAAACTGCTTTGTGGCAACGGCGGATCCAGGGTGGGGCAAAAGGGCAAAAGGGCAATTGCCCCCCCCCCGAGGCAATCATGTCACATTGGCTTTTTTTTTTACTATTTTTTTTTTAAACTGCTTTGTGGCAACGGCGGATCCAGGGGGGGGGGGGCAACATGGCAATTGCTCCCCCCCGAGGCAATCATGTCATATTGGCTTTAAAAAAAAAAATATATATATATATATATATTTTTTTTTACTATTTTTTTTTAAACTGCTTTGTGGCAACGGCGGATCCAGGGGGGGGGGGCAACATGGCAACATGGCAATTGCTCTCCCCCCCGAGGCAATCATGTCACATTGGCTTTTAAACTGCTTTGCGGTGCCTGCAGCTCCCGCTGCCAAGTCTCTAACTCTCTCTCCCTCTCTCATCACCAGGGCTGGTAGGCTGCTTTGAGCTGTAGCTGACTGCAGCGCTCCCCCTCTCTCCTGCGTGTATGACACCGGGCATCTCTGGCTGTGTGTGAGAGCTGGATCTGTGTTCGGCTGTGCTGCCTGTGCTAGACCTGCTCGTGTGATAGTAGATGGAGATGGAACACTGATTGAATCAGTGTTTTGTCTATCACACAAGCCCGTCTAGGGTGGGACTTTGCTAGAGCCGAACACAGACCTACAGCTCCTGTTTGTTCCATGACACACGTCGGGAGAGGAGATACCTGCTGTGTGTGATCGAGGCAATGCCATGGTGAGTGCCATGCACAGTGTGGCTGCATTAATAGACAAAAGTGGGGCTGCATTCATATACAGAAGTGGGACTGCATGTATATACAAAAGTGGGACTGCATGCATATACAAAAGTGGGACTGCATTCATATACAAAAGTGGGACTGCATTCATATACAAAAGTGGGACTGCATTCATAGACACAAGTGGGGCTGCATTGATATACAAAAGTGGGTCTGCATTGATATACAAAAGTGGGTCTGCATTGATATACAAAAGTGGGTCTGCATTGATATACAAAAGTGGGTCTGCATTGATATACAAAAGTGGGACTGCATTAATATACAAAAGTGGGACTGAATTTATACACAAAGGTGGGGCTGCATTCATATGCACAGTGAGGCTGCAATGGTGGGCACTGATGAGGCTGCATTGATCTCTTGTACCATGTGTTCAGTCTCTGACCATCCCTTGTACCATGCCTGCAGTCTCTGAACATCTCTTATACCACGTCTGCAGTCTCTGACCATCCCTTGTACCATGCCTGCAGTCTCTGACCATCTCTTATACCACGTCTGCAGTCTCTGACCATCCCTTGTACCATGCCTGCAGTCTCTGACCATCTTTTATACCACGTCTGCAGTCTCTGACCATCCCTTGTACCATGCCTGCAGTCTCTGACCATCTCTTATACCACGTCTGCAGTCTCTGACCATCCCTTGTACCACATTTGCAGTCTCTGACCATCCCTTGTACCACGTCTGCAGTCTCTGACCATCTCCTGTACCACGTCTGCAGTCTCTGACCATCTCTTATACCACTTCTGCAGTCTCTGACCATCCCTTGTACCATGCCTGCAGTCTCTGACCATCCCTTGTACCACGTCTGCAGTCTCTGACCATCTCTTGTACCATGTCTGCAGTCTCTGACCATCTCTTGTACCATGTCTGCAGTCTCTGACCATCTCTTGTACCATGTCTGCATTCTCTGACTATCTCTTGTACCATGTCTGCAGTCTCTGACTATCTCTTGTACCACGTCTGCAGTCTCTGACCATCTCTTGTACCATGTCTGCAGTCTCTGACCATCTCTTGTACCATGTCTGCAGTCCCTGACAATCGTCTACAAACTATGGGATAGATTTATGGCATTTATATTTAAATATTTTTTACTAGTAATGGCGGCGATCATTGATTTTTTAGCGGTACTGCAACATTGCAGCGGACACATCGGACACCTAATTGAGTTCTGTAAGCAACACCTTATTTTCTGGCAGTGCCCCTCCCGAGACTAGACTCTGGATCCGCCCTTGTACAGAGATTGCACTGCTTACCCCATCCCCCAGGACATTTATGAACAAATTAAACAGGATGCAAGGGTGCATTGTTGGGCAGGGATAAAGTGGTTGTTAAAATTTTGTTTTTGTAACTTAATTCTGCATAAAACATTTAAATGTAATTTCCTGAGATCATTTATGAGGGCGGAATTAGGAGCGGGCCAACTGGTGGCGAGTAACACTTGAGGCCTGGCTAGTAGCTTGGGACTTTAAATTTTGAGCCCTGCTCTAGTGCATACAGTGGATTATGCTTCTCAAAGAGAAATTGTAATACTTTATATTGGGAGGGCCTATTCTCCACCCTCCCCACCTCACAAAGTGTTAAACTACTTTACTATAGTAAAATGATGAATTGGCGTGAGCACTACCGTTCTGGGAGGATATCATATGATGTTTTCCAATTCTTGCGGCACATGGTTGCCTATGGGGGCACACAGTTCAGCGATCAGTGGTGTGCCGTGTTCCTGGGACACAGGGCATTACCGGTTAGGTAAAGGGCCTGTTGTTGGGGTGAAACCATTCTTGGTTTAATAGACTACGATCTGACCAAGTTGGCTCCTCTTATCTCATCAGGCCCTGGAGAATTACTCTGAAATCACTTGAGTCGCACACAGTGAGTTTATCAAAGTAAATCTGATCATGTTATGTTTCAATGTTTTTATTAGAAAAGACATAGTGGTATAAACAGACAAGAAGCGTATCTAGTCATTGTACAGTCACAACAGCATATGGGATTTCAATACCAAGGGTTCTGATGCCCAAAACTCTCAGTTGGAATATCATGAAAACATCATCAAAAGAAAAACAAAAAATAAAATAAGAAATCCAACAGAGAATGCATAAACGAGCAAAAAACAAATATTTCCCTCAGCTTCGGATGATTGACCGACAATGATCGTACAATGCGGACAAGCCAGGAAAGATGATATTAGAGCCTAGCAAACCCTACATGGGCTTAATCCGTTCAGACTAATAGAGATATAAAACGGTAGCAGGGACAATGAAATCAGAGAGAGAGAGAATAAGATAGAAAGGAAAGAGTTAGGAAGGAGAGAAAAAGAAAAAGGGGGGGGAAGGGGAGGAGCCACGGATCAGCATTTCCAAGCCACAGAGCTGAAAATTAGAACTAAAACTAAGCACCACGCATACTGGTGTCATTAGTGAGGTAGCAAATCCAAGGATCCCACACCTGATGAAAAAATTTCATTTTATCTTGTGTCAGAGCTGACAACCTCTCATTTAACATCAGCCAAGATAATTTGCCCTTAAGCTGTTCAAATGGGAGAGGCGCTGACTTCCAGTTTCTGGCAATGGAGATCTTAGCCGAAATAAAAATAAATGTCAGTAGTCGTCTGCTGGATTTAGAGGCTTCAACCACCAGTTATAACTTCCAACTTCAGTAATTTGTTCGTTAAGCCACCTGCTTGAGTACAGATCTTGAAAATATAGTAAATTACCTTAGAAACAATATATAATAATTATTTGTATATTACTTACTTATTGTGATTAACCCCTTGCCACCCAGGCCAATTCTGACACTTCTCTCCTACATGTAAAAATCATAATTTTGTTGCTATAAAATTACTCAGAACCCCCAAATTATATATATATATATATATATATATATATATATATATATATATATATATATAAAATATATATTGTAAAGTTTTGGGGATTATAGCTCCACAGGACTCTGTTCTCTGGAGGTCTTAACCCCCTGTGTGCTGACTCCCAGTGGTCAGGGGTGGAGGCTCTTTCCCACCCGAATATCACTTTAGAGCCTCCGAAATTCCGGGCCCCAAATGACTCTCTATCATCACAGAGAGGACTGCGAGCCAGTCCTCTCTGGATTAACGCTATTGCCGGGAATCCCTCACCCATTCTGGGTGACCCCTGAACACTATCACAGCTCTCTTAAAGGGACCACAACCCAAATACTGGTGCTATATAGCACCCTTCCAGGACCCAACTTTGGCGTCCTGTACATATCCCCCCCCCTCCTCAACGTGGAGGTGTTGGAGACACCACTCGACATCATACAATGGACTCGGGAGAGGGCATCGGCATTCTGATGTTGTCTCCCGGGTCTGTGCTCTACCACGAAATTGAACTCCTGGAGAGAAAGGAACCACCTTGTTACCCTGGCATTGATGTGCTTGTTCTGCCTCATCCAGGTAAGGGGAGAGTGGTCTGACACCAAGCGAAACCTCCTACCTAGGAGGAAATATCGTAGGGAGTCCAAAGCCCTCTTGATGGCAAGACACTCCTGTTCTACCACAGTGTAGTTTTTCTCAGCTGCCGTCGGCTTTCTACTAAGAAAAACGACGGGGTGCTCTTCCCCATTGATTTCCTGAGACAGGACCACTCCCAACCCTTCACTTGAAGCATCTGTTTGCACTACAAAATCCTTCGAAAAATCCGGAGCTGCAAGCACCGGATCCTGGCACAATGCCGTCTTAAGCTTTTGAAAACTTTTTTCGGCCTCAGCATTCCACTTTATCATCACTGACTTTCTCCCCTTGGTCAAGTCAGTCAGCGGTGCAGCAATGGTGGTGAAGTTGGGGACAAAGCTCCTATAGTAGCCGACTATGCCCAAAAATGCTCTGACCTGCTTCTTGGTTAGGGGACGGGGCCAGTCTGGCTTCCATCTTACTCAGTTGGGGCTTCGCCAGCCCTCTATCCACAATGTACCCTAGGTCATTGGCTTCCTCTACCCCAATTGCACACTTATCCAGATTGATGGTGAACCCTGCTCTTCTCAAGGAGTCTACAACTGCCTGAACCCGGGGAAGATGGGACTCCCAATCAGTGCTGAAAATGTCATCTAGGTAGATGGAAGAGTACCGTTGATATAGACGCAAAGTTTTGTCCACGGCCCTTTGGAACGTGGCAGGGGCAGAGTGTAGACCAAATGGCATTCTTTTGTATTGGAAATGGCCTTCCGGGGTAGAGAAGGCTGTTTTCTCCCTGGCTTCCTTGGTCAGGGGAATCTGCCAGTACCTTTTTGTGAGGTCCAGCGTGGCGATATACCTGGCAGGACCCAACCTCTCAATTAGCTCATCTACCCGTGGCATGTGATATGCATCAAACTTGGAGACTTCATTAAGTTTTCTGAAGTCGTTGCAGAAGCGGAGGGTGCCGTTGGGTTTGGGTACCAACACGATTGGACTCGACCACTCACTCCAAGACTCTTCAATGACTCCAAGCTCGAGCATTCTTTTAACTTCTTCAGATACTGCCACCCTATTAGCTTCTGGGATACGGTAAGGCTTTAACCAAATTTTTACATTGGACTCGGTTACAATGTCATGCTCGATGATGTTGGTGAGACTGGGCAACCCTGTGTTTAAAGGAACACTAAAGGTTTGTTTTTTTATTAGATCAATTGATTGCTGTAAGCTAGAGCATTTAAATATCACTTACCTCGTTTTTCCTTTTGACCTCCAAAATACAGTAATCCAGGTTTGAAAATGCCATTTCCTGTCACTCCTCTTCTTGCTTTCCACCAGCATCTGAGCCGTTTTGCATGGTGGAAAGCAGAATGTGCTCACCCCCTCCCTATGACTACAGCCCTGCGTGAAGATGCTCTCTTATCCCTCACAGGCATGGAGGCTAAGCCTAATGGGAACTGTAGTTCCCATTAGGCCGTGATGGATGTAGCAAAAATTGAATGCGCACCACAAACCAGGAAGTCAGTGAGAATAAGGATTCAGGAGTGACGGAGGTAAATAAAACAGCTCGATTTCAACAGGTATCAAACTAGCTACTGTCAGACTTTAATTTAAGAGGAAAATATTTTTGTCTTTACAACCCCTTTAAATTTCTTTTAGACTTTTTCAACATTACAATTCATACCTTTCAATATAAATATACATAAATATACATAAAACACACATACATAGAACACAAACACAGTCTCAATATGTGGGAAAAATATAAATCGCACTAACTCTAAACAAAAGAACCTATTGAAAACACCAAGTAGTGATTTTTATAAGCCAATAATATATAATGCTATATATATATAGCTGTATCAAAAAAATATATATTGGGTGATGGGAGTGGGTAGCCACTAGAGAGCGCTATATGGCCATATCAACACCCATCAGTGTTAATAAACATTGTTATAGTGATACCAGCAGTGTATACATTTCAATTAAAACATATATGAACAGAGGCTGATAATCAAATTAAACAGAACAAGTAAATGTAAATTATAGGGATGCACCGATATATCGGTGGCCGTTACATATCGCCCGAAAATAGCAATTTGGGAGACATGCCGAAATACATTTAAAATTGCCGATAATGACCGCCCTCCATGGGCGGTACCATTGCGTATAGGAGGGGTGGCAGGTTCTTGTACAAATGTAGCCGGAGGCGATGGAGGACTCGGAGCGCTGGGCAGGGAGGGAGCTGTGCTGCTAAAAAAGTAAGCAGAACAGAACCTGTTAGGTTCACCCTATAAAAAATTTCTAACACTACATCCAGCCCAGTTCTGCAAATAAAATTACACTGACCTTTTTTTTTTTTTTCGCCGTAGATATTGTTTATCGTTAGAATTCACCGCGGCTTCCGGGTAGGGAATCCCGCGGGAGTGGGAGTTTCTATTGACATGCCAATTGATTGACATGCTAAACGACGGCGCATACAGCGAGTCACGACTTCCTGAAAGAAGCTCGGGTCGGCTCGGCTCTATTCGGCACCGGCGCCGAATAGAGCCGACCCGAGCTTCTTTCGGGAAGTCGTGACGCGCTGTATGCGCCGTCGTTTAGCATGTCAATCAATTGGCATGTCAATAGGAACGCCCACTCCCGCAGGATTCCCTACCCGGAAGCCGTGGTGAATTCTAAGGATAAACGCTATCTACGGCGAAAAAAAAAAAAAAAAAAAAGGTCAGTGTAATTTTATTTGCAAAACTGGGCTGGATGTAGTGTTAGAATTTTTTTATAGGGTGAACCCACGCTTTAACAAACAAAATGGCTGGATTGGGGGGAGTGGTTAACTTAATACTGACCAGCACTTTCTTAATGAAAAAATGGCAGATAAAAAAAAAAATGTTATCTGCATTTAATAACATTTTTTCACAGTGGCTCAGTGAGGCTGCAATTGATGTTTTTTTGGTAGTCAGAGAAGGCAAGCATGGCTCAATAACACAAAAACGTTTCTGTGTTATTGAGCCATGCTTGCCTTCTCTGACTACCAAAAACAACATCAATTGCAGCCTCACTGTGCCATCACATGCAGCCACTGTGCCAACACAGGTCGCCACTGTGCCATCACATGCAGCCACTGTTCCCATCAAACGCAGCCACTGTGCCCATCAAACGTAGCCACTGTGCCCATCACATGCAGCAACTGTTCCAACACACGTCCCCACTGTGCCCATCAAACGCAGCCACTGCCCATCACACGTCACCACTGTACCAACACACGTCACCACTGTGCCCATCCAACGCAGCCACGCGGTTTCGGACTGAATTTTTTTTTTTTCGGTTTCGTTTCGGTTCTGAAATTTCCATTTCGGTGCATCCCTATATTGAATTTATAAACTATCACGAAAAAGTCCATAAATTATTGACGAAGATTTCATCAGAACACCCGTGAGTTGTGCCAAATATCATGTAGTAGATAACGTGACCAAAAGAAACAGTGATACAATCCTCCACCAGTCTAATGATTGGATTCTTACCAGAACTCCATGATCCCTTATTACAGGGAATCATGAACAGCATATAAAAGGGCAATCACTCCCAGTCATGTAGTTCAGACGTGCGTGATCCAATTGGGTCTCATTCACAAGTGATGATGGCAATATCCACCATGTAAAAACAATGATAGAGGCTCCACATAGTGTATTAAAAGGATAAAAAGATTTATTTTTAAAAAGTAATGCACTTACAGAAATGCAGTAAAAAGATCGCCTTGAATCTGATGTGCCGGCCGGAACACAAATTCACAGACACCCGTCCACTGGGGAACGTTTGGAGCTTGTTTGGGTGACGACAGAGCGCCGATCCGCCCTACGTCCGTTTCGTAAAAAAAACGTACTTCTTCCAGGGGCCGGAGGTTTCCTTTCCTTTTTTTCACTTTGTTTGGTTAATGGTATCTTAGCGCAGTTTCTTTTCTTTTTCCACAGTCTCAATATACCCCCAATATTAAAATGTATTATTGATCCTGGTAGTTATCCTACTAGAAAGTCTACTCTTTTTATATAAAATATACCCCAACATATACTCCCCTAGTCTATGTCCACTGATATAGAGGAGGGGAGGAAAAAGAAAAGTAAGAGAGCAGATTCTAAATAAATCAAACGAGAGTGCATTAAGGAGAGGGAAGAGAGGAAAGGAGCGAAGGAGGAAAGAAAAAAAAAGGGGGTGGGGGGGTTGTACCTATAATGATTTATAAAGGCTCCTTATCAAAGCCTATTAAAAAGTGAAAACATATATATATGTCGGATCTCCTACAAAATAAAGGAGGAGATAAAATAAACAAGGAAGGGGGGAAGACCCATGATATAGGTCCCTCCCCTCCTCCTATCCCCGATCCCCTCCATATATACCTCTGATTCCCTAAACTCCCCCCACCCTCTCCAGACCTTATTAAATTTGTTCCTACACTCATTATGATTTGATAGTAACTCCTCCATCAATCTAATTCTGTCAATCTCTCTTAACCATTCTCCAATCGCTTTTTTTTCTTTCCAGTTCCTTGGAATTAACACTTTAGCCCCATTCAATAGGTATGGGACCAAAGACATTCTATATTTTTTTTTCTTTCCAGTTCCTTGGAATTAACACTTTAGCCCCATTCAATAGGTATGGGACCAAAGACATTCTATATTTTTTTTTCTTTCCAGTTCCTTGGAATTAGCACTTTAGCCCCATTCAATAGGTACAGTGCCGGCCCAAGACATTGTGCTGCCTGGGACCAAGAATGAAATGCTGCCCCCCCCCCCCAAAAAAAAATTACGCCAACCAAAAGGCCCCCCACATTCATTATTTTATATCATGATAACTAAAGGGGACCCGTCATGGCTCTATACATGTATAGGAGTATAAAGAGCACCTGTCATGGCTCTATACATGCATATAGGCGTATAAAAGGACCTGTCAGGGCTCTATATATATCCAGGAGTATAAAGGGACCTGTAAATTGCCGGCGGCCACGATGTCTTTTGCGCAAACTAATCAATGTACGCTAATTGTATTTTTTTTGGTACCAAAAATATGTAGATGAATACATATCGGCCTAAACTGAAGATTTTTTTTTATAAATTTTGGGGATATTTATTATAGCAAAAAGTTCAAAATATATATATATTTTTTTAAATTGTCGTTTTTTTGTTGTTTATAGCCCAAAAAATAAAAACCGCAGAGGTAATCAAATATCACCAAAAGAAAGCTCTATTTGTGGGGAAAAAAGGACATCAATTTTATTTGGGTACAATGCCGCACAACCGCGCAATAGTCAGTTTAAGCGACACAGTGCCGTATTGCAAAAAATGGCCTGGTCATTAAGTGGGCAAATCCTTCCGGTCCTTAAGTGGATGATCAGGGCTGGGCAAGGCAAGTCTCTCTCAGGCTCTCATGTCTCATACAACTTGTGATGTGTGTTTTTACTTACAGTTTTGCTTCAGACTCCACCACCAGATGCGGGTTGTCACCTGCCATACATTGCAAATTGTCACTTGCCACATGTTGGGGATGGTCACTTACGTCACCTGCCACACGTTGCGGGTTGTCATTTGCCAAGTCACCTGCCACACGCTGCGGATTGTCACTTGCCACGTCAGAACCAACCCCCCTCCATTAGTACAGACCACCAGGACAAACCACCACCCCTACATTAGTGCAGACCCCCAGAACAAACCACCCCCCCTCCATTAGTACAGACCCCCCCCAGAACAAACCACCCCCCTCCATTAGTACTGCCCCCCGGCAGTGTCATCTTAAGAGCATTATAGGCCCCCGGGCAATACAGTGCACTGGGGCCCTGTCTACACAATTACGCACGAGAATTACTGACAAAAATCATAACATTTACTGGTAGAACCACATTTTTTACTGCCACTGCAAAAAAAGTACCTAAAATTACAGTTTTCAGTGCCCAACAATGCAAATGTCAGTATTTAAACTATAAACATATAGCTAGTGCTATTAGAAATGTGTTTAAGTTAAACAAAAGTAAAAAAAAAAAATGTCTTCATTGACATGAAGGTTAGGTTACAATAACCCAGCCAGCACAGAGTTTCCTCTTACATCAGAGTCTGCAGGATTCCCCCTTACAGTGAAAGGGAACTCTTATGTAAAGGGGAACGCTGCAGATCATGATCTAAGGGGGGAACTCCGATGTGGAGGGGGGCTCTGGTGACCAGAGACAACCTTATATCAGAGTCCACTGCTTTCTCTTTCCCACTTACATCAGGGTCCGCAGACTGAGTTCCCCCTTGCATTGTAAGGGGGAATCCTGCAGACTCTGATGTGGGGGGTACTCTGGTGACCAGAGACCACCTTCCTTAGATTAAATACACTAAGGTAAGGGGGGTCACTAATATAGGAGGGGGAACCTTAATATCAGTGCCCCCTTACATTTTTGCATTCACTCCCCCCTTACATCAGCAACCCCCCGCACTCGTGGAGGACCGGATCTTCTCTGTGATTTCTGCGAACTGGGCATGGGCAGTTCTAACCCATCACTCTCCATAATTTTTTACTGGGGTTGCTGGGCAGTCGGTGGGGCCCCCCAGGCAAGCGGGGCCCCCGGGCAACTGCCCAGCGTGCCCAATGGAAAAGATGGCCCTGCCCCCCGGACAAACCACCCCCTTCATTAGTACAGACCCCCAGAACAAACCCCCCCTCCTTTAGTACAGACCCCCCAGAACAAAGCCCCCTCCATTAATACAGACCCCCCAGGACAAACCACCCCCCTCCATTAGTACAGACCCCCCACAAACCACCCCCCTCCATTAGTGCAGACCCCCCCTAGGAAAACCACCCCCCCTCCATCATTAGTACAGACCCCCCTCGACAAACCACTCCCCCTCCATTAGTAGACACCCCCACTGGACAAACCACCCATCTCCATTAGTACAGACCCCCTTGGCAAACCATCCCCCCTCAATTAGTACAGACCCTCCCTTGGACAAACCACCCCTCCATTAGTACAGACACCCCCCCTTGGACAAACCACCCCCCTTCATTAGTACAGACCCCCCAGAACAAACCACCCCCCTCCATTAGTTCAGACCCCCCCAGGAAAACCACCCCCCTCCATCATTAGTACAAACCACCCCCCCTCCATTAGTACAGACACACCCCCGAACAAACCACCCCCCTCCATTAGTACAGAACCCCCTCGACAAACCACCCCCCCTCAATTAGTACAGACACCCCCCTTGGACAAACCACCCCCCCTCAATTAGTATAGACACTCCCTTTGGACAAACCACCCCCGCCATCAGGCTAACTAAAAATACCCAGGCGGCGGCTGGAGAGGACAGGACAGTGGAGAAAAGAGCATGTCATGTCAGGCTTGGGCAGCAGGCAGGAGTTGGACAGGAGAACTGGAACACTTCAGGCACGGCACAGCACTGCACGAACCGCCCCCCCCCCGCATCACTGCGCCGCTGCCTGCTGGTCTCTCTGCACACAGAGACAGCCGCTCCGATCTTCGGGTGTTCCGCTCTCCTCCTCTGACAGGAGGAGGAAGGGGGCATGGACATCGACAGGGAACTCCAGTGGCTGCGGTGACCGAAAAAGAGAGCCGCCTACGGAAAGGAGAGGAGGAGGAGGGAGGGGAGCACGCTGGCAGCCCGGTGCCGCGCTCCCCAGGCAGCGGAGCGGGCTGGCGTATGCCGCCCCCCTAAAAGTGCCGCCTGGTACCCATGGTACCACCCGGTCCCATTATAGGGCCGGCCCTGAATAGGTATGGGACCAAAGACATTCTATATTTTTTCCTTGTTAATCCTGTGTTATGGAACAGGCAATACCAGGGATCTTGTTTCACTTCTATTCCGCTAATCATTTTTATCAACCCTAAAACCTCCCTCCAATATACACCTGTATCAATGGGCATTGCCACCATATTTGGGCACGTGTCCCCTCCATCCCACACCGTCTCCGACACAAAGGTGATGCCTCCTTGTTTATTCTATGGAGTTTCATTGGAACATAATACCATTTGGTTAAGAGCTTATAATTCATCTCTTTTACTTTTGCCTCTATTGATGTGGAATGGACATATTCTATGACTTGTCTCTTCTTTTCCTCTGTTATTGTTTGATTCAATTCTAATTCCCAACTTTCTAGGATTTTCAATGTCCTCTTGAAGGTATAAAAACCCTATATATATATATATATATATATATATATATATATATATATATATATATATACACGATATCCCCTGTTTTCCCCTTCCAACTTGTTCTACTAGTTTTTCCCAAGGGTTTAACTCCCTCATAGATCGCAGGGGTTTCGGTAGAGAATTTACAAATTGTTGAACTTGTCTATATCTCTATGTATCCCCTAGAGTAAATCCATATTTTTCCTGTATTTCTAGGATTGAGCATAAAGTATTTCCCTTTCAATATATCTTTCAATTTTAATGTGTCCAAGGTTGCCCACCACAGATGCGCTCCTCCCTCCTTTCCTGGCGGGAAGTAGTCCGTACCCGTGAGGGGCAACATCGGACTGTTACACTGCCACTTCTTTATTTTACATACTCTATCCCATATTCTAAGGCCCCGTACACACGGTCGGACAAAACCGATGAGAATGGACTGAGGTTCAGTTTCATCGGTCCAAACCGACCATGTATATAGCCCATCGGTCTGTTTACCTTCGGTCCAAAATTTTTAAAAATGCTTCAAAACCGAACCGATGGACCGCTGCCCGATCGGTCCAAACCGATAGTTAGTACAGAAAAGCATCGGTTCAAAACCCGCGCATGCTCAGAATCAAGTCGACGCATGCTTGGAAGCATTGAACTTAGTTTTATTCAGCACGTCGTGTGTTTGACGTCACTGTGTTCTGACCCGATCGGTTTTTGGAACGATGGTGTGTACGCATATCAGGCCGTCAGGCCACTTTAGCGGTGAACCGATGAAAATGGTCCGTCGGACCATTCTCATCGGTTTTGTCCGACCGTGTGTACGGGGCCTCAGGGTTTCTTTTGTTATTGATGGTTTCTCTTTAGAGAGACCTCTATATTGTTTTGGAATCCATATTATCTTTCCCAGATCCCTTTTACTCAGGTTCTCCTCTACTCCCACCCATTTTTTTTGTCCATCTACCTGGACCCAGTCCATTATCCTTTTTAATACGGTTGCCTCGTAGTATCTTTTAAAATCTGGTAAGTATAATCCTCCCTCCTGTCTAGGTCTGGTCAATATCTCAACTGATATGCGTGGCTTCCTTTCTTTCCATATAAACCTCTTTATTATCGTCCCCAATATTTCAAAGTATTTATCTGGGATTTTTATCGGAAGTGTTTGGAAGATATACAAGGCTTTAGGCAGTATCATCATCTTAATAATATTTATTCTACCCAGCCACAATAGAAAAACTATCGGATATCCCTTCAATTCTAATTTTATATTATTTAATAAGGGCACATAGTTATCTTTATATAGATCCCGTTCTTTATTAGGCCTCGTACACACGACAGAGAAACTCGACGTGCTTGGCACGTCGAGTTCCTCGTCTCGTTACTAATATAACCCTAGATATTTCATCCCCTTCTGTTGCCATGCAAATGGGTAAAGGGACCCAAGGCCTCTGCGTTCTCTCGGCCTCTAGGATATACTTAATATCTCAGTTTTCTCTTTATTAATTTTTAGATTTGAAATCTCCCCGTACTTTTCATATTCCTCTATGATCTTTGGTAATGTCTGTCTTGGATTTGATACATACAGCATCATATCATCCGCGAACGCAGAGATCTTATGTTTCCTCCCATCCACCTTCACCCCCTCTATCTCCTGGTTGGTTCGTATAGTTGCTAATAATGGCTCTAAAGAAAGAACAAAAGAAGGGGTGAAAGCGGGTATCCTTGACGAGTCCCATTTAAAAAGTGGGAATCTGTCTGATAGGGTTCCATTTACACGTACCTGTGCCGAGGGTTTAGAGTACAGTGCTTCTGTCCATCTGAGCATATTCTGGCCTAGTCCTATGTGTCTCATTGTTGCTAACATAAATTCCCAGTCTAGTCTGTCAAATGCCTTTTTGGCATCTAATGACAGAAACAAAACTGGTACTTTACTTTTGATACAAAAAGCCAAAAAAAGCAAAGCTCTTAAGATATTATCCCTTGATTCCCTCCCTGGTACAAACCCTACCTGATCCCTATCTATCAGTCCTGGCAGATAAGATTTTAATCTTTCGGCCAGAATTTTCACATAGATCTTAATATCGACATTGATCAAGGATATAGGCCTATAGCTGGCACATAATGAGGGATCTTTATCATCCTTCCCTACAAGAGTTATGTGGGCACTCAAAGATTCCTCACGCATTATTATGCCTCCCCCTATGGAGTTCATATACTCCTGAAAGTACGGTATCAGGGTGTCCATGTATCTCTTATAGTATAACGAAGTATACCCGTCTGGGCCGGGACTCTCCCATTTTAATATTTTTAATTGTTTGACTTATTTCTTCCCTTGAGATTTCCTTATCTAATTTATTAATATCTTCTTCTGCTATTGCCGGGAAATTATTATTTTCTAAATATTGTTTAATTTTCTCTTTCTTCAACTCTGTATCTCTATTGGACCTTGTTCTTTATTTACTTTATATAGATTTTAATAGTATTCTTGAAAAATTTTAATTACCGTATTTATTGGCGTATAACACACACAGGCGTATAACACGCACCTTAACTTTAAGAGGGAAGTTTCAGAAAAAAAACTTTCCACAGCCCCCCTGTGTATAACACGCATGCACAGTTTACCCTCTATTTTCAGGGTAAAAAAGTGAGTGTTATACGCCAATAAATACAGTATATCCTTCGTAGAATGCCTTATCTCTTCTTTATCTTTTATTTTAGATATAAAATTCTGTGTGTTTCTAGGTTTAATTATCCTTGCCAATAAATTCCCAGGTTTATTTCCCTTGGTATAGATTTTCTTATCTAAGTTATTAAATACCCATTTTGTTTCTTGTTCCAATAGGTCTCTTAACTTTTCTCTCTTCCCAGTCAATATTATCAAGGTTTGCTCTTCCTGACGTTCTTTATGTTTCTGTTCTAGGTCCTGAATTTCTTCCAATAATATTTGTTTATGAGCCTGCCTAATTTTCTTCCTCTTGGCCTTTTCAGCTATCATCCTTCCTCTCATATACACTTTATGTGTTTCCCATAGAATAGATGGGGGAACGTTTTCAATATAATTTTCCTTGTCAATATTATCTTTATTTAGTAAATGCAAAGTAAAATGTACATGTAGCATATGAGTGGTAATATTTCTTAACAGGCATGACATTTTGTACGTACATCATATTATTTTAACTCTAGTATTGAAGGTAAAAAAGAAATAAACATTACCATACGGTTTTGGCAAAGTCAGAAACAGCTTGGGAAATTAAATGTTCGATGTATATAATCTGTCTTCGCCACCATGCTTCCAAGTTCAAAATATACGAACATCATTGTGTTTCTAACTAAAACAAGTTTCAACATCTAAAGATAAAGGATACTAAAATATGCTACCTTTTCTGTGCTAATTGCAAAAAGTATAAGGAAAAAATCTTGCACATAAACTGGTATGGGGAAGGGAAATATGGGGTGGGAAGAGGGGTAAATCATAAGGTCTGCAGGGATTGGACCGGGTCCATTGTCATTAAATAGAATGTACAATGATCGTGCACATTGGGCAAGCTACCATGGCATCAACACCCCATCATTAAAGTTTACAGGTACAGCGTACAATATCCACAGGTTCCATAATTTTTCAAAATTAGTGATCGTGTCGGATTCCAACGCCTCCATTTTGGCGTGCGTCATTGCGTTATTCATTCTATTTTTTACTTCTTCCACTGAAAGGTTTGGGGTTTTCCAAGCCTTTGCAAGGGCCTGCTTGGCCGCCGTGAAGAATTGCAGTAGCAGTTTGAATTGCGTGCGTGGTAAATTAATGGGATTTAGATTCAATAGGGCTATTTTAGGATCCAGGGTGATTTTTGTTTTGGTCAGAATGTTTGCTACATCAAAGATCTTTTCCCAGAATGCCTGAGCTTTAGGACACGACCACCAAGTGTGAAAAAATGTACCCGTGGTTAGACATCCCCTATAACAATGTCCAGAGTAGTTTGGAACGTATTTGGCAATCTTACCAGGCACAAGATACCATCTCGATAGCACTTTATAGTTCGTTTCCGAAGCCGTAACGTTGGAGGAGGCTGCTTTAGTATTTTGCCAAATTTGGTTCCAGTCAGAGGTGTTAAGTTCAAGATTTAAATCTTCTTCCCATTTCTGTACATACGATAACTTTGACATACTGGTTTTAGTAAGTGAATGGGAGTAGAGAACAGATATCGTACCTCTTGCATGTGGATTGTCTTTACATATATATTCAAAAGGGGACATTTGTGTTTGTGGGAATGTAGAGGTCACCTGTGAGTCTATGAAGTTTTTTATTTGGAAATATCTAAAAAGTTCTGTTTGTGGGATACCATATTTTTTGCATATTGATGAGAAAGACATGATACCAGTTGGTTCTAAAAATGTATAGACATATAGACAATCCTTTTTTACCCATTCCTTAAACGTGTTAGGGAAGACCCAAGCTGGGTAGAATGCCGGGTTTTTGTAGAATGAGAGCATAGGATTATGAGAGGATATCAAGAAATATTTAGTTTTGAATCTGTCCCACAGAGAGAGCGTGTGCTTGATAATGGGGTTGTTTATGTTTCTTCGTAGCTTAGGGGGGATCCAAAGCAAATTAGCTGGTGGGATGGGGTCGCACTCAGATGCTTCTATCACTACCCATAGAGGTGATTCCTTACTCGCGTGATATTTGGCTAGGGTTGATATTTGTGCTGCTCTATAGTAGTTTGCAAAGTTTGGGTATCCTAGCCCTCCATGTGTTTTGGGGAGATGTAGTGTTTGCGCCTTTATTCTAGGTCTGGATGAACCCCAGACAAACTCCGATGCCCTCTTCTGTACTACTCTTAAGAAATAAGCAGGTACCGGGATAGGCAGTACTCTGAAAAGGTATAATAATTTTGGGAGTACGGTCATCTTTATTGCGTTAATTCTTCCTATCCACGACAATGGGAGTTGGGTCCAGGATTTTAAGAGGTTTGTTATTTGTTTTAAGAGGTGTGGATAATTATGTGAGAATAAGTCAGAAGTGTCCGCTGTGAGATGTGTTCCTAAGTATGGAATGCTTTTTTCCGGCCATACAAATGGAAGACCTATTTTGGCCGCACTTAGTTCTATCTTGGAGAGGGATATATTTAAAGCTAAGCATTTTTTAGGGTTGATGACTAGACCTGAGAATGATGCGAATCGATTTAGGATTGGGATGAGATTTGGGCCTGTGACTTGTGGGGAAGAAAGAAATAAAAGAATGTCGTCCGCAAATAAACATAGCTTGTGCTTATATCCACCTAGTTCAATGCCTAAAATAGTGGGGTCTGATCTAATTTTTTGGGCAAGCGGTTCAATTAGTAGGGCGAATAATAGTGGGGACAATGGGCATCCCTGACGTGTTCCTCTCCTGATATCAAAAGTCTCCGACTTATAACCTGCGTATTTCACGTAAGCCTTCGGATTATTATAAAGTTCCATGACCCATTTAGTGAAATTTGGGCCAAAACCCCATTTCTGGAGGGTGAAATTTAGATACGACCAGGAGACAGAGTCGAAAGCCTGTTTAATATCCAGAGAGAGGAAACACGCTGGAATGCCCCTCTTTCTTGCAATGTGAGCTAAAAGGCAAGCTCTTCGTACATTATCGCCTGCTTGTCGGGAGGGCATAAAGCCTACTTGGTCTCGGTGGATCAGACTGCCTATGATTTTATTGAGGCGGGTGGCTAATATTTTGCCTAATAATTTTATGTCAGTATTTAACATAGATATGGGCCAGTAGTTGGTGCTGAGTGTATCATCTGTTCGTGGTTTGGGGATCATACATATCGTTGCTAATAGTGATTCTGGCCTAAAAGTCTTATGTTCTAATAGATTGTTAAATGCGTCTGCCAATCTTGGAGAGAGTAATTTGTTGAATTTTTTGAAATATCGTGCAGAGAACCCATCTGGTCCTGGCCTTTTATTAAGTTTAAGTTCCTGAATGGCAAAGTCTACATCTTCCTGAGTAATGGGCTCTTCTAGTTGTGTTTTTTTGTGACTGACTCAAATGTGGGAGATTAATTTGTGAAAAGAAGGAGTTTGCTTCCATCTCATCGAATGTGCTATTTTCTGAGTAAAGTGATTTTAGATGTGAACTAAATTTCTGAACTATTTTGAGTGGATTGCTGGAGAGAACATTATTGGCTAATTTTAGTTTTATGGGTTTAAAGGTCTTGTTGAGTGAGTTTAGTGCTCTAGCCATGTATGACCCCGGTTTATTCGCCTGTTTATAAAAAGCATGTCTAGTTCTATTACATATCCTATTAGCTGAGTCTGTTAAGAACAAATCATATTCTAGGCGTGCTTTATCTAAACGTTTTCTGTTAGTGGGCATTTGAATGTCTTGTAGGGCCAAAAAGGCTAAATTGTATTCTGCTTCTAGTTTCCTTGCCATCTGTAATCTCTCCCTTTTGAGGATCCCAAGTTGCCGTTGAAATGTTCCTCTGAGAACTGGTTTGTGTGCCTCCCATAACATGAGGGAAGATATTTCTGGGCTTATGTTATGATCTAGGTATTCCTTTAGGGCTTGTTCAATTATCAGGCTGTGAGCTGGGTGCTTAAGTAAAATCTCAGGAAGGTACCAAGTGGGATCGTGCTTTTTAGGAATTGCAGATGCTATCGTGGTACAAACCGCATTGTGGTCTGACCAGGGGATGGGTATAATGCTTGAATTTAGTATTTCCGGTGCCATACCGATAGTCACAAATATATGGTCGATTCGGCTAAACGATTGGTGTGGGTTTGAAAAATATGTGTAATTTCGTTTTGTAGGATTGGATTCTCTCCAGGAGTCTATCAGGTTATGTTTGGATAAAAGGTTGGGAAGGGTCCATTTAGCTAAATGCTTAGGTGGGGCGTATGGGGTTTTGTCCAAAAGGGGAAGGAGTACCTGGTTGGAGTCTCCGCATATGAGAAGAGTGCCTATTTTGTGGGCCATAACCGTTTGGAAGAGGTGTGATAGAAAGGGTAATGGATTGAGGTTGGGGGCATAATAGAGTCTAGAATTTGGCCAGTTAAGATAAGATATCTGCCCTCTGGATCCTTGATTTCAGATGTCAGTGTAACGGGTGTGTTGCGGTGAAATGATATTAGGGTTCCCCTTTTTTTAACATTGGCAGAAGCTGTGAAAACTTGTGGGTATGAGGGGTTGTAAAATTTAGGGGTTGTGCTACTGGTAAAATGGGTCTCCTGAAGGCAGACAATATGGGCTTTCTTGGCCTGAAATGCTCTGAAAGCTTTAGTTCTTTTCTGCGGTACATTGAGGCCCTGCACATTTAGAGACAATAAGTTCAGTGGTGCCATGGTAGCTTAACCTCCCCACCAGTCTTACCGTAATGTTCTTTGAAGTGACTGGTCAGCCCAATCCCTGCAGATCTAGGGAAAAAATAGGGGAGTGGGGGTCCGGAAAAAACAACCTTAAAAGGGAAGTGAAAAACAGAACATGTTAGTGTATATGCAATCAACAGTGAGCAAAAAAGATACATTCGGTTTGCCCGTGACAGGGGAGAATATCTCCCGCCAGGGGAAAGAGGGATCCCGTCAGGTCTCCACATAATAGCGTGGGGACCCGAGGAGATCTTAGAGAGGCGCATGTTGTTTCCGTGCGCTGGAGAACCGCTTTTTAAGTACTCCGTTAAGCACCTAAAGTGGTGCTTGTCTTGTGACTAGTTGTGGCTAGGTTTCGAGCATAATGTGACTAGTACCATGCACTACACAGTGCATGCGAAGGGGAGGGGGGGATGATTTCTACGATGATGAGCCTGGCAAATTTGCCGAGTGTCTCGGCCTTAATTCATGCCTGACAGTAATGTTGTGTCAGGGTGTTGAGTAGTATTTAGGATCTGAGGAAATATCTTTGTAGCAATGTGGACTATGCAGCTACGGGGATTCATATTGAGGCCAACTGATGACATGAATTTGGGTTTGGATGGGGGCATGCCTATTTTGTTGCGATATAATGTAGAATACAGTCTAATACCTAATATTTATTTGGATTTTTAGGGTGGTTGCGAATTGGCAAATCAATGACACATTTCTGCATTGTGCCAGCGTTCTTGGGATGGTAAAAGGGGGAAAATGTAACTAAGTTCTAAGTAAACCTACTTAAAGCAAGTGTAATATAGGGGTAGACTTTGCACCTGAGGGGATGGTATAGACCAGGTTCCCTATAGTGCAGGGGATACAAGAATCATTAGGTTAGGGCAGATTGGATATAGGCATAGAGTATACACAGAGGAAAGGGACAGGGTATTGGAAGAGTCTATGGATTGCAGGGCGGGAATTGAATTAGGAAAACCCAGAGGGGTGGATAACAGATTTGAGATAACCCCCCCTCAGAAGGACCCCGCCCGAAGGCGAAGAGGGGGGGGGAAGGAGAGGGGAGAGAAAAAGTAAAATAATAAAAAGTTAATATTAAAAATAAAAATAAGTATAAAAACAGATAAAAAGCTGAAGAAAAAAAGATTATCAGTCCATTTAGGATGTGGGATTCTTCTCCTGGGTTACATTTGTGGATAGGATGTGGTGAACATTAGTGGTTCTTCTGGAAAGTAGTCAGTCCATAGTGTCTTCTTGATCTTGGGATTGGGGTGCAAATCTGCCCCGCTTGTTGGTGTGTTGTATGCCATTGTTCTTCTCAGGTCGAACGGGATTGTTGTGGGAGGATGTGGAAGCTGTTCTTCTGCGAGATGTGCTGGTAGTTGTAGAACTCTCGATAAGCTTGAGATCCAAAAGGGCTTGATGTAACTGGTCAGGCGACCTGCAAACAATTTTTGTGCCCTGATAAGTGAACCGTAGGGAAAAGGGGAATCCCCATTGGTACTTGATATGATGGTGCTGAAGTTCCATTAAGAGAGGCTTCATTGCTCGCCGTTTGGTAATAGTCAGCTGCGATATGTCAGCAAATATCTGGTAGCTGTGTCCTTGGAATGATAGGCTGCTTTTTTCTCTGGCTGCTTCCAGAATCTGTTCTTTTGTCTTGTAGTAGTGGAATTTGGCGATAATGTCCCTGGAGGGTCCCTCCGCTTTCTTTGGGGCAAGAGCCCTGTGGACTCTGTCAAATTCTAACCGTTCTATAGGCAATCCCGGCAATAATTCCTGGCATATTGCTAGTGTAGTTCCTGGAAGATCTAGGACAGTCTCTGGTATTCCCCTGAACCTTAAATTTGACCTCCTGGCGCGATTTTCAAAATCTTCCAGTCTGTTTTGAAGAGATAGGTTTTCCTCCTTAAGAGTGTCTATTTCAGACTGGCAATCTTGTGTGGTAATTTCTATCTCTTCTACTTTTAATTCTAAGGTCTCAGTGCGGCTACCCAAATCCCTTATTTCCTTAGTGAGGTTTGAGGTGATTGTGTCTGAGGTGCGCTTCTGTGCTCTATTCAGCATTCTCTCAAACTGGTGCAATAGCTCTGAGGGTACAGCTGCACTCTGTATATTCATTTGTGAGGTGTCAGATAACCCCTAATTTTCACTATCTGAGCTTAAAGCGGATGTGCCACGGGGAAAAAATATTAAAAGCCAGCAGCTACAAATACTGCAGCTGCTGACTTTTAATATTAGGACACTTACCTGTCCTGGAGTCCAGCGCTGATCGCAGCAGAGCACGAGCGATCGCTCGTCTCTCTGCTGCTCCCCCCTCCATCCACGCTGAGGGAACCAGGAAGTGAAGCGCTGCGGCTTCACTGCCCGGTTCCCTATGGCGCATGCGCGAGTCGCGCTGCGCCCGCCGATTGGCTCACACGCTGTGTGCTGGGAGCCGAGTGTTCCCAGCACACAACGGGCGACAGACGGGAAGTCAGAAAAACCCGTCTTTCGCCCGTAGCGTGTGGCCGGAAGTGGGTGCAAATACCTGTCTTTAGACAGGTGTCTGCACCCCCCTCCCCCCTGAAAGGTGTCAAATGTGACACCGGAGGGGGGAGGGTTCCGATCAGCGGGACTCCACTTTAGGGTGGAGAACCGCTTTAATGTCCACTCAGAGATGACAGGTTTCATGTGCTTTAATGTGCGCTTCTTCTCCTTCCCTGTGAGGAGAGCCTCTGAGGTGGCTGAGGTGACTAGCGCCTTTTTAGCTGTGCCCTTAGTTTGCTGGGCTGCGCTGCAGGGGTTCGATTTGGGCTTGCTTCTGGCACCCCCCAACACCATTTTTGTACTGAATGGTACCCCTCACCTTCCGGAGCTATAATCTCTCAGTCCTGCTAGTTTTTGTCTCTGTTATGCACCGGTTATCCGTGGTCTTTCTCCCTCACGGAGCGGAGCTCTAGCTCGGCATTACCGCTCAGCTAGACCCCGCCCATACCTCAATATAATTTTCTTTAAAAAATAGACCATATCCTTTTCTAGGTCATCTGCTATCCCGGTGTCATTTTAAGAGGGATTCATCTATTCTCCAATCTCCCCAGCGAGGCCGGGATCTCCCCTATCTCCAGTGTCATCTCAACCGGAGCATGATCAGAGAGAGTTATTGATTTTATTTCTACCCTTCTCAGTCCCTCCAACAGCAATGATCTAGAAGGATATGGTCTATTCTAGAGTATGACCTATGTACAGATGAGTAGTAAAATCCTTATCTCTCGGATGTAGAATTCTCCATGTCTCTACTAGGTGCATTTGATGTAATTTATGTTTAATTGCTCTAAGATATTTTCTTACTGACCTTAATGACGTGGGTTCGGTATCTAATGCTGGGTCGAAAACAAAATTAAAATCACCAGCTAATATCACCTTCCCCTCTCTAAATCCCCCCAGTCTATTCAGACCAGGCAACCTTGAAAACATGTCCCTATTTCTTTGCAGAAACTCTTTTACCTGCTGGATTTGGGGCCTAGTTAGGGTAGCAGCAACCTGCACCAGGTCGATCCCTGCATGGTCCCCTGACTGTACCCCTACCACCGCGGATACCTGTTCTCTCCAAGGTTTCAACAAATTTACATGATAGATCTGGTATGGTTTTCTTTTTCCTGGCTGGTGTACCTTGTAATTCACCTCACCCACTTTCTCTACTACCTCAAACGGACCTTGCCACTTGGCCAAGAATTTGCTCTCCACCGTGGGTATTAGAACAGCCACCCGGTCTCTCACTTGAAACTGTCTAATTTTAGCCGACCGGTTATACACTCTTTGGGCATCCTGAGCCTTTTGCATGTGCTCCCTCACCAGCGACATCATAGCTACCCTCTCTCGCATTTGAGAGATATGCTCTACCACGGTTTCATGCAGTGAGGACTCTCTTTCCCACGTTTCCTTTACTAGATCGAGCAACCCCCGGGGCCTTCGTCCATACACTAGCTCAAACGGTGAGAAGCCCCGTGGATGCTTGTGGAACCTCCCGGATGGCAAACAACAGGGCAGGGAGTAACATATCCCAATCCTTCCCATCTTTCTGGACCACTCTTTTCAACATGGACTTTTATTAAACCTCTCAACTAAGCCATCGGTCTGCGGGTGATAGGCGGATGTCCGCAACTGCTTAATCTAAAGCGGTTTTCACAAGTCCGCCATCACCTTTGACATAAAAGGGGTGCCCTGGTCTGTCAGTGTCTCTTTGGGGAACCCAGTTCGTGAGAACATTTGAAATAATTCCCGGGCAATGGCCTTAGGGGAAGTTTTCCTCAAAGGGACTGCTTCTGGATACCTAGTTGCGTAATCTAGGATGACTAATATGTATTGGTTCCCCCTTGCAGACTTTAGCAGGGGTCCCACAAGATCCATAGCAATTGGCAAGGGTACTAGAGGGTTTCTTTAGTGGGGCACTGGGACAGTTAGCTGGCAAATGGGACAAGATGCACAATATCTTTTAACCTTGGCCTTCACCTCTGGCCAGTAAAACTGGTTGGTTATCCTGGCTTCTCCACCCCCAGGTGTCCTCCCAGTGCGTCGTTGTGGGCTAGATCAAGGAGCATTCGCCTATACGGATGGGGAACCAGCAACTGCTCTACAGTTTCCCCTCGGCTCTCAGACACTCGATATACCAAGTCCTCCTTCAACGCAAAATGAGGAAACCTCTGATCTGCACCTGGCATTTGTGAGACCCCATCAATAACAGAAACCTGCTCTCGGGCATTGACCAAGGTAGGATCCTGTAATTGGACTGTGCCAAATGGACCCCTGGATACATCCAGGTCTGGATGCACTGGCCTTGAGGATGTTTCCCCTTCATCCTCCTCAACCGGGGAGAGCTCCTCATCATCCGCCTCCAGCATAACTTGTAATGGGAAGATTTTCCCCCCTGAGAGATCAACTCGATTTTGTGGCTTGGAACAGGGGCATTATCATCCAAATTAGCATTCTCTGCAACTTTATTATTAGTGATGGGTATCTCCATATTAGAGGGGTGTGTTGTGGAGGTTTCAGGCCCGGACCCTTCAGACTCTGTCCCTTCCAGACCCAGTGTCCCCAGTTCTCCTGGCAGCCTCATCTGTACCTGGTTCCATAGTTTGAGAAATAGTGGACAGTCCCGCCCCACTATGATGTCATGTATTAAACTTTTTACCACCCCCAACCTCTTGTGTAACTGCGGTACGGCCATAGGAAACAGTCACCGGGACCAGGGGGTACTCTCTGGTGTTCCCATGGATACACACTACCTGTAAAATATTATTTACTGGGCCGAGTCTCCCGACCACCCTGGCATGTACAAGTGTTACCATGCTACCGGAGTCTAGTAGAGCCCTGGCAGGAAGGTGGTTCACCCACACTTCACACTCGAACCGCCCTGCAGCCAGATCAAGATGAGTGGCACACGCTCTTTGCACATAGGAGCTTCTCCGAACAGTCCCGCAGTCCATAGGCTCCTCCTGAAGTGGGCATTGTGCCCGGGTATGCCCCCAGGACCGACATCACCAACACTGTAGGTCCCCCATCCTTGGGACAGGAACCAACCTTTGTGTTTCTGCAGAAAATGACACAGGCTTGCAGGTTCCAATGTCTGGCAGGGCTTCTCTCCTAGGTGCTGTGACCGGTCTGGTCGCCCTTGGTGTCGGTTCCCGACGCTTGGCAGGCCCAATCAGGTCCTCTACCACAGTATACCTTTCGACCAACTCAACCAGCTGGTCAGCAGTTGCAGGGTCTCCATCGCTTACCCAGCGCTGTAGGTCATCTGGCAGGGACCACAGGTACCAGTCCATCACCACCCATTCCATCATTTGTGGGCCGGACAACTTTTCTGGCTGCAGCCATTTTTTGACCAGCTGTACTAGTTCGTGCATTTGGGACCTGGGTGGTCGGTCAGGTTTGTACCGCCAGCGATGCACCCTCTGAGCCCGGACGGCTGTGGTCACTTCCCATAAAAATTGGAGGTAATATCCCACAGGAGGAAACCAAGAAAGGAATACCCCCAGGGATATAAGGAGCTACTAAGGCAGTGACGGAAAGTATAATAGGTCAAAAAAAGTTTATTGAAAAAATACAAAAGTTTGATAATACTGGAGTAAATAATTTACAACATGTGGGCTAACAATAGCTAATCCTAAAAACCAACTGGCAATTGCCAGCAAGTGTTGCACCAATAGACCTAGTCTATTGTTAGTGCGCAAACAAACAACACATAAAAAACATTGACTAACATGGACAACATATAACTGAGGCAGTCCGGACGCCAAAATTGGATCGCACTTACTGAGGTTCCCATGCGGTAAAATCACTGTGTATATTCGTAAATAATACTGAAAAAAATATGGAACTACCAGTATGTGCGTCCCCACGGGAGAAGGGGTTGATAATGAATGTTGGATGGTATAAACAAGGGGCTAGCTAATGATATCTGATTGCTCGAAGCTTGATCCTATAGCAGTAATTGAGGTGCCAGAGAACTGCAATTGTCCTGAAAATGTAATAACACTGAGGATTGCAAAGACCGGATTGTCCTATGTATGGGCTGTTTGAAAGAGGAAAGATTTCCTTATGGATGTTAGCTCCCAAAGTTCTGATACAATCACCTCTGATGGATATGGGACACAAGAGAAACAGCAAGGAGCCTAGGCTGAAATGCACATCTTAGATCAATCAGTATAAATGATACCGAGATATTCTCTGTTCAGCTACGTTCAAAAATCTTCGTAGCTGACAGTTTCACTGTTCATAGGCACATACACTGCGGCTTAGACACTGTAAAGTGTTAACAATCTTACCACCTCCATGGATTAAGAGATTGTAACATGCGGCAAAGTCTTCTACCTTCTTTTGGAAAAATATCCTATGTACCGGTGTCTGCAATGTCCAGATGCGCCTTTACTGAGTAGCAGGTTGGTAGGTTGCCGAGCCGTAAGGTGTATGAACTGATCCTGTGCTTATGTTCCTCTTGTTCATTGGCATCAGGCTATTTTGTTTGTAAAGCACTCGCGGTTACTTGCAACGCCCGAGTTTTGTCTCCCCTCTCATATCTCCCGCTTAGTCGGGGAATGGATTCTGCGGCGTCCGACACTGCATGATGTCAACGCGTTTAGCAACGTTAAGTGCGTAGCTTCGTCTGGACGGGCCGGGATCTCTGACTTCAGCCACTCATAGTCGCTGATGTGCTCAGATGGGAGGTCAAAATAGGCCTTTTGTGGGTCACCGGTGAGGAAAGGGGAGATAATGCCAGCCCATTGGTCATAGGGCCACCCCTCTCTCTCTGCTATCCTTTTAAAGGTAGTGAGAAAGGCCTCTACATCATCGCTGGGAGTTTGCTTTTGTAAGAAATGGCTGGCTCTCACAGACGCTTGGTTGCCAGTGGCCACGACCGATTGCTCTCGTCCCTAAGCCAGTCGCTGTACTGCCTCCTGCAGCCACCTGTGCTTGAGTGGACTCCTGCTGGGCTGCAAACTGGGTGGCTAGCAGCTGTGTGCTTTCCTGCTGGGTACCTATAGCCTGTGCCAGGGCCTGCTGCTGAGCCATCGCTTCCTCATGGCAACGGTTTGCCTCTGCTGAAGCTTGCTGCTCGGTCACAGTGGCTTGTGCCAAAGCCTTGATGACCTCCTCCATGCCTTTGCCTGCTGCTTGCAATGTCTGAGCTAACTTCACCCAAGACATGCCATAAGCACACCGTCTCTTTAAATGTCAGTTTTTAGTTTTTAAACATTTTTTGCGGCTGCAAATGCACTTTGGATGTATTCTCCACCAGTTGTAAAGTTTTGGGGATTATAGCTCCATGGGGCCAAGTGCATAAACCGTTTGATCTTGAACAAAAAGGCTTTTATTTGTAAACAAACCAAAAATAAAGCTTCATTCAGCACACAGGAAAACTATAAAACTAAATCCGCTTAGCTTCAGCATAAAATAAAGTCTGCTTGTCCTCAGCACAAAACAAATTAAAGAAAAGGCACATACAGTTTTTTGTAGATGGGTCTTCGCTCCAGAACTTCAAGAGTCCTTGCTGAATCCTTAGCAGCTTCCAGCAGACACGCAGCTCATCACAACAGGCGCAATCCCATACTCCTCCTCACCACACCTCTAGCACCACTTCCTGTCTTATTAGCTGTTCTCTGAAGGTCTTAACCCCCTGTGTGCTGACTCCCAGTGGTCAGGGGTGGAGGTACTTTCCCACCCGAATATCACTTTAGAGCCTCCGAAATTCAGGGCCCCAAATGACTCTCTATCAAGACAAAGAGGGCTGAGAGCCAGTCCTCTCTGGATTAACTCTATTGCCGGGAATTTCTCACCCATTCTGGGTGACCCCTGAACACTTTTACAGCTCTCTTAAAGGGACCACAACCCAAATACTGGTGCTATATAGCATCTGTTCAGGACCAAACCTTGGGTCCTGTACAATATATATTGCCGATGGAAAAAAATCGGAAATTCCGATCGTCTGTGTGGAACTCCGACAGAGAAAAAAACATGCATGCTCAGAATCAAGTCGACGCATGCTCGGAAGCATTGAACTTAGTTTTTCTCAGCTAGTCTTAGTGTTTTACGTCACTGCATTTTGGACAGTCGGAATTTGGTCTGCACAGTGTGTATGCAAGACAGCTTGAACTGGCTGGCTCAGTAGATTGCTTTAAGAAAGGCCTGGATTCTTTCCTAAATGTACATAATATAACTGAATACTGACATTTATAGGTAAAGTTGATCCAGGGTAAATCCGATTGCCTCTCGGGGGATCAGGAAGGAATTTTTCCCCCTGCTGTAGCAAATTGGATCATTCTCTGCTGGGGTTTTTTGCCTTCCTCTGGATAAACTGTGGGTATGGAGTTGGGTGTATGGGATTGTACTGTGTTTATTTTGTTTATTTTTTTGTGGTTGAACTGGATGGACTTGTGTCTTTTTTCAACCTGACTAACTATGTAACTATGTAACAGGGGGTTTATAGGAAGAATTATTGACTTGTCCCAGTTGATATGTAGACCCATACTCCTCAATCAGTGACATTGCATGTTCAAGAGAGGATTGAGTGTTCAACAAGAACAGCAACATACAGTACATAGCTAAGTTATCCTCTTCCACACCCCTTCTAAATTCTATAATACGAGTCAACTATTGAATCATCTCTGCTAATGGCTCTATCTCTAGGCAGAATCGTAATGAATGGCTTTCCTACCAGGTGTGATCAAAGAAAGGTGAACACATTTAGTTCACTCTAACACATAGCTGAGGAAGCGTGCAACTCTCCCACATACTTAGGCCCAAAATCAAATCTACAAACAGATTTGTTCAGAGGTAATCCCATTGGATACAGATACTCTTTACTTAACGACCAGGTTCCCAACATCCCCATAAGGTTCTTCCGCAAACGTGGTAAAGGAGTATGATCTATTGTTGTAGGTAAATTGTAAACGGAAAGGATAATTCCATCGATAGCGAATGTCACATTGAACCAAAGACGAAAGCAAAGGTTTAAACGCTCTTCGTTTTTGAATGGTAGCTTGGGAAATGTCCGCAATGATCTGGATTTTGTTACCTTCAATTTCCAAATCCGGGTGTTCCCTGGCATACCTCAAGACCAATCTTTGACCCTGAAGAAGTGAGGTTTCACAATCACATCTCTGGGAGGCCTGTCAGGTTTCATAGGAACTAGGGCCCTGTGAATACGGTAAATTTCCAAGTGGATTTATCAATATCTGGGATAGCAGATCGCATTAAAGAATAAGCGACAGAAGAGAAATCTTTAACCGTTTCTGGCAGACCACGGATACAGGAGTTATATCGCCTGGCGCGGTTTTCAAGATCATCAATTTTAGCGTAAGCGTCTTCTAGGCGATCAAGTTCAGTAATCATGGTGGAATTTTGCGCCACTCTATTAACACTGTCATCAACCTTGGATTCAATGCTGTCTAGGCGACAGCCCAGCTCCTGAAAATCTCGCTTTATGTCGGCAGCCAGTTTAGTGGTAGCTTTCCCCAACTCTCTTTGCAGCATATCTGCAAAGCGTGCAAGAAGAATAGTGTCAGGAGAATATGGCAGCGGTGCAGGTAAAGAAGCTAGGGATCCTTCAGGACTACCAGGATCTGCATCCTGGCTACCAGGCTGTATATTGTCAATGTCTACATCCTGATCACTGGTCTGGCTGTGGAAGATGTCAGAGGAAGTGTGGGAAGCATGGCTTGGAGATGACAGAGGAGCCTATGAAGGAGATTTGGCAGGACTGGATGAAGCACAAGGAGGATCGGTCAGCTTACCTGAAGTCTGAGGGACTGTAGCTGGGAGCATGTTGCGAGCCCCTGAGTTAGGGGGCTTCCCTTTATTCCCCTGCTTCTATATCTGTGGCTGTTGCTGCGTCTGTTTCTTGTCCGCCCGCATGGCGCTAGTGCTGGTCGTCATCTTGGAATCCTTCCAGGACCCACGAGACTGACAGCAGGAATCGCCGATCTTCCCTGCCGACCGGGTGGACATGGAGCGGGTCTCCGTGGAAAGCTCTAACTGCCCGATATCGTCCGAGGGTGAACAGGTTAGGAGGGCTGCTAAAAAAAGCACAAAGTGCCGGGAGTGTGCGGAGCCGTCTAGGAATGCATCCGCTCCCGCCGCCCGCGCATGCGCTCTTCCCACACTGTAACTTTAACTGACTAGCCTGCCTGCTCTATCTACCTAGAAAAAAATGACACTCTCTCTCTCTTTCTCTCTCTGTCTCTAACCACCGCCGCAACACACTACACAAGACCGACCTGCAGGCGGCCTTTTATAGTGTGGGGCGTGTACTAAACCCCCTGAGACATAATTGTCCAAAGCCACCCTGGCTTTGGCCAATTTTGGCTCTCCGTTTTTTGCAAGCTGTGATTGGCCAAGCATGCGGGTCATAGTGCACGCTTGGCCAATCATCAGCCAGCAATGCACTGTGATGCCGCAGTGAATTATGGGCCGTGACACGCCACTCGAATTTGGCGCGAACGGCCCGTAACGCTCGTATTTCGACGAACGGTCGAACAGACGATGTAACATACTCACGTTCGACTCGAACACGAAGCTCATCCCTATTAAGGATTGATATTGGTCTATAATTAGACTTGGGCCCCATACACACGAAAGGATTTATCCGCGTATACGGTCCAGCGGACCGTATCCTCGGATAAATCCTCTCGAGGATTTGCGCGGATTTTGATGCGATGGAGTGTACTCACCATCGAATCGAAATCCGCGCCGAAATCCTCTGGCGATGACGTGTCGCGCCGTCGCCGCGATTATGACGCGGCGACGTGCGCGACGCTGTCATATAAGGAATTCCACGCATGCGTCGAATCATTACGACGCATGCGGGGGATCCCTTCGGACGGATGGATCCGGTGAGTCTGTACAGACCAGCGGATCCATCCGTTGGGATGGATTCCAGCGGATAGATTTGATAGCATGTCATCAAATATTTATCCGCTGGAAATCCATCCCAGGGGATAAATATCCGCGGAAACAGATCCGCTGGAGTGTACACACCATAGGATCTATCCGCTGAAACCCATTCGCTGGGATTTTTCAGCGGATGGATTCTATCGTGTGTATGGGGCCTAAGATGTATCATCTGTGTTAGATTTGTGGGTCATAGAAATAAAGGCAGTGAGAGGAGATAGTAGGAGTATGAAACTTTTATAGTAAGTTTTTGTAGCTTGAGTGATTTTATAGCGGCTTGCAGTTCTATTTCAATGATGGGATATTCTTGAGTTTCCTGCTGGGATGGGGAGATTGAAGGAAGATGATCAGTGGATAAAAGTGTAGTTCGATGAGATTGATCTAATATGTATTAGTATCCTTGTATAGTTCAGAAAGGTTTTTTATGGAATACATTAAGAATTTTTAATTCTACAGACATCTGTAGTTATTTTAACGGATATGTTTTGGGGTATATTTGGTCTTTCTCAATGCCAAGGCCAAAAAGGTGTCTAGTTTGTTGACCCTTCATTTCTTTGTAAGTGGACAAACTTACAAAATCTGCAGGGGATTAAATAATCATTTTCCCCACTGTAGGTCCATGATCCAAGGTGAGGGCATATATATTACACTGAGGTTGATCACCATTGTGTGGCACTGTTTGGGAATTTGCAGCACTGGGACTTTTGCATTACTATCCCTGTATATTGAAAATTTGCTCAGAATTTGTGAAGACATCATTCATTCATTATGATAAAAAAGATGGACCCTTAATTTATTTGTATTTGTATTGTATTTTATTTTATAGTGGACAAACTTACAAAATCTACAGGGGATGAAAAAATAATTTTCTCCCCTATATGCTAAAACACACTTAAAACAGTCAGACCTATCGCCTATGACTTCAGTGATAAAAATTGCAATTGCCAAACCATTTAAAGGGTAAGTTCACCTATAATATAAAAATTATCAATCCATATGATTTTGCAGGTGCAAGGTGAGGCTCATGCAAAGTCTTTCTCCTGCTTTGTGCCTGTACATCATTTCTGTTTAAAAAGCTAGAGGAAGAATGAATGAACTACGAGCGTGCAGATCAGTTTATTGAAAGTCAATTGAAGCCTCAAATCCGTGGAAGATGGGACTTGTAGTTTTATCATTTACAGATCCCTGTGAGTGAATGGCGCAGATGTGTCAACGGAACACCCCACAACTGCTCCATTTTTTAAATGTGACAATGAGTGCAAGGATCCTATGCCCGCTATCACAGCCGGGGTGAGGGGGGGTGGCGGGTGCTTAATAGTAACATATATTACATGTTACACCCTAAATACAGGTGTAACATATAACATGTTACCAAGGGTGAACTTAGCCTTTTGAACCTTCCTCGATTAGTCTCCTCTTAGTTAGATGAAATGACTGTATTCTTTTTTCTTTCAGGCATTCTCCTTTCTTTTTTTACCTGGTAATCTTATGCATAACACATTTCCTGTCTTTTGGTGGCCACCCAGGCCATTAGGCCATTTACATGGGGAGAAGGCAAGATTGCCAGTTTACAAGAACAGTGCATTTCTAGCAAGAACAATAGGCATTTTCTGTACTTTCTTTGTTCTTAGCCTGGAAAAACAAATGCAGCCACCACATCAATATATATTATTTTTGTTGTTGGAGTTTAGTAATAGTTAAGTTGGGGTCGGGGGAGTTAACTGGTTTAAGCGATTCTAAAAGATCTCTTTTTTTTTTACCTAAAATTAAATGTGAAGTGTTACAGAATTCAACGAACTGACTCTTATTTACTTTCCAGTCTTTTACAATAGTCAGGATGCGAATCGTGTGCTCAAAGTTCGGAAAAGAGCAAATGGTTTCTTTGAAGAGATGAAACCTGGGTCACTGGAGAGAGAATGCTACGAGGAAAGATGTGACCTAGAAGAAGCAAATGAGATATTTGAGACCCGGGAGGAAACTGTAAGAGATTTTTTTATTTGGCTCTTATCGTAATACTTATTGCTGATATATCGTACTTATTGGTAACATTTTTTTATTTTTTATTTCTAGCTTAACTTTTGGTCAAAGTACTTTGGTAAGTTACAGTCTGAAGAAGTTAGCTAAAATAAAGCATGTATAGGAACTTACAAAGAATCTCAGGTTTAAACATCTTGTTGTTACAGATGGGGATCAGTGCCTTTCCAATCCATGTGTAAATGCTGTCTGTAAGGATGGCATAGGAAAATTTGACTGTACTTGCAATGGGGGCTGGGAAGGAAAATTCTGTGCTTATGGTGAGTACTTGGAGCAACTTACTGACTGACGCTTCATTTAGCTGTTAAAGCTACTGTGGAGAAGATGAACCTATATTCATAAGAAAGCAGCCTAAGGTGAGGACAACAATTGGTTGACTCTATAAAGCCCCGAGTGAGCTTACTGAATCCTTATGCCACGAACACACGATCGGAAATTCCGACAAGAAAACCGTGGATTCTTTTCCGACAGAATTTTGGCTCAAACTTGTGTTGCATACACGGTCACACAAAATTTAGACCGTCAAGAACACGGTGACGTACAACACTACAACTAGCCGAGAAAAATGAAGTTCAATGATTCGGAGCATGCATCGAATTGATTCCGAGCATGCATGTTTTTTTGCGCGTCGGAAAAATTGATAACCAGCTCTCAAATTTTTACTGTCGGAAATTCCAACAGAAAAAGTCAGATGGAGCCTACAAACGGTCAGAATTTACGAAAAAAACCTCACAACAAACTCTTCTTGTCAGAAATTCTGACCGTGTGTACATGGCATTACAGTATATTTTTTTAAACCCATCTCTGGACAAATTTGTTGCTCACCCCATTCCTCCGTCACTCCTTCCAACTCCCCTCCTGCCCATTCATAATATATATAAAAAAAATGATAAGGTTTTCTACTCATCGTAGCACCTCTTCTACATTTAGACTGGTGATCCACCACTGCATTGGTCTTGTAGCTGCCCATTGTGGTTATGTCACTACCCAGCCGATGGACAGATAATGGGAAAGTCCTGGTAGAAGGACATCCCACTCTACAAGCTCATAAAAGAGGAGATTTCAGACAAGGCACGTCATGGGGCATTTAGATTAGGTTGTATTATTTAAATTAGTGCAGTGATTAGGTAAAGGGGGTGAGGACATTCTTTGAGGTGAGGAGTTATTATCCCTGGCCACATTTAAACTTTAAAGCTTCAGCCACATTTTCCTGTAGTAGACTGTATCTCCATACCAGCTCAAAAACAAACAACCACTCTGACATATAGTATAATATGCTAAATTGGAGATTGTTGAACATGAGAACAAAAAAATATATATACTGTATATACCATTGTGTGTGTAGAAAGAAAATCAAATCAATATTTGGTGTGACCACCCTTTTCCTTCAAAACAGCATCAATTCCTCTAGATCCACAGATTTTAAAGGAACTCAGTAGGTAAGATGTTCCAAACATCTTGGAGGACTAACCACAGATCTTCTGTGGATGTAGGCTGTCTCAAATCCTTCTGTTTCTTTATGTGATCCCAGACGGACTCGATGATGTTGAGATCAGGGCTCTGTGGGGCCAAACCATCACTTCCAGGACTTCTTTATCATCTTTACGCTGAAGATAGTTCTTAATGACATTGGCTGTATGTTTGGGGTCATTGTCCTGCTGCAGAATAAATTTGGGGCCAATCACATGCCTCCCTGATGGTATGGCTCAGCATTGAGAACACCATTGATCCTGACCAAATCTCCAACTCCATTTGCAGAAATGCAGCCCCGAACTTGCAAGGAACCTTCACCATGCTTCACTTTTGCCTGCAGACACTCATGATTGTTTTGCTATCCATCCCTTGGCAATCAAACTGCCTTTGGCTACAGACACATTTTGTGGACAGTTGAGTCGCTTAGCCTTGTTTCTATGTAGGCAGTATGGCTTTTTGGCCACAATTCTTCCATGAAGACCACTTCTGGCCAGACTTCTTCCAGACAGGAGATGGGTGTACCTGGGTCCAACCAGTTCTGTGTTGATGACACTGCTGAACATCTTCTGTTATTGAAGGGAAGTAAGCAAGATTGTCTTTCATATGCTGCATTAGGTTTCCTTGGTTAACCACTGTGTCTACGCTCCCCAACTCTTCCTGATCAATGGTGTCCTCAATACTGAGAATTACAGGCAGATACTTATCCATCATGCCATTCCACCAGGGAGGTGTTTGATTGGCCCCAAGTTTATTTTAAAGTGGGGCATCAACCACAAACATATAGCCAATGGCATTAGGAACTATCTTCAGCGTAAAGAACAAGGCATCCTGGAACCTGGATTTCAACATCGAGTCTGTCTGGGATTACATGAAGAGACAGAAGTATTTGAGGCAGCCTACATCTACAGAATATCTGCCTGCCAAGTACCTTTCAAAACTGTGTGCAAGTCTATCAAGAAGAAAGGGCAAAGGGTGATCACACCAAATATTGATTTGATTTGGATTTCTCTTCTGTTCATTTACTTACCATTTTGTTAATTGATAAAAATAAACCATTAACACTTCTATTTCTGAAAGTATTCTTAAATTACTGCATTCCACTTAATCACAGGCTCAGGTTGAAGTCATTTAGTGATTAACAGCCCTCAACTTTGACCTGCACAGTAGCGTTCAGCAGCATTAAGAGGATTTGCACTAACTTAAGTGTTTACTAACAGCATAACCTATTCTTTCCACTCTTAGAGGTGACCCATCACAGCTGCTCATTGAATAATGGAGGCTGCACACACTTCTGTACAGAGATTGCAAATGACACATCTCGGACATGCAGCTGTGCCACTGGGTACCAGCTGCAGGATGATGGTCGCAGCTGTAAGCCAAATGGTAAGTTCCCATCACACCAAAAACATAAGTTGGCATGCTACATTCACATGTTCCATTTGCTCTAATGAAGTAAAAAAAAATGTGACTGCTTCATAAAGGAATGTAACCCCCTCTAATATGATGGATAGGTTGAGGTTAAGTCCAATGACTGTAATTCATGGCACACCCAGGGAGTAATGGGGTGCAGCAGCTGCCCCCTCCAATAAGCAGCTTATACAACCTACACTGACCATTAACAGGGTAATCACTATAAGAAATATGGTAGCAGAGGGTGGTGGCAGTATGTAGGCTTGTAAACATCTGCCCCTTGGCAAGATGGCAGTATTTGACATTGGAGCCATAGTTAAGATGGTTCTGGGGCTGTGATAAAGTGCAAGCCTCTTGGAATACAGTTTCCAGCAATATTGTAACCATGAATTAGAAAATTGTGTGCATGAACCTATGATGGGGACTGTGGCTGTGCAATATTAAGTGAGGCCACGTAAGACTGCTGTCTTTTGCTAGTAGGATGGCTTTAATTGTTGGGGGGGGGGGGGGTTTATTGAGACAAGGTCTAACCTGTCCTATGTTACTGCCCCTTCCTTCCCTGGTAGCCCACCCAAACCTATTTTCTCTTCCATTCATGGACGGACACAGCAGCATTCTTGACTTGTGGGTATTAGCCTTCAATTAGGAGTGGACTAGGCATAAAACTTGTTAGAAAGTGTTTATCGCATTAAACACTGTACAGTACCGCCCAAGGGGCGGTACCTCTGGGTACAACCCCTCTCCCTGCATCTGCCTAGAAAAGGAGAAGGACATGGCTCCCTTCGGGCCCAGAGGCCTGGAGGTTTATTTCTATTTTTTTTCCTGTGATCTGTGATCAACTGCCGACTGGGTGACAGGCTGAATCCCAGATCCTTGTAGTCTCCCCAGTTTCGGCCATCGAGCATGTGCCGACCTTAGCTATGCACTGGGTCGTCCACGACATACCTCGTCACTCCAGGGGTGGCCGGTGAGCTATACGCTTCGGGGCATGCATATGACCAGGCTATCTGTCCGAGTCACAGCGTGCCAGACCGACAGTCACCTCCATAACCGCGCGGAAGATGGTCTGTCTGGGATGCTTCCAGCGTAATCCACGCAGGATGGGTAAGTAGCATTCACCCTGCTCCGGCAAAAAGACATAGCTGGGCATTCCCGGGGAGGTAGAGTAGAGGGTCCCACCCTTCTTTTCTTTCCTCCCTCCCTTCCCTCCTCCCTGGGCTCTGTGAGCTAGGCTAGCTGCTGGTGGCTGGGGGTCCGACTGGGGGGCTCCATCTGTGGTGGGGAACTGCGCTGTGGGGCCGTTTACTGGGGTGCTAATGGGTGGCCATTGTAAGGATTGTTTACATACCTGTGTGTCTTCTCCCTCCATGCGGCCGCTGTTTTTGCCTCTATTTGCCGCTCAGTGGCCATTTTCTTGTGCCGCGCGCCTTGCTACAGTGTGGCTGCTCGGCGGCCATTTTGTTGAGGTCTTTTGGCCTCTATCGTTCATTTGAATGGTGCGAACTAGCAGATACACCCCGCGGAGGGTCAGACTGACACGGGCAGCTGTGGAGAGAGCAATCTCAGGCGGGAGGCAGACGGCAGCTGTGCGGTGTCCATTCTAGGGTGGCGAGTTCTCTGGGGGGCCCCTTGGATCTGTGGCAGCTAGGAGGGGATATCTTCCAGGGGAAAACTCTGATGTGTAACCGGGCCCAGCTCTGGCTCATGGCCCTGGTTCTGACATGTCTGAGGATGTGGACCGCGACCGGTCGAACAGTGAGGATGACTCCAGGTCCAAGTCAGCACGCGACAGGGCTCTGGTAGGTGATCTTATCACTGCAGTGCGAGATACTCTAAAGATGTAGGAGTCTGTGGAAGCAGCAGAGTTGTTGGTCCCTTTCGGGTTCCGTAAGCCGACCCGCAATACTAAGGTGTTTCCTTGTGTGGCTTATCTAGACAAACTTTTATACAAGGAGTGGGACAAACCACAGAAGGTTTTTTCGGTCCCTAAAAGTTTGGCGGTTCGTTACCACTTTGAGGAGAGTTTCCTGAAAAAATGGACCTCTCCCCCGATAGTGGACCCCCCTGTGTCCAGATTAAACAAGGTAACCACGATTCCGGTGGAAGGGGCTCCTGCTTTCAAGGACCCTGCGGACAAGAAGGCTGAGGCAGTCACGCACTACCTGTACACGGTGGAGGGCTCAGCAGTGTGTCCGACTGTGGTTAGGGCCCTGGTGTCTCAGACTCTCACTGAATGGGCAAAATTGCTGCACCATGGGTTAAAGGAAAGACAGACCCCCTCGGACGAGGTGGCTCTGGCCGACAAGTTGGTACAGGGTCTTAAATTAGTCTGTAAATCAGCCTTGGATACGATTCCCTTGCTGTCTAGAGCCTCGATCTATGCGGTGGTGTTACACCGCTTGATCTGGCTAAAGCGTTGGTCTGCGGACCAATCTTCCAAGAAAGCCCTGATGGATTTGCCCTTTAAGGGCGACAGAGTTTTTGGAGCCTCTCTGGATGACATTATAAAGGATGCCACAGGAGGTAAGAGCACGCTGCTCCCACACTCCAAAAAGGGTAAGGAGCATCCTTCACACAAATGTTTTTTTCGTCCGCCCAGTGTGGCAGGCAAACGATCCCAGGCCAATAAAGTGCCTTCTGAAAGACAGAAGCATCCCTGGTTTCGCAAGCCCAACAAGCCTGCAGATAAATCTGCGTCTGCATGAAGGTCTGCCCTGCCAGTCTCTCAGGTGGGGGGACGGCTTTGCGAATTCACGGCCCGGTGGATGTCTCTGCTCTCCGACCGGTGGGTTTGCAAAATAATTTCTACAGGGTACAAGACAGTTTCTCTCTTGCCCACTGAACAGATTTTTTCCCTCCAACCTCCAGCTTCATCCGACTCGTCGGGATGCCCTGTTGGGTGCGGTTCAGGATCTCCTGGTACGCGGGGTGATCATACCTGTCCCAGTGCAGGAACGGTTTCAGGGGTTTTATTTAAATCTGTTCGTAGTACCAAAGAAGGATGGGGTTCGTCCAATCCTGGATCTCAAGGCCCTCAATTGCTTTGTGAAAGTACAAAGATTCCGGATGGAGTTGGTTCCCTCTGTTGTCGCTGCTCTCCATCCGGGGGATTTTCTGGCGTCCTTAGACGCATGTCCCCATATGCACCAGGCATCAGAGATTTCTGCGTTTTGCGGTCGGGGAGGACCACTATCAATTTGTGGCTCTCCCTTTTGGCCTGGCATTAGCATCGAGGGTGTTCAACAAGGTGCTCACCCCGATTCTGGCCCTTCTAAGACAGCGTGGCATCGCTATCATGGGCTACTTGGATGACCTTCTTCTGAGGGTCACTTCAAGCTCAGAATTAAAGGAGGGCGTGTCGATAACCTGTCAGACCCTCCAAGACTTTGGTTGGGTGCTAAACACTCAGAAGTCAGTATTGGTACCGACTCAACGCCTAGAATATCTGGGGTTGATTCTGAACTTCTCAGTGGCAAGGGTGTTTCTCCCGGGGGAGAAGCTGCAGACTCTTCGAACTGCGGTGCGACGGTTGACATCCCAAAATTAGTCGTCACTCCGTTTTTGCACTAGAAAGGTTGTGAACCACTGCCCTAAAGCAGCTTCAGTCAAAAAAATAAAAGAATCAAGGCACTGCGGCTGCAGCACCTTTTCTTATTTATTGGTTCGTAGCAAGGGTTCAACCGAGACATTTCTGTCTGTGACAAAGTGCTTTTCAGGGTGATACATGTTATAAGTGATCACCTTCTACTATCTATTAAAAAACATTGGTGCAGTGATTCATTTTTTTTCTGATTGATTTGTTGGAATGTAAAAAGCTGCACCAGAACCTGGGGACTTTGCAGTGGAGCCTGTGATGAGCCACTCCCCTTGGTTGGTATGCATATTTTTGGAAAGCTGCTGCAGATATGTTTTAGACTAATTAGATGTTGCTGGTGACATGGAGGGAGCCCTTCTTGCTTTTATTAGATACAACAGGAAATTACAACATAACCATGTTGTTCCACAAAAAAGAACATGGTTGAACTGGATGTGTCTTTTTTCAACATGACTAACTATGTAACATTACATTAAACATAATATTGACATCCAGTGACACAACTGCTAATCAACAATATAATGTATGAGAATGGTTGTTGTGCCAATGTCTGTATAAACAGCATGCCATCGTATTGTGAAACTCTAAGCAACCTCTTAAGACGTAACCCTCCACCTCCCTCGAACACATAAAGTGTATGTCCAGCAAACAGGTTTTCCTCTATTGTCCACTGGATAATGCACTGGATGATGCAGCTTGATAGCAAGAAACCTATGGTTATTCTGCAGCCCACAGGATAAATGGACACTATTCAAAACTGAAGTCCATGCCCTTGAGGCTAAAAGCCCTCATATCTGCTCAGAATAATTTAGTGTCCTTAAGAGACCAAATATTTATTTCTCTTATGCTACAGGGCTGGCTGGAGGAGGATGCTGGGGTGGGCTATGCCTCCCAGATTTCAGTTGTGCCCCCAAGTCTCTGAGAGTGCATCCACTGATCCACGAACCAGTCAGTCACCAGAAAGTTCATGTAAGGAGGCACACTGATGGGGACAATCCATGTAAGGGAGCACTTTGATGGGGACACCTGTTGTAAGGGGACTCTCTGATGGTGACACCTGATGTAAGGAGACACTTTAATGGGGACATCTGATGTAAAGGGGCACTCTAATGGGGACACCTGATGTATAGGGGCACGCTGATGGGCATAACTGATCATATAAGAGGGGGTTTCTGATGGGGAGACTGATGTAAGGGGCTTCAGATGGGGAAATCTGAAGTAAGAGGGCACTCTGAAGGGGGCACTGATTTATGGGGGTTCTCTGATGGGGACACTGTAAGGGGGCACAGTGATGAGGACACCTGATGTATGGGGAGGAACTGATGGGGAAATCTGTAGTAACGGGGCACTCTGATGGTGACTCTGATGTAAAGGGGCACTCTGATGAAGAACCTGATGTAAGGGACACTCTGATAGGAAAACCTGATGTAAAGAGGCACTCAGATGGGAACCCTGATGTAAGGGGGCACTCTGATTGGAATGTGACATAAAGGGAGACTCTGATAAGTACTCAACATGTAAAGAGGGACTCTCATAAGGACTCCTGATGTAAAGGGGAACTCTGATTGGGACATCTGATATATGGACATCTGATATAAGGGGGCATAGGTTCTATTTAATCACCCTAATCTAATGACAGCCTCCTGCACACCAGTGTTCCCAGGTTGTGGCACCAAGTGACAGACTGTCAGTGACTCTCACACACAGTGCTGACATTATACCCTCTTTGGGGAGTCTGAAACAGAGGTGCCTAATATCTCTGATTCTTTCAGAGATCCTCCAGAGGACTCATTTTTGGATGCTGAACCCTTCAATTCCCTAGTAGCAGATGAGATTCTGATAGCTGAATTTTAGTCCGCATTTTTTACCAAAATGGAAGGAAACCGTTTTAATCCAGGCAGTACATTCCACTCTAAAATTAGAAGACTCTACTGCTCCTTCCTCCAACATGATGTCTAGGGTCATTTCTTATAGACCTAAATGATTTTATCTACAAAGATTGGAAATACCCCGACAAACAACGTCTTAGCCCTATTTGGTTCTATGCAGTCTATTTCTTTGTGAAGGAATTTGTTACTAAATGGTCCACTCCTCTTGTGTCTCGCCTTAAAAAGCTTTGACCATTGTCATAGAAAATGCTGCTTTCTTTTAGGGACCCTACTGACAAGAAATTAGAAACAATTTCTCATTTCACTTCTTGGTGGGCTCTGCCTTTTAACCCATGCACTTCTTTCCCAGCTTTTGGCTGACTAGTTAAACTCCCTAAGCATGGATCTGTTCGCTACTGGCATTGCCACTCAGTTTTTCATGACATTGTCCAAATGATTGTAATATACATTTTTCTGTGCAATGCAGCACTGGATTACAGCTGAGTTATGTCTCATGTAACCTTGTCTTCTGTCCAAATCTGCAAGACACTCTGGCTTAGATGTTGATTGGAAAAGCAACAGTCTCTTTATCATTGGATGCACCTCTTTTCATCCATTCAGGGATGGTTATCCCAAAGGGTTATTTTCCCAGCTTAAAGGTTTCAAGGTTTTTTCTCAAACATGTTTAACATGTGAGCCAGAAAGAAATGTGAACACCGCTCAGATGATGATCGGTCCACAAAATAATAACACTATTGGATTTCAGGCAACTAGAAACATACCAAAAAAATAATAAGGTAGAAATAAGAAAAGAAAAATTCAATCAAAATTGCAATGAATAATCATGAATAAAAACGAAATCAATAAAAGAGAGACAAATGGAGTGCACAGTAATCCGCCATCATCAAACACGCAGAGACAGAAGTGATACATAGCTATTTATTCTGTATCGCCTAAAGATGGATACTTGCTCTCACATCATGTCTCTGGTGACAGCCGAACTGTACAACTGCTAAGCATAGGCAGGGCCAGATTAAGAACATCATGGGCCTGGTGCTGAGGATTTTGGTGGGGCCTTTTATAAATAATAAATAAATGCGTGGAAATTACATCAACGCAGCCCGGCCAAGGCAAGTGACCAAAGGCACAGAACCCAGAAGGAAGATCGGGTGAAGATGGAAGTGCCCGGGCCCCGCCTTATTCATCACAGCGCAGCACTGGAGGGCTCAGTTTGAAAATTTAAGTGTACCCTAATGTGCTAATATGCTCTGTATACTTGTACATTGTGGCATAACCTACCCCAGGGCCTCTAAAAAGTAGTAATGTCAGGAAAGTTTACTACCGCTTTAATATCACAGGATCCTAGGAGCCTCTCATGGGGCTCCTACTGACCCAGTGGGTGGTGGCCCTTGGGCAGTGCCTAAGTGCATAGTTGCCAACATTTAAAAAATATTTTCAGGGACACTTTTTTATACAAGTGCTATATTTAGAGTAGCTGAGATCCCCTATGTTCCTCTATACATCATAGTAGTAATCACAAAATTAAATGAGTACTAATAATGGGGCAGAACAAATATGAGAACTGAGATTTCCTTTAGTTGAACTAACAAAAGTGTGCCCATTTTAGAGCTGGTAACATTGAGGGTATTCAGTATAATTTTAAAGAACTGTTTTTGTGGGTAAGCGACATAGGGGAGGAGTATTGACGGTATATAAGTGGGAAGTATGTGCAGGTGAGGGAGAGGAATGTGGAGGGTCTAACAGTAGGCATTATGTACAGGAGAGGAGTGCAAAGGGTACGGCAAAAGACACTATGTACAGGAGAGGCGTGTGAAGGGTATGACAGTGGGCAGTATGTACAGGAGAGAAGTGTGGAGGGGATGACAGTGGGCAGTGTGTACAGGAGGAGTGTGGGGGTATGACAGGGGGTAGTATGTAACAGAGAGAAGTGTAAAGGGTATGATGGGGCAGTATATACAGGAGAGGAGTGTGGAGGGTATAACAGTGGGCAGTATGTACAGGAGAGGAATGTGGACGGTATGATAGTGGGCACTATGTATAGGAGAGGAGTGTGGAGGGTGCAACAGTTGGCATTATGTACAGAAGAGAAGTGTATGACAGCAGGCACTATGTAAAGGAGAGGAGTGTGAAGGGTATGACAGTGTGCACTATGTATAGGAGAGAAGTGTGGAGAGTATGACAGTGGGCACTATGTACAGGAGAGGAGTGTGGAGAGTATGACAGTGAGAACTATGTACAGGAGTGGAAGGATATTTAGGGACTGCGTAGTGGTTAAGCGGGTCATACATGGATTGAAATGCCCTCTGCTTGCCTTTTTTGGATTCAGCTTCCATAGTTCTCCACCAGCCTAAGAACTCTTAGTCACTAAAATGAGTTTACCTTTTAAACTTAAATTTAAGACCACCTCTTCTGCTTTATACTCGTATTGCCTTGTGTCAGGAGCACCACAATCAAATCTCTTCTATTTTGACTTGTCCTAATCCCAGACCAGATTTCCCAGCACTAACAGAATAACTCCTTGAACTGCAGCAATCGGAGCATAAATACATATAACGGAACTATGGGGAAGAAATAAAAAAATGTTATACATTAGGTGCATGTTGTGCTAAACAGAATACATATATCTGATATCTTACAGGGGATTTTCCTTGTGGCAGAAGTAAAATCATTGACTATGACTACTCAGCCCGTCTCACAGGAGCAAAGAAAGGGCGCAAGGGGGACAGTCCATGGCAGGTTCGTAATCTTAATATTTATTATAAATTGGCATTGTCTACAAAACAAAATGGTTCATTCTGCACCTTGTGGTAAATACCAATCCGCTTCTAACTTCAGCTTGTTTAACCACTTAAGCCCCGGACCATTTTGTTGCTAAAGGACCAGGTACCTTTTTGCGATTCGGCACTGCGTCGTTTTAAACAAAATTGACGTCCTTTTTTTTTACCACAAATAGAGCTTTCTTTTGGTGGTATTTGATCACCTCTGCGGTTTTTATTTTATGCGCTATCAACAAAAATAAATATCCCCAAAAAATATATATAACAATTTTTTTTCCTCCGTTTAGAGCGATACATATTCTTCTACATATTTTTGGTAAAAAAAAATGCAATAAGCGTTTATTGATTGGTTTGAGCAAAAGTTAGTGTCTACAAAATAGGATATTTTTTTGGGCATTTTTATTAATAATTTTTTTTTGCTAGCAATGGCGGCGATCTGTGATTTTTATCGTGACTGCAATATTATAGCGGACACTTTTGACACATTTTTAAGACCATTGTCATTTTTACAGTGATCAGTGCTATAAAAATGCACTGTTACTGTGAAAATGACACTGGCAGTGAAGGGGTTAACCTGTAGGGGACGCTAAAGGGGTTAAGTGTTTCCTAGTGAGTGATTCTTACTGTGTGGGGGCGTGGCTTGGCGTGTGATGTTATTGATCGTCGTTCCCTATCACAGGGAACAGACGATCAGTGACACTCTCACTAGGAAGAACAGGGAAAGGTTTGTTTACACTTACCTATCCCCTTACCTATGGCGGCGATCGGGTCCACGGTGCACACGGGACCCACGGCTGGGCATCTTAAAGGGGACATACCTGTAAGTGCTTATGCCCAGCCGTGCCATTCTGCCAACGTATATCGACGTTAGGCGGTCCTTAAGTGGTTAAATAAACTTTGACAATAAAACTGAAAAGCTGCTCTCTATGCAGAGCTAAACTAGATTTTGCACTCCCCAGTTTTAGTAAATCAACCCCTATGAGACACTTTCACTGCAGTGAAATTTTCATTTTTAATTGTATTAATCTTTTTTTTTCAATCCTTAATTTATATCATGCATTTATCATATTTTGTCAAATAGTCTGTAAGATTTCCCTCTATCACGTGGTGTCTTGAAATGGTTTCTTCTTTTAACCATAACAATTCAATATTACAGACTTCAACCTGAAGCAAATGGTAAAGGTCCTGTTGGTTTGAACCTATGCTGGTCAGTTGTTCGAAGAGATGTAAAATAGAAGCTCCTAGGCTTTGCACCTCTTGGGGGGGAAAAATAAATAAATAAATATATATATATATATATACACACATATATACACACATACACACACACACACACACACACACACACACTGTCAGAAAAGGTTCCACCCGCTGGTAATACTATATGATATTTGGCATGCAGTACTGATGTCCACCAGCAGGTGTCTCCTGGCAGTTTGGAACTGTCAGGCCTCGTACACACGACCGAACATGTCTGCTGAAACTGGTCCGCGGACCAGTTTCCGCGGACATGTTCGGTCGTCTGTACGGCCGACCGGACAATTTTCCGGCGGATCGGACAGGTTTCCAGCGGACAAATGTTTCTTAGCATGCTAAGAAACATGTCCGCTGGAACCATGTCCGATGGTCAGTATGACTCATCCGCTCGCCCGAGAACCCGTGCATGACGTCGAAGTGATTCGACGCATGAGCGGAAGCATTGAACTTCCGCGTCAGAGAACGTCGGTGTCGTATACGCCACCGCGTTCTCTGTCCGCGGGGATTTTGGTTTGATGGTGTGTACAACCATCAGACCAAAATCTGCTAGCGGACATGTCCGATGAAAACGGTCCGTGGACCGTTTTCATCGGACAGATCCGCTCGTGTGTACAAGGCCTTAGGAGAGCCTTTCTCTGCTGGTGTTATGTGATCTTTGGGCCGCAGTACTGGCGTCCCTCAGAGGGTGGATCCTGACAGTATGGAGCAGATATCTCCTCCTGCAGTTAGGCGTCATCTGAACCTTATAGCAGGTAATGGTATAAAAGCCTGGCAAGTTCGAATGCACTGGGACTACATATCTAAGGCATTAACAAAATTTGGATTCAAGGGATTTATTCATACTGCTATTATGTCACTCTATACGCAACCTTCGGCCAGAGTATCTACATCAGGCACAATCTCAAAAATATTCTCACTAATGGAACTAGACAAGGGTGCCCTCTATCCCCCCTGATATTTTCATTAGCAATTGAACCTTTGGCAGAATCCATACGAATAAACCCGTACATTAAAAAGGTATAAAAATAGAACAATACGAACACAAAATCTGACTATTTGCGGATGATATTATATTATCATTAACTAACCCAGACGCATCATTACCTGCAGGGCCGGACTGGCCTACCGGGATAGCGGGAAAATTCCCGGTAGGCCGCCTGCTGTGTCAGTCAAATTTATCAGGTCAGCGTCAGCTGTGGGCCGCGGCCACCATCGCGGCCGCACTTTACAATTGTACCCCTGCGTGCGATATGATTAGCCACTCCAGTGTGATGTCTATAAGCAGCGGCGGGCCGGCCGCCGGCGGGTTGCGGCCGCCATGCTCGCCGCTTCACTGACACGTTCCTTCCCGCGCCGCTGTGTGAAATGACTGGAGCGATCATGCTGATGGAGGGAGGGGAGGAGCCGAGCAGGAGAACTGAACGTCCCATCGTCCTGTGCGGCGCCAGCACCGCCCACTATGTTTCTACACGTGTGAAGGCAGAGCCGCAGAGGAGAAGATGTGAACGGCGCTGGCCACCCTTGGAGCAGAAGGCAGAAAAGGTAGGTGCAGAGGGGGGGTTTGACCATGCAATGGTCAGAGAGATTATACAGTCCAGATTACAATTTGAAGGGGCAGCAAAGGTGACAGAGAAAGGGGGGGGGGGTTGCATGGTGCACCCCCCTTTCTCTGTCACCTTTGCTGCCCCTGCAAATTGTAATCTGGACTGTATAATCTCTCTCTACCCTGTCACCCAGCCTCCGTCACCCAGCCTCCGTCACCCAGCCTCCGTCACCCAGCCTCTGTCACCCAGCCTCCGTCACCCAGCCTCCGTCACCCAGCCTCTGTCACCCAGCCTCCGTCACCCAGCCTCCGTCACCCAGCCTCCGTCACCCAGCCTCCGTCACCCAGCCTCCGTCACCCAGCCTCCGTCACCCAGTCTCCGTCACCCAGTCCCTGTCACCCAGCCTCCGTCACCCAGCCTCCGTCACCCAGCCTCCGTCACCCAGCCTCTGTCACCCAGTCTCTGTCACCCAGTCTCTGTCACCCAGTCTCTGTCACCCAGTCTCTGTCACCCAGCCTCTGTCACCCTGCCTCCGTCACCCAGCCTCTGTCACCCAGTCTCTGTCACCCAGTCTCTGTCACCCAGTCTCTGTCACCCAGCCTCTGTCACCCAGTCCCTGTCACCCAGTCCCTGTCACCCAGCCTCTGTCACCCAGCCCCTGTCACCCAGCCTCTGTCACCCAGCCCCTGTCACCCAGCCTCTGTCACCCAGCCTCCGTCACCCTGCCTCCGTCACCCTGCCTCCGTCACCCTGCCTCCGTCACCCAGCCTCCGTCACCCAGTCCCTGTCACCCAGTCCCTGTCACCCAGCCTCTGTCACCCAGCCTCTGTCACCCAGCCTCTGTCACCCAGTCTCTGTCACCCAGTCCCTGTCACCCAGCCTCTGTCACCCAGCCCCTGTCACCCAGCCTCTGTCACCCAGCCTCTGTCACCCAGCCTCTGTCACCCTGCCTCCGTCACCCAGCCTCTGTCACCCAGTCTCTGTCACCCAGCCTCTGTCACCCAGTCTCTGTCACCCAGTCTCTGTCACCCAGTCCCTGTCACCCAGCCTCTGTCACCCAGTCCCTGTCACCCAGCCTCCGTCACCCAGTCCCTGTCACCCAGCCTCTGTCACCCAGTCCCTGTCACCCAGCCTCTGTCACCCAGTCCCTGTCACCCAGTCCCTGTCACCCAGCCTCTGTCACCCAGCCTCCGTCACCCTGCCTCCGTCACCCTGCCTCCGTCACCCTGCCTCCGTCACCCAGCCTCCGTCACCCAGTCCCTGTCACCCAGTCCCTGTCACCCAGTCCCTGTCACCCAGCCTCTGTCACCCAGTCTCTGTCACCCAGTCCCTGTCACCCAGCCTCTGTCACCCAGCCTCCGTCACCCTGCCTCCGTCACCCTGCCTCCGTCACCCTGCCTCCGTCACCCTGCCTCCGTCACCCAGCCTCCGTCACCCAGTCCCTGTCACCCAGTCCCTGTCACCCAGTCCCTGTCACCCAGCCTCTGTCACCCAGCCTCTGTCACCCAGCCTCTGTCACCCAGCCTCTGTCACCCAGCCTCTGTCACCCAGTCTCTGTCACCCAGCCTCTGTCACCCAGCCTCCGTCACCCAGTCCCTGTCACCCAGTCCCTGTCACCCAGCCTCTGTCACCCAGCCTCTGTCACCCAGCCTCTGTCACCCAGTCTCTGTCACCCAGTCCCTGTCACCCAGCCTCTGTCACCCAGCCTCCGTCACCCTGCCTCCGTCACCCTGCCTCCGTCACCCTGCCTCCGTCACCCTGCCTCCGTCACCCTGCCTCCGTCACCCAGCCTCCGTCACCCAGTCCCTGTCACCCAGTCCCTGTCACCCAGCCTCTGTCACCCAGCCTCTGTCACCCAGCCTCTGTCACCCAGTCTCTGTCACCCAGTCCCTGTCACCCAGCCTCTGTCACCCAGCCCCTGTCACCCAGCCTCTGTCACCCAGCCTCTGTCACCCAGCCTCTGTCACCCTGCCTCCGTCACCCAGCCTCTGTCACCCAGTCTCTGTCACCCAGCCTCTGTCACCCAGTCTCTGTCACCCAGCCTCTGTCACCCAGTCTCTGTCACCCAGCCTCTGTCACCCAGTCTCTGTCACCCAGTCTCTGTCACCCAGCCTCTGTCACCCAGTCTCTGTCACCCAGTCCCTGTCACCCAGTCCCTGTCACCCAGCCTCTGTCACCCAGTCTCTGTCACCCAGCCTCTGTCACCCAGCCTCTGTCACCCAGTCTCTGTCACCCAGTCCCTGTCACCCAGTCCCTGTCACCCAGCCTCTGTCACCCAGTCCCTGTCACCCAGCCTCTGTCACCCAGTCCCTGTCACCCAGCCTCTGTCACCCAGTCCCTGTCACCCAGCCTCTGTCACCCAGCCTCTGTCACCCAGCCTCTGTCACCCAGCCTCTGTCACCCAGCCTCTGTCACCCAGTCCCTGTCACCCAGTCCCTGTCACCCAGTCTCTGTCACCCAGTCCCTGTCACCCAGCCTCTGTCACCCAGCCTCTGTCACCCAGTCCCTGTCACCCAGCCTCCGTCACCCAGCCTCCGTCACCCAGCCTCCGTCACCCAGCCTCCGTCACCCAGCCTCCGTCACCCAGCCTCTGTCACCCAGCCTCCGTCACCCAGTCCCTGTCACCCAGCCTCTGTCACCCAGTCCCTGTCACCCAGCCTCTGTCACCCAGTCCCTGTCACCCAGCCTCTGTCACCCAGTCCCTGTCACCCAGCCTCTGTCACCCAGTCCCTGTCACCCAGCCTCCGTCACCCAGCCTCCGTCACCCAGCCTCCGTCACCCAGCCTCCGTCACCCAGTCTCTGTCACCCAGTCCCTGTCACCCAGCCTCTGTCACCCAGCCTCTGTCACCCAGCCTCTGTCACCCAGTCCCTGTCACCCAGCCTCTGTCACCCAGCCTCTGTCACCCAGCCTCTGTCACCCTGCCTCCGTCACCCATCCTCTGTCACCCAGTCTCTGTCACCCAGCCTCTGTCACCCAGTCTCTGTCACCCAGTCCCTGTCACCCAGCCTCTGTCACCCAGTCCCTGTCACCCAGTCCCTGTCACCCAGCCTCTGTCACCCAGCCTCTGTCACCCAGCCTCTGTCACCCAGTCTCTGTCACCCAGCCTCTGTCACCCAGTCTCTGTCACCCAGTCCCTGTCACCCAGCCTCCGTCACCCAGCCTCCGTCACCCAGCCTCCGTCACCCAGCCTCCGTCACCCAGCCTCTGTCACCCAGTCCCTGTCACCCAGCCTCTGTCACCCAGTCCCTGTCACCCAGCCTCCGTCACCCAGCCTCCGTCACCCAGCCTCCGTCACCCAGCCTCCGTCACCCAGTCCCTGTCACCCAGCCTCTGTCACCCAGTCCCTGTCACCCAGTCCCTGTCACCCAGTCCCTGTCACCCAGCCTCTGTCACCCAGTCCCTGTCACCCAGCCTCTGTCACCCAGCCTCTGTCACCCAGCCTCTGTCACCCAGCCCCTGTCATCCAGCCGCTGTCACCCAGCCTCTGTGACCCAGTCCCTGTCACCCAGTCCCTGTCACCCAGCCTCTGTCACCCAGTCCCCTGTCACCCAGCCTCTGTCACCCAGCCTCTGTCACCCAGTCCCTGTCACCCAGTCCCTGTCACCCAGCCTCTGTCACCCAGTCCCTGTCACCCAGCCTCTGTCACCCAGTCCCTGTCACCCAGTCCCTGTCACCCAGCCTCTGTCACCCAGCCTCTGTCACCCAGTCCCTGTCACCCAGTCCCTGTCACCCAGCCTCTGTCACCCAGTCTCTGTCACCCAGTCTCTGTCACCCAGTACCTGTCACCCAGTCCCTGTCACCCAGTCTCTGTCACCCAGTCCCTGTCACCCAGTCTCTGTCACCCAGTCCCTGTCACCCAGCCTCTGTCACCCAGTCCCTGTCACCCAGCCTCTGTCACCCAGCCTCTGTCACCCAGTCCCTGTCACCCAGCCTCTGTCACCCAGCCTCTGTCACCCAGTCCCTGTCACCCAGTCCCTGTCACCCAGCCTCTGTCACCCAGCCTCTGTCACCCAGCCTCTGTCACCCAGTCCCCTGTCACCCAGCCTCTGTCACCCAGTCCCTGTCACCCAGTCCCCTGTCACCCAGCCTCTGTCACCCAGTCCCTGTCACCCAGCCTCTGTCACCCAGTCCCTGTCACCCAGCCTCTGTCACCCAGTCCCTGTCACCCAGCCTCTGTCACCCAGTCCTCTGTCACCCAGCCTCTGTCACCCAGCCTCTGTCACCCAGTCCTCTGTCACCCAGTCCTCTGTCACCCAGTCCTCTGTCACCCAGCCTCTGTCACCCAGTCCCTGTCACCCAGCCTCTGTCACCCAGTCCCCTGTCACCCAGTCCCTGTCACCCAGTCCCTCTGTCACCCAGTCCCTCTGTCACCCAGTCCCTCTGTCACCCAGCCTCTGTCACCCAGTCCCTCTGTCACCCAGTCCCTCTGTCACCCAGCCTCTCTGTCTCCCAGCCTCTGTCACCCAGCCTCTGTCACCCAGTCCCTGTCACCCAGTCCCTGTCACCCAGTCCCTGTCACCCAGTCCCTGTCACCCAGCCTCTGTCACCCAGCCCTCTGTCACCCAGCCCCCTGTCACCCAGCCCCCTGTCACCCAGCCCCCTGTCACCCAGCCTCTGTCACCCAGTCCCCTGTCACCCAGCCCTCTGTCACCCTGTCACCCAGTCCCCTGTCACCCAGCCCTCTGTCACCCAGCCCTCTGTCACCGAGCCCTCTGTCACCCAGCCCTCTGTCACCCAGCCCTCTGTCCCTGTCACCCAGCCCTCTGTTACCCAGCCCCCTGCTGTCACCCAGCCCACTGTCACCCAGACCTCTGTCACCCAGTCCCCTGCTGTCACCCAGTCCTCTGTCACCCAGTCCCCTGCTGTCACCCAGTCCCCTGCTGTCACCCAGTCCCCTGCTGTCACCCAGTCCCCTGCTGTCACCCAGTCCTTTGTCACCCAGTCCTTTGTCACCCAGTCCTCTGTCACCCAGCCCTCTGTCACCCAGTCCCCTGCTGTCACCCAGCCTGCTGTCACCCAGTCCCCTGCTGTCGCTAAGTCCTCTGTCACCCAGTCCCCTTGCTGTCGCCCAGTCCACTGCTGTCAGCCAGTCCCCCTGCTGTCGCCCAGTCCCCCTGTTGTCGCCCAGTCCCCCTGCTGTCACCCAGTCCAAGTCCCCCCTCTGTCACCCAGTCCCCTGCTGTCACCCAGCCTGCTGTCACCCAGTCCTCTGTCACCCAGTCCTCTGTAACCCAGTCCCCTGCTGTCGCCAAGTCCTCTGTCGCCCAGTCCCCTTGCTGTCGCCCAGTCCCCTTGCTGTCGCCCAGTCCTCTGCTGTCGCCCAGTCCCCCTGCTGTCGCCCAGTCCCCCTGCTGTCACCCAGTCCAAGTGACAAGTGACATGCTGAATCTGGTGAGGGGATAAGTGGCAAGTGACATGCTGAATCTGGTGACAAGTGGCAAGTGACATTTCCGAGTGTCTCCGATGCTCTCCGGCGCCCCCCACCTCTGGCCACATGCGGTATTGCATGCAATTGAAGTCAATGCGGAACAAATTATTTTCGTTTCCATTAACTTCAATGCGGAAACTCACTTTGATATGTGGGTAATTTGGATTACGAGCTTCTCCTGGAACGGATTATGCTCGTAATCCGAGGTTCCACTGTGTAACATTATATAATCTCCCTAGCCCTATGTGCTTTCATATCTGTCTTATCTTTATATAATACACTCTTTAAATGTTTCTTTAAAATGTATGGTTTTCTCTTTTATGAACAAAAAAATAATGACGTTATGATGTTGGGCTGGTATAATAATGCTATGGGGCTGGTATGAAATGTTTTCCAGGGCTGGTTTTTACTCCCAGTCCGGCCCTGATTACCTGCTGCACAAAGTATACTAGACCTTTATGGCAAAATATCCTACTACAAAATTAACAAAAACAAATGTAATGTATTAACAATGAACCTAACCTCTGACCAAATTAAAAAACTGCAAGACAAATACGGTTTTAACTGGGACACAACTTCTTTATCATATTTAGGGATTAAACTTACGTTTCCTCCCTCCAAATTGTATGAAATCAACTTCCCCACACTCCTAGAATTAGTGCAAAAAGATCTTCAAAATATTCAAAAAACACAACTCACATGGGTAGGGAGAATAGCAGCCTTTAAAATGCAAACACTACCCAAAATATTATATTATTTCCACTTCCTCCCTACAATTATTCCTAATAAATTTTCCCCTTTCGTCTTTCAGGACAGCCACAATTGAGAGATAGCCTCCTCTTCCTTTAGAAAACACTGCGCCAGCACATAAATTCTCACTTCCCCCTGCCAGACCTCAGTTGTTAGTGTTTCCTCCGGTGGGGAGACACTGTGCAAGGAACCAGGCTGAGCAGTCAGGGGACTGAGGCCATTCAGATACCTAAAGGGAAGCAGGGACTTCCAGGGTATTAGAGGTGTGGTACATACCCACCGGTTTTAAAGCCACCAGTAGGCAGTAGGTTGCGGGGGACCCCTATCACGTCCACAGGGCCGCAGCAGGGGAAGCAGCTCAGCTTGCACTGTACATTCTACAGGCCGCATTTTTTTGAGCCAGGCGGGCCGGACGGCGGGTGACGTCCTCTCCGGCGAAAGGGCGGATGCTTCCCCTTTGACCCACGACTTCTGGTTCAGGCACGCTTGAGGAAAGTCGTGAACTCACACAGGCGATGTGAGACTCTGCAGCAAGCAGCCACCTGCAGTCATGTCGGCAGCATCTCCGGAGCAAGCCCAGACAACGGACGCTACCTCCAGCCAGCCCTAAGGAAGAAGCACCCTGGGGAGGGTCCTCTCTATCTTAGGATTGCCCCCCCATATGTGGTTCATTCTATGGGGAGGCAAACCCCCTGGCTGGTCAGGGGGGGGGAGGCCCTAGTTCCAGCATTTTTTAGGTGACTAGCGCACTCCCAGGGTTGTAACCATGTTTTAAATGTGCTGTTTTTTTCTGCCTTTTTTCCTGTATTTCAGAAAGCCGTTGAAAAAGCGGGTGGTGGAAGGACACATAGCTCTAAAAAGAAATGTGCCACCTGTAGGGACACTCTAGCAGAGTCTTGAACCAAGGTTTTATGTAGAGAATGCATACAGACTTTTGTCGGGGAAAGGGATTTAGAACAGGAGTCTGGATTAGCAGCCTCAGTTAAGGAGCTCTCATCTACCTTTTCATCCTTTAAATCCCTTTTTGAAAAGTTGCAGCTTCCCACTGTTCCTACCCAGGTTACAACCCAGCCACAGGCCCAGGGCTCTGCACCTGCCATACCTGCTACTACAGTTACGACAGATGATCCTGCAGGCCCTTCCCAGGTGGACCATGCCCTTCCAGATAGTGCCACCTCTGATTCCCAGGAAGTGTCAGAAGGAGAGGACCGGGACGGGGAGTCCAGGAAATCCTCCAGATATAAATTGTCACTGGACGAGGTAGAGGACCTCTTGGGGGCAATTTACACAACCCTCGGCATTCAGGCTGACAAAAAAACTCTGACCCTCCATGACCAAATGTACAAGGGTCTGGGGGAACAGAAGAAAAAGGTCTTCCCAGTACACAAGGTACTGATTGACACAATTAAGGAGGAGTGGCAGGATCCCGAATAGAAAAAACACTTTTTTTTTCTAGATCCCTAAAAAGGAGATTCCACTTTTCGGATGATCCCACGTCTATTTGGAACAAGACCCCCAAATTAGACTCGGCCTTCTCCCAGGTTTCCAGAAACAACGATTTAGCGTTTGAGGACATGGAAACCCTGGCCAATGTCATGGACAAGAGGATAGATTCCCTCTTGAAAAAGACATGGGACTCTACAATGGGGAATCTAAAACCTGAACTGGCTGTTACAGTTGTGGCCCGCAACTTAGAGCATTGGCTCTCTAAGATACAAGAGCACATTGAGGCAGGAACGGCTAAGGAAACCATCTTATCCTCCTTCCCTACAATCCTGCGAGGAATCGCTTTCATAGCAGACGCCTCAGTGGAATCAGTCCACATGTCGGCCTCCCTGGCTAACTCTGCCAGAAGAGCCCTCTGGCTCAAAACTTGGCCAGGGGACAGCACCTCTAAAACCAAGCTATGTGGGATACCCCTTACGGGAGACGTACTCTTTGGCCCAGGTCTAGAGACAGTTCTAGACCGCACGGCAGACAAAAATAAGTCCTTTCCTCCTAAACGGAAGGCCCTGGTGCAGGCAAGGAAGGGGTTTCGTCCGCAAAGACAAAAGGGGCTCCCAAGCCTGAAGGGCAGAAGAAGGCTTGGACCCCTAGAGGCAGGGGCAGAGGAGGGGCAATTTTTCGCCCTCCTGACCAGCCCCCTAAAAACCCATGACTCCCCAGTCAGGGTGGGAGGAAGACTGGGGGCCTTTCTCCCACAGTGGGAGGCAATTTCCCCCAACCGGTTCATCCTGGCAGTCATAAGAAGGGGGTACCATCTGGAATTTGCAAGACCACCCCCCCCCCCAGATATACCTAGTCACACAGCTACACAGAGGCAAGGAAAAATCTGAAGCCTTGCTGGGGGCCTTAAGAGAGCTAGAGGATCAAAGTGTAGTCCTCAGAGTTCCAGAGACGGAGGAAGGGAAGGGATTTTATTCACACATTTTCGTTGTGAAGAAACCCTCAGGAAAATACAGACTAATTCTGAATTTGAAACCTCTGAACAGATCCATTGCGTACAAAAAATTCTGCATGGAGTCGATATTCACAGTCAGAGCCCTTCTCCCCCACAACTGCTTTATGGTATCTCTGGACCTCAGAGACGTGTACTTACACGTCCCGATCGCAGAAAGCTCTGAGTTTTCTGCGACTAGTGGTGGACCTAGATGGAACAGTAGTACATCTACATTTCCAAGCCCTGCCATTCGGCTACCCTCATCTCCCCGTATATTTACCAAAGTCCTAGCAGAACCCATGGCATTTCTGCGACTCCAGGGAGTGTCCATTATAGCTTACCTGGACGACCTGCTTCTATTTGCCGCGTCCCCAGAGCAGCTATCCAGAGACCTGGATATTACAAAAAAGGTCCTAGCAGACCTGGGGTGGCTACTGAACTTGGAGAAATCCAGCCTGATCCCGTCACAACGTATCACTTACCTGGGGTACCTGTTGGACTCAACCCTTTTAAGAGTATTCCTCCCGATGGAGTGGCCTCCATCCAGGGCAGTCAACAGGTCTTGATAAGATCTCTGATGTCAACATTAGGACTGTTGACGTTTACCCTCTCAGCAGTCCAATGGGCAGGCTTTCACTTTCGCCCCCTGCAGGCCTATGTTCTTAGGGTCTGGGATCACAGTCTAGAGGTCCTAGACACCTTAGTCCAGGTATCAGATCAGGTAAAAAGATCCCTCTGGTGGTGGAGGAAGGTTACAAACCTGTCGCAGGGACGTCTGTGGCTTATCCCGTTGTCTCAGGTGGTAACCACGCAAGTGGCAAGGGCTGGGGGGCACACCTGGGATCCCTTTTAGCACAGGGCATCTGGAAGTGCGAAGAACTAAAGAGATCGTCCAATTGGAAGGAGCTGAGGGCAGTTGGTCTAGCCCTCAGGTTTTTCCAGGAAGAACTCCGGGGACACCACACTCAGGTAAGGTCGGACAATTCTTCGGCCGTGGCGGCTCCGAGCGGAGTTCTGTCAGCCCTAGCAGCAGACATTCTGGGCTGGGCCGAGATCAACACTCTCTCACTCTCAGCAGTCTTTCTGAGAGGAGAGAAAAATGTGATGGCAGACTTTCTCAGTCGAAGACAACTGAGGGAGAGCGAATGGGCCCTCAATCAGGAGGTCTTCTGTCTCTTAGCCAAGAGATGGGGACCACCGGAGGTGGACCTCTTCGCGTCCAAAGAAAACGCGAAAAGCCCCCTGTTTTTTCTCTCTAAACAAAGGAGAGGGAGCACAGGGGGGGTAGATGCACTGACCCAAAATGGGCAGTTCAGAATGTGTTACGCATTCCCGCCACCGGTACTATTACCCGCAGTTCTGAGGAATTTTCAGATGGAAAACACTTCCCTGATCCTAGTGGCACCACATTGGCCCAAGAGAGCTTGGTTCCTGGTACAAGAGAGCTTGGTTCCCGATCCTCTAACAGCTGGCTGTGGGACCTCCCTTATTCCTACCACCGCGAGAGGATCTCCTCTCACAAGGCCCAGTCCTCTGCCCGCAGGTACACAAGTGGAAGCTAAAATCCAAAGGGTTTTCAGAAGGATTGATTGCCACCCTCCTTAATAGCAGGAAAAAGAAGACTTGCAGAATTTACAGGAAAGTTTGGCTTCGCTTTAACAAGTGGTGCATAGGATGCTCCTGTTCAGTGCAGAGCCCCACAGCCATTCTAGAATTCCTACAGTGTGGAGCAGATAAGGGACTTTCCGTAAGTACCCTCAAAGGTCAGATTTCAGCACTTAGTGCATATTTAGAAAAACCCTTGGCCTCCAACCCCTGGGTAGTCAGTTTTTTCAGGGCACTTTCTAGACAGAGACCAACTCAGGGCCCTCCCTTCCCCAGTTGGGACCTATCCTTAGTGTTACAGACCCTCACGGGTACTCCCTTTGAGCCCTTAAACAAGTGTCTACTAAAGGAGCTGACCTTGAAAACAGTATTTTTGGTTGCAGTGACCACTGCTAGGAGGGTCAGCGAGATGGAGACCCTATCTGTTAGACCCCCTTTTTGCGTTATTTTTCCAGATTGGGTCATTTTTAAGACCGATCCAGCATTTTTACCAAAGGTGACCTCGAAATTCCATAGAAGTCAGGAGGTATTTCTACCTTCCATTTATCCCAATCCCTCAGGTGAAGGGGAATTACGGTTCAGTACTTTGGATGTCAGGGGATGCATCCTGCACTACCTAGAGCTGACAAAAGCATTTAGAAAGTCAGACTCATTGTTTATTTTATTTTCTGGTGCCAGAAAAGGATACAAAGCGTCTCGACGCACAATTGCCAGATGGCTCAGAGTAACCATTGGACAGGCATATACTTTGGCTGGTAAAGAGATCCCTGCAGGGATAAAGGCACACTCTACCCAAGCTTTGGCAGCTTCTCAGGCAGAAAAGGCTGGAGCAACACCAGAACAGATATGCAAGGCAGCAACATGGTCCAGCTATGCCACTTTCGTAAAACACTACAGAGTGGACCTGGTGTCGGCAGGTGAGCAAGCCTTTGGGCGAAAGGTTCTGCAAGCTGTAGTCCCACCCTAGCTGGTAAGTGCCTGTCTATGCTCTCAATTGTGACTGTCCTGAAAGACGAAAGGGGAAAATTAGAGTTACGCTTACCGGTAACGTCTTTTCCAGTAGTCTTTTAGGACAGCCCTAGTTACCCACCCGAAAAATTGGGAAGTCTCATAAATGACCAGGACGCAACATGATAATGTTATATAATAGTAGGTTATTAATGTGTTCTTGTGTCTCCCCAGCTGACCGGAGCCTATCTCTCAATTGTGGCTGTCCTGAAATACTACTGGAAAAGACGTTACCGGTAAGCGTAACTAATTTTTCACACAAATTAATAAGAAACTTACATTTTTTATCTGGAATGGGAAAAAACCCAGAGTAGCATTTTCTATACTGTCTTCCAACAAAATAGTGGGAGGATTGGGATTATTTGCAATTTATGGGCAACTATTGAAAGGGAGGCAACACTAGGACATGACATGTATGCACTTTCTATGGCCAGCCACTTACTTAAAAAAATCAACATCCCCAATTTAACCAGTATTAGAGCCACATTGATAGCGTGGAAACACGTTTTATCCAAATCAAAAATTTAGGACAATGTTACAGTACAAATGCCAGTAAAAATAATAGACTACTGCAAAATCCGCATTACATCAACAGAATGGGTCAAACAGGGATACAACTTCTATAATGAGCTACCTGTAAGATATAAAGAATTGGTATTAGGTAAAATAGAAAAACGTTCTAGACCAAAAAACTTCCTTCCCCATAATAACATAACTATCCCGACCACAATTTGGCAATACTTAACAAACTATAGAGACCAAAGAGTGAGAGGTATCTCTTTATTTTACAACCTTCTCACCACATACCCCACAGACTACAAGAACCCCCATATGCTCAAGTGGGAAAAAGATTTATGTCAGACTTTCACAGGTACCCAATGGAGGAAAGTTATTTTAATATTCAGGAAGGCTTCCTCTTGTACTGATCACTGGGATAACTCACCAAAAAATTTAAACAGATGGTATATGATGCCATATAGGCTATCAAGGATATATCCCACAGCTTCGCCAAATTGTTGGAGATGCAATGATCAAATAGGAAATCTTCACCATACCCTATGAAGTTGTAAAAATGTATACAGTTTCTGGAATACGGTCTCTGTGTTTTTAGCAGATCTCACTGGCATTTTGATGGATCTCACCCCTGCCATGGCCCTCCTAGAAATAAATCTCGACATATACCCTATAATGTATAATGTAATATCCTTCTAATTAAATTAGTTGTCATCCTTGCCAGCAAGAAATGGGATAAGTTTGGTGGCATTGCAAAGCCCTTTAACTGTATATTGGGAACATGCCTGGGATGTCTTTCAGGCTGCCTGTTTTTTTTTATGCTAAGCAGTGCCTTTGGGAGGACTGATACACCAGTTGCTTTTATCTAGGGGAGTCAAGCTGCACTGTGAGAACAGTGACACATGTCTCTATTTTGTCTCTATTTTGTTTCAACTGGCATGCAGAATATTAATTTTCTAAGCTGTGTGGAAAAAAATGAAAGTTAGTAGCTGATTGGTTTTTAAGGACAGCGGCACCAGTTAAGATTGATCTTGTCTGAGAGTCTTTTTATTAATTCCTCCCATTTAACCTAGTAGCTGACCAGTATTTTACCACCCTGGACAGTAAAAATGTGACTTGCTGGCAATATTATTAAGAAAATAATACTTAAAAATATGGTAAGGCTAGTATATTTTCCAGAAAAGATAGCAACTCTACCAGTGTCAGACTGGAAGTTCATTAGATACTTCATCTCTAACTTTTATGGCTCAAAAGCATGGTGAAGTAGAACAAAGAGTGTAAAGAGTGCATATAGATTTAAAGCAGAATATAAGGTAAAAATGCTTACATAAGTGCAGACGGTCCGACACACAGAAAGTCCATTCCCTCCGCCAGCATCTTCTCCCCGACTTCTTCCAGCTGCCGATCTTCGGCCATCTTGATTGGCCAGTGTGGGATGATGTCACTCCCACACATGCGCAGTAGTGCAGTCACCCTAGCACCCAGGCAGCATGAGGGAATGTAAAATGGCCTGCACATGTGCAGCTCAGTGTACATTCTGCAATCTTCAAAAATTTTTAGGGGCAGCCTAGGACACACCTCCATGCAGGGCCGTCTTTACCACAGGGCAAATGGGGCAGCTGCCCAGGGCCCTGTCAATGTTGGGGGCCCAAAGCAACCCCCTTTGAAAAATTTTTTTTTTTTTAGGGGTCCGGAGGCCCCCAGGGCCCCAGATGGCAACCCCCCCTTTTTTTTATTTATATTTAAATAAAAAAAAATTTAATATATATTTTTTTATTAAAGGGACAATTTTTTTTTAGAGGTCTGGGGTCCCCAGGGGCCCGTAGTTCCCCAGGGCCCCGGATGACAACCCCCCTTTTTTTTATAAAAAAAATCTTTTTATATATATCTCATTATTTCTTTTATTTTTATATATATATATATATATATATATATATATATATATATATATATATATATATATATATATGTTATTATTATTATTAAAGGGCCCAAAGGTCCCCAGGGCCCTGGATGGCAACCCCCCCTTTTTTTTATAAATGTTTCTTTTTTATATTAAATATATATTTTATTTTTTATTAAAGGGCCCAGAGGTCCCGGATGGCAACCCCCCTTTTTTTTTAATTTATTTTTATAAAAAAAATTATTAAAGCGCCCAGAGGTCCCCAGGGCCCCAGATGGCAACCCCCTTTAAAAAAAAAAAAAAAAAAATATATATATATATATATATATATATATATATATATATTTTTTCTTTTTATTAAAGGGCCCAGAGGTCCCCAGGGCCCCACATGGCTACACCCCTTTTTTTTATATATTTTTCTTTATTTCTTTCTTTATTTCTTTTTTGTAAAGGGCCCCCCGCTTCTAAATTCGTGGCAGCCCCCCCTGCTTCTCAATTTCAGGCGGCAGCACCCCCCCCCCCGGTTCTCTGCTCCAGGGGGCCCATGCCTGAAGCTGTGTAAGTGGCCCCATAATTCCTGATGGCGGCCCTGCCGCCCGTTAAACCCCTGTGCTGCCCACAAATCAGGCTGAAAATCATCAGCGGCACGCAGCCAGTGACAGTACTGCTTCCCTTCCCGGTGTTTTAAAATGTACAGCACCCCTGGCTTCCCTTTAGACGTGCACTTCTCCCTTCCTGCCACTGGGTGCTGCTTGTATATAAAAGTGAATTAGAATGTGATTTTATAACATCCCCAGTTTGCTCTTCCCGAGGCTAACTTCTTCCTGCTCCTCAAGGTATGTCACTGTTTGCTAATCTATATTGTAAATAGAAGTTTTCTGTAGAGTGTGCCCAAAGTCTTTATAATATTTGATGATTCACTGCAGGTCTAGTCAGTGTTTTAAAAAAGTTCCTCTATTTTACACATGGCATGGGATGGGGTCACAGCACCGTCTGTCCATTCTGCTTTAGCACCATGGGACCCCATGCCATGCCATGTGTAAAATAGAGGAACTCTTTAAATCACAGACCAGACCTGCAGTCCATGCTGAGTAAGGCCTCAGAGCACATGGCATTAATGTCTGTATTTAACTGCTTGATGGGCTTATTTTGGGCCTGGCTGGTTCACATGTATTTTCCTGCAAAGAAAAGCGCATGCCTCATGCCTCACGCCTATGCCCATCAAGCACTGAAATACAGCACTGTCTGTCCATTCTGCTGTCTGCTGTGACTTATCTGCAGTTCCCGCACTGTCAAACTTGCTGCATTTTTAGACGTTTAGTTCACGCTTTTAAAAACACAGTGCGTTTGTGTGTGCAAGAACTGCAGGTAAGTAGCATGGTGCAAAAGCAGAATGGATTTCAAGGCAACTGTATTTTTAAAATGCTGAATGCACCTTTTTTTCTGCAGGAAACGAAGGCATGGCAGCCCATTCAAATCAATGGGCTGCTGTACCTGCACAAATGAGAACCGCCAAATTATACATGTGAACCAGCCAGGCCCAAAATAAGCTGGAGGGGGGCCCAAAAAAAATTCTTGCCCAGGGCACAAACCATATTAAAGACGGCCCTGCCTCCATGGCTGATGTGTCTATAACGGAATTGCAGATTTGATGGATATGCTTGACTGCACTGTACTCTGTTTTATCACTAGAACGCTATTTATGTAATCTCTGCTGGAATACCCACCATTTTATTAACATAGCTCCCAAATGTCTCTCTTTCCTCCTCAGTTGCCCCTCTTTGTGGTCTGATGTATAGACCGTTTAATTTTTTATTTTTTTTACTATACTAGACTTTTATCCAACCAACTATTAATGCACTAATTGTTGCAATAGTGACAAAAGGTACTGGTGAAAAGTATCACTTGTAGGTTCACCCAATCATTTTTAAGTACCAGGGAGCTTATCGGGGGTGTAGCCTTTGCCTTCCTACTTTGTGCTAAATGGTGCCCCTCTTTCTAATCTGACCGCCTGTCAGTTTTGTAGGCGGACATAAACGGACGCTCCGTGCACCTATATGGAGCGGTGTCATGCCCGCTGACATCTGACCCGCTCCGATCTGCTAAAGTGTGACAGATGGAAAACCTATTTTCCATCCGTCTGGCTGATCGGATCAGATGAAAATGGACTCTACGGTCCGTCTTCACCCGATCCCCCATAGGGGAGAGCAGCACTCTGACAGGTCAGTGCCCGCACAGTGTGCAGAGACAGACCTGTCATCTGCCTGCTCAGCGGGGATCGACAGAGCGATCCCCGCTGAGCAAAGTGGAGCCTGTACACGGACATGTTTGCGTGAAAGGGCCCAAAGTTGAGATGTATTCATTACTACAGATGCTTCCTACTCTCTTCAACAGGGGGTTTGTGCTATCATCTCCATTGATTTAGCACTACGGTTGAAATTTGCACTGTCTGCTTTTTCTTGTGATTTCAGGCTTTACTTGTTCATGGTAAGAAGTTTTTCTGTGGCGGAGTTCTTATTCACCCATACTGGGTCCTCACGGCAGCACACTGCTTCAAAGGAGCTCCAAATGATGCAAAGTTCTATGTACGGCTCGGTATGTACCTGTTTATTCTACCTTTTTGTGTTGTGCTTATTACTTGTCTAAGAATTATGGCAACATGGACTCAGATATGTTCTTGTGACACCCTGTCGAATTTTAACTTCCCCCTCATAAAAAAAATTTGATTAGAACAGCCTCCATTTAGACCAATTTGACAGACAAAATAAATGCTATAGAAGATTTTACCTCATGGCTCTGCGTTACTGGCTAGATACAGTAGAGTTATTGTTGGTTCTGTACCATACGCCTTGGTTAGGTGTCTTCTGATTTGTCCCTCCCTTTGACACATTTCCCCTCTCTCCCCACCCCCCCCTTTTTTTTTCTTCAGTTTTCTCCCCTTTTGATTAAATCCATTAAAAAAAATTTAGAAGGCACCAGGAAACAGCAACAGGCCTTAGAGGCTTTATATACATGTTTGGGCGCAAGTCTTATTCTTTATTTTATTTTATTTCCTTGCATTGCGTTCTGTATATCCAACGAGAGGTTGCTTGCCTTCACAAAATTATTGTAAGGCAGGCCATACACCATGAGTTGCAGGAAAGAAAGCCACACGATTCCCCCATCAACACAGGCAGTTTTGACAGGGAAATCAGCAATTGTCTTCTCTTGGCAGGGGTGAGCGGTGGAAGACATCCCCTCAGGGAGAAGACAGTGATTATCACTTTAGCGGATGTAGCAGCCGCTAGCGATAATCACAAGAGAATCCGGCAGGCTGGTTGTACCCAAATTGATTGCTTGATCAACTTGATACATTCAGTCTGCTCATTAACCGTTCGAATCTCGGATGGTTCCTGCTAAACCAAGATTTGAACCATGTATGGCTGGTCTAACAGTCATTTGTGTTCATTTACAAATATGTCACTCAGCTTCATCTGAGGTGTTTTGATCCAGGGTTGGGTTTGTCAAACTATGTCTTTCTTTAAATAAAGAGTAATAAAAAAAAAAAATGTTTTAGAGCGCATTGAATTTGAAATTACTAAATGATGGAGAATAATTTGTCATTAAACCACTTCACAAATTTTTACAAACTTAGTGCATACTAAATATAATGCCCCGAGGATATTGTTCTAACTGTTATACTTCGGTTTTTGGCTAGTGGACACTCTACTCAAAAGTGTACTCCCCATTCCAAACGGATCAGCTTAAATTAATTGAATTAAAGTCTTGAAAGGATTTACATAATTTACTTGTGGATACTTTTTAACAAAACTCTGGCCTTCCTTTAAAGACTGTAAATAAAATAAAATAAAATTCTATATTTGATTTGTTGTAGTCATTATTAATGTATCATATATCTCTGCTATATTCCTGCAGAAAAAGTAATTTTTGATACCTACCCTCTCTTATTCATTCTTGAAACACATTTTATTACAGGTGAATACGACCGCCGGATTCTGGAAGACACAGAGCAGCAAATTGCAGTCACCAAGCTTTTCCCTCATCCCAAGTTTGACCCTGCGGAAGTCAATAATGACATTGCTCTTATGCGTCTTAACCAGGCTGCTGTGTATAACAAATATGTGCTGCCCATTTGTCTACCAAGCTATGGACTTGCTGAAAGAAACCTGACATTAGAGGGCACAGAGACAATTGTAACTGGCTGGGGGTACCAGGATCAAACCTATCGCAACCGCACAACGATCCTTAGCTATATACAGGTCCCTATAGTCTCCCAAAACAACTGTTCAGATGTTATGCGTGGCAGAATAACAGGTAATATGCTATGTGCAGGAACCCTGGGAGACAGTCAGGATGCATGCAGTGGGGACAGTGGGGGGCCCATGGTGATTAGATTTGGTGATACCTGGTTTCTTGCTGGGCTGGTGAGTTGGGGAGAGGGTTGTGGACGGCTGGATAATTTTGGAGTTTACACTAAAGTTCATTATTACCTTGACTGGATAGATCAGACCATGGCAAACTATGAGACTGAGTTGAAAAAAGTGAAGCCGAGTCACAAAAAAAAAACTGAAAGATAATCGTCTATTAGAAAACAACTACTGCAACTCATTTAAAGACAAGTGCGATAATTCTCATGAAAAACATTGTTTTAACTATTTGCCAGCATTTTATAAAGAAATGCAATAAAGATCATAATCAATGCCATACTTTTTCTGTATTATTGTAAAAGATTAGAGACTTGGGTGTCAATAATTGTTAATTGCAAACCAGGGCTGGACACTGTGGTCAGGGGGCCTTCATTCACAATTTAGTGTTATGTCTGTTTAACCCTTATTTGCCATCAATTAACCACTTAAGCCCCGGACCATTTTGCTTGCTGGTCAATGACCGGGCCACTTTTTACGATTCGGCACTGCGTCGCTTTAACTGACAATTGCGCGGTCATGCGATGTTGTTTCCAAACAAAATTTACATCCTTTTTTCCCACAAATAGAGCTTTCTTTTGGTGGTATTTGATCACCTCTGCAATTTTAATTGTTTGCACTATAAACAAAAAAAAGAGTGACAATTTTGCCATAATAAATATCCCCAAAAAAGAAATAAAAGAAACATTTTTGTTTTCCTCAGTTTAGGCCGATATGTATTTTTCTACATATTTTTGATATGCGTTTATTGATCGGTTTGTGCAAAAGTTATAGCGTCTACAAAATAGTTTTATGGCATTTTTATTAATATTTTATTTTTTTTACTAGTAATGGCGGCGATCAGCGATTTTTATCATGACTGCGACATTATGGCGGACTCATCGGACACTTTTGACACATTTTTAGGACCATTGTCATTTTAACAGCCATCAGTGCTATAAAAATGCACTGATTACTGTGAAAATTACACTGGCAGTGAAGGGGTTAACCACTAGGTGGCGCTGAAGGGGTTAAGAATGCCTAGGGACATGTTCTAACTGTAGGGGGGATGGGCTTACTGTGACACTACAGTGATCACAGCTTCCGATTACAGGAAGCTGTGTACACTGTCCTGTCACTAGGAAGGCTGGGGAAATGCTTGTTTACAAAAGCATTTCCCCATTCTTCCTCACCATGACATGATCGCAGGTATGCCCGCGGACATCGAGTCCGCGGGACCTGCGGTCAGAGTCACTGAGTTCCCGGCGGGCACGCAAGCCCACAATGCCGGCTTCTTAAAGGGGACATATATATATACGTACTTCTGCCTGTCCGTGCCATGCTGTCGACGTATATAGTGGTGCGCTGGTCTGCAAGCAGTTAACGGTGAATTTTTAGCTATATTTTTTGATAGCCTAGTATGTGTCCCTTATGCTGATTCTTCTTGATTTAGGAGAAATTTTCCTCTTTCCTATCCCCCATAAAACCACCCAAGCCCCCCCCGATGCTGTAATCTTCCTGTGAAACTTGACAATTCCCACACCTTACTCCCCACTGTGCCATTCATAGATGCCAACCCTACAGACATGACTGACGAAGGATCTCTTAATGGAAGAGCCAGACCTCTCAATCACCCGCCAGTCCCCCCATTCAGAGATCCTGTGTCATCTATAGAAGCTATTGTACAGCTTCAATGAATGACAAGGCAGAAAGCTCCTGACAGCCCTTTAGTTGTATTAACCCCTGCTGCATCTAAATATTATGGCGGGTGGGTAGGAAAGTGCAAAACTTCTTCTAAACCAAGAAGAATCAGCACAAGAGACACATTATATTAAGTGTGAGTTATGTCCCTTGTTCTGATGTTTATGTTTGTATTTTAGGCTAAACTTAGGGATTAATATTTATCATTTATATGAAACTTATAAAAATAGTGTTTATAGTCTACACTTGTGGTTGGGAGGGAGGAAGAGGTGATAAAAATATGCGGTTAAGGGGCTTTTTTACTCCCCCAAACGCTCCCCATATGCTGAAAAGGCAGCAACATGGGGATATACACACAATCCTGCAACACAGCAAAAATGATCCACACTGTTGCATCTGGCAGGCAATACCTTTTGCCAAATGCCACACATTCAAGTGAACAGGGCCATGACGCAACCATGTAAAATGCATGTGGTTGCGGCGTGGTGGTTTGATCATTTGGAGGCTAAAACAGGCAGTGAGGCTGTGACATAACACCACCTGACAAACACCCTCTGAAGAATGGTCCACAGTGGATTGCACTTCAGACGGTTAACACAAATGTAAACAGTAGTGTTGAGCAGAATATGCCATATTCGATTTCGCGATATATCTCGAATATATATTCGAATATTCGAGATATATTCGCTAAATTCGAATATTCGTGATATTTTATCGAAAGTAAATGATTGCGATTTTTCGCTATTGCGAATGCGAAAATAATTGCGATTTTTTGATAACTGCGGTAGGAGCACTCTGATTGGCTCAGAATATTCGTGATATTTTATCGAAATATCGCAACATGCGAATGCGATATTTATTGCGCAATTTCGAGAAATGCTGGAGGAGCGCTCTGATTGGCTCAGAATATTCGTGATATTTTATCGAAATATCGCAACATGCGAATGCGATATTTATTGCGCAATTTCGAGAAATGCTGTAGGAGCACTCTGATTGGCTCAGAATATTCGTGATATTTTACAATACAAAATAATTGCGAATATTCGGCAAATGCGGAAGGAGCACTCTGATTGGCTCAGAATATTCTTGATATTTTACAATACAAAATAATTGCGAATATTCGGCAAATGCAGAAGGAGCACTCTGATTGGCTCAGAATATTCTTGATATTTTACAATACAAAATAATTGCGAATATTCGGCAAATGCAGAAGGAGCACTCTGATTGGCTCAGAATATTCTTGATATTTTACAATACAAAATAATTGCGAATATTCGGCAAATGCGGAAGGAGCACTCTGATTGGCTCAGAATATTCTTGATATTTTACAATAGAAAATAAAAAGTGTTTTGCATTGGTGGTGATTCTTTACTCTATCCATCTGTCACAGCCGTTTGTCAATCAAACACCTTGAAGATTGAACACGTTCATGCTGCATGCTTTGGACTTTTTTTCACTTCACATATCAAAGACATTTTTATGAAAGATTATTTTTCTATTATTGGGACTATATTTCTTTATATATTTGTTTCACTGTGTATTTCACAAGTTATTTGCGCTTGCTTATTTTATAATTTGCCCACATGTCTTGTCACTAGACATATTTTTTATTCTTGTAGAGCGACTCCATTTTCTGTCTTGTATTAATTTATGTTGTATAACATTTTTGAGTTGCTGCTGTATTCTCCCCTTTTTTAAGGTATGCGCAATTTTTTCCTTCTTACAAAAAATAATAATATCAAACATACAAATATTCATAACATACACATACACAAAGCACCCCCCTTTTGCATCAGAGACAATCAGAGTTCTCCTACCACAGTTATCGAAAATTCGCAATCATTTTCGCATTCGCAATAGCGAAAAATCGCAATTTTTTTTTTTTCAATTTGGCAACATAATAGGATCGCCTCAGCTTAGCTACTCGGCCCAGGGTCTCTAATCATACCAGCAATGCTTTTAGACGTCGATAGGATGTGATCTGTTTTAAAAATCAAATTGAAAAAATGCGAATATTCGGAATTGCGAATATTCACCGCGAAATTCGAAATATAGCGCGATTTCTCGAATATGCTATATTCGAGTCGAATATTCGCAATGCGAATATTCGTGAGCAACACTAGTAAACAGGCCCTTTCTTTTTGTAGCACTGCATTTATTTTATATTAGAATTTTTTTTTAGTGTCATTATTAAAGGAAAACTTGCACAATAAAATTCACACTATGGATGTGTTATAATCTACCTCCTAGATCGAAGAACAATTTTGGTTACCATAATGTTAATTAAAGTGATATTAACCACTTAATCACCGCCCCATAGCCGAATTACGGCTACAAGGCGGTTCCTTAACTCTGGGAGGACGTCCATGGAAGTCCTCCCAGAGAACCGCTCCCGCGCGCCCCCCTTTGGGCGCGCACACGCGATCGTCTGTGCTCGCCGGGTCCACGGGACCCGCAGCAACAAGGATCGCGGTAAAGGGCCAATGAATGCGGCTCTTTACCACGTGATCGCGCCATCCAATGATGGCGTGATCACAAATGTACACACCTCCCTATGTGCTGCGTTAATGATTGTGGAAGTGAGCCAGACACTGAGCCGAGTAGGGGAAATTCCTTATGTGTGAGCCATTCATCTGCTGGACATGAAGTTTTAGTGCCCAGCAGTTCCACATCTGTGCCACACCAGTGCCCATCAGTGCTCATCTGCGCCACTGCAGTGCCACATCAGTGCCGTCTGTACCCACCAGTGCCGCCTGTGCCCACCAGTACCACCTATTATGAAGAAAAAGTACTTTTTACAACATTTTATAATAGAAATGAAGAAAAATTCTTTTTTTTTTTACAACATTTTCATTCTTTTTTCATTTATAGTGGAAAAAAAAACCGCAGAGGTGATCAAATACCACCAAAATAAAGCTCTATTTGTGTGAAAAAAAGGACAAAAATTTCATTTGGGTACAGTGTTGTATGACTGAGTAATTGTCATTCAAAATGTGAGAGCACCGAAAGCTGAAAATTGGTCTGGTTGTTAAGTGGGTTTAAGTGCCCAGTGGTCAAGTGGTTAAACCCAAAACCAAAAATGTAATATATTGCAGCTTACCAATCTTTAGATGGCTGTATTTGTTTTCTCTTTTCAGGCTTTTTGCCCTCTGTTTTCACCTGGTGATCTGGCCAGTGACACACCTCCTGTATTAACGTGCCACCACTCTGGATGAAGGAGCACAGGGGCACCTTTGGACAGCAGCATTGTCAGTCTGGGGGAGGGGAGTGTTAGATGTACTAGCAGATTTAGATACACTAACAAATTGAAACCACACTCCAGCTCACATTGCAGTTACACAAACAATTACAACAAAAGTTGTTTTTCTTTTGAGATAAAGGTTTTATAGGTATGAATAAAATCTGCATCCCTGTCAGTGGTAAATGGGTTGTTTCATTCCTCTAACTGCTACATCTGCAAGAGAGCCTGTTCTGCTGATAAACAACAGACTTACTGACAGGATCCCCAGGTGAACATAAAGAAAATAAATCCTAAAAAAGAAAACCAATACAGCCATCACATCTAACATTTGGTAAACTCAATATACAGTTGAGCTCATAAGTTTACCAACCCTGGCAGAATGTATGATTTCTTGGCCATTTTTCAGAGAATATGAATAAAACAAACTTTTCTTTCTTTTACTCAAGGTTAGTGTTTGGCTGAAGCCATTTATTAGCAATCAAATGTGTTTACTATTTTTAAATCAACTAGAACAGAAACTACTCAAATACCCCTAATCAAAAGTTTACATACCCCAGTTCTTAAAGGGACACTAAAGGTTCCCGTTATTTAAAAACAAAATAACAAACAGGTTATACTTACCTCCACTGGAAATGGATACAGCGCCCAGAGGCGATTCAGTTCGCATGTGTTGCGCTTTACAAGTTTCTCACTCACTCACTCACTCACTCACTGTGTAGCTCGTTTTGCACACAGTGGCCCTGATCCTGGTCTTCTGGGGTCCCTCGGCAGCTGTCTCGGCTCCCCCCCGCAAGAACTACTCAGCCCCGCCTCATTGGATGTGATTGACAGCAGCGCAAGCCAATGGCTGCGCTCGATGGGACCAGACCAGCTACTTTTGTTGCTCATTTTTGTTTACTTTTCTCCAGAAGTTGGCAGCTGCACTGGGGTCCGGTCATTTTCTTACATTTATGACAAGACTATATATATATCCCTCAATGACTGCCATTTTTAGCGCTTAATGACTTTATTGTTTTTTCCACTTCTTGATTAGAGTGTGAGGACTGCTGATTGACATTCTTAATTCCTTGGATATATTTTTATATCCCTTTCCTGTTTTATACAGTTCAACTACCTTTTCCCGCAGATCCTTCGACAATTCTTTTGCTTTCCCCATAACTCAGAATCCAGAAATGTCAGTGCAGCACTGGATGAAAGATGCAAGGGTCTATCAGGATTTCAGAAACTCATTGACCTTTTATACACACACACACACACACACACACACACACACACACACTAATTACAAGCAAACAGATCACAGGTGAGGATGGTTACCTTTAATAGCCATTCTAACCCCTTTGTGTCAACTTGTGTGCATGTTATCAGGCCAAAATTACCAGGGTATGTAAACTTTTGATCAGGGTCATTTGGGTCGTTTCTGTTGTGATTATGATTTAAAAAAAAGGAGTAAACACAGTTGATTAATAATAAATGGCTTCAGCCAAACACTAACCATGAGTGAAAGAAAACGGAAAATTGAATACCTACCTTTCCGTAATTTTCCTTTCCTGGTGCCTATCCATGGCAGCATACATATGGTTGGTTACTCCGCCCCCAACCAACCCACAGGACCAATTATAACTCTTTAAAAGAATGTCTGCCCCCCCATACACCATTCTTGTAACTAGACTCAAACATTTAAGGATTATAAAAAGGGAGGGCGTATGCTGCCATGGATAGGCACCAGGAAAGGAAAATTACGGAAAGGTAAGTATTCAATTCTCCATTTTCCTGGTGCCTTTCATGGTAGCATACATATGGTATGTAACTCGCTTACAGGGAGGGTAGCTGCCCAAAATATTTTTACTTTTGATTATAGATCAGACAGCTATGAAGCCCCTTTGCTTCTTTTTTTATGTAAGTCTTGGGGAGCAATTGCAACCAGGACTAGACCATAGTAGGATATGAATGAGGTAAAAGACGACCATTTTGCCACCCAGGAAAAAGGCATTCCCTGCGTAGAGTGAACACTCATTGATTTTGGAACCGGAGGACCACTAGCTTGATATATCCACCGAATGAGATGAATGATCGAACTTGCCAAAGTTGTCCTTCGTGTTTATATTTTTTAATGTCGTTAAGGATCCAAGAGGAAGCCTGCTGATCTTATGAGAAGTGTTGTGTCAGACTACTGCAAAGTCTGAGTGACCATGCCATGTCCAGCTTCGGGGTTGTCGAATCTTTCCCTAAAAGCTGGAAGCACCCATTCCTGGCCAAGGTGGTCTGTAGAGGGAATTCTTAGACACGAACTGGTGAAAATTATCAGAGGAGCACCTTGCTTGGAAGAACGTAATACCGGAGACCTTCTCCTTTAGAGTCTGGATTTCCGAGACTCTTTAGCCAACGATGATGGTGACTTAAGAAAAAGAAATTTGCTTTGAGAGTAATGTCTTCTAGAGAGCGATCTTGTGCCTATGCAAGTAGAAAAGCTGCAAACGCACTAAATACCAAAGGTCGATCTTCCTTTGGACGTAATGGCTCCAGATAAACAAAGAATTGTCTTTAGGAAACGCTCTAACAGCAGATCCAAAACCCATTTGATGTCTGTCAAGGCTAAAAAAGGCTGAGACCAGAACTTCCAGGGAGCTAAACCCCAGAACTAAATCTAGTCGGGAATTACCGAATTACCACAGCTAGTTTTGTGGAATTTCAAAACTTCTTCCAAATCCTGTCGTAGGTGTTATTGGTGGAATTTTCTGGCTTGAAGCATGTTGTACCATTCCGTGGAAGCAACTGAATTGTAATCGCTTCCTCCGCTTAGTTTTCCGGATGCTCAACTCCCGACTCTCTGGATGTGGATGGAAGAGGCCTTCCCCGAACTTACGATTGTGTGAAACTGAAAGGACCGCCAAGGGACAACTTGAACAGTAGGATGAACACAGACCTTTTTGAAAAAGAAGGAATTACCGCTCAGACGGATATTTGTCTTTCTGCTAGGCGATGGCGCCTAGTCAGAAAGGGGCCTCCATCCCCGCCTATCCCCAGACTGGAAAATTTTGCGAAAAAGCGAGGTGCTTTGGTATTAAGAGGAAATATACCAGGAAAAAAATAAACTTTATCTAAGGACTATCTTATTGGGGACAGACCATTGGAAAGTTTGCTGGACTAAGGACCAAACGTTGGTGGTGTTAAAAAATTCTGATAGGTTATCTGTCAGATAATTCCGGAGAACTGGACTGTCAGATGCTCTGAGGCTGGTGAAGCTTCTTCCGGCCTGAGTATTATCAGGGCTACTTCCTTGGATGATGATCTGAGATGTGTGTCCCCCTCTTGAATGAATTAATGACTGACCTGTACAGTGCCACACATGCGAAATGGATTTGCCTCTCAGAGGATGCGTAGGCGAGACATTGCCTAACTACTGAACGTTGGATTTTAAGTTCTCTGTATTGAACTGCCATGTGCCCTGGAACAACCGACTTTGGAAGTGGGCACCCCAATCCAGATGGCTTGCCTTCTGATGCAAGAGTGAGACAAGAGATGGAACCAAGCTGGCAGTGATTTCATAGGTTATGAGGACTTACCTACCATCATAAATCAGAGTCTTCTGTGACAAGAATTCCATCCTTCTCGTGGAGAGGGAATCCCCTGCTGAAAAGTGGGGAGATGCTATCATGATCCCTGCACCATTGAGTTGCGGGAGGAGAATAACTCCAGGAGACTCGGGTATTCTGCTGCTGACAAGGTTCTGCTTGCCACCATATTTAGGCCATGATTAGAGTGATTTCTTCCGAAAGGGGAGACAACCCCTTTTTATGGGTACCAAACAAGGCCCAAAGGTATATAATTTTCTTTGCTGGTAGTCCACTCGGCAACCGTAGTTCACCAAAGTGCCCACTATTCCCTGTAGGTGAGTCTGGAGCGCTTCATTGTGATGAGGCAGGAATAATGTATCGTCTTGTTAGTGCAGGATATGTAACCCCTTCTCCCAAAGCCAAAAATTGCAACTAGCTCCTTTGAAAAGTTTCTGGGGGGATGATGTGCCAAAGAGTAGGCTTTGGTACTGTATATGGTACTGTAGATGAGGGTCTCTAGTAGAAAAGGCTGGAAGACATGAGCGTTTTGAGGGCTATAGAGACCACCTAGTCATTTGGTCAAATTGTCAGGAATACCATATTTAGAGATTCCCTCTTGTAGTGTTCAAGCCTGATGGGTATAATTCAAATGCCTTAGGCCCGAGATCGACTACTCTCACTCCAATACAGCCATGTGTGTTTTGGGATACAAAACCACCAAAAATCTTCTGATTCTGGAGCCGATGTTACTCTCCTTTGCTGTTTTGTCTCCTGTACAAACCTGATAGAAATTTTCTGTCTTCTCCCCTATATTTTGGGTTCTCGGTGGGTAGAAAAAAAAGGTACTGGGTGAGCTGTACTTGAATCTCCAGGTGTGGCTGTGGAGGGTTGTAAAAGTGCACTGCGCAGGATTTTTACTAGAGCGAAAACCCCGCTATGGATACCACCCAGTAGACGGGCTTCCACTGGACCGTTTTTTTGGGGGATCTTCGGGAGAAGCAGGTGTGGCCTTCTGTTTTCTCATGTTTAAGAGATTATTAGCCTGGGAATCCATTCTTCCATATTCTCTGGAGGATACTGTGACGGTATTGGTATGATATCCCCGTCAAAGATTCCCTTCTTCCATAAGAACATCACCCAATATTCCACTAGGAGGAATATTCCCAGTGGCGGCTGGTGCTCTATTTTTTTGGGGGGGCGCAAACAAAACCCCAGTCAACCCCCCCCCCCCCCGCCACTCGCAGACAATGGGACCTGCAGACAGACAGAGAGACAGATAGATAGATAGACAGACAGATAATAAAACAAATAGATAGATAGATAGATAGATAGATAGATAGATAGATAGATAATTAGATAGATAAATAGATAATTAGGCAGATAGCTATAGATAGATAGATGGATAGATAGAGGGAGGGGGAGGGAGCGAGAGATAGAGCTATATATAATTAGATAGATAATTAGATAGACAGACAGACAGATAGATAGATAGAGAGACATAGCTAGATAGAGCTATAGATAAATAGATAATTAAACAGATAGATAGATGGAGGGAGGGAGGGGGAGAGAGATAGAGCTATAGATAATTAGATAGATAGATAATTAGACAGACATATAGATATAGATAATTAGATAGATCGATAGATAGATCGATAGATAGATAGATAGATAGATAATCAGACAGACAGATATAGATAGATAATTAGATAGAGAGCGATAGATAGATAGATAGATAGATAGACAGACAATTAAACAGATAGAGAGAGACAGAGAAAGAGAGAGAGAGAGAGAGGGAGAGCGATAGATAGATAGATAGATAGATAGATAGATAGATAGATAGATAGATAGATAGATAGATAGATAGATAGATAGAGCTGTAGATAGATAAAGAGATAGAGCTGTAGATAGATAATTAAACAGACAGATATATAGATATAGATAGATAATTAGATGGATATAGATAGATAGATAGATAGATAGATAGATAGATAATCAGACAGACAGCTAGCTATAGATAATTAGATAGACAGACAAATAGATAGATAGATAGATAGATAGATAGAGACATAGAGATATAGATAGATAGATAGATAATTAAACAGACAGACATATAGATATAGATAGATAATTAGATAGATAAATAGATAATTAGGCAGGTAGCTATAGATAGATAGATAGATAGATAGATAGATAGATAGATAGATAGATAGATAGATAGATAGATAATTAAACAGACAGATAGATATAGATAGACAGACAGATAATTAGATAGATAAATAGATAGATAATTAGACAGAGGTAGCTAATAGATAGATAGATAGATAGATAGATAGATAGATAGATAGATAGATAGATAGATAGATAGATAGATAGATAGAGACATAGATCTATAGAGAGAGAGAGAGAGATAGATCTATAGAGAGAGAGAGAGATAGATAGAGCTATAGATAGATAGATAGAGACATAGAGCTATAGATAGAGAGATAGATAGATAGATAGAGAGAGATAGATAGATCTATAGATCGAGAGATAGATAGATAGAGCTATAGATAGAGCTATAGATAGATAGAGACATAGATAGATAGAGACATAGAGCTATAGATAGAGAGATAGATAGATAGAGAGAGATAGATAGATCTATAGATCGAGAGATAGATAGATAGAGCTATAGATAGAGCTATAGATAGATAGATAGATAGATCTATAGAAAGAGAGATAGATAGATAGATAGATAGATAGATAGATAGATAGATAGATATGGCTATAGATAGATAGATAGATAGATAGATAGATAGATAGATAGATAGATAGATAGATAGATAGATAGATAGATATGGCTATAGATAGATAGATATGGCTATAGATAGATAGAGAGATAGATAGATAGATAGATATGGCTATAGATAGATAGATATGGCTATAGATAGATAGAGAGATAGATAGATAATTAAAGAGAGAGAGAGAGAGAGAGAGAGAGAGAGAGAGAGAGAGAGAGAGAGAGAGAGAGAGAGAGAGAGAGAGAGAGAGAGAGAGAGGCAGGACAGTCAGATAGATTAGATAGACAGACAGAGATAAGAGATTTGTAAAGCACAGCTGCAGGACGCAGGTACTCTAAGCCCTCACACACAGACAGGAGATGTGAAGCACGGCACCCTCCCCCTCCCTCCTGTCCTCTCTCAGTCCGATCACAGTACAGGCTGAGCATACAGCATAAGGTGCTGGACAGGGACACTGGACAGGACAGACAATGAGACAAATAAAGTATTTTAATAAAGTTAATTACCTTGGAGTCCTCCTGGAGTCAAAACCGAAGTAACACTGCCCTGGGGAAAGCACCGCCCATTTCCTTCTGCAGTGAGGAAGCAGCAGGACCCAATTAGAGAGGAGAGTGGAGACACTGGAGAGTGATTGGCTCATGGCGCACAGCACATAGCCACAGAGCTTAAAAAAAAACTGCAAATGAAGCGTCTTGCCTGCTGCATTGGCATGACGCTTCAATGATGCTATAGCAGTGCTCTGAGTCTTTGACCGGCGCTCACCCTGAACATGCACCGTCTTAAAGGACCTTTTTTTTTTCTTAAAGGGCCCAAAAAAAAATTTTTTTTTTCATTTTTTTTTTTTTTTTTTTTTTACTGGCTTTGGGGAGAGGGGGGGCGGCGCCCATGCGCCCCCTATGGACGGGACGCCACTGCTGAGATCGCCCATTAAGCCACACATGAGTCCAGGCTTACTGCTAGAACAAGACAGACTTTAATGTTATAACACACAGCTTATATGTAATTTCCAAAACTGTTACAATGACAAATCTCCGCCCCCTCACACTGGGGCTTCCATACAGATGATTAGGCAGACACGACGGAGCCGATCAGTGACGCTGATTACTAGTTGTACTGAATACATTAACTAGACAGTTCGACCCCGCATATAGAGAGATAATTACCACAATGGAGCAATCAGAATAATTAACACAAGCCACTTAAACACAGATCTCCTTCACACAACACAATAGATCAATTAACCTTTAGAAATAGTGAGGGGACATTAGCACGTCAATAACCTGTTAGCCGAGGACTGAATCACACATGGCAAGCAGGGAGAATTAAACTGAGACATATAGGCAAATGCATTACAATGGCCCCCCTTTTTCTCCCTGCTACGGCAAACCCGGTTGGACCTTTCCTGGTCCAGTAGGGTTGACGGGTTCAGAGCTTTTAGTCCAAGGTTAACTCCGTTTGGCATGACTGACCTCCCTTGGCAACTGCTTCCGACTCAGGTATGCCACCGGGTCGTCAGATCACACGCCGTTCAGTCCCCAAGTCTTTGTGTGATCTGCAGAGTCACCAGAAGTCAGTGTGAAGACGACGAATGGGTCTGTGCGCCGCCATCTAGGTGTTCCGCTATGGGAGGGGCAGGTTATGGCTCTGAAGTGACAATCACAGGAGATAAAAAAAAAAAGAAAAAGTTATATTTGTTGAAATGCTGTAGCACTGGTGCTCAGAGTTCGGGGGGGGGGAATCAGGGCCCAATAGGGTCAGCCACCCTCTGCTCCCTCCGCAGCCCCCAGTTCTCCTCTTTGAGCTTCTCCAGCTCCATCTCCAGTTCATGAAGCCTGGGGGGGTCAGCCTGCTGTGACCTCAGGTGGTTGTTCTCCTCCTCCATGCGGCTTATGCACTCCTCCAGCTCTATGTACTCACGGATCAGCTCCTGCTTGCTCATGTCCTGCAGGCTCTCCACGTGGTCCTTCATCATCAGGAACTGGGTGGTGGTGTAAGGGGCCACCGGTGGGCCCTTGGCGAACATCTCGGCCCGCATCTGGGACGCCCGCTGCGACTCCCTCTCCTCCAGTCGCTTCTTCTCCTCCCAGGTCAGCTTGTTATACGGCTTCCAGGACCTCTTCTTCTTGGTGGGTGCCTCTTTCTGCCCAGCTCCCTCCAGGGCCCCTCCGGCTCATGGCTGTCGCCCATGACCAGCTGACAATGGTGTTCCCTGTTGACCGTAATACCAGATTGTACCGTGAGGACTTCGTAAATGGTGTCCAATGGTTCTTCCGGACCCAGCTCCTGGAGATCCCAAGCTGAGTCTACACAATGGGCTGCTGCTGGTGGGCGGTACCCAGGTTGAGACCAATTTGACCTGGTGTTGTCATTCAGGGGGCAATTCTGCTTGAAGTGACCCAGCTGTTTGCACCGGAAGCAGCGTTGTTCGTTGTCCTGCTGGCGTGGATAGCGAGGGCTAGATGTCACCGGTCTGTTAGGAGGTTGGTATCTAGCGGCTGGTGGGTGTGAGGGCGCCGTTGGTCGTGGAGGTTGTACCCATGGTGTGACCTGGTTTGTCTTGCGAGTATCCGCATATTCATCCACCAATTTTGCGGCCTCTGGTAGAGTCATGGGCCTGCGATCTCTCACCCAATCTTTGACGTCCATCTGGATGTGATTGTAAAATTGCTCCAGGAGCATTAGTTGCAAAATGTCCTCTGCGGTGGTGGCCTGGCTGCTGTTAACCCAGTTAGAGGCCGACAGGGACAACTGGCATGCCCATTCCGCGTAAGAGTCTTTCGTGGTTTTGCGTGAGTCCCTGAACTTCTGTCGGTGGGACACTGGGGTTACTGCATAACGAGCCAGGAGCGCTTCTTTAACCCTGGCGTAGCTATGGATATCCTGATCTGGCACGGTCCGGAAAGCATCAGAAGCTTTGCCTGACAGTTTGCCTGACAATATTGCAACCCACTCTCTTCTAGCTATTCGGTGCAGGTTACATTGTCGCTCAAAGTCTGCCAGGTAGTTATCAATCTCACAGTCCTTTTCATCAAAAGCTTTAAAAGCGCTAAACGGAATCTTCCTTGCGTCTGCTGTGCTGTACTCACTGTTTGGAGAATGTGCGGCTGCTTGTTGGACTGCTGCCAGTTTTAACTGTAGCTCTGCGTCTCTTATTTCTTTAGCCTTCTGTAGCTCTGCGTTTACTAACAGGTCCATCACTTTCAGCACCACATCCGGCGTTGGGTTCGGACCGAACCAAGCTAGCTTCTCTCTCATTAGCTTGTTGGTTGGTGACTCCTCCTGAATCACTGGTCTCTCCATCTCTTGTACTGCTGGCGTTGCTGCAATCCCGTTCTCCTGGTCTAGCTCCATTAATTCTGCTATGATGACCCGCTTGGTTTTGTTGCTAGCAATCCTTCCACGAACTTCCAGTAGTTCTTCCAGTGTCTGCTTGGAATCCGGGTGTAAAGGGGAATAGAAGGGAAAATCCCACTGCTGCCACCAATTGTGACGGTATTGGTATGATATCCCCGTCAAAGATTCCCTTCTTCCATAAGAACATCACCCAATATTCCACTAGGAGGAATATTCCTGAGATCGCCCATTAAGCCACACATGAGTCCAGGCTTACTGCTAGAACAAGACAGACTTTAATGTTATAACACACAGCTTATATGTAATTTCCAAAACTGTTACAATGACAAATCTCCGCCCCCTCACACTGGGGCTTCCATACAGATGATTAGGCAGACACGACGGAGCCGATCAGTGACGCTGATTACTAGTTGTACTGAATACATTAACTAGACAGTTCGACCCCGCATATAGAGAGATAATTACCACAATGGAGCAATCAGAATATTTAACACAAGCCACTTAAACACAGATCTCCTTCACACAACACAATAGATCAATTAACCTTTAGAAATAGTGAGGGGACATTAGCACGTCAATAACCTGTTAGCCGAGGACTGAATCACACATGGCAAGCAGGGAGAATTAAACTGAGACATATAGGCAAATGCATCACAGATACTATATACAGTAAGGCCCGTGGATCCAATCATCCATCAAAGCTTGGCCAAGTGAGCACACTTTGGCATTTTAGCCTTGGGTACATAAGAAAGTTGATTACACCAAAAATTCACCAATTGGTATCAAGGAAGTACATCAACACTGCTGCACACAGCCCCGGATCTAGTATATGGCCTGGGGTTTAAGGCATGTAAGAAGGGACACAACAGAGCCTACCTACATGGAAAGTACACATGTGATCTGCTTTTCAAACATACTTTTATAAATATGGATTTTTCTAGTATGAGTTTGATTCTCTTCATGACTTTTCTTTTGGCGGGTCTATTCACACAGTGCATTGCGACTTGTGCATGCGAGGTGGGGAGCCGGCTGTGAAGCCACAGGGAGTCACAATCGGCTTTCCAGAGTAAACATGGCTGTGCCCCAGCACCCTAAACCCTAAACCGGCAAAGAACTGGCCCAGGCGAGGACAGCACTGGATCCCTAGACAGGTAAGTGCTATTTCTTAAAAGTCAGCAGCTACAGTGTTTGTAGTTGCTGACTTAAAAAAATAAAAAATCCAAAGAGACTGTTTGATACTCCTTGGGCGGTCAGACAGGAGTGGTGGCTTTTTCTAGCCCATTGTGTGTCTTGTAGGAGGAGACAGAAATTATTACAGAAATCCACACAGAGGAAAAGAAAATGACCTTGTGATGGACCCCGATCCTCAACGGGACTATGTCCACCATAAACGCTTCCTCTGTCCGATACCACACGATCCAAGACCCTTTAGCCCACCCAGTCACTAGTCGTAACTCGGTGTAGGGTGAAAAACATCAAAACTGTTTATTCAAACAAAGGTTTACACTCAGGAAACGACTCCCCCTCCCTTTGATTCAGGGAGGGGACAACTGTCCAATCAACAATAAGGGACACGCAGATAAATCTCTTTACAAGTCCAAGGGAGGAAGTGAAGGTATGGAGTCCTTTTTTCGTGGAACTCCGGTTCCAACTCTGTCAGACGACGATAGGGAGAAACTGGAGTCCCCTGTTACATTGGAGGAACTCCGGCTGGTGATGGAGGGGATGTCTAACCATAAATCGCCTGGCCCTGACGGTCTCCCAATAGAGATCTATAAGCGGTATGGTGCAATTTTGCTACCAGAACTGCTTCAGACATTGGAAAGCGCGTTTCAGGAGGGACAGCTACCGTCCTCTATGATGGAGGCAACGGTTGTGGTAATCCATAAGGAGGGAAAAGATAAATTAGACCCTTCCTCTTATCGCCCAATCTCATTGCTCTGTACAGATGCAAAAATCCTTGCCAAGGTATTGGCAAATCGTTTAAAAGGGTGCATAGAGAGCCTTATCCATTCTGACCAATCAGGGTTCATCCCGAACAGGTCAACTAGCATAAACATCAGAAGGGCCTTCCTAAATATCCAGATCCCCACTGACATCGATAGGCCTAGAGCTCTGTTGGCTTTGGATGCCGCCAAAGCGTTTGACAGCATCGAATGGCCATACCTATGGAAGGTATTGGAAAGTTTTGGATTTGGTCCAATATTTACCAAGTGGGTCAAACTCTTATATAACGAACCAAGAGCAAAAATAAAAATAAACGGTGAAGCCTCAGATATATTCAAACTTGAAAGAGGAACGAGACAGGGTTGTCCCCTCTCCCCACTCTTGTTTGCATTGGCAATGGAACCTCTTGCTATTAAAGCTAGACTAAACAAAGATATACTGGGGTTTAGAAGGGGCGCGGAGGAAGACAGGATATCGCTCTATGCGGACGATGTCCTGTTTTTCTTAGGAGATGTGGATAGATCGCTGGCTCCAGTGGTCCGAATGGTAAAGGAATTTGGAAGGTTTTCGGGACTAATTGTCAACTGGGATAAATCGGCTCTACTTCCAATAGATCCAATAGGGGAACAGACAACTGCCGAGATACCCCAGCTGAGAATTACAACAAAACTGAAGTATTTAGGGGTTTGGATTACTAGCGAGGCTAAGGAGTACACCAGTAACAATATAGCTCCACTATTGTTAAAACTGAAATTAAAAAAAGACATTTGGAACCGGCTCCCCCTCTCTGTAGCTGGGAGATGCAACCTGATAAAAATGATCTGGCTCCCCCAGATACTATATGTGCTACACAACTCTCCAATTTGGTTAAACCAAATATGGTTTAAACGACTTGAAACATTATTTAGGGAGTTAATGTGGAAGGGAGGCCAGTCCAGAATCAGATTGCAGACGATGCAGCTCCCGGTGAAGGAAGGGGGGATGGCGGTTCCACACCCAAGATCATATTTCCTGGCGGCTCAGCTACAGCAATTAGCGGGCTGTGGTAACCTAAATTTTGGTAATAACTGCTTTAGGTTAATGCTATTAAGGGCCCCACATAAAATTCTAATAGAAGCCCTGGAGGCAAACTCATTTGTCTACCAATGCCCGACTATAAGGCTAATTAACAAAGTGTGGCAGACTACGAAAGCTTTGTTGGGCTATATTGGGATAACTGAGTTTGCTCCCCTTTCGCACAATAAGAACTTAACGGAACTTAAAGATTTAGAAATCCCCAGAATTTGGGAGATTCAAGGAATAACACGGCTACTACATATGTATGAGGGCAACCTTATTAAAACGTTTTCGAAACTGAGAGAAGAATATGATGTACCAAACAAAACTTTTTTTAGTTATTTACAGATCAGACATGCCCTCCAGACCCAGTTTAAGGCTTACCCAATGATTAGGACACATATTCCCGCGCTTCTTAAGACAATTCAAACGAATATCACGAAAGGCCAAATCTCGGTACTATATGACCAACTCGGCACTAAATCTATAAGCCAAAGTGGGGCGTCTAAGAGCCGAGAAAGATGGGAAAAAGATATTGGGTTGCTAACCTCGGAGCAATGGAACGATATTTTATATAGAGGGACATTGGTGTCAATCGCTCCAGCACAGAGATTGTCCCATTTATTTCTATTGCACCGGGTTTACCACACCCCTAAAAAAATGTTTTTTCTAGGTTGGAACCAGAGTGATGAATGCCCCAGGTGCAAGACATCTGGGGATCTTATTCATATGTTCTGGAGATGCCCGAAGCTTTTTAGATACTGGACAGAAGTGATAAACAGGATTAACAAAATTTTTAAAACCTCCTTAGAGCCGGAGGCTATAACCTGCTTGTTAGGAGGTATGGAAGCCCATAGAATTCCTCCAGGAGCTATGGAAAGTGTACTTAGGTGCTTATTCCAAGCTCGGAAGCTGATAGCTCAGAGATGGCAAGCGCATGCCCCGCCATCTGTTGAAAACTGGGTTGAAACAATCAATGCTCTGATATGGTGTGAAAGGGTGGCCTTTATTAAGCAGGGAAATTATGGTAGATTTAGAAGAGTGTGGGGGCCGTGGCTAAGAGAAATGGGATTCCCCTTGGATAGATAACCGGTACAGGGGGTCTGAAAATCCTTTTTCCCCACTGGGTGCCAAAACTTCTTCATAGCTGTGGACTGTTGTTGAGGAAAAGCAAGGCCTCCTCACTCTCCAACACTCTTGGCTTGCTTATTGGCAATACCCCTTGGGCTTTCTTTCTCCTGCCCTCCCCTTAATCTACTCTCCTGTGCTTGATCATTCGACAGCCCAGACGAGGATACCTCCTACTAGGATTTTTTTTCCTTTTCCTTTCTCTTTCTTTTTTTTTTCTCTTTTTCTCTCTTCTCCTTTAAATTCCTATAATGTTAATAGGGGGGTGGAAGGGGGGGGAGGGAAGGGGGGAGGGAGGGAACACATGAAACTAGCTGATTTATAAATTACACGATTGCTTTATTCATGTATATGGTGTATTAGATAATGTGCATCATCTACTTGTAATTTGTTCCACTTTTTTGTATAAAAAGAAAACGGAAAACAATAAAGAGAAATTAAATCTAAAAAAAATAAGGGACACGCAGGTAAATCAAACATTTGAACAATAGACCACCTTATCAGCAGGAGAGGCTGTTGGAGGAATTTCCCCTCCCCTCTCTGCCATGCCCCCAGTCTTCCTGCAAGATACACATAATACAAACAATACAAAGGAGCTGGGCATGGTAGCAATGGTGGCCAATAATAGTTCCACAAGCCTGGCTGGGAGAAGTATGACTGCCTGGTAACTTAGAGACATGGGAAAGCAATCACACTTAAATCTGGGTAACAAAGTGCTGTATGATCAGTGAAAACAGTGTTATATCCAATGTCAGTGTCACAAGGAATGACCAGGGCACATCAGGCAAATATACCCAGAAATAGTCCCATACAAGCACATAACAACTCCCACCTCAAACTATCTAGCAATGGTCTGTGAAATACTCTTACTAAAGTCTAGCAGTCTTAAAGTTGAAGGATATTGATCACAAACATTAATGTCCCAAGTGAAAAGAGCCCCTTCACTTCTTCAGCACAAACCACACACACAGAATCCAGAAAACAGTGTCAAAAGGAAATGCTAATTTCGGAGTGGTTGTATAGTAAATTGGGTTAGGCAGACCCAACTAGAGTTCTCGATCACACTGTGCCCCAAATGGACACACGGGGGGTTTAGCTAAAGGGAGTAGTGGTTGGGGTTTGGTAAAAGTGCGACTCAACTGCAGGGTCTTACCACCCTCCAACCGATAGTGTGAATAAGCCCTTACTGTAAACTTCATGTAGTGCAGACCAGATCGATGTACAAAAAGCAAACACATCATAAACCCAGGTATAGAGAGAGTACAGACCTCTGTAGTACCTAAAGGAACACAACCTCCTCCATCCCTCCTTCTCCCCCTTCCCTTTCTGTCACTTGTGTATGGGGGGTGGGGGATACGGATATTATTCATAGCTTGTGCCCTGTGCCTCTGATTGGCTGCCCACCAACCAATAATAAATGCTGTGGGAAGCCAATTAGCGTCTCAGAATGTGAGTGGAGGAACCCTTTGCGTTTCCATAACCACAGTTTATTACTGTACTAGTGAAAGGGACTCAGGTAGTGCTAAAAGTCCACGGGTTAGGGGCGCAAATAACTTGCCCAGAGTGCTGACAACCCATGCTATGCCACTACCTTTGCTGAGTTTTATTCCAGACTTCTGCTGCCGAATGTTTTTAAGGTTAGACTCTCCGATGGCCTTAACATGCCAGCACACTACAGTCTCTGGACTGGTGGATGTTTTTCCAGTGGTTGGAGACAGGGAAGTCTTTCTCCCCCTCTCTCAGAAGGCACTGACGAAGGATTCCAGCTTAATGGGGTGGGGGTTAGTTCTGTATCACTTTTTGGTGCAGGGCACTTGGTCTCTGCAGGAGGGGTTGGTACCCATCAATATTCTGGAATTGCAGGCAATCCACAGGCTTTCCCTTTGTCTGTTTTAGTCCCCCCCCCCCTGCTGTATCCAGTCAGAATTTCAGCTATCAACTGCTTCACATATCCCTGAGTTGTTAGTCAGCAGATAGAGCTTAAAGGAACACTAAAGGTTCGTTTTTTATTAGATCAATTGATTGCTGTAAGCTAGAGCATTTAAATATCACTTACCTCGTTTTTCCTTTTGACCTCCAAAATGCAGTAATCCAGGTTTGAAAATGCCATTTCCTGTCACTCCTCTTCTTGCTTTCCACCAGCATCTGAGCTGTTTTGCATGGTGGAAAGCAGAATGTGCTCACCCCCTCCCTATGACTACAGCCCTGCATAAAGATGCTCTCTTATCCCTCACAGGCATGGAGGCTAAGCCTAATGGGAACTGTAGTTCTCATTAGGCCATGATGTAGCAAGAATGAATGCGCACCGCAAACCAGGAAGTCAGTGAGAATAATGATTCAAGAGTGACGGAGGTGAATAAAACAGCTCGATTTCAACAGGTATCAAACTAGTTATAATGCAAAACATTACTTTTTACTTTATCAGCTACTGTCAGACTTTAATTTAAGAGGAAAATATTTTTGTCTTTACAACCCCTTTAAATCATGTCCAGCTGTCCCACCCTCCCCTCCCTTTGTCGCTGCTTTCCTTTTTTGGGGGGGGGGGGTATTGTCATCCACTATTGTGGGTGGACAGTGTGGATAAAAACTTTATTGGCCTGTTACATTCACCTGGAGTCTCTTTAATTGATCTTTGCTGTTTGATATTTATTTCAAACAGTTGCAGTATTTATTTACTTATGGTTATAAAGGTTAAAGACATTTTCATGATTTTACTTGTATGCTTTTAACCCCCAATAAAGGACTGTGGCCTGTGGTAGAGATTTTTCATATCCATATGAAAAATCTGTATGAAGAGGTATATGTCGTTCGGTTACAAGGTTTTTTATTAATGTGACTGGGACAGGTTTTTTTTGTCAACAGCGTGACCCAGTGTTAAAGTTCACCAAACAAAAGGCTTTTGAACCTACGTTAGCATAAGGATGTTATCTCAATGGGGGGGTGGAATCTGATAGGAATTGTCCCTCATTGAATTAAGAGAATTTCCTGCAACCTCCTGTATGAAGACCACATTTAGTTGAACTGTGTTATTTAGATAATAATACCAGGTGTGTGTGTATATTAAGAGAGGTTACTTTCATCTTCTGTCTGATTAAGGAACACAATAGGTCTCCCTGTGTTAATTGAACATGTCCAATGATGTCCTTGTGAGATACTAAGTGTGGGAAATATGTGAGTGGGTGATCACAAGGGAAGTTGGTAGGTGTCAAGAGGAGGTTACCGGTTGGGGGTCATTACTGAAAAGACTCATAGAGGCAACCAATCGAATCCTCGGGAACTTGAGGGAAAAGGTGTAGTCTGAAGGGTATAAAGCCAGTCAAGTCAGCTTGACAGAGTTCAGTGTATGATGCCTTGACCAAGCAGACTGAAGCATGATGAAGGAGCTGACCTAAAAGTCTGGTGATGTAATCTCTCTCTGTCTCTCTCTCTCTCTCTCTCTCTCTCTCCCTCTGTCTCTCTCTCTCTCTCTCTCTCTCTCCCTCTGTCTCTCTCTCTCTCTCTCTCTCTCTGTCTGTCTCTCTGTCTCTGTCTCTCTCTCTGTCTCTCTCTCTCTCTCTCTCTCTCCCTCTGTCTCTCTCTCTCTCTCTCTCTCTCTCCCTCTGTCTCTCTCTCTCTCTCTCTCTCCCTCTGTCTCTCTGTCTCTCTCTACCACTTAGTATTACTTATTGTTGAATTCTCTATAGCCATAAATGTATGTTGTATCAGCATTCAGCAATATCCTCTCTGTTTTAACAAGTGATATCCTTTATGTTATAGTTGTAAATATTAGAGTAATACAAGTTTCTTCTCTGTATCAATAAATGTAATACTTTTCTCTTTTTCGCAGCGCTATTCTTTGTTTTAATTTTTATATAGACAAAAAGATTTTTATAGCTTATCTTAATTATTCACGTGCGATATTAATATTTCTCTGATTATTGATTATGTACGTGCGTTATTAATTTTTCTATGACAAGATGGTGCCCCGTGTAGTGAGGAGGGTTTAAAGTTTGGATAGATATGATTTATTGTATGGTAGACAGAACTGGTTTAGGTCTATTTTGTTTTAACCTGTCTGAATACCTAACAAACTTACTCTTCAGAACTTAACCTTTTCTTTTTGTCTATGCGAATGGGTTGATGAGACTGATTTTGAATAATGTAGATATATATATATAGAATGAAATTGTAGCAGGGATTTCTGTTTGGAATCTTGGAGACAGTGGCCCAGGTTCAGAAAGGACTTAAAACGGCGCAACGCCAGGTGCGCAGCCGTGGGTCCTAATCCGAGCCGTCGTATCTATGCGCCTGATTCTTAGAATCGCTCACGCATAGATATCCATAAGATCCGACAGGCGCAGGTCTCTTACACCGTCGGATCGTAACTGCATATTATTTTTTTTTTTTTTTTTCTGACCACTAGGTGGCGCTTCCGTCGAATTCCGCGTTGAGTATGCAAATTAGCTAGATACGCGAATTCCCGAAAGTACGCCCGGCCGACGCAGTAAAGTTACGTTAGGCTTTTCCCGGCGTATAGTTGCCCCTGGTATATGAAGCATAAGTATGGCTGTCGTTCCCGCGTCGAAATTTGAAAAAGTTACGTAGTTTGCGTAAGTCATCCGTGAATGGGGCTGGACGTCATCTACGTTCACGTCAAAATCAATGACGTCCTTGCAGCATACTTTGGAGCAATGTACACTGGGAAATTCCACGGACGGCGCATGCGCCGTTCGGTAAAAACGCCTATCACGTCGAGTCACAGTAGATTTAAAAAAAAAAAAAAAAAAAAAAAAAACACGCCCCTGATCCAGATTTGAATTAGGCGGGCTTGCGCCAGCTGATTTGCGCTACGCCGCCGCAACTTACAGAGCTAGTGCTTTGAGAATACAGCGCTTGCCCGTCTGGGTTGCAGAGGCGTAGCGTAGAGCGGATACGTTACACCCGCACAAATTTACCCCGCTGACTGTGAATCTGGGCCTGTGTGCGTCTATGCAGTTGACCCTTTGAATAAGATTAGGCCAATCTTTGTGAGTGAAACACACCTATGCTTTTGTAAATAAACAGTGGGGCGATGGCGCCGCTATAATGATTAATATTCAATAAGGTGTGGGTGTAGTGGTTATTAAACCTATGTGACTCAGTTGGTGAACCTCCACCAATAGTTGGTGTCCAAGAAACCTCCACGATAGTAGGAGAAATAGATGAATGAATAAAGTCAGGACCCTGTGCAGGCCAGCAAAGAGAAGTGACTTGTGATAAAAAAAACATTTAAAATTAGAAATAAAGCAGTTCAAATGAATATCCAGGTTGAGGCCTCTAGGAACTAGAGACCCCAACCTGTGTATCCAACGGGTCTCATTTTGTGAGACCTGGATCTTCTTGTTGCCCCCGCCAGTGGTCTTTAATAATGTGAACCCCATAGAACGTGAGGCAAGATGGATCCTTATGATGTTTTTCCTCAAAATGTCTAGAGAGACTATGTTTTGGGAATCCATTACGTATGTTTTGGATGTGCTCACGTGTTCTTACACGTAAGGGTCTGGTGATACGGCCCACATACTGGAGTCGGCAGCGGCACTCTATGACGTAGGTCACATGGGTGCTATTACAAGTAATATGTTATTTTGTCTGGAATTCTCTATTGGGTACATGGGACTTGAATGTTGTTTTTCTCCGAGGCTGGGGTTTATTTGTTTTGCACGGTGGGTATCTCTGGCATCCGTGGAGTCCTTCAGGTTCTGGACAGGTGTTCGCTTCCCTGGGGGGATCGAGTGCATTGTGGACGGGGTGTGTTAGTGGTGTTGGTGCTCTGCGGTGGGTGAGTCTGGGTCGTGATGGCAATACCGCTGCTAAAGTTCTGTGCTCTCGCAAAATGGGCCAATACTATTTGAAGATCTTTTCCAATTGTTGGTATTGGTTGCTGTATACTGTGATAAAGGCCAGATCCATGGTAGCTGCTTAATGAAGCTTTTTCTTGTTGAGCAAAGCTTCCCTATCCATCTCACAAATGTTAATTTTCAGTTGTTGTCAGCACCTATGCTTTTGGGCTGCGTTTCCACTGGTGCAACTCCAATGTGGCCTGATTCAGGGTGCGATTTGGAAATGCAGCTTTAGTGCGACTGTGGTGTGGCTTTGAATGCGTTTTTTTGATCCAGAAGTCGCATCAAAATGGTGCAGGTACCTTTATCGGTCGCTGCAGGATTGAGCCACATAGATTGGAATGGGTGCTATTGAAATCAAGGGGCTGCGAGTTGTAATGCGACTTTGGGTCCAAAGTCGCATGGCAAATCGCATCAGTGGAAGCGGAGACTAAAATCACACTGAATTATCTGGATGTATGTGAATCTATTCCTCTGTTTAAACAAATAACTGGGGATTGTAAGCGGTGTAATTGAATCTGGAAACACTGGCTATATTGTAACTAAAAAAAAAAATCATAGTGTAATTAGGGGTTCGTCAGTTAAAATTGCCTCCTGTAGTACAAGCCAATAGGGTCTAATCATGCTTAACGCTTGGGAAGCCCTGTTGTACAGTAAGCATTTCTTTTAGAATACTTTGGAACGTCTGCGGGGAGGTTGAACCGTTTGGTTTGGAAAATCTCCGGTGCTAATTTTTTGAAGGACTATAATCAGTACATGGATTGTTCTGGCAAGTAGTGAAAAAAAATCGGTAAAGGTGGACGGGGGAGGTACCCGCCGACCCAATCATGTCAAAGTGTAGCTAGCTTTGGAATATAAGCGCCCTCTAAGGGTTGCGGGATCAGCTCAAAGTCCTACATTCGTAAAAAGATGGGAAATCGAATCGCTTCAAAACAGAGTTACTGTGGGGAACCTTACCACGTGACTCCGAGGGAAGAAATGATAGATAAATATGGACCTTGGGCTGTAAAATATATAAATGATGGGAATCGCTAGACTGGAAACTGTATTTTTAAGAGAAATGCGAGATGCTTGGAGGGCAGGGATGGTAGGATATCAGAACTGATGAGGTGAGTATTTTTAATAGAGAATCCACATTCCCAGAGAGCCTAAAACTTGAAGTGATAAACAGAGGTTATGGGTTTAAGTAGGATATAGAACATGTGGATCTGTGTAAGGTCTTGAGGTCATATTTGACCTAGCTAAACAGGTTTTGCGGAAATGTGTGAGATCCTTCTATTCTGTGAGAGTGTGTGACGTGTGTTCTCTGCTGCTGACAGCCCAACTTACCCCCCCTCCTTTTTTTCTCCAGGTCTCTTTTTTTTTTTCTCCAGGTCTCCTTTTTTTTTTTTTCTCCAGGTCTCCTTTTTTTCTCTAGGTCTGGGAGAGTGGAAAAAGAGAGCTTATTGACTTGCAAATGACCTGCATTCTGTAATGGTGAATTGAAAAGGGCAATTACAAAAATTTGTTTGTTTTTCTTTACAGAAGGTTCTGCGAAAACGTTGTGATGAAGTAGGACTGTCTTGCAAGACAAAAGGGAAACGTATAAAAAATGTGTTTGTTTTAAAACTGCTCATTTTTAACCATGGTGAATACATTTTTTAGGGGGGAATTATTGGTATACCATAGAACAAAAATCCATATGGCATTAATATGTATTATAGTAATACATATTAATGAAACGTTGAGCTCAACAATTTTTGGTATTTTAAAAGAAAGTGCACGGTTTATGTAATATAATGTAATGTATATTTGTGTTTTATATGATAATGTCTTGTTACAGATATATAACCATTGTTTTTTGTTTCCAGGTTAAGAAAAAATTGAATGTTTATTACTAAACTTTTATTTTGTGTTTTATCCCTCAGAATCGATAACTGTGTTTTTCAGGATTTCAGAATAAGAGGAAATCTTTAGGTTGGTTAGTCGGTCGGGTTTCACAAGGTTTAGGTTTGCATGACCATTATCTAGTTGGAACGTCTAGTGGTCAGTCCATTTGGCTATGTTTTTGGACCACCTAGTGGGGGTTACATGTGCTGATCCACTGAATAGCAGAACCAACTAACTGAGGTCCGTGTATTAGTTTTTTATGAAAAATTGAGTAAGACTGCAAGGGATAATTGGCACTCTAACACATATATTAGGCTAAGTAGCATTCAGGGGTACCACACTTAGTGTTACAAGGGTTTTGGGGTATTCTCCAGCGGTTGAAATGGATCGGCCATAGATCCGTGGCATATGGTTTTCTTATTTACCCAAGATCAGCCATGCTGACATGTGTAGTTCCATAGATCCAATAGGTAAAATCCTAATGTTACTTTGGCCAGACTTGTGTTTTTAGGACTTCTTAAACTCCCCCCCCCCGCTGTTAAGCCTGGCTGTACAAGGTTGCATTGCCTCAGTGCTACAAGGGAATTTTCTTAGTCTATTGGTCAGCACCCGTTGCCTTGAGCTGGATACACATTATGCAATTCTTGATTTCCAATTTCTTTTAGAGTTAACGGCAGACATGTAGTACGAGGGCCTGCCTGGTGGCATACGAGTTGAAAGTGCATAGGTATGGCCTCGTATTGTATAGTTTTTGGGTTGAGTCTGGAGAAAAGGTGTGCAGGAAGATTGTATGAGGTGATATCAGCTCTTGGCTGTTCCAGAGGCCCTCACTTCCGATATATATGTGGGCATGCAGTATTCTCCTCAGTTAATATCCATAGGTGTCCTCCCTGTCCTAGATTACTTGGGTACCTTAACTGGTGGTCTGTGACTTGCATGCCAAGAATATCAGTGCCCCAGGGTGGCACTAGACTCCTGTCTTTCATGGGAGTCCTGTCTGAAGGGTGAGGGCAGTTTGTTTTGTAGGGGTGAAGGATAACATGGTCTAATTACTGAATTGATAGAGGAGGGAGAAAGGGTGCAGCCTCTATGAGGGATCGGGTGTACCTGGTGGCAGGTGGTTTTCAATCCGGGTATCCAGACTATTTCCCATAGTAAAGAGAGGCTCAATGGCGACTGTCTTGGGAGTGAGAGATGGGTCATTGGGTACCGTAATCACCATAGAGCTGGAGATAATCAGGAACACATTGGGAGGCCCTGGGCTACATATCAGGGAAGGGTTAGGAAAATCCAACTCGTTCTATTCTCATCCATAAGGGCATGGACGGAACTTTGGGCATATATCACAGTTAGGTTAGGTACTATCCTATCAGACTCTACTGGGTTACACCCTGGAGTCCATCCTGTTCCGAGGGTTGTGAGTCCAGACAGGAATTGAAAGAAATGTTGGAATGGGTGACTAGTATGACATAAAGGTATGTGGTGCAGGTACCCAGGAGACTGACACCTATGCATAATAGGGTGTCTATTGGCCAAACTAGAGGGTGCCAGGTGATACATCAATAGGGTGAAAACTTCCTCGTAGAGGCAGTGTCTCATGCTTATCAGTCCTATAAAGAAGCTTTCGCTTACTGGACATGGGAGAGGTACACCTAGTTGATGTCTCACCTGAGAGGTTGAATCCCTGCACAAGTAATGACAGTAACTACATACAGGAACATGCCCTGTCAAATAAAGGGAATACACGCGGGCTAACAGGGTACAGAGTGGTTGATAAGACTATTACCCTGTATGTGCTGAGTATACGCTGAATCAAGTGATTGTTAAGTGACCAGTGGCTTTCTCCCAGAGATGTGCAGACACAGCATAAGGTTCACGCAGGACGCTTCTTTCTGGGGAGTAACCCAACAGAGGAGGGGGGTATTCAGCACTATATAGGGGGAATAGGAGCTGGGATGGGTGTTAGTAATAGAGTGGACAGCGGTCTCCTGAGGAACAGACCCGCAGCCATGGCTTCAGACAATAAGCACGGCTTTGTTGCTCAGAGAGATTGGTGACAATTGTGACAACATGCAACAAAGTTACATGAAAACCCAGTTCAATATGGCTCACGATTTTATCGACCATGTTAAGAGGTTGGAAGAGAGTATGAAAGGGTATAGAACAAAAATATGTCATTGGCTCTGGCGTACATGCAGGGGCAGGCGGAGTTATTGACCAGGATCATGCTGAGTGTCCAAATCTCTGTATGATGGGCGGTAGCCTGAGGAGTTAGCATCACCATTCAGTAAGACTTTGACAAAACTCGTCGCGTACACTAATCCAAAATGGTAGTCAAATGCCGGGATGGGCTGTACTGGTTTGGATGGTGAGAAATGAGGTGCTGTATGATCCCATATACGGAAGTGCAGACTCGGTCTGTAGATAGGTTGGCATCAATGAGCTTACTGACTGGGGATTCTATCTTGGTGCATTTGGGGCTAAGTGACCCACATGTGATCAGAGGGCACGGAAGCTGAGAGCAGGTTGATATTTCCCCCTGTCAGAAGTGTGACCACGATGTCTTTTGCATTCCAGGTCAATACCCGGTAGTGAAGGAGGAAGGTTGGGAAGGTATTTCACTGTGGGTTCTGGATGGGAAGATCATTACGGGGGAGGAAACACCTAGGTATAATTTAGGACATAGGCGGGTTTTGTTTCTTTGTCCTAGAGGATACCGATGGGGTGTTAGTCATGGAACTAGGGTGTTCCTTGGACCTACCTGGTGGTAGTGGGGCATGGTCACTGAAATCAAGTCACAGGGATGGAGTTTTTGTGGGTTTTGTCATTGTTTCAATGGTATATGTGCTGTGGGACTCAATACCGAATGATGGTATCACATGTCTAATGATGCACGGTTATCAGCACTAGGTTGAACTGTACCAAGCTGGGCACGCTACCTCGGGGAGTCTATTGTACCTATTCTCTTGTCCTTGGGATGGATATAGACGGAACCCCGGGTTGCACCCCGAGTTGCCCTGAAGAAAGGTTTTATAGCAAACCTGACATCCCCTTTACACTTATTGAAACTTCCGTTGGGATTCGGGGAGGAATTAAAAGTTAGGTAGTTAAACTTCGGGCAACAGGATTTAAATGGTGCCAACAGTTTGTGCAAGGTGTGAATAAAAAGGCCCGTCTCAAGGGATTTAGAGGTACTCATAAACAAGCTAGGTAGGTTGGCACAGCAGGTTGGGGAAGGGGTTGAGGGGCAGCTAGAGGTGAATCATATTCTTGAAAATCTACAACATGCTCATATTGATGCTACTGCCTCATTGTCTGAGATAATGAAACAGAAGTTCACCGGACAGATAGCGGGCTACCGTGTTACACCCCCGAGTCCATCATGATCTGATGGTTTATGAGTCCAAACAACCTCAAATGATTGATACGGATGGGTGCTGGAGGAAGGAAGGGGTGGTATTGTGTCAAGGGAAACAGGATAGGATCATGAGACAACAATGCTGGCACAAAGAAGGGTCATGTCTCATGGATGCCGAGGAATTGTCCCAACCTTATGTAAAATACTTGGGGCAAGGGTATTGGTGCTGGTATCAAATGTCCAATGATGCTCTATATTCGGCCTACGGGTTGAACTGTACTCAACGGGGTACATTACCTCAGGGAGTCTACTGTACATCTTCCCCGGTCCTGGGAATAGATATAGCCGGGACACAAGGACGTACCCCTATTACCCCAGAGAAAAGGCTTGATATCAAACCTGACACCCCCATACATCTACAGAAACTTCCTCTGGGATTTGGGGCTGAGTTAAAGGCTTGGCTGGTAGATTTTGGACAACAGGATGAAATATTAAATGTGCTGAAAGATGCTGAGAAACAAGCCACTATACGACTCACCCATGATCAAAATAAGTTGATCCAAGTATCCCACGCTTTAGAGGAAGACGCTAAGATTTCCTGGTGGGAAAGTATATTTGGGTATAGTCCTAACGCGTCAGCGTTCCTAAACATTTTGCTCCACCCTGTCGTTGTCCTAATCTGTGTAGCTGTATTGCTTTCCCTGATGCAAGTAATGATGTGCATTACTATCAGGAGAATGAACGCCAAAACTATGAGAATGTGCACCTCAACGAGGTATCTTCTCTCAAGGAACAGAAAAGTCACTAACTCAGAAACAAATTTCCGAAGAAGCCTGTCCAAATCCAGACCAGTACAAACGTACCGTTTTTTTATACTCCTAGTTTAAATTTTTATCATGTTCATGTAATTTTTTTAGTAATTTTTATTTCTATTTTTTATTTTGTATTCATTTTTTATCCATTACAATTTTTACATTTAATTTTTATACATTTTTTTTAATTTTTTATTCATTTTTTTTTATTCATTTTTTTCTCGCTCAGTTTTATTTCAATTTTTAGTAATTTTTAATCAATTTTTCTCATTTCTCATTTTTATCAGTTTTTTTGTTGTCAGTTTTAATTTTTCTATTTATTTGTTTGTTTTTTTTGTGTTTTGTTCTTGTTTTTTTTAAGAGAGGACCCTAGAACTATATTTTTTTCCTGTTGATCTAGGAATAAGCCTCTTCAATTTGTAATAATAACGTGCGGTCAGGTTTACCCAAAGTCTACAAATTTAAATCATCTCTCTCTCGTTATTATCTGTATACCTGACCAGCAAAAATACCACCAATTACTAGTAGGAGAGAGGAGTCGTTTTTTTGAACGGAACAATGTTCTATTTTTTATTTTTTATTACGTTTTTTGAATACCGATTCAATGCTCTTTAACAATCGAAAGTGGAATCTAAACTGGAGAGCTTGGTTGGAGCAGCATTAAATCTGTAGTTTTTATTTTTTTGTTTTTTTCTATTCTCCATATTCTTTTTCATTACTCACCTCTCTTCCTTTCCTCCTTTAATTTTATGCTCTCTAAGTTTTTATTTTTGGCTTCCATCATACATCTTCTCAGGATAATGTAACTAGAACTTCAGTCATATTTTGTTTTTAAGGCACGTGAGCATTCCTGCCCGCCAGTGCCATATTGTATCCCTGGACATCCAGGTTTTCATGTCTTAAAGTAATTCTACCTCCCCTAGTCTACCTACGGCTTTATAGTTATAAAGGCCACCCCACGGCTCCTGTCTGACATTCCTCCAATAACTGTACACTGACGTTTTCCTTTCTCCTTTTGTATTCATACATGACTGTCTGGAGGCCCACCCAACCACCACCTGAAGAAACAACGACAACCAAGTCAGTTTTTTTTAAGACAAACGTGCCATGAATAAGACACTCTGAAACCCTTCTTCATCATGCTGAAAAAGTGCGGTCTCGCAGTCCGATCCAATGGTGACAATCAGAACACCATCTTTCCAAGATACAGGACTAAATATATAAGGATCCCGCCATCAATGTTGGAATTCCACTCCTCCAATGCAGAGGGGCGATGAAACATTGCAGTACAGACACTCAGGGTTCGGATCGGAAGTCTCAAAGGCACCAGGACTGTCTCAAGTCTACCTTGATGAGTTACGGCGAGTTCAAGAAGGGAAGAGGCCGCAGTGGTGGTGGGGGAAGGGTCGGGGCTTCTGGGCCGTTGTGGGTGTGTACCGAATCATTGAAGGAGGACATAAGTTCAAGGATGAACTTCAGGGGGAACTGTGGTAGAGATTTTTCATATCCATATGAAAAATCTGTATGAAGAGGTATATGTCGTTCGGTTACAAGGTTTTTTATTAATGTGACTGGGACAGGTTTTTTTTGTCAACAGCGTGACCCAGTGTTAAAGTTCACCAAACAAAAGGCTTTTGAACCTACGTTAGCATAAGGATGTTATCTCAATGGGGGGGTGGAATCTGATAGGAATTGTCCCTCATTGAATTAAGAGAATTTCCTGCAACCTCCTGTATGAAGACCACATTTAGTTGAACTGTGTTATTTAGATAATAATACCAGGTGTGTGTGTATATTAAGAGAGGTTACTTTCATCTTCTGTCTGATTAAGGAACACAATAGGTCTCCCTGTGTTAATTGAACATGTCCAATGATGTCCTTGTGAGATACTAAGTGTGGGAAATATGTGAGTGGGTGATCACAAGGGAAGTTGGTAGGTGTCAAGAGGAGGTTACCGGTTGGGGGTCATTACTGAAAAGACTCATAGAGGCAACCAATCGAATCCTCGGGAACTTGAGGGAAAAGGTGTAGTCTGAAGGGTATAAAGCCAGTCAAGTCAGCTTGACAGAGTTCAGTGTATGATGCCTTGACCAAGCAGACTGAAGCATGATGAAGGAGCTGACCTAAAAGTCTGGTGATGTAATCTCTCTCTGTCTCTCTCTCTCTCTCTCTCTCTCTCTCCCTCTGTCTCTCTCTCTCTCTCTCTCTCTCTCCCTCTGTCTCTCTCTCTCTCTCTCTCTCTCTCTCTCTCTGTCTGTCTCTCTGTCTCTGTCTCTCTCTCTGTCTCTCTCTCTCTCTCTCTCTCTCCCTCTGTCTCTCTCTCTCTCTCTCTCTCTCTCCCTCTGTCTCTCTCTCTCTCTCTCTCTCCCTCTGTCTCTCTGTCTCTCTCTACCACTTAGTATTACTTATTGTTGAATTCTCTATAGCCATAAATGTATGTTGTATCAGCATTCAGCAATATCCTCTCTGTTTTAACAAGTGATATCCTTTATGTTATAGTTGTAAATATTAGAGTAATACAAGTTTCTTCTCTGTATCAATAAATGTAATACTTTTCTCTTTTTCGCAGCGCTATTCTTTGTTTTAATTTTTATATAGACAAAAAGATTTTTATAGCTTATCTTAATTATTCACGTGCGATATTAATATTTCTCTGATTATTGATTATGTACGTGCGTTATTAATTTTTCTATGACAGGCCTAATATCTTGCAAGATGGTTGTCTTTTTTTGTTTCATTTGATTACCTTTTCTATTTTTTGAGGTTTTGTTATTATATGGTGCTTTTGGGGTTTGCAATCCCTTGCACGCATTGGTACATATTCTCTAGTCTTTACCAGGCATCTTTGAGGAAACCCTTATGTCGCGTACACACGACCGGACATTCCGACAACAAAATCGTGGATTTTTTTCCGACGGATTGTCCGCTCAAACATGTCTGACATACACACAGTCACACAAATGTTGTCAGAAATTCCAAACGTCAAGAACGCAGTCATGTACAAGACTATGACGAGCCGAGAAAAATGAAGTTCAATGATTCAGAGCATGCGTCTAATTGATTCCGAGCATGCGTAGGATTTTTGTGCGTCGGAATTGCATACAGACGATCGGAATTTCCGACAAGAACTTTTGTTGTCGGAAAAAATTGAGAACCAGCTCTCAAAACATTTGTTGTCGGAAATTCCGACAGCAAATGTCCGATGGAGCCTACACACGGTTCGGAATATCCGATCAGAAGCTCACATCGAACATTTGTTGTCGGAAATTCCGACTGTGTGTACGCAGCATTAGGCTACATTGACACAGCTGAATACCAGTGACCAGGGATGGCCACCAGCAGGAATCAGTAGATGCTTGCAGGTGGTTGTAAACACTGCTTGTACACTGTGTGCAATCAGAAACAGCTGTTAGCAGCAACTGTCAAATCTGTACTCTACATTACAAATCAATGTCTAAAGGCCTGTACACACGATCAGAGTTTCCGACGGGCATTCTGTGATGGCAGTATGTTGTCGGATAATCTGACAGTTTGTATGCTCCATTGGACAATTGTTTTTAGAATTTCAGTCAACAAATGTGGGATAGCATCCTTTTAAATTGTGTGGTGTCGGATTATCCGATCATGTGTACAGAAGTCCGTCAGATACAAACACGCATGCTCTGAACCAATGCTAACCATAAGACAACATTAGCAGAAGTTGCCCAAAGGGTGGCGCTAAAGTGCTGAAAAACTACATAGTTTTGTTTTTGTTGGCCAACAATTATTTGCCATTTGTATGCAATACAACGCCCTTTGCACAAAATTCCACAGCTTTGTCCGATGGAAATACGATCGTGTGTACGAGGCTTAAAGCTGAATACACACTATACTATTTTTGTTGTTCGATTTCCTTTAAGGCCCGTACACACAATAGGATTTTCCGACGGGAATTGTGTGATGGCAGGATACAAGTTCATGGCCAATGCCCTTCGGACAAAAGTCCTACGCTTTGTCCGTGGAAAATCCGATCGTGTGTACGAGGCTTTAGATTTACCTTTAATTGCTGTATGTAGTGCAACGGTCTGCCTGATTGCATACAAATTGAGGGTGTTTAGATTTATCAAAACCATATAATATGAGGGCAAACCTAGAGGAAAAAATCCAAAGAAAATTGTATAGTGTGTATCCAGCTTAATGCTGCTGCTGTTCACACGTACCAGCTCAACTGATCAGATACATGCAAAAAGAGTCTCCTGCCGACACTGGACGCAGACAATTTGCATTCAGGTTCAGCTTTCTGCAGAGGTCTGGCCAGTGGCGATGCGTCCATAGAGGGCAAACCTAAATGAATTTATCTATTTTTCCGCTGCCGCCCCCTATTCAGGTGTCCGGCCCCTTGTCGGGCACCGGGCATCTAAATAACAGCGGCGGGGGTGTTTTTGGAAGTGCCTGATTAGAGCCGTGGGTCTGGTTACCTGTCACCTGATTGGCTGAAGCAATAGGCGCTGTGATTGGACACCTATCAGGCGTCCAATCATAGCAGAAGAAGACGGGAGAAGACATCGAGGACTCAGAGGGAGCATGGAGAACAGCGCTGTGACCCGAGACAGGTAAGTGCCGGGCAGGGGGGCACACTGGCGACAATTGATGGTGCAAACTGACGGCAATTGATGGGGCAAACTGGTGGTAATTGATGGGCACACTGGTGGCAATTGATGGGGCAAACTGCCGGCAAGTGAGGGGGCACACTGGGGGAAATTGATGGAGCACACTGGCGGCAATTGATGGGGCAAGCTGGCGGCAATTGATGGGGCAAGCTGGCGGCAATTGATGGGGCACACTGGCGGCAATTGATGGGGCACATTGGCGGCAATTGATGGGGCACACTGGCAGCAATTGATGGTTACAGTAGCTACGTTTGATGGCACAGTGGCGGCAATTTATGGGCACAGTGGCTGCGCTTGATGGGCACAGTGGCTGCGTTTGATGGGCACAGTGGCTGCAATTGATGTTTTTTTTTTTTTTTTCAGTTTGTTTGGGGCCAACAAAAATTTTGAGCACCAGCCGCCACGGGGTCTGGCTGCACAAACAATGGGGTAGATTCAGGAAAGAATTACGCCGGCGTATCCATAGATACGCCACGTAATTCCAAAGCTGCGCCGGCGTATCTATTTTCTGTATTCAGAAAGCTAGATACGCCGACATTAGCCTAAGATAATAAGTCTCTTACGCCGTCGTATCATAGGGTGCATTCTCACGCTGGCCGCTAGGTGGCGCTTCCGTAGTTGTCAGCGTAGAGTATGCAAATTACATACTTGCGCCGATTCACAAACGTACGTGCGCCCGGCGGTAGTTTTTTACGTCGTTTGCGTAAGTCGTTTTCGTCGTAACGTTGCTCCTGTTATTAGGAGGCGCAGCCAATGTTAAGTATGGACGTCGTTCCCGCGTCGCGATTTGAAAATTTGACGTCGTTTGCGTAAGTCGTCCGTGAATGGCGCTGGACGCCATTTACGTTCACGTCGAAACCAATGACGTCCTTGCGACGTCATTTACCGCAATGCATGTCGGGAAATTTTAGGGACGGCGCATGCGCAGTACGTTCGGCGCGGGAACGCGCCTAATTCAAATGATCCACGCCCCCTACCGGATCATTTGAATTACGCGCGCTTACGCCGGCCCCTTTTACGCTACGCCGCCGCAAATTATGGAGCAAGTGCTTCGTGAATACAGCGCTTGCTCCTGTAATTTACGGCGGCGTAGCGTAAAGACGATACGCTGAGCCGCCGTATCAGTGCGCGCCCCTACCTGAATCTACCCCAGTGTTTGCAGCTAATCAGCCAGTTGGTATGTGGCCATAGCATAGACTGTTGTTGAATCCAGAGGTGGTGTTTAGCAGTCTCTGAATACCGCAAATGTTCAGCAGATATGTGCTCATGTGTATGCAGCCTTATAACTTTCATACGGAGTACTTACACCTGTATTTTTCTCCCATTTCCCCACAATCATCAATATTTTTTAGTGTTACATTACTGATTCACCCTTCACTCCCCCTCAATGACCACTTGCTCAAGATTCAATAGCGCATGTTTGATTTCTGTCCCCTGTCAATATTTGTCTGGGATGATGATTAACTAGGGGTGATTGCAGACCACAGGAGTGCTGCCCACTGGTAGTGCTAAGCTACATGAATTACAGGAACAGTGACTAAAGAGCCTACCTCAAGACCCTCCACAGCACTCCCACCAAGGTATGTGATGGATTACATCTATAAACTGAGGTGATTGTAGCCGTATCAGTGCAATTGTGACAGAGAAAATTGAGTATTGTCCGTGATACTTTATTTTATTTTGCTAACATAGAATTTTTCAGGACAAGTTTTCGGGTATGTCCTCTTCTTCAAGGTCCAGGCAGTACTGTTTGGACCTTGAAGAAAGGGGCATCTATAAAAACTGTGATACTATTCTGTGATAACATTCCCAGGGATTTAAGGAGAACATCTAAAGCATGGTTTCCCTGGCACAGACACATTAGGCTGAACATGTAGCATTCAATCCTATATTCAGGATGGCGAGCGCATACTTGCGGCGGCGTAGCTTATGGCATTTAGGCTACGCCGCCGTAAGTTAGCGAGGCAAGTACATGATTCACAATGTACTTGCCTGCTAAGTTACGGCGGCGTAGCCTAAAGCGGGCGGGCGTAGGAGTGCGTAATTCAAAATAGGCTGAGGGGGCGTGTTTTATGTTAATTAGGCTTGACCCGACGTGATTGACGTTTTTTTTGGAACTGCGCATGCGCCGTGCGCCTACATTTCCCAGTGTGCATTGCGGCTAAGTCCGCCGCACAGGCCTATTGATTTCGACGTGGACGTAAACGACGTAAATCCCTATTCACGGATGACTTACGCAAATTTTCGAATTTCGAAGCGGGAACGGCGGCCATACTTAACATTACTATTCCATCTATTTGATGGAATAACTTTAGGCCGCTAATGCGTTACGTAAACAGCGTATCTGTACTGCGTCTGCCGGGCGTATGTTCGTGAATAGGCGTATCTACTGATTTACATATTCTACGCCGACCGCAATGGAAGCGCCACCTAGCGGTCAGCCTAAAAATTACACTTTAGGATACGAGGGTGTAAGACACTTACGCCGCTCATATCTGAGCCTAATTTAAGCGTATCTGGTTACCAGAATACGCTTAAATTAGCGCAGGCGCACATTCAGACTTAGGCTGGCGTATCTACTGATACGCCAGCCTAAGTCTCTCTGAATCTGGCTACTAAAGTTTATAGGCACGTATTATGTTATATGGCACTTTGGTATATCTATAGTTTTTTTTTTTTTTTTTCTAATAAAGTAGTGCAGAAAGCAATTAAAATGTGCAGATTCCATAAACACATATCACGCAATGAGCATTCCATTAGTGAAAAAGGAATTCTGTTTGATTGCTAAGGACACTGTACTTTGTACACTGCTCTTTGCCTTATACTAACACTCATCCCCCGCACACACGAGAGGTTTTCCCGTCGGGGAAAAAAACTGATGGTTTTCCAGACGGAATTCCTCTCAAGCCTGCCTTGCATACACACAGTCACACAAAAGGCCGGTGAACTTTTGACTGCCAAGACCGTGGTGACGTAAAAAACTACGACGAGCCAACAAAATGAAGTTCTATGTTTCTGAGAATGCGTCAAATTGTTTCCGAGCATGCATGTTTTTTTTCCCGTCGGAAAAGCATAGAGACAAACGGTTTTCCCGCTAGGATTTTTTCCTGATGGGAAAAAAGAGATCCTGCTTTCTTTTTTTCTGGCAGTTTTCCTGTGGGAAAGAGTCCAATGGAGCATACACATGGTCAGTATTCCAGATGAAAATCTCTCAACGCAGTTTTTCCGACGGAAAACTGTTCACGTGTATGGGGCATCATGGGTAATAAAGACTGATGGTGCATCTCATTACTGTATGCTTTCATATTTTGACCTCTGCTGCTCTTTCATCATTTTACAAAATTCCATTTTCAAAAATAGAATCCTAATCCTAAAGGCCGTGAGAATCCTTAAAGCGGTGGTTCACCCTTAGAGGGCACTTTCTCCCCTTAGATTCCTGCTCGTTTTCTCTAGGGGAATCGGCTATTTGTTTTAAAATATGTGCAGTACTTACCCGTTTACGAGATGCATCCTCTCCGTCGCTTCCGGGTATGGGCTGCGGGAATGGGCGTTCCTTCTTGATTGACAGTCTTCCGAGAGGCTTCCGACGGTCGCATCCATCGCGTCACGATTTTCCGAAAGAAGCCGAACGTCGGTGCGCAGGCGCAGTATAGAGCCGCACCGACGTTCGGCTTCTTTCGGCTACGAGTGACGCGATGGATGCGACCGTCGGAAGCCTCTCGGAAGACTGTCAATCAAGAAGGAACGCCCGCTCCCGAAGACCCATACCCGGAAGCGACGGAAGAAGATGCAGCTCGAAAACGGGTAAGTACTGCTCATATTTTAATACAAATAGCCGATTCCCCTAGACAAAACGAGCAGGAATCTAAGGGGAGAAAAAAAAAAATTTAACACATGGGTGAACTCCCGCTTTAAGGATTCTTTTTAATTTGTATTATTCGATAGCTTAACGCCTACTGAGCACTTTGGGCCAGATTCACGTAGCCCGGGCGCAGCGTAACGTAACCGATTTAGGTTACACCGCCGCAAATTTTCGGGCTAAGTGCCCGATCCACAAAGCACTTACCTGGATCCTAAATCCGTCCGGCGCAAGGCGGGCCAATTCAAATGGGGCGGGTACCATTTAAATTAGGCGCGCTCCCGCGCCGGACGTACTGCGCATGCTCCCGACGCAAATTTCCCGACGTTCTTTGCGCGAAATTACGACGCGCCGACGTTATGTGAATCGCGATGTGAAAAAAAGACTTGCGCCGGGAAATGTTATTTTTTTAAAAAAATTCAAAAGCGACGCGGGAAAGACGGGTATACTTTTACATGGTGTACTAAGTTTACACTTTGTAAAAGGTGCAGCAGATACGCCGTCGTATCCCTTTTGTGAATCTGGCCCTTTAACCCTATTCCTGTCCAGGCACATTTTCAGCTTTCAGCGCTGTCACATTTTGAAAGACAATTTGGTCATGCAACGCAGTACCCAAACTAAATTTAAAATACATTTTTTGAGAGAGATAGACCTTTTTTTTGGTGGTATTTAAACACAACTGTGTTTTTTTTTTTGCTTTACAAATGAAAAAAGACTGAAGATTTTTTTTTTAATATGTTTTTCTTTGTTTCTGCTATAAAATGTCATAAATAAGTAATTTTTCTTCTTCACTGTGCGCTGATGAGGCTGCATCGATTGGCACTGATAGGCTGCATCGATTGGCACTGATAGGCTGCATCGATTGGCACTGATAGGCTGCATCGATTGGCACTGATAGGCTGCATCGATTGGCACTGATAGGCTGCATCGATTGGCACTGATATGCTGCACTAATGGGCACTGATGAGGCTGCACTAATGGGCACTGATGAGGCTGCACTGATGAGCAATGATGAGGCTGCTCTAATGAGCAATGATGAGGCTGCACTAATGAACAATGATGAGGCTGCATTGATATGTGGCACTGATAGGCAGCACTGATATGCACAAATTGTCAGCAATTGTGGGCACTGTTGGGGCTGCACTGATCCAAGCCAATGCGCACTGTAGTAGGCGCACAGGAGGCGAGATCATGGGAAGACATCCATAGCTGCCCTCCAGACAGTGTGAGCCCTGCGCTGTCACCGTCTTTAAGCTATAACATGGGTGGGAGGTGGTTAAAGTAAAACTGTCATTGCTAGTCCCCTTTTAAAAAATGACTGACTCTTATCCTTCAGTGCTTTCTGAGTCACGACTCCATCAGGAAAGTCAGAAAAATTCAGAAAGCCTTAGGTCCCTTTCACACGGACGGATAGAATGGTGCTTTTAGCTGTGGATTTTCTAGTTTTCTAGCGCAGCTAAAAGCACACAATACTTTCCTATGGCCCCATTCACACACAACGTTTAGCTGCGATTTTGTTGCATGCGGTTTGGTGAGAATAGAAAATATAGAATTGAATGCGTCCAGGTGCAATTTAGCGCAGCTATATGCACTTAACCGCAGGTAATCGCAGTCTTTTGTGTCAACTGCGGATAGCAGCGTGAGAAAAAAAAAAGAACAACAGGAAGCACATCATAATCCAAAAAAAATAAAAAGGGTTGCTATGGAAATGCTAAACGCGGCCGCATGTAACCGCACGTAATAACAAATACAGCTAAACGCAGTGCCAAGAGCCTTGAATTTCACTGAAAAAGTACATGCTTTTAATTGCGGCAAAACTGCCGTCCGTCTGAAAGGGGCCTTAGGCCTTGTTCAGATGGGCACAGGCCCTCCATACTGCATGCAGGTTGCCTTTGTTTTGGTGTCTGCATCAACCCCAAGCTGTGTACAGGCAGACTATAGAGGTAGATGTAGACACACGGCATAGCTTGCTGTGCATTCTTGCTGTGCCAGTGATTCAAAGCAATCATGCCAGAGGGTCAATGGCAGTTGCAGCCAGGCAACAATTGAAATCTTATTTTTATGGGCTTTTCTTGCCCACCTTTATTAAAACAAAGTTTTTCCCTTGCAAGGCTTTTTTGAGCATTTATTTTCCAGAAAACAAATGCTCATCAGCCTCCTAATTTACATTTGCAGCGCCACTGCTCTGACCTCAGTCCTCGGTCCCTTGTCTGTCTCCTCCAGACAGTCTTCTCAAACATACACCTAGCAGCTCCCAGCTGCACTGGCTCCAAATGTCTGCTGGGTTCAGCCACCTGTCCGAGATTCACCTAGACCAGTGATGGCGAACCTAGGCACCCCAGATTTTTTGGAACTACATTTCCCATGATGCTCAACTACACTGCAGAGTGCATGAGCATCATGGGAAATGTAGTTCCAAAACATCTGGCGTGCCAAGGTTCGCCATCACTGACCTAGACAGTCTGGGTTTTGAATCTTGTGTCTGGGTTTCAGGCAGACTGAAACACGGACACGCACACAAACCCAAGATAGTCACACACAAACAATTTGCCATCCAAGAGCTGCGGGCGGCTGTCTGGGAGCAGATTCGGCATCACTGGGGGGCAGGGCGATGGTGTCAGCAACATCAATTTGGCCAAACCCACTTTGGCTTAAAGGGGTTGTAAAGGTAAATGTTTTGTCACCTTAATGCATCCTATGCATTAAGTTGAAAAAACATCCGACAGCACCGCAACCCCGAGCCCCCGTTTTACTTACCTCACCCCTCGAAAGTCCCGCGCTCACCCCCGCTGGGGTGGAGCTATGACCTACAGTCAATTTCCTCACAAAAACCCTCCAAACACCTTGCTGGCAAAACATGAACCCTGGATTTGAGGCTTCAACTATCTAAAGTCTCTACAAAGTCTCCCGCCTCTAGGACCCAAATCCGATGGTACCAGTCTCTGAGGAAACTGAAAATCCAGTATGATATAGGCACCCCCAAGCCCTTCAAACTGCCTGGATGAGAATCTTGGGCAACACAAAAGTTATTATTCCTGTGTACAAAATCTACACCATACGTGTGAGAGCAACCCAAAGGTAACATAGTATTTCCACAAATCATATCTCTGGTTGTGTTTTTTAGAATACAGTACATTGCAAAAAATGTATTGTCTCTATAATAAAGATGTTACATTACCATCTTGTGGTCATTTATAATTCTTTAATTGATTTATAGAAGAAATGTAGAACTATCAAGAATATTCAGTAGCACTAATAAACACTATTACTTTGACTTGAATGTAATACAAATTCTATGTTACAGACAGGAAGAATGAAAATATTAAGCCACATCCTTTATGTTACTCTGTTACTGCTTTCCAACGTATCGTGTTACAAAGGTATGATTAAATGATAGATTTAAATTATATCTAATAGCAAAGTATTTTGGTTGTTTTTTTTTATTTTTTATATAGAGTAAGATTTAGAATATCTGAGTTTTTTCTTTTGGTCTAGGTTCAGTGGGGAGATTCCTACTCCCATTGTCACCAGGTTACAATGTGAGGAGAAATCCCAATGTTAAAGCTTCTGCCAAAAAAGAAGTAAAGATGAAATATTCCAATAGGGACTACCGTTCTGGTAACAACTTAGGCCCTGTACACACGATCAGTCTAAACCGATGAGAACGGACTAAAGTTCAGTTTCATCGGTCCAAACTGACCGTGTGTGGGCCCCATCAGTCCGTTATCCTTCGGTCCAGAAATTTAGAACTTGCTTTAAAATTGAACTGATGGACTGGTAACCAATAGGTCAAAACCGACGGTTAGTATGCAAAAGCATCGGTTCCAAACCCGCGCATGCTCAGAATCAAATCGACACATGCTTGGAAGCATTTAGAAATTGGATGAAAGGTTTAGCACTGTAAAAAACGTTTTGATAAATAAGTAGTGCATTTTATGTAGCTCCCAACTGTCCGTGATTTTGAGGGACTGTCTCTGATTTTGGAGCAATGTCCCTCTGTCCCTCTTTCCTCCTCATTTTGGTCTGATCTATATAGTTGTATATAAAATACACTATTTATCTTTCACCCAATTTCTAAATTCCTGCATTTGTACATTTTAAAAAGCCAATAAAAAGAAATAGTAGTGGTAAAAAAAAGTTCTTTTGGATTTAATTGACCTTTTTTTGGTTAATTCTCCTTTTAAGGGGGCGTGGCAGTGGGGGTGTGTCCTATGCCTATATATGTTTGTTAGTAGGTGTTCCTCATTCCCATCTCAAAATGTTGGGAGGTATGCATCTATATAGATCAGACCAAGATGAGGGACAAATGAGGAAGAAAAAGGGACAGAGGGACTTTTTTCTGAATGAGGGACAGTCCCTCGAATTCAGGGACAGTTGGGAGCTCTGGGTTTGTCTTGTAAGCAGTCTAATTTCCAATGATTTAAACCTTCAACAGGCCTTTGTTAATAGATGTCTTCCCTAAAATATTGTTTAGGACAGACTTTTTGGCCATGCGACTTGGCTTGCCCATAGTTCAGCTGTGGCTGCCACTGGTTCGTTTTGGTTACTGTAATTGTAAGTTATCATTTGGACATTATCATTGGAACGAATACGCTTTGTAAATCAATAAAGCTGTGGCCTTGCACTTCCAACTATATAATTGTAACGGTCACCACCGTTTACGATATTCCCATTCCATCGCCCACGTCAGCTTATCTGACACTCCACAATCTGACAGGCATCGATCCATCCCATTTTCCAGAATAACCGAGACAACACAAGCTCTGGTCTCTGGTTTCAAAATGTATGAACGAACTTTAATAGTACTCTCTCAGCTTTTTATGCAGTACAGGCATGCTACAGTGACAATGAAACTCTCCGCCCCCAGCATCACACAATGGGGCTTCAATACACCTTCAGATGGGCTAATTACTAAACATTATCCAGACAGCATGGCTCCGCCAAGCTGTTCTCACTTACTTCATAATACACATTCCTTAAGTCAGACGTCTGACCTTTATGCCCCGTACACACCATCACTTTATGTGATGAAAAAAAACGACACTTTCTGTGAAGTAAAAAATGACGTTTTTGAAACTTCAATTTTCAAAGACGAAGTTGCCTACACACCATCGTTTTTCTCACAATGTTCTTGCAAAGTGAGGTTACGTTCCACCACGTTTTCCATTGAAGCTTGCTTCATAAGTAGCTTCTGGGCATGCGTGGATGAAAAAACGTCTTAGAAAACGACGTTTTTTGCTACACACGGTCATTTTCTGTGAAGTAAAAAGTGCACTTTTAAAAAACGACACATAAAATTGAAGCATGCTTCAATTTTTTTTGGTCGTTTTTTACAAGACATAAAACGACGTTTTCCCCCACACACAGTCAATTAAAGTGACGTTTTTAAAAACGTCATTTTTTTTCATCACATAAAGTGATGGTGTGTACGCGGCATTAGACTGCTAATTCACAACACATATCTATAATCAATAGCATCTTCACACAATGAAAGGTCTTAGGAGCAGACGTACTTAGTTAGCATCTCAACAGCCTAGGTTAAGCATTGAAGTAGACACTCTTATTGACCGGTTGGGGGTCAGCATGAAATCACCTGTAATATGTCCAGATCTCCTGCAATACATGAATTATCAGTAATGTCCCATCTCATGTAATTTATAATTAAAATTTCTCAGTCACCCTATGCCCAAAAGGGGCACAGGGTGACCCTAGACCCAAGAGTCATTAGTGACGCTGGCACAGGAGTACCCCCCATCCTTCAAAAGTCTCTGGGTGTCACGGGTCATTCCGTTACAATAATCATGTAGTATTATATTTGGTGGTTTATGGGAAGAAATGCTTATCAGCACTATGCAAATTATGCAAAAATCTGTGCTAGCTTTTTTCCATATGCCTAATTTCTCTTTGCTACATCTAGTGTTCATAGAGAGGGAGAAGGCACATCACGTGCTGAGAAAACGTGCCAACCATTTCCTAGAGGAAATTCTTCCAGGAAACCTAGAGCGGGAATGTTATGAAGAAACATGTTCTAGAGAGGAAGCTCGAGAAATTTTTAAATCACAGGAGAAAACGGTACGTGAAATACAAACCATTGAGTAAGGTTTAACAAAAACGTTAATGTATATAGGACACAAAGATCCAAGAATACATCTGTAGCATCCCCCCCATCCCAACCCTTGGATGCATGTCAGGTATCCCCAGAGAAAGAGTGGGCTAGTACTTTCCCAGTCCATGCCTGAAAAGAGGAGGATGTGTTATAATTTAGCAAAAGTCACTTTAAGAACTTTTTTTTAAAGATTTCATTCCTCACAGCAACACATAGAAGGTAGGAAATGCATAAAACCCTTTTTGGCTTGTAAACACTCTGAACGCATCCATAGACCTCAGTACAGGCAAAAAGTACCCAATTATTTATGCTGTTCTTCCCCCCAGCATGCACCTGTAGCAATAAACCTCCTACTGGTTGACCAGGGGTAACATAAATATTCATAGAGTATTAGACCCCTTTTACACTGGAGGCGTTTTTCAGGCGCTTTAGCGCTAAAAATAGAGCCTGTAAAGCGTCTGAATAAAACCTCAGTAGCAATCCCAGTGTGAAAGCCTGGGTGCTCCTAAAGCGCCCCTGCCCATTGAAATCAATGCGCAGCGCCACTGTAGCGGCAATTTGCGGGCGCTTTTAACCCTTTTTTGGCCACTAGCGGGGCGTTTAAAAGTGTTCCGCTAGCGACCAAAAAGCGCCGCAAAAAAAGACAGTAAAGCGCCGATGCCCGAGCCCTTTCTCATCTCTCACTCTGTTGTCAAAGGTACTAGTGACACCTATTGGCAGCAGAGAGTAACAGCAATACTGGGTGTAGGGAAAAACTAAATGCATAAACAAACTAGAAATCAGCATGGTCTGTCTACCAACCAGCAAGACTCAGCCCTCGTTCACACTGAACCAATTTGTTATGTGATTTGGCAGATCAAATCGCATGACAAGTCGCAGCCTTTTGCCAGCAATGGCACTATTCCAATCAGTGCAATGTGGAAGTAGTTCCTGCACCCAGGGCCAGATTCCAGACAAGGCCAACAAGGCCAGGCCTCGGGGCGGCAGTGGGTGCAGGAGAGGACACTTACATTTCCCCCCATGTCATGTCACGGATGGTGAGAGGAAAGAAAACCGAGGGAAGAGGAGGTGAGATGGTTTTCAATGTAATTTTCAGCAGCAGCACCCCCCCAGTTCTCAATGTCATTTTCGGCAGCAGCATCCCCCCTGCTTCCCAGTGTCCTGCCGAAAAAGTCCCCCGGCGGATAATGTCCCCCCCTGTACTGCGCAGGCGGGGGCGGCATTGAAGGACTCGACAAAGGGAGTAAATCCGGGCCTGCCTGCACCACTTTTGCCAATTTCAGGTGGGACTTCAATAGACATCTGTGCTTGAAGCCACACAGATGTCTTTCAAAGTCACATGGACATACTGCTTTCTAACGATTTCAAAGCCGCGTCCAGTGTGAACAAGGGCTCAATTAGATAGTCACCTCTTCTTAGGCTGAATAAAAATTAGAAAATCCAAAGCGGATGATTCAGATACATAGACAATGGCACAATAAATCATTTCCTTAACCTCCTAGGGATTTTTTTTTTTGACTTGTTGATTGCTTTTCTTATTTTACATAGAGAAAATAAAGTGTGAGAAATACTGTGTTATGTTGTAAAGGAGGCAGAGCTGGGACCTACCTAAGAGTCCTCGAGAAATAAAAATGATAACCGTGCCTCCTTAAGGCGGAACTTCAGTAATTTTTCCATCTTTCCATCTTTTAAATCTTCTGCCCTTGTTGTTTTAACTTTAAATAGTAAAACATTTTTTTTCCTGCCAGTAAATACCTTATACAGACCACTTCCTGTTTCTTGCCTGGTAAAAAGCCTAGGCTTATGACATCATGTACAACCCTCTCTCTCACTCTTGTGAGAAGTTGCCAGAAAGGGAGGGGGATGAGTCATAAGAGGGCCACTGAGAGCTACAGAGCTGGAGGTGTGCCTCGGTGTAAATCCAGGAAGTGAACAGGCAGCAGCTTCAGCTGCCCACAGATAAAATAGCGGAAGGGAGATTTCTGCAGCAAATTTGGCAAGTACAGAATTACAGTATATATAAAATAATGTGCAAAGTGGTTGGAGGGAAGCTTCAGAATGGCAAATATGTTTTTATTACAAATTATGTGAGCAGACTGCAGTTCCTCTTTATTAAGGTTAAGGAAACCCTTCTCTTTTGATTTATGTGCAATTGCATTTTATTTTCCCTTTCTGACATAGACTGTGTCTCTTTTCTTATACATTGTAGACAGAGTTTTGGTATCACTATAAAGGTAAGTGAAGGAAACTGTTCAGTTTTTGGAAATGTTATGTTATTTTTTTCTTAAATGTTTTAACTAATATTTAAAATCTGTTTTTATTACCTATATACATTTTTGACATGACAAAATACTCATAGAACACTGTGGGCTATCAAAAGAGAAAGCAGAGTAGACTATCTTGTTTTGCAGCTCCCTTTCTCATGTAGAAACCTCAGACTTATGCCTAGTACACACGATAGGATTTATCCGCGGATACGGTCCTCCGGACCGTTTCCACGGATAAATCCTCTGAGGATTTTGATCCGATGGAGTGTACACACCATCGGATCGAAATCCGCGCCGAATTCCCATCGCGATGACGTGTCGCGCCGTCGCCGCGATGATGACGCGGCGACGTGCGCGATGCTGTCATATAAGGAATTCCACGCATGCGTCAAATCATTACGACGCATGCGAGGGATGGGTTCGGACGGATCGATCCGGTGAGTCTGTACAGACCACCGGATCGATCCGCCGGAGCTGATTCCAGCGGATAGATTTCTTAGCATGCTAAGAAATTTTTATCCGCTGGAAATCGGTCGGCCCGAAATATATCCGCGGATAAATATCCGCTGGATCGTACACACCAGCGGATCTATCCGCTGAAACCGATCCGCGGATCAATTTCAGCGGATCGATCCTCTCGTGTGTACGGAGCCTTAGGTTTCTGCAACAACTTAACCACTTGAGCTCTAGAAGATTATTATTTGATATTTGCCACTGCGTTACTTTAACTGATAACTGTGCTGTCAAGCAACACTGTACTCAAACAAAATTTGTATATATTTTTTAAACTGGTAATATATATTTATATACTGTGTGTATATATATATATATATATATATATATATATATATATATATATATATATCCTTTAATTTAATTCATTTGTTTATTGTAAATTTAAAAGCAAAAAGTCTAAACCCACACTAAGAATTACTAGAAAAATACATATAAAATATATATTACATTTACATTGATTTCCAAAAAAAGGGGTTCTTTATAGATGAAAATGGAGTTCAATAAAGAGACGTTTCTCTGGCTAACACCTTCAAAGAACCAGTATTATAAAGCCTTTAATCATGTGTTTTTATGGCACATCTGATTATCTTAACCACTTTCCATCCGGCCCAATTCTGGCATTTGTCTCCTACATGTAAAAATCATAATTTATCCGCTAAAAAACTTACTCAGAACCCCCAAACATTATATATATATTTAGCATAGATCCTATAGAATAAATTGCGGTGGTTGTCATTTTTTATGTCATAAGGTATACGCGCAGCAATTTTTCAAATGCAATTATTTTGAAAAAAATTCACTTTAATGAATTTTAATGCAAAAACAAAAAGGGGTAGATCCACATACAACGGCGCATAATTGCGCCGGGCGTAGCGTATCTAAGATACACAACGCCGCTGTAACTTAAATTTTTTTGGTTTGAATCCTCAACGAATTCGTTCCATAAGTTACGGCGGCGTAGTGTATCTGATGCAGCGTAAGGGCGCGGAATTCAAATGAAAGTGATGGGGGCGTTTTTTATGTAAATACGTTGTGACCCGACGTAAACAACGTTTTTTTTTAAACTGCGCATGCGCTGTCTGTGGGGGTATCCTATCCCAGTGCGCTTACGACGGTGACGTCATTCTACGCAAATTCCTATTCGCGAACAACTTACGCAAACGACGTAAAAAATTCAAAATTGTAGGCGGGAACGAAGGCCATACTTAACATTGAGTGCACCACCATATAGCAGCTTTAACTATACGCCGGAAAAAGCCGAACGCAAACGACATTAAAAAATGCGCCGGGCCGACGTACGTTCATGGATCGCCGTAACTAGCTAATTTGCATACTCAACGCGGCGTACTAAGACGCACGCCTGTCGGATCGAGCCCAGATGCCATTGTATCTTGTTTTGTGGATACAAAACAAAGATACAACGCGGGAAATTTAAAATTACGCCAGCGTAACAGTATATACGCCGGCGTAATCCTTTTGTGGATCTGCTCCAAAATATATAACCCAATTTTTTTGTAAAATATAAAATATGATGTTATGCTGAGTAAATAGATACCTAACGTGTCAGGATTTAGAATTGCGCACACTCTTGGAATGGCGCAAAGCTACGGTACTTAAAAATCTTAAAAATCTACAGACGCTTTCAAATGTTTTACTGGTTACTAGTTTAGAGTTACAGAGGAGGTCTAGTGCTATAATAATTGCTCTTGCTATAACGTGAGTGGCGATACCTCTCATGTGTGGTGCAAACATCGTTTACATACGCGGATGCGACCTACGTATGCATTCGCTTCTGCGTACGAGCACAAGGGGTTGGGGGGGGTTTAACACTTTTTTATTATTATTTATTTTATTATGTTTTATTTTTACACTGTCTCTTTCATTTTTTTAACACTTTTATTTCTATTACAACAAAGGTAAACATCCCTTGTAATAGGAATAAGGCATTACAGGTCCTCTTTTTGAAGACATCTGGCGGTCAATAAGACCTGAGATATCTCCTCTACCCTGGAAAGCATGAGATTAATAAAAAGCTGTTTGTCGCTTTCAGCCTCTCAGGATCATAGAGCTCTATGGTAATCCAGCGCTGCCGCTGGATTGGGTCTCTGGGTCCCCGATTGCAAGGGAGAGCCAGGCGGTGGAGCCGTCTCCTCCCACTGCCTGTAAAAGCCATCTAGCTGCTAGGATGGCTTTTACAAGAGAGGAAATCACCAACTGAAAAAGATATATGTAGCTGCAGGCCTCATCCAGATATCACCACTTCAACCCAGTGGCGGTGCGTCAATAGTGGGCGCAGGAGCGCCGCCGCCTCTCTCCTGCACCATCACTCAAGTCTACAATACATAGATTCATGCATTGCATGAATCCATGTATTGTTACCGGCGCCTCTGCCGCCCACTATTCAGATGGCTGACCCCCTGGTGAGCGCCGGCCATCTGAATAACAGCAGTTGGTTGGCTTTTGAAGTGTCTATCAGAGCCAGCGGCTCTAATTGGCTTCCAAATAGTTAACCAGGGGACGTGGTTAACACAGACACGCGTCTCAGACAATCAGGTTCACCGGGTCTGCTTACCGGTAACCTGATTGGCTGAAGCGACAGCGAGGGCGGGAGAAGACATCTAGGGACAGTGGAGGGAGGATGGCTGGCCCGAAAAAGGTAAGTGCCGGGCGGGGGGCGGGGGAGCAATCTGGTGGTATTTGAGGGGGCAATCTGGTGGCATTTTTAAGGGCAAACTGGCTGTTTTTGAGGTGGCAAACTGGCGGCAATTGAGGGGCACAGTGGCGACAATTGATGGCATGGCACAGTGGCGACAATTAATGGCACAGTGGCGACAATTGATGGCACAGTGGCGACAAATGATGGACACAGTGGCTGCATTTGATGGCACAGTGGCGACAATTGATGGACACAGTGGCTGCGTTTGATGGGCACAGTGGCTGCATTTGATGGGCACAGTGGTGGCAATTGATGGGCACAGTGAGGCTGTAATTGTTTTGTTTTTTTTGCGCCCCCCCAAAAATTTTGATCGCCAGCCGCCACTGCTTCAACCTAAGGCCTTCTGGCTGGAAGCGGTTAATAGAAAAAATATTTAGATAAAATGCCATTAGTGATATATGTTTATAGTGGGTTTTTTTTTTAATACTGTTGTATTGCACCTTTGTAGATCTTAGCCCATGCAAAGAAAACCCATGTCAAAATGGAGGAATCTGCCAACAGTATCACTACACATATACTTGCTTGTGCCCCCCTCGTTATGCTGGGAGACACTGTGAAAATGGTAAGTGGACTATTTCTATGTTTATATGAAAGCTCATATGATAAACAGGCATCTCTTCTTCATTCAATCATTCTTTCTGTGTATTAGAGATGGCTGCAAATTGTTGTAATTTTCATTACAAAATAAATTTCACTGCACTTTATGAGTGCTGAATGCTCTTCACATGTGTTGCATCAAAACCTTGCATCTTAATTACTGATGAGCACTGTCCCTTGGACTAATTGGAGGTGACCACCCCAACTGGATGGGCACTTGGCAGAACTAAGGGAAGCTGATTTTCTCTCAGGCAATCTAAGACATACATTTTAACTTTCAGAGCATGTCCACATAGTGTAACGTGACAGAGAGGATATTATGCATGTGAAGCTTACTGATTTGGGGAAGTGCTCTCATTTACCTGGCCACCAATGAAGTCAGTAGTTGCAACTAACAGAACAACTTGTTTCTAGTTAAACCGACTTTTCCTTCATCTTGTTCTATTAAGCCAATTTGACATGTTTGTTGCCAAGCACTTTTGAATCTTTTTTCCCGAACTAATGAGAATCCCCTTTTTGGTCCAACACCCACCCTGTGAGACTATTGCACATTGACCATCCCTTTCACATTGACCATCCCTTTCACATTGACCATCCCTTTCACATTGACCATCCCTTTCACATTGACCATCCCTTTCACATTGACCATCCCTTTCACATTGACCATCCCTTTCACATTGACCATCCCTTTCACATTGACCATCCCTTTCACATTGACCATCCCTTTCACATTGACCATCCCTTTTACAGTTCTTCCTCACACTGATAACCAACATGCCCATTATCTCAACTTAAAAATCTATGGCAAATGAGAGCATCTGCGCTGCATCGGGAAGATGAACCCCTCAACATCTGAATGATGACTGCACGCCATAACTGCAATGAACACCACCTTCAACTCATATATATTCTTTTCTGATGAGCTCAAAAGAATCTCACAATTTTATATAATTTATTTATTTACATGACAATGAGGTTTATTGGACACTTTATTGGATAATAATATAATAAGTTCTTTGAAGAGATGATTAATATTACGTATAGAAAAATAATAATAATAATAATCCTGATCTGCATATGTGTTTCAAGTCCGTTACTCACAAAGTATGGAAGCCATTGGCTCAGCATGACAGCCAAACAAGTAGCGCTTTCAGCAGGAAGTCGGCAGTGGCATTCAATATACTTCTTTTAGTACGTGTTAACTTGATAACTGTAAAAATTGCCTTGTTTTTCTATTTACTAGTGCGACAGGAGTGCTGGTATAAGAATGGAGGATGCTGGCAGTACTGCACAGACACCCCCCGAGCACTCAGCGTGACCTGCTCCTGTGCAAATGGCTACACCCTGGAAGACGATGGCAAGAAATGTGCCCCAGCTGGTAAGCTGGATAGATGCCTAAGTTGTGCAACTATAAATGGAACACAACGCCCTTTACCTTTGTCCCTTTATATAGATACAATTATAATTCTGATTAGGGTAAATGGTTGATAATTTTGCTAAAGTGAAACTTTACTGATTGGCTATGCTTGATGCCAAGTGTCCATGATTCAGAGCTGTAAGCAAATGAAGGGACAAAGTTGTTATGCTACAATAGTCAACTTGGCCTTCCCACCTGCTTTTTCCACTTACCGTATTGAAGGAATACTGAAGTCTTGGGCCCAGATTCTCGTAAATGGGCGCAAAAATGTGCGGGCGTAACGTATCTCATTTACGTTATGCCGCCGCAAGTTTTTCAGGCAAGTGCTTTATTCACAAAGCACTTGCCTGTAAAGTTGCGGCGGCGTAGCGTAAATCACCCGGCGGAATTCAAATTCGGCGGGTAGGGGGCGTGTTTCATTTAAATGAAGCGCGTCCCGCGCCAAACGAACTGCGCATGCGCCGTTCCCAAAATTTCCCGGCGTGCATTGCTCTAAATGACGTCGCAAGGACGTCATTGGTTTTGACGTGGACGTAAATTACGTCCAGCACCATTCACGGACGACTTACGCAAACAACGTAATTTTATAAATTTTCAACGCGGGAACGACGGCCATACTTAACATTGGCTGCGCCTCATATAGCAGGGGCAACTTTACACCGGGAAAAGCCTAACGTAAACGTTGTAACTTTACTGCGTCGGCCGCGCGTACGTTCTGGAATTTGCGTATCTAACTAATTTGGGGAAAAACATTTTTTTTTACGCCTGTCGGATCGAATGGATATCTATGAGTAACTGATTCTAAGAATCAGTCGCATAGATACGACGGCCCAGATTAGGACTTACGACGGCGTACATGGCGCTGCGTCATCGTAAGCCCTTTGAGAATCTGGGCCTTGATGTTCTAGCTATTCTGCTATTAATATCTTTGTTTTTTGTGCCAACCTGGCTGATGGTACTTCCAGAATACTTGGAAATATGCATCTGCTCCAGCAGTTCTTCCCTAGTTTCTTATCAAATTCCCTTTCTCATACCTATCTGTTCACATCATTTTGGTCACCCTCATGCTTACTCACACAATTTGTCTTTGGTGTTCTTGTTACCACTGAACATGTAATAAACTAAACTAAACACACCTGCTACATATAAAGGAAACTTTATCATTCCAACATACACTTAACATTGTTTTCTTTATCGTACATCACGGGACACAGAGCGGCATTCATTACTATATGGGTTATATGGAGTACCTTCAGGTGTAGACACTGGCAATCTCAAACAGGAAATGCCCCTCCCTATATAACCCCCTCCCATAGGAGGAGTACCTCAGTTTTTCCGCCAGTGTCTTAGGTGTTAGTCATGGTTTAGCTTGCCTCCACATCCTTGGGATTAGGTGAGCTAACCGGTTCTGTCCAAAAAAGCCTCAGCGCTAAAGTGGTCAGTAACCGGACCCCAAACCCTTGGGGTATAGCCCATAATGCTTTTCTTTTTAGAGAGCTGGACCCTGGGCCCAGAACTTAGAAACCTTTGGGTGCCTAATGTTTCTGTTGCCAGAGTGCTATATGGGCCCAGGACAGTGGATCCTTCATAGGAACCCAGGGCCTGAAGGTCTAGACATCCCCACCGAGATGGGGGAAGATTGGGCCTCTTGCTTGGCAAAGTCCTGCGGCATGGAGCAGGTAAGTGAGGGGAAAACTTGCGGAACTTGGTTCTTAGCAGGTTTTTTCTGGGGGGTCACAGGGGACATGCCTAAAGTTATGCACTGCATCTGGCAAACTAGTCACATATCATAAAGATAGGATGGCTCTATATGTATTATTCCCCATAAGATGTGACCTCCCTTGTAGTGTTGGAAAAGCATTGAGTGGGGCCTGTGTTATATAAAAATATATGTGTGTGTCAGAGAGCTGTGCTTACCTGCAAGCCTCCAGGCGATGCTCCATTCAGTCTTCCTCCTCACGGCCTGCAAAGCAGGCAAAACGCTGACCTCCTCATGGCTGCAGTTTGCTGGAGCAGAGAGGTCCCTTCCTCCCAACCCCACCCCCCCCTGTCGGGAGGGGCATTTCCTGTTTGAGATTGCTGGGGGGGAAGGGCGGGTCAGTGGCTTAAGGAAGGGGCGTTCCTTCCTTGTTTGTTCCATATAGCTCATTCAATACTTTGGAACTGAGGAGGAAAGACCAGAACGGCAAGCACGGGGCGCCGAGGACACACAGTGGCCAGAAAGAATATTGCAGTCTTCAGAAAGACTGTTTTCAAGCCTAGGAATAGGCTGTTTCTTTTCCATCTCATAGTTTTTCTTGCAATACTACTCAGGGGGACAGAATGTTTTTTCTTTCCTAGATTTGAAAAAAGATTTTTTTTTGAAAAAAAAAAAAAAAAAAAAAAGAGAAGTGTCATCTAGGGGAGAGGAAGCATTTTTTATCCCCCAAACAGGTGTTTGGGCATTTAACTATTTATAAGTCCCAGGTACCAATAAGTAGCAGGTGTACCTCGGTATTGTACCATGGCATCAAAAAACAAGGGTACAAGAGGTGGGGATTCCCCCAGAGAGTCTGAGGTCTCGGACAATGCTATGCCGCTGCTTTCCCCACAGGGAGCCTTGGGGCCATCGGGATCTGGGGCTGGAGCTGACGCGGGTCAGTCCAACCCTAAGATGGTCACGGAGGAGGTATTACTCACCTCTTTAAAAGAGATGCAGAAAAGCATGGGTAAAATGATAGCCGCAGCTATGCGGGGCAGTAAGCGGAATAGATCTCCGTCGCCCGAGCGCGGACCCTCAGAAGAGGAGGTCCTTTCCTCAGGGGAATTGGACGACCTCTTGGACAAGGACCAAGTAGGTTCAGGGATCGAAGATCCGGATACAGAGGAGTCTGGGGCAGTCTCCCTGAGGGAGAGCTGGTGGATTCAAGGATTGTCGGACTTGGTCCATAGGGCATTCAACTTGCCAGTACCAGATCTCCAGGTATCGACGGTTTCAGCTTTGGGTTCACTGAGGGCGCCTCAAAGCAATGCTGTGTTTCCGATCCATCCTCTATTAGAGGGAGTTTTGTTCCAAGATTGGAACAAGCCAGATAAGATCTTCTTACCACCTAAGAAGTTCTCTGTCCTATATCCTATGGAAGAAAAATTTTCCAAAAGATGGGCTACTCCTGCAGTGGACGCAGCCATCTCATGTGTTAACAAATCGTTAACATGCCCTGTAGAAAACATACAGGTGTTCAAGGATCCAGTTGATAAGCGCTTGGAAGCACTACTTAAGAACTCCTTCACTACTGCAGGGGCAGTAGTACAGCCAGCTGTGGCTGCGATTGGGGTCGCTCAAGCATTATCGGATCAATTTAAGCAGATGCTTAAACTTATTCCTGCCCAGCAGGCAGAAGAATTTTCGGATGTCCCTAAGGCCATATGTTTTACGGTAGACGCAATCAAGGATTCTATCCAGCAAGCGTCACGTTTATCGTTATCCCTTATCCATATGAGAAGACTCTTATGGTTAAAAAGCTGGGAGGCTGAGCCCCCATGCAAGAAGCTCCTGGTAGGGTTCCCCTTCCATGGAGGACGACTCTTCGGAGAAGACCTAGATAAATACATTCAGACCATTTCAAACGGCAAGAGTACTCTCTTGCCAACTAAGAAGAAGGTTCAGGGGCCTGCGTTTAAACGACAGTATTCCCCTGGGCAGGGGCCCTCTAATGCCAAGCAGTATCGACGGCCTCCTGCAAAAGCAAACTTCGGCTCAACAGCAAATCACAAGGACAGGCTGTTAGAGGCAAAAGGCAGTGGTTTCGCAAACCAGCAAAACCAGCCCCCAAGCCAACCTTATGAAGGGGCGCCCCCACCCACGAAGGTGGGGGGAAGGCTGCGACTCTTTTCAGAGATTTGGGAAGCCAGCATTCCCGACGAGTGGGTACGGTCTTCCGTGGCCACAGGCTACAAATTAGATTTCCTAAGGTTTCCTCCTCCTCATTTCCAGGAGTCGAGGATTCCAAACGATCCGCCTCGGATTCCGGCCAGCCTGGAACAGGGGCTGGGTTTCTACTCCAACCTATTCATCATCCCCAATGGAGATGTCAGGCCAATTTTGGACCTAAAGATGGTAAATGCATATCTAAAGATCCGCTCATTTCGGATGGAATCCGTGCGGTCAGCAGCTGCCACACTCCAGAAGGACGACTTCATGGCGTCCATAGACATAAAGGATGCCTACCTTCATGTTCCAATTTATCAGCCACATCAAAGATATCTACGCTTCATGGTGGCTTCGCGTCACTTCCAATTCGTGGCGCTTCCCTTCGGGTTGGCTACGGCCCCCCGGGTGTTCACGAAGGTCCTAGCTCCGATCCTAGCCAAGCTAAGGATCCAAGGGGTCACGATCCTAGCATACCTGGACGACCTCCTAGTCATAGACCACTCGTCTCCCGGCTTGGAGCGAGCAGTGGCCCTCACGGTCCAATACCTCGAGAGGTTCGGCTGGGTCCTAAATCGAGAAAAGTCAGCTTTCCAGCCCACAAGGCAGTTGGAATATCTCGGCATGAGATTAGACACAGAACAACAAGGAGTGTTCCTACCTCTGAGGAAGGTAAAAGCCATCAAGGAATTAATCCTACTGGTTCTAAGCAAGAAAGAACCGACTATTCGCCTATGTATGAGGTTACTAGGCAAGATGGTGGCCACATTCGAGGCGGTACCATACGCCCAGAGCCACACTCGCATCCTACAGGCAGCCATCCTGTCAGCATGGAGCAGAAGGCCACAGGCCTTGGATATCCCGTTGCCGCTCTCATCAAGAGTCCGACAAAGTCTGTGTTGGTGGTTAGACCCTCAGAATCTACTGAAAGGGAAGTCTTTCAGCCCAGTGGCTTGGAAGATAGTGACCACAGACGCCAGCCTGACGGGCTGGGGAGCAATTTTGGATGGTTGCACTCGCCAAGGTACTTGGGCAAAGCCAGAGAAGCAGTTGCCCATCAACATCTTGGAGCTCAGAGCTGCTCGACTAGCCCTCAGGGCTTGGACGTCAAAATTGCAGGGGTTCCCGGTGAGAATTCAATCAGACAATGCCACGGCCGTGGCATACATAAATCACCAAGGGGGAACCAGGAGTCAAGCCGCTCAGAGAGAGGTGAGCTTGATTCTCCTATGGGCAGAGGCTCATGTGCCCTGCATATCGGCAATATTCATTCCAGGAGTGGACAACTTTCAGGCGGACTTCTTAAGCCGCCAGACTCTATGGCCGGGGGAATGGTCTCTGCATCCACAAGTCTTTCAAGCACTCTGCCAAAGATGGGGAGTGCCGGACGTGGATATCATGGCATCGAGACTCAACAAGAAACTAGACAGGTTCATATCCCGCTCAAGGGATCCGATGGCCTGCGGAACCGATGCGTTGGTTTGCCCTTGGCATCAGTTCAAACTTCTTTATGCGTTTCCCCCGCTCCAGTTACTACCCCGCCTGCTGCGCAGGATCCGGGTGGAGCACATACCAGTCATCCTGGTAGCTCCAGCATGGCCCAGAAGGGCATGGTACTCACTAATCTTAGGGATGGTAGTGGGAGACCCTTGGACTCTTCCTCTACGGCCAGACCTGCTATCGCAAAGTCCGATCCTCCACCCTGCCTTACGGCATCTAAATTTGACGGCCTGGAAGCTGAATCCCTGATTCTCAGGGGTAGAGGTCTGTCTCAGAAAGTAATCTCTACCCTAATCAGAGCCAGGAAACCGGTCTCTAGGGTGATTTATTACAGGGTCTGGAAGGCCTATGTAGGCTGGTGTGAGTCCAAGCGATGGCTTTCTCGCAAATTTACCATCGATAGAGTATTAAGTTTTCTCTAGCTAGGAGTGGATAAAGGATTGGCATTAAGCACAATCAAAGGACAGATTTCTGCTCTGTCAGTGTGGTTTCAGCGGCCGCTGGCCACCCACTCGCTGGTTAAGACCTTCCTTCAAGGGGTCTTGCGTATTAGACCTCCAGTTAAATCCCCGCTTTGTCCGTGGGATTTAAATCTTGTTCTGTCAAGTTTACAGAAACAACCGTTTGAGCCGTTGGCTGATATTCCTTTGGTTCTACTGACAAGGAAGTTAGTATTTTTGGTTGCCATAGTTTCCGCAAGAAGAGTTTCGGAGCTGGCGGCCTTATCCTGTAAGGAACCATATCTTGTTTTTCATAAGGACAGGGTCGTTCTCCGCCCTCATCCTTCCTTCCTACCGAAGGTCATATCCAGTTTTCATTTGAACCAGGATTTGGTATTACCATCCTTCTTCCCTAAACCTACTTCCAGAAAGGAAGGGTTGCTGCATACCTTGGATATTGTCAGGGCCATGAAGGCCTATCTTAAAGCTACAAAGAAGATCCGGAAAACAGATGTGCTGTTCATTCTACCGGATGGGCCCAAGAAGGGGCAGGCAGCTGCAAAGTCCACCATTTCTAGGTGGATTAAGCAATTAATCACTCAGGCCTACGGCTTGAAAGGGTTGCCTCCTCCAGTATCATTAAAGGCTCATTCTACTAGAGCCATGGGCGCCTCCTGGGCAGCACACCACCAGATCTCTATGGCTCAAGTTTGCAAGGCGGCAACCTGGTCTTCTGTCCACACGTTTACAAAATTCTACAAGTTGGACGTAAGAAGGAATACTGATACTGCCTTCGGGCAGGCAGTGCTGCAGGCTGCAGTTTGAGACCCTCGGATTCCGGGGGCTCCTCTTTTTTGAGTTAAATTTAAAATTTAAAATTATTTTTCTCAACTAAGTTGGATTTATTATGATTTGAGTATATCTCTAAATTAAATCCTTTTGTCTTGGAGATGTTCTCCCTCCCCTCATTGTAAGCATTGCTTTGGGACATCCCATATAGTAATGAATGCCGCTCTGTGTCCCGTGATGTACGATAAAGAAAAAGAGATTTTTAATACAGCTTACCTGTAAAATCTTTTTCTTGGAGTACATCACGGGACACAGAGCTCCCACCCCTCTTTTTTGAGGACCATTTTGGGAGGCATACTGCTTGCTACAAAACTGAGGTACTCCTCCTATGGGAGGGGGTTATATAGGGAGGGGCATTTCCTGTTTGAGATTGCCAGTGTCTACACCTGAAGGTACTCCATATAACCCATATAGTAATGAATGCCGCTCTGTGTCCCGTGATGTACTCCAAGAAAAAGATTTTACAGGTAAGCTGTATTAAAAATCTCTTTTTTTTTCCCTTCTCATGAACTACAGGCATGATGGTAATGATTCAAATTTCTACTTAAATTCCAGTTAAATTTCCTTGTGGACTGACAGCTTTCTCATCGCGCTCTCTTCTGGATCTGGAATCAGATGAACTCTTCAATACGGACTACAACATCACTACTCGTTCCCCACCCAGTTGGACACCGACCGCGTCTAAACCAAGAAGTTTAAATGAAACTCTAGAGCTGTCCCTCAGTAACGAGACTGAATCAGCTCAAACAATAAACAAACCATCGGCAACTATGTCATCTCAGCACTTGGGAGGAATAAAGAATGACACCAACAGTTCATATATAAGTGTTGGTGGTTATGGTCCTCTTGAAAATTCAGCGACTAACATGAATCATACAAACAGAACAGACAGTGGACATGGTTATTCTGAGAGCTCCCTGGCAGATGAACATGCCCGGATTGTTGGCGGCATGCTCTGTGAGTTGGGGCAGTGTCCGTGGCAGGTCTGTTAACCTTTAAGTTGATTGATATATGTAAAGTATACTATAAAATTTGTCAACTTTGATATTTGTAAAATGCAGTGATCTATCATATGTAAAAGCATGTAATATTATTTGGAAAGCAATGATGTTGCAGGTAAAAAAAATAACATGGTAATAACTATTACAGCCAGTGCCGATCCTGACCTCCCTGGGGCCCTAAGCAAAATAACGTCACATTAAAGTTGAGAAGCGGGGAGGGGGGGCACTGCCGACAGTGACATGTCACATTAAAGATTGAAGTTGAGAAGTGGGGGAGGGGGTATTCTGCTGTCGAAAATGACATCTTACATTAAAGTGAGAAGCTGGGGGTGCTGACTTCTTACCTCTTCTCCCATGCAGCCAGCGAGTTGAGAAGCGAGGTGAGGGGCTGAAAACGACTTCTCACCGAGGCGGGGCCTCTAGTAATTTGGAGGGCCCTCCGCAGCTTTGTGGGGCCCTAAGCGGCTTGCATAGTGAGCCTATAGGGCGGATCGGCCCTGATTACAGCTATGCTTTTACCTGGGTGGAATATACAGCAAGTCTGCTTCTCTTTGAATTCATTATGTTTACCATGTATTTGTTTTTTAGTCATTCCAAAGTTCCATGTCCTATGCAAACACTCTTGGCAACATAATATTTTTTATCAGTGTTTGTCAACTCCAGTCCCCAAATATCCCCCGAAGTACAGCTAATATGTTTTAGGAATTTCCTCAATGAGAACAGTGTATTAATTACTGAGTCAAAAACACAGATTAAAATACCTAGGCAAAATTAAGGAAGTCCTCAAAACATGACCTATTTGGGGTCTTATGGAACTGGAACTGAGAAACACCGTCATCATTAAACACTTCTCTGGCCTTAAATGCTGTATTTTTTGATAGTTTAGAGACGGACACTATTTTTTTGTATTCTGTATTTTTGAAATAACTCATACAGCAAAGCAAATTAACATTTTTATTTGGTTAAAATAAGATTTCAGATGCAAATCTTGTAACTTGGTTCATAAGCCTGATTTTTTTTCTTTGGCCTGAACACCAATCAACTCACATTTTTCTCATAAAATCACTGACATTTTTTGCTTTAATTAATCAATACAGAAATCTACAGTATAATGTTCTTAAAGTAATAGTAAAGTAATTTTTTTAAATTAAAATAACAAAAATGTTATACTTATTTGCTCTGTGAGGTAGGCAGTATTATACAGAGCAGCCCTGAACCTCATCTTCTGAGGTACCCTACCAGCATTCTAGGCTCCTCTTCTTCTCCAAGTGCCCCCACACAAGCCACCTGCCATGGGGACACTCGTGCTCTGGTGTACTCCAGAGCCGGTCTGTGTGCATTCATAGACTCACACAGGGTGACTTGGCCCTGCCTCCTCTTCCTCCTCACTGGATTTGAAATGCAGAAATGCAGGAAGAGAGGAGAGTGGGGCTGCTGGCAGGGATAATGCTGGATCAAGAGCAGTGTTATGTAAGTATCAAAGGAGGGGGAGAGGCACAAACAGTAGAGTTTTTTTTTACCTTAATGCATAGAATACATCAGTGGTAGCTGGTGGTTTTTTTTGTTGGGGGAGGGAGGTGGCAAACAACCCCCCTGCTCGCTGTCTGTCGGTCCTGCACTTACCAAATCTAGGTGGGGTAAGTGTGGGCAGCAGGCATTCGGGCAGTGGGCATCTGTGCAGCAAGTATCCATGGTGTGTGCATTGGCTCCTGTGTCCTAGCCTCCCCGCTTCCGCCATGCGGCTCCTCCTAGGCATCCAATAGGATCGCCTGTCCTTTCAGCCAATTGGGTGACAGGTCTCATTCCCGCTTCCCAATTGGCCAAGAGGAGGACCAGTGTCAGAATAGCGAATATTAATTCTCTATGCTAACACCACCCCTGGGCGGGCTGTGGCGCATTCCCTGCGCCCGAAGTCCACCCTATTTTGAAGCCTATTGACTCTTATCAGTGCTTCAAAAAAATACCCCCGCCCCTGTAATTCATGTGCCCAGCATCCTACAAGTGGCCAGACGCATGGATAGGAGGGGAGGCGGTGCCTGGGCACCCTTAACGGACGGGCCGCCCATGGAATGCATTAAGGTAAAAAAAACTGCCTTCAGAACCACTTTAAAGCTCAATTGAATATTCAGCTAAAAGCGGGTAAACACATTTCAGATCCATGAAAACTAAAGGTGTGCAAAGTTTGATTTCTTTAGAAAGTCAAAAAGCTTGTTCACTGTCAGCATGCTGCAGATTGGGACCCTTGCTTTCTGTGGAAGGTCTGAACCCCCCCCCCCCCGTTGAGTGCTGAGTCAGAACTAGAGATCTTGAATCAGCAGAAAATATGAGTTTTGACATGGTGTTATCAAAATGGGATGGGATCATTAAACCATAGCAGATTTTAGTAATGGATGCTAAGGATTACTGCATTTTCCTTGGGCTATACTCCTTAAAATGTTACTTTCTTTATATTTGTAATAAAAATGTATACTTTCTGTGTTCATGATATTGTTTATTGTTTTTTTCAGGTCTTAGTCCGTACAATCCGAGGAGTCGATTTCTGTGGTGGGAGTCTTATTAGTGCACGCTGGGTATTGTCAGCTGCCCACTGCTATGAGGATGTTGTTCCTCATCATGTTACCATTGGTGAGTTATCGTACTACACATAATTGGTATACTGTTGATATTGTATTTTTAAGCTGAAGAATCACAAAAATGTATATATATTTGTTTTCTATAATGATATTGGACAAGAATTTTATTAGCAGCCCCAAAACTGTGCTCCAGCTCCAAAGCCAGGTATAAGGTAGGTGTAGAGGTTGGTGCTGCAACCCTAGGTGCTGATCCCCAAACAAGCGATACTAAACACTGTTTCGCCAAACAGTGTTAATCATAGTATGATTGAGGCTGTTTGCCGAAATACATAAACTTCTCTTGTTGCAATTGCAATAAAACCAGCACAGCGGATAATAGGTACAGAGCTACTGAATTTGGACACAGCATATGTCAGCCGATTAAAAAAAGCGGGCAAAAATTATTAGTTATGATCCAACCCACCTACAGTTGCAATAAAAAGTATGTGAACCCTTTTGGAATTATATGTATTTCTGCACAAATTGGTCATAAAATGTGATCTGATCTTCATCTAAGTCACAACAATAGACAATCACAGTCTGCTTAAAGGGGTTGTAAAGGTTTGTTTTTTATTTTCTAAATAGGTTCCTTTAAGCTAGTGCATTGTTGGTTCACTTACCCTTTCCTTCGTTTTCCCTTCTAAATTTTTTTTTCTTTGTTTTCTTTGTCTGAATTTCTCACTTCCTGTTTCTCCTTAGTAAGGTGTTCAGTAAGCTGTTCTAAATGACTTTCCACCGCTCGGATGATGGTGGAAAGCTTACTGAGGACAAACAGGAAGTGAGAAATTCAAACAAAGAAAAAAAAACATATAGAAAGGAAATGGAAGGAAAGGGTAAGTGAACCAACAATGCACTAGCTTAAAGGAACCAATTTAGAAAATAAAAGACAAACCTTTACAACCCCTTTAAACTAATAACATACAAAGAATTAAATGTTACCATGTTTTTATTGAACACACCATGTAAATATTCACAGTGCAGGTGTAAAAAGTATGTGAAACCTTGGATTTAAAAACTGGTTGAACCTCATTTGGCAGCAATAACTTCAACCAAACGTTTCCTGTAGTTGCAGATCAGACGTGTACAACGGTCAGGAGTAATTCTTGACCATTCCTCTTTACAGAACTGTTTCAGTTCAGCAATATTCTTGGGATGTCTGGTGTGAATCGCTTTCTTGAGGTCATGCCACAGCATCTCAATCGGGGTGAGGTCAGGACTCTGACTGGGCCACTCCAGAAGGTGTATTTTATTCTGTTAAAGCCATTCTGTTGTTGATTTTCGTCTATGCTTTGGGTCATTGTCCTGTTGCAACACCCATCTTCTGTTGAGCTTCAGCTGGTGGACAGATGGCCTTAAGTTCTCCTGCATAATGCCTCGATAAACTTGGGAATTCATTTTTCCTTCGATGATAGCAATCCGTCCAGGCCCTGATGCAGCAAAGCAGCCCCAAATCATGATGCCCCACCACCATACTTCACAGTTGGGATGAGGTTTTGATGTTGGTGTGCTGTGCCTCTTTTTCTCCACACATAGTATTGTGTGTTTCTTCCAAACAACTCAACTTTGGTTTAATCTGTCCACAGAATATTTTGCCAGTACTGCTGTGGAACATCCAGGTGCTCTTGTGCAAACTGTAAACGTGCAGCAATGTTTTTTTTGGACAGCAGTGGCTTCCTCTGTGGTATCCTCCCATGAAATCCATTCTTGTTTAGTGTTTTACGTATCTTACGTATTAGCATATGCCAGAGACTTTTGTAAGTCTTTAGCTGACACTCTAGGATTCTTCTTCGCCTCATTGAGCAGTCTGCGCAGTCATCTTTACAGGACGGCCACTACTAGGGAGAGTAGCAGCAGTGCTAAACTTTCTCCATTTTTAGACAATTTGTCTTACCGTGGACTGATGAACAGCAAGGCTTTTGGAGATACTTTTATAACCCTTTCCAGCTTTATGCATCAACAATTCTTAATAGTAGGTCTTCTGAGAGCTCTTTTGTGCGAGGCATCATTCATATCAGGCAATGCTTCTTGTGAAAAGAAAACCCAGAACTCATCGATTGGAGTGAGGTGTCAGCCAACAGGATTCCTATTAGCTCTTGGAGATGTCATTAGTCTAGGGGTTTATATACTTTTTCCACCTGCACTATGAATGTTTACATGGTGTGTTCAATAAAAACATGGTAACATTTAATTGTTTGTGTGTTATTACTTTAAGCAGACTGTGATTGTCTATTGTTGTGACGTAGATGAAGATCAGATCACATTTTATGACCAATTTGTGCAGAAATCCATATCATTCCAAAAGGGTTCACATACTATTTATTGCAACTGTAGATATATTGATAGACTTTATTGTCATTGTGTACATACAACACAATGTATCCAGATACAGTCGTGGCCGAAATTGTTAGCACCCCAGAATTTTTTCCAGAAAATCAAGTATTTCTCACAGAAAAGTGTTGCAGTAACACATTGCATGTTTGTTTTTTTTACAGGGAAAGCTATACGCATGTTTATTCCCTTTGTGTGTATTGGAACAAAACAAAAAAAGGGAGGAAAAAAAGAAAATTGGACATAATGTTACACAAAACTCCAAAAATGGGCTGGTCAAAATTCTTGGCACCCTTAACTTAATATTTGGTTGCACACCCTTTGGAAAAAATAACTGAAATCAGTCGCTTCCTATAACCATCAATAAGCTTCTTAGACCTCTCACCCGAAATTTTGGATCACTCTTCCTTTGCAAACTGCTCCAGGTCTCTCTTATTGGAAGGGCCCCTTTTCCCAACAGCAATTTTAAGATCTCTCCACAGGTGTTCAATGGGATTTAGATCTGGACTCATTGCTGGCCACTTTAGAACTCTCCAGCACTTTGTTGCCATCCATTTTTGGGTGCTTTTTGACGTATGTTTGGGTCATTTTCCTGCTGGAAGACCCAAGATCTTGGATGCAAACCCAGCTTTCTGACACTGGGCTCTACAGTGCGACTCAAAATCCTTTGGTAATCCTCAGATTTCATGATGCCTTGCACACATTCAAGGCACCCAGTACCAAAGGCAGCAAAACAACCCCAAAACATCATTGAACCTCCGTCATATTTCACTGTAGGTACTGTGTTCTTTTCTTTGCAGGCCTCATTCCGTTTTCGGTAAACAGTAGAATGATGTGCTTTACCAAAAAGCTCTATCCTGGTCTCATCTGTCCACAAGACATTTTCCCAGAAGGATTTTGGCTTACTCAAGTACATTTTGGCAAACTGTAGTCTTGCTTTTTTATGTGTCTGTGTCACCAGTGGGGTCCTCCTGGGTCTCCTGCCATAGCGGTTCATTTAATTTAAATGTCGACAGATAATTTGCGCTGACACTGATGCTCCCTTAGCCTGCAGAACAGCTTGATTTTCTTTGGAACTTGTTTGGGGCTGCTTATCCACCATCCGGACTATCCTGCGTTGCAACCTTTCATCAATTTTTATTTCCGTCCACACCCAAAGAGATTAGCTATAGTGCCATGGGTTGCAAACTTCTTGATAATGTTGCGCACTGTGGACAAAGGCAAATTTAGATCTCTGGCGATGCACTTGTAACCTTGAGATTGTTGATATTTTTCCTCAGACAGTTCTCTTCTCCTCTTTCTGTTGTCCATGCTTAGTGAGACACTTCTCTCCTTTTTATCTGCTTTTAGGTGTGATTTTTATATTGCCCACACCTGTTACTTTCCCCAGGTGAGTTTAAAGGAGCCATGCTTGAAACAATCTTATTTATCCACAATTTTGAAAGGGTGGCAATAATTTTGACCAGCCCATTTTTGGAGTTTTGTGTGACATTATGTCCAATTTTCTTTTTTCCTCCCTTTTTTTGTTTGGTTCCAATACACACAAAGGGAATAAACATGCGTATAGCAAAACATGTGTTAGTGCAATACTTTTCTGTAAAAAATACTTGATTTTCTGGAAACATTTCTGGGATGCCAACAATTTCGGCCATGACTGTACTTAAATCCAGTCGAAAAAGGCTTTCTTACTGGAAGACTCTGCAGTGTAGTCCACGCAAATTATGGCTTCCTGGAGGGCAATAACGTTTCTATCCAAGTTTTTCCAACTTACTGTGGAACAGAAACCAAACCTAAACCAGGTATCTGCTTCTTCTTGCTCAAATCACCACGCGGCAGGAACTCCAAGATGTTTCTAATGTCTAGTCAGACAAATACATGCAGTGCAAGTGTGATGGGACACAGTTGAATGTTCAACAGTCTGCAATGAGTTGTGCAATGTTTTTCAACTATGTATGAAAAGTGATGCAAAAAGTGATGCAAGTAAGTGATGCTCAAATTATATTGCTTCATTTGCTTTTATCTGGGCATGTACAGTTCATGTTCTGCTATATATTTTTGTAAGGATGGTAAAAAAAAAAACTCTTCTCTGATATTTATTTTTTCTCTAACTTTACTTTTACCAAATTTTTAGGTGATTTTGACAAAAATCTGCGGGATAGGGATGAACAGAAGATTCACGTCTTACAAGTTTTTTCCCATCCATATTACCTAGGAGCTTATTATGATCATGACATTGCACTTCTGTACTTACGCAACCCAGTTGTCTTTGGTGAATACTCACGACCCATCTGCTTGCCTACTCCTAGCCTTGGGCGTTTACTAACGCAGGAAGGGGAGGTAGGGCAAGTAAGTGGATGGGGATCTACACGCTTTCAAGGACGTGCTAGTCGTTTTTTACTAAAGGTCCGGTTACCTGTTGTCAGCCAAGAGGCCTGCACCGCATCCACTGAAAATGTGTTAACAGGAAACATGTTCTGTGCTGGATACAGCATTGAAGCCAAAGATGCCTGTAAAGGGGACAGTGGAGGTCCATTTGCTGTATTATATCGCAATTCCTGGTACTTGGTGGGGGTCGTGAGCTGGGGAGAAGGATGTGCAGCAGAAGGAAAATATGGTGTATATACAAGAGTGTCAAATTATATTTCATGGATAAAGGACACTATCATTGAAACAGAGGGATTTGATGAGTCACTTGTCCAGACATTATGATCTACCACTGTTATCCAGAAAACAATTCTGTCATGTAGAATAAATTATACAAGTTCATATAGAGAGAAAAGCTGCAATTACATGTCTGTACTGAACTATACTGTATCTGGTAGCAGAAGACTAAACAAAATAACTTTTTGCATAAATAGCCGCAAACAAAAATATACAATTTTTTAACCCTTAAATTCCTGACAGGGGGAACATTTTTGGCACAAGCTCTTAACACCCCGCATCCACTAGCTGTGTGTAATAGCAGTCAAGTAAAACATAGTCGGCAACCCAGTGACTAAAGGGTGCAGCAAATTATTTTTTTCCCCAATACTTTATTCAAAGTGGAGTTCTATCCAAAAATGGAACCACTTTAAGTGTAGGTGACAGTAGCGAGGGCGATGTCCCCTGATGGCTTTTTGGTAACAGTAGCAGCGACATCTCCTACAGGAACACTCACTGTAGCAGGTGTGGTGAGTGCAGGTCCCATCACAGGAGCAAGGGCAGCAGCTTCCACTGTAGCGATACCCGTGGCCCAGTTTACTCGGTAGGCACAGGGTGACATAGTAGGTTTCTCCACAGCGAACAGGTACTCCCTGCAATGTAAACACCGGACAAATGGACGGGGGTGCGGCCAGTCCCTCACACTTGTGGCATAGCATACCCAGCGCTTCAATATCTCCAATGGTGTATCCGTTAGCAGGGTTCCGGGCAGCATGGCACCCGTTGCGGTACCCACAGAAAACATCCTAGGCCCCATGGTAGATTGCATCAAAGAAAATGAAGACATGGCTGCACTCTAATCCTCTCTTTACAGCAACGTAGCTCTCTCTTCAGTGTTGGACACACACATGGCATCTCACGCAGCAGCAGGCGGGAACTCCTCCCACTTGTTCTTCTAGTCATGTAGCTCTCTGGCTTTCTTGGCTCCGCCCACAGCCCACACAGCTTGATAGGATCTGCAATTAACCCCTTTTTGTCTCAGAAAAAGTAACACAGTCCAGGGCCCTCTTTAACCACTTAACCACTTAAGGACAGCCTCCTGCACATACAGGTCGTCAGAATGGCACGGCTGGGCACAGGCACGTACAGGTATGTCGCCTTTAAGAGCCCAGCCGTGGGTCGCCGGCGTGCGCACGCGACTCGGTCCAAAGCTCCGTGACCGCGGTCGCGGGACCCGATTGCTGCTGGTGTCCCGCGATCGGTCACAGGAGCAGAAGAACGGGGAGAGGTGTGTGTAAACACGCTTTCCCCGTTTTTCACAGTGGCACTGTCATTGATCGTCTGTTCCCTGATATAGGGAAAGATGATCAATGATGTCACACGTCCAGCCCCGCCCCCCTACAGTTAGAAACACACATGAGGTCATTCTTAACCCCTACAGCGCCCCCTAGTGGTTAACTCCTAAACTGCAATTGGCATTTTCACAGTAAACAATGCATTTTTACAGCACTTTTTGCTATGAAAATGACAATGGGCCCAAAAATGTGTCAAAATTCTCCGATGTATCCGCCATAATGTCGCAGTCACGAAAAAAAAAATCGCTGAACGCAGCCATTAGTAGTAAAAAAAAAAAATATTAATAAAAATGGCATAAAACTATCCCCTATTTTGTAAATGCTATACATTTTGCGCAAACCAATCGATAAGCGATTATTGCGATTTTTTTAACCAAAAATAGGTAGAAGAATACGTATCGGCCTAAACTGAGGAAAAAAAATGTTTTTTTATCTTTTTTTGGGATATTTATTATAGCAAAAAGTTAAAAATATTGATTTTTTTTCAAAATTGTTGCTCTATTTTTGTTTATAGCGCAAAAAATAAAAAACGCAGAGGTGATCAAATACCACCAAAAGAAAGCTCTATTTGTGGAAAAAAAGGACGCCAATTTTGTTTGGGAGCCACATCGCACGACCGCGCAATTGTCAGTTAAAGCGACACAGTGCCGAATCGCAAAAAGGGGCAAGGTCCTTAACCTGCATATTGGTCCCGGTCTTAAGTGGTTAAGGACCTGCGCACGACTATATATGTTCTATTTTTGAAGAGGGATATCTCAGTAACGGCAGCACAACCGAGATATCTATCTCTTCAGGCGCCGGTCCTTTAAACGATAATGGTGGTCTGCGCGGTGGATTCGCCGCAAAATCACCGTTATCGGGGGAGGGCACCCCCTCCCGCCGCTCATCCGCGCCCTCCACCACTTACCGGAGTCGTCGGCAGCGGCGGAGGTGATCGGGTCCTGTCTCCTGCTTGGCTGGGATACGAGTGAGGGCAAGATGGCCCTCACCCGTCTCCATAGCATAGCAGGGCGGAAGCGACGTCAAAACGTCACTTCCGCCCATGCTTCTTAAAGGCACATTTTCCTGTTGTCATTTTTTCAAATGACAATTTATTTTTATTTTTTTTTGACCCCAGATCTCGTATTTAAGAGTACCTGTCATGCTTTTTTCTATTACAAGAGATGTTTACATTCCTTGCAATAGGAATAAAAGCGACCGATTTTTTTTTTAAAACAGTGTAAAAATGTATAAAATAAATTAAAATAAATAAGAAAGCAAAAAAATATGTTTTTAAAGTGCCCCGTCCCGACGAGCTTGCGTGCAGAAGCGAACGCATACGTGAGTAGCGCCCGCATATGAAAATGGTGTTCAAATCGCACAAGTGAGGTATCACCGCGATCGTTAGAGCGAGAGCAATAATCCTAGACCTCCTCTGTAACTTAAAAGATGCAACCTATAGAATTTTTTAAACGTTGCCAATGGAGATTTTTAAGGGTATGTCACAGAAGCATGAATCAGACGTACAACAACAGATAAATGAAATAGGAAGGCTTTATTAAAAAACCAAACAGCAAGGTTAAAGTCCAAACGGATGATCAAACAGTAAGCAGAGTCTTCCACCGGAGCCAGGGTCGATAGCCAGGAAATGGGAGTCAGCCAGTCAGAGTCCATAGTCAGAGAGAGGTGGTGAAACAAAGCCGGGGATCAGGAGCCAGAAGGATCGTCCGTGGAAGCCAGGTCGGTAACAAAGAGTAAGCAGCACAATCACAGGAACGTGTAGACGAGAGGCCAAAGCAAGGACATGCTGCAACAGCCCTCATATATATATGCTGAGCATCCACGCCGCAGGGCGTGGTAAGTTTATAAAAACCCCAGGAAGCAAGATGGCTGCCAGCACATGTCAGTGATAAGAAGCCTGCAAGGAGGTAAGACCATGACAGGGTAAAAGTTTGACGCCATTCCACGAGAGGGCGCAATTTTTAAGCGTGACATGTTGGGCATCATTTTAATCGGTGTAACATTATCTTTCACAATATAAAAAAAAATATTGGGCGAACTTTACTGTTGTCTTATTTTTTTATTCAAAAAAGGGATTTTTTCCAAAAAAAGTGCGCTTGTAAGACCGCTGCGCAAATACGGTGTGACAAAGTATTGCAATGACCGCCATTTTATTCTCTAGGGTGTTAGAAAAAAAATATATATATATATGAGGCCCCCGGGCAATAGAAGATTATAGGGCCCCGGGCTTACAGATGGCCACCACGCCAGGAGGCAGTGCAGAGGCGGGGCAGCTAAAATCTCTGGATTTTCACATCAAAAGCATGTCGGTTTCGAACATATCAGGGACAGATGTAAAAAAAAAAACAGATTTTTACATACTGTCCCTGGTTTTACTGAGCCTGGCAACCCTGATGGGGCCCCCTAGTGGCATGGGGCCCTCGGGCAGTGCCCGAGTGACTCAATGGTCAGTCCGCCCCTGTGTTTGGGGGTTCTAAGTAATTTTCTAGCAAAAAAACTGTTTTAATCTTGTAAACACTGAGTCTGAAAAACCGGCAAGGTCCTTAAGTGGTTAATGTAGACTCTCGGTGAATAGCTTACTTGAATTGTGCAGGGCAATGGCAAATCCCGGATGAGCCCCCACATGTAGTGATACCCACGCAGGGGCTGCTGGATACATTTTGGGTCTGCCGTTACCCCACTGTTCACTGTATCAGAACTCCATGTCTAGGTTAGGAAGTTGAATATAAATGTGATTGCCAGTCACTTCAGTCCTTTTCTTAATGCTTTATTCAACAACTTCAGTAGTAAAAAGGGTAGAGGGTTAGGAGAAGTTCAGATACCTTAGTTTTGCAGACCACTAATACTTTCTTGGATCCAGAGGATAACAGCTCCAATCACTGGATCTATGCGACAACCGGATAGGCCTCTCACACTGACCTAGCAGCCGGTATGAGGCACAGACAAAGTCTCTGCCACAGACTTGAGTGATAAGTAGAAACTCCTGGATAATCCACTGCCACAGGATTGTTTAGCCAGCAGTCAGTTAGATGAATCAGCTACACAGTATTAGAACCTTTAAGCCATCCGGCAATACTATGAGGTAGGTTAACTTGGGTGCATCCTTCAAACAAGTCACCAGGCCCTTCCTGAGATACCAGCTTTCAGCCCGGTCCTCTCCAGCAAGGGTCCTCCCCTGGAATGTTCTCCGCTTGAGTGGCTTCTTCCCACAGGACAGACAGCACAGGACCACCTTCCATTAAGTATGCCCAGCCAGACTTCTGGGCCTACTTGCGGCAAACACAGCAGCATAGCCTCAGGCCTGGCAGGCCATGAGGCTGGAACTTCTCTCTAGCACATCCTCAGGCCAACAGAGCCCCAAGGTGAGAGAGAGATCACATTGCTTCTCGATCCTTAAATATCCTTCCCCAGCATACCCAGCTACAAAGAAGCTCCCAATTGAGCGGTTTCTGGGGGAAAGATATCCAATGCAGTTAGCCTGTTGCATTGCATTTCTCACACTGGCCTATGACAACAGTGCCACCTACTAGCAACAGTGGGAAATGTGCACAACACAACTAAACTTGGACAGAAGCAATACTTTCCACAATCACTCTGAGCTATGTACTGCTCAGATAACACTAAATTTACTCATGTTTCACCCAGTAAGGCTTAATCATAGTGATGGCACTGAGAAGCTTAATTTGGCCAACACTTGCTGTCACAAGGACAGGCAGGTTGTGGATTTATGAATGGTAGCTCTTCCTGGTATTTGGGAAGATACCATGGCTGAGATGTTTCTGACAGTCACAGGGGGTCATCCTCTTACATTCCTCATGGCTCATTAGCGTATGGAATGTCCAACATTTTACATGCACTTGCTTGTTCCAGGTCAGTAGCACCATTAATAGTAGACAAAAAATGGGGGGACTAGAGGTCACAGGCCTCTGGACTTTTAAGTTGTCGTATGTGAAACAATAGAATCACTAGTAGATAGATATAGCAATGAAAAAACTTTATTACAAAAAGTAGTTTAAAAAACATGTGACAATTGAATTGTCAATTCATACAACAATTGCTCCCTGGGTATAAAATTTGAACAGACAATACCACTTTCTCTACATGTTTCGCTTGACAGAGCTTCTTCAGGAGATTTGTTTGTGGCGTCTGTTATGCTATGGGTAACAAAGAGATGAAAATGAGTACTCATGTTAAACATAAAAACATTATGTCATTTACAAATTGGCATATTTAGCAATGATTTATACAACAAATGTCACGGAGACATGAGACATATCAAAAAATAGGGCATAGATACATGATTTTTAAAGAAATATAAGGGAGTGATAGGCTGTGAACCTTACCGATACTGCTCAGTGTTTTAGCAACTCTTCGACTAGGATGTGGTGTTTGATTTTTGATTCCTCATTCTTACTTTTTTTCCCCTCGCACCATTAATAATAAAAAAAAGCATTAAAAAGGCAGCCCTGAAGTTTACATATTCAAGAACAATCAGCAATAGCACTTTTGATATTATATTCTGATTCCTTATTATATTAATAAACTCCAAAAGTGGTCTTCATCCAGCTCCCCTTCATAGGGAAGGAGGTTACTTTTATTGAATATATTTGTTTGACGGGTTTTACTTTACCGTTTATCTTTATTTTCTTAACCATGAGAAAATTTCTATTTGTTGGTATACTCATTGTGTATATTTTATAAAACTTTACATAAAGTGAGGTTGTACATGTATGGTGTATTATTGATTAGTCCTCTAATCCCCATGCTTAACCACCTCTCACCTAAATACGATACCTTTTTCCGGAAGATTTCAATTTAAATATTTTTCATGCATCTTGTAACTAGACCAAACAGTATACAGAGCTGTACTGGTGGAATATCCATTGAAGTATATAGTCTCTCTGGCCCATGGGAGAAAGATCCTCGACAGAGAAACCTTAAACAATTGCAATATTATTATTATTTTTTTTTTAACATTCACATTTTGAGGACATCCCCTAATATATTCACATAATTGCTCAAATTTTCAGCCAGCTACTATCATTTGCTCCTTATTTTTTACATTTCCTGTAGAGCTCTACTCTGGGGATGATCCGTTTAAAATGTTATTGTTTCAAATAAAGATTTTGTACATATTTTTTCTTAAATAAGTGTACTTGTGTGATCACTGGAGGGGTATTTAAAATCCTACTACCTACCTTTTATTGCAATATATTTACTGTAGGGATGATACCCCCCACTGGCACATTTTTCTAGTTGATCACCTCCCCTATACATACCCACCAAACACACAAAGAAACTCTGACAGTTGTCAATAAGGGCTTTCATTCATAGCCATTATGTGTATTATAATGATTGGCCACAGTGATCAGTACAAGGGCCAATTACAGTGAACCTGTACCCTTCACAGCTTTACAGTAGTAAGCAAGGTTTAAAGGAGCCTTTATTTGGCTGGGCTTCTCCTATGGGTCACAGGAGTGAAATTCCTTTTGCACTCCTGAACGGGGCAGCTGTGTTTACATACAGCTCTCCCCGTTTTTCAGCTCCAGGGACCCTGTACTGACTATGGTGACACTGTACTGTTCTGGTCACAGTAAAAACAAAGAAAATTCGTAAAAAAAAAAAAAAAGTATTTTTTTTAACATACTGTTTCCAGTCAGTATCCCTGATCACCACCACACCAGTTATGTGGTGATGCTGCACTGCTCTGGTGACAGTAAGTAAAAATAAATTGTGAAAACAAATTTAAATTTAATAATTTTTCCCAAAAAAATTGTGACAAAGAAATTATAACTTCAAAAAAATCACTAGGTCTCTTACTAAATACCCTTGACTGTCTACTTTCCAAGGAGGAGTCATTTGGGGGGACATTTGTACTGTACTAGGATTTTAGGGCCTCAAGAAATGAGACACTAGGATTGATCAATTTTCGTATATACCATAGGTTGTGGACTCTATAACTTTTACACATACTAAATATTATACAATAATTTGGGTTGTTTTTACCAAAGAAATGTAGCAAAATACATTTGAAGAAAGATTTATTCGTAAAAAATTTTTTTTTTTTTTTCAAATAACATTTTTTTTTTTTATGTATTTCAAGAATAACAAAACAGCAGTACATATGTACAGATGTAGTTAGCAGACAAAAGTGGAATAGAAATATGAATGTGCCTAATTATTAGTAACATTTTATAACAGAAACATGAACGAAAAGTGTGTTTTTGTTTTTCAAAATGTTCCATATTTTTTTGTTTATATAGCAACAAATAAAAAAGGCTAGTGGTGATTAAATACCACCAAAAGAAAGCTCCATTAGTCTCAAAAGTGTTACATGAGTAATTGTCATTCAAAGTTTAACAGTGCATAGAACTGAAAATTGTCCTGGGCAGGAAGGGGGTCCAAGTGTCTAGTATTGAAGTGATTGTACACTTTAACCCTCTGGCATATTGAAGTCACTATAGACATACCTAGACTCTTGTATCTTTGAGATAGAGTAAGTCTATGTGACTCTTATCTATGCCATTGATATACAGTGCATTGAAAAAGTATTCATACCACTTGAAATTTTGTACACAAAAAACGTAAATGTATTTTATTTGATAGTCCAACACAAAGTGGCACATAATTGTGAACTGGAAGGAAAATGATAAATGATTTTCAATTTTTTTTCCAAATAAATACCTGAAAAGTGTGGCGTGCATTTGTATTCAGCCCCCTTTACCAAAATCTAGTGGAACCAATTGCCTCCAGAAGTCACCTAATTAGTAAATAAAGTCCACCTATGTGCAATTTAATCCCAGTATAATTACAGCTGTTCTGTGAAGCCCTCAGAGGTTTGTTAGAGAACCTTAGTGAACAAACAGCATGAAGGCCAAGAAACACACCAGACAAATCAGGGATACATTTGTGGAGAAGTTTAAAGCAGGGTTAGGTTATAAAAAATAAAATAAAAATCCCAAGCATTGAACATCTCACGGAGCACTGTTCACTTCATCATCAGAAAATGGAAAGAGTATGGCACAACTGCAAACCTACCAAGACATGGCCATCCACCTAAACTGACAGGCCAGACAAGGAGAGCATTAATCAGAGAAGCAGCCAAGAGGCCCATGGAAACTCTGGAGGAGCTGCAGAGATCCACATCTCAGGTGTAAAAATCTGTCCACAGGACAACTATTGTCACGATCAGGCGTCGGGCTTGAAGACCAGTAGCTATAGCAGTGGCAGGACAGGCAGTCACTTCTGGCAGATGACACAGGCTCATCTGAGGTGCGGAGTCTAAGTACTAGCTGGTGTTCACCAGAGCTCCTGATGGCGGAGATGGATTTAGCTGCGAGCTAGTACCAGGTCGCGGGCCTCAAGTTTGCCCCACCAGGGTGTGAGCAAGCCGGGGTACAGTAGCGGATAAGCAGACAAGGATGAAACAGCAGCGTGGTCAGTAAACAAGCCAAGGGATCAATCACGAGTGGCTGCAGGTTGGGATCAAGCAGAAGAATAGTCAAAGAACAGGCCGAGGGTCAAACACGGGTGGTTGCAGATTGGGATCAGGCAGTTGAGTAGTCCAGGAACAGGCCGAGGGTCAAACACGGGTGGTTGCAGGTACAAATGGCAGCAGGACCGACAACAGCAAGGCACTGGCATGGAAGGCACAATAACCTAGCAAAGAGGAAGTGCCGAGACAAGGCTTTTATAGGAAGTTCATGGGAGGAGCAAGGGGTTCAAGGTTCAAGGCAGTCAAGACACCAAGCAGAATAGTCTAATGGATCAGATAGATTTATCCAGCAGATCAGACAGGGAGCTGTCTAGCATCCCAGATAGCTCAGTGGAAAGAGTCAATGCTAGACACAGAAGAGGTCCCAAGTTCAAGCCCAGTTCCTGACAACTTTTAGTCGTGCACTCCACAAATTTAGCCTTTATGGAAGAGTGGCAAGAAAAAAGCCATTGTTGAAAGAAAGCCATAAGAAGACCCATCTGAAGTTTGCGAGAAGCCATGTGGGGGACACAGCAAACATGTGGGAAAAGGTGCTCTAGTCAGATAAGATCAAAATTGTACTTTTTGGCCCAAAAGCAAAATGCTATGTGTTGCAGGAAACTAACACTGCACATCACCCTAACCAACACCATCGCCACTGTAAAACATGGTGGTGGCAGCATCATGTTGTGGAGATGCTTTTCTTCAGCAGGGACAGGGAAGCTGGTCAGAGTTGATGTTGGTGCTGATCTATATACTGTCTGTGATGCTGTCCTTTATACCCTATCGGTAATGCTGAGCTATATACCCTATCTGTGAGGCTGAGCTGTATACTCTGTCCTGTGATGCTGAGCTGTATACTCCTGACACTATGGGTGGAAGCAAGTGCAGGGTATGAAGTGGGTGGATTATATAAGGGGTTGGGCTTATAGGAAGTGGGAGGGGTCAAAAAGCAAGGGCATGATCTGACACCCCGCATCCTAAAAATTCACCAGCCGCCACTGGATCCAACCGTTTGAATTAACCCTCAACTTATATTCCACTGCAATTTTCGTCTAGATTGCAATCCTTTCTCTTCCTACCACACAAAATATGTGTTCCATGTGCAATGGTAAACCAATGGATTCCTAGCCTGTAGAAGAGTTAATATGACAGAGCCCTGGTATGGTATGAAAGTCCTGATCTCTTAAAACCTTGGTCTCAACAGCCAGGCTGTCAAAGCCAGCAATTGTGAAGCAGGATGCAATACCAGCCAATGTGAAAGTCAGTCCAGCCATGATGAAAGGGCCCAAGGAGCATCTGCTGCTATTCTAGTTGTGTCTGACTACCACATCCTCCTTGTCCAATTCAGAGCAATCAAAATTACTGTAATACCCTCTTCATCTATCCTGCTGAAGAAAGCATATATCAGACAAAACTGGATACTAGTGTGACCACAGGGAAAGCCCTTGGATCCCTTGTTCTGTTTCTGAGGGAGTGGAGGGTGAGCTGCAGAAACTGAGCTGCATAAAAGTGTATGATTTAAGTCAGACATAGAAGGATAAAAGTACTGTTAGCTGCCCAATCTGCAGACTATAGTAAGTTTGCTCACAACCAAGGGCCAGCAGCCGATACTTCACTGGGAGCCCTGCAAATACCGTAAGCTGAGCAGCTATCAATAACTTTAGCATATGGCAAGGTGCTGATGAAGCATAGTACTTTTATATGGAACCAGTAATACTGTCTAGGCTGTTATTTACTCCTACTGTTGGAGGGCTGTATGCTTCTTCAAATATATATTGAAGTGAGTCTTAACAATTAGCAAGTATACAGTGTGCTAGTACTCTATTATCCATCCTTTGTGCTATGTAATATTGCTGGAAAATATTTTTGGGAAAACTCGAGTTATGTGAAGCAAAACCATTAAAAAGTGGCAAGGGGATATTGAATATAAGAATACAGCATGATACACTTGTTACAAGTGATTAAGGAGATTTAATGTTCCATCAGATATAGCCTGACAAATTGGGGCACCACCATTTGTAAGGCCTCATGCAAACAGGATATTCTGCAAACTCTCCTAGAAGCCTTTCCTGCTAGCAGCAACGTTTTGGCAGAAAAAACACCTGACACTTGTCAAAGTGTCCAATGCTTTTACAAGCATTTAGGTGCGTTTACAGGCGCCAAGCCTTAGGTGTTATTTCATTTCATTGGTCAGAATAATAATTTATTGTGGTCATCAAAATGAAATAATGCTCAAGTGCTAAATGTGCCTAGCGTTAACACGCGTCGGTATTTTGTCTGCCAAAACGCTGCTGCTCCTGGATGCACTGGTATGGACTTTCTAAAAGCCCCTGTCACTAGGTAGATGTATTGGAAACTGAGAGAAGACAGAAGATAGGATGCCCCCCCCCCCCCCCAATTTGAGTAATATTAACCAGTTAGCAACCGCCCTATAGACGAAATACGTCTACAAGGCGGTTGCTTAACTCTGGGAGGGTGTCAATGTACGTCCTCCCAGAATCGCGCTCCCGCGCGCCCTGTGGGGCGCGCACACGGGAGTCTCCGTGACCGCCGGGTCCTCCGGACCCGACTGATCACGGATCACGGTAAATCGCCGCTGATAGCGGCGGTTTACCACGTGATCGCTCCGTCCAATGACGGAGCGATCACTAGTAAACAAACCGGCGTCATGTGATGACGCCGGTTCCTCCCTCTCCTCTCTGTACCGAACAGTACAGTGTGAGAGAGGAGAGGGGAGAGAGCGGAAGCAGCAGCAGCTGCTGCTGCTGCTGCGGGCTGGATCTGTGACACATGCAGTCACAGATCCAGCCATCGATCCCTCCCTGTGCAATACTCTGCAGTACCAGCCATACTCTGCAATGCCCCCACACTCTGCAATGCCCCCACACTCTGCAATGCCCCCACACTCTGCAATGCCCCCACACTCTGCAATACCCCAAAATACTCTGCAATGCCCCCACACTCTGCAATGCCCCCACACTGTGCAATACCCCAAAATACTCTGCAATACCCCAAAATACTCTGCAATGCCCGCAATACTCCGCAATGCCCCACAATACTACGCAATGGCCCGCAATACTCCGCAATACCCCACAATACTCCGCAATACCCCGCAATACCCCGCAATACTCCACAATACCCCGCAATACCCCGCAATACTCCGCAATACTCCGCAATACTCCGCAATACCCCGCAATACCCTGCAATACCCCGCAATACTCCGCAATACCCCACAATACTCCGCAAAACCCTGCAACGTCGTCTATGGGGATTTTTAAGTAGCGAAGTTTGGCGCCATTCCACGAGCGTGTGCAATTTTGAAGGGTGACATGTTGGGTATCTATTTACTCGGCGTAACTTCATCTTTCACATTTATGCAAAAGAATGAAGAAAAAATACTAAATTTGCCAAATTTTATAACAGAAACAAAGAATTTTCAGTCTTTTTTTCTTTTATAGCGCAAAAAATAAAAAACCCAACGGTGATTAAATACCACCAAAAGAAAGCTCTATTTGTGTGAAAAAAAGGACGAAAATTTCATTTGGGTACAGTGTTGTATGACTGAGTAATTGTCATTCAAATTGTGAGAGCACCGAAAGCTGAAAATTGGTCTGGTTATTAAGGGGGTTTACGTGCCTGGTGGTCAAGTGGTTAAGGGCTTGTTTGTTGTTTCTATTGTTTTAAATAACAAACATCTCACTTGCTCTTCTCGGGTCCCCTGCCAACCCTCCAGGACATGATAGCGATTTACAAATATCTCGATGGGGGGATCCCAGCGTAGGAAAAAAACTATTCAGTCTCAGGGAGTGTAAGAGGACACGGGACCACACAATGAGATTGGAGGAGAAGCGGTTTAACCTTAAAGGGGTTGTAAAGGTTTGTTTTTATTTTCTAAATAGGTTCCTTTAAGCTAGTGCATTGTTAATTCACTTACCTTTTCCTTCGATTTACCTTCTAAAATGTTTTTTTTCTTTGTCTGAATTTCTCACTTCCTGTTCCTCCTCAGTAAGCTGTTCTGGCTGACTTTCCACAGCTCGGATGATGGTGAGAAGTTTACTGAGGAGAAACAGGAAGTGAGAAATTCAAACAAATAAAATAAACATTTAGAAGGGAAATCGAAAGGAAAAGGTAAGTGAACCAAGAATGCACTAGCTTAACCACTTAAGACCCGGACCAAAATGCAGCTAAAGGACCTTGCCCCTTTTTGCGATTCGGCACTGCGTCGCTTTAACTGACAATTGCGCGGTCGTGCACTGTGGCTCCCAAACAAAATTGGCGTCCTTTTTTTCCCACAAATAGAGCTTTCTTTTGGTGGTATTTGATCACCTCTGCGGTTTTTATTTTTTGCGGTATAAACAAAAATAGAGCGACAATTTTGAAAAAAATGCAATATTTTTACTTTTTGCTATGATAAATATCCCCCAAAAATCTATAAAAAAAATAAAAAATTCCTCAGTTTAGGCGGATACGTATTCTTCTACCTATTTTTGGTAAAAAAAAAAAAAATCGCAATCAGTGTTTATCGGTTGGTTTGCGCAAAATTTATAGCGTTTACAAAATAGGGGATAGTTTTATTTTATTTATTTATTTATTTATTTTTTAACTACTAATGGCGGCGATCAGCGATATTTTTCGTGACTGCGACATTATGGCGGACACTTCGGACAATTTTGACACATTTTTGGGACCATTGTCATTTTCACAGCAAAAAATGCATTTAAAATGCATTGTTTATTGTGAAAATGACAGTTGCAGTTTGGCAGTTAACCACAGGGGGTGCTGTTGGGGTTATGTGTTCCCTGAAGTGTGTTTACAACTGTAGGGGGGTGTGGCTGTATGTGTGATGTCATCGATTGTGTCCCCCTATAAAAGGGATGACACGATCGATGACGGAGCCACAGTGAAGAATGGGGAAGCCGTGTTTACACACGGCTCTCCCCGTTCTTCAGCTCCGGGAACCGATCGTGGGACTCCAGCGGCGATCGGGTCCGCGAGTCCCTCGGTCACGGTGCTTCGGACCGGGTCGCAGGAGCGTGCCCACGGCTGGGCTTAAGGACTCTCTTCCATAATTGGTGGTGTCAGCAGCTCATTCTCTCACTCCCCTCTGCCCTTGTAGCAGGCATAGCTCTTTCTCCTCTTCCTCCCTCCTTTTGTAGCAGGCAAAGCGCCTCCTTCTCTCACTCCCTTCTCCTCTTGTAGTAGGCACAGCTCCTCCTCCTCTCCCTTCTTCTCTTGTAACAGGCACAGCCCCGCCTTCTCTCACTCCCTTCTCCTCTTGTAGCAGGCAGAGCACCTCCTTCTCTCACTCCCTTCTCCTCTTGTAGCAGGCACAGCCCCGCCTTCTCTCACTCCCACCTCCTCTTGTAGCAGGCATAGCTCCTCCTCCTCTCCCTTCTTTTCTTGTAACAGGCACAGCCCCACCTTCTCTCTCCCTCCTCCTCCTCTCCCTTCTTTTCTTGTAACAGGCACAGCTCTTCCTTCTCTCATTCCCTTCTCCTCTTGTAGCAGGCACAGCTACTCCTCTCACTCCCTTCTCTCATAGCAGGCACAGCTTCTCATCCTCCTCTCACTCCCTTCTCTTGTAGCAGACACAGCTCCTCCTCCTCTCACTCCCTTCTCTTGTAGCAGGCACAGCTCCTCCTCCTCTCACTCCCTTCTCTTGTAGCAGGCACAGCTCCTCCTCCTCTCAGTCCCTTCTCTTGTAGCAGGCACAGCTACTCCTCTCACTCCCTTGTCTTGTAGCAGGCACAGCTCCTCCTCCTCTCACTCCCTTCTCTTGTAGCAGGCACAGCTCCTCCTCCTCTCGCTCCTTTCTCTTGTAGCAGACACAGCTCCTCCTCCTCTCACTCCCTTCTCTTGTAGCAGGCACAGCTCCTCCTCCTCTCGCTCCTTTCTCTTGTAGCAGGCACAGCTACTCCTCTCACTTCCTTCTTCTTATAGCAGACACAGCTCCTCCTCCTCTCACTCCCTTCTCTTGTAGCAGGCACAGCTCCTCCTCCTCTCACTTCCTTCTCTTGTAGCAGGCACAGCTACTCCTCTCACTCCCTTGTCTTGTAGCAGGCACAGCTCCTCTTCTTCCTCTCACTCCCTTCTCTTGTAACAGGCACAGCTACTCCTCATCTTACTCCCTTCTGCCCTTGTAGCAAGCATAGCTCTATCTACTCTTCCACCCTTCTCTCACTTCCTTCGCCTTTTAGCAGGCACAGCCCCTCCTTCTCTAACTCCCTTCTCCCCTTGTAGCAGTCACAGCTACTCCTCTCACTCACTTTTCTAGTAGCAGGCACAGCTCCTCCTCCTCTCACTCCCTTCTCTTGTAGCAGGCACAGCTCCTCCTCCTCTCACTCCTTTCTCTTGTAGCAGGCACAGCTACTACTCCTCTCGCTCCCTTCTTCTCTTGCAGCAGACACAGCTCCTCCTCTCACTCCCTTCTCTTGTAGCAGGCAAAGCTCCTCCTCCTCTCACTCCCTTCTCTTGTAGCAGGCACAGCTCCTCCTCCTCCTCACTCCCTTCTCTTGTAGCAGGCACAGCTCCTCCTCCTCTCACTCCTTTCTCTTGTAGCAGGCACAGCTCCTCCTCCACTCACTCCCTTCTTCTCTTGCAGCAGACACAACTCCTCCTCTCACTTCTCTTGTAGCAAGCACAGCTCCTCCTCCTCTCACTCCCTTCTCTTGTAGCAGGCACAGCTCCTTCTCCACTCACGCCCTTCTTCTCTTGCAGCAGACACAGCTCCTCCTCTCACTTCTCTTGTAGCAGGCACAGCTCCTCCTCGTACTCAATTCTGCCCTTGTAGCAGGCATAGCTCTTTCCCCTCTTCCTTTTGTAGCAGTCAAAGCTCCTCCTTACCTCACTCCCTCCTTTTGTAGCATGCACAGCTCCTCCTCTCACTCTCTTGCAGCGGCACAGCTCCTCCTCCTCCTCTCACTCCCTTCTTCTCTTGTAACAGGCACAGCTCCTCCTTCTCTCACTCCCTTCTTCTCTTGTAGCAGGCATAGCTCTTTCTCCTCTTCCTCCTTTTTTAGCAAGCACAGCTTCCCCTCCTCTTACTCCTATCTCTTGTAGCAAGTAAAGCACCACCTTCTGACCCCTTCTTTTGTAGTAGGCTCAGCTCCTCCTCAATTTACTTCTTTCCCCCCCTTTAAAGCAGGCACAGCTCCTCCTCCTCGCACTGCCTTTTCCACTTGTAGCAGGAAAAGCTCATTCTTCCACTGCTTTGGTGCTAGCTTCTCCACATTTTGGGCTGATTCAGTTTTTATACCTCCAAACTTTCTAAAATGATAAAGATGGACGCACAGGGCCGGACTGGCCTACCGGGATAGCGGGAAAATTCCCGGTAGGCCGTCTGCTGTCAGTCAAATTAATCAGCTCAGCTGTGGGCCACGGCCGCCATGGCGGCCGCTTTCGCGGCCGCATTTTGCATTTAGACGCATGCCCTATGCCTAGCTGCACTCCAGTGTCATGCTAATGTCACATATTGTGAATAAAAAGCAGCGCCGCTGCCCTTTCCTTCCGCGCTGTGTGAAGTGTGGACTGGAGCGATCATCATGTGCCTGAGGGAGGGGAGGAGCCGAGCAGGAGAACGGAACGTCCCATCGTCCCGTGCGGCGCCAGCACCGCCCACTATGTTTCTCCTGCAGAGTCACGTGACAGTGTGAAGGCAGAGCAGCAGAGGAAGTGAACGGCGCCGGCCACCCTTGGGGCACAAGGTGAATGAAATCCTGTATACTGCATCTCGACTCTCTCTCACCATATAACGGTGCACCCCCCCGGGCCCCCCCTCCTCTCTCTGTCTGTATAATAATCTCAGAGAGAGGGGAGGGGGGGTGCACCGTACACTGGTGGTGTGAGAGAGAGATTATACAGTTTACAAAAAGCAGGGGCAGAAAAGATAGGTGCAGAGAGGGGGGGGGGGGGGGTTTGACCATGCAATGGTGAGAGACATTATACAGTCCAGATTACAATTTGCAGGGGCAGCAAAGGTGACAGAGAGAGAGAGAGGGGGGGGTTGCATGGTGCACCCCCCTTTCTCTGTCACCTTTGCTGCCCCTGCAAATTGTAATCTGGACTGTATAATGTCTCTCACCATTGCATGGTCAAACCCCCCCTCCCCCCCCCTCTCTGCACCTATCTTTTAAATGCAAAAAAAAAATGTGTAATTTGAAAAAACAAACAAACAATAATCTGCCTGCGCTTAGGACCGTGAATTGGGCTGCTGCCCCCCCCTGTAAACCAATCACCCTGTCGCCCAGTCCTCTGTCACCCAGTCCTCTGTCACCCAGTCCTCTGTCACCCAGTCTCCCAGTCCTCTGTCTCCCAGTCCTCTGTCACCCAGTCCTCTGTCACCCAGTCGCCCAGTCCTCTGTCACCCAGTCCTCTGTCACCCAGTCCTCTGTCACCCAGTCTCCCAGTCCTCTGTCACCCAGTCCTCTGTCACCCAGTCGCCCAGTCCTCTGTCACCCAGTCCTCTGTCACCCAGTCCTCTGTCACCCAGTAGCCCAGTCCTCTGTCGTCACCCAGTCCTCTGTCGTCACCCAGTCCTCTGCTGTCACCCAGTCCTCTGCTGTCACCCAGTCCTCTGCTGTCACCCAGTCCTCTGACACCCAGTTCCTTGCTGTCACCCAGTCCGCTGTCACCCAGTCCCCTGCTGTCACCCAGTCCCCTGCTGTCACCCAGTCCTCTGTCACCCAGTCCCCTGCTGTCACTCAGTCCTCTGTAACCCAGTCGCCCAGTCCTCTGTCACCCAGTCCCCTGCTGTCACTCAGTCCTCTGTAACCCAGTCGCCCAGTCCTCTGTCACCCAGTCCCCTGCTGTCGCCAAGTCCTCTGTCACCCAGTCCTCTGCTGTCGCCAAGTCCTCTGTCACCCAGTCCCCTGCTGTCGCCAAGTCCTCTGTCACCCAGTCCCCTGCTGTCACCCAGTCCTCTGTCACCAAGTCCTCTGTCACCCAGTCCTCTGTCACCCAGTCCCCTGCTGTCACCCAGTCCTCTGTCACCCAGTCCTCTGTCACCAAGTCCTCTGTCACCCAGTCCCCTGCTGTTCCCCAGTCCCCTGCTGTCGCCAAATCCTCTGTCACCCAGTCCTCTGTCACCCAGTCCCCTGCTGTCACCCAGTCCCCTGCTGTCACTCAGTCCTCTGTAACCCAGTCGCCCAGTCCTCTGTCACCCAGTCCCCTGCTGTCGCCAAGTCCTCTGTCACCCAGTCCTCTGCTGTCGCCAAGTCCTCTGTCACCCAGTCCCCTGCTGTCGCCAAGTCCTCTGTCACCCAGTCCCCTGCTGTCACCCAGTCCTCTGTCACCAAGTCCTCTGTCACCCAGTCCTCTATCACCCAGTCCCCTGCTGTCACCCAGTCCTCTGTCACCCAGTCCTCTGTCACCCAGTCCTCTGTCACCCAGTCCCCTGCTGTCACCCAGTCCTCTGTCACCAAGTCCTCTGTCACCCAGTCCCCTGCTGTTCCCCAGTCCCCTGCTGTCGCCAAATCCTCTGTCACCCAGTCCTCTGTCACCCAGTCCCCTGCTGTCAACCCAGTCCTCTGTCACCCAGTCCTCTGTCACCCAGTCGCCCAGTCCTCTGTCACCCAGTCCTCTGTCACCCAGTCACCCAGTCCGCTGTCACCCAGTCCCCTGCTGTCACCCAGTCCCCTGCTGTCACCCAGTCCCCTGCTGTCACTCAGTCCTCTGTAACCCAGTCGCCCAGTCCTCTGTCACCCAGTCCCCTGCTGTCACTCAGTCCTCTGTAACCCAGTCGCCCAGTCCTCTGTCACCCAGTCCCCTGCTGTTGCCAAGTCCTCTGTCACCCAGTCCTCTGCTGTCGCCAAGTCCTCTGTCACCCAGTCCCCTGCTGTCGCCAAGTCCTCTGTCACCCAGTCCCCTGCTGTCACCCAGTCCTCTGTCACCAAGTCCTCTGTCACCCAGTCCTCTGTCACCCAGTCCCCTGCTGTCACCCAGTCCTCTGTCACCCAGTCCTCTGTCACCCAGTCCTCTGTCACCCAGTCCCCTGCTGTCACCCAGTCCTCTGTCACCAAGTCCTCTGTCACCCAGTCCCCTGCTGTTCCCCAGTCCCCTGCTGTCGCCAAATCCTCTGTCACCCAGTCCTCTGTCACCCAGTCCCCTGCTGTCACCCAGTCCCCTGCTGTCACTCAGTCCTCTGTAACCCAGTCGCCCAGTCCTCTGTCACCCAGTCCCCTGCTGTCGCCAAGTCCTCTGTCACCCAGTCCTCTGCTGTCGCCAAGTCCTCTGTCACCCAGTCCCCTGCTGTCGCCAAGTCCTCTGTCACCCAGTCCCCTGCTGTCACCCAGTCCTCTGTCACCAAGTCCTCTGTCACCCAGTCCTCTATCACCCAGTCCCCTGCTGTCACCCAGTCCTCTGTCACCCAGTCCTCTGTCACCCAGTCCTCTGTCACCCAGTCCCCTGCTGTCACCCAGTCCTCTGTCACCAAGTCCTCTGTCACCCAGTCCCCTGCTGTTCCCCAGTCCCCTGCTGTCGCCAAATCCTCTGTCACCCAGTCCTCTGTCACCCAGTCCCCTGCTGTCAACCCAGTCCTCTGTCACCCAGTCCTCTGTCACCCAGTCGCCCAGTCCTCTGTCACCCAGTCCTCTGTCACCCAGTCGCCCAGTCCTCTGTCGTCACCCAGTCCTCTGTCGTCACCCAGTCCTCTGCTGTCACCCAGTCCTCTGCTGTCACCCAGTCGCCCAGTCCTCTGTCACCCAGTTCCTTGCTGTCACCCAGTCCCCTGCTGTCACCCAGTCCTCTGCTGTCACCCATCCGAGGTTCCACTGTGTGTATATATATATATCTCCCTAGCCCTATGTGCTTTCATATCTGTCTTATCTTTATATAATACGCTCTTTAAATGTTTCTAAAAAATGTATGGTTTTCTCTTTTTATGAACAAGAAAATAATGACGTTATGATGTTGGGCTGGTATAATAATGCTATGGGGCTGGTATGAAATGTTTTCCAGGGCTGGTTTTTACTCCCAGTCCGGCCCTGTGGACGCACAGGGGTTGATTTACTAAAGGGAGATCCACTTTGCACTGCAAGTGCACTTGAAAGTGCAGTCGCTGTAGATCTGAGGGGGACATCCAAATGAGGGGAAGCTCTGCTGACTTCTATCATCCAATCATGCGCAAACAAAAATGCTTCCCCCCCCCCCCCATTTTCATTTCCTTTAATTTTCCTGGCGAAACCTCACATGTGTGGTTTGAACACCATTTTCATATATGGGCGCAACTTACGGGGTCAAAAGACCTCAAATCTCACATTTACACTTAAAGGCAATTTAATTAAAAAAAATGGTCCCTTTAAAGGCCAGAGGGCGGAAGCGACATTTGATGTCGCTCCCGTCCTCCAAGGGCATAGAGTCGAATGGGGCCATCATTCCCTCACTCGACTTCCTGCCCATCAGGGGAAATGATACGATTGTTTCCGGCGCTACTGACGGATCTGATAAGCGGCGGAGACCACCTTTCCCAGCGCCAATAAAAGTGATTTTGGGGCGAATGTGCTGCGAAGATCACTTTTATGTTAAAGCAGACTAGGGCTGCAACTAACGATTATTTTCATAATCGATTAGTTGGCCGATTATTGTTTCGATTAATCGGATAATAGCCTTAAAAAAAAAATAAAAAAAATTACAAAACACAAATTGCTGCAAAAACACATTACATGCTATTCTGCAGCTTCTCCATTGAAGTATATTGAACCAAAAAAAAAAAAAAAATGGCACCGTTTTTGCGTTAAAAAGCCCTTGCTCTTTCCAAATACGCAGCAGCTGGAAAAAAATCATGAATTTGAGAACGTGTCCCATAGGAAAACATGTTAATGAACTGTAGTGTGTTTCTGCAAAAAGCACCATTTGCATTTAGACGCATGCCCTATGCCTAGCTGCACTCCAGTGTCATGCTAATGTCACATATTGTGAATAAAAAGCAGCGCCGCTGCCCTTTCCTTCCGCGCTGTGTGAAGTGTGGACTGGAGCGATCATCATGTGCCTGAGGGAGGGGAGGAGCCGAGCAGGAGAACGGAACGTCCCATCGTCCCGTGCGGCGCCAGCACCGCCCACTATGTTTCTCCTGCAGAGTCACGTGACAGTGTGAAGGCAGAGCAGCAGAGGAAGTGAACGGCGCCGGCCACCCTTGGGGCACAAGGTGAATGAAATCCTGTATACTGCATCTCGACTCTCTCTCACCATATAACGGTGCACCCCCCCGGGCCCCCCCTCCTCTCTCTGTCTGTATAATAATCTCAGAGAGAGGGGAGGGGGGGTGCACCGTACACTGGTGGTGTGAGAGAGAGATTATACAGTTTACAAAAAGCAGGGGCAGAAAAGATAGGTGCAGAGAGGGGGGGGGGGTTTGACCATGCAATGGTGAGAGACATTATACAGTCCAGATTACAATTTGCAGGGGCAGCAAAGGTGACAGAGAGAGAGAGAGGGGGGGGTTGCATGGTGCACCCCCCTTTCTCTGTCACCTTTGCTGCCCCTGCAAATTGTAATCTGGACTGTATAATGTCTCTCACCATTGCATGGTCAAACCCCCCCCCCCCCCCCCCCCTCTCTGCACCTATCTTTTAAATGCAAAAAAAAAATGTGTAATTTGAAAAAACAAACAAACAATAATCTGCCTGCGCTTAGGACCGTGAATTGGGCTGCTGCCCCCCCCTGTAATCCAATCACCCTGTCGCCCAGTCCTCTGTCACCCAGTCCTCTGTCACCCAGTCCTCTGTCACCCAGTCCTCTGTCACCCAGTCTCCCAGTCCTCTGTCACCCAGTCCTCTGTCACCCAGTCGCCCAGTCCTCTGTCACCCAGTCCTCTGTCACCCAGTCCTCTGTCACCCAGTCGCCCAGTCCTCTGTCGTCACCCAGTCCTCTGTCGTCACCCAGTCCTCTGCTGTCACCCAGTCCTCTGCTGTCACCCAGTCCTCTGCTGTCACCCAGTCCTCTGACACCCAGTTCCTTGCTGTCACCCAGTCCGCTGTCACCCAGTCCCCTGCTGTCACCCAGTCCCCTGCTGTCACCCAGTCCTCTGTCACCCAGTCCCCTGCTGTCACTCAGTCCTCTGTAACCCAGTCGCCCAGTCCTCTGTCACCCAGTCCCCTGCTGTCACCCAGTCCCCTGCTGTCACTCAGTCCTCTGTAACCCAGTCGCCCAGTCCTCTGTCACCCAGTCCCCTGCTGTCGCCAAGTCCTCTGTCACCCAGTCCTCTGCTGTCGCCAAGTCCTCTGTCACCCAGTCCCCTGCTGTCGCCAAGTCCTCTGTCACCCAGTCCCCTGCTGTCACCCAGTCCTCTGTCACCAAGTCCTCTGTCACCCAGTCCTCTGTCACCCAGTCCCCTGCTGTCACCCAGTCCTCTGTCACCCAGTCCTCTGTCACCCAGTCCTCTGTCACCCAGTCCTCTGTCACCCAGTCCCCTGCTGTCACCCAGTCCTCTGTCACCAAGTCCTCTGTCACCCAGTCCCCTGCTGTTCCCCAGTCCCCTGCTGTCGCCAAATCCTCTGTCACCCAGTCCTCTGTCACCCAGTCCCCTGCTGTCACCCAGTCCCCTGCTGTCACTCAGTCCTCTGTAACCCAGTCGCCCAGTCCTCTGTCACCCAGTCCCCTGCTGTCGCCAAGTCCTCTGTCACCCAGTCCTCTGCTGTCGCCAAGTCCTCTGTCACCCAGTCCCCTGCTGTCGCCAAGTCCTCTGTCACCCAGTCCCCTGCTGTCACCCAGTCCTCTGTCACCAAGTCCTCTGTCACCCAGTCCCCTGCTGTCACCCAGTCCCCTGCTGTCACCCAGTCCTCTGTCACCAAGTCCTCTGTCACCCAGTCCCCTGCTGTTCCCCAGTCCCCTGCTGTCGCCAAATCCTCTGTCACCCAGTCCTCTGTCACCCAGTCCCCTGCTGTCAACCCAGTCCTCTGTCACCCAGTCCTCTGTCACCCAGTCGCCCAGTCCTCTGTCACCCAGTCCTCTGTCACCCAGTCGCCCAGTCCTCTGTCGTCACCCAGTCCTCTGTCATCACCCAGTCCTCTGCTGTCACCCAGTCCTCTGCTGTCACCCAGTCGCCCAGTCCTCTGTCACCCAGTTCCTTGCTGTCACCCAGTCCCCTGCTGTCACCCAGTCCTCTGCTGTCACCCATCCGAGGTTCCACTGTGTGTATATATATATATCTCCCTAGCCCTATGTGCTTTCATATCTGTCTTATCTTTATATAATACGCTCTTTAAATGTTTCTAAAAAATGTATGGTTTTCTCTTTTTATGAACAAGAAAATAATGACGTTATGATGTTGGGCTGGTATAATAATGCTATGGGGCTGGTATGAAATGTTTTCCAGGGCTGGTTTTTACTCCCAGTCCGGCCCTGTGGACGCACAGGGTTGATTTACTAAAGGGAGATCCACTTTGCACTGCAAGTGCACTTGAAAGTGCAGTCGCTGTAGATCTGAGGGGGACATCCAAATGAGGGGAAGCTCTGCTGACTTCTATCATCCAATCATGCGCAAACAAAAATGCTCCCCCCCCCCCCCCCATTTTAATTTCCTTTAATTTTCCTGGCGAAACCTCACATGTGTGGTTCGAACACCATTTTCATATATGGGCGCAACTTACGGGGTCAAAAGACCTCAAATCTCACATTTACACTTAAAGGCAATTTAATTTAAAAAAATGGTCCCTTTAAAGGCCAGAGGGCGGAAGCGACATTTGATGTCGCTCCCGTCCTCCAAGGGCATAGAGTCGAATGGGGCCATCATTCCCTCACTCGACTTCCTGCCCATCAGGGGAAATGATACGATTGTTTCCGGCGCTACTGACGGATCTGATAAGCGGCGGAGACCACCTTTCCCAGCGCCAATAAAAGTGATTTTGGGGCGAATGTGCTGCGAAGATCACTTTTATGTTAAAGCAGACTAGGGCTGCAACTAACGATTATTTTCATAATCGATTAGATTGGCCGATTATTGTTTCGATTAATCGGATAATAGCCTTAAAAAAAAAATAAAAAAAATTACAAAAAATCATGAATTTGAGAACGTGTCCCATAGGAAAACATGTTAATGAACTGTAGTGTGTTTCTGCAAAAAGCACCAACAAACAGAGGTGTGACCCAGGCCTGAGATGTTTAGTAACATAATGGAGTTAAAAAAAACTAAATAGGTACAAAAAGAGCAAATAATCGCTACTGTAAGGGGTTCATTTTTTTACTGTGGGACAGTGAAAGTAACTTAACATAATAATATTATTAGTAAATTTACAGTAGTGATTTGCTTTTTTGTACTATAAAGGGCTAATTTTAGTTTTTTTTTACCCCATTATGTTACTGGTCGATTATGAAAATTGTAATCGATTAGTTGTCGATTAATCGATTAGTTGTTTCGGCCCTAAAGCAGACCGCTGCCGTTGAAAAAAAATACTGGGGTTATGGCAGCTATCTGCTACCATAACAGTATTTAGGGTCAAGTAGACAAATAAAAAAAAAAAAGAAGGCTTGTAACTTTAAATGAGGCTATTGACTTGTTGAGGTCGATTGTATGTCGACATATTTTATTGGCATGAAAGGATGTTGAAGTACAAAACAACGGTACAAAACATGTATACACAACTTTATAAATAAACATATATTACACACATTAATGAATAGATATACACGTCAGCTTGGCAGCACATGAAAATAAAAAATTGTTATGAAAATTGTATAAAGTCATATATATTACACCTATGTCATCTTGACAACACATCACAATATCGTATAAACATAATTGATTGGAGATAGTAAATTTGAATTGGAGTAGTAAACAAAAAATGCAGCGCTAACAGGCTCAAAAGGAGCAATAGAAGATACCATGTGAGGTAAAAAGCATTGATAGTAAATGTGCATATAACAAACATTAAGTAATATTAGGTAACCAAGGGAAAAAATTCCATGTGATAAAACTTAGCAAAGTCTCTAATCAAAACATTGAGTGAACAGTCTCTAGCTGAAGCATCAAGTGGACTTCAATGGAGAAATTAGGGCAATACATGGGGTGGACTGATGTCCAAAGATTGGGATGGGACAGGTGATCAAGTTGTCTGTAGAGATCTATGGAAATCACAATCACATCAGATGTAAGGTAAGTATAAACACGCTTAACAGATGGGTTGGACTCTACTACTGTACAGCAAAGAGTCAATCAAGCGTTGTGGTCTTTGGGGACTGGGACCACTGAAACCGGAAGAGGACCGTTGTTATAGTTGAGACTCCAACCGGCGTGGACACCAGGAACCAGTGATACTCGAACAACGTGTTGCGTAGCCACCACAGATTCGTAGGTAAAGACCTCAGGCCTATTATCCAGGAGTACAGGAATAGATGTAACTGAACTTGCAGTGGGACCATGGAGTGGATGATATAAAAATGGAAAAAGGGCTCCAATAGCGCAGGTCAATTAAACCAAAAAAGGTTTATTAAAAGTCATACATATAAAATTATGACAAAAAGTAAAAGTGATCACATAAAAGCAATATGGGGTGCACAATGGCAATACCCGACGCGTTTCGGCCACATAAGCCTTCAACAGGGGCAAAAAGATGCACCCCCATATTGCTCGCTTAAATATATAACATGACTCTAAAGACCTCCCCAAACAGGGCAGTGCTTACAAACAGGATGTGATGTAATCATGTAAACATTGCAATATAGACGAAATGACAGAACAATCAAATATACACTCCAAGTTGATAATAACACCACAATACAGAGAGCATATCACGTGTCCTCTGTCATTTGGAATGAATAATAACATATCACATGTTTTATAAAAAGTGTAAGTATATATGACAGGGCATAAAGTGTGTCACCGGAAAGGCATCACTCTATATGTTGTGTATGGAGACACGGGAAGTTGGTGAACTTAAATAGCTCCATAATCACATATCTACATCCAGCAGAATGGAGCACATCTACGGCCAGCACTATAGCAAAATGCTGGCAATCAGCGAGTACAGCTGGATGGTACGATCCTGTTGGTGTATATAACACCGATTTAGATGCCACATATAGACCGATCGGTGTGGAGGCCGTACGCCGCCACACAGACCAATCGGATGTGGGGGCGTGTCACACGGCCGCGCCGGCCAATCAGTGCCCACCGCAAGAGGACCAATCAATCTAAAATTTAGAAGTTTAGTGTTGGATGACTTGGATAAGTTACCCAATAAAAAATGTCACCAGGATCCAGCGATCGAGGCAGGCCTAAAGGCATTATGCCTTAGAAAGGATCTTGTCATCCGCCCCGCTGATAAGGGGGGCGGAATTGTTATACTTGACAAAACTGCATACATTCAGGAAATGAACAGGCTCCTCGAAGATCGGACCACATATGCCATCTTACCTGGTGACCCGACAATTAAATATAAATAATTATTGGCAGATATGGTTAAGGAGGGTTCCTCTTTAAATATTCTAAATAAAAAAGAACTAGATTTTTTGGTACCATTGGCACCTAAACTGCCCATTATATATTACCTACCAAAGGTTCATAAAAATCCGAATAATCCCCCTGGACGACCTATCGTCAGCGGGATCGATTCCGTGACCTCGAGAGTAGGGAAATATATTGACCACTACTTACAGCCTCTGGTAAAACTGGTCCCCTCGTACCTTAAGGATACCGGAGATACGATCAGATTGTTAGAGGTGATTCGACATCAGAGAGACATCCTACTGGTCACAGCAGATGTGACAGCGTTATACACCTGCATACCACATGACCTTGGGCTAGCTGCTGTCAAGTCGTTTCTAACTAGAAACTCTTTGCTCTCCATTTTACAGAGGAACTTCATTATGGAATTATTATTGTTTGCTACTAAGCATAATTATTTTTGGTTTCAGGGAATTTTTTACTCCCAAATCAGGGGCGTGGCAATGGGGGCTAAATACGCCCCCAGCCTAGCTAATTTATTTATGACCCAGTGGGAGGAGGACGTCGTCTCTTCCCTCAGGAGATCCGAGTTACTCCTGTGGGCTAGGTGCATAGACGACGTCCTCTTCCTCTGGAGGGGTGACATGGAGTCTTTATGTGCTTTAATGACCCAGCTAAATGACAACGATAGGGGGATTGTTTTGTCCTATGAGGCCAGCCCCACTTCAATACACTTTTTGGACTTGGAGATCACCACCACCGACGATAGATTGGAATTTAAAACCTATTTCAAACCAACCGACCGGAATGGTTACATTCCGGTCGATAGTTGTCATCATCGTCGGTGGTTGGAATACGTTCCACGTAGTCAATTCCTCCGTCTCAGGAGGAATTGTACTAAGGAAAGTGTTTTCCACCTGCAGAGCGATCTTTTGAGGACTAGATTCCTTGATAAAGGCTATAGACCTGCCCTATTGGATAATGCCATCCAGTCAATGCCAGCCACTGATAGAGCCTCCCTTTTGCAGGTTAAACCTAAAATAGCCAAACAAGAGAGCTTTAAATGGTCTTTCTTTACAAGTTTTTCCATTCAACACAGTCAATTAGTAAAAATGTTGAATCGACATTGGAAAGTTCTTCTTAACGACAGGATCTTGGGGCCTGCACTACCTAATAAAGCTGGTGTCATTTTTAGGGGTGCTCGATCTGTCCAAAGTGATATAGCCCCTAATACTATAGACCCCCCAAAGAAGTTGTCCTTCTTCCCTGAGGCCAATGGATTTTATCCGTGTCGCTCTTGTAATGTTTGTGTCGCGAACTCCATAACCAGACGTAAAATAGATTCATTTTCCTCAACTGTTACTAATCGGACATATACCATGAAACAGTTCACTACATGCTTCACAAGTTTCATTGTGTATCTTATAACATGTCCGTGCAAACTTCAATATGTCGGGCGGACTATAAGAAATTTCTCTATTAGAGTTAACAAGCATATAGCCAAAATCCGAAAGGAATGTCCTAAGCACACCGTCTCACGACACTACCTTGAACACCACGATTCTGACCCTAGGGGCTCATTGTTCAGGGTAATAAACAGATTTGTCCCTCATTGGAGAGGTGACTCTAGACTCAGGGGTGTCTCAAGACTTGAGACATTTTGGATACATGAGCTCAGGTGCTATACACCTCACGGCATGAACATCGACTGGGACGTGAATTGCTTTATTAATTTAGGTTGAAGACCCTGGGCTCATGTATCCTTCCCTTCTGTCATTCTCAATATTGCTGCTTTCTTATTGTTAACCAGATTATTGTAGCCAGCATATATTGGTTGGCCAGTATATGTTTACATATAATGTTAATTCCCCTACTATATTACCTGCATTTTGACGTTCTATTTTTTTTTTTTTTGTCTAATATATAAATAATTTTATTCCATGATGATGTTTTGCATCATAAGATGGCTTTGGCTGTCCCAGTCTGGGTGGGTCACTCAGAGTCTCTTTTGCATTATATACATATTGATTTAGGTCTGCCGTTTTCTAATTAACAGATGGAGATCTATTATTTGTACCATATATTTTGTTTTTTGCATTTTGCCTCCATAAAAGCCAGCCTGTATGTCCCTAATGTAATTTGATGGGTTAATAGGAATGGTTCCTTGGTGTATGGATATCGTCCATTACACTATAAGGTAGCTTTTCCTCCTTTCTTTCCCTCATTAGAAGTCTTTCTGACTGGCCTGCTTGAGGCTCGAGGGCGCCTGCTGATTGGCCGTTGCGGTCATGTGACGCGGCGCCAGCCATCCCATTCGGGCGCGCCGACTGATCAGTGCGGGTGCGCGCTACACCCTCCCTCCATTGGTTGGGTGACGCGCCGCCGCGTGTTTGATTGGTCCTCTTGCGGTGGGCACTGATTGGCTGGCGCGGCCGTGTGACACTCCCCCACATCCGATTGGTCTGTGTGGCGGCGTACGGCCACCACACCGATCGGTCTATATGTGGCATCTAAATCGGTGTTATATACACCAACAGGATCGTACCATCCAGCTGTACTCGCTGATTGCCAGCATTTTGCTATAGTGCTGGCCATAGATGTGCTCCATTCTGCTGGATGTAGATATGTGATTATGGAGCTATTTAAGTTCAACTTCCCGTGTCTCCATACACAACATATAGAGTGATGCCTTTCCGGTGACACGCTTTATGCCCTGTCATATATACTTACACTTTTTATAAAACATGTGATATGTTATTATTCATTCCAAATGACAGAGGACACGTGATATGCTCTCTGTATTGTGGTGTTATTATCAACTTGGAGTGTATATTTGATTGTTCTGTCATTTCGTCTATATTGCAATGTTTACATGATTACATCACATCCTGTTTGTAAGCACTGCCCTGTTTGGGGAGGTCTTTAGAGTCATGTTATATATTTAACCACTTCCATACCAGGTACTTACGCACCTTCCCGCCCAAGCCAATTTTCAGCTTTCAGCACTGTCGCACTTTGAATGGCAATTGCGCGGTCATGCTACACTGTACCCAAACAAAATTGGCGTCCTTTTTTCCCCACAAATAGAGCTTTCTTTTGGTGGTATTCGATCACCTCTGCGATTTTTTTTTTTTGCGCAACAACTAAAAAAAGGCTGAAAATTTGGAAAAAAAATTACGTTTTTATTTTTTTCTGTTAATTTTTTTGTAAATAAGTTTTCTCTTTCAATTACGGGCACTGATATGGCGGCACTAATGGGCACCGATGAGATGGCACTGATGGACATCGATGAGGTAGTACTGACGGGCACAGATGAGGTGGCACTGATTGGCGGCGCTGGTATGCGACACTGATGGGCACACATAGGCGGCACTGATGGGCACACATAGGCGGCACTGATGGGCACACATAGGCGGCACTGATGGGCACTCATGGGCGGCACTGATGGGCACTCATGGGCGGCACAGATGGGCACTCATGGGCGGCACAGATGGATACTTATGGGTGGCACAGATGGGCACTGATAGGTGGGCACTGGGCATGGATGGGCACTGTGGGGTGGCACTGATGGACACTGGGGTGGCACTGATGGACACTGGGGTGGCGCTGATGGACACTGGGGTGGCAGCACTGATTTTTGCCAGGTTGCCAGTCAGTGCCCATTTGTGGGCACTGACTGGCATCTTTTTTCTTTATGCTTTTTTTTATTTATTTATTTTTTAGACTTTTTTTTTTTTTATTTTTTTTCTGGCATTTTTTTTTTTTTTTTGCCCACCCTGGTGCTCCAGGGTGGGCATCCCTGGTGGTCCAGTGTGGCGATCCGAGGGGGGGCTGCGCTGATAAACAATCAGCGCGAACCCCCCCCTGTCAGGAGAGCCGCCGATCGGCTCTCCTCTACTCGCGTCTGTCAGACGCGAGTGAGGAAGAGCCATCGACGGCTCTTCCTGTTTACATCGTGATCAGCCGTGGTTGGACACGGCTGATCACGTGGTAAAGAGTCTCCGCCGGAGGCTCTTTACCGAGATCGGAGATGCAGGGTGTCAGACTGACACCCCGCATCACCGATCGCCGCGATGCGTGCCCCCACGGGCGCGCGCGGCATGAAATCCTGCAGGACATTCTAGAACGTCCTGTCAGGATTTCATAACCACTTCCCGGACGTAAATCGGCCATAGGCCGGGCGGGAAGTGGTTAAGCGAGCAATATGGGGGTGCATCTTTTTGCCCCTGTTGAAGGCTTATGTGGCCAAAACGCGTCGGTATTGCCATTGTGCACCCCATATTGCTTTTATGTGATCACTTTTACTTTTTGTCATAATTTTATATGTATGACTTTTAATAATAAACCTTTTTTGGTTTAATTGACCTGCGCTATTGGAGCCCTTTTTCCATTTTTATATCATCCACTCCATGGTCCCACTGGAAGTTCAGTTACATCTACTCCTGGATAATATGCCTGAGGGCTATATCTACGAATCTGTGGTGGCTACGCAACACGTTGTTCGAGTATCGCTGGTTCCTGGTGTCCACGCCGGTTGGAGTCTCAACTATAACAACGGTCCTCTTCCGGTTTCAGTGGTCACGGTCCCGAAAGACCACAACGCTTGATTGACTCTTTGCTGTACAGTAGTAGAGTCCAACCCATCTGGTAAGCGTGTTTATACTTACCTTACATCTGATGTGATTGTGATTTCCATAGATCTCTACAGACAACTTGATCACCTGTCCCATCCCAATCTTTGGACATCAGTCCACCCCATGTATTGCCCTAATTTCTCCATTGAAGTCCACTTGATGCTTCAGCTAGAGACTGTTCACTCAATGTTTTGATTAGAGACTTTGCCAAGTTTTATCACATGGAATTTTTTCACTTGGTTACCTAATATTACTTAATGTTTGTTATATGCACATATACCATCAATGCTTTTACCTCACATGGTATCTTCTATTGCTCCTTTTGAGCCTGTTAGCGCTGCATTTTTTGTTTACTATTTCATTGGCGTTGTTTGTATGTATGTATGTAGCAGCTTATTTCACATATTTAGAGTTAGCGCAGATTTTTCCTTATCTTCTAAATTTGAATTGGAGCCTATTGAATGCTTATAGCTACATCCTAAATGTATGATGCGTTGTGTGAAAACACTTTCTCGGGGGCGGATGCTCCAGGATATATAAAATGGAGTACAATGGTATTTAGCCACTTGCCCACCGCCTCATGTCTAAAAGACGTCCTGTTTTTAAAGATGTATATCTCGGTAACGGCAGCAGCTGCTGCCACAACCGAGGTATGCATCTTTAGTGCCGACGGTCCTGTAAACGATAACGGCGGTCTCCACGGCGGATTCGCCGCAAGATCGCCGTTATCGGTGGCGGGAGAGGGGCCCCCTCCCGCCGCTCTCCCGCGCCTTCCGCCGCTTACCGTAGCCATCGGTAGCGGTGGAGGCGATCGGGTCCGTTCGGCAAGTGACTGGGGACGAGACTGAAGGAAAAATCTCCTTCGCCCGTCCCCATATCTCTGCTGGGCGGAAGTGACGTTAAAACGTCAGTCCCGCCCAGCGTCTTAAAAGCAACATTTTTTTTTCTGTCATTTAAAAAAATGACAGTTTAAATTTTTTTAATTTTTTTGCATTTAAGCCTAAATATGAGATCTGAGGTCTTTTGACCCCAGATCTCATATTTAAGAGGACCTGTCATGCTTTTTTCTATTACAAGGGATGTTTACATTCCTTGTAATAGGAATAAAAGTGATATTTTATTTTTTTATTTCAGTGTAAAAAATTATAAAAATAAATAAAAAATAAATAAGAAAACAAAAAAAACATTTTAAAAACGCCCCGTCCTGACGAGCTCGCGCGCAAAAGCGAACGCATACGCGAGTATCGCCCGCATATGAAAACGGTGTTCAAACCACACAAGTGAGGTATCGCCCCAATCGTTAGAGCGAGAGCAATAATTCTAGCCCTAGACCTACTCTGTAGCTCAAAAAATGCAACCTGTAGACTTTTTTAAACGTCGCCTATCGAGATTTTTAAGGGTAAAAGTTTGACGCCATGCCACGAGCGGGCGCAATTTTTAAGCGTGTCATGTTGGGTATCATTTTACTCGGCGTAACATTATCTTTCACAATATATAAAAAAATTGGGCAAAAATTATTGTTGTCTTATTTTTTAATTCAAAAAAGTGATTTTTTCCCCCAAAAAAGTGCGCTTGTAAGACCGCTGGGCAAATACGGTGTGACAAAAAGTATTGCAATGACTGCCATTTTATTCCCTAGGATGTCTGCTAATAAAAATATATATAATATTTGGGGGTTCTGATTAATTTTCTAGCAAAAAAATTGTGATTTTCACATGAAGGAGAGAAGTGCCAGAATAGGCCCGGTGGTCAAGTGGTTAGTATTTGTGGGGCTAAGGCCAGAGAGGTCATCTGTCCTGGGAGCTGAGGTAGTCTAGAGCCCTGTACCAACAAGGCACATACGCAGTATACCCAGAGCACAGATTGCCAATCTCCATGCTGTATCAGAAGTGATTAGCAGAAATTATGACTAGCAAAAGGTTCTTGCATGTGTGCATAAGAGCAGAATACTCCTATAAGATGCAACGTCTTCAAGTGTATAGCCCATATTTAACCTCGAAGTAGCAACATATATCCACAGTGAGCGGTCTGTAAGTGGTTAAAACTTCTCCACAACTTTATCCCTGACCTGTCTGTTGTGTTCCTTGGCCTTCATGATGCCGTTTGTTCACATAGGTTCTCTAATAAACCTCTGAAGGCTTCACAGAACAGCTGCATTTATACTGAGATTAAGTTACACACAGGTGGACTCCATTTACTAAATTAGGTGGCTTCTGAAGGCAATTGGTTCCACTAGATTTTATAGTTAAGGGTATCAGAGTAAAGGGGGCTGAATATAAATGCACACCATATAGATATTTGGAAAAAATAAATTGAAGTCCATTTATCTTTCACGTTACAACTATGTGCCAGGATTCTGTGCAGACCAGTGAAGCTCCTTCACTCCAAACTCACTCATCCATATCTTTATGGACCTTGCTTTGTGCACTGGTGTGCAGTCATGTTAGAACAGGAAGGGGCCATCCCAAACTGTTCCCACAAAGTTGACAGCACAAAATTGTCCAAAATGTCTTGGTACGCTGATGCCTTAACCTCCCTGGCGGTATGATTCTTTCCGAAAAAACATGCTGAAAGCGGTACCATTATTTGCAAGGAAATTTGGCGTTTTATATTGTAGGTCTGTAATTTTTAGAAATAACTCACTTAAATCTGACCAAACAAGATTCTAATAGGCATCCCGTGTATTACATTTTTTTAAAAACAAAATTATAAATTATAATATAATAAATAATTATAAATAATTATAACAAATAATAATATAATTATAATAAAAATTATTCAATAATGTAATCAAATCAAAATCACTGAAATTTGCTCAGTTGCAGAATTGTCGCTGTCATTACTTTTATTTTTTTATGACGAATTTCCCCACAAATCGCTATCGCACAATTCTGCAAGTGATTATAATTTATTATCGCTGTTTTTTAGCTGATCTAAAACTATTTTTGACATAAAGGGACACTTTTGGTTGCTATGGACAATCTACAGTTTGCAGGGAGAAAAAATAGGATTTTTTGTACTCACCGTAAAATCCTTTTCTCTGAAGTCCATGGACGGACACAGCTCCTTAAATCTTGACAAGTGGGTTATGTTCCCTGTTTACAGGAGAGGACTAGGCAGAAACATGTTAAATAGTTAAATACATGTTACATTAACAGAGTTGAACAGCCCCGCCCAGGGGGCGGTCCCTCCAGACATAACCCTCCTCACTGCAGCATGCAGCCTCAGTTCGTAACAAGCAGTACAAACCTAAAAAAGGAGGGGTGGGAGCTGTGTCCGTCCATGGACTTCAGAGAAAAGGATTTTACGGTGAGTACAAAAAATCCTATTTTCTCTTATCGTCCATGGACGGACACAGCTCCTTAAATCTTGACAAGTGGGACGTCCCCAAGCAGTGTCAAAAAACGAGGGGTGGGAAATATATCAGTAAAAACTAACTTTTAACTTCACCCCAAAACAAGCAGAGCTCCTCAACGGAGGAGGTGCAATTTTAAACAGCCGCCGGCAAAAACTAGCGGCTGAAAAAAACATCATAAGATGCAGTCACAGCAACCATGTAAATTCTGGAAAAAGCGTGAACGGACGAGCAAATCGCCGCCTCGCACACCTGTGAGACCGACGCATGATGTCGAAAAAAAAAAAAAAAAACCCCCAGGAAGCACCAATTGCCCTGGTCGAAAGTGCCGTGACCGGAAAGGGGGGCCCGCCCCTTAGGAGCATAGGCCTGTATGACGGCCTGCCTGATCCACCGAGAAATGGTGGTCGACGAGACCGCCAGGCCCTTTTGTGAACCAGACACCGACACAAAAGAGAGTCAGAAGCTCCGAAATGGAGCTGTAGTAGGCTGGTATACCCGCAAAGCGCGTACCACGCCTAAAGTATGAAAGGCCGAAACCTCTTTCGGAAGAAGGGAAGGTCGCGGGCGCACCATCACCTAATCCTTATGGGGGATCAAGCATGGCGGCTTGCAAGACAAGACCGCCAACTCAGAAACCCCTCTAACAGAGGTAAAGGCCACTAAAGGGGCCACCTTCTGAGATAGTGTCAAGAGAAAATCTCTCTGATGTTTCCAAAAGGAAGGTTCCTGAAGAACCGAGAGCACCAGAGTCAAAACTCATGGGGGAAGAGATGGGCCAAGAGGGAAAAGTAAATGACAAACCCCTTGCACACAAAAAAAAAAAAAAAAAAAGGGGACCCACCAGGGAACGGGCCGCAAAAAGGCCACTAAAAGAACACAGCCAAGGCTGAAATCTGCCCCCAAACGGTGCTTTAAGCAATTTTTAGATCCAATCCAAGCTTTTAAAACAGCAGGACCCTGGACACCGAGAGTACGCCCGTGGACGTCACTCCATCCCTTCGCACCAAGAGAGGTGCGACAGTAGATCCTCCGGAAGAAGACTACGGTGCCCTGTTGAGATGACCGAGTCAGACAGACCCTGGTCACCTAAAGTCTGGCTTCCAATAACCATGTTGAGCAAGTCAGTGACTGTACAACAGGAGGAAGTATGGGACCTTAAGACAGGAACCTCCTGCCCTGGCAATCGCCAGGGTGCCTCCGCTACCAGGCGCCCGATATCAGCGTACCAAGGACGCCGAGGTCAATCTGGAGCGATTAGAATCATCGGGATCTCCTCAGCATCCACTCTGTGGAGCGGCCGAGGAAGCAACTACCATGGAGGAATGGCAAAAAATCACTGATACAGACAACACAGGGCCACCAGCGCGACTGACGCGTCTGTACAAGATCACTAGACCTGGCCACTAACTTTGACACTCTTGCGGCGGAGACAAGCTGCCAGGAGATCCATGCCATGTGAGGCTTACCTCCTGCAAGGGAGCCGAAACACCCCAAGCACAAAGACCAGTCGCCCTGGTCCAGCATCTGGCGACTCCAGTAGTCCGCCTGCCGGCATACCTGATGGTAGACTGAAGCCACGGCCGTGGCGTTGTCCGGCTGAAACCAGATCGGTCGACCACAAGGAGAAGCATAGCCTGATCGCCTAAAATAGTAGGACAATGAACAGTAGACAGCACCTGGTATTCCCAGGCGGTCTCCCACCAGGCACTAGCCAGGCCCGACCCTGGGTAGCTACCGAGACCAGACACATTCAAGGAGGTGTGGTCATAGGTCCACGCAAGTCCAGCGACTCAGGGCCGACTGGACCCCCCAGTTTTGTGAACCTCCAGGTTCACAACCCGTGAGCTGGCATCCGTCGTAAACACCGACCACTGGAAGGAAGGAACAACTTCCCGGACCGAAGAGTCGGGAATCTCTGTCACCAACTCAGAGAGACTCTGACTAGGTGGCGCACAGGAATCTAATGATTTCAGAGACAAGAGATTTTTACCACCTGGACAGTAGTTCCCCTGGAAAACCAGGGTGTGGAACTGGGCATACAGTACCACCTTGAAGGAGGCTACCCACAGACCCCGAACCAGCAGGCGCCCGGAGAGAAGACCGATTGCGTGATGCCAATACCTTCACCGCAGACTGAAGAGTCTGCAATTTATCCAGGGGAAGAAGGACCTTTGCCACTGAGGAGTCTGGATCAACACTAGATACTCCAACGCTGAGTCGGAACCTAGCATGCCCATGATTTGAACCCTGGGTCGCACACATGGAGGGCAGGCTTGCTGCCACTGAGCTACACTTTCTGGCCTAAACGTTTAACATCCACCCAAATCTTCGGAGGGTCTGAATGGGAATAACCCATCCACTAGGTCGGAGACAGAAGCTGCTCTCAGAAGAAAGTCGTCCAAGTAGCCAATGAGGCAAAGCCTCGCTGTCCCAACAAAATTCAAATAAGTGCGAGCTCCTAGCTGAAAACCCATGGTGCCGACGCCAGATCAAAAGGGAGGGCCACAGGCTGACAGAGACCCTTCTCTCATCACGAAGCACAGAAAAAAACACTGACATGTGCAAAACGGGACATGCATGTATGCGTCCCTGATGTCCGAGGACGTCAGGACATCCCCCGGATGAAGCGCAGCTACCACCGAACAAATGGATTCCATGCGGAACTACCCGACGTTCACAAAGGTATTTAGGGCCTGAGGCCCATAGAAAACCCCAAAACTCTCGTCCTGCAGGAAAGGTAAAATTACCCAGCAGCTTAGAAAATCCCACACCGCCCAAGGCAGACCGACGGGCCAGGAGAGGAAGACACAAGGACAGAACTTTGTTCTGTGGATAGGAGGAAACCCTATCTAGTACTCCGAAGAGACCACCTCGCAGACCCACTAGTCGGAGAGCAGGGAGGTTTCACTGAATTGTGAACCTGCAAGCCGCCCCTCCCACCTAGAGACAGGGAGGGAAGGCTATATACATTGGCAGGATTTGGGTGCCGGCGTGATCAGCTTATGCACCCAGGGACAGATTAGTCCCCCAGCTGGGCCTTTGATGGCCTTGGAGGGTTGCCCCTAAATAATACACACACATAGTGTGTATGTATATTATGTAGGTGTATGCACACATAACTTTGGAGGAAACCGGAGTACCCGGAGGAAACCCACGCAGACACAGGGAGCGACAATGCAAGCTCCAGGCAGATTGGCGTCAGTGTGCGGATTTGAACCAATGACTCTTTTGCTGCCAAGTAATGGAGTTAAGCACTACACCACCGTGTGCATAAAACCATTCTGAAACAGACACCCTGGATAACAAGGGCGCAGCATTCAATCAAGCATCACAGACCTATATGAGGCCCTGGACCAGCTGGTCCGCTAGGCTAATAACCTCAGGAGAGAGTCGGTGCTCCTCCACTGTCTGGTGCAAAATGCTCACTCTGTGAGTTGTATACAGCACTAGGGGTCAGGACTACTCCAGGATGGCCGCCGAGCGTTCAGAACGCCGCCACAGGAAAATGGCCGGCACAATGTAAGCTGCGCCATAGCGCGGCTACGACAAAATGGGCGCCAATGGGAGTTTTCAATGTAATTGAAAAACCTCCCAAAAAATGGCGCCAGCGTCGACTGAGACCCCAGTGTAGTGGCCACAATAGGCCCGCAAGCCAGACCCCAGCATGGTAAACATGGAACGGGTCAGTACTTCGGATCTTCTATCAGTCAGATCCATACAAGCGGGGGTTCCCGCCCGGCGGTGAGGGACTACAAAAGCCCTCAGTGGCTTTTCTCATTCCGCATCTCAGAAATTATCAAAGAAGGGCACAGAAGGAAAAAACCTACACAGCGGTCTGATTTGTGTGATCCAAAAAAGACCGAGCCCTCAGCGGAAACCCAGCTGCACTATGCAGCTTAGGAGAGTCCCTTGCAGCAGTAAAAAGCGCACCCATAAATGCCTTATTCTGCCTTTTTTTTTTTTTTTTTTTTTTTTTAACTAGGTACCTGGTCCATGGCTCCATAACAGAGCATTCCCCAGGGGATAACGGGGGAAGGGGGCACTCTTTTACCGCCCGCCCGCAGTCCACCCCCACCCTGGCACAAACTGTGTCCAGGACTAACAATAAAAACTCTGTGGGAATCCCAGGTGCTAACACCTGCTGCCACCACCAGCATGTGGGGAAGGACCCAGATACTGACTCCAATATTTACATAGTGTGTATTATAATATGCACACCTGTCCATACAAATAGACAAAAGCTCCTAGAGCCCTATTCAGGGCCTCTCACCCACTTGCTGCGCTGACCAGGGGTAACCAGGGGACTCCCTCAGGAGGAGACTGCCCAGCGCTGCCTGTGAGGAAAAGAACCGTGAGGTAACTTTTGCAGGGACCTGTGTTTAAACAGGAAAAGCCTCCTAGGGTTTTATTTAAGGATAATACACAGATACAGCATAAAAAGCAAACCCTTACAGGTGTCACCAATCAGTCAGCGTCTGCTGAAGTATAATCATAAACATCTGTGCTCATCACAGGGCTTTTTACCTCACAGGAAAGGCCAATACAAAAAAGAAAAAGCACAGGCCAGATAACACAGTCCCCTCAGGAAGGCCCCCTCCTCCCTGACAGCAGCAATGTTAGCAATGCAGCAAGGGAAAGGAGCAGGGAAGTAAGGGGAAGGGACCCCCGAACCCCAGGAATGCCCAGCCGTACCAACCCACCGAAGCAGGAGGGACTGTACTTACCCGTCCAAGCGAGGACTCGCTGACGCATTCCTGACAGAACTACAACCGAAATGGAGGTAGCTGTCGGCCCGGTCCACTGTGAGTGAGACAACACCACAGCCCAGTCATATGTGGACCTTGGAGCAAAGCTCACCGGCCACCCCAGGAGTCATGGGGTATGGCGTGGCAGACCAAGCCTCTTTGCAAAGGTGTGCCCACGCTTGCTGGTCGGACTGAGTAGACTACAAGGATCTATATTATCCAGCCTGTCTCTCAGCCGACAGTTGAAAGAAGATTCTTCAAGAAAAAGTAAAGTAAAATAAAATAAAATAAAATTTCTCCTCAGGGCGCTGGGCCCAAAGGGAGCCATACGTCCTTCTCCTTTGCTAGGCAGAACGAAACTGAGGCTGCATGCTGCAGTGAGGAGGGTTATGTCTGGAGGGACCGCCCCCTGGGCGGGGCTGTTCAACTCTGTTAATGTAACATGTATTTAACTATTTAACATGTTTCTGCCTAGTCCTCTCCTGTAAACAGGGAACATAACCCACTTGTCAAGATTTAAGGAGCTGTGTCCGTCCATGGACGATAAGAGAAAAAGGTTTTTATTATATAAAATGACATGCAGGACACTGGACAGACCACTAGGGACAGGGGGGGTGTGTTTTTTTTACATACAGTACTGTAATCTATAAGATTACAGTATACTGTGTGTATAGTGTTTGTTTACGTTTTTGAATTTGGCGCCGTTCTCCGTCCCCGTGCGTCGTAACGTCGCAGGGAACGGAGATCGGCGTCACACGGAGGCACTATGTGAATCGAGCGAGGTCCCGCTCGCTCACACAGCGCGGTGGCATCGCTGGATCCAGGGACAAGGTAAGTAAAAAGTGCCTGTGGATCTAGCGAGGCAAGCCCGTGACTGACACGGGGTTACCGATAGTAGCAAGAAAATCTAACCCCGTGTCAGTCTCGGGAAGACCGCCAGGGAGGTTAAGGGAGCTCCTTTCACTGGAACTAAGGAGCCAAACCCCTGAAAAACAACCCCACACCATAATCCCCCCTCCACCAAATGATTTGGACCTGTGCACAAAGCAAGGTCCATAAAGACATGGATGAGCAAGTTTGGAGTGGAGCAACTTGAGTCCTGACCTCAATCCAATAGAACCCACTCCCATCGTCATCCAGAAAAAGATTTAGCTTAAAGCAGTATTAAACCCAAAATATATTGCGGGACACCAATCATTAGATGTGGTGGCTGCATTTGTTTTCTTTTATGCTTTTTTTTTTTTACCCGTTTTCACCTGGTGATCTGGCCAGTAACACACCGCCTGTATTTGAGTCCAACCCCTCCCCCCACCCCACCCACTGGATGAAGTAGCACAGGGTACACATCTGGCCAGCAGTATTGTCAGTCTCATGGAGGGTAGTATTATATGTACTAGAAAATTTGGATACACTAAACAAAGCTATTTTTTTTTTTTTTTTTAAACCTGGTTCTCACACCTGTGTTTTTTGGTGCATTTTGCAGAAACACACTACAGTTTATTTAACATGGTTTCCTATGGGACACGTATACATGTATGCTTTTTTCAGCTGCTGCCCATTTAGAAAGGGTCAACGCAAAATGGTGCTTTTTTGGTTCAAGATACTTCAATGGAGAAGCTGCAGAAACTCATGTAATGTGTTTTTGCAGCAATTTGTTTTTTAATCTGCCCAACAAATTGGCCGAAAAAAGCATTTAAAAAATGCAAATCGCAGCAAAATCACGTGCACAAAAATCAAAACACACAGCCAAAAGCACTGCAGAAACAGATTAAAAGCAAACTGCATAGGTGTATACCGATCCTTATGCTGGCCACACGGATCAATTTTCAGACGAGAATATTCATATGAAAAATCTTTATACATTCGCTGAATGAAAGAACGTTGTTTGAAATTTTCACTTGCTTTTAACATTCCGTTTTAAAATGAATGTAATTTCTGAACGAAAACCACATACACTACCTGAAAATTCCTTTGACCAAGAAGTTTTCTATTTCTAAATTTTCCTGTAACTGCGGTTGAAAACAAACTTCAATTTGACCCCACTAACGATTAGAAAATCGAACGAACGTTCTTAAAAACATTTTTTTTTGAAGGAACACATTGTTTTTGTATGGACAGCATATAATATATTAGTTTTTAACTTTAACCTTTTTTTTTTCCTTAATTAAAAAAAATAATTATATATATATCTCTGAGTCTGATGATATTTACCAGATTCAACCTCTAATAGTATATACAATATATCTCTTCTGTCTGTTATTCTCAGAGTGGATTAGATATTTTGCTCCCTAACCATATAGTTTGTTATTTATATTTACCACTGCATAGAGATTAAGAATAAATTGCCTTCTTTTTATTTACATACTAAAATTAGACACAATTTATTTAATTTTTTTAGGTTAACGGATTAATCAAAAAAATAAAACGGTCAATTGATTATCAAAAATAATCGTTAGTTGCAGCTCTAGTGCATTTATAGAGATTCAAGCTGCTGCATACTTGCTGAATGCTCCAATTGTGCCGTTTTAGATTGATGCTTGCACAATGTGATGAATTAGAGCCTGTGCATTTAAGGTTTACACAACCCGGTTCCCAGGAACATCGCTAGACCATGGGAATGATTGACAGATTGAAATCTGAATAACTTGCTGCTGACCTGATCCCTGAACTCCGTGCATTACCTGTTCCTGATAGCTGAACTATCTGCATTAGATAACAATTTAACCACTTAAGGACCGGACCAATATGCTGCTACATGACCCAAGGGGTTTTTACAATTCGGCACTGCTTCGCTTTAACAGACAATTGCGCGGTCGTGCGACGTGGCTCCCAAACAAAATTGGCGTCCTTTTTTCCCCACAAATAGAGCTTTCTTTTGGTGGTATTTGATCACCTCTGCGGTTTTTATTTTTTGCGCTATAAACAAAAATAGAGCGACAATTTTGAAAAAAATGCAATATTTTTTACTTTTTGCTATAATAAATATCCCCCAAAAACATAAACATTTTTTTTTTCCTCAGTTTAGGCCGATACGTATTCTACCTATTTTTGGTAAAAAAAAAAAAGGCAATAAGCGTTTATCGATTGGTTTGCGCAAAATTTATAGCGTTTACAAAATAGGGGACAGTTTTATTGCATTTTTATTAATTATTTTTTTTTTACTACTAATGGCGGCGATCAGCGATTTTTTTCGTGACTGCGACATTATGGCGGACACTTCGGACAATTTTGACACATTTTTGGGACCATTGTCATTTTCACAGCAAAAAATGCATTTAAATTGCATTGTTTATTGTGAAAATGACAGTTGCAGTTTGGGAGTTAACCACAGGGGGCGCTGTAGGATTTAGTGTTCACCTAGTGCAGTGTTTCTCAATTCCAGTCCTCAGGCCCCCCCCAACAGGTCAGGTTTTCAGGATTTCCATTATTTTGCACAGGCGATTTGATCAGTTTCACTGCCTTAGTAATCACCACAGCCTTTTCATCTGAGGGAAATCGTGAAAACCTGAGGGGGGCCTGAGGACTGGAATTGAGAAACACTGACCTAGTGTGTGTTTACAACTGTAGGGGGGTGTGGCTGTAGGACTGACGTCATCGATGTAGGACTGACGTCATCGACCGAGTCTCCCTATAAAAGGGATGACTCGATCGATGCAGCGCCACAGTGAAGCACGGGGAAGCCGTGTTTACATACGGCTCTCCCCGTTCTTCAGCTCCGGGGAGCAATCGCGACGGAGCGGCTATAAACGAATAGCCGCGCCGTCATCCCGGATCGCTCCCCGAGGGAATCCGCCCGCCGCATGTAGCGGGGGGGGGTCCCGATCGGACCCCCCGACAAGGCAGGGACGTACAGGTACGCCAATGTGCCTGTACGTGCCATTCTGCTGACGTATATCTACATGCGGCGGTCGGGAAGTGGTTGACTACCATTTTTTAGCCTGCATACAGAAAGATCTAACTTATGGTTGCCATTTGTTCACTTTACCCGGGACAGTCTCCACTGTGAGGACTTGTGACCCTTGAAATCTGTTACCCAATTCTGACCGCCTTACTCACTTCCTGAACGCTCCTTGAAATGTGATAGTTAAAGGGTCACTAAAGGAAAAAAAAATTTTGCCTAAAATTAATGTCTGCAAGGTAGACAGACAGAATAGTGTAATGATTCTGTTAAACAAATAGTAAATACCTATTATATTCCTTCATCCATATCACCTCCGGCATTTTAGTTTCTGTTCTCTCATTCACTTCCTGGTTTGCATCGTTTGTTCATGCAAGAACTAAATTTCCCAGTATGAATTGCGGCACGCCCAATAATTCACACCTCCTTGAAGTCTAACACATAGAGAGCGTCCTGCCATACAGATGTAGTTCCCAGGAGGGGGTGAGCACGTTACTCACCACCGCAGTAAAGCCTCCCATGACGGTGGTCAGTAAAATCGGACAAGCAGGAAGTGAACAGAGAAGAAATAGAGCAACTTCTGAGCAAAAATTAACAATGAGGAAGTGAAAAGAGGAATGTCTGCAGGTAAAGGATGCTTATTATGAAAAAAAAAAAATTCCTTTACAACCCCTTTAATCCTGACCTCTATGCTTGACCAGCATAGTTCAGACCTTTACCCATAACCTTTTAAGCCCTACCCACTGCTTCAAAATTTTGGCCATACCTACAATTGCGGCACTGCATCATTCCCCTTGTGGTTCCAGTAATCCATGTCCTTAGTCTGCTTGTCTTGAGCAAACTGCAGGCTTTCTTGTGCATCATCTTTAGAAGAGGCTTCCTTCTGGGACGACAGCCATGCAGACCAATTTGATGCAGCGCGTGGAGATGGTCTGAGCACTGCCAGGCTGACCCCCCCACCCTTCAACCTCTGCAGAAATGCTGGCAGCACTCATACGTCTATTTTTCAAAGACAGCCTCTGAATATGACGCAAAGCATGTGCACTCAGCACCTTTGGTCGACCATGACGAGGCCTGTTATGAGTGAAACCGGTCCCGTTAAACCGCTGTATGGTCTTGGCCACCGTGCTGCAGCTCAGTTTCCGGGTCTTGGCAATCTTCTTATAGCCTAGGCCAGTGCTGGCGAACCTTGGCATCCCAGACATTTTGGAACTACATTTCCCATGATGCTCCACTACACTGCAGAGTGCATGAGATATCATGGGAAATGGAGTTCCAAAACATCTGGGGTGTCAAGGTTCGCCATCATTGGCATATGCCATCTTTGTGTAGAGGAACAATTTTTTAATTTTTTTTTCAGATCCTCGGAGTGCTTTGTCATGAGGTGCCATGTTGAACTTCCAGTGACCAGTATGAGAGAGTTCCCCATTCACAACTGAGACCTTGTAACACCAACGAGTCACACGACAACGGGGAGGGAAAATGACTAATTGGGGAGGAGGCTCTTTTCTGTTAATTTTTGCGGTCCTTTAGTATCATCTCATTCTCTGCAATAAAAGCATGCTCATTATTGTCTACAGAATCTGCCATGTTAATTTCTGTCCATCTAAATGAACTGGGAATATATAGACCCCCAAATCTGAATAGTGGGCAGATTATGGTTTCTCCCTTTAAAAAGTTTTAATCTTGCCTGTAATAAAAACGAAAACCATTTGCACTAGAACCACACATTCTAGAACTTAGTCTTATGATTGTTTTAGAAAGAACAAGAGTTAGAAAAACAAGATAGAATTTTATTGTCCGAAATCCAGACACTGAGGTACGAAGAGAAATTAATCTGTACAAACAGCATTAAATATGGCCCCAAAACAGTGGCCTAGTTCTCTCCATGACTGGGAAAGCACAGAAGCAGCCAGGTCTCCTGAAAGGCATAGAACACATTTACATGGAGGAGGGAAAATGCATTAAAAATATTGCAAAAGGCTCCACAGAGTCCAGTTTAGCGATAGTATAATGGGACCAACAAAGAGTTCATAAAGAGGCCCATCACTATCTTTGACACACAAGAGAACAGCAGGTGTCACAATGGCATCTTGTTCCCCTCTACACTGATTTTCACAGCATGGGCAGATCGGCTCTTCTTACGGATGTCTGTGAACTTCCTCATCTGTTTGTCCAATCGACTCACTCCTTTCTTTGGACCTCCCTGATAAAAAAGAAAAGATTTTTTTTGTACATGTCACATATCAGATTCATAAAACAAAAAAGTAAACCTTCCCTAAAAGGCAATGTAGGCCTGCAACATCACTGAAAAGCAGGCACTCACTGCTGCTTTCATATGCCTTTTAAAGTGGTTGTGTAGTCTATTTTTTTACTTTTACCTACAGGTAAGCCTATAAGGCGGCTTACCTGTAGGTAACAAAAAAACATCTCCTAAACCTTTACGGTTTAGGAGATATTCCCCTCACAATGAGCCGCTAACTGCAGCGGTGCATGCGCACAGGGGATTCTCGGCTTAGGCCCGTCGGACCTTGCCGAAAAGAAGTCGATGACATCGCGGCTCCAGCCACACAGTGCTGGAGCCGCGATACCCGGAAGACACGTTGAGGCAACATGTTAGCTACCTTGGCGTGGACCAGGTGAGTTACTGAGGCCTTGTTCTAAGGCAAGTATTTCATAATGAGCTAGTATGCGGTGCATACTAGCTCATTATGCCTTTGGGGGGGGGGGGGAAATCGGAGCTATACAACTACTTTAATATCCATCTAGATAGATATATATATCCATCTATATATCTATATTTAACACAGGATCTGAAACCCCAAAGCATTCGGATAGGCATCTTTGAGAAGCAACCTCGAGGTGTGATCTACTCCCTTACCAGATTACTGGCTATTGAGTCTTCTAATCCTCTTAAAACTGACAGTAAAGTCCTGTACACACGGGCTTAATGGCAGGTAATATCAGCCTGTTCAATAAAACCGCCCGACATTCGGCCTGTGTGCATGGCAGCCGTTCGGCTAGCTTCTTTCGGACGAGCATGCTGGAAAACAAGCAGCTGACCGGCTCAGACAAATAGCCGAGATTCCTGGGAGATCGCTGTACTAACAGCAGACAGTCTTTTTTCATCCAAATCGAGTTGAATGGGGAAAAAGAAAAAAAAAAAGTCTGTACCAGGCTTTAAAAAATAAAATTAAAAAAAAAAAGTGTTATTTCCCAAATCATGTCTTTGCATACAAGAATGAGTTTTTAAAAAGGGAGCCAGGGAATTTGAGAAGACAAAAAAAAAAAAAAGAAGAAGGTCTGTACAGGCACTAGAGATGGTAACTGCTTTCACGGACAATGCAGATTTACATTTTTACATGGAAAAGTCTACTTTAGGGTGTTATTTCCAACACTGATGCCTATGGCGTATACAATGTTAGTATGAGCACACACATGCAAGTAACCGCCTTATCACAACAGCCTGCAGTGCATGCATATTGCATGAAAGCATATGCAAGTATATGACCATCAAGGAATTTTAGTAATAAAAATTCAAAATAAAATCAAGACATTCCCATTTTATCATATAACCTGAAGTTGTGGTAATCAATTTAATGGTGTTGGGTAGTGATCATATTGTTTGTACTGAAATATCAGGAAAGTTGCACACATTTTAAAACCAGTTCCAAGATTCTAAGAAACATCTCAACCCTGTACAGCTCAATATTTAACACATTCGTGCACATAAACATTCATTATAAGAATATTTTAGTTCCAAATTATTTGTTTTCCTGCAAATTGCCTCAAATGTTTTATGGATACACTGATGCTTTAGCGCATTCTGCCAATACAAGCATAAATTGTCTTGGTTATAATGGTGTTATGGTATTGGCACTGTGCACAACTATCTGAACACTAAAAGTGGTTGTAAACCCACTTTTTTTACTTTTACCTACAGGTAAGCCTATAATAAGGCTTACTTGTGGGTATAAAGAAGATCTCCTAAACCTGCACGGTTTAGGAGATATTCCCCTCGCAAAGTGGCGCTGACTGCAGCGGCGCATGCACAGGGGGGATCCTCGGCTAAAGGACCGGCAGCCGCCGGACCTTGCCGAATTTAAATCTCCCGCGCGCACGCTCGGGAGTGACGTCATCGCCGCTCCAGCCAATCACAGCGCTGGAGCAAGATGATTTCTCGCTGGGCGTGAACCAGGTAAGTTTTACACACCTCGTTCCGAGGTAAGCATTTCATAATGAGCTAATATGCGGTGCATATTAGCTCATTATGACTTTTGCCTTGCAGGAGAAAAAAAATAAATAATTTGGTGCGGGTTTACAACCGCTTTAATATAAAACAAACTGCTAAAAAAAAAAAAAAAAAAAAAAAAAAAAAAGGGGGGGAACGCGCTACAAAATGCTAAGTATCTATACAGGCAAAATGGTTAACTGACAAGTAATCTACTGTAATGTAGAAAGTTCAAAGATTGTTTAGAACAACTAGTAAATCGAGATATGGCTAAGCTGATGACACAAACATATGTCAAGACAAACTAAATGACCACAATATTTTTTGTCCTAAAAAGCCTATTAACCACTTGCCTATTAACCACTTTTGGACCAAGCCTCTTTCGGAGATTTGGTGATTGCAAGTTAAAAACATTTTTTTTTTGCTTAAAAAATACTTCGAACCCCCAAACACCCTAGAGAAGAAAATGGTGGTCGTTGCAATACTTTGTCACACCGTATTTGCACAGCGGTCTTACAAGTGCACTTTTTTTATTATATTGTTAAAGATAATGTTACACCGACTAAATTGATACCAAACTTCTCGTGCTACAAAAGTTGCGCCTGTTCGTGGAATGGCGACAAACTTTTACCCTTAAAAATCTCCACAGGAGACATTTAAAAAAATTCTACAGGTTGCATGGAGGTCTAGGCCTAGAATTAGTGCTCTCGCGCCAACGATCGCTGCGATACCTCACATGTGTGGTTTGAACACAGTTTTCATATGTGGGCACTGCTCATGCATGCGTTCGCTTCTGCGCGAGCTCGTCTGGACGGGGAGCTTTTAAAAAAAAATAAAAAAAATTTCCCCTTATTTATTTTACTTTATTTTTTTTATGTAAACATCCCTTGTAATAGAAAAAAAGCATGACAGGTCCTCCTTAAATGTGAGATCTGGGGTCAAAAAGACCTCAGATCTCATATTTACACTAAACTGCAAAAAAAAAAGTAATTTCAAAAATAAATTAAAATGTCCCTTTAAGAGCATTAGGGAGAAGTGATGTTTTAACGTTGCTTCTGCCCTGAAATGATATGGAGATGGGTGGGGGCCATCGTCCCCATACCGGGACAACATCCAATCACCTGCGCCGCTGCCGACGGCTCCGGTAAGCGGCGGAAGGCACCGGAGAGACCACTTATCAGAAAGTGGACCGCCCGCTCTTAAAGACGGTACCGGGGTTATGGTAGCTAGCTGCTTCCATAATGGTAATCCTTTTCAAAAGTAGCAACGTATTCCTGCGGCGGGCGGTCCGTAAGTGGTTAAGCAATGCTGATGATCTGACTTAGTGGGGCGCATTCAAATTAACTAGAGCAAAGAAAAGTGGAGCAGTTACCAGATTCCAAATATTTTTGTCTCCAACATAAAATGAAAGCTGAACAGTTGCTATGGGCAAGAACCCTAGTTTTTGATTGCTTTAGTTTTCACAAATCAGCCAAGTAATGTTAGTGGGAATGGTCTCAGCAGCAGCAGTTTAAAGGTGCATGCACAGCACACCCTTATCTTCTTGCACCGGCAGAGGTGGTAAGTGATGCTACCTCTCATGGAGACTCAGTGAGGTTCTTGGCCCAGTATCACAGGGGCATCCTGTTCCCCTCTATGCTCAATTTGATGGCACGAGTAGTTTTAGTGAGCCTTCTCTGTTCAGCAAAACGCCTTTTGTGCTTCTCCAGGCGACCAATACCTTTCCGAGTCCCTCCAAACTGACTCAGGATTCCATCATAAGTGAAAGAACAAAGAAAAGAAGGAAAAGGAAGGGCACATGGGAGTAGCGAAAAAGGTTCAGTAGCAAGACACTTCCTTAGAGAGAAGTTCTATTAAAAAGGCCACTCATTCAAAGTAAGAACAGTAAAGAGAAAAGTGGTTCAAGTTTTTTTTTCAGGTTTATGGTTGTTGAACATGGGCTACCAACTTACCCGAGAACCTTCCATTTCCACATTCCACTTTGGTCGGACTACATAATCCTTGTTGGAAGGCATTGGAACACGGGCACGAGCACAGAAACCTGGGTCACCGGGTCGTAACGCTCTGAAAAAAAATTGAGAGGTCAATGTTAGACAGGCAATCTCTCCCTGCGATACAAACCCCCTGTAAAATAACATTTCTGTAGTTAAACCGCTTTAAATTAAACCTTGAAATTGCAAACAATTCAGAGTAAAAAAAATCTCTCTATCTATCCCACACAAAGTTTTTGTTCTCATTTTGGATAGAGCAGCGTTTTGTTTTTTTTCTTTTCCATTTGTGTCTCATTAGGAAGATTTTCCTTTACTCCCTATTCCGTTGACTCAACATGTTAAAAAGATCTTTTCAATGTGAAGGAAATACTCTCAAGCAGTGACCCCATTAGGTTTTTCCATATGGCCTGTTCAGGTGGCAAGGTCAACTTATACTTCAGACCCTCTCCGCCATGTAAAAAAAAAAATATATATATATATTTTTAGAATTAAATTAAATTTATCTTTTGTCCACTGTGCATAAGCGAGGGTGATGTCACAGGCCTTCTGTCGAAATCCTGAGAAAGCGATGGATCCCAAATAGGACTATGGGAACTGCCATTGCCGACACCATCCTTATACTTCTTATTTCTAATTGATGACCAGGCTGGAGCAAGAATGTGCATTTTCGTCGCCACACCTGATACGCACCAGTGTGCTGCATGCCACAGGAAGTCATCAAAATGCAGTGAAAAGAAACATAGCCCTTTCACTTTCAACAAATATGCAATGGAAGCCTTCATGTTTGAACTCTGCAGATTCCTTCTAAAGCCCATCTCCAACCATTTACTCTTGGATTGAGTGGGGAAAAAAGCCAACTTTTCCCCGGTGAAGGGATTTCTTATCACTTTCTGTCCCTGCAACACATCGGCATAACCATAGCCTAGACAAAAAAATAAAAATAAATTACAGTTTGGCCCGCCCCCTTCCCACTTGTCTCAGTAGGCTGCATTACCAATCTAACAGTAGTGCAGCATGATCTTGTGGGGGGTTCATCTGTGAAACAGCAGGAAGCCAGATGTCACAGCAAAAATAACAGTGCCGGTGACCCGAAAGACTGGTGAAGAACTAGCCTGGGTGAAGACCGTGCTGGATTACTCTGGTGAGGGTCGGTTTCTTAAAAGTAAGCAGCTACTGTATTTGTAGCTGCTGACAATTTTTTTTTAAAAACGATTGTTACTCTTAAACCTCAGTTTAGTAGCACGCAATGAGGAACACACAAATGAGATTCCTGTGATGCAATCCAAGAAAAGGATTTTACAGGTAAAATTAAATCATACAACGCTTCTTCATATTTATGACCATTGGAATGTCTGAACATGGGAGGTGAGCAATGCAAGCCCAAAACAAGGTAAACCCCACTACAGAACCACCTGAAGGATCAGGAAACACCTACCTCTTAAAACTAAGTAAATGTGAACAGAAGACCAGGCAGCAGTTTTACGCCAAGTATACACTAGTAGATTTTCAGATGAACATTCGTACAATAGTTCTCAGTACATTCGAGGGCTTGGCAAAGGTCATTCGAAAATGTTGTCTGCTTTTAACATTCAATTTGGCACTTATGGTTGAATGGGCCATGCCAGGTTTAGACAAAAATTGTCAAAATCCCTCTGACTGATAGCTTACTCCTCTTGACAGTCACTGCTCTCTGCTGCAAGCAAACAGAGCCGGGTGTTCAGTGGTTATGCGATCACCCAGTTCTTAGTCTATTTTCCTTTAGTAAATGAACGCCATTGTATTATCGTTTTGTCCTAATCCTAAGCACTCAAAAAAGAGAAGAAGGTTCTTCAATCTTTGGATGTGGTTTGAGCCATGTGGATTTATCTAAACTCTGCAGCTTTATTTCAGAAGTCTCTCTGTGCTGCCTGAGTATTCAGCTACTTCTTTATCCCCCATTTTTCAGTGGACACCTCAGGTCTATGGCATTATGGACTGGAATGACCGAGTCAAATTTGCCCTCATCCTCAGGACTTGGACCTGAACAGCGATGCTGTCAAAGTCAGCAACTAGAATGAAATATCAGGCCTTGCGACAGCAGATCTGGTCAATCTGGAGTTGAGGGCTCTTCTTCCAGCAGTTAACAATGTCTGTTTAGCATGTTTATCAGCAAGTCAGATCGATAATACAGAATCCCACAGATCCAGGCAGCGCTATGCATGTTAATTTCTGTACTTGCCCTTGGGCTAGTTTTATGGTAGCAGTTGTAGTCTTAATTGAAGTTTTTATCCTTTCTTACACCCAGTTAAGGGAGTGTAGGTTTGAATTTCACTGCCACATAAGTGCTTGTTTGTTGGGAACAGGCCATTTTTCGCATGCATGAAATGTGCATGGCAGAGAGAGCTGGAACATGCAGGATCTACCCAGAACAAGATGTCTGTATCCTTGTGCAGTGTGGCTTCTAGGCGGCTGAAATATGGCATCACTGTGGGACTGTGATTGCACCCAGACTTGACCCCGAAGGCAGACAGACCAATGGTGGAAAATCTGTTGAATTGCCTGAACTTCTAGCATGTTGATCAGCAATCTTTGCACCAACAGACTCTCCAGAACTCCTTGCATTCATCATCAGAACCTTCCAAATTATCTGAGCAAACAACTTTTCCTACATCCAGCATCCTGATGAAATGCAACATTCAGATGCCAGGGGGATCCAAGGACTGCTGGTGTTTGTGCCAAGCTGACAGAATATGTAGTTGCAACTCTCTGCAGTGGAACTGGACATATGGAGCTGGTAACCATCTTTCTCAACACCCTCATGCAAAAGTAGATTGGGACCCTCAGGGACTTCACATAAGATCGGAGGGACAGTCACTCTTCTTGTGGAAGAAATATTCTTGAATGAGCCATGTCCAGGACTAGGTCCAAGTATTCCAGATATTGTACTGGGAACAAGCCAGATTTCTGGAGATTCATCACCCAACCAAAACTACACCGTCTGATGGATATTGGACATCAAGGCCTGAAGCGGATTGCTCAGAAAGAAAATAAAAGTCATCCAGGTACCCCAATATGGGGGATACCCTGGGTCCATAGCAACTACAGAACCACAGCAAAGACCTTGGTAAATCCTTTGGAAGCAGAAGACAGGCTGAATGGCATCGCCAAACTGGTAGTGCTGATCCTCCACGTGGAAACCATTGATGAAGCTAAAAGAATTGGAATGTGCAGGTAGGCATACTTTATATCCACTGACGAACGGCAGTCCCCTTTGCTGAAGCAAATCAATCACTAATCAGATAACTCCATCCTGAGTTGTTTGCACTTGCAGAAATTTGCACTTTTGAGGTCCAGAATGGGCCGTACATCTGTAATGAGCTTGGTAAGCATAAATAGGTTTGAAATCAAGTTGTGCAACCTCTTCCGGGAATGGGCACAATGACACCCTAAGACAGAAACCCTTCCACTGTTGCAAAAAAAGCGCTAGTTTGAGGCTCTGGATGTGGAAGGAAAAAAAAGTCAGAGCTACAGTTTGTATCCTTTGCAATTTCCTAAACTAGACGACCATAAAAAGGTAATAAACACCCCATGTATCCATGAGGATGGGGGCACCCCTTTCACTGTGGAGAGGGCTTCTCTCTGGACATGGAGGTCTTTAGGGTCCATTTCTTCCTGCAGAACTCAATCGTAGGCTTACAGCTGGGACCTGTTGCTGGCAAAAAGGTTGCACCTTTTGACCTGTCACCCTTGCCTTCTTCAACAGTCATCTTCTTGATGAAAGCTTCAAATGAATGGCCCAAACAAACACTCCCTCTCAGACGACCGCCATTCAAGTTGCTTCTTTTAGAGAAGTTTAGCTGACCAGCATTTGAACCACATGACTCTCCTCATATAGATGGATATTACGTTACACTCAGTCTTTAAAGGGCAACTCCACTTTTATTGAAAAAAATAAATAAATCACCTAGGGATGATGTATGTACACTGCAGGGAATTTGACAAAATTTGTTGCAGATTCCTACAATCTTCTTTTTTGCTATTCTGAGGAAATAGCAATTTGTTTGTCTATGTGTTGAGCAAATCTGTATGGAAGTGATTTTATAATTATCAATCAGCATCTGCAGGGCTCTAATGAAAGTGGCAGGGTCTGCGTTCCTTTAGACGCAATTTCTCTTTGGGAGCATTTCACCAGAAAAGGACACTTGTTGCAAAGGATGCCCAAAATCTGACTTGCATCTTGGTGCAGACTTAAGGGAAAATCAGTACATTACAATGTGTTGCAATTCTATAAGCTATATTTTCTTTATTTGCCATTTTTTCCCCACGAAAAAAATTGAGTTATTTTTTCAAGTTGCTGAATGAAATCCAACGCATCAGCTTAGAAACAGAAAGCTCTGGGGAAACTCCTTGAGGTATTGTTTTATCTGAGCATATGTTTTGCCCAAATTTTGAGTGCTTGGGAGAATTCCACTGCAGCCACCACCATCTGAAATATAGTGGCTTATATGCTCAGATACATTGATGTCCTCATCATGCATGTGTCATGCAGCTGGACCTCCCCCTAATGAGCACCGCCATGCTGTAAAAACAGCCCTACATAGTACAGGCTGTCCTATCAGCAGCATGCCATCCAAGGTTCCCTAAACACAGCCAAAAGGGGCACTGCCACACAAGACGACGTCTACCCCACATAGAGGAACTCACCAATCTAGACTGGCTTTTCCAAAGCCCATTTTTCACCCATCACAGTGGGAATTCCCAAAGGGCTAGACCGGTCAAGCACCCTTCCAGAGATTTAAACCAGGGAAATAAAAAAAAATCAGCTCCTATAAAGTGGTTAACCAGCATAGGCTAGAGTGGTAAGCTAAAGGCCCATACACACGATACCAAAATCGGATGGAAAAATTTGTATGACGATTTTCGGACTGTTAGTACGACGCTTTCAACAGCCGATTTAGCTTATTCGTCAGACAAAAGCTGGATGCACAGACTATAAAATTTTTGTCGGCTGTGAACTCTACGTCCAATTTTCGTTTCATTAGTATGGTTTTCATACGAAAAAAATCCTAGGAGCAAGACTACGCGTGGTAAAAAACGAAAGAATACATACAAAACTATTCAACACATTACGGCACTTCTGACGTTGTACAGTGTACGAAAATTTGCATATTGTGAGTAACCTTTTCACTTTCAACATGAGACTAGCATGCCACAAAAAAAGACATTCGGTCGTCCGAAAATCTAAGAGGCACATAAATTACTTGTATTAGCTAGTCACACATATTCTTAAACCTGGTATATATAGCAATTCAAAAACATTTAAAACAATATTCTGCTTTTATTAGACTATTGCACTTTGAATATGTTGACTACAACTTCCATTGCCAAGCAGCAAACCTGTGAAAATGACTCCACAGTAAAATCATCACATAAGATTTTTTATGTTTTAATCAAGAACTTCACATCTAAATTGCCAACATCACATGTTATATGGAATACACATTTAGGTGTCCGTTTATGAAGCAGTGAATTCTATTCACTGCTTCGTTCTCCGGCTATCACAGTGAAGATTTTTCTCCTCTGTGTGCCGGTTTATCAAGCGGAGAAGATCGCTTGATAAAATTTAAAAAATTGGAAATTGGAAATTTCGAAATTGAAAAATTCGACAAAAAAACAAAAATTCAAAAATAGAAAAATTCGAAATTTGAAAATGAAAAATTCTAAATTTTGAAAATCGAAAAAAAAAAAAAATGAAAAATTCGAAATTTCTAAAATTGAAAAAAAATCGAATAGGAAATGAAAAATTCTGGATTTTTAAAATACATAAAAAAAAAAAAAAACGGAAATTTAAAAATTCGGAAATTAAAAATTTCCGAAATTCGGGAATTAAAAAATTCGGAAACTCGAAATTTCGGAAGTCCGAAAATTCGGAAATTGAAAAATTCGGAAATACGAAAATTCGATTTTTCGGAAATCCGAAAAATCGGAAATTGGTAAATTCGAAATTTTCTGAAGTCCGAAAATTCGGAAATAAAAAATTTGCCAAAACGAAAATTCGAAATTAACGAATTTCAGAATTTTCGTTAAAAAACTAATTCGAAACTAAACGAATTGCACATGTCTACTCTTCACTCCCCGCTTCACCAGCTCTGAGATGGTGAATCGGGGAGTGCGAATTCTGATACAGATCGCCAGTGAAGTGCTCAGATCACAGCGTTTCACTGGCCGTTTCTGTGTCAGTCTATGAGACTTCACTGTGTGTAGAGATAAATCGGCGGGAGAACAAATTCAAACACTTCTCCCCCCGATTATCTCTGTTTCATAAACTGTTTATGGGCTGTGATCACTGGTGATCCTTGGGATCACCGCTGTTCACTGCTTCATAAACGGACACCTTAGAGAGTTGAAAGAACAATAAATTCAGTAAAAAACAAACACTCACTTCTCTTCCCCTGTTAACACCTTATCCAGGTCTCTCCGAGGTGTCTGGCCACCCGTACTGCAGGGAAAGGAGTTAAAAAAAAATCAATTCAAGCACTGCCAATATGTTACCCAACAACATCTGTAATTAGATGGGTGTTTATACAACAATAAAAAAAAATAAAAAAAAAGGAAGAAGTCAAAAGGCAAATTTACCTACTCATTCTTTTGCGCTGTGGCATTTGCTCAATATCTCTCTGCTCTCTCTCCTCTCGAGTCATCCCTTTATAGTTGGAACTCAGCCCGAATATAGGCCGTGACCATTCATCTGAACATATCAGAAATATATAAATCAGCCATCTGTATTAAAATATTGCATAGATCTACTGCTGCTACACAGTACTTATATGGTACCTTCAGGAAAACTTGGCAACACGCATTTTTTGCAGCAGGTCATTCAAAGCCAGCAATTAGGTTTGTATAAACATCTTCAGATAGTGCTCCGGTGTGTTGTCACATTCTGCTCCCCATCACAGAATGCTCCTGGAGTGAAGTTCCCTTCGCCGCCATCTTGCTACACCCCACACTCCTGCACAGTAATGATAGAGTGAGAAGGGGCAAGCGGACATCTTGTTACACCCATCGCAGTTTTGGATTTCACACTTATTTTCAACCCAAAACGAAGCTTATATGCTTAAATACAGTGTTTTTAAATCCGACGGACTGTTTAGATGTTAAATGTGAAAATCAGAGGTGTTTTGTCACATGAGAAACCATGTAAGGTCATCAGGTTTGCTGCTGCTTTTAAAATGTAACATTTAAACAGTCCATCGGATTTCCAAATATGGTCTTTAGGCAAATAAGCTCAGTTTTGTGTTGAAAATAAGTGTCAAATCTAAAACTCCGGTGGGTGTAACAAGATGTCCACTTGCCCCCTTCTCACTCCATCTTTACTGTGCAGGAGTGTGGGGTGTAGCAAGATGGCGGCGAAAAAAACGTCACTTCTGGAGCATTCTGTGATAGGGAGCGGAATGTGACACTACACCGGCGCCCCCCCCCCCCCCACCTCTGGCCACATGCAATAGGTATTGCATGCCATTGAAGTCAATGCGGAACAAATTATTTTCGTTTCCATTGACTTCTATGGGGAAACTCGCTTTGATATGCGGGTGCTTTGGATTACGAGAATTCTCCTGGAACGGATTCTGCACGTAATCCAAGGTTCCAGTGTATTTTACATTCCATCTATCTAAATTTACAACTGTCATTTTCTTAACCGCTTAAGGACCCATTTACGCCGATATACATCGGCAGAATGGCACGGCTGGGCACGTACATGGCTCTTTAAGCCCAGCCGTGGGGTCGCGCGTGCACGCAACCCGGTCCGAAGCTCCGTGACCTGATCGCCGATGGAGTCCCGCGATCGGTCCACGGAGCTGAAGAACGGGGAGAGCTGTGTGTAAACACAGCTTCCCCGTTCTTCACTGTGACGCCGTCATCGATCGTGTGATCCCTTTTATAAGGATACACAATTGATGACGTCACATCTACAGCCACACCCACCTACAGTTAGAAACAGACATGAGGTCACATATAACCCCTTCAGCGCCCCCTTGTGGTTAACTCTCAAACTGCAATTGTCATTTTCACAGTAAACAATGCATTTTTAATGCATTTTTTGCTGTGAAAATGACAATGGTCCCAAAAATGTGTCAAAATTGTTTTGAGAGTCCGACATAATGTCGCAGTCACGAAAAAAATCGCTGATCTACCATTAGTAGTAAAAAAAAAAAAAAAAATTTAATAAAAATGCAATAAAACTATCCCCTATTTTGTAAACGCTATAAATTTTGCGCAAACCAACCGATAAATGCTTATTGCGATTTTTTTTTAACCAAAAATAGGTAGAAGAATACGTATCGGCCTAAACTGAGGAAATTTTTATATATATATATATATATTTGGGGGGATATTTATTATAGCAAAAAAATAGGATTTTTTGTACTCACCGTAAAATCCTTTTCTCTGAAGTCCATGGACGGACACAGCTCCTTAAATCTTGACAAGTGGGTTATGTTCCCTGTTTACAGGAGAGGACTAGGCAGAAACATGTTAAATAGTTAAATACATGTTACATTAACAGAGTTGAACAGCCCCGCCCAGGGGGCGGTCCCTCCAGACATAACCCTCCTCACTGCAGCTTGCAGCCTCAGTTCGTAACAAGCAGTACAAACCTAAAAAGGAGGGGTGGGAGCTGTGTCCGTCCATGGACTTCAGAGAAAAGGATTTTACGGTGAGTACAAAAAATCCTATTTTCTCTTATCGTCCATGGACGGACACAGCTCCTTAAATCTTGACAAGTGGGACGTCCCCAAGCAGTGTCAAAAAACGAGGGGTGGGAAATATATCAGTAAAAACAATTTTAACTTCACCCCAAAACAAGCAGAGCTCCTCAACGGAGGAGGTGCAACCTTAAACAGCCGCCGGCAAAAACTAGCGGCTGAAAAAAAACATCATAAGATGCACTCACAGCAACCATGTAAATTCTGGAAAAAGCGTGAACGGACGAGCAAATCGCCGCCTCGCACACCTGTGAGACCGACGCATGATGTCGAAAAAAAAAAAAAAAAACCCAGGAAGCACCAATTGCCCTGGTCGAAAGTGCCGTGACCGGAAAGGGGGGCCCGCCCTTAGGAGCATAGGCCTGTATGACGGCCTGCCCGATCCACCGAGAAATGGTGGTCGACGAGACCGCCAGGCCCTTTTGTGGACCAGACACCGACACAAAAGAGAGTCAGAAGCTCAGAAATGGAGCCGTAGTAGGCTGGTATACCCGCAAAGCGCGTACCACGCCTAAAGTATGAAAGGCTGAAACCTCCTTCGGAAGAAGGGAAGGTCGCGGGCGCACCATCACCTAATCCTTATGGGGGATCAAGCATGGCGGCTTGCAAGACAAGACCGCCAACTCAGAAACCCTTCTAACAGAGGTAAAGGCCACTAAAGGGGCCACCTTCTGAGATAGTGTCAAGAGAAAATCTCTCTGATGTTTCCAAAAGGAAGGTTCCTGAAGAACCGAGAGCACCAGAGGCAAAACTCATGGGGGAAGAGATGGGCCAAGAGGGGAAAGTATAGGACAAACCCCTTGCACACAAAAAAAGGGGACCCACCAGGGAACGGGCCGCAAAAAGGCCACTAAAAGAACACAGCCAAGGCTGAAATCTGCCCCCAAACGGTGCTTTAAGCAATTTTTAGATCCAATCCAAGCTTTAAAAACAGCAGGACGTCACTCCATCCCTTCGCACCAAGAGAGGTGCGACGGTAGATCCTCCGGAAGAAGACTACGGTGCCCTGTTGAGATGACCGAGTCAGACAGACCCTGGTCACCTAAAGTCTGGCTTCCAATAACCATGTTAAGCAAGTCAGTGACTGTACAACAGGAGGAAGTATGGGACCTTGAGACAGGAACCTCCTGCCCTGGCAATCGCCAGGGTGCCTCCGCTACCAGGCGCCCGATATCAGCGTACCAAGGACGCCGAGATTAATCTGGAGCGATTAGAATCATCGGGATCTCCTCAGCATCCACTCTGTGGAGCGGCCGAGGAAGCAACTACCATGGAGGAATGGCAAAAAATCACTGATACAGACAACACAGGGCCACCAGCGCGACTGACGCGTCTGTACAAGATCACTAGACCTGGCCACTAACTGACACCCTTGCGGCGGAGACAAGCTGCCAGGAGATCCATGCCATGTGAGGCTCACCTCCTGCAAGGGAGCCGAAACACCCCAAGCACAAAGACCAGTCGCCCTGGTCCAGCATCTGGCGACTCCAGTAGTCCGCCTGCCGGCATACCTGATGGTAGACTGAAGCCACGGCCGTGGCGTTGTCCGGCTGAAACCAGATTGGTCGACCACAAGGAGAAGCATAGCCTGATCGCCTAAAATAGTAGGACAATGAACAGTAGACAGCACCTGGTATTCCCAGGCGGTCTCCCACCAGGCACTAGCCAGGCCCGACCCTGGGTAGCTACCGAGACCAGACACATTCAAGGAGGTGTGGTCATAGGTCCACGCAAGTCCAGCGACTCAGGGCCGACTGGACCCCCCAGTTTTGTGAACCTCCAGGTTCACAACCCGTGAGCTGGCATCCGTCGTAAACACCGACCACTGGAAGGAAGGAACAACTTCCCGGACCGAAGAGTCGGGAATCTCTGTCACCAACTCAGAGAGACTGACTAGGTGGCGCACAGGAATCTAATGATTTCAGAGACAAGAGATTTTTTACCACCTGGACAGTAGTTCCACTGGAAAACCAGGGTGTGGAACTGGGCATACAGTACCACCTTGAAGGAGGCTACCCACAGACCCCGAACCAGCAGGCGCCCGGAGAGAAGACCGATTGCGTGATGCCAATACCTTCTCCGCAGACTGAAGAGTCTGCAATTTCTCCAGGGGAAGAAGGACCTTTGCCACTGAGGAGTCTGGATCAACACTAGATACTCCAACGCTGAGTCGGAACCTAGCATGCCCATAATTTGAACCCTAGGTCGCACACATGGAGGGCAGGCGGCTTGCTGCCACTGAGCTACACTTTCTGGCCTAAACGTTTAACATCCACCCGAATCTTCGGAGGGTCTGAATGGGAATAACCCATCCACTAGGTCGGAGACAGAAGCTGCTCTCAGAAGAAAGTCGTCAAAGTAACCAATGAGGCAAAGCCTCGCTGTCCCAACAAAACTCAAATAAGTGCGAGCTCCTAGCTGAAAACCCATGGTGCTGACGCCAGATCAAAAGGGAGGGCCACAGGCTGACAGAGACCCTTCTCTCATCACGAAGCACAGAAAAAAACACTGACATGTGCAAAACGGGACATGCTTGTATGCGTCCCTGATGTCCGAGGACGTCAGGACATCCCCCGGATGAAGCGCAGCTACCACCAAACAAATGGATTCCATGCGGAACTACCCAACGTTCACAAAGGTATTTAGGGCCTGAGGCCCATAGAAAACCCCAAAACTCTCGTCCTGCAGGAAAGGTAAAATTACCTTGCAGCTTAGCAAATCCCACACTGCCCAAGGCAGACCGACGGGCCGGGAGGGGAAGACACAAGGACAGAACTTTGTTCTGTGGATAGGAGGAAACCCTATCTAGTACTCCGAAGAGACCACCTCGCAGACCCACTAGTCGGAGAGCAGGGAGGTTTCACTGAATTGTGAACCTGCAAGCCGCCCCTCCGACCTAGAGACAGGGAGGGAAGGCTATATACATTGGCAGGATTTGGGTGCCGGCGTGATCGGCGTATGCACCCAGGGACAGATTAGTCCCCCAGCTGGGCCTTTGATGGCCTGGGAGGGTTGCCCCTAAATAATACACACACATAGTGTGTATGTATATTATGTAGGTGTATGCACACATGTCTTTGGAGGAAACCGGAGTACCCGGAGGAAACCCACGCAGACACAGGGAGCGACAATGCAAGCTCCAGGCAGATTGGCGTCAGTGTGCAGATTGGCGTCAGTGTGCAGATTCAAACCAATGACTCTTTTGCTGCCAAGTAATGGAGTTAAGCACTACACCACCGTGTGCATAAAACCATTCTGAAACAGACGCCCTGGATAACAAGGGCGCAGCATTCAATGAAGCATCACAGACCTATATGAGGCCCTGGACCAGCTGGTCCGCTAGGCTAATAACCTCAGGAGAGAGTCGGTGCTCCTCAACTGTCTGGTGCAAAATGCTCACTCTGTGAGTTGTATACAGCACTAGGGGTCAGGACTACTCCAAGATGGCCGCCGAGCGTTCAGAACGCGGCCACAGGAAAACGGCCAGCACAATGTAAGCTGCGCCATAGCGTGGCTACGACAAAATGAGCGCCAATGGGAGTTTTCAATGTAATTGAAAAACCTCCCAAAAAATAGCTCCAGCGACCACTGAGACCCCAGTGTAGTGGCCACAATAGGCCGCAAGCCAGACCCCAGCATGGTAAACATGGAACGGGTCAGTACTTCGGATCTTCTATCAGTCAGATCCATACAAGCGGGGGTTCCCGCCCGGCGGTGAGGGACTACAAAAGCCCTCAGTGGCTTTTCTCATTCCGCATCTCAGAAATTATCAAAGAAGGGCACAGAAGGAAAAAACCTACACAGCGGTCTGATTTGTGTGATCCAAAAAAGACCGAGCCCTCGGCGGAAACCCAGCTGCACTATGCAGCTTAGGAGAGTCCCTTGCAGCAGTAAAAAGCGCACCCATAAATGCCTTATTCTGCCTTTTTTTTTTTTAAACTAGGTACCTAGTCCATGGCTCCATAACAGAGCATTCCCCAGGGGATAACGGGGAAGGGGGCACTCTTTTACCGCCCGCCCGCAGTCCACCCCCACCCTGGCACAAACTGTGTCCAGGACTAATAAGAACTCTGTGGGAATCCCAGGTGCTAACACCTGCTGCCACCACTTGCATGTGGGGAAGGACCCAGATACTGACTCCAATATTTACATATAGTGTGTATTATAATATGCACACCTGTCCATACAAATAGACAAAAGCTCCTAGAGCCCTATTCAGGGCCTCTCACCCACTTGCTGCGCTGACCAGGGGTAACCAGGGGACTCCCTCAGGAGGAGACTGCCCAGCGCTGCCTGTGAAGAAAAGAACCGTGAGGTAACTTTTGCATGGACCTGTGTTTAAACAGGAAAAGCCTCCTAGGGCTGTTTTATTTAAGGATAAGACACAGATACAGCATAAAAAGCAAAACCGTTACAGGCGTCACCAATCAGTCAGCGTCTGCTGAAGTATAATCATAAACATCTGTGCTCATCACAGGGCTTTTTACCTCACAGGAAAGCCCAATACAAAAAAGAAAAAACACAGGCCAGATAACACAGTCCCCTCAGGAAGGCCCCCTCCCCCCTGACAGTGGCAATGTTAGCAATGCAGCAAGGGAAAGGAGCAGGGAAGTAAGGGGAAGGGACCCCCGAACCCCAGGAATGCCCAGCCGTACCAACTCACCGAAGCAGGAGGGACTGTACTTACCCGTCCAAGCGAGGACTCGCTGACGCATTCCTGACAGAACTACAACCGAAATGGAGGTAGCTGTCGGCCCGGTCCACTGTGAGTGAGACAACACCACAGCCCAGTCATATGTGGACCTCGGAGCAAAGCTCACCGGCCACCTCAGGAGCCATGAGGTATGGCGTGGCAGACCAAGCCTCTTTGCAAAGGTGTGCCCACGCTTGCTGGTCGGACTGAGTAGACTACAAGGATCTATATTATCCAGCCTGTCTCTCAGCCAACAGTTGAAAGAAGATTCTTCAAGAAAAAGTAAAGTAAAATAAAATAAAATTTCTCCTCAGGGCGCTGGGCCCAAAGGGAGCCATACGTCCTTCTCCTTTGCTAGGCAGAACGAAACTGAGGCTGCAAGCTGCAGTGAGGAGGGTTATGTCTGGAGGGACCGCCCCCTGGGCGGGGCTGTTCAACTCTGTTAATGTAACATGTATTTAACTATTTAACATGTTTCTGCCTAGTCCTCTCCTGTAAACAGGGAACATAACCCACTTGTCAAGATTTAAGGAGCTGTGTCCGTCCATGGACGAAAAGAGAAATAGGATTTTTTGTACTCCCTGTAAAATCCTTTTCTCTGAAGTCCATGGAGAGCAGAGGGAAAAAAGGGAGCAGGGAAGAAAGGATACACAAACCCCAGGAATGCTCAGCCGTACCACCCCCCCCCCCCTAAGAGGGAGGGACTGTACTTACCCGTCCACGCGACGACTCGCTGACACATTCCAGACAGGCATACAACCACAATGGAGGTAGCCGTCGGCCTGGTCCGCTGTGAATGAGACAACACCACAGCCCAGTCATGTGCGGACCTCAGAGCAAAGCTCACTGGCCTCCCCAGGTGTCATGGGGCATGTCGTGGCAGACCCAGCCTCTTTGCAAGGGTGTGCTCATGCTCGTTGGCCAAACTGAGAAGACTACAAGGATCTATAATATCCAGCCTGTCTCTCAGCCGACAGTTGATAGAAGTCAAAAGACAAAATAAAAATAAAATAATTTCCTCAGAGCGCTGGGCCCCAAGGGGAGCCATACGTCCTTCTCCTTTGCTAGGCAGAACGAAACTGAGGCTGCATGCGGCAGTGAGGAGGGTTATGTCTGGAGGGACCGCCCCCTGGGCGGGGCTGTTCAACTCTGTTAATGTAACATGTATTTAACTATTTAACATGTTTCTGTCTAGTCGTCTCCTGTAAACAGGGAACATAACCCACTTGTCATGGACACACACAGTCCGGGAGCAGAAAGAAAGGGCAGACAACGTGGGCAGGAGACTCCAGAAGAGGAGGAAAAGGACTGCTCTGTTCAATACCACTGCAGAGAGCAGGCAAGTATAACAGCTTTAATTTTAATAAAAAAAACTAAACTAAAAGGCTTTAATATTTTAAAGCATTAGTAATCCTGTTACATTTCACTCAACGTTCCTTTACTGTGACTGATAAAACTTCAAAAACACTCTTATTATCTATAGCTGATGTACAATTCCAGCACATTACAAATAATTTTAAATGAACTACAAGGTAACAAGCCCATGGTTCTCCAATTCTAGAGAAATGCATATTCCAATTAAATCTGCAGTACACAAGTTAAAGATTTATCCTACATACTTATTAGCTTTCCAGCAATATCCTTGTTCGGTCTTGACTCTTTCGGATGCTTGTACAGATACATAACAGCTCTTCCAATGCCACTGTGTTTTAAAGTTTCCTGGCTTACACTAGGGAGCTGGGGAGATAAACAAAAAAAAAAATAAAAAAAAAATGACGACAGATATCAAAATAGGAAAACACAAAATCAGAGCTTGGCTTTAGCCACAAGTGTGAAACCAATGTAGGTGACAACATAAAAACAGACAGCAACCTCACCTCTTGCAAGATCTTCAGCAGGTCCTCCCTTATCTTTTGAGCTGGCAAGCTTCGATCAGGAAGAGGCGTGAGCCACTCTTTAATTGCAGACATAACACCACTGTCAATAAAGGTTTCTTTCAAGTCTTGTCTAAAGAAAAATAGATAAATAAATGTGGATCACAAACATTAAAAAGCTATAGCATTTGCAGAACAGGTATATAAAATGGTATTCTTACTTTTTAAGGTGCATTACTACTGTGGGAAGCAAGGTTAGTTTCTTTAGTGCTGGCTTCTTGTTGGTGTTCAGGTTTCTGTCCTCCTGCAAAATGAAAAAATTAAAGCAAATCACACATGATCACAAACAAAAACCCACACACAATAATACTTGTACACATATTTCTCAAATCATTTGCACACCAAAGCTACTGTAGAAATCAGCATATTCCTTGCCGTTTTCTGTGCAATACTCTAATGCAGCCATAACGGTGTAGCATCCAATAACATAAATATTAGTTACTAACCACTTCCTGACCGCCTACTGCAGGGCAGGTTGGCTCTAATGTACCTATACGTTGATTCATACAATAGACACTGGGGATGCACGAGCTGATTGGACAGAATGCCTGTTGCCTGGCAAACTTGATGTCCACTGGCTACCCGTGATTGTTCCCCAGAGACAGATCGCAGTTCTAAAGACAGGGAAGATGAGAGGTCTTGCGTTCCTCAAGCAGGAACACCGATCACTGTCTTCATCCAGTCAGACCATCCCCTACACAGTTAGCAAGCACCCTCTAGGGACACACTCAATCCTTTGATCTCCCCTGAGGTTTACCCCCATCCCTGCCAGTGTCATTAGTAAAGTAACAGTGCATATTTTTAGCACTGATCACCGGTTCCCAAAAAAGTGTCAGTGAAGCGTCCGATTGGTCCGCAGCAATGTCACAGTTCTAAAAAAAAATATTTTTTTAAAAATACAAAAAGGAAAAAAAAAAAAAAAATCTGATTTCTGCCATTATTAGCAAAAAAAAAAAAAAAAAAAATTCTTAAAATATACACACAAAATTTATATATATATATATATATATTTTTATATATATATATATATATATATATATATATATATATATATATATATATATATATATATATATATATATATATATATATATACACACACACACACACACACATACACACACACACACACACACACACATACATACATCAAAAGTTTGGACACGCCATCTCATTGAACGTTTAGTTTATTTTCATGACTATGAAAATTGTAGATTCACACTGAAGGCATCAAAACTATGAATGAACACATGTGGAATTAAACATAACGAAAAAGTGTGAAACAACTGAAAATATATTTCATATTCTAGGTTCTTCAAAAGTAGCCACCTTTTGCTTTGATTACTGCTTTGCACACTCTTGGCATTCTCTTGATGAGCTTCAAGAGGTAGTCACCTGGCGCAGCACCCCATCACTCTCCTTCTTGGTCGAATAGCCCTTACACAGCCTGGAGGTGTGTTTGGGGTCATTGTCCTGATGGATGGAATAGCATGCCGCTGCAAGATGCTGTGGTAGCCATGCTGGTTCAGTATGCCTTCAATTTTGAAAAAAAATCCCCAACAGTGTCACCAGCAAAGCACCCCCACACCATCACACCTCCTCCTCCATGCTTCACGGTGGGAACCAGGCATGTAGAGTCCATCCGTTCACCTTTTCTGCGTCGCACAAAGACACGGGGGTTGGAACCAAAGATCTCAAGTTTGGACTCATCAGACCAAAGCACAGATTTCCACTGGTCTAATGTCCATTCCTTGTGTTCTTTAGCCCAAACAAGTCTCTTCTGCTTGTTGCCTCTTTAGCAGTGGTTTCCTAGCAGATATTCTACCATGAAGGCCTGATTCACACAGTCTCCTCTTACCAGTTCTAGAGATGTGTCTGCTGCAAAGGATGGCTACTTTGAAGAACCTAGAATATGAAATTTTCAGTTGTTTCACACTTTTTTGTTATGTATAATTCCACATGTGTTCATTCATAGTTTTGATGCCTTCAGTGTGAATCTACAATTTTCATAGTCATGAAAATAAAGAAAAACTCTTTGAATGAGAAGGTGTGTCCAAACTTTTGGTCTGTACTGTGTGTGTGTAATATATATATATATATATATATATATATATATATATATATATATATATATATATATATATATATATATACATACATATATATATATATATACACACACACACACACCATTTGTGGGGGGGGGGAAAAGGACACATTTTATTTGGATACAGCGTAGCACGACTGCGCAATTGTGAGTTAAAGCAACGCTGTGCTGCATCGGAAAAAATGGCCTGGTTCATTAAGGGGGTAAAACCTTCCAGCCCACTAAGGAAGCATGGTCTTATAGATCAGCTCTGTACAGATCTGCAATCAGAAATGCATGGGGGTTGGCTCTTCATGCTAGAATTACAACAGGTAATGATACTGCACATTTCATTTACTAGACAAAAGTAAAGTGAGCAATGAAAATCAGATAGCTAAATAGTGTTAACTATTTGAATGAGGGAAAGTTAAAAAAAATTAGTCTCTCTCAAATTGTGGTCATAGGACATACCCTGTAGTATTACTATTTGCCTTTAGAGTTGAGTTTCAAAAAAGGTAACTCACCTCTGCTGCCTCAGTCATTTTCATAATCATAGCATTCACTACATCGTCCGCATCGCTTATAAAAGTGCCGCCATCACGGTTTCTCCGACGCTTACCACTCATGCTCTTCTTCCTCTCTAACATCATCTCAAAGTCAGATTTAAAATCACCTCTGTGGAAAATAAAAGACATGGCTATAATTGACAAGATTCACAAACGCACATTGTAAAAATCCTATTTGCATTGAATCAGTGGACACAGTAAACACTTGGCATCAATATTCTGTCTACATGGAGGTTAGACAGTAACCTTTTCTTCTCTGTGGGAATGTGGTAAGAAATCAAGTGAAGAGTCAGAAAATTATTAAAAGTAAAAAACTCAACAAAGGACCTCAAAACAGAATTAAAAAGGGATATTAAAAAGCTTCCATTTTTTGTTTAACCGGTTCCCAACCGGCTCACGCAGATAAACTGCAGCAAAATAGCTCTCCTGGGCAAAATCCCGTACATATACGGCTTTGCCCAGGATAGCCACCAGAGGGCGTGCGCCCGCTGCACAGCCAAGAACCCGATGCCGGCGGGCACGAGCGCAGGGATTTGTGTGTGTAAACACACAAATCCCTGTGCTGTCGAGAGGAGACAGATCGTGATGTTTCTACAACTTGGAGTCCACCTGTGGTAAATTCAGTTGGGACAGGATTTGGAAAGGTACACCTGTCTATATAAGGTCCCACACTTAACAGTGTATGTCAGAGCCCAAACCAAGCCATTCAAGGAATTGTCTGTAGACCTCCGAGACAGGATTGTATGGAGGCACAGATTTGGGGAAGGGTACAGAAAATGTTCTGCAGCATTGCAGGTCCCAATGAGCACAGTGGCCTCCATCAATCATCCTTGAAATGAAAGAAGTTGGGAACCACCAGGACTCTTCCTAGAGCGGGCCGCCCGGCCAAGCCCAGCTCATGAGACCTAGGGCTCCTCCTACCAGGACAGGAAACACATTAACCCCCACCGGAAAAAAGGGCGGTCCTCCAGGCCCCATGTCTGTGTTGGGGTTTCCTCCGGACAGGGGGTAACATGTTTCCTGGAACCCTGGTTTCCCTAATGTCTCATGAGCATGGCTCCTGCGGCGATTGGGGTAGTATTCCTACCTCCTTTTTTGACCCAGAGCGACACCTCCATCAGGGTAGTAGTTCTGGTTGCTGCTGTCCCTGGTTCTCAGGGCCTGGGGAAGGCCAGGACCACAATGTACATCCAAGCCCCTGCCCGCCTGAACGGATTACTTTTCAGAGAGCAAAGCAGGTGTGAAAAAGCCCTTAGGAGCATATAAAAAACACCTGTCCGCCTCATTTTTACAGTGACCTTATATAAAAGTGCTTGCCTCCCCCCTGCTCCCACAAGCCACCATATACTCCCTACAAACATATTTATAGGGGTTTATCAGCCCTGCTTAACATATCCTGCCTCACCAAGACATCTGTTAATAATTAACATCACTTGATGCATTTGTCTATATTTACTGCTTACATTTTACCAGATTTCATATCAACATCAGAGTCCGAATCTTCATCTGCTTGTTGTTTTGGAGCCGCAGGCTTCTCCCCATCCAGATCCTCTTGGTTAAAACCCTACAAAATTATTGAGAAAACCCTCAAGTACTGCATAAATATGTACAAGAAACTCCTGACTAAACGATATAACATAATATCTCTGCACTTATAGGAGAGAGAGAGAGAGAAAAAAAAAAAAAAAAAAAAAAAAAAAGAAGGGAGGGGGGGTGGGTGGTTACCTTTTTAATTGCTTAAATTGGCTGATGAACACCCAGCTACACTGCTCAAAAAATGAAACACTTTGAAAACATAAAAACATCAGATCTCAGCGGGCAAAAATCTCATGCTGGATATCTATACTGATATGGACTGGGTAATGTGTTAGGAATGAAAGGATGGCACATCATTTAATGGAAATGAAAATTATCCACCTACAGAGGGCTTAATTCAAAGACAGCCCGAAAATCAAAGTGAAAAAATTATGCAGCAAGCTAGTCCATTTTGCTGAAATTTCATTGCAACAACTCAAAATGGTCCTCAGTAGTTTGTATGGCCCCCAAGTGCTTGTTAGCATGCCTGACAACATCAGGGCATGCTCCTAATCAGACAACGGATGGTGTTCCGGGGTATTTCCTCCCAGATCTGGACCAGAGCATCACTGAGCTCCTGAGACTGAGGTGCAACCTGGCAGCACCAGATGGACCGAAACAATGTCCCAGAGGTGTTCTTTTGGATTTAGGTCAGGTGAGCGTGTGGGCCATTGAATGGTATCAGTTTCTTCATCCTCCAGGAACTGGCTGCATGCTCTCGCCACATGAGGCTGGGCATTGTCGTGCACCAGGAGGAACCCAGGACCCACTGCACCAGAGCAGGGTCTGATAATGGGTCCAAGGATTTCATCCCGATACCCAATGGCAGTCAGTGTGCCATTGTGTAGCCTGTAGAGGTCTGTGCGTCCCTCCATGGGTATGCCTCCCCATACCATCAATGACCCACCACCAAACCGGTCATGCTGAAGGATGTAACAGGCAGCATAAAGTTCTCCACGACTTCTCCAGACCCTTTCACGTCTGTCACATATGCTCAGGGTGAACCTGCTCTCATCTATGAAAATCATGGGGCACCAGTGGCCGACCTGCCAATTCTGGTGTTCAATGGCAATCGAGCTCCACAGTGTGTGGAAGTGAGCACACTAGAGGATGTTGGGCCCTCAGGCCACCCCCATGAAGTCTGTTTGATTGTTTGGTCAGACACATTCACACCAGTGGCCTGCTGGAGGTCATTTTGTAGGGCTCCGGCAGTGCTCATCCTTTTCCTCCTTGCACAAAAAGGAGCAGATAAAGGTCCTGCTGATGGGTTAAGGACCTTCTATGGCTCTGTCCAGCTTTCCTAGAGTAACTGCATGTCTCCTGGAATCTCCTCCATGCTCTTGAGACTGTGCTGGGAGACACGGAAAACCTTCTGGCAATGACACGTATTGATGTGCTATCCTGAAGGAGTTGGACTGCCTGTGCAACCTTTATAAGGTCCAAGTATCGCCTCGTGCTACCAGTAGTGACACCGACCATGGCCAAATGCAAAACTAGTGAAAAACAGTCAGAAAAGATGAGTAGGGAAAAAAAAATGTCAGACACCTCCACCTGAAAAAATATTCCTGTTTTGGAGGTCGTCTCATTTTTGCCCATTTAGTGCACCTGTTAATTTCAATTAACAGCAAAGCAGCTGAAACTGATCAACAACCCCCTCTGTATACACCCCTCCCCCTCTGCTACTTAACTGACCAGATCAATATCCCAGGAGTTCAGATTTAAAAGTGTTCCTTAAATTTTTTGAGCAGTGTATAATACTTAGAAAATAGTGAAAAAAATAAGAAAGGTGCAGTGCTCTGGTAACATAAAATAGTGATTATAAATGTTATCATCAAGTGTAACATACGTAATATATACAAAAATAGGATTTTTGTACTCACCGTAAAATCCTATTTCTTTGATTTCATGGACGGACACAGCAGCAATTGACCTTAGGGGTATTATCCTTCCTTTCAGGAGATTGACTAGGCAGAAAACAGCACTTAAAGTGTTAAAACACTTCTCAGTACAGTACCTCCCAGGGGGCGGGTCCCCCGGGTACATCCCTCTCTCTGCATCATGCAGCCCCAGTTCGTAAACAAGCAGTACAAACAAAGGAGGGGAGGGTGCTGTGTCCATCCATGAACTCGGAGAAATGGATTTACGGCGAGTACAAAAATCCTATTTTCTCTTCCGTTTATGGACGGACACATCAGCAATTGACCTTAGGGACGTCCCCAAGCAGTGTCAAAAATTTCGAGGGGTGGGAAAAACAGCAAACCAAGCTTCACCCCAAACAAACCAGAGTTGCTCAACGGAGGAACTTTAACCTTAAACAGCCGCCTGTAAAACCTTGCGGCCAAAGGAGGCATCCGAAGATGCACTCACATCCACCTTGTAAAATTTTGAGAAGGTGTGGATTGATGACCAGGTCGCTGCCTTACACACCTGTAAAACAGACGCTTGATGGGGGAAGGCCCAAGAGGCACCAATCGCCCTAGTCGAATGCGCCGTAACCGGAAAGGGTGGCGCCCGCCCCTTTAGGGCATAGGCCTGGAGCACGACCTGTCTGATGCACCTAAAAATGGTGGCCGACGAGACCGACAGACCCTTCTTGGGACCAGTCACTGACACGAACAGCGAGTCCGACCTCCGAAACTGAGCTGTAGCAGACAAGTACACCCGTAGGGCTCGAACCACGTCCAAGGAATGCAACGTGGCCTCCTTCGGGCTTTTCAGCCGAGGACATAAGGATGGCAAGACAATGTCCCCATTATTGTGAAAAGCCGAAACAACCTTTGGAAGGAACGGGGGCTGCGGTCGCAGCACCACCTTATCCTTGTGGATGACCAAGTAAGGAGGCTTGCAAGACAAGGCCGCTAGTTCAGAAACCCGTCTGACCGAAGTAATTGCCACCAGAAAAACCACCTTCTGGGATAGAGTCAACAAGGGAATCTTTCGAATGTCCTCAAACGGAGACTCTTGAAGCACCGAGAGGACTAAATTCAAGTCCCATGGAGGCAGTGGAGGACGCACAGGAGGGACCACATGCCGAACCCCCTGCACAAACGTACGCACCAGGGAGTGCGCCGCCAATGGTCGCTGAAAGTAAACGGCCAAGGCCGAAATCCACTCCACGCTGTAGGAACAGCAGAATCCGGGACATCACGTATGTACGGGGTGCCATTTCATCTCCTCACACATAGAGATGTAGGCCTTCCACGTACGATGGTAAATCTTCCGTGAGGTCGTCTTCCGTGCTCGCAGCATGGTAGAAATCACAGAGTCCGACAGGCCTCGGTCCTTCAGCACCAAGGATGAGCTCTGGCGTGTTCGCATAGAACACGTGCAGAGCCCGCCAGGAAGTGTGCACGGCGCCAATAACAGCCAGGGAGACATTTCACGATCCCCGCAGCTGAGCATCGGGACAATGTCTCCCTGGCTGTGATTAGCACAGCGCCGTGCACACTTCCTGGCGGGCTCTGCACGTGTTCTATGCGAACACACCAGAGCTCATCCTTATTCAGCACCTGGCTCTCAACAGCCATGCCGTTAAAGCCAGCGACTGTAAAGCAGGGTGAAAGATAGGGCCCTGCGACAGAAGATCTACTCTCAGAGGTAGACAACCAAGGGACGCACCAGACGCACCAGGGTCGGCGCAGCCAATCCGGAGCGATCAGGATTGTTGGTATCCCCTCCGCTTCCAATCTGCGCAGCAGGTGAGGAAGAAGCCTTAGGGGAGGGAAGGCGTAGATTAGGCGATAGTGACCCCATGGCGCCACCAACGCATCTGACGCGTCCGTCCACGGGTCTCTTGACCTGGCCACGAACCGTGACACCTTCCGATTGAGACGGGACGCCAGTAGATCCACATCTGGAGTGCCCCATTTTAGGCACAGACTCTGAAACACTTCCGGGTGTAGCGACCATTCTCCTTGGTCTAGCATTTGGCGACTTAGGTAGTCGGCCTGCCAGTTCTGCACCCCCGGAATGTACCTTTTGGCCCACCTGAGGATGTGCGCGACTTCCGTCGCTGCGGTCGAGCTCCGTGTGCCCCCCTGATGATTGACATACGCCACGGCATTGTCGGACTGGATCCTGTCCGGTCGGTCCTGCAGACCCAGAGACCACTTGGAGAGGCACAGCTTGATCGCCCAGCGTTCCAGGACATTGATCGGTAGGCGGGACGACTCCTGAGTCCAGCGCCCCTGGGCTGACTGGACACCCCAGACACCCCCCCAGCCGGAGAGGCTAGCATCCGTCGTGACCACTGTCCATCGGCACGGCAGAAACGGTTTTCCGGTCCGAAGTACTGGAGATGTCAGCCACCACACTAGGGAGGACCTGACCAGGCGACTCACCCGAATCTGGTAATCCAGAGACGAAGGGAGCTTGTCCCAATGTGACAGAATCTCTTTCTGCAACACTCGAGTGTGAAATTGAGCATACGGAACCGTCTTGAAAGAGGCCACCATCAGACCTAGAACCCTCATGCAAAAGCGAAGCGACGACCTATTCTGGGTCGCCAACCGCTGCACCGCAGATCGCAGTGTCTGTAGTTTTTCCGTTGGGAGGAAAACCCTCGCCTCTGGAGGAATCCAGAACCAACCCCAGGTATTCCAACCGCTGAGACTGTACCAACACTGACTTCTGGACATTCAATAGCCAACCGAATTCTTGAAGGGTCTGGCAGGTGATACACATCCTCTTCTAATTCTGAGCTTGAAGAAGGTTGTCCAGGTATCCTACAATAGCGATTCTGCGCTGCCTCAGCAGGGCCAGAATCGGAGCGAGCACCTTGGTGAAAACCTGTGGTGCCGAGGCCAGGCCGAAAGGGAGGGCCACAAATTGAAAGTGGTCCTCTCAGACCGCAAAACGCAGAAATCTCTGGTGTTTTGCGCATATGGGGATATGCAGGTACGCATCCTTGATATCCAAGGATGCCATAAAATCCCCCTGATGGAGAACCGCCACTACAGAGCGAACCGACTCCATCTTGAACTTTTGCACCTTGACAGAAAACAGTTGAGGGCCCTGAGGTACAGAATTGGACGGACCCCTTCCTTCTTGGGGACTACAGATTGGAGTAAAACCCCCGAAACCGTTCCATTGAGGGAACCGTCACAAATCACTCCCCTGACCAGCAGATCCTGAACAGCCCCTGACAGGGCCTCCCGGCGTTCGAGGAAGCTGGAGGTTGGAAGGAAAAAATCTGTTTGGTGGACAAGAGAGAAACTATTTTGTACCCCGAGGAAAATACTTCGCAAACCCATCGGTCGTAAAGAAGGGACCTCCACCGAGCCGCAAATTCACGAAGCCGGCCCTCCACCCGAGATACGGGCAGGGGCAGACCTTCATGCAGAAGCAGGCTTGTCCGCAGGCTTGTTGGGCTTGCGGTACCAGGTGCGCTTTTGTCCTTCAGCGGGCGCCTTAGCACCCTGGAAACGTTTTCCTGCCGTACCTGGTGGGGGGAAAAAAAACGCTTGGGGGCAGTAAAGGAGGGCCCCTGCTTACAGTGAGGCTCCTTACCCTTCCCAGATTGCGGGAGCAGAGTGCTCTTACCTCCTGTGGCATCCTTTATGTCATCCAGGGACGCCCCAAAAACCCATCCACCCTTAAGGGGTAAGTCCACCAAGGCCTTTTTAGAAGATTGGTCTGCAGACCAACACTTTAGCCACACAAGGCGGCGTAACACTACCGCGTAGGCGGAGGTCCTGGAGAGCAAGGGAAGCGTATCCAGGGCCGACTCAGACACATTTTTGGGCCCTGCACCAACTGGTCGGCCAGGTCCACACAGAGCTCAGGAGCATTATGCGCCTCCAGCTCCTGCAGCAAGGACTTTGCCCGTTCGGTAAGTGTCTGCGACACTAGAGCCCCGGCTAAAACCGGTCTCACCGCCGACCCCACCACTGTGAACACGGAGCGGGCCACAGCTCTCCTGTCTGCGGGGTCCTTAAAAGCGGGAGCCCCTTTCACAGGTAACGTGGTAGCCTTGTTCAGCCTGGACACAGGGGGGTCCACTGACGGAGGAGAGATCCACTTTTTTTAAAAGTCCTCCTCAAAAGGATAACGGACCGCAAAGTAGTTTGGTACAGCAAAAACTTTCTGCGGCCAATCCCATTCCTTGTACAATATTTTGTCCAGATATGGAACACAAGGAAACACTTTTGCGGTGCGGGACGGCTTGCGGAACCCAAAAGGGACCAGCATCTCTGATGTCTCCGCCGAATCCTCAAGTTTTTGAGTATCCCGCACCGCAAAATATGGGATGACGCTCTAGGTGCCGCAGACAAGGGAGAATCTTGTCTTCTGATACTGCTGGACCTAAGCACGGCTTTTGACACTGTAGACCACGGACTACTACTGGCTAGACTAGCTGTAGTAGCCGGAGTCGCTGAAGGTGTTTTACCCTGGTTCTCCTCCTTCTTGGAAAACCGATCACAAATAGTGAAACTGGGGTCTTTCACTTCTGAAAAACATACGGTGTCATGCGGAGTCCCTCAGGGATCTCCCTTATCGGCCGTATTGTTTAATATCTATCTTCGCCATCTCTTTGAAATCATCAGTAACCAGAAGTTACTTTACCACTCCTATGCAGATGACACACAACTGTATCTCCGCATCTGCAACAAAAAGGATCATTCTCTTGGACTAGAGAAATGCCTCACTCTAATCGATAACTGGATGACAAACAGTTATCTTAAACTCAATGGTTCGAAAACAGAACTTCTCCTGTTTCACGCTAACCGGAAAAATCACCCCGCGTCAACATGGACTCCCCCACCCATTCTGGGTAAAACTATCACCCCTAGCACCAAAGTCAAAAGTCTCGGAGTCATTTTCGATACCTACATGACAATGGATGCACAAATAGGGTCAGTAGTCAGCGGATCCCACCATCTGCTGCGCCTACTACGCAGACTCACGCTTTTTATCCCGAAAGAGGACATTGCAGTCGTGGTGGGAACAATCATCAATTCCAGACTCGACTACGCAAATGCCCTCTATCTAGGACTCCCCAAATACCAAATCACTCATCTGCAAGTCATTCAAAATACGGCCGCTCGACTAGTGACTGGGAAAAAAACATGGGAATCAATCTCACCTTCACTGAGATCCCTTCATTGGTTGCCAGTAAAAGACAGAATCACTTTCAAGGCACTCTGTCTAATACATAAGTGTATTCAAGGCAACGCCCCCCCAATATCTATGCGAAAAAATAAAAGCCCATAACCCCAATCGCATTCTGCGATCCACCAATCAAAACCTCCTCCAGATACCCAAAGCCAGATACAAGTCCAAAGGAGATCGAAGATTTGCAGTCCAGGGACCTCGCCTGTGGAATGCACTACCAACCACCATCCGACTGGAGTCAGACCACTTGGCCTTCAGGAGAAAGATTAAAACCCATCTCTTCTGAGGTCAAGGGGTTCCTTACCAATGAAATGGATACAGCGCCCAGAGGCGATTCAGTTTGCATGTGTTGCGCTTTACAAGTCTCTCTCTCTCTCGCAGTGATAAGAGCTCCAAACGCCTTATCATGCGCTGACCCTGAAGCAGAGTCATCCTCACTGTCCGTGTGGGCTAGGCCTGCATCTTCTGACATAACGGAACCAGGACCGGACGCAGTAGCAGGACCCGATTCCGTCAGACATCCCCAGAAGAAGGCGGAGGGAGGGGGCGCTTTTTACCCCCCTTCTGGCCACTCGCCGCTTCAATCCTGGCAACAAACGCCTCAAGGACTGCCGTCATAGCATCCACAGAGGCCGCAGGAACAGGGGCACTAAGGGTTAACTCTGGCATGTCTGGGGGAGAAGCATCCGGTTCGAACGCCATGCTGACCCACTTAACTGCCACCCTTGTACTGCAAGGCAAGACCCACAGGCCACCCTCCCGGTCACAAGAGACTCACCACCCGACCAGGCTGTAGTGCTGCCTAGAAGCTAGAAACGCTGCCCGTGCTGTGCCGTCCCTCAGGAAGTGTGCTGGGACCGTTCGCGACGTTATTCCGGTCACTAGAGGCCAAAATCCCTTCCAAGATGGGTCGCCAACATGCAAAAAACAGCATGCAGGCTACAAGAAAATGGCCGCCGATCATCAATAAGGAGCAGCCGTCAACGGCAAAATAGCGGCCAAACACGTTTTTAAAACACAGTGACAAAAAAACAGAAACACGACAACATACCAGACCCTACAGGTCCCCCGCACACACGGCAGCATAAAAAGACATACAGCACCCCACAGCAGCCGCAGCCCCCAGGTAGGTTGGATGCCCCCCCAGGCGGACCCCCCACCTCACGGCCGCCACCCAAAATGCGTGGAAGGAGGGAGAGAGGAAAGTAGGGCGGACCCCCGATCAAATCCCCCAGGAATGCACCAGCCGAACCACAATGCCAAGGCAAGGGGATGCTACTTACCCATCCTGTGACCACCGGCTGAAGGCATTCCAGACAGACCCAACGTCCGCGCAGTTACGGCATGGCTGTCGGCCCGGCACACTGACACGGCCATAGAGACCGGTCATATGTGTGCCCTGGAGCGTATAGCTCACCGGCCACCCCTGGAGCAACGGAGCATGTCGTGGACGGCCCAGCGCGTAGTTAAAGGCCGGCACACGCTCGAAGGCCGAACATGGGGGGACTACAAGGATCGAGGATCCAGCCTGTCACCCAGTCAGCAGTTGATTGTAGATCCCAGGATCCAAAAATGCAGGAAAAGATAAAATAAAAAGCGAGAAAAAAAAAAAATCTCCAGAGCACATGGGCCCAGAGAGCCATGTCTTCTCCTTACGCTAGGCAGAAAAAAACTGGGGCTGCATGATGCAGAGAGAGGGATGTACCCGGGGACCCACCCCCTGGGAGGTACTGTACTGAGAGAAGTGTTTTAACACTTTAAGTGCTGTTTTCTGCCTAGTCAATCTCCTGAAAGGAAGGATAATACCCCCAAGGTCAATTGTTGCCGTGTCCGTCCATGAACGGAAGAGAAAGTATTTTTCGCATTTTGTTGCCTCACAACCTGGAACTAACATGGATTGTTTCAGGATTTGCATCAATTTACAGAACATGCCCACAACTTAAGATTTTTTTTTTTATGAAGCAAACAAATAGGACAAAATAACAGAAAAAGTCAATGTGCATAACTATTTACCCCTCTAAAGTCAATACTTTGTAGAGCCACCTTTTGCAGCCATCACAGCTCCAAGTTTCTTTGGATAAGTCTCTATGAGCTTGCCACATCTTACCACTGGGATTTTTGCCCATTCCTCCTTGCAGAACTGCTCCAGCTCCTTCAAGTTGGATGGTTTGCGCTTAACAGCAATCTTTAAGTCTGACCACAGATGTTCTATTGGATTGAGGTCTGGGCTTTGACTAGGCTATTCCAACACATTTACATGTTTCCCCTTAAACCACTTAAGTGTTACTTTAGCAGTGTGTTTGGGGGTCATTGTCCTGCTGGAAGGTGAACCTCCCTCCTAGCTTAAAATCACACAGAGTGGTACAGGTTTTGCTCAAGAATATCCCTGTATTTAGCACCATCCATCTTTCCCTCAACCCTGACCATTTTCCTAGTCCAGACTGCTGGAAAACATCCCCACAGCATGATGGTGTTCTTTGGGTGATGTGTTGGGTTGGGTTTGCGCTAGACATATCGTTTTCTTTGATGGCCAAAAAGTTCAATGTTAGTCTCAGACCAGAGCACCTTTCTCCAAACATTTTGGGTGTCTCCCACATGCCTTTTCGCAAACACAAAACGTGCCATTTAGTTTTTTGCTTAAAGTAATGGCTTTCTTCTGGCCACTCTGCCATAAAGCCCAACTCTATGGAGTGTACGGCTTATTGTCGTCCTATGTACAGATACTCCAGTCTCTGCTGTGGAACTCTGCAGCTCCTCCAGGGTTACCTGAGCTGCCTCTCTGATTAATGCCCTCCTTGCCCGCTCTGAGTTTTGATGTGCGGTCGTCTCTTGGCAGGTTTGCTGTTGTGCCATGTTCTTTCCATTTGGTTATGATATCTTTGATGATCCCTAGGAGCACCAATCAAATCAAAGCGGAGCTCCACCCTAAAGTGGAACTTCCACTCATGGGATTTCTCCCCCCCTCCGGTGCCACAATTGGCCCCTTTCGGGGGGGGGTACAGAATACCTGACCTCCTCTTTAACAACATTGTCCCTTACTTGTTTGGAGAGTTCCTTGGTCTTCATGGCAGTGTTTGGTTAGTGGAGCCTCTTGCTTAGGTGTTACAGCCTCTAGGTGTTTGTATGCAACGACAGATCATGCGACACTTGGATTGCACACAGGTGGACATAATTTCACCAATTATGCGACTTCTGAAGGCAATTGGTTGCACCACAGCTTTTTATGGGCTTCGTAACAAAGGGGGTGATTACATACCATACGCACATGCCAGTTATCAGTTTATTTAAAAAAAAATTGCTTTATGTATATATTTTTCTGAATTTACTTCACCAACTTAGACTATTGTAGAGCTGCACGATTATTGGTAAATTAATCGCAATCTCGATTTCCCCCCCCCCCCGGCGATCTCCAGGCCGGATGACCCGCGATTTTCGGGTGCGGCCATAGGAAAGTCCCCGGCTTCGGCCTAGCTCCGGAGCGCAGCCATCTTGGTACACCCGGTGGCGGCTGTCTCGTCAGGAAGTGACGTTTCGTCGCCGCCCTCTTGCTCCAACCCACACTCCTGTACAGTAATGTTAGTTAGAAGGGGGGCAAGCGGACATCTTGTTACACCCAACAGAGTAATAACTTTCACAGTTATTTTTCAACACAAAACAGAGCTTATATGCTTAAATAAAGTACATGAAAATCTGACAGACTGTTTCCATGTTAAATTTTAAAAGCAGCAGCAAACCTCACATGCTTGCTAATGTGACAGAATACCTCAGATTTTCACATTTAGTTAAACGTGAAAATCAGAGTTGTTCTTTCACATTAGCAAGCATGTGAGGTCAGCAGGTTAGCTGCGGCTTTTAAAATGTAACATGGAAACAGTCTGTCAGATTTACATATACTTTATTTAAGCATACAAGCTCCGTTTTGTGTTGAAAATAACTTTAAAGTGGTAGTATACTCTGTACTACCACTTTTACCTACAGGTAAGCCTATAATAAGGCTTACCTGTAGGTATAAAGAATATCTCCTAAACCTGAATGGTTTAGGAGATATTCCCCTCGCAATGCGCTGCTGACTGCATCGGCGCATGCGCAGCAGGGATCCTCGGCTAAAGGCCCGGCAGCCGCCAGACCTTGCCGGCAAGAAGGCTCCCGCGTGTGATGACATTGACACTCCAGCCACTCACAGCGATGGAGCGGCGATACCCGGAAGACACGCCGAGGCAAGATGACATCTCCCTCGGCGTGGATCAGGTAAGTTCCCTACGACTCGTTCCAAGGTAAGTATTTCATAATGAGCTAGTATGCGGTGCATACTAGCTCATTATGGCTTTCAGGTAGGTTTAAAAAAAAAAAAAACGGGGCTTACTACCACTTTAAATGAAAAAAATAAATCTTCAAAAGAATCACGATTCTCATTTTTCCCAGAATCGTGCAGCCCTAGACAGCTCTGATCCATCACATATAATTCAGATTAAAACATTGAACTAAATGCTGTAATGTAACAAAATAGGTAAAAAGCCCGGGGGGGGGGGGGGGGGGGGTGGGGGGCAAATACTTTTGCAAGGCACTGTACTAATTCTTATGCCATTCTAATTCATTAGAAAGTGTCCAGAAAACATTTTAAAACAGGAATCAATGTTTCAATGTTGAAAAAAAACATTTTTGCAAAACAATTCAATCTAGTACCTAAAACAAATAATCCATCGGGACCCCTTAACCACTTCAGCTCCAGAAAGTTTATCCCCCTGCATGACCATGCCTTTTTTTGCAATACGGCACAGCATTACTTTAACGGACAATTGTGAGGTGCAACGCTGTAAATGTATGTCCCCCCCCCACACAGATTTGTTTTGGTGGTATTTGATCTCCTCTGCGTTTTTATTTTTTTGCACAACAAAAAAAATTGTTTGACTTTCGGCTACAAAACACATCCAATAAAAAAAAAATATTGAAAAAATAATAATTTTGCATTTCATCAATTTAGGTCAATATGTATTCAGCTACATATTTTTGGTAAACAAAATCCCAATAAGCTAATATTTATTGGTTTACACAATTCTTATAGCGTCTACAAAACTATGTGATATCTTCATTTTTTTTTATTTTTTTTATTAGCAATAGTGCCAATCAGCGACTTTTAGTGGGACCGAGATATTGCAGCTGACAAATAGGACACTAAGCCCTGGTTCACATTGCAGTGATTTGGCATGCAATTTGACAAAAATTTGTTTCTGTATTACTTTTGGCAAAATCGGGTGCGATTTCAATAGACATCTGTGCAGAAACCCGCACAGATGTTTTCGAAATCGCCCCCGAAGTCGGGACTGACATACGGGAATGAAATTGTGCGAGTTCAGCTGATCTCGCACAATTTCATTGCCGCATGTCAGTGTGAACCTAGGCTGACACTTTTTGGGGACCAGTGACATTAATAGACGAGTGCTAAAAAATATGCACGGTCACTGTATTAATGACACAGGCAGGGAAGGGGTTAACAGCAGAAGCAATAAAAAGGTTAAAGGTGTTCCTAGCCAGTGCTTGTGTACTGTGTGAGAGGTGCTTCTACTAAGGGAAGGCATGGATCTGTGTCCCTATTTAGCAGAAACACAGGATCAATGTCTTCCCTACTGACAGAATAGTTGTCTGCCTTGTTTACATAGGCAGATTGCTGTTCTGTCTGTGTACTCGATTGGTGGGTGCCGGGTGTAATCACAGTGGAAGCGGGTTGCCGGCGGCGCGCGCACCCCAGACCCGGAAGTGTCAGATCACGTACTAGCGTCCGAAAAAGGTTAAAACTGCCGGCAAAGCGGCTTGCCGGCGCTGCCCATTGATTTCAAAGGGCAGGGGAACTTTAGGAGCGGTGAGTTCACCACTCCTAATGCGCTCCAAAGAAGCTGCTGGCAGGACTTTTACCGACGCCCTGCCAGTGCACTGCTCCAGTGTGAAAGCCCGAGGGAGAATGGAGCCGCTGTTTCAGGGCGCTTTGCAGGTGCTATTTTTAGCGCTATAGCGCCTGAAAAGCGCCCCAGTGTGAAAGGAGTCTTGCTTCCTGGACAGGACACATTGATGCTATATTGGTACCTAGGGAAGCTGGAATTAAGGAAAAAATAAATAAAAAAAGTGAAATTAGCCTTCAAGACCAAATTTAAGGGGGTCGCTAGATCTGGTGAGTGCTTTTTTCACAAGGGGAGCGTGGAGCGACACTGAAAGAAAAAAAGAAGAAAAAAAAAGAAGCATATCTTTGCAAGTGGTGAATTATTGATTTTGGGTACTGGACTGGATTGTGTTGCACAAATGTTTCTCACGGATTCTAATTTAAAAATTCTATACAGGCATACCCCACTTTTAAGTACACAACGGGACCAGAGCATGGATGTAAAACGAAAATGTACTTAAAGTGAAGCAATGCCTTTTTTCACTTCTAGGCTGTAGTGGGGGTGCCAGGGGCTTTATTGGGGGCATCAGGGGAACACTCACATGTAAATAAGCTCATCTGATGCAAGGGGGGCCGCTCCAATCCATCCCCCGGACATGGCGCTGTGCACAAAGGACATTGCTATTGAGAGGCTGGATGGCATTCTGTGGCTGACAGGGAAGCCGGAGGGGATGTGATGTCACCGGAGGTGGGGAGGCAGTCAGGATACAGAAAGAGCACACTGGAACTAGGCAGGCTAAGTGCTCAGAACTTCAGTTCCGTCGAATGCGGGTGCACAGCGCGGGAATATTTGTACTTGTGAGACACTTAACGTACACTCGCGGGCATGTCCGTACTCGCGAGTGTACGTAAAGTGAGTGTCCGTAAAGCGGGGTATGCCTGTACAGATACTGCTTGTTTAATGACTTTGAACTTACAACCAGCTCCCCCCCCCAAACGACTTGCTATACATCATTGTATTGTACAGTACAGAATTTTCTTTTGTGTTCTGTACTTATGCAAATTAAAACAACGTTATTGAGCTGGAGTTGTGCGTTTAGACCTTTTTTTCACAGCACCATACAGTAGTTAATACTTAATATATTGGCTACTTATGACGTCTCATTTAACAACCAATTTGTTCAACGACCTGATCGTTGGAACGGAAACCTGGTCGTTATGTGAGGGGTACCTGTAAATGTTTTTTGGACAATTTATAATCACTTTATTAATTAGAACTTTCACATTATTTGAAGGCATAAGAATTTAGTATATATTATGTACATTACACTTGATGGTATAATTTGTCACTATTTTAATATCAGAGCTGCACCTTTTATTTTTTCCCCCCAAATAGTACAAGAATGCACTACATAATGGCAGACATTGCCATAAAAATTCTGGACATACGGTTTTATAATAAAGTTCATAGTGCAGCAAGTAAAACAGTTTGAGAAGCCTTTACACTGCAAAATGCAACTTGCACCTGCAGTGTGACCTTCCAGCTGATAAATACGGGCACAGAACAGAGGACAATACCAGTCTGTAAATTAAAAGCTAAAGCTGGGCCTTCATGACCGACACAGATGCAATACATATGTCAGTTAGAAAATAAATAAAACAATCAAATTCAAGTCACTTGAACAACATGGCCAAGTCTAGACCCTGTTGATTTCTACAATAAAATAAACGAGACTTACTGTAAACTCTTCTTCCTCTTCATCTCCAGATTCTCCAAAAATATCTGCAATTAGGTTCCTGCAGAATAAGATATTAACCAGTCATTAAAACCTACATTACAGCATAGTACAGTTCTAACCATCCTCTCAAGACTTGTGACAAAAGTAATCCTAACAAGATTCTTTAACCACTTAAGGACCGGACCAATATGCTTCTACCTGACCCAAGGGGTTTTTACAATTCGGCACTGCGTCGCTTTAACAGACAATTGCGCGGTCGTGCGACGTGGCTCCCAAACAAAATTGGCGTCCTTTTTTCCCCACAAATAGAGCTTTCTTTTGGTGGCATTTGATCACCTTTGCGGTTTTTATTTTTTGTGCTATAAACAAAAATAGAGCGACAATTTTGAAAAAAATGCAATATTTTTTACTTTTTGCTATAATAAATATCCCCCAAAAACATATATAAAATTTTTTTTTTCCTCAGTTTAGGCCGATACGTATTGTTCGACCTATTTTTGGTAAAAAAAATAATAAAAAAAAAAAAAAAAAAAAAATCGCAATAAGCGTTTATCGGTTGGTTTGCGCAAAATTTATAGCGTTTACAAAATAGGAGATAGTTTTATTGCATTTTTATAAAAAAAAAAATGTTTTTACTACTAATAGCGGCGATCATCGATTTTTTTCGTGACTGCGATATTATGGCAGACACTTTGGACAATTTTGACACATTTTTGGGACCATTGTCATTTTCACAGGAAAAAATGCATTTAAATTGCATTGTTTATTGTGAAAATGACAGTTGCAGTTTGGGAGTTAACCACAGGGGGCGCTGAAGGAGTTAGGGTTCACCTAGTGTGTGTTTACAACTGTAGGGGGGTGTGGCTGTAGGAATGACGTCATCGATCGAGTCTCCCTATATAAAGGGATCACTCGATCGATGCAGCGCCATAGTGAAGCACGGGGAAGCCCCGTTCTTCAGCTCCGGGGAGCGATCGCGACGGAGCGGCTATAAACAAATAGCCGCGCCGAGGGCACCCGACCGCCGCGTGTAGAGGGGGGTCCCGATCAGACCCCCGACCCACGTCTAGGCAGGGACGTACAGGTACGCCAATGTGCCTGTACGTGCCATTCTGCCGACGTATATGTACATGCGGCGGTCGGGAAGTGGTTAAACATGACACTGTTTTCACCGATTTTAATCTTTGCAATAATAAACCGGAGATCTAAAATATAACAAGCAATTTAAAGAAAGAAAAATGTTGCGCTATTAGTAATATAATAATGCTAATATTGTCCTCAAACCATGTACAAATGATGTAGATCTATATTAGACTCGGTCAAAAAAAAAAAAACTCCCACATTTTATAAACAGGTAGTACTTACTCTTCCTTCTCATTCCCAGATTCACTGTCACTGCCAAACAGTTTCTTGTCACCCTTTGGTTCCTCCTTAGATTTATCCCCGTCTTCATCCTCGCTGTCAGATGACATTGCCTTCTTCTTAGGAGTTTTCTTGGAGTCCGATTCGCTGTCGGAATCTTCCCCATCAGAGAGGATACGGCTCTTTTTACTTGCTGTATTAGACATGAGAATGAGTGCAGGTCGATAATTCTCAGTTACTACACATTCTATAAAATATAAATCTAACAAAGTCATACAATCATATGAACAACTAGGACCAATTTGTTCTTTTGAAAATGTATACTTGCTGTATACAAATTTGCTTGGAATCTAGGAGCCAGCTAAAGTTAGGAGCCAAAAAACGCACCCCATCCCACCAAGCTCGCAGAACGCATACGTGAGTAGCGCCCGCATATGTAAACAGTATTCAAACCACACGTGAGGTATCGCCGTGATTGGTAGAGCGAGAGCAAAAATTCTAGCCCTAGACCTCCTCTGTAACATGCAACATGTAGAATTTTTTAAACGTCGACTATGGAGATTTTAAAGGGTAAAAGTTTGTCGCCATTCCACGAGCGGACGCAATTTTGAAGCGTGACATGTTGGGTATCAATTTACTCGGCGTAACATTATCTTTCACAATATTAAAAAAAAAATTAGGCTAACTTTACTGTTGTCTTATTTTTTTAAATTAAAAAAAAGTGTATTTTCCCCCCCAAAAAAGTGCACTTGTAAGACCGCTGTGCAAATACAGTGTGACAAAGTATTGCAACGACCACCATTTTATTCTCTAGGGTGTTAGAATAAAAAAAAATATATAATGTTTGGGGGTTCTAATTAGAGGGAAGGAGATGGCAGTGAAAACACATTAGAACTGCTGTTTTGCTACTTGTAATGTAACTACTTGTAATGCCAACGACCACCACAAGATGGCGCCAGATCAGAGAAGGAAGCTTAGGCCTGCAGAAGGCCACGGCCTCAATTACCGGCCGGCGCGTGCAGGCCTAAGCTTCCTTCTGTGAAGGCGATCGCGCCCCGTAATTGAGGCCGTGGCTTTGCGGCCTTCTGCAGGCCTAAGCTTCCCTGGGCGCCAGGTCACAATTTGACGCAATTGCGATCGGGCGCCCGGATTTTGTCGAGCCCTGGCTGTGACCATTTTGTTGTTGGCATGAACTGTCATAGTAAGTGGTTTGGAGCCGACTACATACACTAGCAGATCGTGTAAAATGTTGTTTAGTTATAATAGGTGAATGCTGCCACACAGTTTGTACTCAACTGGAGAAGATCTCAGCAAAACAGGGATAGCCAATTATAAGAAATTACAGGTATAAATAATTACAACTCCTTTGTTTTCTGAAGTTGTGGGCCCATTCCTGAGGTATACATACATACATATATACACACACACACACACACACACACACGCCACTTTATTAAAGCGGTAGTAAACCTGCAGTAGCCTTTTTTTTTCCTACATACCAGAAATGCAAAAGGCATAATGAGCTAGTATGTACCGCATACTAGCTCATTATGAAATACTTGAATGAAAAACCTATATAGCGCTACACATGCGAACTGAATCGCCTCAAGGCGCTTGGTATCTATTTACTTCTAGTTCGGCCTTCAAAATAGGTGGGTCTTGAGTTTTTTCCTGAAGACCTGGTGATTTGTTTCCACCTGGATATTGGTCCACTTACCTTGGAAAGAGGCGGGGGGAAGTTACCTGGTCCACGCCAAGGGAGATGTCATCTTGCCTCGGCGTGTCTTCCAGGTATCGCGGCTCCAGCGCGGGAGACTTCCTTGCGGCAAGGTCCGGCGACTGCCGGGCCTTTAGCCGAGAAACCCCCCCGTGCATGCTCCTCTGCAGTCAGCCTTTTTACCTACAGGTAAGCCTTATTATAGGCTTACCTGTAGGTAAAAGTGGTCGTACAGAGTTTACTACCACTTTAAGTACACCTGCTCAATCGCTTAGTAACACAAATTGCTAATCAACCAATCACATGGCAGCAACTGAATGCATTTAGGAGTATAGATGTGGTGAAGATGATATGCTGAGGTTCAAACTAAGCATCAGAACGGGGAAAGAAAGGGAATTTAGGTGACTTTGAACGCGACATGGTTGTTGGTGCGAGACAGGCTGGTCTGAGCATTTCAAAAACTGCTGATCTACTGGGATTTTCACGTACAACCATCTCTAGGGTTTACAGAGAATGGTCCAAAAAAGAGAAAATATCCAGTTGTGTGGACGAAAATGTCTTGTTGCTGTCAAAGGCAGGGCTGGGCTGTATTTTGGCCTAGGACGACAAGGCCTAAAGCGGCACTTTGCGGGGGGCAGCGCCCCCCCTGCACAACAACATCCCCCCGACCCGTCCTCCTGAGTCCCAGCTTCTGCGGCCTCCTCCCGGCTCACATACAGCCTCCTGCATCCACCGCCCACAGCCACTGAGGTGCCTGACCAGTGCAGAGTTATCTGCAGCCTTACGGGGTCTGGGAGCCTGGATGTGTCTTCTTCAGACATCCCGCCCACTGCTTCACCATGCAGCGTGACATGCAGCCCAGACTCAGGTAGGAGGACACCTTGTAAGTGGAGAGTGGGGAGCCCGAGTATATGGCAGCCAAGGAGTGAGTGTATGGGAGGGGGTGGAAGGCTGTGCAGTGTCAATGTGCTGTGTTTGGAGGACTGGTGGCAGCCCCGTTTTTTCTGGGACCTGTAGTGCACTGTGGGGGCTGAAATATGGCAGCCCCGTTTTTGCTGAGACTTGTAGTGCACTGTGGGGGCCGATATATGGCAGCCTCCTATGCTGGGACTTGTAGTGCACTCTGGGGGGCCGACATATGGCAGCCTCCTATGCTGGGACTTGTAGTGCACTCTGGGGGGCCGACATGGCAGCCTCCTATGCTGGGACTTGTAGTGCACTCTGGGGGGCCGACATATGGCAGCCTCCTATGCTGGGACTTGTAGTGCACTCTGGGGGGCCGACATATGGCAGCCTCCTATGCTGGGACTTGTAGTGCACTCTGGGGGGCTGACATATGGCAGCCTCCTATGCTGGGACTTGTAGTGCACTCTGGGGGGCTGACATATGGCAGCCTCCTATGCTGGGACTTGTAGTACCTTAGACTGTGGGGGGCTGAGGAATCTTGATTGCGTCACTGAGGGCACTACAAGTTCCAGCAGAGTGGGCTGCCATTCTTTCATCCCATGTAGTCTAGGGCACTACAAGTCCCAGCACAGGATGCTGCCATATCTCAGCCCCCCAGAGGGCACTACAAGTCCCAGCAGAGCAGCCTGCTCTTACAGAACAGGAGAAAGAGCTGGGGGGTGTACTGGGAGGGGAGAGAAGGAGGCACAGGTTTGAGATGAGGGCGGATTTATGCTGGAAGGAGGAGATGGGGGGAGGATTTGTGCTGGGAGGGGGAGATGGGGGAGGATTTGTGCTGGGAAAGGGGGGGTTAAGGCAAGGGTTTGTGCTGAGAAGGGGGATTTTCACTGGAAGGGGTTATATGAGGGTGAGGATTTGTGCTGAAGGAGTATTTCTGCTGCTAGGGGGAGATGGAGGAGGCAGGGTCTGGAAGGTATGTGGTTTACAGATGATACAGCGGGTCTCAAATAGGAAGGGGTGTGGCTTTGACAGGAAGGGTGGGTCGTATTTAAATTAGGGGGTGCATGAATTTAGTCAGGCCTAGGGCAGCACAAAACCTAAATACACCACTGGTCAGAGGAGAATGGGCAGACTAGTTTGAGATGATAGAAAGGCAACAATCTCTCAAATAACCATTTGTTACAACCAAGGAAGGTATGCAGAATACTATCTGAACGCACAGCACATCGAACCTTGAAGATGGGCTACAGCAGCAGAAGACCACACCAGGTGCCCCTCCCATCAGCTAAGAACAGAAAACTGAGGTTACAATTCGCACAGGCTCACCAAAACTGGACAATAGAAGATTAGAAAAACATTGCCTGGGCTGAAGAGTCTCAATTTCAGCTGCAACATTCAGATGGTAGCGTCAGAATTTGGCATAAACATGAAAGCATGGACCCATCCTGCCTTGTATCAACGGTTCAGGCTGGTGGTGTAATGGTGTGGGGGATATTTTCTTGGCACACTTTGGGCCCCTTAGTACCAATTGAGCAGTGTTTAAACGCTATGCCCTACCCAGGTACTGTTGCTGACAATGTCTATCCCTTTATGACCGATCTTCTCATGGCTACTTCCAGCAGGATAATGCACCATGTCACAAAGCTCATATTAAAAAGGGTTCCTTAAATATAACAAATGTGTTCACTGTATTCCAATGGTCTCCACAGTCACCAGATTTCAATCCAATGGAGCACCTTTGGGATGTGTTGGAACAGGAGATTCGCATCATAGATGTGAAGCTGACAAACCTGCAGCATCTGCGTGATGCCATCATGTCAACATGGACCAAAATCTGAGGAATGTTTTCCAACACCTTGTTGAATCTATGCAACGGAAAATTAAGGCAGTTGCGAAAACAAAAGGGGCTCGACCCAGTACCAGCAAGGTGTACCTAATAAAAGTGGCCGGTTAGTATATACACTATATTACCAAAAGTAATTTGGACACCTGCATTTACACAAACTTTAATGTCATCCAAGTCTTAGTCTGTAGGGTTCAATATCGAGTTGGCCCACGCATTGCAGCTATAACAGCTTCAACTCTTCTGGGAAGGCTGTCCACAAGGTTTAGGAGTGTCTATGGGAATGTTTGACCATTCTTCCAGAAGCACATTTGTGAGGTCAGGCCGTGAGATGGATGAGAAGGCCTAACTCGCAGTGTTCGCTCAAACTCATCTCAAATGTATTGGGTTGAGGTCAGGACTGTGCAGGCCAGTCACCTCCAGCTTGTTTTTCAGGGGTCGGGCTTAACCCCTCAGTGAAAGAAGCTCCAAAGACGTCAGCATACCAAGACATTTTGGACAATTTCATGCTCCCAACTTTGTGGGATGGCCCCTTCCTGTTCCAACACGACTGAGCACCAGTGCACGAAGCAAGGTCTATAAAGACATGAATGAGCGAGTTTGGGGTGGAGGAATTTTACTGGCCTGCAAAAAAAATCCTGATCCTACCCGACAGAACACCCTTGGGATGAATAAGAACAGACTGTGAGCCAGGCCTTCTTGGCCAACATCAGTGCCTGACCTCATGAATGTGCTTCTGGAAGAATGGTCAAATATTCCCATAGACACACTCCTAAACCTTGTGGACAGTCTTCCTCTTCCCGGAAGAGTTGATGCCGTTATGCCTGCAAAGGGTGGACCAACTCAATATTGACCCCTACGGACTAAGACGCCACACACACACACACACACACACACACTAAATAATATATAATACCTGGCTTATCTGCAGCCTCATCATCTTCACTGTCAGAAATAATGTTTTTCCTTTTTGAAACCTTTTCTTCTTCTTCACTGTCAGATGTCTTCTTTTTCTTTGCTTTTTCACTCTCGCTAGCATCACTTCCAGAACTGCGGCGTGGTGACCTTTTCTTTCTGTTCTTTGTTTGTTTTCTTTCCTCTTCTTCATCGCTGTCATCTGATGAAACTATTTTTCTTTTCATTCTTGGAAATTCATCTTCTGAATTATGGTCAGCTTGCTTAGCAGGTGTATCATCTGAGTCACTATGTGCTGGTTTGGAACGACGTTTGTCTTCAGAATCACTATTTACACGTTTCACAGGTGCTTCATCATCTGAGTCAACAGCTGCTCGCTGAGTTGGCGCCTCATCCTCTGAGCTGCTTTCTGCTTTTTTGGAAGTTTTACCCTTTGAGCCACGTGCTGGCTTTTTGCGACGTTTAGCTACACGTTTAACAGGAACTTCGTCCTCAGAGTCACTAGCTGGTCCCTTGTTAGGAGCCTCATCTTCAGAGTCACTAACAACTCGCTTTGCAGGAGCTTCATCTTCGGAGTCACTAACAACCCGCTTTGGAGGAGCCTCATCTTCCGAGTCGCTAGCTGTTCGTTTTGAAGGAGCCTTTTTTTTTAAATCACTAGTTGCTTGCTTGGCAGGAATATCATCCTCAGAGTCGCTAGCTGCTCGCTTGACAGGAGCCTCATCTTCCGAGTCGCTCGCTGCCCGCTTGGCAGGAGCCTCATCCTCCGAGTCGCTCGCTGCCCGCTTGGCAGGAGCCTCATCTTCCGAGTCGCTAGCTGCCCGCTTGGCAGGAGCCTCATCTTCCGAGTCGCTAGCTGCCCGCTTGGCAGGAGCCTCATCTTCCGAGTCGCTCGCTGCCCGCTTGGCAGGAACCTCATCTTCCGAGTCGCTCGCTGCCCGCTTGGCAGGAGCCTCATCTTCCGAGTCGCTCGCTGCCCGCTTGGCAGGAGCCTCATCTTCCGAGTCGCTAGCTGCCCGCTTGGCAGGAGCCTCATCTTCCGAGTCGCTCGCTGCCCGCTTGGCAGGAGCCTCATCTTCCGAGTCGCTAGCTGCCCGCTTGGCAGGAGCCTCATCTTCCGAGTCGCTAACTGCCCGCTTGGCAGGAGCCTCATCTTCCGAGTCGCTAGCTGCCCGCTTGGCAGGAGCCTCATCTTCCGAGTCGCTAGCTGCCCGCTTGGCAGGAGCCTCATCTTCCGAGTCGCTAGCTGCCCGCTTGGCAGGAGCCTCATCTTCCGAGTCGCTAGCTGCCCGCTTGGCAGGAGCCTCATCTTCCGAGTCGCTAGCTGCCCGCTTGGCAGGAGCCTCATCTTCCGAGTCGCTAGCTGCCCGCTTGGCAGGAGCCTCATCTTCCGAGTCGCTAGCTGCCCGCTTGGCAGGAGCCTCATCTTCCGAGTCGCTAGCTGCCCGCTTGGCAGGAGCCTCATCTTCCGAGTCGCTAGCTGCCCGCATGGCAGGAGCCTCATCTTCCGAGTCGCTAGATGCCCGCATGGCAGGAGCCTCATCTTCTGAGTCGCTATCCACATGCTTGGCTTGAGAGTCACCTTCAGAATCACTAGCTGCAGTTTTACCTTGCCCTTCATCATCAGAATCATTAATGCGCATTTTACTGGGTGTGTCCTCATCAGAATCACTTCCAGAATGTCTAGATCTTACTTCTTCCTCTGAGTCACTGGCTCCTCCTTTTACAGGTGTATCATCATCACCACTGCCTTTTTGTCTGGTTGGCTCATCATCTGAATCACTGGCAATGTGATTTTGAGCATCTTCATTTTCAGAGTCACTAGCATTACGATTATTGCTACCATTTTCTACATCGCTGGATGTTCGCTCCCTAGGTTCATCATCTTCTGAATCATTTGCTTCATTCTCAGATCCGCTGCCTCCTCTTTTCATGTCATCATCGCTGTTGTCATTCTAAAATAAAATAAAGTGTCATAAGTACAGTATTTAATCTTGCAAATATTAAATCAAATATTGAGGAAAAAAAAAAAAAAAAGTACATATTTGCAACACATGAACATTTCCCCATGCTCTAAATACAGAAAAATACGTGTTGATGTTCGCGGAAATATAACTTCTTCATATTGGAGTACAGTACAAGACACAGGGTTTGTATTCATAGACCATGGTTTTATGCAGGCTGTCATCACGATTGGACACTGGCAAAAACTTGCTAGGACCATCCCCATTTAATGCCAATATAAACCAACACAATCCATAAGACTACAGTTTTTTTTTGCAAGTAATAAGGAAGACATAGGGTAGAGTAGGAGGCAGGATGTCTTAACCACTTGCTTACTGGGCACATATACCCCCTTCCTGCCCAGGCGAAATTTCAGCTTTCGGCACTGTGTCGTTTTAACTGACAATTGAGCGGTCGTGCGACGTGGCTACCAAACAAAAATTGACGTCCTTATTTTCACACAAATAGAGCTTTCTTTTGGTGGTATTCGATTACCTCTGTGGTTTTAATTTTTTGCGCTATAAACCAAAAAAAGCGACAATTTTGAAAAAAAAAGAAAAAGAAAAACAATATTTTTTACTTTGTCATAAATATCCCAATTTTTTTTTCAATTCGTTTTTTTTTCTCAGTTCAGGCAGATATGTGTTCTACATATTTTCGGTAAAAAAAATGCGTATAGTGATTGGTTTGTGCAAAAGTTATAGCGCCTACAAAATAGGGGACAGAATGACTTTTTTTACACTAGTAATGGTGGCAATCTGCGATTTTTATTGTGACTGCGACATTATGGTGGACACATCGGACACTTTTGACACATTTTTGGGACCATTCACATTTATACAGCGAACAGTGCTATAAATATGCACCGATTACTGTATAAATGTGAGTCGCAGGGAAGGGGTTAACACTAGGGGGCGAGGAAGGGGTTAAATATGTTCCCTACTAGTGATTCTAACTGTGGGGGAGGGGACTGACTTGGGGAGGTGACCGATGTGAGTCCCTATGTACAAGGGACACAACATCGGTCTCCTCTCCCAAACAGGATGTGGATCTGTGTGTTTACACACACAGATCCACGTCCTTGTCTGTGTAACGGCCGATCGTGGGTACCGGGCGGATATCAGGGCCGGGCGTACATCGCGGCCGCCAGGCAGGCGCTTCGGCACCGCAGTGATGCTCCAGGGCGCCCCCCCCAGTGGCCGGAGGAGCTGAGGAAGTCAATAGACGTCCTCCCGGCATTGTAGAGCCACATTGTCAATGTACAATGCCATGGCTCCAAGTGGTTAAGACAGGATGTCTTTTAAGAGAGCCAACTGACAAAACAAGGGAACCGGTTTTATGAAAAGAAGCCATGGCAGCCAGGTATACCCTGAGAGACCTGACGGCAACACCCCAAAAAATAAAATTAAAAAAAGTCTTGATTAAGGATTGCGAAGCAAGGAAACTTCTGGAAGAGAATAGAGAAATCAGAAACCTGTCCTTTATATACTTCCAGTGGTGATATCTGAATGATGCCTGCAGCTGCTTTTTTCTGCCGGCGATTCCCTGCGCCGCAAAAACAATCATAGCAGCATTTCAGCCATTTGATTGTTTTTACCTGTGGCAGAGGGGACACCCCCCCCCCCCCCCTTTACAGCCCAGAGGAGAGATCTGGAGTCTTTTAGAATCCCAGATCTCTCCATAAAGAGGACCTGTCATGCCATGTGCCTATTACAAGGGATGTTTACATTTCTTGCAATAGAATTAGAAGTGATCAAAAAAGTTAAAAATAAGAGAAAAAAAGATAAATGAAAATATAGAAGCGAACACATATCATCCCTTACCAGCAATGTGCCTGTCTGTTTGCAAATTTTCTATTTTTTACATTTACCGGTAATACCAATTTAAGGGTAGTCAGGGCCAGATGTGGATCAAGACCAAAATACCACATGAGCAACAGGACTAAACACCAGCCAAAGTAAGCCTATGTGGATGGCAGATCTTGGGTAAGGTAGATTAAGCAAGGTGGAATAAGGATCCTTGTGCCAGTAAGTCTGGTCGATTTGAAAAAGGCCAAGACTCATCCCACCAGGAGTCTGAGTATGTCCGAGTACCATGTCCATCAGGGCAAATTTGGTGCAATAAGCATCACCAAAACGACCTCCATCTTGCACACCAGTTGAAGATCGATCTTTATCAGTGGGAAGCAGGTTATTTTTCAGGGTCCAATCACCTGAAGCTAGCCTGCATATAGCCCATGATCTATAAAATACAAACCCAACTGTTCCCTGTAATCTCCAGAGTCTTCACAAGCAGTGTCACAAATTTCACTGGGTACTGCAGCTCAGATGAAAGATAGAGTTTAGTAACACATGAATAAAAAAAAATAAAAAATAAAAAATAAAAAAAAAGGGGGGGGGGGGCAGCACCTTGCCCTTGTGTAGTATGAACTTCATATCTGGTTAAAATAAAAAACACAAATAGCAAAACCACTTCAGGCACAATTCTTCCCAACTGCTTCCCCTATTGCACCACGCTGGAATGACCTGTGTTGTGTGTAGGGCTAACCACCAAAACATTCCTAGGGCCATGCCACCGTCATCGGTGCCTGTTGGAAAAGTCAGGGCTGGTCTTCCATCCAATCCATGCCCAGCCCCACTCAGTCACATATTAACGAAGCAATACACAACAGAGTCTAAAGGGGACTTGGCTCAAGAAAAAATAGGATTTTTATAACAGCTTACCTGTAAAATCCTTTTCTTGGAGAACATCACGGGACACAGAGTCTTAATCATTACTATCTGGGTTATATTCCACCATCAGGTGCTGGACACTGGTGTAATCAATTAGAACAGGAAGTTCCCTCCCTATATAACCCCTCCCATACTGGGAGCACCTCAGTTTTTGTCCCAAGCAATAAGTGTCCCAATATCCCCAAACAAGAGGGGTGGGGACTCTGTGTCCCGTGATGTACTCCAAGAAAAGGATTTTACAGGCAAGCTGTTATAAAAATCCTATTTTCTTTATCGTACATCACGGGACACCGAGTCTTAATCATTACTATCTGGGATGTCCTAAAGCAATGCTTACTGAGGGGAGGGAGACACCAACAATGCAGACTGCCATCAGACACGAGGACCTCTAATGCTGCCTGCCGCATATTGTGCCAACAAAAAAAGGCTGTATCCTCCTGCCGTCTTATGTTCACTTGATAGGATTTAGTGAACGTAAGCACAAACGACCAAGTTGCAGGTCTGGCAAATCTGAGTCATAAAGGCTTGGTAATGCACCCCGCATGAAGTGCTTACTATCCCCTGGTAGGGTGTACCCCAAAAAGAAACAAGGGGAAGCCCTCTCTATAAACCACAAGCCTGAATAATAACCTGATGAATCAACATTTGACAATAGTTGATTTAGACGCTGCCTGCCCCTTGCTGGGGCCTCCTGGTAGCGCACCAACATCAGTCTTCCATATCCGAGCAGCCGCTTCAGATAGGTCTTGACCTCTCTTACTATAACGAGAGAGCGCATAGCCATTTTAATAGCCGATCTCAACACTGCCCGCCCCATCTAGGGGCTTTCTGGCAACAAAACGTTAGGTTTCTATATCTGAAGCCTTCAGATAGATCATGGGTCTTCAAACTACGGCCCTCCAGGTGTTCAGGAACTACAATTCCCATCATGCCTAGTCATGTCTGTGAATGTCAGAGTTTTACAATGCCTCATGGGATGTGTAGTTCAGCAACAGCTGGAGGGCCGTAGTTTGAGGATCCCTGAGATAGATCTTTAACTGCTCTTATCTTTATTAAGAGAAAGCAATAACCTCTCCTTCCGCGGATCAAGGTCCTGAACAAAAGAAAAAGGAAGGCAAGAATATCTTAATTCAAATAAGGAAGGCAAGAATATCTAAATTCAAATGAACACTGGATCCTTCTAGCCAATAAGGTTGGGTGAGTATTTAACATCACCCTTCTTGTACAAATAATTAAGTATGGCTCTATACAAAGAAAGTTGCCAATACTCTTGCGGAGGCAGCCGCAACCAAGAACACCAATTCCCTCTTTAGAAGGATAAAGGGAAATATTTATGGTGCATCAGCCCAAGGTGCTGACTCTGTAAGCCAGCATACTGGATCCAATCCTCCGAGCACAAGGGCGCCTTAACTGGCGGACTTATACCCGTCCCCCCTTGTATAACGGCCCAGATCAAGAGTGTGCCGAGATCGGACCCTTGATGGAACTTAAGGCCAGCTCCATCTCTTTTCCAATGTAGAAAGGTAAGAATTTTACCTAGGACCTACTACCAAGGATTCCACCCCTTGGTTTCACACCATGAATATGGGCCTTCCATATCCTAGGATATCTGGTCCTGGAGGCCAGCTGTCCTGTATGAATCAAGGTAACTGCCGCTGATTCTGTACGCCCCGATCCTCAAGAATGCAGGCTATAACAGCCAGACCATTAATACACATGTATGCAAGACAGGATGTAACCCTGCAAAGCAGGCCTGGACAAGCTGTAAGGGACCCTGGGTCCTCTACGATCAGTTCTGCTGTCCCTGCGCAGTAAGGTTGTATGGGCTATGCTGGAGCAATTAAGCCAGCTTCCGTTCTCTTCTGATGTAGCATGGAAGCCACGAAGGTTGCGGCCCTGGGGGGAGATAACACATAAACCAGCGACAACTGGGCCCCCAGGGTCACTAAAAAATCTGTCCCGCATGCGGGTGGATCCTTTGGCCTTGACACAAAGTTGTTCAATCTCTTGTTGAACCTGGACGTCAACACCCCTTTATGTGCAGGGTAACGTTTCTGTGACATTTGGTCAGAAAAAAGTGGGGGTGTAGAGGCCGATCTCCCGGACGCGATTGTTGATGGCTCCAGCGAATCGCCTGCCAATCTAGCATTCCATGAAATGACAATTGACGATAGGCAAGGCACAAGCTCTTCTCTGGTAACCAAAGTAAACCACTAAAGAGGCATAGTCAGATTGTATTCAGACAGAGCAACCCTGTAACCTAAACGTTCAGGTCCTTAAGCCGGATGCTCCATCCGTAGCTCTAGAAAGCTAGCAGATAAGGCTCCCTAGGAGCTTGACCACCTTCCCTGTGCCGTGGTCTCTTCCAGGCCTGGATTCTATCCCTAGAGGCCAGTCCTCGCAACCTGCTCCCAGGTAACGGGTATGAAGGATATTCCCTTCTGCCAATCATTCAGTTAAGAACCCTAAACTGAAATTCCAGCATATCCCTGGGACAAGACTCCTAGGATAATGCTAAGTTAGGATCCACTCGTTCCAGGCCGACAGAGCAAAGTTTATATCAGCCTTGAATAAAACTGAGCATAGGGAACTGTTTGAATAAAGACGGCATATTCCCTCTAGACTGGGATCCCAACCCAGGAGTTCCAGATAATTAATCATGCTGGACTCCCCTAGGCCCAGCCATGCTACTGACTGATCTGTCAGCACGGGTTTGCCTCGGAATGACATTACTGCTATACCCTGGGCCTTTAGCCCTGCTAGAGGCGGGCCCTAGCAGCCTTGTAAATAAACACACATGCAAATAGCTCCCCCTATGTGCATGTGGCAACCTTTAAAGCCATATGCCTCTATGGAAGCGTGTGTTCATAGAAGCGTGAGTTCATAAGAATATGTTTTCCGCAAACACATGAAAAAGGGGGCGTGTATACACGCATACATATAGCATGTGAGCTATGAACAAGCATCCTGCAAGCAAGTATGCGCCTATGTAAGGCCAAGGAATCCTGTATAATTAAGGAAACCTAATTATAATGCCTCCTAAGTCAAACTCTAGGCAAACATGCATTCTTATGCGATTCAGCAAATTTTCATGCGATCCAACATCTATGCATCTTAAGCACTCCTGTGCGGACAAGTACCCTTGTGGGACCAAGGATTCTTGTATGATCGAGCACCACTGTGCGATCCAGCAATTTTATGCAATTAAGCCTTTTAATGCGATTTTTGGCATTTTTGCGGACACAACCTCTCTGTGTGACCAAATATGCCTGAGTAATCCAGGACTCGGGTGATCAGATAACCATGTGTGAACCCGCATCTTTATGCACTCCAGCATCTTTATGCGATTTCAGACCTTTTTGTGGAAAAAAGCCTCTCTGTGAGACCAAATATCCTTGGGTAATCCAGGATTGTGGTTTGTCAGGTAAACCTGTGTGATTCCGCATTTCTATGCACTCCAGCATCTTTATGCGATTTTAGGCATTCCTGTGGAAACAAGCCTCTCCGTACGACCAAATATACTTGGATAATCAAGGACGAGGGTTATCAGATAACCATGTGTGATGTCGCATCCTTAAGCCCTTAAGCATTTCCATGCGATTTTAGACATGCCTATGGAAACAAGTCTCTCTGTGTGACCTAAATAACCTTGGGTAATCAAGGACCTGGTTTATCAGGTAACCATGTGTGATCCCGCATCTTTATGCACTTAAGCATTTTCATGCGATTTTAGGCATTCCTGTGGAAACAAGTCTCCCTGTGTGACCTAAATAACCTTGGGTATTCAAGGACCTGGGTTATCAAGTAACCATGTGAGATCCCGCATCTTTATGCACTTAAGCATTTTTATGCGATTTTAGGCACTTTGCTGTGATTAAACACCCTTATGTGAACATATAAAATCATACGAACAAAATAACATGTCTCTTTATGTGATCAACAATAAAACATGCTTTGTTACCTGTTTTTACCCCACATGCATTTTGAACATTCCAAACTCATGTACTTCATGCAAACATGTGGACTGTAAAGAGGCTGTTATGAGCTCTGCAGATGTGCGTCTCCGCAAACCTGCAATGTTAGCCATGTGCACAGCAGCAAATGTGCACCCCCCCTGTTGTGCATTCGGTTAGCCTGAAGCCAACACCAGGATGAGGACTTTAAAGAAACAGAGGCTCTGGCCGTCTAGGCTAAGTGAAGTTATATGCAGCTTGGATCTCTGAAAAGACTGCAGCTGCAACCAGAGCTTTTGGGGCTTCTGATAGTTTTCTCCTCATTAACACCTGTTATCTGTTCTCTGACAGTGAACCTTCATCCTCAGGTCTTTCAATCCCTTGTTTAAGGATTTAGAGCAGGGAAAGGGACACACCCTGTTTTCTGCTTGTGAGGCTGCTGTGAATATAGCAGTTAACCTCTTATAGACCTATACATGCAATGCAACAAAACATATGCAGAGTGCTGCAATGTTGGGGGAGGCTCACGCCTGACAGGGCTGATAGCTAATTATGTGAGCTATCTTAAGTCTCTACAGGGGAGGATAGTATCATGCAAGCATGATAAAAAGGGCCATCAGATTTAGGTGGCGATACCCCTTCCTACCCCTGAACCCTCTTTTACGGGGAGACAAAAGAGTCCTAAGCAAAAAGCAGAGGAACTTTAACCCTGGTGCATCAACAGCTGAACTTAGTCTAGCAAATAATGCTTGCTAACACAGCTAGATGCCGAGTAGGTGTCTTAAATGAATCTGTATCCAATTTCCACAAGGTGCTTACGTGCTCAAGCTACCGTGACCCCCTGGCTTCTCTGACGTCTGGGCCTTTTGAAGGGGCCGCCCTGCGTCTGCACCATGAGCCGGCGCACGTGCGCCAGCGGCAACCACATCGTCCCCCCCGCCTTCAAAGCGCGCCCCTCTCACGCACGCGTAGGGGAATGGTGGAGGCGGGGGGAGAGGGAGATCCCCCAAGGAGCCGTAGAGACTACGAGGGACCCCCCCCATCGTGGCAGAGCCTGAAGCGGAGGCAGTAAGCCGCACCCTAGATCAGCTAACCTTGAGTTTCCGGTCCTGGAAAGCATGGCAAGCGAAACACCCGGCATGTCCTCTTAGGGCCCTTCGTGGAAAACAGATAAGACATACTCATGTAGGGGTACCAACCTCCTGAATGGGAGATCTATGGGTATTACAGCCATCCTGTCTCAACAGACATAGTGGTTTCTTTGCCAAGGCACACATGCATTATAGGCAAGACCCAATAGCCCCTTCAGCGGAGGATTAGGACCCACTAGGGGAGGTATATGGGTGCCAGAGCCATCCTGTCTCAAAAGACTTTGTGGTTAAGTTGCCCATGCATAGAAGCATAAAATAGGCGAGACCCATAATCCCCAATGGAGAACCCACTGTCGGACCAAGTCCCGTAGGTACCTCCGCTTACCTTTCCACGCTGCAGGGTATTGCAAAGCAAGAGGCCCAGCCTTCACCCCTCAACGCGGGCTTCGTCTCAGACCTTCAGGGACTGGGGTCCATAGCAGGTCACCTCTCCCCTGGACCTATATAGCACCCTGGCAACAGAAAAAATATTTGGTCTTTGACATCGACCAATGTACTGGAACCCAGGGTCCAGCTCTCAGAGAGAAGCATTATAGGCAAAACCTCGTTCTTCGTACCGAGGCCCGGGTACCGTCCACTTTGGCTATGAAGCACCTTGGACGGATCCGGATTTTATGGAGGCTTTTTACATCCAGCATGGATCCCTCCAGTGGAGCTCCTCAGAGCACATGTTAATTCTTGACCAACACCTTAGACACTGGTGAAAAAACTGAGGCGCTCCCAGTATGGGAGGGGTTATATAGGGAGGGAACTTCCTGTTCTAATTGATTACACCAGTGTCCAGCACCTGATGGTGGAATATAACCCAGATAGTAATGATTAAGACTCTGTGTCCCGTGATGTACGATAAAGAAACATTAGCTTTACACACGCTGCAGGCAATTCCAGTGTGTAGAGGTGTAATAGGGAAAAGCGATCCAGAAGTTTGGACAATTGGTGCCTGGAGTGGTGTGGTTTTGCTATAGCCATTTTTTTTTAAAAAGAGAAGTACAGGTTCATTTTTTTTTTTTTTTAGATTCACACTTGCCTCGATGGATGGAGCATCAGACTGAGACTGCCAGCAATCAGGGCAGCTGGCAGATCCCGACTTGGAAGTCATGATGACGCGCTGCCCCGACTGATGGCAGTGACATCAGCAGAGAGCGGACTTCAGACCACTCTCCGCTGAAAATGGGTCACAGGAGTGCAAGACGAATTGCACTCCTGTGACCCTGAGGAGAAGTCCAGCATAAAAAGCTCAGGCTGGACTTCTCCTTTAAATCATCTGCTTTTGCAAGTATTATTTTATCCAGATATATTACAAGAACAAGGTGCTCTGTCCTTTTTGTAGTTCCCATTGTAAAACTTAGCAGACCAAAAGTAAGCGAAGATGAGAACATTTTTAACCACTTCCAGCCCAAGGACGTCATATGACATCCTGGACTTGGAGTGGGGATATCTGAATGATGCCTGCAGCTACAGGCATCATTCAGTTATCTTTATCGGTCAGTGATTCTGTGCACCGTAAGAACAATCATAGCGGCAGTTCAGCCGCTTGATCGTTCCTACAGATGGCAGGAGGGGACATCCCTCCCCCTCCCTCCGGTGCTTCTCCGGGCTCGCCCGTGTGATCGGCGAGCCGGAGAAGGAATCTGCCACTGCTGGAAGGTCTCCAGTCATCCTTATGACCCTCGGAGGCCAGGACACAATGTTATAATGTCACGTCCGGGCCGGCGGATGTAAACAATGCCGGGGACCCGGCTTGAAAGGCAGAGACAGTTCCTTTTTTTTTTATCTTGACGTTTCCAGTCCCTGCGCACAGAAGCATACGCAAGTCGCGCCCACATATGTAAATGGCATTCAAATCACACATGTGAGGTATCGCTGAATGTGAGAGAAACATTTCTGAGCCCAAGATCTGTAAAAAACGTTACAGCGTCGCCTATAGAGATTTTTTAAGTACTGTAGTTTGTCGCCATTCTACGAGTATGCTTAATTTTAAAGCATGGCATGTTCAGTATCTATTTACTCGGCGTAACATTATTTTTTGCATTATACAAAAAAATTGTGCCAACTTCACCGTTTAATTCATGAAACTCCCCCCCCCCCCCAGCATTTGAAATATTCCTGCACAAACACTGTGTGACGTAAAAAGTTGCAACAATTGCCATTTTATTCCCTAGAGTCTCTGCTAAAATATGTTTAAGGGTTCTGAGTAATTTTTCTAGCAAAAAATATAACATTTTTCCATGTAGGAGAGGAGTGCCAGAATAGGTTAAAGTATATGTAAACCCTACAAATATGAGGGTTTTACAGGACATGGACAAATCTGTTGGCACCCTTCCAAGTAAAAACACACAAATTTCTCTGAAATAACTTGAAACTGACCTAAGTAATTGTCATCCATCATTGTTTATTCTGTATTTTTTTTATTTTTTTTTAATGATGGGCTTTTGTTTCTTGATCTAGCAGAATATTATAAACAAATGAAAATGGCATGGACAAAAATGGGTCCCTTAACCTCATATTTTGTAGCACAACCTTTGTATGCACATACAGTCCTGATCAAAATTTTAAGACCACTTGAAAAATGGCAGAAAATCATATTTTACATTGTTGGATCTTAACAAGGTTCCAAGGAGAGCTTCAACATGCGACAAGAAGAAATGAGAGCGAGACAAAACATTTTTTGAGCATTCAATTAATTGAAAATAACGAATAAACTAGGGCTGCAACTAACGATTATTTTCACTCGATTAGTTGGCCGATTGTTTCGATTAATCGGATAATAGCCTTAACAAAAAAAAAAAGTGATTACATTTTTTTGGGCCAATTTGTTGTTGGGCAGATTACAAAATGCAAATTGACGCAAAAACACATTACATGCTATTCTGCAGCTTCTCCATTGAAGTATATTGAACCAAAAAAGCCAAAATAGCACCGGTTTGCGTTAAAAAGTCCCCGCCCCTTTCCAAATACGCAGCAGCTGAAAAAAAACACATGTATGTCAACGTGTCCCATAGGAAAACATGTAAATGAACTGTAGTGTGTTTCTTCAAAAAGCACCAGAAAACACAGAGGTGAACCCAGGCCTGAGATGTTTAGTAACATAATGGGGTTAAAAAAACAAAAATAGGTACAAAAAGAGCAAATAATGGCTACTGTAAGGGGTTCATTTTTTTTACTGTGGGACAGTGAAAGTAATGTTTACAGTAGCGATTTGCTTTTTTTGTACTATAAAGGGCCAATTTTTAGTTTTAACCCCATTATGTTAATAATCGATTAATTTCATAATCAATTTCATAATCAATTTCATAATCAATTTCATAATCGATTTCATAATCGATTTCATAATCGATTTCATAATCGATTAATTTCATAATCGATTAGTTGTTTCAGCCCTAGAATAAACTGAAACAGGCTGTTTTTCAGCTGATCAAAGTTTAGGACCACATGCCTTTAAAAGGCCAAATCTGTGCAAAGATGTGGATTCATTGTCATTTTCTGTCAGGTAGTCACACGTTGTTATGGCAAAGGCAAAAAAACTCTCCCTTTTTGATCGTGGTTGGGCTGCTGAACTGCATAAGCAGGGTCTCTCATCAAGACACTGGACGAGCCTCAACCCAAATTAAGGCCCTTACTGGTGCCGACTGCAGCCCCATAACCATCACGGCATCTGAGACTGAAGGGATTTAAAAACAAAAACGTCTTCAAAAACCTTGTCTCCTTGAACGCCACAGAACTGCTTGTTTGGACTTTGCAAGAGAGCACCAAACATGGGACATTCAAAGGTGGAAGAAAGTTTTATTCTGATGAGAAAAAAATTTAACCTTGATTGTCCTGATGGTTTCCAACGTTACTGGCATGACAAGCAGATCCCACCTGAGATTGGTATAAGGAAGGGAAATGGGATAGGGGAATCTGCGCTAGGTGAAAGCAATAATAAAGCAATTAAGGGTGGGTCCCGGGAGGGACGTCCTGCAGCTGAACACAAATGTTTAACAAAAAAAAACGTATGGAAAAAGACAGTGCAGCGCTGAGATGTTTTCTACGCGCCACAGTGGAGGGGGCGCCATAATGGTCTGGGGTGCTTTTTCCTTCCGTGGAACAATGGAGCTTCAGGAAGTGCAGGGGCGTCAAACAGCCGCTGGCTATGTCCAGATGTTGCAGAGAGCATTCCTCATGACTGAGGGCCCTCGTCTGTGTGGTAATGACTGGGTTGTTCAACAGGACAACACTACAGTACACAATGCCCGCAGGACAAGGGACTTCTTCCAGGAGAATAACATCACTCTTTTGGCCCATCCTGCGTGTTCCCCTGATCTAAATCCAATTGAGAACCTTTGGGGGATGGATGGCAAGGGAAGTTTACAAAAATGGACAACAGTTCCAGACAGTAGATGGCCTTCGTGCGGCTGTCTTCACCACTTGGAGAAATGTTCCTACTCACCCCATGGAAACGCTTGCATCAAGCATGCTGAAACAAATTTTTTAAGTGATCAACAATAACGGCTGATCTACTCATTACTAAGTTCATGTTTGGAAGTTGGATTTCTGTTTTGGGGGGGGTTTAGTTTTTTTTGGAGGTGCGGTTCTAAAAACTTTTGATCAGCTGAAAAACAGCCCGTTTCAGTTTATTCGTCATTTTCAATTAATTAAATGCTCAAAAAATGTTTTGTCTCACGCTCTTTTCTTCTTGTTGCATGTTGAAGCTCTACTTGGAACCTTGTTAAGATCCAACAATGTAAAATATGATTTTTTGCCATTTTTCAAGTGGTCTTAAACTTTTGATCAGGACTGTATCAACATATAGTTTGGTCCATTCCTCTTGAGAAAAGGCCATCTTCAAACTGCAGCTCATAGAAGGCCACTTCTTATCCATTCTTGGGTGCTTTCAACTACGTTTTGGGCAATTATCCTGTTAGGACCCAAGACCTACAATAGACAACGTCTGGCACTGGCAGTAGATTTTACTCCAAAATTTCTATACAGTCTTGAGATTTCATTGTGTCCTGCACAAATTCAAGGAACACTGTGCAAGACGTAGCAAAGCAGCCTTAAAACGTCCTTTTCTTTGAAAGCTCCATCTGTGGCCTGTGAACATGATTATTTGGTCTGAGCCGATATGACTTGTCAACCAGTTGTCATCTGTTCGAAGGGCATTCTCTCAGAAGCATTGCAGCTTGTCAAAATGCATTTTTAATAAATTCCAGTTTCTTCCTGGGTCTTCTTCCTTTCAGCCCACCGTCGCTTAGGAAAGCAACGAATGGTACGATCAGACACTGATATACCTTGTTTGTATACAGTACTTACAGATATGTGGGTGTATATAATGAAAAAAAAAAATGGGTTCCATAGACAAAGAAGAAGAAATGTTCTTATCCCTTAACATTAGGGTAGGTGCTCATAAACAATATAAGCAGGGGAATTAGTGGAACATGGGCACTGCAAATAAACTCACTCCCCATAAACTGATGTACCTTCAGCTCGTATGTTTAAAAGTTTTCTTTGACTCCTTTGTCTAGCATTCACATACACTATACTATTTCAATCTGGGGTTGATTATCCTCTTGCACTAAGGTAAAAAAAACTTCCACTGTTTGTCTCCTCCCCCCAGAGCTCTAAACACTTACATGACAACCGTCTCAATCCAGTACTGTCGTCACAGGCAGCCCTGCTCTCTACCTGCATTCACGGGAACAGCAGGAGCCATAAAGCAGAGGTGCGGTCAAGCTGGGCTGTGTGTGTCAATGCACATCTGTCCCCATTGCAAGCTGCTTTCTATGGGGGAAGACACAGATGGGGAACCCCAGAAGTGAAGGTAAGCGACCACTCTGCACAGAGCAAATAAGTATAGTTTTCTATTTTATAATTAAAACGAAGCAAAAAACTAACCAACTTTACAATCACTTATAAATTTATACTAAAAATGACCCCTAAAGTGTCATTACATGTGCTTCACTACCTCATATCGATGCACTGGACTTTCACCATCTGATCCATGTTGTCTGTTATTTCCCTCATCATCAGAGTCACGCTCATCTTGAACTGGGGTTGCACCACCGTCATCTGCAACAAGATACAGAAGTTACTAGATAATACAAGAATTAGAAGTAGAGTGGATTTTATTTAAATCACTAGTAAAAAGGCTTGATTTAAATCATTATACTGCAGGAGTAACTGTCATCTCTGTCCCACAGTGGCTCCTCCTCTGACCCGCTGTTGATTTACCGACAGTCCCATTCAATTTAATGGAACGGCTGGTGATGCTGCAGTGACACAACAAGGTAAGGGACGTGGCGGCTGCACTCACCAGCGCTGCCATGATGGATCTAAAATGACAGGTGCTCTTTAAATACAAGGACATATTCTTGCTGGTCATTAGAATCTTTAATATCTGCAAACAAAATGAAGGCTTTCTATTTAGAATAGGCTGTCAGAACCAATTCAAACAGTTTGTAGTGTACATAGATTTGCAAAACAATGGGATAAAGTAATATTCCTGAACTTTGTTCTATCTCATGGTTACTGTGAAATTGCGTGAATGCATCAATGCAGTGCATGTTATCTCAGCTTGCGGAGCTTGGATTCATTGAACGAGTTTACCAGAAATTTAAATTTTGCAGAAAATAAAGCATCATGCTACATAACTAAGCTTAATTTCATTCAGAATACGCTAAATCATTAATATAGCTTAAATAGAAAACTACTTTTAAATAGATTTTTACTCCAAAAAGCAATTTTATTAAAATACATTTTCTTTTTTCTGCTACAGATTGTCTCCACGTCAAAATCTCATCCTTGTCCTGCCCCAACTTGGCCACTTCTGTCTACAACCCTGGCAGACAATACCAGAAGCCTAAAAAAAAAACGTAGCCGCGCTCTTAAGTCCCCTTTCACACTTATACCACGATTTTGGACGACAAAAATCGTATGAGAAGTCAATTCTCCATGATTTTCAATGACTACCATTCATATTGGTTTGACTTCGTCGTGCAGACTTCAAAGTAGTTCCTGCTCTACTTTTTTTCTTAAAGAAGTTGTAAAGAAAAACATTTTTTGCCTAAAATTCATGTCTGCAAGGTAGACAGAATAGTGTAATGATTCTGTTAAAAAACGAGTAAATACCTATTAAATTCCTTCATCTATATCACCTCCGGCATTCTAGTTTCTGTTCTCTCATTCACTTCCTGGTTTGCGGCGCTCGTTCATGTAAGAACTACATTTCCCAGTATGAACTGCGGCACACCCAGTAATTCACACCTTCTTGAAGTCTCTAAAGTGTAGAGAGCGTCCTGCCGCACATATGTAGTTCCCAGGAGGGGGTGAGCACGTTACTGACCACCGCAGTAAAGCCTCCCATCACGGTGGTCAGTAAAATCAGACAAGCAGGAAGTGAACAGAACAGAGAAGAAATAGAGCAACTTCTGAGCAAAAACGAACAATGAGGAAGTGAAAAGAGGAATGTCTGCAGGTAAAGGATGCTTATTATGAAAAAACAAAAATTTTCTTTACAACCCCTTTAAGTCGGATCAAAGTCGGATTTCGTATCAACAGATCCGACTTTGGCATGCGACTTGTACACGACTTATGCATGAAGGGAAACTCCACGCCAATTTTTTTGAAAGAAAAAAAACAAAAACACCGGCATGGGTTCCCCCTTCATGAGCATAACGGGCCCATAAATCTGGTATGGATTTAAAAGGGAAATCCCCTACGCCGAAAAAACTGCGTGGGGCCCCCCCCCCCCCAAAATCCATAACAGACCCTTATCCGAATACCCCATACTCATTCACATAGGGTGGGGGGCCGCCCTTATTAAAGGGCGCTCCCTGATTTCGATAAGCCCCACGCCCGCAGACCCCGACAACCAACGGCCAGGGTTGTCGGGAAGAGGCCCTTGTCCTCATCAACATGGGGACAGGGTACTTTGGGGTGGGGGGCGCAGGGCACCCCCCCATAAAGAGGTCATGCAGCCTGGTACGGTTCAGGAAGGGGGGGGGGGGGGGGAGTCGCTCGCTCGTCCCCTCCTCCTTTCCTGACTGGCCGGGCTGTGTGCTTTGATATTATTATTATTATTATTATTATTATTATTATTATTATTATTATTATTATTATTATTATTATTAATAATAATAATAATAAGGTACTTATATAGCACTGTCAATTTACGTAGTGCTTTACATATATATTATACATTTACATCAGTCCCTACCCTCAAGGAGATTACAATCCAAGGGTCTGGTATGGATTCTGGGTGGACCCCTACGCCGTTTTTTCGGAGGAGGGGCAGCTCTTTCACTGGATTGAGCCGTGCTGTATTTGAGGTCTGTGTTCAGAGGGGTGTGCTTTAAAGTGTGCCAATTGTACAGGAAGAGGGAAGACATTCTTGCACCTTTGTACCCACCACCACCCTGTGCCCACCTACCGGTGCCATCAGTGCCCACAAGTGCCACCTATCAGTTCAATCAGTGCCACCCATCAGTGCCAGCCACCAGTCAGTGCCCAAAAGTGCCGCCTATCAGTGCAAGCCACCTGTCAGTCCCCATCTAACAAACTGTCACATGACATTGAAACAAAGTATCGGTACTTGTACTCGGTCTTAAAAAAGTGGTATCGGGACAACCCTACTTAAAATCCATACCAGACCCAAGGGCCTGGTATGCTCTTGGAGTGGAAACCCTTGCCCCACTTTTTTTTTTTTTCAAAAAAATTGGCGTGGAGTTCCCCCAAATTACTTGGGGATCAAAGTCGCGTCCCTGCTCATTGAAGTTGTGCTTCAAGTCGTGAGGCAAAGTCAGATCCACAGTCTTTGACTGTCTTGTTAAAATCACGGTAAAAATCGCACAACTTTGAAGTCGCATAAGTGTGAAAGGGGCCTTAGCGTCTGTGGTGCAAGACTGAGTCACAGCAAGATTTCAGCCAATATAAATCTGCCCTCCAAAAATACTATTCCTGCTTCCACACTGCTAAACAGACCTACTTTATCACTCTCATTAAAGTGGAAATTCCGCTTAATCCAATCCTTGCCCCCTTACATGCCACATATTTTTTTGGGGGGGGGGGGGTGGGGGCTTCAGGAGGAGTGGGACATCCTGTCCTACTTTTCCCCAGGGACCGCTAAGGCGATAAGTCATATCGCCTTTTGGCGGCCCCTCCCTGTAGGCGAACACCTGGGACACGTGACAGGTCCCAGGTGATCGCCTAACCAATCAAAGTGCGCTCGCGCAGTGAGTGCCCAGCCGAAAGCTGTCACAGCCGGGTGCCCACACTAACAATGAGGACGCCGGCCGGCAAGGAGAGGAGCGGAGTTCCGGGCCGGCGCGTCGCTGGACCAGGTGAGTGCATGTTTATTAAAAGCCAGCAGCTACACTTTTGTAGCTGCTGACTTTTAATAAACATTAAAAATGCCTGGAACACCCCTTTAACATCCTCTCACACAGTCCCCGTCAACTCTTTTCTACCTTTACCACTCTACTTCGTCCTCCATTACCTTCACCAACTAACTTACTCAAGTGGACCTAGAAACAAGACCGGGTGAAGAACGCTAGAATGCTTAGTTTTCAGGTACGTTTCACATAATGTGCTAGTATGTGATGCATACTAGCACATCATGACATACCTTTCAGATCATAAAAAAAATAAACTCCTAGTGGTTTACTACCACTTTAAACGCCACTTTTATAAGTTTATTTAAACCAAGCTGACCCAAAACTATTTTACTGATTAATGCGGCTGCTGTCAGCGCTGTATAAACTATATTTAGCATCAGCTATATGCAGTGCTGCGTTCAGGTAGGGGGTCTTCGCATTTCATTCCTGGAACAGGCCGAGTGCTGCCCAGCCATTCACATGAAGCCTTGTATTTTTTATGAATAAACACAAGGCTTCCTCCGATTGGCCAGGCAGGAGAGGTGGCAGATAAAGCCACAATCTCCAATTCTAAAAATCTCAGAAATCATAGCTGGGTTAAGGGAAAAAAAAAAAAAAAAAAAGTAGAACACACGTAACTGGCCAATCATTTCCCGGATGAAGCACAGCACTGCTCTGAGAGAAGGACAGTCAGGGGGGATTCTACGCCAGGCTTGTACAATGGGACACTGCATTAAGGACTCCATTACACCACAATCTCTGCATTCACTCTACGTTTTTGGAATCATTTTATTTTTATTAGGTTCTTTTTGTGTATGTCCATGTGCAATGCAGATTTTTTTTTTATTCTTGCATACGTGTTGGTAGTGTATGTGAATGCACCTGATGTAAATGGGCCCTTAAAGGTCCAGCCAAGCCCCATGTAATGGTCAGCTCTGCCATTGAACACAATGAGTGTAGAGATCACATGCTCACCTACCTGTGTACTGACTACACCTGGCCCCAGCACTGTGCGGGGGGATAAACAGAGGATCCCAGGAAAGCTCACCTCTATAGTGGAAGAGTAGGTATCAGCCTCACAAGCCTGGCCACATATGGGAACCAGAGCAGCTAACACACTGCACTATGGTGCTGCATGGTCCCGCCTCCCCTCTTACCTGAGTGTTCGGGGCTGTAATAGTCCGCTTCCATGGCTGGGCTTCTCACACCTCCACAATTCCAAACGCCACTTACAATGGGCCTCCGCACTTCCCCCCCTTACCGGCAGCGCGGCCCCGCAGACAAACCACTAGGCCGCAACTCACCGGGTTACGCATGCGCACTAGAATCCACAACGACAGGGTCAACAGAGAGGAAGAGGCAGACCCGTTGCGTAACACGGCCCGTCACGTGACCACTTCTAACATGGTGGCGGGAATGGGAGAGGCGCCGTGTGGTACAGTGTGTGTAGATTTTGTAAGCAGACGTTCTTCTCTGGCCGCACCAGCAGCAGTAGAGACGTGGGCCGCCATTCATGGTTTTCTTTTGTAATGTTAGTTCCCAGGATAGGTATAGAAGGCTAAAACACCTCCAGTGGCGGTGTAACGTAAAACAAAGGCGCTTGTTTGGTGTTATCGGGCTCTGGTTACACAAATCCGACACCAACAAACTACCAAGTTTTTCAGAAGGCAGGACATGGCGGCCTCCTGTTTTTTCATGAGAGAAGATTGCATTGGAATTGGTAAAATTTCCATTTATAGTATCAACCACTTCAGGCCTATCTCAGACACTTGCTGCTTACATATTAAAATCGGTAGAGAGACCCCTAGAGCAAGGGTGCTCAACTTGTGGCCCTCCAGCTGTTTCAGAACTACAATTCCCATGAGGCATTGCAAGCTACTGACTGTTACAAGCATGACTCCCAAAGGCAGCGGCATGATGGGACTTGAAGTTCTGCAACAACTGGAGGGCCACATGTTGAGCACCCATGCCCTAGAGAATAAAATAGCAGTCGTTGCAATGTTTTGTCACACTGTATTTACGCAGCGCTCTTTCAAATGCAATTATTTTGGAAAAAATACACTTCAATGAATTAAAAAAATAAAATAAATGGAAGAGTTAGCCCAATTTTTGGTATAATGTGAAAGATGATGTTACGAGCCGAGTAAATAGATACCTAACATGTCACGTTTTAAAATTGCGCAAACTCCTGGAATGGCAACAAACTACGGTACTTAAAAATCTCCATAGGCGAAGCTTTAAAACATCTTAAAGCGATTGTATACCCGCAATATGTTTTTTTTTTCACCTGAAAAGCAAAAGGCATAATGAGCTAGTATGCACCGCATACTAGCTCATTATGAAATACTTGACTTGGAATGAGGTGTGGAGAACTTACCTGGTCCACGCCGAGCGAGATGTCATCTTGCCTTGGCGTGTCTTCCGGGTATCGCCGCTCCAGCAGCGTGATTGGCTGGAGCGGCAATGTCGTCACTCCGGCGCATGCGCGCGGGAGACTTCATTCCGGCAAGGTCCGGCGGAGGATCCCCGCTGCGCATGCGCCACTGCAATCAGCGGCGCATTGCGAGGGGAATATCTCCTAAACCGTACAGGTTTAGGAGATATTCTTTATACCTACAAGTAAGCCTTATTATAGGTTTACCTGTAGGTAAAAGTGGTAGTAAAGTGTTTACTACCACTTTAAAGTGGTTGTAAATCCACTTTGAAAAAAAATAACACCTGCAAGACAAAGGCATAATGAGCTAGTATGCATAGCATACTAGCTCATTAAGTAATACTCACCTGAGATCGAAGCCCTCGCTGCGGTGCCCGTGCACAGCACCAGACGGCGACAACACTACCAGGGGTTACTTCTAGGTATCGGGGCTCCGGCACTGTGATTGGCCAAAGCCGTGATGACATCACTCTAGTGTGGGATCCGCCGGTAATGGCACACTCACTGAAGCAACGGCACGTACGCACCATTGCACGTATGCATGTGCTAGAATTCTTCTTCTCGCTCTAATGATCGCATCGATACATCATATGTGTGGTTTGAACATTGTTTATATTTGCAGGAACAACTTATGTATGCGTTTGCTTTGGCACGCGAACACGGGTGGATGGGGCACTTTAAACTTTTTTTTTTAACATTGTTCATATAAAATAATTTCTGATCACTTTTATTGCTGTCACAAGTATTCACATCCATTGTGACAGTCAGGCCTCATGCACACTGGACGTTAACCACTTGCTTACTGGGCACATAAACCCCCCTCATGCCCAGGCGAAATTTCAGATTCTGGCACTGCGTCGCTTTAACTGACATTTGCGCGGTCGTGCGACGTGGCTCCCAAACAAAATTGACGTCCTTTTTTCCACACAAATAGAGCTTTATTTTGGTGGTATTTGATCACCTCTGCGTTTTTTTTTTTGCGCTATAAACAAAAAAAGAGCGACAATTTAAAAAAAATATATATATTTTTTACTTGTTGCTATAATAAATATCCCAATTTTTTTTTTAAAAAAATATTTTTTTTCTCAGTTAAGGCCGATACGTATTTTTCGACGTATTTTTGTAAAAAAAAAAAAAAAATCGCAATAAGCGACTGGTTTGCGCAAAAGTTATAGCGCCTACAAAATGGGGAACAGAATTATGATTTTATTGTTTTTTTTTTTTACTAGTAATGGCGGCGATCTGCGATTTTTAATGAGACTGCGATATTGCGGCGGACGTATCGAACACTTTTGACACAAATTTGGGACCATTCACATTTATACAACGATCAGTGCTATAAAAATGCACTAATTACTGTATAAATGTGACTGGCAGGGAAGGGGTTAACACTAGGGTGTGAGGAAGGGGTTAAATGTGTATCCTGGGTGTGTTCTAACTGTGTGGGGGGAGGGGGGTGACTGGGGGAGGTGACCGATGCTGTATCCCTATGTACAAGGGACACAGATCGGTCTCCTCTCCTCTGACAGCACGTGGAGCTCTGTGTTTACACACAGAGCTCCACGTCCCTGCTGTGTTACCGACGATCGCGTGTACCTGGCGGACATCGCGGCCGCCAGGTACACGCATCAGCTCTTCGGCGATGCGCCGGGACAGTGTTTACCCGCTGTGTGCCCCCCCAGTGGCGAGGAACAGGTAATGCAAATAAAAGGACGTCTAAAGACTACCAATCGGCACTTGAGAGCCACGCTGTGGACGTCTTTTGTCTGTAGCGCGGATCTCAAGTGGTTAAAATAACGTTATAAAAAACATCAGTAGCTTTGCAGTGGGTTTTTCAATGTTTTTTAATGTTTTTGCAATAGCATTTTTCCTTTTTTTTTTTCATAAAACGTTAGAAAATGCTGGTTAGCCACGTTTTTGAGCGTTTATCAGCGGTTTTTGACGTTAAAGTGCTTTTACCACTGAAAAACTCCTCTCAGAACCCACTATTTTTTATTTTTTAAAGCCAAAAAACGCCTCAGTCAAAAACTGCTGATAACATCCTATGTGTGCATGGACACATTGGATAACATCATGATAGGGAGTTTATTGACTGTAGAAAAAAACATCTGAAGCCAAAAACAGCTGCTGTAAAAATGTCCAGTGTGCATGGGCCTTAACAGGCAATAACAGGTACTCTTTGTAGAGGGATCTGGGGTCATGAAATGCCCCAAACTCCTCCTCTGCACTTCAAAGTATTCAGAACACCAAGATTGGCGTTTTTGAATACTTAAAACTGGGGCTGTTGGCTGCCAAGTAAACCAGAAGTGACCACCAGGATGCCGCCAGGACCACCAGGTATGCCACCCTAGACCACCAGGGATATGCCAATCAGTGCCAATTAAAAATGCCTGCCAGTGCCACCAGTGATGCCTATCAGTGCAATCTATCAGTTCCGCCTTTTAGTGCCCATCAATGCCACCCATAAGTACCCATCAGTGCAGCCTTTCAGTGCGATCATTGTCACCTATCAGTGCCACCTATGAGTGCCCATCAGTGCCACCTCATTGGTGCTGCCTTATGAGTGAAGGAGAAAACTTACTAATTTACAGAAACAAAGAAAACTTTTCAAATTTTCAGTCTTTTTTTATTTATTTATCAAAAAACAAAAACCGCAGAGGTGATGAAATACCACCAAAAGAAAGCTCTATTTGTGGGAACAAAATTATAAAAATGTAGTTTGGGTACAGTGTAGCATGACTGCACAATTGTCATTTTTTTTTTTTTTATTTAACATTTTTTTATTGTTGTTTGCATATATAAATTACAAAAAGTAGTGCACCGACGTGCGTAAATTTAACATAGTACATACACAAGCAAGCCTTTTACTCCTCACCCTCCCCCTACCCCTGAGTCGTTGTGATTGAGTAAGAAAGCCTCTTAGATTCCAAATTTCTTCCCTTGTGTCCACCCTCACCACCCCTCCACCCCTCGCCCACCCTTCCACCCTCCCATCACACCGTGAACCAGTTTTTTAAATTAATTTGATTTGCTTCATTAAATTAATCCTCCCCATAAAGGGGTATCTAGTAGTGGACTAAAGTATATATTAAATTTGAAGGACGCCATCTTCTTATATGGAACAACCCGTTGTATCTAGCCAAGGTTTCCACATCCTCACAAACTTTCTATAATTGCCCTGTCTAGTGAGCGTCACTCTCTCGCTCCAGATCATTTTATTGATAGTTTCAACCCACGATTGGACAGTGGGTGAAGTCTGGGCCTGCCACCTCCACGCAATTAGCTTCCTTGCCTGGAAGAGGCATCTCAGCACCACCTCAAGGGTTCCAGCAGGCACTCTATCCTCATCAATGCTGCCTAATAGGCATGTCTTAGACTCAGCTTCCAAATTCGTTTTAAAAGTTTTATTTATTATATCTATCACCTCCTCCCAGTATCTGAATAACTTCGGGCATTTCCATATCATGTGGATAAGACTGCCTGTCGCTCTGCACCTTGGACATTCATCAGTACTTCTCCCCCCAAGATTGAACATTCTCCTGGGGGTATAGTATACTCTATGCAAGAGGAACAAGTGTGATACTTTCTGGGATGGAGAGATCGAAACCAGTACCCCCCTCCTCAAGATCGCACTCCACTGTTCCGTAGACACTTGCCCTAAGTCTCTCTCCCACCCTATCCTGCTCTTAATGGGGCCTGCCCTACTTATTGTTTTAGCTCCTATTCTGGAATACAGTACGGAGATCAGGCCCTTAGTTGTTTTTGAAGAGGTTATTTTCAGGAGAGTAGGAGCCGAGGACCATACAATGGGTTGTGGCCCAAACTGGGCTTGGATGCCATGCCGGATCTGGAGGTATCTATAAAATGTTTTGTTTGCTATATTGAATTCCTGTCGCAGATCTGCGAATGATTTCATATGTTCTCCCTCATATAATTGATTTAAGCGGTTTATCCCTTGTCTCTCCCATTCCTTGCATCTCTCAATGTCTTTTAATTCCTTTAGGTTTTGGTTGCACCAGAGGGGGGCAAACGTTGTTATTCCCTTATAGCCCAACAGTGTTTTTGTTGTTTGCCATACTTTAAGGATAAGTTTTATGGTTGGACATTTATGAATAAACGAACCAGCCTCGAGTGCCTCCAATATTGTCCTATGTGGTGCCCCTATTAGCATCAGTGTCCCAGAATTCCCGTCTCCCTCCAATCCACAATTCGCGATATGTTGTAGCTGCGAAACTAGGAAGTATGTTTTCGGGTGTGGAACAGCCATTCCCCCCTCTTTAGCTGGTAGCTGCATGGTCTGGAGGCAAATCCGGGCTTGTCCCTTCTTCCAAATTAAATCTCTAAAGATGGATTCTATCCTTTTAAACCATTTTTGGTCTATCCAAACTGGGGAGTTGTGGAGTATATAAAGTAGCTGGGGCAGCCATAGCATCTTTATTAAATTGCATCGCCCCGCTATTGATAGTGGTAGTTTACACCAGATGTCTCTTTTATGTTCCCATTTGACCAAGAGGGGGATTAAGTTATTTGGAACGAAGCTATTAATGTCCCTCGTAATCCATATTCCGAGGTATTTCATCCTTGCTTCTACTTTTAACTGAGGAATGCCGTGGGGTATCTGGACCCCAGGAGAATCAATTGGCAGTAATGATGACTTTTCCCAATTGATGACCAGCCCAGAGCATAGTCCAAACTCACCCACCGTTTTGATTACATTTTTTAACGATGTTCCGGTGTCTCCCAGAAAAAACAGGACATCGTCCGCAAACAGTGCGATCTTATCCTCAATGATTAGTCTGCGGAACCCCTGTATATCTTCTGATTTTCTAATTTTAATGGCCAATGGTTCCATCGCCAGCGCGAACAGAAGGGGGGAAAGGGGACAGCCTTGTCGAGTTCCTCGCTCTAGCTGGAAGGTTTTGCAAAATTCGTTATTGATTTTAATTCTAGCTCTTGGCTGGTTATATAGCAGCTTCACCCAACCAATAAACCTAGGGCCAAACCTGAATTTCTCTAATACCTGCCATAGGTAGTCCCATTCCAGACTGTCAAAAGCCTTGGCGGCATCCAAGGCTAAAACCGCTCTGGAACCCACCCCTTCTGTTGGAATTTGCATATTCAGGAACAGTCTCCTGATATTAATACTGGTTGACCTATTTGGGATGAAGCCAGATTGGTCAGGATGTATGAGCGTTTGGATATTCCGATTTAGCCGAGTTGCTAATACTTTAGCCAAAATCTTGGCGTCCGTACATAGTAATGAGATGGGACGATATGATGAGGCCTCAGTTGGATCCTTCCCCTCCTTATGTAAGACAATAATGGTGGCTTCTAACATAGAGGTGGGGAGTGCTCCGTGGATCAGTGCCCAATTTAGTGTCTTGAGGAGTTCTGGTAGCAGAACATCCCCGTATCTTTTGTAGATCTCTATAGGCAACCCGTCTGGACCAGGTGACTTTTGAGTTGACATCCCCGCCACTGCCTGTTTTAGTTCAGATATAGTGATTGGAGCCTCCATATCAATATTATCTTCCTCCGACAGTGCCGGGACAGCCATTCCCAGGAAAAGGTCTCCCGGTCCTTCGGTCCCCTCCCTTCTCTTGGAACTATAAAGGGACATTCTCTGAAAGTATTTAATATCACAGTTTTATCGGTAGAAGTCACCCCTCCTGCTAAGGTGACTGCTGTAACAGTGGATGGGGGGGAATTAGTTCTAATGAGAAGAGATAATAGGCGCCCCACTCGTTCTCCCTCTCCAAACTGGTTCTGTCTGTGGAATATTCGTTTTCCCTCTGTTTTTTTTAATGTAGTCATTTTATATATCTGTTGTTTTTCTAACCACTCTTTTAAGCTATGCGGGGTTGGGGCTTCAACATATCTCTTCTCTGCCTGTAGCAGCTGCCTCCTTATCTCGCTCTCCCCCTCCCTATTCTTCCTCTTGATCCCTGCTATCTTTTGAATCAGGAGACCTCTGAGGTAAGCTTTTAGGGTGTCCCAAACCACCCCCACTGAAGCAGTTCCTGCGTTTATCTGTAAAAATTCTTTGAGAGCAGACATCACCGTACTGTGTTCACTCATTAGCTCAAGCCAATGAGGGCTAATTTTCCATTCATTGGGGTACCATTTGCCCCTGGTTTTTATTGACAACTCAATCGGTGAGTGATCGGAGATTCCTCTTGGGCCATATTCTATGTTAGATACTAGTGTTGCTGCCTCGTCGTTACCCAACGCCATGTCTATTCTGGATAAGGTGTGGTGAGTCTTCGAAAAACAGGAATATTGGCGTTCAAACGGGTAGCGCGTACGCCAAATATCGCATAATCCAACCTCATCCAGAAATAGAGCTAATCTATCCTCTCCTTTTATTTTAGGCCTGTTTCCCGGCGGGAACCTGTCCTGGGTCCTATCTAAAGCTTCATTAAAATCTCCTATAATAAGTATCGGAGTCCCAGGTTTATCCAGTGTGAACTCAATCAATTTGTGTAAGACTTCGAATTTAAATGGGGAGGGGATATAAACACTGGCTATCACAAATGGTTTACTGTCGATTAAGCAAAATAAAAATATAAACCTTCCCTGATCGTCTATCCTGCTCTCTCTACAGGAGAATGCCAATCCTCTTCCCACCAGTATACTCACACCCCTAGAATAGGATGTGTGGTAGGAGTGGTAGCTGGACTGGAATTTAGGACCGCACATCTGTGCGGCTGTTTTTGCAGTTAAGTGCGTCTCCTGCAGACAGAGCAGGCCTGCTCCTCTCGCCCCCAACATGTCTAGGATATTCGTTCTCTTAATAGAGTCCCTCATTCCGCGCACATTCAAAGATTTTATGCAAAACATTTTATCTACCATATCCTATGGTTAAATTTGATATTAGCCACTCTATTGTTCTCTTTTGTCTTGTCGCAAGAGAAATCCCAAGAGAAAAACAGAGGAAGAAAGAAAAATTGGTACAATCATAAAATGTATTTAACCTTTGCCCGATTTGAGTCTGGGAACATCGAGAAAAATCAGGGAGGCCTAGCGGTGGAAGGGACAAGGGAAGGACCAAGACATGAGCAACGTTCAAAATTCCATATGCTAAGGGGGAGCCCCAAAGGTGACACCTCGGGGAACATAGACGTCTAAGAATAGGATACTGGTTGTGTAAAAAAAACTCCCCGGGGTGCACTTCTTTACTTCTCTCCTTTCTTCCCCTCCCTTGTTCCCCCCTTGTCTCTTTATCTTTTCCTTTCTTTAAAAAACAGGGGAAAAACCCCAGTAAACATTTAACAACAAAAACCTGGGGAATGCCCAGGGAAAAACCAAGCCTACTTACCGACCAGCTTGCAGAAAACCAATTAACCTGTCTACAGTATGCGTTAAAAACAGGGGTTCAGTCCGCACGCATTTGCAAACGCATGCGTGAGCCACAGAGCCGCGCCAAGGCACCCTGTAATATCTGTGGTCCTAACACTAAACAATGAGCGTCCCCACAGTGGAGGCACATGCATTTTAATGGATAGACAGGGGCAGGTGAAAAACCCCAGTAAACATTTACCTGCTTCGTCATACCCTAAAAAAAAGAAACGTAATAAAAAAGGAAAAACACGATCTAAGTAGAAAAATGCAAATATTACTAGTGTTATCAAATATTTAGTGGTGGTGTGCGACCACCACTAAATATTTGATAACACTAGTAATATTTGCATTTTTCTACTTAGATCGTGTTTTTCCTTTTTTATTACGTTTCTTTTTTTTAGGGTATGACGAAGCAGGTAAATGTTTACTGGGGTTTTTCACCTGCCCCTGTCTATCCATTAAAATGCATGTGCCTCCACTGTGGGGACGCTCATTGTTTAGTGTTAGGACCACAGATATTACAGGGTGCCTTGGCGCGGCTCTGTGGCTCACGGGGAAGCGGTGTTTACACACGGCTCTCCCCGTTCTTCAGCTCTGAGGAGCGATCGCGAGGGGGCGGCTAGAAACGAATAGCCGCGCCCTCGTCCTGGATCGCTCCCTGCGGGTATCCGACCGCCGCATGTATCGGGGGGGGTCCCGATCGGACCCCCGACCCGCGGAAAGGCAGGGACGTACATGTACGCCCATATGCCTGTACGTGCCATTCTGTGGACGTACATATACATGCGGCGGTCGGCAAGTGGTTAAAAAGTGACAAATTTGGCTTGGGCAGGAATGTGCGAACGTGCCTGGTATTGAAGTGATTAAAAACCATCAGTACATGCTGTTCATACGCACTATCCCTCCCTTCTTGTCTGTGTTCCTGATGCGGCTGCGATTAGACTAGCCATTACCACATCAACTGAGCATGCTCCAGTTTCAGTTCCCTTCTAAGCTGTTCATTTCCTCCTTTTTCTTATTTGCTCAGCCTGCACACACATGTGAGTGTATACACAGTGGTAAACACAATGAGGTAGGATATTACATGTTAATTGATGGAGGCTTTACCTCCCTGTAATTGTAAGAACATAGACACAGGCTGGATGGGGCATAAAGCAGGCTGTGATTTGCAGAACCTCCCACAAGATAGCCCACACCATGCTTTTTCACAAAAATAATGAAGATTTTAGTATTTGTATGATGATTTAAAACATTTATATTAATTATGTACAGTATTTTTTCTTTGTATTTCTAAGGCTGTTTTTCAATTCTTTTTTTTTTTAAACATTTGACCAGCAGCACAGGACTAGGAGCTCTTCCCACAGAAGTTTCCCTGCAGATGGGCTGGGAAAGAGTTGGATCATATAACAGCTGTATATCAGTTATGAAAAAAGGTACTTAGCTTTTTTTCCTAAATAAATTAATTTAATACAGTGCCATCATCCATACAGTGCCTTGAAAAAAGTATTTACACCCCTTGGAATTTTCCACATTTTGTCATGTTACCATCAAAAATTTAAATGTATTTTATTGGGATTTTATGTGATAGACCAACACAAAGTGGCTCATAATTGTGAAGTGGGAGGAAAATGATAAATGTTTTTAAAGATTTTTTTCAAATATGTGAAAAGTATGGGTGCATTTATATTCAGCCCCCCCCTTAGTCAATACTTTGTAGAACCCCCTTTCATTCAGGGGTGGAAGTGGCAAGTGAGAATCCACAGCTTGTAGCAAGTGACAATCCGCAACGTGTGGCAGGTGAAAATCTGCAACTTGTGTATCAGGGTAATAGACGCGCTGATGCGTATGCGCGCACAAGGATGCACAGCGTCGTGAATAGACGCGTGCGCAATGGCGCACGCCCAGCGTGATGTTTGCCCAGCCTATTTAAACGTGCTGCTGACACTGGTGCATCGCTGGTGTATCTTCAGCTTGTCCTGCATTCCTGAGTTCCGTGTATCTGCTGTTCCTGATCTATGTACCGACCCGGCTTGCCCTGACCTGACCTGATCCTTCTGACCTTCTGTCTTGATCCTTGGCTTGCACCTGATTTCTGTCCGCCTGCTTCCTGCATCGGATCCCGGCCTGGCTACTGGACTCGTTTATCTTGCTCCCTGAACTTGACTCTGATTCTGGACTGATTTCCTGTGTTGACCCCCGCCTTGGCTCCCGACTCCGCTATCTAGTCTGCCCTTCGGTTCCTGCTTCCTGGACCACCCAAGCACGCCTGTCTCCAGTTCCAGCTTCCCGGCACCCGTGCTTCTGTGGGCACCACACCTGCTGTATCACCTTCAGTGGTTTGCTGCGCTTGGCCACAAGGGGAGCCCTCCTAGCATCTCGGCCTTCTACCAAGTTCCTGACAGTGTGGCAGGTGACGTGGCAAGTAACAATCCGCATCTGGTGGCAGGCGACGGTGGTAAGTGTGAAAAGGAAAAATGAATCCGCGCTACAGAATTAAAAGTGGCAGGGAAAAAATAAAATTTACAAATGCGATTAAAAATACGAGGCAGGTAGTTAAAAAGGAAAAGAGTTAATTAGGTGGCTGCCTCTACAAAATTATCCCACCTGGATGGGTTAATGAATGAATAAGAATAAGTTAGTAGACTCGGCACCTGCCTAACAACTATGATGCACTTATGCTGGTGTGTAATAGATTGGAATATATGTTGTATGAATACAAATATAAAATAGAGTGATAAATATGTTAATCGCTATGCAAACATGCAGTGAAAGTGTTAATTAAATTAGGTGAATACGTGAAATAATATTTGGGTGCATGACAAATTAATAAATAAATAATAAATAATAAATATATTTAAATCAGTCCATGGTAATTAAGAAAAAGTGCTTCGTGCTGTATCCAGAAAATCCTGGAGATTGCTAGAAAACTATGCCCGTGTTCCATGCAGTGACACCTTTTTCTGTGCTCTAATAGCTACCACACTCACCAGATCCAACCCCCCTCTTGGGGTGGAAAGCGTTCACAGTGTATGCCCCTGTGCTGCACTCTGGCGTTTTCTCGTTCCCTGTGTTCCACTTTTAATGTCCAACATTAAAGCATATGTGGAGAGAAGGGATCCCAATAGTGTGATACCGTTTTAAACTTTGTACTTTATTTAGTTTAAAAAAGGGGTACTCACAATTCAGCTGGTTAACCTCTTCCATACCGGGCAGTTATACACACTTCCATACCAGGCCTATTCTGGCACTTCTCTCCTACATGTACAAATCATAATTTTTTTGCTAGAAAATTACGCAGAACCCCCAAACATTATATATGTTTTTTTAGCAGACACCCTAGGGAATAAAACGACGGTCATTGAAACCTTTTATCTTGCACGGTATTTGCGCAATAATTTTTCAAACGCCTTTTTTTGGGAAAAAAATTGTTTCATGAATTAAAAAAATTTAAAAACAGTAAAGTTAGCCCAATTTTTTTGTAAAATATGAAATATGATGTTACACCGAGTAAATAGATACCCAACATGTCACGCTTTAAAATTGCGCACACTCATGGAATGGCGCCAAACTTCGGTACTTAAAAATCTCCATAGGCAACGATTTGAAATTTTTTACAGGTTACCAGTTTAGATTTACAGAGGAGATCTAGTGCTAGAATTGTTGCTGGCACTCTAACGCACGCGGCGATACCTCACATATGTGGTTTAAACGGCGTTTACATATGTCGGCGGGACTTGCGTGTGCGTTCGCTTCTGCGCGCAAGCTACCGGGGACAGGGGCGTTAAAAAAATTAATTTTTATTTCTTTTTTTTTTTTATATATATTTATTTCTTTTTTTACACTTTTTTTTTTAATTTTTTTTTTTTTTTTATCACTTTTATTCCTATTACAAGGAATGTAAACATCCCTTGTAATAGGAATGTGTGTGACAGGTACTCTTTATGGAGAGATGCGGGGTCAATAAGACCCCACATCTCTCCTCCAGGCTGGAAAGCATGAAATCGGTGAAAAAAAATTCACCGATCTCATGCTTGTGGTTGCTTAGCAGCCGCAATCGCGGCTTTGTTTACTTACGGGGACCCGGGCGTGACGTCATCACATCGCGCCCGGGTCCTCCGACAGTCATAGAGATGACTGGTGACCATCTGGTCACCAGTCATCTCTATGCTTCCTGCGAGCGCCGGACGATTCGTTCTCCGGGCCCCCGATGGCACGGGAGAGCCCGGAGAAGCACCGGATGGCGGCGGGAGGGGGGGGATGTCCCCTCCCGCCGCCTGTAAGAACGATCTAGCGGCGGAACCGCCGCTATGATCATTCTTACGTTGTGCAGAATCGCCGGCAGTTTAGAAGGATATCTGAATGATGCCTCTAGCTGCAGGCATCATTCAGATAACCACCCGGAAAGCCCAGGACGTCACATGACGTCCACTCTGAACGGCAGAAGTTCTTTGTGGACGTCATTTTACTATGGGCCGGTAGGGAAGTGGTTAAAACATGCAGTGTAAATCAAAATATCGGAAGTGTATGGTGACAGCGATGTCCGCCCAACCGGTTTCGTTATAGAACGTCGTCTGGAGCGTACACGCTGTCACACCCACCTCTCTTTTATGATCACGATGCGTCCCGTATAGCGTCCGCCATGATCCCTGTGTTTTTTTGAGGACAGGAAACCATTCGCTTGTGTGTCTTTCGACGGCGGCCATTTTTGCTGGGCTTTTGCAGACTGAAGCCTAATTCAGTGCCCGTATTGTTATTTGCTCTATGTTATCTCCAATTTAGAACGGACGAGTCATGATTTGTTATGTAAACATGTATTGAAAGACATTATCGAAAAACAAAAACACACACTGAAAAAAGAACAGGAAGGTGACAGAAGTGGTAAGTGACACACTCAGGGCTCCCACTGATTCTGCATTATGGTGAGTTAAACCATTACATTTCATATAACAATGTAATAATAGAAATAATGCACTACAATCATCCTGACGCCATATCAACCATGGTGCCAGGATGATTGAAGCGTCAACAACAGCCATTTCCCCGTTAAGATGCCTGAAAAACAATGTATTTTCTGGCAGTGTCCCTCCCGAGACTAGACTCTGGATCCGCCCCTGCTTTCGTTGCAATTACAGCTGCAAGTCTTTTTTAGGGATGTCTCTACCAGCTTTGCACATCTAGAGAGTGACATTTTTGCCCGTTCTTTGCAAAAACGCTCTGTCAGATTGGATGGAATGTGTCTGCGAACAGCAATTTTCTAGTCTTGCCACAGATTCTCAATTGGATTTAGGTCTGGACATTGAATGGGCCATTCTAACACATGAATATGCTTTGATCTAAACCATTCCATTGTAGCTCTGGCTGTATGTTTAGGGTCGTTGTCTCGTTGGAAGGTGAACCTCTGCTCCAGCCTCATGTGGACTCTAGCAGGTTTTCTTCTAAGATTGCCCTGTATTTGGCTCCATCCATCTTCCCATCAACTCTGGCCAGCTTCCTTGTCCCTGCTGAAGAAAAGCATCCACACAACATGATGCTGCCATCACCATGTTTCAATGTGGGGATGGTGTGTTCAGGGTGATGTGCAGTGTTAGCTTTCTGCCACACATAGCCAGGGCTGAACTGGTCCAAAAATTTGGCCCTGGACTTCATCCAGACTGGCTCACTTTAATTTTGCGAAAACGCAAACAAACAGTATATAAACGAAATGCTATTGCAGAAAAAAAGTATAAACTGTTTTTTTTTTTAACTCTTCATTTAGGCTACTTTCACACTGGGGCAGGGGCGGCATTGGCGGTAAAGCGCTGCTATTTTTAGCGGCCCTTTACTGTCATTTTTGCAGAGATAATTTCTTTGTGGCGCTTTGCCGGCGCTACCCATTCATTTCAATGGCAGGAGCAGTGGAGGAGCGGTGTATACACCGCTCCAGAGATGATGCTTGCAGGTGTTTTTTTAACGTCCTGCCAGCGCATCACCTCAGTGCGCCTTCCCCGTTACATCAGAGTTCCCAGATAGCCTCCCCCTTACATCAGGGTCCCCAGAGAGCCTCCCCCTTACATCAGTGTCCCCAGAGAGCCCCCCTTACATCAGGGTCCATAGAAATTTTCTCCGTTACATCAGGGTCCACAGAGAGCCCCTCTTACATCAGAGTCCTCAGAGAGCCTCAGCCTTGCATCAGGGTCCCCAGATAGCCCCCCACTTACATCAGGGTCCCCAGAAACCCTCCCCTGTACATAATGGTCCCCAGAGAGTCCCCCTTACATCAGATTCCCCAGAGAGCCTCAGCCTTGCATCAGGGTCCCCCAAGAGCCCCCCTTACATCAGAGTCCCCAGAGAGCCCCCCTTACATCAGAGTCCCTAGAGTGCCTCAGCCTTGCATCAGGGTCCCCAGAAAGCCCCCCTTACATCATAGTCCTTAAAGAGTCTTCCTCTTAAATCAGAGTCCCCAGAGAGCCTCAGCCTTGCATCATGATCCCCAGAGAGCCCCCATACATCAGGGTCCCCAGAGAGCCTCCCCCTTACATCAGGGTCCCCAGAGCGCCTCCCCCTTACATCAGAGTGCCCAGAGAGCCTCCCCCTTACATCAGGGTCCCCAGAGAATCTCCCTTACATCAGGGTCCATAGAAATCCTCTCCGTTACATCAGGGTCCACAGAGAGCCCCTCTTACATCAGAGTCCTCAGAGAGCCTCAGCCTTGCCTCAGGGTTCCCAGAGAGCCCCCCACCTATATCAGGGTTCCCAGAGACCCTCCCCCATACATCATGGTCCCCAGAGAGTCCCCCTTACATCAGATTCCCCAGAGAGCCTCAGCCTTGCATCAGGGTCCCCCAAGAGCCCTCCTTACATCATGGTCCTCAAAGAGTTTTCCCCTTACATCAGAGTCCACAGAGAGCCTCAGCCTTGCATCAAGGTCCCCAGAAAGCCTCCCTTACATCAGGGTCCTCAAAGAGTCTTCCCCTTACATCAGGGTCCCCAGAGAGCCTACTAACATCAGGGTCACCAGAGAGGGCAGTGTAATCTCTCTGCTGCCCACAGCTGCACAGTGAGGGCAGAACAGTGGTGATGTAGGGTGGGCGGTGAGAGATGATGTAATTTCTCTTGCCTGCTCCTGGCCTGGCTGCCTGCCTACCTGCTCTCCGGATCTCCCGTGCTGCCTGCCGCATGGCTGCAGAGAGGCCATGGACTGGTAATGGGCTATGGTTGGGGACCCCTGGGACTCAGGACTATGGGCCCCAGATAGATTAGTTAGGGATATCAGCATAAAGGGAACTGAATACAAATGCACACTGCACTTTTCAACTATTTCATTTGTGTTGGTCTATCACATAAAATCCCAATAAAATACACTTACGTTTTTGGTTGTAACGTGACAAAATGAGGAAAATTTCAAGGGATATGAATACTTTTTCAAGGCACTGTATACATAAAGAGAAGCGATAACAGTCTTTTTTAGTAATTGCAAAGGGAACTGTAGTTTAGAATGCATAGTTCTTACATGGGTATGTACCTCAACATATTGTACCTCAAATTCATATTTAGACCGCAGTGTTAATTAAACATTTCACAATGTCTCATGTCAGTGCAGTAGTTAATCCCTGTCTAGCAGACATAGGGAGGGGGAGGAAGTAAGAATGTCAGAACATAATGGGATTGCCTAGTAGGGAGCATTGACCTGTTTTCAGTTCCACCACACAGAAGCCTCTGATATCTGCTGCAGTTACTGCATCTCACAGATAGTGCATCAATGGAATTCTACAAGTGTCTTCTACATGTTTGCAAAAATCAACTTTATTTCCAGTCATTTATCTGATATTACACGTATGCTTAAGTAAGTACATATTTTGTTGTACACATTTCTCTTGTTACAATGTTTCTAATGAATTGTGTTTTTTCTTTTATGCACAAGCATTTTTATGTAGCTTAGACTGAACTGAAGAGATGTTTTACAGAACAACACGCATTTCAGTTGGCATTTGTACAGTAAAGTAGCAAAGTTTGCCTGTTCCTTGAATAGATAATTCAGCATAGTTTTTATTTTAGATACAATTTTCATTAGTTATATGGCTTACTTAGTGTTTTATATTTTTTGTGTGTGAACCATGTAGGCATTGAATTGTACAACTAAATTGATGCGGTTTTGTCCCACCTGCCCTTATGAACTAAATGTCCATTAGCATCAAACACTGGTACTCTGGGACCTTTTTTTATTGAACCCCTCTCAAAGCACCTCTGTAAAGGTGAATGACATTTAAATTGGTAGGGACATGAGAATTACTTGCACGTATGACTATTGTGCTAGGCTGGCAGTGTGGGAGAGTAGGTGTGAGGGTACATATTTTTTTTGTCTTTATCTTCAAGGATATGAAAAATACAAAAAGTACCATAACATCTCCCCTTCCACAAAGCCAACATAGCACACTAGGAATTCTCATGTGTAAGAATGCTAAAAATACATTTAAATAAAGACAACACCTCCATTAGAATCTTTTTTCAACATTCCTGGCTTGGGGCTTAAAAGTGCTGTTTGAAGCTTTGTAAATGCTTGCTAAATCTGATGCTTCGTAGACTCACCTGTAAAAGGTAAGATTAAACAATACGGCCCGGATTCAGATACATTTTCGTATCTATCGGCGGGCGTAGCGTATCTCAGATACACTACGCCGCCGTAACTTAGGGCGCAAGTTCCGTATTCAGAAAGAACTTGCGCCTTAAGTTACGGCGGCGTAGTGTAAATGTGTCGGCGTAAGCCCGCCTAATTCAAATGTGGATGATGTGGGCGTGTTTTATTTAAATTACTTGTGACCCCACGTAATTGACGTTTTTATTTACGAACAGCGCATGCGCCGTCCGTGAATGTTTCCAAGTGCGCATGCTCCAAAATAAGGCCAAACTGTCAATGCTTTCGCCGTGAACGTAACTTACGTACAGCCCTATTCGCGAACGACTTCTGTAAACGACGTAAAATACGACGCTGTTCGTGTGTTTCCGACGTCCATACCTAACATGACTTACCCCTGCTTTATGAGGGGTAACTTTACGCCGGAAAAAGCCTTACGTAAACAACGTAAAAAAATGCGGCGGGCGGACGTACGTTTCTGAATCGGCGTATCAACCTAATTTGCATATTCCTCGCGTAAATCTACGAAAGCGCCACCTAGCGGCCAGCGTAAATATGCAGCCTAAGATACGACGGTGTAAGAGACTTACGCCGGTCGGATCTTAGGGATATCTATGCGTAACTGATTCTAAGAATCAGGCGCATAGATACGACCCCGCACACTCAGAGTTAAGGCGGCGTATCCGGAGATACGCTGTCAAAACTCGTATCTGAATCCGGGCCTACATGTGTATTTCAAGCCTAAAGCAGGCTATACAGTAGTAGATTTTCAAATCAAAGTTCGTACAAATATTCATACAAATTTTTTTTGTACATTTGATGACTAAATGAATTTTGTTTGAAAGCACTTTTGCTTTTAAAATTTGATTTTAAAATGAATGTAATTCCTTGAACTAAATCCGCATACACTGCTTGAAACTTGTTCGCTCTAATAGTTGAAAATTGAGCAAACATGCTTAAAATAAAAAAGCTATTTGTGACTTCGAAAAGCCATTTATTATGAACCACCTAAATGCAAATGGAAATGAAATTTTGCAGTGAATGGGATAGGGAAACGTGTAAATCATTTCAACCAATCTATCAGAAACGACTGTATTAAAATAAATACACTCCAAATTTTTTCCCACAAGAACTCTATGATATTCAACCATATCATAAATGTATATAATTCCATAAGGATATTTTTTTATTTTGTTATACATGTTAAAGAAGATAAAACAATAACATTTAAATTTCTTCACAAATCAGTATTTTACATGTCTTTGCATATACCCTACCCTACCCTACACATACCCTTTACTTTATTCCATTGAATTAAATAGAGATCTATATACAGACAAGGGACATTCAGCCTTGAATTTGTCAGTGAAAAATATTTTCTCATAAGTTATTTCAAAATATTGATTACGATATTAAAGATTTGTTTGGAGATTGTGTCCAGAACATTTACCAATTCTCTTAAACAATAATATTTATTGGTTAGTAGACACTTAAATGGATCATTTGGAGTACATTAGATAAAGCTTATAAGCATTTTGCTTGTTTAACTTTCCTTGGTTTAAATTTCAGATTGTCAGTCTGAGATTGTTGGTATAATCCTGATGTCACTATGAAGCTGGACTATGGTAAGCATTGTTATAGTATATATATGAGAAATGGATGATTGTAATTTAGGGACATTAAAGCACATGTTACCCTAACATTTCTAAAAAAAATTCCACCACCCACCCAAGTATGAACCCAGCCTACAGGTTGGTTGCCATCTCACCATTTGATTCTCCAGTGTAGATCTTAAGGTCAAACAGGGCAACAAACACCCATAAATTAAAGGCTTGAGGATGCACAGAGACCAATTGATAGAGCCTACATGGCTCTACCAATTAGCACACCTATGCTAAAGGACATTGCTCTGTTCTGCAATCAGTTTGCTGCTGTTGTGAAGAAGTCTTTATCTGGATTTCATATACACAAACCACTGCTCCTAAGTATTTCTTACTAGCATTTTGAATAGTAATCAACTGGTTAGCCCTCAATCCCCCCCTCCCCGTTTTTTTTGTCAATTTCTCCTACTTCTTTCTTTCCACCCTACCACTCACTTCTCCAAGCATACTCAATTCCTTTATTCCTTCTCTGACTTCTGCCCCTACCAAACACTAATGCCCACCTACCTGCCCCCCCCCCATTTTAAAATTTTCTCTATAAGGGCTCTCAGTGTTGCATTATTTCTTATCACATGGCCCTCGCTTTTCTGCCGAATATGCTAATATTATGGCCACAACGTAATACCCTTTCTCTTATCGTCCATGGATGGACACAGCTCCTTAAATCTTGACAAGTGGGTTATGTTCCTGTTCACAGGAGAGGACTAGGCAGAAACATGTTAGATAATTAAATACATGTTTCTTTAACAGAGTTGAACAGCCCCGCCCAGGGGGTGGTCCCTCTGGACATAACCCTCCCCCTGCAGTATGCAGCCTCAGTTTCTTTCTGCCTAGCAAAGTAGGACGACATATGGCTCCCGTTGTGGGCACAGCGCGCTTAGTACATTTTTATTTTATTTTATTTTCTTCTGAAGAATCTTCTATCAACTGTCGGCTGAGAGACAGGCTGGATATTATAGATCCTTGTATTCTCCTCAGCCCGGCCTGTGAGCGTGAGCACACCTTTGCAAAGAGGCTGGGTCTGCCACGTCATACTTCGTGGCAGACCCACCTGGGGTGGCCAGTGAGCTTTGGCTCCAGGGTCCACATATGACTGGGCTGGTATTGTCTCACTCACAGTGGACCGGGCAGACAGCTACTCCTACGCGGTGTAGGTCTGTCAGGAATGCGTCAGTGGGTCCTTGCATGGACGGGTAAGTACAGTCCTTCCCGCTTTGGCGGGTCGGTATAGCTGGGCATTCCTGGGGTTCGGGGGTTCTCCTGTCCTCCCTTCCCTGCTCTCTGTAATTTTTTCCCTCTGCTGTTCATTGATCCCGGGGTGGACCTGGGGGGGGGGGCTTATTTTCCCACCAGGGGACTGTGGGCTGTCTGGGCCTGTGTTTTCCTTGTGGGAATGTATTTGCCTCAGAAAGGCCTCATTGGGCCTTCTCATCCTCGTCACAGCGTTTTAGGCCATTTTTGCGGTGCCGGCGCCATGTTTTTGTAGCCTGCTGCTACCATTGTAAATCTCCATTGACGGACATTTTATTGTGGTCGCGCTATGGCGCAGTTTGCTATTGCGGTCGGCCATTTTACTGTGTCCGTTCCCTGCTCCATCTGAGGCGTCCGGTGGACATTTTGAAGGGGGTTTTGGCCTCTAGTGCTGGGCTTATACAGCGCGTAATACGGATCTCCTCATGTTTTTTGATTTACCTCACAGCATTTCTCCCCACACACACACTGTGTTCTGAGGGTAGGCAGCGGCGCTGAACGGTCTCCTCTGGTGAGTCCCCTGGGTAACCCCCGGTCAGCGCAGCAAGGATGGTGGGATTAGTTCATGTCTAAAATGTATCCCTGAGAGCTGTTTTTAATGGAGTAAGTGTCTGGTCTTCCTCTCCAAGACATGCCAAAGGTGGCAGCTGGGGTTCCTGCAGTTAATGGACACTTTGTTAGAGTGGCGTGCGGGTGTTAGGAGGGGGGGTTGAAATGTGCCCCCTCCCCCCCATCCCCTGGGAACTGCTCTGCCTCAGACCGGGACCTGGCTGTCACGTCCCTGGTTCTGTGTGGTCTATGTAAGTAGACCAGGACCTTTCTTGTGAGGGAAAATCCTCACTGGGGTCAGTGACAGGGCACTTTTCAGTGCGCTGCTGCAGGGAACTCGCTTATGCTGTATTGTGCAGCGGAGGTATCCTCTGAGGGCTCGGTCTTTTTTGTGCACACAATCCAGGCCGCTCTGTAAAGGTTTTCCTTATATATCCTTTTCTTTTGACAAGTTGATTGATAAGGAATAGGAAAGGCTGCAGAAATCCTTGTAGTTCCTCAGTGCCTGGCGGTTTGGTACCCCTTTGAGGAGAGTTTAAAAAAAATATATACACTTCTCCTCAGGTAGTGGCCTCCGGGGCCCGGTTAAAAAGGGGTGACCACTCTCCCTATAATAGGGACCCCTGTCTTCAAGGACCATTCTGATAGGAAGTCCAAGGCGATGACCCGCTCCATGTTTACCATGCAGGGGTCTGCATCTCGGCCTGTTGTGACCGCAACTTTGGTGTCTCAGACACTCGCTGGGCAAGGTTTTACACCAGACTGTGGAGGAGCACCAGCTCCTTCCCTGATTTGTTAGACTGTCCGACCAGTTGGTCCAGGGCCTTGTATATGTCTGTGATGCTACACGGGATGCAGCATCCTTGATATCCAGAGCCTCTGTTTCAGCGATGGTTTTGCGCCGCCTGATTTGGCTGATTTACCCCTAGGGGTAGGAGATTTTGGTACCTCGTTGGAACACATTATCACGAATGTCACTGGGAGTAAGAGCACTCTCCTCCCTCAGTCCGCTAGGGGGAAGGAACCGCGGCGTGTGCCGGGTCCTTCATTCCCCGCTCAGAAGCGGTATTTTTCGTCAGTCAGGGCCTGCGGGTAAACCCTTGCAGGCCAACAAAAGCTTAGCTGGGGGACGGGAACGTCCCTGGGTACGTAGGCCGAACACGCCGGCACCCGTGGGGGAGGGGCTTTGCAGGTTCACAGCTCAGTGAACCTTCCTGCTCTCCGACCAGTGGGTCTGCAAGGTGGTCTCTTCGGAGTACTAGATAGGGTTCCTCCTATCTTTCTGGCTCGTCGGTCTGCCCTGCTGGGGCAGTGTGGGACTTGCTAAGCTGCGGGGTAATTTTATCTGTTCTGCAGGACGAGAGGTTTCAGGGATTCTATTCAAATCTGTTCTCGGTCCCGAAGACGGACGGGGGCCGTCCAATTTTTTGCCTCACAACCCTAAATGCCTTTGTGAGAGTTAGGTAGTTTTGCATGGAATCCATTCGTTCGGTGGTAGCTGCGCTCCATCCGAGGGACTTTCTGACGTCCTTGGCCATCAAGGACGCATACCTGCATGTCCCAATTTGCGCAAATCACCAGAGGTGGGGGGGCTTGTGTTGTGAGCGGGGTGTCCCCACGATCTATCCGCGGGGGGGGGGAGATTGTGCTGTGAGCGGGGTGTCCCACAATTAATACCTGGGGGGAGGTTGCTGTGAATGGGGTGTCCCGTGATCCATCCTTGCGGGGGGGTTTTGCTGTGAGTGGGGTGTCTGCGATCCTGCGGGGGGGGGGGGGGAGGATATTGTCATGCTGTCGGTATTTCAGTGTCTGTGATAATGATCTATATACTGTCTGTGGTGCTGATCTGTATACCGTATCTGTGGTGCTGATCTGTATACCGTATCTGTGGTGCTGATCTGTATACCGTATCTGTGCTGCTGATCTGTATATTGTATCTGTGGTGCTAATCTGTATACCGTATCTGTGGTGCCGAGCTGTATACTGTATCTGTTGGGCTGAGCTGTATACATATCTGTGGTGCTAATCTGTATACCGTATCTGTAGGGCTGAGCTGTATACCGTATCTGTAGGGCTGATCTGTATACTGTATCTGTGGTGCTGATCTGTATATTGTATCTGTGGTGCTGATCTGTATACCGTATCTGTGGTGCTGAGCTGTATACTCCTAACACTAATGGTGGAAGCAAGTGGAATACAGGGGATGGAGTGAGTGGATTCTATAAGGGGTGGGGCTTATGAGAAGTCTAAAACTTCACCAGCCGCCACTGTCCCCTTGTGTGTTTGGCATCTCAAACTCTGTAACCTATAAACGTCACTAAAACATTTGTAAAAGAAGACCTAGGTGCAGACCTTTCAACCTAGTTTAATTTTTCATTAAACATGACTAGTAATGTTATACAACACATCTGAAATGGTTAACAGCCATTAATTTATGGCTATGTAAATGAGGCAAGGAACAGGAATCAGCCTGCTAGCAAGGAGGGTAAAGTCCAGTGATAAATGAGACAGTGAGCAGTGACATGTAAATCCTTTTCCTGGGAATCTCGGCTGAGAAGCACACATAAGGTAAAGGAAAACTTTTTATATAATATAGAAAAGTGAATTTTGCTTAGTGATAAAAAAACATATCTCATTTTAAGGGAATGTAGTGTGCTACATTTTGTACTTGCTCATCTTCAACTTAGGACATGCAAGCAATGTGTGGCTAGATTAGTAGTTAGAGTGTCTTTGCTAACTATAGTTTTTACTTTTAGCAGCATAAAAAATGATATCTTGAAAATTATGCTTGCATTCGATATGTTCGATATATTATAATAGAATTATATTGTGCAAATAGTGCTGAAAACAGGAATCTTTACAGGGTAAATCTTTAGAGCTAGTGATTAGGGAGAGTCACATCAGTAGAACAGAAGTCAATATCTCTACCTAAATGATAAGAGCAATAAACAGCAATACAGTTAAGTATTTATTCTGCGTCAACCTTCTGACATGGTTTGAACAAAAAATCACTCAGGCTTTAAAACATTTGAGCGTTTTACAAAGGAGGCCTTTTGTGTTGTGTAGAACATTGGCAAATATCGTGAGTTTCCTGGTAAACTAACACGATCAGTGGCAACTAGCCATAGGGCTGCCTGTTACGCATTGAAAACATTAGCCAACTCTAAGTTAGTTAATATTGTATTTATTTGGCTGTAAAAAAGCAATTCACTGAGCATCAAACAAAAAAAACATCAGGGAGGTTGTATAGAAGTCAATTGGTAGTTTGACTTCTGTACAACCTCCCTTCCCATACATGAATCAAAATTTGGCTGGTCCCTGTATGGCTACATCCATACAATAAACTAGTTAAACATTTCCGGACACCTTATTGTGACACCTATATAAACGTGTTGGACATATCATTCCAAAACTACGGGCATTAATATGGAGTTACCGCCTCATTTGTGTGTATAACAGCCACCACTCTTTTGATAAGACTTTCCACAATATATTGAATGTGTTTGGGAAATGTTATGCACATTTAACCAAAAGTTAATTTTTGAGGTCAGGAACCTGGCTCACAATTGACATTCCAACTTATTCTAAAGTACTTAGTAGGGTTGAGTTTAGGGCTCTGTGCAGGCCACTCCAGTTACCCCACACAAGACTTGTAATACCATAGGGGTGATTTACTAAAGGCAAATAGGCTGTACACGTTGCAAGGGAAGTTGCACCATGAGCTGAGTGAATGTGGTGCATTTTTACTTTGCAAAGAATACCCAATCTGCTGTCCTGGGGGTAAAGTTTACAAGAAGCCTGGAGGAGTATTTAAAGTAGGATTGAGGGGGAGGGTGAAAGAGAATATAATGGTGCAGACAGGTCAGACCCTATTGGTGGGTGGAAAAGGGGAAGATGGTAGGGCTGTGGCAGGTGATAAGATAAGTCAATAAAAATAGTTGAGTTGGAAGCTATGGTGCATGAAGAGAACTATGATTTAAATGTTATTGCTGAATCTTGGCTTCATTCTTCCCACAAATTGGGCTATTAATATTGCTGGCTGTGCTCTCTTTTGGAGAGACAGGGTAAAATGTAAACATGGTGGTGTCTGCCACTATGTGAGAAGTGATCACAAAGCAAGTATGAAAGAGGACCTTGTTGCTAGAGTGTGTGATGATGCTGAAGCATTATGGGTAAACTGTCTATGAGTATGAGTACTTCAAAGTTAATTATTGGTGTTTATTATAGGCCATCTAATGTTATTGAGGAGGAGGAAACGCAACTACTTGAACAGAAAGGGCTGCAAGGGCTGGGGCATTGATGATAATGGGGGATTTTAACTACCCTGAAACTGATTGGAGTAATGGCACTGCTGGATCGGTTAAAGTAGGAGTAAACTTCCTTTGTTGATTTTTACCTGATTATAAGCTTACCTCTAAGTATAGTAAATATCTCCTTAAACATGCACAGTTTAGGAAATATTTACTTTAGAAGTAGCCATTGACGTCACTGGTGCATGCGCTATGAAGGAACCGCATACCCGTGACGGGGGAAGATGGAAGGGCGCCACTGGAGGGCTTCATTTTCAGGGAAGTCTGTCATAATGTGCTAGCATGCACTGCATACTAGCACATTATGACTTTAACCACTTAAGGACGTCTCCTGCACATACAGGTCCTTCTCAAAAAATTAGCATATTGTGATAAAGTTCATTATTTTCTGTAATGTACTGATAAACATTAGACTTTCATATATTTTAGATTCATTACACACAACTGAAGTAGTTCAAGCCTTTTATTGTTTTAATATTGATGATTTTGTCATACAGCTCATGAAAACCCCAAATTCCTATCTCAAAAAATTAGCATATCATGAAAAGGTTCTCTAAACGAGCTCTTAACCTAATCATCTGAATCAACTAATTAACTCTAAACACCTGCAAAAGATTCCCGAGGCTTTTAAAAACTCCCAGCCTGGTTCATTACTCCAAACCGCAATCATGGGTAAGACTGTCGACATGACTGCTGTCCAGAAGGCCATCATTGACACCCTCAAGCAAGAGGGTAAGACACAGAAAGAAATTTCTGAACGAATAGGCTGTTCCCAGAGTGCTGTATCAAGGCACCTCAGTGGGAAGTCTGTGGGAAGGAAAAAGTGTGGCAGAAAACGCTGCACAACGAGAAGAGGTGACCGGACCCTGAGGAAGATTGTGGAGAAGGACCGATTCCAGACCTTGGGGGACCTGCGGAAGCAGTGGACTGAGTCTGGAGTAGAAACATCCAGAGCCACCGTGTACAGGCGTGTGCAGGAAATGGGCTACAAGTGCCGCATTCCCCAGGTCAAGCCACTTTTGAACCAGAAACAGCGGCAGAAGCGCCTGACCTGGGCTACAGAGAAGCAACACTGGACTGTTGCTCAGTGGTCCAAAGTACTTTTTTCAGATGAAAGCAAATTTTGCATGTAATGAAGGTGCCAGAGTCTGAAGGAAGACTGGGGAGAGGGAAATGCCAAAATGCCTGAAGTCCAGTGTCAAGTACCCACAGTCAGTGATGGTCTGGGGTGCCATGTCAGCTGCTGGTGTTGGTCCACTGTGTTTTATCAAGGGCAGGGTGAATTTAGCTAGCTATCAGGAGATTTTGGAGCACTTCATGCTTCCATCTGCTGAAAAGCTTTATGGAGATGAAGATTTCATTTTTCAGGACGACCTGGCACCTGCTCACAGTGCCAAAACCACTGGTAAATGGTTTACTGACCATGGTATTACTGTGCTCAATTGGCCTGCCAACTCTCCTGACCTGAACCCCATAGAGAATCTGTGGGATATTGGGAAGAGAAAGTTGAGAGACACAAGACCCAACACTCTGGATGAGCTTAAGGCCGATACCGATGCATCCTGGGCCTCCATAACACCTCAGCAGTGCCACAGGCTGATTGCCTCCATGCCACGCCGCATTGAAGCAGTCATTTCTGCAAAAGGATTCCCGACCAAGTATTGAGTGCATAACTGAACATAATTATTTGAAGGTTGACTTTTTTTTTATTAAAAACACTTTTCTTTTATTGGTGGGATGAAATAATATGCTAATTTTTTTAGATAAGAATTTGGAGTTTTCATGAGCTGTATGCCAAAATCATCAATATTAAAACAATAAAAGGCTTGAACTACTTCAGTTGTGTGTAATGAATCTAAAATATATGAAAGTCTAATGTTTATCAGTACATTACAGAAAATAATGAACTTTATCACAATATGCAAATTTTTTGAGAAGGACCTGTATACGTTGGCAGAATGGCACGGCTGAGCACAAGCACGTACCTGTACGTCCTCTTTTAGTGCCCAGCCGTGGGTCACGGGCGCTCCCGACCCTCCGTGAACGCGCGACCCGCGGACCCGATCACCGCTGGAGTCCCGCGATAGGTCCCCGGAGCTGAAGAACGAGGAAAACTGTGTGTAAACACAGCCTCCCCGTTCTTCACTGTGGCACTGATATAGGGAAACACGATCAATGATGTCACACATCCAGCCCAGCCCCCCTACAATTAGAAACACATATGAGGTCAAACTTAACCCCTTCAGCGCCCCCTAGTGGTTAACTCCCAAACTTCAATTGACATTTTTACAGGTAACAATGCATTTTTTTTGCTGTGAAAATGACAATTGTCCCAAAAATGTGTCCGATGTGTCCGCCATAATGTCGCGGTCGCTGATCGCCGCAATTAGTAGTAAAAAAATATATATTAATACAAATGCAATAAAACTATCCCCTATTTTGTAAACACTATAAATTTTGCGCAAACCAATCGATAAACGCTTATTGCGATTTTTTATTACCAAAAATAGGTAGAAGAATACATATCGGCCTAAACTGAGGAAAAAAAACTTTTTTTTATATATTTTTGGGGGATATTTATTATAGCAAAAAGGAAAAAATATTGCATTTTATTCAAAATTGACACTCTATTTTTGTTTATAGCGCAAAAAATAAAAACAGCAGAGGTGATCAAATACCACAAAAAGAAAGTTCTATTTGTGGAAAAAAAGGACGCCAATTTTGTTTGGGAGCCACGTTGCACGACCGCGCAATTGTCAGTTAAAGCGACGCAGTGCCGAATCGCAAAAACTGGCCGGGTCCTTTACCTGCATTTTGGTCTGGGTCTTAAGTGGTTAACTGCCTTGGCACAATTTTTTTTTAAAAGGCAGAAATTTATAGACCTATTACAAGAAAATGTTATGGTACACTTCATAGAAGCCCCAACTTCAAATGATGCTCTGCTGGACCTGTTAATCTCAAACCACGCAGAGATTATTACTAATGTTCAGATGAAAGAACTCCTGGGTAACAATGACGATAACATGATTTAATTTAATGTTATATGTAAGCAATAAGCACATACTGGAAAGATAAAAGACTTAAGACTTGTGAATGACTTAAGAGTGGGAGGGAATATTGTTATTGAAGAGCACGGGACAGAAATGGAAATTCTTCAAGCTTAAAGGATAAGCTCACCTTTGTACAAAAAATAATAACTGCACATCTTTTTGCAGGTAAAAAAAAAATGTGCATTTATTATTTTTTGTATTAGGAACCTGTAAAACATCAGGAGATCACTGATGCCATGAGGGTCTCCTCCACACTGTCAGTGTATGGGCTTACCTGTACATCCCTAATGCCGGGTACAGACGAGAGGATTGATCCGCGGATACGGTCCGCCGGACCGTATCCGCGGATAAATCCTCTCGAGGATTTCCCCGGATTTGGATCCGATGGAGTGTACTCACCATCGGATCGAAATCCGCGCCGAAATCCCTTCGCGATGACGTGTCGCGCCGTCGCCGCGATGATGACGCGGCGACGTGCGCGACGCTTTCATATAAGGATACCCACGCATGCGTCAAATCATTACGACGCATGCGAGGGAGGGAATCGGACGGATCGATCCGGTGAGTCTGCACAGACCACCGGATCGATCCGCTGAAGCCGATTCCAGCAGATAGATTTCTTAGCATGCTAAGAAATTTTTATCTGCTGGAAATCAATCGGGCCGAAAAAAATCTGCGGAAAAAGATCCGCTGGGATGTACACACCAGCAGATCTATCCGCTGGAACTGATCCGCAGATCAATTCCAGCGGATAGATCCTCTCGTGTGTACGGGGCCTTATGGGTAAGCCAATACTCGCTGACAGGAAGACTCAATGAACTACCACAGCGCTCCATAGCGCTGTGGTAGTTCATTGAGAACTACAAGCTGACAGTTGCTAAGCCGCTGTAGTTCATTCATACGCACAGAGCTCTATGTATGAATGACGCATTCCGTGTGGGCGGAGACCCGCACAACAGTGCTGCTCTCAAAAACTGACAGCTAGTACGGGGAGAAGTTCAGGGAGGGGGGGCAGCACTGGGAACATGTTACATGTTCCACCCTAAAATGTAGCATGTTCCCAAAGATGAACTTTATCCCTTAAGTTTAAAAGGCTAAAAATAAAACTAATATGGCTCACGGCCAAAGGTTAAAAAAAAAAAAAAAACTATAAATTATAAGAAAAGAGCACTTAAAAAAAAATATATAACTGAAGAAACACTATCATTATTTAGAAGTTACAAAGAATATAACACAATATGTAAAAAGAAAATGAAGGTTGCAAAAATTCATAGCAAACGACAGGTTGCAAAAGAGAGTAGGACAAAACCCCAAAAATTCTTTAATTATATTAACCTCTTGACCACTGGGCACTTAAACCCCCTTCCTAACCAGATCAATTTTTTAGCTTTCGGTGATCTCACAATTTGAATGACAATTACTCAGTCATACAACATTGTACCCATCTGAAATTTTTGTCCTTTTTTCCCCACAAATAGAGCTTTCTTTTGGTGGTATTTGATCACCTCTGGGTTTTTTATTGTTTGCGCTATAAAAGAAAAAACACTGAAAATTCTGTAAAAAAAAATAAAAAATCTCGTCTCTGTCATATTAGCAGGTATTGCGGGGTATTGCGGAGTATTGGGGGTATTGCAGAGTATTGGGGGGTTATTGCAGAGTATGGGGGGGTTATTGCAGAGTATGGGGGGGGGTTATTGCAGAGTATTGCACAGGGAGGGATGGATGGCTGGATCTGTGACTGCATTTGTCACAGATCCAGCCACAGCAGCTGCTGCTGCTTCCGCTCTCCCCCCTCTCCTCTCACACTGTACCGATCGGTACAGAGAGGGGAGGGAGGAACCGGTGTCATGTGATCAGCAGCAATTTACCGCGATCTATGATGCGCCGGGTCTTCTAGACCCGGCGCTCACGGATGATTCCGGGAGCGTGCCCCAGGGGGTGTGCGAGAGGAGGATTCTGGGAGGACGTTCCAGGGACGTCCTCCCAGAACAACTCCACCGCGCTGTAGACGTGTTTTGTCTATAGCGCGGTGGTAAAGAGGTTAACAGTAAAATTCTTAGATCTGAGAATGTAGGCCCCTTAAAAAAAATTTGAGTTGGTGGCTGGGGACAAAGAGAAGGCAAACTTATTAACCACTTAAGCCCCGGACCTTTAGGCAGCTAAATGCCCAGGCCAGGTTTTGCGATTCGGCACTGCGTCGCTTTAACAGACAATTGCGCGGTCGTGCGACGTGGCTCCCAAACAAAAGTGGCGTCCTTTTTTCCCCACAAATAGAGCTTTCTTTTGGTGGTATTTGATCACCTCTGCGGTTTTTATTTTTTGCGCTATAAACAAAAATAGAGCGATAATTTTGAAAAAAATGTTTTACTACTAATGGCGGCGATCAGCGTTTTTTTTCGTGACTGCGACATTATGGCGGACACTTCGGACAATTTTGACACATTTTTGGGACCATTGTCATTTTCACAGCAAAAAATGCATTTGAATTGCATTGTTTATTGTTAAAATTGTTTATTGTGAAAATGACAGTTGCAGTTTTGGAGTTTTCAGCTGTATACAAACGAACACAGGGGAGCTCAAGTCCATAATAGGGATAGTATTGACATACAGTGCCTTAAAAAAGTATTCATACCCCTTGAAATTTTCCATTTTACAACCAAAAACATAAATGGATTTTATGTGATGGACCAACATAAAGTGGCGCATAATTGTGACGTGGAAAGAAAATGATAAATGGTTTTAATTTTTTTTACAAATAAATATCTGAAAAGTGTGGAGTGCATTTGTATTCAGCCCCTTTTACTCTGTTGCCCCTAACTGAAATCCAGTGGAACCAATTGCCTTCAGAAGTTACTTGATTAAGAAATAGAGTTTACCTCTTTGTAATTTAATCTCAATATAAATACAGCTATTCTGTGAAGCCCTCAGAGGTTTGTTAGAGAAACTTAGGCCATTTTCCTGATGACGCGCGCACGAGCGTGAAAAGCATAGAGAAGACTGGTGCACAGCACGCCTGGCACCGGAGCTTTCTGTCCCAGTGAACGAGCAGAGACGCATTCCGTTAGCCTTGTATCACTCGTTAGTGATACACTGCCTTCCCTCAAGCTGCATTTTCACCCTGCTTTACTTGGCACATGATTTTAAGTGTTTTTTTTACAATAAATTAAGATGGTATTATACCATCTTTGCTTTTTTGCTTTTTGTGGCTCAATGTACTGGAGCCTTAAACTTTGCAGATTGCAGCTATACTAAAGGGGTTTAATATGGTTTTACACCTAAACCTATGAAGAGCTTCATTTTCTAAACTCCTAATTTTTTGGAATGATGGGGTGCATGGATACAGATTGATCATAGCCTGCGGAAGGCTGACTGAGAGGAAAGGATCTGGAGTACAGTTCTCCTATATGCCTGATGGTCATTTTATGGCCTTATATATCTGGTGAGCACATTTATTTGGCACTTTGGGTGAAGCACTTTTATTGAATAAGCACACTGCACTTTAAGGAAGCACGGTGGTGGTTGTTAGAAGACCTGAAATTCAGCACTGTTTATTTAACACAGACTGTGATTTACAGATGAAACTCGAAAAATTTGAATATCGTGCAAAAGATCATTAATTTCACTAATGCAACTTAAAAGGTATGAGATAGACTCATTACATTGAAAGCAAGATAGTTCAAGCCGTGATTTGTCAAATCCACAATCTCAGAAAATTTGAATATTACATGCAATCAATAAAACAAGGATTGTACATAGAACAATATCGGACCTCTGAAAAGTATAAACATGCATATGTACTCAGTACTTGGCTTGGGCCCATTTTGCAGCAATTACTGCCTCAATGCGGTGTGGCATGGAAGCTATCAGCCTGTGGCACTGCTAAAGGTGTTATGGAAGACCAGGATGCTTCAATAGCGGCCTTCAGCTCTTTTGCATTGTTCGGTCTCCTGTCTCTCATCTTTCTCTTAGCAATGCCCCATAGATTCTTTATGGGATTCAGGTCAGGCAAGTTTGCTGGCCAATCAAGCACAGTAATCCCATGGTCATTTAACCAGGTTTTGGTGCTTTTGGCAGTGTGGGCAGGTGCCGAGTCCTGCTGGAAAATGAAGTCAGCATCCCCATAGAGCTTGTCTGCCGAAGGAAGCATGAAGTGCTCCAAAATCTCCTGGTAGACGGCTGCGTTGACCCTGGACTTAATGAGGCACAGTGGACAAACACCGGCAGATGACATGGCTCCCCAAATCAACACAGATTGTGGAAACTTCACACTGGACTTACAGCATCTTGCCGTGTGTGCCTCTCCATTATTCCTCCGTAAATTTGCTCTTATCAGAAAAGAGCAACAGGCCAGGTCTGTTTTTCTTTAGCCCAGGTAAGGCGCTTCTGACATTGTTAGTTGTTCAGGAGTGGCTTGACAAGACGAATACAACATTTGAAGCCCATGTCCAGGATCCGTCTGTGTGTGGTGGTTTTTGATGCACTGACTCCAGCCTCAGTCCACCCCTTGTGAAAGTCTCCAACACTTTTGAATGGCCTTTTTCTGACAATCCTCTCCAGGCTGCGTTCATCCCTGCTGCTTGTGCACCTTTTTTCTTCCACACTTTTTCCACATAACTTTCTATTAATGTTCTTTGATACAGCACTTTGGGTACATCCAACTTCTTTTCCAAGTACCTTTTGAGGCTTTCCCTCCTTATGGAGGGTGTCAATGATGGTTTTCTGCACAACTATCAGGCTAGCAGTCTTTCCCATGATTGTGATTCCTACTGAACCAGACTGAGAGACCATTTTAAGGCTCAGGAACCCTTTGCAGGTGTTATGGCTTAATTAGATGATTATAGTGGGACACGTTGAGCCTAGAATATTGCACCTTTTCACAATACTCTAATTTTCTGAGATTGTGGATTTGGGGTTTTCATAAGTATTGAAAAAGAAAAATTGCAAGCATTATTCATCTCAGTTTAAAACTTCATGTGAAAAGGAAACTGTTCCCTTTTTCACATGAAGTTTTAAACTGAGATGAATAATGCTTGCAATTTTTCTTTTTCAATACTTACGGGTAATTTAATTACCTAAGAATATATTTGTTAGTATTATACATTTGAATTGTAGTACATAGTTTCTGCCACTGGGAGCTATGTAATGTTTTAGTTGCGTGCACTCCAACTATGTCCAGCCATCAATCCTAATGAACGTTGCAAATATGAGCTTTTGGCTTTATACATCATTTGCATTTGGTCCATCTAGCTATTGTTAAGCGTAGTATGCAGTATAAGTTGCCAATAGGTCAGCCTTGGTGCACTGCGACATATTTTTATAATTTTACATTTTAACAAATATTATTAATATTATACGCTTTCTTTGGATCTGATTTTATGATATCACACAGTTTCGACGCAGGAAATGACGATCATGTCCGGCCGAATATGCGATTGTTCAGGTCAATTTTAATTGTGTCTTTTTTGTTTATAGATTCAGTGCGTTTGTTCGGTCAGATCAGTTTCCCCAGTGCTGATCGACAGCGATATTAGTTTTTAAACACTTAGGCATTTTTTCCAATATGTAATTCACAGCACTATTGGCATGGATCCCCATTCCAAAATGGTGGATTTGCGCACTCGATTCCCAGATCTCAGAGCTGGGCGGTCCTGGGTGTTGCTAACGAATAAGTAGTGGCGAGTCAGCGCGCCGCTCGTGCCCCTGGAAGAAGTCAGTTGTTTGGCAAAACGGCGTAGGGAGGAGCGGCGTGCTGACGTCACCACAGTTTACCTCGCTGCTATCCGGAATGGCGAGCGGATAGTGAGAGCCGGCCGGCTTCAGCAATTTACACGCTATTATTATTCTACTACCATGTGAGTGCAATCTTGTTTTTTACTCAATAATTTTTTTTAGACGTTATCACACTATGTCAGCACCTTTCCTTTTTTGGGTCATCTTCAATGGGGAGAGTTCCTTGTGAATATTAAGGTGGAACGCACAGGTGATTACCGAACAAGAGGTCCCAGGAAACTACAAACAGGGCTGTTAGCCATACATGCCTATGATCTTATTTAAGTCGGTAAGCAGATAAGAGATAAGAGGTGGAGGTTTCATCTATCCCACTTTCTGGCATGGTGTCTTTGGATTTGTTTTTGCACTTATTCCATAATGCCGCGTACACACCATCACTTTATGTGATGAAAAAAAATGACGTTTTTAAAAACGTCACTTTAATTGACTGTGTGTGGGGGAAAACGTCGTTTTATGTCTTGTAAAAAACGACCAAAAAAAATTGAAGCATGCTTCAATTTTATGTGTCGTTTTTCAAAAGTGCACTTTTTACTTCACAGAAATTGACCGTGTGTAGCAAAAAACGTTGTTTTCTAAGACGTTTTTTCATCCACGCATGCCCAGAAGCTACTTATGAAGCAAGCTTCAATGGTAAAACGTGGTGGAACGTAACCTCACTTTGCAAGATCATTGTGAGAAAACGATGGTGTGTAGGCAACTTCGTCTTTGAAAATTGAAGTTTCAAAAACGTCATTTTTTACTTCACAGAAAGTGTTGTTTTTTTTTTATCACATAAAGTGATGGTGTGTACGCGGCATAAGAGTTTCATTGGAACATCACACGTTGTGGATTGTCACTTGCCATATTGCCTGTTACCAGATGCAGATTGTCACTTGCCACATCACCTGCCACATGTTGCAGATTGTCATTTGCCACATCGCCTGTCACCATTTGCAGATTGTCACTTGCCACATCACCTGCCACACGATGCGGATTGACACTTGCTACACATTGCGGATTGTCACTTGCCACGTTGCCTGTCACCAGATGTGGATTGTCACTTGCCAAATCACCTGCCACACGTGTCACTTGCCACATCACCTGCCAAACTTTGCGCATTGTCACTTGCCACGTCACCTGCCAAACTTTGCGGATTGTCACTTGCCAGGTCACCTGTCACCAGATGCAGATTGTCACTTGCCACATCACCTGCCACACGTTATGGATTGTCACTTGCCACGTCGCCTGTCACCAAATGCAGATTGTCACTTGCCACGTCACCTGCCACACGTTGCGGCTTGTCACTTGCCAACTCACCTGCCACACGTTGCAGATTGTAACTTTTCACGTCACCTGCCAAACCTTGCAGATTTTCACTTGCCACGTCACCTGCCACACGTTGCGGATTGTTACTTGCCACGACGCCTGCCACACATTGCGGATTGTCACTTGCCACGTCACCTGCCACACATTGCGGATTGTCACTTGCCACGTCGCCTGTCACCAGATGCAGACTGTCACTTGCCACATCACCTGCCACACGTTGCGGATTGTCACTTGGCACATCGCCTGTCACTGGATGCGGATTGTCACTTGCCACAACGCCTGGCACGCGTTGCGGGCTGTCACTTGCCATGTTACCTGCCACAAGTTGCGGTTTGTCACTTGCCACGTCGCCTGCCACACGTCGTGGATTGTCACTTGCCTGCTACAGTTGTCACTTGCGGTGTCGCTTTCCTGCTAAGGTGGTTTCTTGCTGTGTCTCTCTAAGGTGGTCTCTTGCTATGTCCCAGAGTCAGGCAGCAGATTGCCAGTCAGACAGCAGAGAGATGATGCCTGCACAGTGAGAGAGAAACTGCACTGCAGGGATGCAGGGCAGGCGCCGGGCGGTGAGAGATGATGCCATCTCTCTGCTCCCCCGCCCGCCCTGTCTTCCTGATTGACCAGCCGTCCGCTCACCCACCGAGCCGCCTAGTTGTTTCCTGCTCTCCCATCCGCCTGCCGAGCCTCCCGTCTGCTCACCAACCGAACCGCCCGGCCCACCCGTGAATCCGTCCGCTCTCTCACTTTCTGAGCTGGCTGCCCACTCACTCACCTGCATTCTTGGGGGGGGGGGGCAATTGCCCCCCCCCTGGATCCACCCCTGCTCTCTCTGGAGGAGTCCAAACCTCTCTTACTACAAGAGAGAATTTTGCTTACTTTGGAAACTGCAGCTTGGTATTGCATGCTATTATAAAACGTATGAACTACCAGAACACCCATATCCTTCTCCACCATTGATTCCCCCAGTTGTACTCCCCCTAGTATGTATGGTGCATGCATATTCTTAGCGCCCCAAGTCCTTTACTTTACATGTATCAACATTAACCCTTATTTGCAACATACGGTAGTTGCCCAATTAAACAGTGCATTGAGGTGAGCTTGTAAATTGAAAACATACTGTAAGGCCTCGTACACACAACAGAGTTTCTCGGCAGAATTCAGCGAGAAACTCGGTCAGAGCCAGATTCTGCCGAGAAACTCTGTCGTGTGTACACTTTCGGCCCGATGGAGCCGCCGAGGAACTCGTCGAGAAAATAGAGAACATGTTCTCTATTTTCTCGTTGTTCTATGGGAGAACTCGGCCCGCCGAGCTCCTCGGCGGCTTCAGGGCTGAACTCGCCGAGGAACTCGACGTGTTTGGCACGTCGAGTTCCTCGGCCGTGTGTACGAGGCCTAAGAATGTTATTCCACTGCATAGCTTGTTGTCATCTACAAAGACTGAAATTATACTTTTAATCCCAGACCCTATATCATTTATAAATATATTAAAAGTAAGGGTCCCAACACTGAACCTTGGGGTACACCACTGATAACCCTAGACCATTCAGAGTAAGAATCATTAGCCACTTTTTTAGCCAATTACAAACTGATTTTTCCAAGCCTGTAGACTTAACCTTACACATTAGCCGTGTGTGGGGAACTGTGTCAAACACTTTTGCAAAATCCAAGGTTTTACTTACCTCCGTATAAAAATAAATCATATTTCTCTGACAACTTCTGTCTTTCATGAATCCATGCTGTCTGTTGCCTAAAATATTTTGTCTAGCTACATTAACTGTAAAACCTTTATCTTAAAAGGAAAAAGAAAATGTTTGCTATAACTGCTTATGAAGTATAAGCTGGAATTTAGCTTCAAATTGTTAGTGTATCTAAATATGCTAGTCCATCTAACACTCCCCTTCCCCCAGATTGACAATGCTGCTGTTCAAAGGTGCTCCCTGTGCTCCTTCATTCAGAGTGTAGGCACATAAGTTATGTTACTGGCCCAATCATCAGATGAAAACAGGGGGGAAAAGCCTAAAAAAGACTGGTGAACTACAAAATATGAAATTGGGGTATAATACCGCTTTAACCGAACAAGATGAAGATGATTGAAGATGGAAGCTGATTGGCTGCCATGTACAGCTGCTTGAGATTCTGTTTGCTCCAGTTTTTATACCCCCCCCCCCCCACTTTATGTAAAATTGTATTTTCTGCACAGAGAGTGTTATTGGAAAAAAAAACATGTTATCAATTACTCACTTATATCTCTGTATCTCATATATTTATCATTTTATTTCCAGAAAATAAAACAAATACTAAATACTGAAAAGCAATGGTTATTCTCCAAAAGGTATGATTATTCTTTACTCACCTTTCATGAAAGCAAATGTGGCCTTTCAAAACCAATCTTTTAAAATACTCATGTTTGGTTTATAATTCTTGTTCAGATTTTTATTTAGGCAATATTTTATAGATTTTTTTTCCCCCCATCTTAACGTGTGCTTGTGTAGTTAGGTCATACAGGCTGCCATTACTGATGCTTTCTTTAAAAAATGCTAGTTGCTTGGCTTTGAGTCTGATCACATGGCTTTAGGCTGCATTCCCACTAGTGCGACACCAAAGTCACGCAATTTCAAGTGTACGACTTTCATGCAACTTTACACTTTCTTGTAACTTTCTCTGGCACTCAAGTTACAAGAAAGTTGCATGAAAGTAGTGCAGGAACCTTTTTCAAGTTGCTGCGACTTTAGGACTCATAGGTAGGAACGGGTACCATTGAAATAAATGGGTGGCGACTCGTCATGCGACTTTGTGTCCAAAGAGAAAAGATATACCTGTGCTCAAATCCCATTAGCTTAGACATGTATTTGAACTATCAGGTGGTAAAGGGGTGTGACAACACATTAAGGCCTCATTCACACGACGTACCGTTCGGGTCCGCCTGTCAGTTTTGACGGCGGACCTGAACTGCCGCTCCATGCAATCCTATGGAGCGTCGGATGTCAGCGGAGACATGTCCGCTGACATCCGACCCTATCCGATCCGCTAAAAACAGACGTATGGGGGGCACGTCCCCATCCGTCCATGCGTATCGGATCGGGTAAGATCTGATGAAACTGGACATGCTGTCCGTTTTCATCAGATGGCTCCAGAGGAGACAGCAGTGCCCGACAAGCCCCTCCCCGCTCAGTGAGCAGAGAGAAGCTTGTCTTCCGTAGGCTCAGCGGAGATCTGCGGACTGATCTCCCGCTGAGCTGGCGGGAACAGGCGAACTCCGTAGGAACGGAGTTCGCCTCGTGTGAATGGGGCCTAATACTACAAATTCTGGATGAACCCTCTGCACAGTTACACCCTTCCCAGCAAACTATGCAATGAAAAACAGGGATTGCATAGTTTGCTGGGATGGGTGTAGCAGCATGCAGAGGGTCCATCCAGAATTTGTAGTGTTTGGGCTAGATTCGGAGAGAAGATACGCTGTCGTATCTCTGAGTCTGGCCGGTCATATCTATGCGCCTGATTCATAGAATCAGTTGCGCATGTATTTTCCCTAAGATACGACCGGCGTATCTTAGGCTGCATATTTACGCTGGCCGCTAGATGGCACTTCCGTATAGTTAAGCGAGGAATATGCAAATGAGCTAGATACGCCGATTCAGAAACGTACGTCTGGCCGGCGCATTTTTTTACGTAGTTTACGTTAGGCTTTTTTCGGCGTATAGTTACCCCTGCTACAGTAGGTGTTTGTGATATTGTGCTTTTAGCAGGACAGCGTCGCGCTGATACTCAGCGACAGGGTGCCGAGATCTCGCCGACATCTCACACTCACTGGAATAGTGACAGCACATCCCAGCAAGCGCGTCATAGAAGCGACGGGAGATCCGACTTGGATTCCCGCCAATTCTACACGTGTGCGGCGTTTGTTATGAATCCTGAGGGGGAAGTCCCCGCCGGATTTTAAATAAAAATCCGGCATGGGTCCCCCCCTCAGGAGCATACCGGGCCCTTAGGTCTGTTATGGGTTGTAAGGAGAGCCCCCCTACGCCGAAAAAAACGGTGTAGGGGGTCCCCCTACAATCCATACCAGACCCGTATCCAAAGCACGCTACCCGGCCAGCCAGGAAGGGAGTGGGGACGAGCGAGCACCCCCCCCCCCCTCCTGAGCCGTACCAGGCTGCATGCCCTCAACATGGGGGGGTTGGGTGCTCTGGGGCAGGGGGGCGCACTGCAGCCCCCCACCTCAGAGCACCCTGTCCCCATGTTGATGAGGACAGGGCCCCTTCCCGACAACCCTGGCCGTTGGTTGTCGGGGTATGCGGGCGGGAGGCTTATCGGAATCTGGGAGCCCCCTTTAATAAGGGGGCCCCCAGATACCGGCCCCCCCACCCTAAGTGAATGAGTATGGGGTACATCGTACCCCTACCCATTCACCTGCAAGAAAAGTGGTAAAAACACAAATAAACCACACAGTGTATTAAAATATTTTATTTTTCTGCTCCGGAGGCCGCCCCCTGTCTTCTTTATTAGCTCTTTTACCAGGGGGGGCTTCTTCTTTGACGTCTTCGGGTGGGTGGGGGCCGCCGTCTGGTTCTCTTCCACCGCCGGGGGGGGGTGGCTTTTAAAAAAGCCCCCACCCCCCCGGCGGGTTTCCTCCGGCGTCTTCGGCGGGGCTCTTCTTCTTCCGCTATCCCGACGGGTCTTCTCCGCTATCCGGGGGGTCTCGCCGCTCTCCGCTGTTGACTCGTCGCACCCCGGTTCTTCGTCTCGCAGTCCGATCCCTTCTTCCGTGCTGTACGTCTTCTTCCGCGCTGTGACGTCATGTTCTTCACTTCTCTTCTTCTCCCGATGTTGACTCGCCGGTCCTCCTCGCTGAAATGACGGATGCGCGCCTTGCATCGGACCTATATAGGCCTCACAGTCCCATCATGCTCTGTACCTACCCATGTGATACCTACCACGTGGGTAGGTATCACATGGGTAGGTACAGAGCATGATGGGACTGTGAGGCCTATATAGGTCCGATGCAAGGCGCGCATCCGTCATTTCAGCGAGGAGGACCGGCGAGTCAACATCGGGAGAAGAAGAGAAGTGAAGAACATGACGTCACAGCGCGGAAGAAGACGTACAGCACGGAAGAAGGGACCGGACTGCGAGACGAAGAACCGGGGTGCGACGAGTCAACAGCGGAGAGCGGCGAGACCCCCCGGATAGCGGAGAAGACCCGTCGGGATAGCGGAAGAAGAAGAGCCCCGCCGAAGACGCCGGAGGAAACCCGCCGGGGGGGTGGGGGCTTTTTTAAAAGCCACCCCCCCCCCCGGCGGTGGAAGAGAACCAGACGGCGGCCCCCACCCACCCGAAGACGTCAAAGAAGAAGCCCCCCTGGTAAAAGAGCTAATAAAGAAGACAGGGGGCGGCCTCCGGAGCAGAAAAATAAAATATTTTAATACACTGTGTGGTTTATTTGTGTTTTTACCACTTTTCTTGCAGGTGAATGGGTAGGGGTACGATGTACCCCATACTCATTCACTTAGGGTGGGGGGCCGGTATCTGGGGGCCCCCTTATTAAAGGGGGCTCCCAGATTCCGATAAGCCTCCCGCCCGCATACCCCGACAACCAACGGCCAGGGTTGTCGGGAAGGGGCCCTGTCCTCATCAACATGGGGACAGGGTGCTCTGAGGTGGGGGGCCGCAGTGCGCCCCCCTGCCCCAGAGCACCCAACCCCCCCATGTTGAGGGCATGCAGCCTGGTACGGCTCAGGAGGGGGGGGGGGGCGCTCGCTCGTCCCCACTCCCTTCCTGGCTGGCCGGGTAGCGTGCTTTGGATACGGGTCTGGTATGGATTGTAGGGGGACCCCCTACGCCGTTTTTTTCGGCGTAGGGGGGCTCTCCTTACAACCCATAACAGACCTAAGGGCCCGGTATGCTCCTGAGGGGGGGGACCCATGCCGGATTTTTATTTAAAATCCGGCGGGGACTTCCCCCTCAGGATTCATAACAAACGCCGCACGCGTGTAGAATTGCCGGGAATCCAAGTCGGATCTCCCGTCGCTTCTATGACGGCTCTGTCTCCATCGCGGCAAGCCAGCTCGGCGCTGGCTCCCGCGATGGGGCTCGTAGGTGCTCAATCTCGCCGAGAAAGAGAGCGAGATTGACACAAAATCGGGTTCACCTACTGTATATGAGGCGTATCCTATGTTAAGTATGGCCGTCGTTGCCGCGTCGAGTTTTAAAAATTTTACGTTGTTTGCGTAAGTTGTTCGCGAATAGGGATGTACGTAATTTACGTTCACGTCGAAAGCAATGACGATTTGCGGCGGAATTTCGAGCATGCGCACTGGCATGCGCCGTTCGTAAAAAATGTCAAGTATGCGGGGTCACAGTTAATATACATAAAACACGCCCACATCATCCACATTTGAATTATGCGGGCTTACCCCGACACAGATACGTTACGCCGCCGTAACTAAGGGCGCAAGTTCTTTCTGAATACAGAACTTGCGCCCTAAATTATGGCGGCGTAACGTATCTGAGATACGTTACGCCGGGCATAAAGCTGGACGATTCTATCTGAATCTACCCCTTTGTGTCCAAAGTCGCATGACAAGTCACACTAGTGAGAACGGAGCCTAAGTGTTTTCTAAGCCACTTATCCAGAACAAACATGCAGATAAATATGCCTGTCTTCACTTTAAGTATACAAGGAGAAAAATGCGCAATTCTGAGTACAACAATTCCTTAATATTATGCAACAATGGAAATGAGTAAATATATATGTAAAATATATATAAATAAGTAAATAAATAGTGTGCATGAGATTTGCACAGTAAAAAAGAGTCTATTGCTCCAGGTGGAGGGGGGGGGGTGGTAATTGGGATGAAGTCCAGGGACGGACGGATGAGAGTTTTTGCAGGGGTCACAACTATAACCTCAGGGCTGCCATCATTGTAGAACAGAAACCGTGTTCCAAGACTGTAACAAAAAAGCAAAGGAAGAGGCGCCTCTGAGTGTAGATGTTTTAGCGTAATTTAATGTATAAAAGAGTACATATAACTCACATTTTAGAGGTTTAAAATAGGCATTGTACAGGTTTCTTTGCGGGTGGTCATCAGTTCCGTCACTTGTAGTTCTCCTACTGCTGGGCACTTGTGCTGAGCAAAGCTGTCTCTCACTGCCGTACGGTGTTGAGGCCGGCGGCGGTGGGGAGGAAAACTTGTGAGCCAGTCAAACAAAGTGGAGGTGTTATTGCAGTATGATGGTACTGGTGACGTCACTGGATTTTTTGCGACGCGTTTCCTAAGCGTTCGAACTGCGATGGTGCGGCAGTCGCGCTCCTTTATCAAGCTGTCTGATAAAGGAGCGCGACTGCCGCACCATCGCAGTTCGAACGCTTAGGAAACGCGTCGCAAAAAATCCAGTGACGTCACCAGTACCATCATACTGCAATAACACCTCCACTTTGTTTGACTGGCTCACAAGTTTTCCTCCCCACCGCCGCCGGCCTCAACACCGTACGGCAGTGAGAGACAGCTTTGCTCAGCACAAGTGCCCAGCAGTAGGAGAACTACAAGTGACGGAACTGATGACCACCCGCAAAGAAACCTGTACAATGCCTATTTTAAACCTCTAAAATGTGAGTTATATGTACTCTTTTATACATTAAATTACGCTAAAACATCTACACTCAGAGGCGCCTCTTCCTTTGCTTTTTTGTTACTGTCTTCACTTTAAAACTGTCTGTTCTCGACCAGTGACAAAGAAAGCACTGAGCCTAGAGACAGCCAATTAACAAGCATTTTCAGAAAGAGGTCAGCAGTGTTCTTAATGTTTCTGTCAGTATAGTCTTCTTTTGACTACATCAGTACTGTAAATTTTCACCCCTTTATTACCAGCTTTCAGCTCTGTGATACAGTGCCTTGAAAAAGTATTCATATGCCTTGAATTTTTCAACATTTTGTCATGTTACAACCAAAAACTTAAATGTATTTTATTGGGATTTTATGTGATATACCAACACAAAGCATCACATAATTGTGTAGTGGAAGGAAAATTATAAATGGTTTTCCAAATGTTTTGCAAATAAATATCTGAAAAGTGTGGCGTGCATTTGTTTTCAGCCCCCTTTACTCTGATACCCTAAATAAAAACTAGTGGAACCAATTGACTTCAGAAGTTACCTAATTAGTAAATAGAGTCCACCTGTGTATAATTGAATCTCAGTATAAATACAGCTGTTCTGTGAAGCCCTGAGAGATTTGTTCAGTGGTAGCCCATCCATTAGGGATGCACAAGCGCCGCCCCCTTATCCATGCGTCAGGCCCCCCCCCCCTTCTACATACAGGGCACCGGACCATGAATTCCATTTTTTTTTTTAAGCATATGATAAGATCCAAACCCACCCAGTTGTGTGACAATAGCAAATAAGTATTCACCATTCTCACACTAATCCTCCTCTTGGCCAATCAGGAAGTGGGTCATGAGACCCGTCACCCGATTGGCTGAAAGGAAAGGTGAACCTATTGGACCCATAGCGCCTTGGAGGAGGAGAGGGGAGACACACGATGGAAGCCGCCATGCTAGAGGAGAGGACACAGGAGCCACAGCCTTCAACCTAGATGAGGTAAGTGCCGGACTCGACCACCGGACAGCGAGCAGGCGGGTGGGAGTGCCGCCCTGGTGGTTGCCACCCCCCAAAAAGAAAACACCAGCCACCACTGGGTTTGTTAGAGAATTTTAGTGAACAAACAGCATCATGAAAGCCAAGGAACACACCAGACAGGTCAGGGATAAAGTTGTGGGGAAGTTTAAAGCCGCTTAGGTTATAAAAAAATATCCCAAGCTTTGAACATCTCACGGAGCACTGTTCAATCCATCATCCGAAAATGGAAAGAGTATGGCACAACTGCAAACCTACCAAGAGAAGGCCATCTGCATAAACTGACAGGCCAGGAAGGAGAGCATTAATCAGAGAAGCAGCCAAGAGGCCCATGGTAACTCTGGAGGAGTTGCAGAGATCCACAGCTCAGGTGGGAAAATATGTCCACAGGACAACTATTAGTCATGCACTCCACAAATCTGGCCTTTATGAGTGGCAAGAAGAAAGCCATTGTTGAAAGAAAGCCATAAGAAAGTCCTGTTTGCAGTTTGCGAGGAGCAGTGTGTGTGTGTGTGTGGGGGGGGGGGGGGGGGGGGGGGGGACGACACAGCAAACATGTGGAAGAAGGTGCTCTGGTCAGATGAGACCAAAATGTAACTTTTTGGCCTATAAGCAAAACGTTATGTATTGCGGAAAACTAACATTGCACATCACCCTGAACACACCATCCCCACCGTGAAACATGATGGTGGCAGCATCATGTTGTTGGGATGCTTTTCTTCAGCAGGGACAGGGAAGCTGGTCAGAGTTGACTGGACGATGGCTGGAGCCAAATACAGGGCAAACTTCGAAGAAAACCTGTTAGAGTCTACAAAAGACTTGAGACTGGGGCAGAGGTTCACCTTCCAGCAGAACAACGACCCTAAACATACAGCCAGAGCTACAATGGAATGGTTTAGATCAAAGCATATTCATTTGTTAGAATCTGTCAAAATTCGGACCTAAATCCAATTGAAAATTTGTTGCAAGACTTGAAAATCGCTGTTCACAGACACTTTCCATCCAATCTGACAGAGCTTGAGCTATTTTGCAAAGAAGAATGGGCAAAAATTTCACTCTAGATGTGCAAAGCTGGTAGAGACATACCTAAAAAGACTTGCAGCTGTAATTGCAGTAGAAGGTGGTTCTACAAAGTATTGACTCAGGGGCTCAATACAAATAAACGCCACACTTTTCACATATTTGTTAAAAAATTTGAAAAACATTTATAATTTTCTTTCCACTTCACAATTATATGCCACTTTGTGTTGGTCTAGCACATAAAATTCCAATAAAATACATTTACGTTTTTGGTTGTAACATGACAAAATGTTGAAAATTTCAAAAGGTATGAATACTTTTTCAAGGCACTGTACTTTGACAATGACTTTTGAGACATATAGAGCTATATTTTGGTGTGTTTTTATGTTTTTTTTTATATAAAGGAAAAAAAATCCCCTGTTTTTGGAAATTAAAAACAGGTCAGCATTGACGGGGTTAAACGTACGTACGGCATTGATGAGGGTCCATGTACAAGTCGTCCAATATTCATCCCAAATTAACTCACATAATTTCTCTTATGGTCCATGGACGGACACAGCTCCTTAAATCTTGACAAGTGGATTATGTTCCTGTTCACAGGAGAGGACTAGGCAGAAACGTGTTAGATAATTAAATACATGTTACTTTAACAGAGTTGAACAGCCCCGCCCAGGGGGCGGTCCCTCCAGACATAACTCTCCTCCCTGCAGTATGCAGCCTCAGTTTCTTTCTGCCTAGCAAGGCTAAGGATATATGGCTCCCTTTGGGCCCAGCGCCCTGAGGAAAATGTTATTTTTTTTTTTTCATGAAAGAATCTTCTATCAACTGTCGGCTGAGAGACAGGCTGGAAAATATAGATCCTTGTAGTCTACTCAGTCCGGCCAGCGAGCGTGAGCACACCTTTGCAAAGAGGCTGGGTCTGCCACGACATACCCCATGACTCCTGGGGTGGCCGGTGAGCTTCTGCTCCGAGGTCCACATATGACTGGGCTGTGGTGTTGTCTCACTCACAGTGGACCGGGCCGACAGCTACCGCCAACACGGTTGTATGCCTGTCAGGAATGCGTCAGTGGGTCCTCGCGTGGACGGATAAGTACAGTCCCTCCCGCTTAGGCGGGTTGGTACGGATGCACATTCCTAGGGTTCGGGGGTCCTCCAGTTCTCCCTCCCCTGCTCTCTGTCATATTTCCCTCTGCTGTCTATTGCTGCCGGGGTGGACCTGTGGGGGGGGGGGCTAATTTTCCCACCAGGGGGCTGTGGGGTGTCTGGTCTGTGTTTTTTTCTGTGGGGGTGTATTTGCTTGGAAAGGGCCTCCTTAGGCCTTCTCAGTCACGTAGCGGCATTTTGCCACCATTTTCTCAACGCCAGCGCCATTTTTTGTAGCCTGCTGCTTCCATTATGAATTCCCATCGGCGGCCATTTTGTTGTGGCCGCGCTATGGCGCAGTTTACTATTGCGGGCGGCCATATTTCTGTGTCCGTTTCTGCTCTGAGCGTCCGGCGGCCATTTTGGAGGTGATTTTGCCTCTACTGCTAAGCTTATCAGCGTGCAGCACAGATCTCCTCATGATGTTTTGAGCAGCTTTACCTCACAGCATTTTTCCTGACAAGCACACGCTGTGTTCTGATGTAGGCAGTGGGGCTGAACGGTCTCTTCCGGTGATTGGTGAGTCCCCTGGGTAACCCCCAGTCAGCACAGCATGGAGGGTGGGATTTCTTCAGGTCTGAAATGGGTCCCTGAGAGCTGTCTAATGGAGTCAGTGTTTGGTTCTTCGCCTCAAAACATGCCAGAGGTGGCTGCTGGAGCTCCTGCACCTGCGGTTCATGGACACTTTGTTGGAGCAGCGTGCGGGTGTTCAGGGGGGTTAAATAGTGCCCCCTCCCCCCACCATCCCCTAGGGACTGCTCTGTCACATACTGGGACCTGGCTGTCACGTCTTTGGTTCTGTATTGTCTGTGTATGTGGACCAGAACCTTCCTTGTGAGGGGGACTCTTTACTTGGGTTGGTATGGGCATCACAGTGGTGTAGTGGTTAACTCCCTCACCTGGCAGCAGGAAAGTCACGGGTTCGAGTCCGGACTCCGACGCTAAACTGCCTGGAGATTGCATGCTCTCTCCCTGTGTCTGCGTGGGTTTTTTCCGGGGTATTCCGACTTCCTCCCACACTCCAAAGACATGTGTGCAGAGCACTTGTCAGTGCACTGTACGGAACTCCCTTTTGCTGCCTGGTGCAGCGGAGGTTTCCTCTGAGGGTTCGGTATTTTTTTGTGCGCACAAATCAGACCACTCTGTGAAGGTTTCCCTTATATTTTCTTTGACTAGTTCATTAATAAGGAATGGGAAAGACCGCAGAAGTCCTTGTAGTTCCTCAGCGCCCAGGGTTTTGGTACCCCTTTTGAGGAGAGTTAAAAAAAAAAAGATCTCTTCAGGTAGTGCCCCCCTGTGCCTGGTTCAATGGGGGTGACAGCTCTCCCTATAGAAGAGACCCCTGCCTTCAAGGACCTTACTGATAGGAGGTCCGAGGTGCTGACCCGCTCCATGTTTACCATGCTGGGGTCTGCATCGTGGCCTGTTGTGGCCACACCCTTGGTGTCTCAGACACTCACTGAGTGGGCAAGGTTTTGCACCTGACTGTGGAAGAGCACGAGCTCCCTCCCTAATTTGTTAGACTGGCTGACCTGTTGGTCCAGGGCCTTGTATAGGTCTGTGATGCGGCACGGGATGCTGCATACTCGATGCCCAGAGCCTCTGTTTCGGCGGTGATTTTGCACCGTCTGATTTGGCTGAAATGCTGGTCTGCTGACCAAGCATTTAAAAGAGCCCTGGCTGATTTACTCTTCAGGGGTGGGAGGTTTTTTGGTATCTTGTCAGATGACATTATCAAGATGTCACTGGGGGTGAGAGCACTCTCCTCCCTCAGTCCACCTGGGGAAAGGGGCCATGCGTGCGCCGGGTCCTTCATTCCCCGTTCAGAGGCGGTATTTTGTCGTCAGTCAGGGCCGACAAAGGCTCAGCTGGGGGATGGGAACATCCCTGGGTGCGTAGCCGCACCCACACCCGCCTATGTATGTAGCCTTCCCCGGCCTGTCTCATGGGTGGGGTGACGGCTTTGCAGGTTCTCAGCTCGGTGAACCTCCCTGCTCTCCGACCAGTGGGTCTGCGAGGTGGTCTCTTCAGAGTACTGGATAGGGTTCTTCCTATCCACCGAACAAATTCCCTCATGTCTCTCTCCTTCCGGCTCGTCGGTCTGCCTTGCTGGGGCAGTGTAGGGCTTGCTATGATGCAGGGTAATTTTACCTGTCCCGCAGGACGAGAGGTTTCGGGGATTCTATTCAAATCTGTTTTCGGTCCTGAAGTCGGACGGGGTCCGTCCAATCTTGGGGCTCTAAGCCCTAAATGCCTTTATGAGAGTTAGGTGGTTCCACAGGGACTCCATTCGTTCGGTGGTAGCTGCACTCCATCAGGGGGAGTTTCTGGCGTCCTTGGACATCAAGGACGCATACTTGCAGACCACACTTTGCGCAGGTCACCAGAGGTTTCTGCACTTCATGGTAGGGAGGACCACTGTCAGTTGTGGCTCCTCTTTTTGGTCTAGCGTCAGGACCAAGTGTCTTCACAAGGTGCTCGCACCGATCCTAGCTTTGCTGGGACAGTGAGGCACTGCCATCGCGGGCTACTTAGACGTCTTTCTTCTGAGAGCAGATTCTGGCTCAGAATTAGAGGAGGATGTGTCTATAGCCAGTCCGACCCTCCAAGATTTTGGGTGGGTGTTCACCGTTTAGAAGTCGGTCCTGGTTCCAACTCAGCATTTGGAGTACCTAGGGTTGGTTCTGGACTCCTCGTGGCGAAGGTCTTTCCTCCCCTGGAGAAATTGCAGATTCTTCAGTCTGCAGTGTGGCTGTTGGCATCACGAAATTGGTCATATATCCGTTTTTTGCATGCGAGTCCTGGGCCTGTTGGTTGCCTCCTTTGCGGCGGTATCGTATGCCCAGTTCCACACTCATGTTTGCAGAGGGAGATACTGTCCAAGTGGCACAAATCTCCTTTGTCTCTGGATCGTCAGATTCAGGTAAGCCACCTAGTCAATGTCTCTGAATTGGTGGTTGAGATCGTTGGCTCTTCGATCAGAGGAGTCGTTTCTTCCCTTCCAGTGGACGGTGATTACAACGGACACCAGCCTCACGGGTTGAGGGGGGTCCGGGCGGCCCAGGGTCACTGGACTCTAGCAGACTTCCGTCTACCGATCAATGTCCTAGAACTCTGGGCGATCTGGCTATGCTTTTCCTTGTGGTCGAGGAGGTTGCAAGGTCGCCCGATCAGGATTCAGCCAGACAACGCCACGGCTGTGGCTTAGGTCTACCATCAGGTAAACTGGCAGGTGAACTACCTGAGTCGCCAGATGCTGGACCAGGGCGACTGCTTTTTTGCACTCGGAGGTGTTTCAACTCCCTTGCAGGAGGTGTGGTTCACAGTGCATGGATCTCCTGGCCGCTCGTCTCAGCCGCAAGGTGTCGAAGTTCGGGGCCAGGTCTAGTGATCCCTGTACAGTCGCGTCAGACGCGTTGGTGGCCCTGTGGGGTCAGTATCAGCCACTTTATGCCTTTCCTCCATTGTAGTTGTTTCCCCCGGCTGCTCCACAGTGTGGAGACCGAAGGGATCCCGATGGTTCAAATCGCTCCAGATTGGCCTTGGCGTCCTTGGTACGCCGATCTCGGGTGCCTGGTGGCGGATGTACCCTGGCAGTTGCCAATGCGGGAGAACCTTCTGTCTCAAGGTCCCATACTTCATCCTGTTGTACAGTCGCTGGCTTTCACGACGGTCATCTCAACCATGTTGGGGGCAAGGTAGTCTTCTTCCAGGTGGTTTTACCATCGCACCTGGAAGGCCTTCATCTCCTTGTGTGAAAAGATGGGGTGACGTCCACGGACGTACTCAGTGTCCAGGGTCCTATGGTTTTTACAGCCTGGAGTGGATCTGGAAATTGCCTTAAGCACCGGTTAGGGGCAGATTTCAGCCTTGGCTGTCTCTTTTCAGTGGCCTTTCATGGTCCATTCTCTGGTGGGTACCTTATGTGCAAGGGGTTTCGTCATGACTTCCCTCCACTTGACCCACCTCTTCCCCCATGAGTTTTGACTCTGGTGCTCTCAGTTCTTCAGGAAACCTTCCTTTTGTAAACATCAGAGAGATTCCTCTCTTGACATTATCTCTGCAGGTGGCCTTTTTGGTGGCCGTTACTTCTGTTGGAAGGCTTTCTGTGTTGGCGGCCTTGCATTACAAATCACCGTACTTGATCCTCCATATGGATGGGGCGGTGGTGCGCCCGCAACCTTACTTTCTTCCGAAGGTGGTTTCGGCCTTTCACCTGAATAAGGACTTTGTTCTTCCATCCTTATGTCCTCGGCCGGCGCTTTCTTTGCTACGGCTCAGTTTCGGAGATCTAACGCACTTTTTGTGTCGGTGTCGGGTCTACAAAAGGGGCCTGACGGTCTCGTCAGCCACCATTTCTCGTGGGTCAGGCAGACCGTCATGCAGGCCTATGCTCTTAGGGGGCGGTTGCCCCCTTTCTGGTCACGGCACTTTCGACCAGGGCAATTAGTGCTTCTTGGGTTTTCCGACATCAAGCGTCTGTCTCATAGGTGTGCAAGGTGGCGACTTGGTCGTCCGTTCTCACTTTTTTCAAATTTTTACAACGTTAATGTGAGTGCATCTTCTGATGCTTCTTTCGGCCGCAAGGTTTTGCAGGCGGCTGGTTTAAGTTGCAACTCCTCCGTTGAGGAGCTCTGCTTGTTTTTGGGGTGAAGTTTAACTGGTTTTATTGATACTGTTCCCACCCCTCGTTTTTGACACTGCTTGGGGATGTCCCACTTATCAAGATTTAAGGAGCTGTGTCTGTCCATGGACGATAAGAGAAAATAGGATTTTTTGTACTCACCGTAAAATCCTTTTCTCTGTTGTCCATGGAGGGACACGGCACCCACCCCTCCTTTTTACTTTTGTACTGATTGTTACGAACTGAGGCTGCATACTGCAGGGAGGAGGGTTATGTCTGGAGGGACCGCCCCCTGGGTGGGGCTGTTCAATTCTGTTAAAGTAACATGTATTTAATTATCTAACATGTTTCTGCCTAGTCCTCTCCTGTGAACAGGAACATAACCCACTTGTCAAGATTTAAGGAGCTGTGTCCATCCATGGACGACAGAGAAAAGGATTTTACGGTGAGTAGAAAAAATCCTATTTTTGCTGGTCTGCCGCATAGTCTAAAAGATACAAATGATGACTGAGACAACTCCAGTTAGTAGCATTGTGTAGGCATAACACAAGGAACAATTATACAATCAATTAACCGCCATTCAGAGGTTCTCAGTGTTGGTTTACTACAATGCAGCAGATTCCAGTGCAAGAATCGTGGTTAGAAAATAAAAAATGCTGCTCCAATAAATCTTACATTTTTAATTATAGAGCAGCTACATCATACACTGTAAAAAAACATATACCGGTAACCATTACATAACCCAACGAACCAACAATTTGGAAATGAATGATATCCAAAGCCCCTTATCTTAATTGTATAACTCATATACCGTATATACAATGTAAATACCATAAAATAGTCAAATAAATTATACAGTGAAAATCCTCTAATCATGAATATAAGTCTGTGCAAAAAAAACATAAAAAGCCACACAACACAGTCCACATGAAAGATAGTCACAAAATAGCAGGCTATACACATCATTTGAGCATTTTTACTGTATGAATATTTTATGGTATTTATATACATAAGTGATATGATTTATATAAGGGGCTTTCTATCTCATCTATTATTTATTTTACACTTGCATGAAATATTGGTATGTTTATATAAAATAAGATATTGGGTTATGTAGGTGTTACAGTATATGTTTTAAGAAGGGACGATGCACATTTTTATTATTTTTATTTTATTATATTTTAAACAGGGAGGATTAGTGTATGTTTTTAAGTAGACAGGGTATTGTTCTCTGCTCCGTGAGATCTTTACCTGGAGGTTAAAGTCAATGTACAAAAAAATTGACTTCCAGGTTTAACCTTTGGCACTTTTTGTAGAGAGCTCTCTACTAACTATATGGAAATTGATTTGAATTAGACCTCCTGGCACAGCGTTGTGCCTGAATAATGCACACAATTATTTAAAATGCCTATGCCTCAAGAAAATGCATTACTACATAACAATAGGTACACTGATTGTGTAGCTGTATTGTTTTGTCAGATTAGTGAATTACTGCTTGTCCTGGGATTTTTTTGGGAGGTGACAGATTTTTATTCATTTGTCTGCATAATGTACGGTAAATCATTTAATTATCAGTTAAAGCGGTTGTAAACCCGCATCAAATTTTTTATTTATTTTTTCTCCTGTAAGGCAAAAGTCATAATGAGCTAATATGCACCGCATATTAGCTCATTATGAAATACTTACCTCGGAACGAGGTGTGTAGCACTTACCTGGTCCACGCCGAGCGAGATTTCATCTTGCCTCGGCGTGTCTTCCGGGTATCGCCGCTCCAGCGCTGTGATTGGCTGGAGCGGCGATGACGTCACTCCCGCGCGTGCGCGCGGGAGATTTAAAACTCGGCAAGGTCCGGCGGCTGCCGGTCCTTTCGCCGTAGATCCCCCCTGCGCATGCGCCGCGGCGCATTGCAAGGGGAATATCTCCTAAACCGTGCAGGTTTAGGAGATATTCTCCCTACCTACAGGTAAGCCTTGCTATAGGCTTACCTGTAGGTAAAAGTCAAATAAGTGGGTTTACAACCACTTTAAGTATTGGTTACTTGCTGTTATATGATCGTGTTATCTCTTTTAGTATAATGTTTCACATGACTTTAGTTACTCTAAGCTCCAATGTCTCATCAAGAGCACACTGTTAATTGCATGTTTCTCTACAGTGATATTTGTCTAGCTTTTTCTCCTTAAAAATAAATTATTTTGTCCTAGTCACTCGGTACCAGTCTACAAGTCCAAACTAATTTCATCTCAGCCACCCCATGGCCTCAGTTGAGCAGGCTATTAGTGCCTCCTATAAACAGGCCAGTATGAATCATTATTAGTTGGCTTCCCAGTAGAATAGTACATAGTATTATAGCGCTAGCCCACCTTACCTTCCCCTGTTCACATCTACCCACTTTCTTAGCTTTAGTCATAGTAATTTATAGAAGAAGTTAACTTTTTGTTTTTAGTCTTGTGTTATCACTTAGGCCTGGTTCACGTTAGTGCGATGAGTTTTGAATGCGATTTGAGGTGCGATTATGAAGTGCAGGAGCTGTGTGTTTTTTGTGTGAATGGTTTGCAATTTTCAATGCGATTTTAGTGCAGTACATTTTTTGATGCCATTTTATGGCTTGGGATTGCTACTACTGTCCTGTACAGGAGGGGAATACTTTTTTGATACATTTCCATTCAAGTCTATAGGCCACAAAATCGCACTGCATTGCATCAAAGTAGTAGAGTACCCTTCCCCAAGTTCACATCGCAGTTGTACTGCATTGATATGAACAGCCACCATTGAAAACACTGCTATTTCCATTGTCATATGATTCTGTGTGACTCAAGTCACACTAGGAATCGCACTAGTGTAAACCAGGCCTTAAATGTGCTTTGATTTGTAAAAATTAACAGTAGCATATTTTTAACTGGGATATGAGTAGTGGCCTTGTTACTGTTGGTAATTTATGAACATAGTGCAAAGCCAAGCCTAACAAGCCCATGCCCCTTTATAAGTTGGAATGTTTCAGAGGCAGGCCAAATAAAATATTAATACATTCTCAGCATTTTAATTTCTTCCACCTATGATGCAAGGAAAGAAAACTGCATTTTGCAGGCGTGTCCAAAGTTTGGCCTGTTTTGAACGACCTGTTTTGTTTCTGTTTTGAACGGCCTGCCTGGGTATTTGGACATATAAATCTTTTTGTGGCCCCCGACGATCTCCCAGCGCCGGGGCCACAAAACATATAAAAAATGTGTCTGCCTTGAAGGGGACAGGGAGGAGGCGGGACGAATGTCGTGCATACAGGAGGAGAATTTCCTGTTTATGGACGGGCTCTGTAAAAGGAAGTCCTGTCTCCTGCGCAGCCATTGGACGACTGTTCCGTCCATCAAAGGAGGCGGGACTTTCTATTAAAGAGGCCGCCGTGTAAACAGGAGATTCTCCTGTAGGTAATCTTTGGCGCTCGTCCTGCCCCTTCCCTGGCTGCAGACTGGGTATTCTAGATTTTAGGGGTATGTCCCTTTAAATAGCAATAGGATAACAGTGTCCAGAATGCAATGCTTTGTAATGGTCTTCACCGGCAAGTTGGAGCTTATAGAACAAGAATCCTGAGTGTAGCACAGTAATAAATGTGTGATCAAAGCAAACAGTTGTGCCTGGCTAGTTGTAATCCTCAGAGTAATTCCAGGTGTAAGGTGTCTGTATACAGTGTTCTGTGAACTAGGATAAAGCAGAGATTGTTTTGGCGGGCGGATGCCCTCTCACCAAACTGAAGAACAGCACAGGAACCTCCTGAAGAGCGATCAAAGTCAATGCATCCTGCTGCAGAACAGGCTTAGATGCCGGACTGGCTGCGGGGTCCGTGAAACATCTGATCTGGCTGGTGATGCACCCTGTGTAGCAAGCATTGTTGGACCCACCTAGGTCAGAGCTGGGATGGCATTTTGCTGCATGGTAGGTCGCAGTTCTCTTGCACAGCAGCGGAGGGGTGTTTACTTTATGGAACCCGGGAAGCAAGAGAGCCTGGGTCTTGTCTGCTGACTCTTTTTAAAGCCTCTCCCAGAGTTCTCTTTCTGAAACAGATTGCATGCTGGGATGTGTAGTCCAGGTACAGTTCTGCAGATCCAGGATGTCTGTTTAGGAGATTACAATCCCCACACTGCTCTCTGCTGGGCTCAGGAAGATGATGCAAGTACTTTTTTTTTTTTTTTTTTTCACTTCAGACTCTACCTCATAGAGTGCGAATATATGCTCATGTTCTACGTACCAGCCCATTGCATCTCTATTTTGGTTTTGCATCATTAGTGTCACTTTTCTTTATATGGGTTTCTCTTTTTTTTTTTTTTTTTTTTTTTTTTACTTATTTTATTTCCTTTTATTTTTTTTCTGATTTCATCTTTTTTTTTTTTTTTTCTTTTTTTTTCTTTTATACATATGCTATTGTAACATGCATATATACAATTAGACCCATATACACCCATATGTACCTCCGTTTGCGAAAGAGCAAATGAAAATACCAAAAAAAAACTAACCATTTCAAAATTTTTACCCCCCCCTTACCTCTACCCCTCCCCCCCCCCCTGTCTCACCTTAGACGTTTTCTTCAGACCAGTAGATCTTTCTAATATTCTTCTAGGGGAGCATTTAAAATTCTTCCCTTAGCTTTTCTGCGTAACTCCAAGTTTTCTTGAAAATCCTCCAGTTTTCCCATTTTGTGCTTAATAAGATATTATTGCCCTCTAAACCCTCTTTCAGTTCTTCCATTTTGTATGTTTCTTCGACCGCGTCGATCCATTCCCAAATTAAAGGGGGGTCTGGATCTTGCCACCTTCTAGGAATTAATCTCTTGGCAGCGTTCAGGAGGTGCGGTATCAGTGATTCCCTGTACTTTTTAATGCCTTCTTCTCCCCCATGAAATAAAACAACCCATGGGTCCATCTTTGTCTTTTTCTTTGTGATCTCCTCAACGCATCCCAATATTTTTTCCCAGTACTCTTTTATCTTAGGGCATCCCCACCAAAGGTGTGCCATATTTCCTAGTGTATTACATCCCCTCCAGCAGTCCCCTGTCTGCCCCTCTTTAAATTGTTTTAATTTATCCGGTGTCATATACCAACCGGCGATGCATTTAAAGCACATTTCCGCCGTGCGGCCATCCACCGCGGAGGAGTGGGTCAGAGTCAACATTCTCCCTATTGTGGTCCTATCCCTCTGTGTGCCCAATTCCCTTTCCCATTTTTCAATGAATGGGGGTATACCCGGTTCCCCCATCTTCAGTAGGATCCTATATAGTTTTGAAACAGTACCTTTGGATCTTTCTGTTGTACAGATTTTTTCCAAATCTGACAGCTGGTCTCCTGACCTCAAAGGGTGGGGGAGACCTTGAATAAAATGGTTTAGCTGCTGATACCTCCACTCATTGATTTCCATTACATTTTTATTAAGTTTTAGCTCCTGCAGTGTTCTAATGTGACCCTCGCTCGTTATGTCTCTTAATTGTGCAGTGTCTTTTTTAATCCAATGCCCCCCCACTTGTGTCTTACCCGGTGCAAAAAAATCATTATTTTTCAGTGCTATGAGAGGTGAATTATATTCTTTCTCAATTTTTTTATATGCTAAGTCCCATGTTTTCAGTGCCTTTCTTGTTATCTCGTGTAAGTTTATGTCCAGTGTCCTAAATTTGGGGGGGTTCCAAATTATCTTATCTAACCTTGCCTGTGATAATTCATTTTCTAAACTTACCCACCTTTTTTCTTTATTGACTCTGGCCCACTCCACCACCCTTGTCAATATAACCGCATCGTAGTAACTCTTAACATCCGGAACGGCGAGTCCTCCCTTTCTTTTTGGTTGCCTTAATGTTTGAAAAGATATCCTGTGTTTCTTGTTCTTCCATATAAAATTCATAATTAATTTATTAAGGGCTGAGAGTAGAGTTCTCGGGAGGGCTATGGGGATCATCTGAAATATATATAGGACCTTTGGCATAATGACCATTTTGCAATAATTGATTCGTCCTAGCCATGATATTGCTCTATTTTCCACCCTTTTTGTCTCTTTCTTTATTTCGTTTAACAATGGGATGAAATTTATCGCGTAGGTTTTTTTAATTGATTTGGCTAACAAGATCCCAAGATATTTAAGTTCGCTGACCCAGTCAAAACGAAAGTTTGTTTTCAGGGATTTTTCTTCTATCTTACTAACATTTATACTCATGATCTTCGTTTTGGTGATATTTAATTTAAAATTTGAAATTTCTCCGTATTCATAGCAGAGGCTTAATAGGTTTGGGATTGATATTTTGGGTTCAGTTAAATAGAAGAGGACGTCGTCTGCAAAAGCTGCAAGTTTATGTTCCTCCTCCCCTATTTTGATCCCTTTTATTTTTTGGCTATTGCGAATCTTGGCTAGCAGGGGTTCCATTGACAGCACAAACAACAGTGGTGACAATGGACACCCCTGCCGCGTTCCGTTTTTCATTTGGAATGTTTGCGAGAAGCTGCCGTTTATTTTAATTTTGGCCATGGGGGACTGATAAAGGGCAGCCACCCAATTCATCATCCCCTGGCCAAACCCCATTTCCTTTAAAGTAAGAAGCATGAGTCCCCAGTCTACCCTGTCGAACGCTTTTTCTGCGTCTATTGACAGGAGTAGACCTGGGGACCCCATTGTCCTCATTTTCCGGATAATCAAAAGTGTTCTGATACCGTTGTCTTTCCCCTCTCGCCCCTGAATGAACCCCGTCTGATCTGGATACACCAATTTATTCATTTCTTGCTTAACTCTCCCGGCCAATATCCTTGCGAACAGTTTTATATCCGTGTTAAGCAAGGATATTGGCCGGTAGCCCGAGCATCCTTTCAAGTCTTTGCCTTCTTTCGGGATGACAGTGATTATTGCTTCAGAGGCCTCCTTACTTAATTTGTACCCTTTCCCGAGGCCATTAAAGTACTTACATAGCCTTGGTAATAGTGTCTCTTTATATTTTTTGTAGTACATTACTGTAAAGCCATCTGGGCCTGGGCTTTTACCTGAGGCTGAGTTTGTTAATGCTAACTTAATTTCATTCTCCGTGATTGGCCTGTCCATCCCCTCAGCCTCGGTTTGACTTATTTTTGGGAGTCTTGCTTCTTTTAAAAAGGTTGTGATCTTATTTTCTTTCTCTCCTATTCGCCAAATCTTTTGTTCTACTGAGTACAATTTTTCATAGTATAATCTAAATGTTTCGGCGATTTCTTTTGTTGTATGGGCAACCTCTCCTTTTTCATTTTTGATTTTGTCGATATAATTCCTTGATTTTTTTTTTTTCACCAACCGAGCCAGATGTTTACTTGTTTTATTTCCCCACCTATATCTTTCCCCTGCTATTAAGTTGAATTCTTTTCTTGTTTCCTGATCCATGAGATCTTTAAGTTCATTTCGTTTGTTAACTAGGGTTAGGTATACCTCTCGTTGCTTACCTTCTTTTTTGTGTTTTTGTTCTAGGCTGAAGATCTCGTCTATTAATTTAACTTTTTTACTGATCGCTTCCTTTTTTCTCCTTGCTCCTTCAGAGATCAGAACCCCTCTTATTACTGCCTTGTGGGCATCCCATAGGGTAGCCGCCGAGATTTCCTCAGTCTCATTAATCTTAAAATATTCTTCTAGTTCTTTTTTTATCCTTGTTACGCTTTTCTCCTCAATCAATAGTTCCTCGTTTAATCTCCAGCTTTGGTAGGGCCTTTGATTGCCCGAGATTTTTATAGATATACTAATGGGCGCGTGGTCGGAGATCGTCATGGGCTCTATTCTCGTCTCGACCACCCCCTCCAGCATTCTATGATCGACGAAGATGTGGTCGATCCGAGAATAGCTACCATGCACCTGGGAATAAAAAGTATAGTCTCGCTGACTAGGATTAAAAATCCTCCATGTATCCACTAACTGACTTCTATGTAAGCTAGCTTTGGCCTTTCTTAATAGTGTATCCTGAGTTTCTAATGTCCGGTGTGATTTATCCACTTTCGGATCCATACAGAAGTTTAGGTCTCCTCCTAGTATTATCTTTCCCTTACTGAAGTCTTTTAATTTCTCTAAAATTCCCGTTATGTATTTCGTTGGGGAGATGTTAGGTGCATATACGTTTACAAGGGTATACTCTTCCTCCTCCAATTTTCCTCTCAAAAAGAGGAATCTCCCTTCTGGGTCAATTAGTCTATCTGTAAGCACAAACCTAGTACCCTTGGCTACCCCAATTGCGACCCCTCTAGCCCTCTTGGAGATGGTATCTCCATAATACCAAGTGGGAAAGTCTGGCGAGTACATCCTTACGTTTGATCCTATTGTCAAATGGGTCTCTTGTAGGAATACGATATCTGCCCTGTAATGTTTCAGTTCCTTCAACACCTTATGTCTCTTGTATGGGCTATTTAATCCCTTAACGTTGTATGAGAGGCATTTTATTACTGGCATCTTCTTTTTTTTTGTTTTTTAATCCTCGATCTAGATCTACAATTTTCCTTTCTGTGGATTACGCTCTCTTCCAGTTGCCCAGGTGAGACAGGGCACCTTCCCCCCCCCCCCCCCCCCCCCCCCCCCCCTCCCCCCCCAACCCCCCCGCCCCCCTCCTCCTCCCCCCCTCCCGCCCTCCCAATTGGCCTATTAAAGACCTCTGAACCGTTTTCCATTTCTTGGTTCAGATCGCTCAGGGTGAGGTTTAGGATTCCCCCCCCCTCTCTATCCATTTGGACAGAGGGGGTGGGGGACTAGTTACAATCGTCCTCCCCATATCCACCCAATGCCCCCTCAACTCCCCCAGCAGATGGAGAGAAAAAAAAAAAGAAAAAAAAAAGAAAGGAAGGGGACGTCCCCGAGAGGGGCCCCAGGGACACATGTTGTAGCCTAAGTCGGGACCGGATGGGAAGAGGGGGAGAGGGGGGGGGGATTCTTGATCTTGTTTCTCAATTTGTTCTTCTGCTGATTCTATTCTGGAGAGCATGTGACCGAAATCTGTCCGCAAGTTCTGTATTTCCCCCTTTATCGCGTTTTCCAACTTTAGCAACATCTCTGCCATTTCTCCTTTTGAGGGGGACTGAGCATCTATCCTACTGCTTTCCAGTCCACTTCCCATAGACACCTCCTCTCTTGATTCCAAAGATGTTTCTCTAGAAGTTTCACTCTGGGGCTTCTTGTTATCGATCTTATTTTTTGTTTTGTCTCCTTGTTGTTGCTTTGTTGCCCCCTGTGCTCCAAGAGCCTGTGGGCTGTCTCCCCTGGTCACAAAAGGCCTTATTGAGCTTGTTACTGTTGTATTTCTTGGGGTGGTGGAGGGAGCCCCCTTTGTTGATCTACTTATCATTCTACTCATGTTAGATTCTTTCCTTCTGATTCTCTTCCCCAGCTTGACCCTTTGTTTCCAGAGAGAGAGAGAGAAAAAAAAAAAAAAAAAAACAACCCAATTCAAATGTATTTGACCAGTATAGTTCACAGGACGGGGTGGGGTGGCAGATGTATAGGTATATATTTCTTTCCTTTTCTCTCTTCCTCCGCTGGATCCCTCCGGTTTTGCCCCTAATACCAATATAATTATGATCCTAGGCAGAATTTCAGGCCGATTTTCAAAATTAGTTTCAGATTTTTCTGCCCCTTTCAGTCTCTTTCCTAGCTTATTCAATAGTCTGGGATAATGTCAGACTTCAGGAGAGGGGGGAGGTTTCCCGGCCCTGGGATTCCCACAGACACCCCAAAACAACTGGGGGTGCGTATTGTTGGCTTTTGGTCAACCGCGACCTAACGGATACGGGAATATATGCCCTTCTTTAGAGTACTGTGTACAGGTTGTAAAATAGTATATTTGTGCAAGATTACAGTCCCGCCTGTTTACTGACTTTTTCTTTTTCCTTTCCTCCCTTCCCTCTTTCCATTTATAAAGTATCTAATCCTCTTTAGTCAGTTAAATTCAGTTCCCCTTCAGTTAGTTATAACGTCCTTGTCTACCCTTCTATTAGGGGTCGTTTTTAGACGGGCAGTTGTTTATCTATAGGTTCCCAGTCCCCCAGCTATTAGGTCCTCCTGGTCGGATATTATGGAAGGTTCTATGTACTCTCGAATCTTACAAAAGCTCTTTTCCTCCGTATGACCAAATGGCCAAATTTCAATCCCTTTATGGACAGATCTTATCAAACTGAATAAGGACAAGCAGCATATGGAATATCATGAGGAAAGAAGAGGGGGAGCTTTTTAAATGAGCCTGATGTATCTCCCTTAGCAATATGTTCACAGAGATTTACTTCTTGCCCACCTTCAAATCTTTCTTCCATACAGTTTGGGTACGATAATCTGGGGTAATGTCAGACTCCCGGAGAGAGGGGGGTTTCCGGAACCCAGGACTCCCACAGACACCCCAAAACAAGTGGGGGTGCGTGTTGTTGGCTTTTGGACAACCGCGTCCTAACGGAAACGGGGATGTAGGCTCTTCTTCAGAGTACTGTGTACAAATTGTAAAATAGTGTATTTGTGCAAAATTACATTTTCGCCAGTTTACTGACTTTTTTTCTTTTTTCACTTATAAAATATTTAGTCCTATTTGGTCAGTTGGATTCAGTTCCCATATCTTATCAAACTGAATAAGGGCAAGCAGCATATGGAATATCAAAAAAAAAAAGAAAAGGGAGGGCTTTTTAAATACACCTGATGTTTCTCCCTTAGCAATATGTTCACAAAGATTCCTGCCTACCAACCTTCCAAATCTTTCTTCCATACAGTTTGAACATTTCTTCCTCTCTCACCCTTTTCTTCTTTGAAAGAAAAGAAATACCTCACGTTCTAGATCCGCTGGGAGATGGGGTGTAGACTTTTTCTTCAGAGCTCAGCATGCCGCTGGCTCCATATACTCACGCTTATGGGTGGATATTTGATCGGGGATGAGATAGGCAGTGGGTGCTGTCCTCCCAATACACAGCCCGTGCCGCCTCCGGAGTCCCCTGGCTTACCGCCTGCAATCCGACTTCCCGGTGTAGCGATGCGGGACATACGAGGCGGCACTCTGCTATCCGCGGCTCTCAATGCGGTGTAGCAAGGTGGGGGGTGATCCCGGCAGCTCCGTGTGAGATCGATAAGGAGCAGCGTGCGGCGTGTGCATGGGGGATGTCCGCTCTCTCACATGCTGTAGACCGTCCTGCCTCCTGTTGCTCCCATGGCTCTCCCTCCTCACCCAAGAGCGTGGCGCGTCCTCACGTCCTCACGTGCGTGCGCACGCCATCTCGTAAATCCCTTGGATGCAAGTACTTTTAAGCCCAGCACTAGAGGAATGCAGAGAAGGTCTAAGAAAGGAGAGGGGAAGTCTGCAGTGCCAGATAACTGTAGTCCGCTGTTGGCTACAAAAGCATGCCCTGACACTGTATGTTGACAAGTGTTCTTGAACAGCGGCTATGCGCGATGTGGCATTGGACATAGAAAATGCCTGGGAATGTCTCACCTCACTTAGTGCTGGGTCCTTCTCTACTAAGGAGGATAAAGAAAGAACACTCTGTTGTACTAAACATTCACTGCCACACAGAACTACAGTACATGCTTCCCGACCAGCCGCCGCAGTTATACAGCGGCAGGTCGGCTCTGCTGGGCGAGATCACGTTGCTAAACGTCATGTCCCGGAGCAGCCCCCCTGCTCGGCAATCGCTCGTTACAGAGCGAGAACCGGGAGCTGTGTGACAGCTCCCGGTCCTGTCAGGGGGGGAAATGACCTATCGTCTGTTCATACAATGTATAAACAGCGATTTGTCATTTCCCCATGTCAGTCCACCCCCCCCTTCAGTTAGAACACACCCAGGGAACATGATTAACCCCTTCCTCGCCCCCTAGTGTTAACCCCTTCACTGCCAGTGGCATTTTTATAGTAATCAATGCATTTTTATAGCGCTGATCACTATAAAAATGCCAATGGTCCCAAAAATGTGTCCAAAGTGTCCGCAATAATGTCGCAGTACCGAAAAAAATCGCTAATCGCCGTTATTACTAGTAAAAAAAAAATATTAAGAAAAATGCCATAAAACTATCCCCTATTTTGTAAACGCTATAACTTTTGCGCAAACCAATCAATAAATGCTTATTGCGATTTTTTTTTACGAAAAATATGTAGACGAATACGTATCGGCCTAAACTGAGGAAAAACATATTTTTTTTATATATTTTTGGGGGATATTACAGTGTCGAATCGCAAAAAGTGGCCTGGTCTTTGACCAGCAATATGGTCCGGGGGTTAAGTGGGTACCCGCAATGTTAAAACTTGTGCACCATATGATAGCATACTAAGGTACCTACACTGGAAGAACGACAATTCAAGTCAGTAAAAAAAGGATTTTCTTTACACTAGCCTCTCAGTATTATGAAATTTACCTGAGAAAAAAGATTACAAATAAAGATTCATACCATGCATGCCGAGAGTAAGGTCCATGGGTAGAAATGTCTTTGCTCTTTATTACCCCAAGCTATTTACAACTGCACACATGATATTACAGGTTGTCCGTTGATTGTCATTTACATAATCTGGAATTAACAAAACACATTCCTTAAAAACATCACTCTACTTTTGTATCCAGGATACAAGAGCAATTTAAAAAATACATTCATTTGTTTGCTTTATGGATGCAGGCAGCTTGTGTTTCCATCTTGCAAAGTAGATATTAGATTTTAGCAAGCAAGGCATGCTGCAAGTTTGGAATTATATGAGTTGTTAATGATTACGGTAAAAAATGTTTTTGTCACTGAATTACATTTTATTGTATACTCATAGCTGTTTACTAAATGATGGTTACAGCCTTTTCGGTTTCTCAAAGCTTTAAAAGATTCTTTACAAATAAAAAAAAAAATACATAAAATTAAAAAATCTGCATCAGAAGCAGGCTACTGTAGTCCATTAGCGAAGCACAAAAGCAAAGAAACATTTGATTATGCCTATATACGTTTTTTTTCTGAACTTCTCTTTATAACTTACATTTTACTGTCACTCTTTTTGCACAAACTTTTGCTGCATGCCAAGTGAAACATAGTCCAAAAGCATCAAGTCTACACCACATTACTAGCCTAACATTACCTTACACATTACATCAAGCCTACTAGTGAAACTCACCTAAACATTGGCGTAGTAAGTGATGTGTAACGTACTTGAGTTATCGTACAATAAAAAAAGATATATCTACCTATATTCTGAAAACAGGGAGAACATGTGTGGTTCGAAATTACTTCTGAAAGCAAAGTGCCCATCGGTGCAGTGGTTAAAGATTCCCACAATGGAGAGACAATGCTTGAAGATGATGATGGCAAGGTAAATGCTCTGTCTATTCACTCCGTCTGTCTGTCTATCCATAGTAAGTTTGTGCTCCAACAAAGAGGAACTTGATTTTTAGTTTTGAATGAAGTAGTGGGGAAATTTGTCTCCTGCTTAGCAAATGAAGGGAAAAGTTTCAAGCCTTTTCCACTTTTTGTTGTCTCTCCCAAATGAGGAGTTTCTCATAATTTCCCAACAGAAATACAGACAGCATTAAAAAAACAAACAAAAACAAAAATGTTTTTTAATCATTCCTACTTTATGAAAAACAAATGTGAAAATTGTCTGCAGTTCCACAATTACAACAACATTTGAGAACTGAGCTGTGAGCAGCCCTGCACAGGTAGTTGTACATAATTTAACCTTGAGTTATATAAACTAACATAAAGTCTGAGTTGCATCAAGTTTTACAAGAATGATAAATATAAATAAAAGTTTTATATACAGTATCTCACAAAAGTTTTACAACATTTTTGTAAATATTTTAATATATCTTTTCATGTAACAACACTGACAAAATGACACTTTGCTACAATGTAAAGTAGTGTACAGCTTGTATAACAGTGTAAATTTGCTGTCCCCTCAAAATAACTCAACACACAGCCATTAATGTCTAAACCGCTGGCAACAAAAGTTAGTACACCCTAAGTAAAAATGTCCAAATTGGGCCCAATTAGCCATTTTTCCACTAACAAGCTGACCCCCCACCCCTTCAACCTCTGCAGCAATGCTGGCAGCACTCATCATCTATTTCCCAAAGACAACCTCTGGATATGACACTGAGCATGTGCATTCAACTTCTTTGATCGACCATGGCGAGGCCTGTTCTGAGTGGAACCTGTCCTGGTAAACCGCTGTATGGTCTTGGCCACCATGCTGCAGCACAGTTTCAGGGTCTTGGCAATCTTCTAATAGCCTAGGCCATCTTTATGTACAGCAAAAAAAAATTTCTTCAGATCCTCAGAGAGTTCTTTGCCATGATGTAACATGTTGGACTTCCAGTGACCAGTATTGGGAGCATGAGAGAAATAACACCAAATTTAACACACCAATTATACCTGATACCTTGTAACACTAATAAATCACATGACACTGGGGAGGAAAATGGCTAATTGGGCTTAATTTGGACATTTTCATTTAGGAGTGTACTCACTTTTGTTGCCAACGGTTTAGACATTAATGGCTGTGTGTTGAGTTATTTTGAGGGGACAGCAAATTTACACTGTTATACAAGCTGTACACTCACTACTTTACATTGTAGCAAAGTGTCATTCCTTCAGTGTTGTCACATGAAAATATATAATAAAATATTTACAAAAATGTGGGGGGTGTACTCGCTTTTGTGAGATACTATATTATAAATATATAAATTATAAATTGTATTCAAAGTTTATTGTTGAATAAAGATCATAATTTAAACTTTTTAATATTGACGCTTACAAACACACAACTGTATGCATACATTTTTAACCCTACTCTCCTAGTCTCTCCTACCCAAAATGTGACATATACAGTGTTCTGAAAAATATTCATACCCTTTTGCAAATTTCCACATTTTGTCATGTTACAACTAAAAACTTAAATGTATTTTATGTGATAGACCAACACAAAGTGGCACATAATTGTGAAGTGGAAGAAAAATTATAAATGGTTTTCAATTTGTTTTTACAAATAAATATCTGAAAAGCCTGACGTGCATTTGTATTCAGCCCCCTTTACTCTGATGTCTCTAACTAAAATCTAGTGGAACCATTTGCCTTCAGAAGTCACCTAATTAGTAAATAGAGTGTGTGTAATTTAATCTCAGTATAAATACAGCTGTTCTGTGAAGCCCTAAGAGGTTTGTCAGAGAACCTTTTTTTTTTTCCTTTTTTTATTAGGTTTAAGACAAACCAACAAACAGAAAGAAACATACAAAAAAACAACAATACCACCAGACAACCTGGTCATAAATGTTAGGCAATACACTCAAACATAGAAAGATAAACTGACATCAGTGCAAAATATTAAGTAGGCACAGTGGTAAAAGGCTCAGGTATAATACCGGGATAAAGCAAAAGCGGAGGTCCAGACATTAGAAATCCATTGTCAGAGAACCTCAGTGAACAATCAGCATCATTAAGGCCAAGGAACACACCAGACGGGTCAAGTATAAAGTTGTGGAGAAGTTTGAAGCATGATTAGGTTATAAAAAATATTCCACGCTTTGAACATCTCACGGAGCACTGTTCAATTCATCATCCAAAATGGAAAGAGTATGGCACAACTGCAAACCTACCAAGACATGGCCGTCCACCTAAACTCACAGGCCAGGCAAGGGGAGCATTAATCGGAGAAGCAGACAAAAGGCACATGGTAACTGTGGTTGAGCTGCAGAGTTCCACAGCTCAGGTGGGAGAATCTGTCCACAGGACAACCATCAGTTGTGCACTGCACAAATCTGGCCTTTATGGAAAGTGGCAAGAAGAAAGCCATTGTTCAAAGAAAACCATAAGAAAGTCCCATTTGCAGTTTCTGAGAAGCCATGTGGGGGACACAGCAAACATGTGGAAGAAGGCACTCTGGTCAGATGAGACCAAATTTTTATTTTTTGGCCTAAAAGCAAAACGCTATGTGTGGCAGAAAACTAACACTACACATCACCCTGAACACACCATCCCCACTGTTAAAAGAACATGGTGGTGGCATCATCATATTGTGGAGATGCTTTTCTTCAGCAGGGACAGGGAAGCTGGTCAGAGTTGATGGGAAGATGGATGAAGCCAAATACAGGGCAATCTTAGAAGAAAACCTGTTAGAGTCTGCAAAAGACTTGAGACTGGGACGGAGGTTCACCTTTCAGCAGGGCAATGACCCTAAAAATGCAGCCAGAGCTACAATGGAATGGTTTATATCAAAGCATATTCATGTGTTAGATTGGCCCAGTCAAAGTCCAGACCTAAATCCAATTAAGAAAATTGCTGTTCACAGATGCTCTCCATACAATCTGACAGAGCCTGAACTATTTTGCAAAGAAGAATGGGCAAAAAGGATGTGCAAAGCTGGTAGAGACATACCCAAAAAGACTTGCAGCTATAATTACAGCGAAAGGTGGTTCTGCAAAGTATTGACTCAAGGGGGGCTGAATACAAGTACACACCATACTTTTCACACAATGTTCCTTCCACTTCACAATTATGTACCAATTTGTGTTGGTCTATGACATAAAATCCCAATAAAATATATTTACGTTTTTTGTTGTAACATGACAAAATGTGGAAAATGTAAAGGTTGATGAATACTTTATTAAGGTACTGTAATTACAGCAATGTTAACATGTCATGCTTAATACAAAAGGGTAACAGAAATTAAGCAAAAACATTATTTTTACAGTTGTCAAGAGTTGGGAAGTGTTAAAACCACTACAATATTCGTTTTTTTTTATTGCTGTCTATGTCCTTACTTGGTCAATCACCCTCACTTTTTGTGCACTCCCAAGGACAGGTAAAAGGAAAATATCTCCAACATGGATACCATGCAGAAGAGAAAGTTAACCAATGTTATATAACTGTCTGTGTCCTGGTTGGGTTATTCCTAATTTCCAGTTTGGTCTCTGAGATAAAAAGTGATTGAATATCTATCCAATAGGGACACAGATAACAATAACAACTGAAAAGAGGTTCTAGTTTTTGCCCATTCTATCCAAAACTTGAAAAACGATTTGGTTGGAGTGGCCCTTTAAGCCAGAAAAATATTGAAAATGCTATTAATATATTTGATATTAGTGAATATGGTTTTGTCTGTCTCAGGAACACTGGATCTCTGCCGGAAACATTAACCGCATCCATCCCATGCATCCAAGCTCAGCCCAGGGAGTGGAAGATATGATCAGACTGGGTGACCTTAATGAAGCTGGTATTGTCCACAACCTGCATGTCCGATACAAAGAGAAAACAATATATGTAAGACAACAAGACTTAGAAATAGCTGTTTATCTACAATTGTTTGGCAGAGGAAAAGAAGGCATATGCTGTTTTTCAGAAGCAGTAAATGGGCTGGAAATGGTGGAAACTTCCATGTCAAATACAGTGGATTATGTGATGTGCTGTGCCGCCCAATAAGAGGGCTTTTGTTGGATGTATGTAGTAAATGCAGATACAGTAGATCCACACATTATAATAACTGATCAGTGTTCTAAGGGGTGGTCCTTTTTTTCCTACTCTTTTAATTCTACTATTTAATTCCATAAAAATATACTGTATTGTTGTGTGTATTGTTGTGAGTCACTTTTCCTTGTCTGTGCATCTTTTGGCATATGAACTTGCTGTTTCTCGGGTTAAAAAAATGTAAGGACACATCTAATAGGTCATTAAAAGACACTGTTTTTTCATTCTTAATTCATTTATAAGTAAGGGGCAGAGTTTTTGATTTGAAGATTACCTCAGCTACCTGCTATTTTCCTGCAAATACACTGGAGTTGGGTTATGGTTCTTATTTATTGCTTAATCCTCATTTTTTTTTTTATGTGGGTTGGGGGGGTGCAGATTACTTTGTCACAATGTAATTACCTGTGTTTCAGACATACACTGGTGCTATCTTGGTAGCTGTTAATCCATATGAGGAGCTCCCGTTCTACGGCACCGAACAGATCAAAATATACAGGAATCGGCGGATTGGGGAACTTCCTCCGCATATCTTTGCTTTGGCAGATGCCTGTTTCTTCAGCATGCAGAAAAATAATAATGACCAGTGTTGTGTTATCAGGTATGTCAGAAATAATCAGTGTGATTAGTCACTGGACACTCTATTTAGTTGTTTAGTTCAAATCATCATTACAGTTAGAATGTAATTAGGTCATTTAAAATCCAGGAATACTATATAACACAGTAATGCTATGCAACTATAATCTCATAATGCTTTGGGAAGAGTAGAATCATATTATAAAGTATGCAGCAGAAGAAGTTGGAGATTTTTATGTTGTATCAAAGATATGGAAGATGCCAGGGACTGACACAGCACAACACTTTCCACCAATAACTGTATCTACTGTATATTTCTTGCATATTTCTCTAATAAGATGTGTACTTCATGCATATTTCTCTAATAAGATGTGTACTTCAAATTGTTTGCATTAAACCATCTTGTTATGTGAAACATTTTAGGGAGTTTGGTTCGCTAAATGAGCTCTGTTTTAGGTTATTGCCTACACTTATTTGGTTAAACAGATTTTTATTATCGTAGAAAAAAGGGGTGGAGATAAGGGCCGTCTAATGTGAGCCACCCTCACTGCGCGTAGCTGGAGAATAAATGTGAACACTAGTGATATTTATAAAATAAATGAATAAATTAATAAATATGCAAGAGCTGCTGCTTTAAAAATTATAGAATCCAAAATAGTTAATATGCAAATACAGTGATACCTATTATAAATAAGGTGCCAAATGTGATATTAAACAGCGCTCAGAAAAATAAGTGAAAATGTAAATCAACAAATATAATATTGGTACAGTGACATAGTGAAAAATAAATAAATAATCCACCCTCTAAGTGAGTCAATATATAAGTGTCCAAAAATCCGTGCAAAAATCGCATCAAAAAATACCAGGTTGGCAAATAAAGTCCATAAACTGCCTAAGTGAACAAAAAAATATATATAAATAGTTCATAAATGGAGAACAAAGGAAAAGAAAAAATCCTTCCCGATCTTCAATAAGTGCTTTCACCACACCACAGTGACTGCGTGCTTCCACCACCCATCAGAAATGCAAACTCACCGCAACAAATGGCCTGACACTTTCGTGTTTAGGCACACAGGCTTGTTAACTGACCCCCTCAGTTTAGTTGATAGAACTCCTTCTTTTCATATAGAGTGGAGCATTCAGTTAAACAGATGGAGATCCGAAGCAAAAAGAAAACTCCAAGATAACAGCCATATGCAAATAAGAAAAAGAGAGCACAATAGTGTGATACTGTAACACAACTTTTAATAACACACTACAAATCTCCCAAAGAATGCACTCACAAAGGTAACTCTTGTTACAAGCAGTGTATAAATCCAAAAACTGACACGGTGTAAAACAAAAAATAAAGATATCCTCCAGGTGAACTAGTGGTCACAGCAGACCAACGAATAGCCCAAGTGTTACTCACAGCCCTTGTGCAGGTGTACTGGAGCTGCTGCTTAGGTAATTGAGCTGGTGGCAGATTAGACCATTCCACGTTCAAGCTTAGAAAGTTAAGGTGTTATTTTTTTATGCGATTTTTGCACGGATTTTTGGACACTTATATATTGACTCACTTAGAGGGTGGATTATTTATTTATTTTTCACTATGTCACTGTACCAATATTATATTTGTTGATTTACATTTTCACTTATTTTTCTGAGCGCTGTTTAATATCACATTTGGCACCTTATTTATAATAGGTATCACTGTATTTGCATATTAACTATTTTAGATTTTTATTATCGACAGAGAATGATAATAGTCTCAATATCCCAAACATTTGACACATGGTTGATACTCAAGGAGTCGTGATTCCTCTACAAAAATTATGATTATCAGAAGCATATGTTTTGATGTTAGCCCAGTAACTATACATGTAGTGTACACAGCGGTTAAATAGTGAGAAATCTTTCATCTTCCTTAATTCTGTGTGAAAGATAACTCCATAGGCAGCTAAGCAATGCTTTTATATAGAAGTTAGAATGATATGATAGCAGTAACCCATTTTTTAAGCTTGTTCATTATTTTGTTTTTAGGAAATTTTTTAGCCAATATCTATTAAAATCAGGCAATCTACAAATACAAAAGCTGGTAATATGTAATGGCTGTGAACGGCTTTCCACAGATTAATTGTTTGGTCTACACTATTTATTTTAGTGGAGAGTCTGGAGCAGGGAAGACAGAGAGCACAAAGCTAATGCTGCAGTTCTTTGCGTTCTCAACTGGGCAGCATTCTTGGATAGAGCAGCAAATTCTGGAGGCCAATCCGATCATGGAAGGTAAACAGACTACAGTAAATAGAGATGGGGAGTAGTGGTCTTAAAGTGATACTAAATACACACTGTTTAATTTACATTGTCCATTCTATTTCTGTATGTGGAGGATGGCACTGTCATTATTTTAATAAGTACCTTTTTCCTAAACGATATACAGCTGCCACGTGACCCAGATTTTTCCTAGCCCGTCTGCAGGGAAACAGTGGCAGAAGGAGCTTTTAGAACTCTGCTACTGGTCACATGTTTAAAATAAAATAAAAAACAGCCCTTGGGATACAGAGTAAAAATAAATTAATAATATCAATAAACTGTTTGTTTTAAATCATCATACAAATATATATTTGAAATCAAATCTTTATTATTTTTTGGCAATAACGTGGTATGGGCAGGAAGCCTGTGTCTTAGAATCAAGATGTAATATCCTGCCCCATTGTATTTAGCTGGTTAGTGGCATAGAGCAGGAGGGAGGGAGTGGGCTGTCATTTACCATTGTGCATATGCCCACATGTGAGTCACATGGGCTTCTCAGATGTGATAGGGAGGAAATGCTCAGCATAGAATCTCACTGAAAACTGAGCATATATAGAGCTGCCAAAACTGCTCTGCAAAATCCTCAACAGTGGTGGGGACATAGACAGAAGGGGGAGGTGGAGAACAACAGAATTAACCAGGATTTTTGCAGAATACAGAAAACGAATCCCATAGAGAGCGAGTATGAACAGCATGTAATACAGCATTTATTGATATTTTTTTTATGAGGCGTGTTTAGTGACAAATTGAGACCAAACACCTGCAGGTCACCCTGAGCATTCTGGTGATGAATGCAAATAAAAGCAAGTAAATACTTAATTTATTGTATTTTTTCCCCCTTTTTATTCACTTATGATACAAGCTTCAATTTTAAAAGGGGTATTTGGGTGGGTTGTTTTGTGTAAGGATTGACCTTACATTTGCTTTGTTTTACTTTTCAGCTTTTGGAAATGCAAAGACCATCAGAAATGACAACTCTAGCCGTTTTGGCAAATACATAGAAATTCACTTCTCCAAGGATAGTGTGATTGAAGGAGCTCGTATTGACCAGTTTCTCCTGGAAAAGTCACGTGTGTGCAGGCAGGTCTGTCAGCCTAGACATCATTTATCTACTGCTACATTATAGCTTGGAAATGAGAGAACTGTACCATTGTGTATAAAAATCTATCTGAAACTAGCAACACATTGTAAAATCAGATTTTACAGTTTTCTTTTGATTTATCAATAAATCGTTTTTTTTTTACTTTCAAAATATATTATTTTCAGAAGATAAATATTACAATTCAGTACATTATGGTACATCTGGTAGATGACCTCTTAGAATAAATTCTACTATTTTGTAGATAAATAAAGACATATCATTAAAACAATAGATGTGGTTTTATAATGTTAAATAATTAATATGAAGAATTTAAATAAGAGAAGTTTCTCCTATATAGGCCAATTGATTAACAAAGACATTTCTGTCCTCCTGGTGCCCCTTATCGGGAACTAAGTGCACCAGGGGAGGAAACCTCTCACCATACTTGCAGTTTTACTTAAAGATCCCTGGAATAGCCAGGCTAAAAGAGATCGGCCTTATTATCTATGAAATATGAAAGAGGATATTTTATCTATCATTTCTATGTATAATCAGATAGTAAAAAAAGGGGGGCGGGATAGATCTCACTCAGAACATCACCAGAAATCCCTATAGGAGGCAAAAAATAAAAAGAAGAGGGAAAAAGTATGAGAGAAAAAGGAAAGAAGGGATAGGAAGGAGGGGAAGATAGGAAACGTGCCTAACTTAGAGTTATGTAGGAACCGGAGGAATACCCTGGGTAAGAGAGATTCCTACATATCTAGCCCAAGGTTCCCAATGGTTTTCGAATTTCGGAACAGTATCAATTAGAATAATAGCTAGCTTTTCTTGAGCCATTATCCAAGATATTTTTTTTTTGGCTTCCAAGAAAGAAGGTTCAGGTTTCTTCCATACTTTGGCAATTTGTAAGCTTGGCTCCTGTGAGAATAAAATGGATTAGTTTTTGTGTAGTTTTTGGTATTTGAGGTATGTGAGAATTTAGGAGAGCTATTGAAAGAGACCTAGAAACCTGGCAACCAGTGACCTTGGAAATCATAGAGAAGATTTTTCCCCAAATGGGGCGGATTCTAGAACATTCCCACCAGATATGGGTCATTGACCATAAAAGTTGGCATCCCCTGAAACAGGTCGGATCAGCTGTAGGGCAGGGCTCGACAAAATCTGGGTGCCCGGTCGAAATAGCGTCAAGAAATTGTGACCTGGCACCCGCGCCTGCCAGTAATTGAGGTCGCGGCTTTGCGGCCTTCACAGAAGGAAGCTTAGGCAGCAAAGCCGCGGCCTCAATTACCGGCCAGCGCGGGCCCGCCCCGGGAGGTGGGGGTGCACGGAGACACATGATCCTGTGTCTCCGTGCGCCCCCACCTCCCCCGCCACCCCGCCAGTAATTGAGGCCGCAGCTTTGCGGCCTTCTGCAGGCCTAAGCTTCCTTCTGTGATCTGGTGCCTTCTTGTGGTGGCTGATTGGCATTACAAGTAAAACAGTTCTAGCAGTTCTGTGTTTTTTCACTGTTTTCACTGCCATCTCCTTCCCTCTAATTAGAACCCCCAAACATTATATATATTTTTTTCTAACACCCTAGAGAATAAAATGACAGTCATTGCAATACTTTCTGTCACACCGTATTTGCGCAGCGGTCTTACAAGCGCACTTTTTTGGGAAAAAAATACACTAAAAGTTAGACCAATTTTTTTTAGATTGTGAAAGATAATGTTACACCGAGTAAATTGATACCCAACATGTCACGCTTCAAAATTGCGTCCGCTCGTGGAATGGCGACAAACTTTTACCCTTTAAAATCTCCATAGGCGACATTTAAAAAAGTTACAGAGGAGGTCTAGGGCTAGAATTATTGCTCTCGCTCTAACGATCGCGGCAATACCTCACATGTGTGGTTTGAATACCGTTTACATATGCGGGAACTACTCGCGTATGTGTTCGCTTCTGCACGTGAGCTAGGCGGGACAGGGGCGCGTTTTCTGGCTCCTAACTTTTTTTAGCTGGCTCCTAGATTCCAAGCAAATTTGTCAAACATCTTTCTTGGGAAAAAAATAAATTTGTCAAACATCCATGTGATGCATTTCACGTTAGGCATGTTAACAATATATAGGTATCAGTGTCCCCGCCACCCAGCACCCACGCGCAGCTGCCCCAGATCACCCCACGAATGGGAGAGCCCGTAACACCGCTCACAGAGCCCAGAGCAGCCAGGACAGGAGACCGGAATATGAGCCATTGATTTCCCAGCAGTATGCCATTGTACAAGGTCCCATTGCAATGTACAGTATATCACCCATGTCATCATTCCAAACCCCACGGTGATTCACAGTAAGCTTAACGTGTGAAAACAACACCCACCACCAGAAGGGGAAGCTTACCAGATATATTAAACCCAAGTGAGCATACGCTCAAAGGGTCAATAAGGCTGAATGTAAATGGATGGGAGACACATCAGCAGGAACCAAATATGCAATCGAGTTTCGCAATAGTTTGCATCATCAGACCCCAGATGATGCAAACTATTGCGAAACGCGTCTACTGCTGCCATGCACATTTCTACATTGATGTCCTTTTTTATCCATCTAACTGTAAGTGTTTTTAACCGTCATTAAACCTTCCATGTTTTTACGGAATTACACTATGAGCCTTTCATTTCCTTTATGCACTCTGGATATGGTTTGGTTTGATCTTCTGAGAGTCATCTCCAAGTTGTTGATACCTCCCCCTGTCCTGGTTCAAGTGATGTCTTCAGGATATCCTGACGATTGCATATTTGGTTCCTGCTGATGTGTCTCCCATCCATTTACATTCAGCCTTATTGACCCTTTGAGCGTATGCTATCTGGTAAGCCTCCCCTTCTGGTGGTGGGTGTTGTTTTCACACGTTAAGCTTACCGTGAATCACTGTGGTGTTTGGAATTATTTACTGCACATGGTTTATCCATCTATCAAGTTTACACACTCACATGGACTTGCATTTGATTGCACTGTCATTCAGTGTTGATATAGACTTTCAGTGTTTTGTGTTATTTTTCAACTTTCATTTTAGCGCTACAATTTTTTGTATACCATATATTGCTTTCTTGTTTCACTAGATTGTTTGTAGCTGCTCACTACTACGATAGCGCAGATTTAGCTTTGTTTTTGTATCACTCATGTCATCAATTGAACACCAGTAAGCAATACTCTTCTGCGCGCAATACACTTGACAAACATTAAACCAACAGTAAAACTTTAAATAAAAAAAAATAGGGCTGCGGAAATTAACGATTAATTGTTCGATTAATCGTTAATTTCTTTGATCGACTAAAATTATTTTGATCGACGATCTGCGGAGTGAGCTCCGCGGTCTCGCCCATAGGAAAGACCGCGGCTTCGGCCTAGCTCCGGAGCCGCGGCCATCTTGGTCCACCCGGCGGCAGCCAAGTAGCGGCGCGCTGACGTCATCATCACCCGCCCGCCTGCTTGTATTATCTTCCCTTGCGCACGTGTCCATCAGCTACTCTGCGGACGGGTCTGTAGGTAAGAGGACGACAACCATCCTTTATATTAAAGCATGGGGGCATATGTGTATGTAAAGCATGGGGGCATATGTGTATGTAAAGCATGGGGGCAAATGTGTATGTAAAGCATGGGGGCAAATGTGTATGTAAAGCATGGGGGCAAATGTGTATATTCTTGCAGTATGGGGGCAGATGTGTATATTAAAGCATGGGGGCAGATGTGTATATTAAAGCATGGGGGCAGATGTGTATATTAAAGCATGGGGGCAGATGCTGTAATAAACACATCTGCCCCCATGCTTTAATATACACATCTGCCCCCATGCTTTAATATACACATCTGCTCCCATACTGCAAGAATATACACATCTACCCCCATACTGCAAGAATATGCACATTTGCCCCCATGCTTTACATGCACATTTGCCCCAATGCTTTGCATACACATTTGCCCCAATGCTTTGCATACACATTTGCCCCCATGCTTTGCATACACATTTGCCCCCATGACTTTGACAAAGCGTCAGTTGACGCGAAACATGTCAGTCACGGCTCACCCCCTTGTTTTCTAAGGTCCTCTGACGCTTTAAGAAACTCTTAGGTGCTGTCCTTATGCACTCTGACACTCGGGGATCCTTGCAGTGACGTCAGTACATGCCTCCCCATAGCCTCTCCATTGCTTGGGTTCTACTCTCCTGATTGGCCGCTAGTATCACATGACCGATTGAGGGACGGCGTCCGGACACCGCTTCCTTCCTTGTCCTCTGCGATACAGCGAAGATCCCGCCCCCTCCTTGCTTTGATCGACGCGGCAACGTCATGGGACCAGTGTAGCCACGTTCGTTCCAGGCTACCCTCGCTGTCTTACATCACAGCTGTGAGGAGGATCCCGCTCCCGTGGGCCTCGCTCTTATATCCGGGGGACTTAGATGAACTTTTCCCTGCACCAGAACCATCTCACTGACTGCCCTTGGCGTGGACAACACCTTTCCACTGCCTGTACCATCCCCCAGCATGGAGGTATGAGAGACATTATTGAGGTATTGTACCACCTCCTCACACTATAGTGTGTCCACTGTCTGGGAACAATATTTGCCATTTCCCCATACTGATCTTTGGTTTAAATTTTACCATCTCTATTACCATTGCAGTGTATGCATAGAGGACTGTCATCTTTGTAATCATTTTTAACTTCGCTGTCATATTGCTGCTATTTTTTGTTCATGTTCGTTTCGTGCTTTTACATTTACAGACTATAAAGTGACATTTACTTGACCACTGTGCGCTGTACTTTTTGTTTTTTGTTTTTTGCATACACATTTGCCCCCATGCTTTGCATACACATTTGCCCCCATGCTTTACATACACAGTTGCCCCCATGCTTTACATACACATTTGCCCCCATGCTTTACATACACATTTGCCCCCATGCTTTACATACACATTCGCCCCCATGCTTTAATATACACATTTGCCCCCATGCTTTAATATACACATCTGCCCCCATGCTACTGTAATGTACACATCTGCCCCCATGCTACTGTAATGTACACATCTCCCCCCATGCTGCTGTAATGTACACATCTGCCCCCATGCTGCTGTAATGTACACATCTGCCCCCATGCTGCTGTAATGTACACATCTGCCCCCATGCTGCTGTAATGTACACATCTGCCCCCATGCTGCTGTAATGTACACATGGGGGCAGATGTGTATATTCTTGCAGTATGGGGGCAGATGTGTATATTACAGCATGGGGAAAATGTGTATAATCTTACAGCATCAGGGCAAATGTGTATAATCTTACAGCATCGGGGCAAATGTGTATAATATTACAGCATGGGGGCAAATGTGTATAATCTTACAGCATGGGGGCAAATGTGTATATTCTTGCGTTAATTAATCAAAATTAGTCGATTAATCGATTAAAAAAAAAAACGATTAATCGAACACAAAAATTTTAATCAGTAACAGCCCTAAAAAAAACTAACACACTGGAGTGTCCGGGTAGGCCGCGCACCGAGCAAATACCGGGTGCAACGTCCTGGGACTAGACAAGCCAGGGAAACCATACTTGTGCTGTACAACAAACATTACACTTGGTATTGAGAATAACGAGGCCCGTGAGGGCTCCCATAACTAGGGGGACGATTATCCGCTGCAGAGAAAGCAGCAGTACCAGGAGTGAGACCCCCGGTCTTGGATCTCCAGGATAGCATGTGTGGGGGGAACAAAAGGACTTGGAGACTTGAGTTTGTGTCCCGGCTGTCATAACAGGTAGTAGCTTGCCGTGGAAGTCAAATGTTCAGGGTTAGGCCCCTTTCAGATGGACGGCTGTTTTGCCGCAGTTAAAAGCACTACAAATGTTTTGTGAAATTCAAGGCTCCAGGCACTGCGATTAGCTGCATTTGCACATTGCGATTACATGCGTTTACGTGCGTTTAACTGCGGCCGCGTTTAGCTGCGGTATTCATTTCCATAGCAACCATTTTTATTTTTTTTGTTTTTGTTTGGGTCCCTTGAATTCTAAAACACTGCTATCCGCAGTTGACAAAAAAGACTGCGATTACCTGCGGTTATGTGCATATAGCGGCGCTACATCGCACCTGGACCCATTCAATTCTATTTTTTCTATTCGCACCAAACCGCATGTAACGTAATCGCGCGCAAACGCTGTGTGTGAATGGGGCCATAGGTAAACATTGTGTGCTTTTAGCTGCGGTAGAAAAATAGAAAATCCGCAGCTAAAAGCACCATTCTATCCGTCCGTCTGAAAGGGGCCTTACAGTTTGTGCCCACCACCAGGGAACATATGTGGGATGGTGAGAGAGGAGTTGTTGAGAAAGAAGGGGGGCAGCATGAACGGAGCATGATCAAATAGGGAGAGCGGCCAGGCCAGAGTGGGGAAAACAGAGCATGGGGAGTTTTGGGTAAGAGATGGAAGAAACAGTACCTTCATATGGAGTAGTCCCAAGCTCCTCAGAAAAACCCAGAAGGGTGCAAGTCATCCCCCGCAGTGTAAGTCAGGCGGTTCCCGATGGCTTTAGGCGGGCTCACGATTTGTTTTCCAGCCAGGTAAAAACAGTCTTCGGCGTGTCAAAGAAGTGTGCCCTGTCCTCTCCAGCGACACGAAGCCTAGGCGCAGGACAGCATCTCGGTCACGGAAATTGAGCAGCTTGGCAATTAATGTCCGAGGTGGCGTACCTTGGGGAGGAGGTTTGGCAGCCAGCCTGTGAGCCCTTTCCACCACAAAGGTTGTAGAAAATTCAGCCCTTCCAAAGGAGGTGATAAGTAAGTTCTCCAGGAATGAGGGGGGGTCCGAGCCCTTTGCACCCTCAGGCAAACCAACAAATCGCAAGTTGCACCTCCTAAGGTGATTTTCCATGTCGTCTTGCTTGGCTAAGACAATTGTAAGCTGAAGTTGAAGGCGCTTGGTAGTGACTTGTAAAGGCGGCACCTCGTCCTCCACGCCGCTGATGCGGGTCTCTGTCTCCGTGAACCGCTCCCGATGTTTTTGCAGGTCTTGGCGGATTAGCGATACATCGATCCCCACCTCTTCAATCTTACACGTCAGAGTATTTTGCAGTCGGAAAAAGCCTCCAGCACTCGTGCAGTGTCCTGCGCAGCCGGGCACGCAGGGGAAGAGGAGCCAGCACCATCTTACGGATATTTGGCAAGCGGAGCTCCCGTTCAGCACTCCTCACACCATGCAGGTCCAGGCCACGCCCCTAGTAATAATGCTTTTAGTGCTCTTCCATGTTGAATTGTGGAGGGAGTGAGATCCGCAAATAACTGGATAGGGTGTCCCTGGCATAAAACTTGGGAGGCATATCTGGCCTGTTTCATGACCTCTTCCTTTACAGAATTATAATGTGGTTTGGCAACAATGTCTCTGGGTTTTCCATATTTTCTGGGGGGTCCAAGGCCTCTGTGGGCCTTTTCTAGTTCAAGGCGGTGTTGGGGAACATTTCAGTTAACCCTCTGATTCTAATATTGTACCTGCGGGGACCTGTTCTCCAGTTCATCAATTTTGGAGATGGCATAATCAAGTTGCTCCTGGACTGTGGATAAATGTTTGGAATGTTGATTAGAAACAGACACTGTTTATTCCAGTTTATGTTCTATTGTGTCTATCCTTGCTCCTAAATTTTGGAAATCAGTTTTCAGGTCCCCAGTTATTTTTGCCGCTTTTTGAGCCAGTTTCCTGTCCAGAAGTTCTGAAAATTTCTGGAATAGGTCCTCCATTTGAAAAGCCTGGTCTCTGAAGACGAGTTTTTGACAGAAATAAGGTATTCTGAGCTGAAGAATTGTTCCCTATGGATGTGTATGGAGAGCCAGATATTGAGGGGGAAAGTCTTTGTGGGGGTCCTGTATGGGTTTCTGAGGTGAAATTTTGAGCCGCTGAGGTGATTACATGTCTATTTTCTGTGAGGCAGGGTTCACTGGAGGCTATATGCCATGCTGTGGCGGCCATCTTGGATGTTTTGTCCGTGACAACGGATTGAAATTGCAGCTTTAAAGTCTTTTAAAATGAGAAAAACAGCTTAGAGGGGTGTTCCTAGGTTGATTATCTACCTGCTCTTCAATTTGGGGTATAACTGTTCGCCGTGATGGCTTCTGTGGGCGCCGCTGTACACTGCTGGAGCGGAGCTCTTGGCTCAGACAGCCATCCTCAGAGCCTCGCACATGCGCTCTCCTAAATAGTTTGTTTTTACTTTGCATATTCATTGTTGTTGTGTTTCAGTTTAAATGTAAATCAATTAAGTATTTTTGTTAGACAGACTCTATTAGTTACATTTAATTCAATTATTCATTTATATATTTTTCTTTTGCATTTTTTATTAGATCCAACTGTGGAAAATTATTGATGCAAAAGCATTGCTAGTATGCTATGCTCCTTATAATCTGATCTTGAAGAAATGTAAAGGAAACAGTATAATATCCGCTGTGTGCATTCCATAATACAGGACTGTATAATATCAATTGTGTGCATTCCATAATACAGGACTGTATAATAGCAACTGTGTGCATTCCATAATACTGGAGTGTTTGCCAGTTAATCAGGAGTGGAAACTGGATGTTTTGGCAACCATATCTATATTACCAACTCTGTAGCAGAAAACTATATAAAGCTGGTAGTTCCAAACACTGTCAGGCTAGGTTCATACCTATGCATCTGCATTTAAATTTTTCATGCATTTCCCATGTGCTTCATTTCCCACCTGTATTCTTTCCAAGATGCACAAAAGAAAAACGCACAGGTGTAAGCTCCATAGAAATTAACAGAAATGTTTTAGTCATTCATTGTTGTGCGTCAACCAAGGCGCATACAGTCGCATAGGTGTGAACTAGGACTCACTTTCAGCACTTAGTACAAATCAAAGCACCTTGTGACTGGATAGCATGCAACCTCTGGGGCCACTAACTGTTAGTGTGCCATCTACTATAGACCCACTCACGGTCATACCCACTATAAATATTAGACATTCTGGGTATAGGGCTACCGTGAATACTCTGTTCTCAGTCCCACAGTGCTTGTGAAGGCAATGGGAATGCCTAGCAATATGCAAATTTAAACTTTCAAAAAAGTTAATATTTTTATTGCATTTTAGGGGGTGCTGCAAGAGAACTGATTGGTGGCCAGGCACATTAAAGGTTCTAGGTACCTCACTGGATGGTGGCTTCTACTTAGCTTCTGGATCTCTTTGATTTGTGTGACCTCGTACTAAGCTTACTGGGAGTATTTTTCTAATGATATAAAGAATAAAAACAATGGGCCAGATCCACATAGAAATGGATCGGTGCAGCGTATCAGAGATACGCTACGCCGCCGTACCTTACCTGGCGTTCTTTCGAATCCTCAAAGATTTTGCGCCGTAAGTTACGGCGGCGTAGTGTATTTCTGGCGGCGGAATTCAAATCGGCGATTAGGGGGCGTGTTTCAATTAAATGTAGCGTGTCCCCGCGCCGAATGAACTGCGCATGCTCCGTTTTGAAATTTCCCGCCGCGCATTGCACGAAATGACGTCATTTTTTAAACTTAGACGTGACTTACGTCCATCCCGATTCACGGACGCGTTACGCAAAAAAAAGAAAAAATTCAAATTTCGACGCGGGAACGACGGCCATACTTAACATGGCAAATCTAACTATACGCCGCAAAATACCAGCTTTAACTATACGCCGGAAAAAGCCGACTAGAGACGACGTAAGAGAATGCAACGGCCGCGCGTACATTCGTGGATCGTCGGAAATAGCTAATTTGCACACCCGACGCGGAAAACGACGCGAACTCCACCCAGCGGACGCCGAAGTATTGCATCTACGATCCGAAGGTGTACGAAGCCGTACGCCTGTCGCATCAAACCCAGATGCCGTTGTATCTTGGTTTGAGGATTCAAACTAAAGATACGACGCAGGTAATTTGAAAGTAGCCGGCGTACTCTGTCTGTGGATCTGGCCCAGTGTCATGAATAAATTGTGTTTTTTTTTTTGGTGCAGTGAAGTATGTATAGTAAAAGGTTGCCTAGAGAAAAGCTTGACAAAATCATTAGCATGTGCTAATTTTGCCTACTTCAGTCACTCTAACACACAACCATTTACAGTGCCTTGAAAAGGTATTCATACCCTTTGATTTTTTTCCACATTTTGTCATGTTACAACCAAAAACATAAATGTATTTTATTGGGATTTTATGTGATAGACCAACAGAAAGTGGCACATAATTGTGAAGTGGAAGGAGATACTTTATTAATACTTTGTAGAACCACCTTACGCTGCAATTACAGCTGCAAGTCTTTTTGGGGATGTTGCGATCAGATTTGCACATCTATGGAATGACATTTTTGCCCATTGTTCTTTGCAAAATAGTTCAAGCTCTGTCAGATTGTATGGAGAGCATCTGTGAACAGAAAATTTCAAGTCTTGCCACAGATTCTCAATTGGATTTAGGTCTGGACTTTGACTGGGCCATTCTAACACATGAATATGCTTTGATCTAAACCATTCCATTGTAGCTCTGGCTGTATGTTTAGGGTCGTTGTCCTGCTGGAAGGTGAACCTCTACACCAGTCTCACATCTTTTGCAGACTCTAAGGCCCCGTACACATGATAGAATCCATCCGCTGAAAAATCTCAGCGGATCGGTTTCAGCGGATAGATTTTATGGTGTGTACATTCCAGCGGATATTTATCCGCGGATATTTCCGAATTCCAGCAGATAAAAATTTGTAGACATGTCTACAAATCTATCCGCTGGAATCGGAACCAGCGGATCGATCCGGTGGTCTGTACAGACTCACCGGATCGATCCGTCCGAACCCATCCCTCGCATGCGTCGTAATGATTCGACGCATGCGTGGATATCCTTATATGACAGCGTCGCGCACGTCGCCGCGTCATCATCGCGGCGACGGCGCGACACGTCATCGCGATGGGATTTCGGCGCGGATTTCGATCCGATGGTGAGTACACTCCATCGGATCAAAATCCGTGGAAATCCTCGAGAGGATTTATCCGCGGATACGGTCCGTTGGACTGTATCCGCGGATAAATCCTCTCGTGTGTACTAGGCCTAACAGGCTGAAGAAAAGCATCCCCACAACATGATTCTGCCAGCACCATGTTTCACGGTGGGGATGGTGTGTTCAAGGGAATGTGCAGTGTTCGTTTTCCACCACACATAGCGTTTGGCTTTTAGACCAAAAAGTAAAATTTTGGTCTCATCTGACCAGAGCACCTTCTTCCACATGTTTACTGTGTCCCCCACATGGCTTCTCACAAGTTGCAAATGGGACTTCTTATGGATTTCATTCAACAATGGCTTTCTTCTTGCTACTCTTCAATAAAGGCCAGATTGGTGAAGTGCATGACTAATAGTTGTCCTGTGGGCAGATTCTCCCACCTCAGCTGTGGAATCTGCAGGTCCTCCAGAGTTACCATGGGCCTCTTGGCTGCTTCTCTGGTTAATGCTTACCTTGCCCAGTCTGTCAGTTAAGGTGGACAGCCATGTCTTGGTAGGTTTTCAGTTGTTCCATACTCTTTCCATTTTCGGATGATGGATTAAACAGTGCTCAATGAGATGTTCAAAGCTTGGAATTTTTTTTTAATTTAAGCTAATCTGCTTTTAACGTCTCCGCAACTTTATCCCTGACCTGTCCTTTTTTTTTTCCTTGGCCTCCATGATGCTGTTTGTTCACTATGGTTCTCTAACAACCCTCTGAGGGCTTCACAGAACAGCTGTATTCCTACTTAGATTCAATTACACACAGGTGGACTCTTTTTACTAATTGGTTCTACTAGATTTCAGTTAGGGGTATCAGTGTAAAGGGGGCTGAATACAAATGTATGCCACATTTATCAGATATTTATTTGTAAAAAAATATTGAAAACCATTTATCAGTTTCCTTCCACTTCAAAAGTATGTGCCACTTTGTTTTGATCTATCACATAAAATCCCAATAAAATGCATTTGCGTTTTTTGTTCTAACATGACAAATTGTGGAAAATTTCAAGGGGTATGAATACTTTTTCATGGAACAGTATGTGATAATAGTTTTTACTTGATGTAGTAATTTAATTGCTCTCATTCTTGTCATTTATCAGGCTACAGGAGAGAGAAACTACCACATATTTTACTGCATCTTACTCGGCATGAGTTCAGAACAAAAGAAGAAGCTAAACCTTGGCAACTGTTCAGACTACAAATATCTCACTGTGGTATTGTCACTCACTTGTGTGCATCATATTTTCCTTGATGACTATATTTACACAATCTTTTATCTAGATACAATTTTACATTACCAAGAGAGGAGTAGAACAGACTGAAAACAAAGGAAAAAGTTGACTTCTTAACCACTTGGGATCCGCGCTATGGACGAAAGACGTCCACTGCGCGGCTCTCAAGTGCCGAGTGGACGTCTTTGGACGTCCTGTTGACATTCCCCGTGCGTGCCGCTGGGGGCGCGCAGCGGGGAAGCCGATGCGTGTGCCTGGTGACCGCGGTGTTCGCCAGGTGACAGCAGGGACGTGGAGCTCTGTGTGTAAACACAGAGCTCCACGTCCTGTCAGGGAGAGAGGAGACCGATCTGTGTCCCTTGTACATAGGGACACAGCATCGGTCACCTCCCCCAGTCAGTCCCCTCCCCCCACACAGTTAGAACACACCCAGGATACGCATTTATCCCCTTCCTCGCCCCCTAGTGTTAACCCCTTCACTGCCAGTCACATTTATACAGTAATTAGTGCATTTTTATAGCACTGATCGCTGTATAAATGTGTATGGTCCCAAAATTGTGTCAAAAGTGTCCGATGCGTCCGCCGCAATATCGCAGGCCTGACAAAAAAAATGCCGCCATTACTAGTAAAAAAAAAAAAATCATAAATCTATCCCCTATTTTGTAGGCGCTATAACTTTTGCACAAACCAATCAATATACGCTTATTGCGATTTAAAAAAAAAAAAAAATTGGGATATTATTATAACAAACAGTAAAAAATATTGTGTTTTTTTTCCAAATTTTCTGTCTTTTTATGTTTATAGCGCAAAAAATAAAAATCGCAGAGATGATCAAATACCACCAAAAGAAATCTCTATTATGGGGAAAAAATGATAAAAATATAATTTGGGTACAGTGTTGTATGACCGCGCAATTGTCATTCAAAATGCGTCAGCGCTAAAAGCTGAAAATTGGTCTGGGCACGAAGGGGGTTTAATGAAGTGGTTAGGTTATTAGCTGCTTTTTGGTGTGTGTGTTTGTATATTGTCTTATCTTTATGATGATAGCAATGATTTACTTAGATGTAGACTGATGGATCATTTTCCACATAAGCTGATCATAGACAGGTAGGCGTGTCTTTGAAATGGTGGGCAGGGAGACATCTATCCATCAAAAAAAAAATAAAAATAAAAATATATATATATATATATATATATATTTTTTTTTTTTTTTTTTTTTTTGTGCTATCCATTTAGTTTATAAGCTACCTAGTAAACACAAAATCATCAGCATGATTAGGATTTCACTATGAAGTACCAACCACATTTTCGTTAATGTAGAATTCTTTAGAAAAACAATTGATTTAAATCAAATTCCTCCTGATCCTACTCTAGGGTAACTGCATAGAATGTGATGGGCGCAATGATACCAGGGATTATGCTCAAGTCCGCTCTGCCATGAAGATTCTTCTTTTCTCTGATCAAGATCAGGCTGACATAAACAAACTGCTTGCAGCTATTCTTCACTTGGGCAACGTGGAGCTTCAAAGTATGTAATGTTAAAACTAGGTTTTATTGAGTTGTGTAAAAAAAATTGTACATGTTACAAAAGTAGTGAAGATGTTTTATATTGTTCTGGGAATGCCCCGTAATAGGGTCATATCGGCAGGCTGTTTTTGCTAAAATAAATCTTAGACTACAACTCAACCTAGTACCCACTCCATCTATAGCATTGCTGGGAATACCAGATGATGACCGACGCTCTCATCACTCTAAGCTTCTCATAGTGTATATCTTGTATTATGCAAAGAAAGAAATTCTACTGAAATGGGTTTCCTCGGCCAAGCCGGAGGTGTCTGCCTGGGGAGCTATGGTTGATGCAGCTTTCCCCTATATAAAATGACCTACTCCAACAGGGGCTGTCACTGGAAATTTTGTTAAGGTATTGTCTTCTTGGAGAGAATTATAAAGTAAAGAATAAGGCGCTATACATGTTCATGTGAAAAACTGGCACAAAGAAAAACTGCATCAAACTTAAATGTGCACATTAATGAAAAAATAAGCAAGCATAAAGTCCATAAGTGAATAAATTCCAACACCAAAATGGAATGCTCTGAGATGAAACTTCTAGATCTTCCACCACTAGTGCTCAGTATGAAGATAGCCACTCACCAGAGCTGTTTGACCCCTTTTTACAGGACGGTCAAAAAACGCTTTGGGAACACCAGATTGGTTCCGCTAATGGCATAAATCCACTCCAATGTCCACTCAGGAAGGGGGCTAGAATGTAAAATATGACTTCACAGGAGACACGGAGAAAAGTCTCATAGTGTAGTAATTTTTTAATAAAGTAAAAACAGCAGCAATGATAGCAGTTACACTCACATGTAATAGTGCCTGGCCATGCATCAAAATAGTTTATCTATCACTGCTTAGGTGATTGCGGACTATAAATATTTGTATGTATTAGTTAATTTATTGATCCCTTTGTAAGGTTGGCTATTTATGTGCAGTGTGGGCAGCGTGTGTGCATCAGCGCTCCCTAGAGGCAGATTCTGTAATACATTTTTGTCTTCTCCTCCATTTTGGAGGAGCCTCACCAATAGCAGCCTTTCTACCCACATAAAAGCAAGTAGGAAGTGGCATGACATCACTTTCTGAAGAGCCATTTGTGGAGGAAACATATGTCGAAGCAGAGGATCTGTTATTTCCAGGTCCATATTTGATACCCCACACCAGGCTTTGCGCTTCAGAGCGGAACACACGCCACCCCCGGGATCAGCTGACTCACACACACTGTTTACACCTAGTGCCGGGCCAGGCACTATTACATGTGAGTGTAACTGCTATCATTGCTGCTGTTTTTAATTTATTAAAAAAACTGCTAGACTATGAGACTTTTATCCGTGTCTCCTGTGGAGTAATTTTTTACATTCTAACCCTTTCCTGAGTTGCCATTGGAGTGGATTTATGCCATTAGCGGAACCAATCTGGTGTTCCTGTAAAAAGGGGTCAAGCAGCTCTGGTGAGTGGCCATCTTCATACTGAGCACTCGTGCTGGAAGATCTAGAAGTTTCATCTCAGGGCATTCCATTTTGGTATTGGGATTTATTCATTTATGGACTTTATGCTTGCTTATTTTTTAATTAATGTGCACATTTAAGTTTGATGCAGTGTTTTTCTTTGTGCCAATTTTTCACATGAACATATATAGCGCCTCATTCTTTACTTTATAATTCTACACAGTTTCATGATTTGTTCACTTTAAAGGGGGCAGCTGTTGGTTTATATGTTCTTATCCCCAAAAGGGGCCATTTTTTTGGTATACATTTTCGCATTGTCCTCTTGGACCTTGACTTGAGTTCTTCCACAATAGTGTGTTTTGTTTGGGCTTCTTCTCTAAACTTGGAAGTTTCACTGGTAGCAATATACTTTGTATTGTTTTTCGGTTTTGATCTGAATAGTGTGATCTCTTTTGTTCTTGCAAAGGACTGACAAGTCCTATATGTCTATGTTCTAAATGTATTACCCTTATGTGATTTTCAAGTGGAGAACTACTGTTTCTTTATACTGCTATGTAACCTGCAGTTATCAATAAAGCACATCTGTTTGTTACAAGAAGATGTTTTATATTGTTCATGTTGATACTTGAAATACATTTTAAATTTCTTAATTACATATTCCTTTAAATAGGACTTTAAATATACTTCATATGAATCAGTAAGACACGTCCGTGTTGCCAATTTATTTTTTTAAGTGCCCCTTTTGAGTCAATAAAAAAAATGTTTTTGGATGCCCCACAAAGGATCTTTATTCGTGCACTAGTAGTTGTACGTGGACATCTGATTGAATACCCCTTGAAATTCTGGCCGAGTCATGTAGTCCGCTATACAGTGTATACTTTAGTATTTTCTATATTTTTTTTCACACATTAATAATAGCGGTATATATCTGTATATGGTCATATTGCTTTATTGGTGCTTTCAGAGTTCTTATATTTGACAGAATACACCTTTTATATGATCTGAATTTTCTTACCGAACATTATTCATATGTGATGTGAAGTTATCTTTTATTATTTCTGTCGCATACCATTAAAAAAAACAAAAAAAACTGCTTTTCTCCATTTTAGATCATATGATTTGTGCTGGCTATTATTACTGCAGATAATCTATTGATTTTAATCAGCAATGAAATAACGAAATGGCTTACCCTATGTACACCCAAAATTTAAATTCATTTTGTATGAAGTCCCAGAGTTTATCCCAAGTTAAGAGCCTGGTTTCTCACAAAGGAGTCTCCATTTTTGATGTTGTCCTTTTAACATAAGTTTGTCATATGCATATAAGCCCTATGTTGATAATAAGCAACATAGGTTTATGCTGCCGCTTACCGGAGAAATAGGCACATAAAAACTGTAAGGGCCAGTTCACACAGGGGCAGCTTCAAAGTCGCCCAACTCTTGCCCGACTCTGAAAACGCCCTGTACAGCGTGACTTCAGCGTGACGTGCAAAATGACTTCTGTATAGCAGTCAATGCAAGATGCTCCGAAGTTGCCCTAAAGTAGTACAGGAATCTTTTTCGAAGTCAGAGCGACTTGAATTGCTCCTATTAGAACGGTTCCATTGCAATGCATGTAGCGTGACTTGTCAGGCAGTTAAGTCACCTGACAGGTCGCCCCTGTGTAAACCGGCACTAAGCCAGCCCCCTTGAGACTATAACCTCTTATACATGCTCAGTTGTAGCAAGCAATCAGTCCAAAGGGAGAATGATGGCATATGTAGGGAAGGAATACAAAAAATCCTCTGCTCTCTATCATTCATTGAGGGACACAGCCTGATAATTGGTAACCTGGGGATATCCAAAAACAGTCAAACAGAGAGGCAGACACACAAAAACAATACAGCAGGGAACTGGCCCAACAAGATGAAAATAGGAATTGCAGAACCTTTCAACAAAAACTAGCTTCTGCCAAGGCAGATGGCCTTATAGAATTTTGAAAATGTTTGTAGAGAAGGCCAGGTTGCAGCATTACAGATCTTAGACAGAGAGGCCTGATGTCTAAAAGCCTAAGGCCCCGTACACACGATAGAATCTATCCGCAGATAAATCCCAGCAAATGGGTTTCTGCGGATAGATCCTATGGTGTGTACACGCCAGCGGATCTGTTTCCGCGGAGAAATCTCCTCTGGGATGGATTCCAGCAGATCGAATATTTGTTGTGCTGCACAACATATCCATCTGCTGGAATCCATTCCAACGGATGGATCCGCTCGTCTGTACAGACTTACCGGATCCATTCGTCCAAAGGGATTCCCCGCACGCGTCGTAATGATTTGACGCATGCGTGGAATTCCTTATATGACAGCGTCGCGCCCGTCGCCGTGTCATAATCGCGGCGACGGCGCGACACGTCATCGGCAGAGGATTTCCGCGCGGATTTCAATGGGATGGTGTGTACACTCCATCCCATCGAAATCAGCGGATATCTTTGAGAGGATTTATCCGTGGAAACGGTCCGCTGGACCGTATCTGCGGATAAATCCTCTCGTGTGTATGGGGCCTTAGAATAACTTTACAGCCCTAGTTTCTTTTGAAACTCAAGCCTGCAAAGCAATATGTCAAATCTATTCAGAAATAAAGGATCTAGAGGCCAGGGAATGTCTTTTTGGTCCTACTAGAATAAAAAATGGAGAATCCATCTATCTAAAAGCGGCATTGCCTGGGAGGTAAACTCTAAAGGCCATCACCACAGGGAATGGAGCGAGATCTCCTTAAGGTGGACACAGGGAAGGGAACAAAAAATCCTCATTAGGGTTAAACGTAGGTAAAAAAGTAGGTCCGGGGTTACAAACAACCTTGTCTTTATGTAAGATCAAAGCACAACATGCAGAAACCATTCTGGACAGAGTGTTGTCTACAGAAAAGGCTACCGTATGGGATAGAAATGCAAAGAAGTCCCGAATATGTTCGAATGGAGGTTTTTTGCAGCACCGACAACACTAAATTTAGAAGGCAAGGGCATATTCAGGGAAAGTGCTAGTATCCTACTTGCCCCTTTAAAATGGCTCAACAAATGCCCCCAAGAGATTAATACCTACCTCCTTACTTCAATCTGACAACCACAACCTTCACAAGCCTGCTGGCCGCACCTGCGCACTAGAGCCTCATAGAAAGCTATAGGGCCTGTCCAACTCCATGTCCAGCCATATGCAAGCTGTTGGCTGAGAATGAAGTCTTGCAAAAGCAGCAGCACCACAAAGCTTATCTGCCACCACCAAGAGCTTCCAGTGTCATTCCTTATGACTGGGGCTACTCCTGAGGGGAGAAAATGTGTGGAAAGACAGAGAGTTTGGGTGTGCACATGCAAAAACGAATCAGTGCTACATCATGAGAAAATCCACCAGGGAAGGAGAAGTGTTGGAAATGTCAAACAGCAGTTTGGGCATACATTGCCCAGCCGCCAGAAACATCAACACAGGCATCCAGAAACAGGGGCAGATCCAGAATCTAGTCTCTGGAGGAGCACTGCCAGAAAATATTTTTTTTTGCAGGCAATTTATCTGGGCAAAGGCTGGTGTTGGTGCTTCAATCATCACGGCACCATGGGTGATATGTTGTTAGGATGGTTGAAGCGCATTATTTATATTATTACATTGTTATATAAAATAGTTCAACTCGCCATATTGCAGAATCAATGGAAGCCCCGAGTGTGTCACTTGCTACCAGATGCAGCGTGTCACTTGCCATGTCACCTGCCTTTAGATGCGGATTGTCACTTGCCTTTAGATATGCAGATTGCCACGTCGACCAAATGCGGATTGTCACTTGTCTGCCACCAGAAGGGTATTGTCACTTGTTACATCTCATGCCACCAGATGCTGATTGTCTCTTGCCACGTCACCTGTCACAAGTTGCGGATTGTCAATTGTCACGTCACCTGCCACAAGTCACTTGCCTGCCACCAGATGCAGATTATCACTTGCCACGTCTCCTGCCACCAGATGCTGATTGTCACTTGCCACGTCACCTGCCACAAGTTGCAGATTGTCACTTGCCACGTATCCTGTCACCAGATGCTGATTGTCACTTGCCACGTCAACTGCCAGAAGTTGGGGATTGTCACTTGCCACGTCATCTGCCACATCTTGCAGATTGTCACTTGCCATGTCACCTGCCATACGTTGCGGATTGTCACTTGACCATGTTACATGCCACACACTGCGGATTGTTACTTGCCACGTCACCTGCCACACATTGCAGATTGTCACGCCACCTGCCACACATTGCAGATTGTCACTTGCCTACTACAAGGTGTAGATTGTCACTTGCTGTGTCACTTACCTGCTACAAGGTGCGGATTGTCACTTGCCTGCTACAATTGATAAGTTAGGGATTGGCAGTGTGTGTAAAGCCCTGGTCTGACTAATCCAAGAGGCAAACAAAGAGAGAAGAGACCTAATTCTCAAGGCACGGTGTGACCCCTCTGGATTTTTAAAAGGCAGACCAGGTATAAGGTAAAAATGTATACCTTATAACACATGAGACGGTTCAATAGCATTAGAGAGCATACTCGCACGATTAGCTCATTCACTCTCTAATGCTACCGAACCATCTCATGTTTACGGTTATGCAGCCTGATGCAAAAAGTTTGATCATGATGAGAATCTAACACTGGATTATTTTGTAATTTATTACAAAATTCAGACTAATGTGTTACTGTGTTTATATATATATATATATATATATATATATATATATATATATATATATATTAGAACATTTAAGATTGCTTCAAATGACAATAAGCCTCTGAGGAAGGACAACATGGTCCGAAACATGTTAGGCTTCATTTCACAGCATGTATTCTTGCTAGCCCATTCATGCATCTAGGACAGCTAAGTTTTATACCTATGTATTGTACTGAGTTTATATGCCAATTATACTCTTTATGCTATTGCAATTTTATTGTATGTTTCTAATAAATACATTTTTTACCTAATACCTGGTCTGCCTTTTAAAAATCCAGAGGGGTCACAACGTGCCTTGAGCATTAAGGCTCCATTCACACTAATGCTTTTTTTGATGCATTTTGCAGAAATGCAGGGAAATTTTTTAACATGGTCTCCTATGGAACATGTTCACATCAATGCTTTTTTGTGCCTCTGCGTTTTTGGAAAGGGTCAGGGACTTTTTTTCCTGCAAAAAGCAGCGTTTTGCATGCAATATAATTCAATGGACCTGCATCAAAAACGCAAGTGCCGCAATTTGCGTTTTTTTTAACCTGTTTATAGCTGGTTGTTAAAGGAAATGTAAAAAAATAAAAATTACTGGTAAAAAAAAAAAAAAAAACGCAAAACGCACATCGCAGTAAAAATGCACGCCAAAAAATGCAGCAAGCACCGCAAAAAGCATTGCAAAAACGCTCAAAAGCAACATGCATAGGTGTGAATCGAGCCTAAGTCTGTTCTTTCTTTGCTTGCCTGCTACAAGGTGCAGATTATTACTTTTTGTGTCTCAGAGTGAATGCAGGCAGCAGAGAGATTATGTAATGATGAAACTGGTCATGTGAGGGGTTATAGCCCCAAGAAGGGTGGCCTCCAGTTTTTTTCCAGTGCTTTTCCTGAAGGCAGTAAAACCCTAGCTTTCTTATAGACAATTGACAATTTATAGCTTTTTTCTAAAGAGCTTAAAAGACTGTTCCCTTACAAGCTTGTGATTGTAAATGCTCTTTTTTTTTTAAAATAACAAACATGTTATACTTACCTGCTCTATGCAGTTGGTTTTGCAGAGAGCAGCCCTGATCCTCCTCTTCTCGGGTCCCTCTTTACTGCTCCTAGCCCCCCTCCTTTTGAGTGCCCCTCAGCCAGCAGCTTGCTATGGGGGCACCCAAGCCAAGTCAGAGCTCCATTTATCCATTCAGATACAAAGCCCCGGCCTGGCCCCACCCCTATCTCCCCTGATTGGCTGACTGACTTTGATTGACAGCTGTGGGAGCCAATGGCGCCGCTGCTCTGTCACAGCATTTTAGGAGGAGTGTCCTGGATGGCTGAGGGGATCATGGACATCACCGGAGAAAGAAGGAGCTCATGGGGGTGGTGGGGGGGCTGCTACACACAGAAGTTTTTTTTATCTTAATGCATAGAATACATTAAGATAAAAAACCTTCTGCCTTTACAACACCTTTAAGTATCGTACCTTTCAGTTATGGCAAACATTGATATATAATTTATTTTTCTGATTCATAAATTACATTGTTATTCAGTTTTTAGTTCAATTTAAAATTTCTGTGATTATTTGTATTATGCTTTGCCTCGGTTCTTAGTTTTACTGAATATAGATCTGTTGTGACTTTTAGGTGCAATGTATGGAAATCTTGACAGCTGTGATGTCCGTGAGTCCACCCACTTGTCGACTGTAGCTGCTATGCTTGAGGTATTTATTAACATATTTTATTATCTCTCATCTCTATACCTTGTTTAGTGGTCTGTTTGGTTACACAGATATGCAGAGAAAGGCGCTTCTAAGTGCAGTATGTCAGCAATTGGATTATCTTGAGGCCTCATGCACACTGGACGTTTTTGGACGTTATTACAGCTGCTGTTTTTGGCTTCAGGCATTTTTTTACTCTCCAGCATGTTATCCTATGTGTCCATGCACACATAGGCTGTTATCAACTGTTTTTGTCTGGGTCATTTTTTGGCTGTAAAAAAACCCCAAACCTATTGGGTTCTGAGAGGAGTTTTTCAGCTGTAAAAATGCTCTAATGTCAATAGGCACTCAAACACATGTCTCACCTGTGTTTTTTAATGTTGTTGTCCCTTACTAATAGCAGAGAGGTGGTTTCTATCTAAAAAAAACAATAGAAAAATGCTGAAAAACGCACTACAAAGCCACTGCCATTTTTATAACGCTTTTTAGAATGTCCAGTGGGCATGAGGCCTGAATGTATACCTGGAGGACTCTTCTAGTAGAAGCGCTCCTACTTTCCACTTTCCATGTTTGGTGACACAGGCCAATTGTGAAGGAAAAGTATGACCTAGTCACTAAAAAACAAGCTTTACTGCTTATTTCTGAAGGGTTATTCATATGGTATAAGCAGATTTCATTTTGACTAGAAAGTTATTTTGGACTTATTCATGAACTGCTGCATTCGTTTACCAACAATAAAAAATGTATTATGCACAACTGACTATAGCTATAGTTTTAAAGCTTTCTGTTATTAAAAATTTCTTTGGGGACATGGCTAAAGCATTGTCTGGTATGACATGTCTCCCGCTGAGCTCTTGTATCTGGTCTGTAGGGATGGGCCGAACACCCCCCTGTTCGGTTCGCACCAGAACATGCGAACAAGCAAAAAATGTGTTCGAACACGAGAACACCGTTAAAGTCTATGGGACACAAACATGAAAATCAAAAGTGCTCTTTTTAAAGGTTAATATGAAAGTTATTGTCATAAAAAGTGTTTGGGGACCTGGGTCCTGCCCCAGGGGACATGTATCAATGCAAAAAAAGTTTTAAAGACTACAGTTTTTTTGGGAGCAGTGATATGACGTCCTCAGGATTTTGAGCCACTGCGCGTCCCCGGGGGCACGCATCGCGGCGATCGTTGTTGCAGGGTGTCAGTCTGACACCCCGCAACACAGATCTAGGTAAAGAGTCTCTCATGGAGACTCTTTACCATGTGATCAGCCGTGTCCAATCACGGCTGATCACGATGTAAACAGGAAAAGCCGGTAATCGGCTTTTCCTCACTCGCGTCTGTCAGACGCGAGTAGAGGAGAGCCAATCGGCTGCTCCTGTGACAGGGGGGGTTTGTGCTGATCGATTATCAGCACAGCCCCCCCCCCCCGGGGATGCCCACTGGACCACCAGGGATGCCCACTGGACCACCAGAAATGCAAAAAAAAAAAAACACAGGTATGCCACCCTAGACCACCAGGGATGACAATGACACAAAAATGGATGCCAATCAGTGCCCGCAATGGATGCCAATCAGTGCCCACAATGGGGCATCACTGATTGGCAGGCATTGTTTGGCACTGATTGGCATCCATTAGTACAACACATACGATAGTGCCACCTATCAGTGCCCATCTATGCCCATCCGTGCCGCCTATCAGTGCCCATCCATGCTGCCTATCAGTGCCCATCCATGCCGCCTATCCGTGCCGCCTATCTGTGCCGCCTATCCATGCCCATCCGTGCCGCCTATCAGAGCCCATCAGTCCTGCATATTAGTGCCCATCAATGCCACCACATTAGTGCCACCTCATCTGTGCCCATCAGTGCCCGTCAGTGCAGTACCACCAGTGCCCATCAGTGAAGTAGAAAACTTACTTATTTACAATGTTTTATAACAGAAACAAAAAAAAATTGACATTTTCGGTAATTTTTTATTTTTTTTTTGCAGAAAAAAAAAATCCCTTTGGACTTGTATCTGGCTTTGGGTATTTGGAGTAGGTTTTGATTTGTGGATCGCAGAATGCAATTGGGGTTATGGGCTTTTATTTTTTCGCATAGATATTGGGGGGCGTTTCCTTGAAAGTGATTCTGTCTTTTTCTGGCAACCAATGAAGGGATCTCAGCGAAGGTGAGATTGATTCCTATGTTTTTTTGCCAGTCACTAATCGAGCGGCCGTATTTTGAACGACTTGCAGACAAGTGATTTGGTATTTGGGGAGTCCTAGATAGAGGGCATTTGCGTAGTCAAGTCTGGAATTGATGATTGTTCCCACCACGACTGCAATGTCCTCTTTCGGGATAAAGGGGGTGAGACAGCGTAGTAGGCGCAGCAGATGATGGGATCCGCTGACTACAGACCCTATTTGTGCATCCATTGTCATGTAGGTGTCAAAAATGACTCCGAGACTTTTGACTTTGGTGCTAGGGGTGATGGTTTTACCTAGAATGGGCGGGGGTCCAAGTTGACGAGGGTTAATTTTTTCGGTTTGCGTGAAACAGGAGAAGTTCTGTTTTTGAACCGTTGAGTTTAAGATAACTGGATGTCATCCAGCTATCTATTAGAGAGAGGGATTTCTCTAGTCCAAGAGAATGATCCTGTTTGTTGCAGATCCGGAAATACAGTTGAGTGTCGTCTGCATAGGAGTGGTAAAGTAACTTCTGGTTACTGATGAGGGGGCGGAGATAGATATTGAACAATACGGGCGACAAGGGAGATCCCTGAGGGACTCCGCATGATACCGTACGTTTTTCAGAAGTGAAAGATCCCAGTTTCACTGTTTGTGATCGCTTTTCCAAGAAGGAGGAGAACCAGGGTAAATCACCTTCCGTGACTCCGGCCACTTCAGCTAGCTTAGCTAGTAGTAGTCCGTGGTCTACAGCAGTGTTCCCCAACCCCCGGTCCGCGGCCCACTACCGAGCTGCGGCACTTCTGCAGCCGGGCCGCGAGCAGGCGGCATGAGAGAGCCCCACATGCGGACCGCGGCACTCTGCCATTCGGACCGCAAGGAGACTTTTCTTCCTCCTGCGTCGCTCATAGAGCCGACAGCGGGAGGCGGAACAATTCTGGGTGGAGGGCGGAGCTGCCTGAGGTTATCAAACAGGCGATTGGCTGCTAGGACTGTCCTTCATCCTAGCAGCCAATCACCTGTTTGTTACCTCGGCCCTCCATCCAGAACTGTCCCGCCTCCCTCCCTGCAACTTTTCTCCTCATGCTGTGCCTCCCTCCGATCTGTCTCTAAGTGTGGGGGACGGAACCGAGGACTGTAATGTGTGGGGGATGGAACCGAGGACTGTAATGTGTGGGGGACGGAACCGAGGACTGTAATGTGTGGGGGACGGAACCGAGGACTGTAATGTGTGGGGGACGGAACCGAGGACTGTAATGTGTGGGGGACGGAACCGAGGACTGTAATGTGTGGGGGACGGAACCGAGGACTGTAATGTGTGGAGGACGGAACCGAGGACTGTAATGTGTGGGGGACGAAACCGAGGACTGTAATGTGTGGGGGACGGAACCGAGGACTGTAATGTGTGGGGGACGGAACCGAGGACTGTAATGTGTGGGGGATGGAACCGAGGACTGTAATGTGTGGGGGGGAAGGCTGAGGACTGTAATGTGTGGGGGGGGAGGAAGGCTGAGGACTGTAATGTGTGGGGGGGGGAAGGCTGAGGACTGTAATGTGTGTGGGGGGGGGGGAAGGCTGAGGACTGTAATGTGTGGGGGGGGGGGGGAGGCTGAGGACTGTAATGTGTGGGGGGAGGGGAAGGCTGAGGACTGTAATGTGTGGGGGGGACTGAGGACTGTAATGTGGGGTTATGATATAAATAGGGGCAGATGACAGTACTGTTAATGGGGGAGCCCAGAGTATGACAACACTACCAGTGACAGGGTGAGTGTGAGCAGGGCCTAGTGGGGCCACTAGCTTCATCTGTTGGGGCCTTACTACATCTGGTGGCAGGCAGCATGGCAAGTGACAATCCGCATCTGGTGGCAGGCAGCGTGGCAAGTGACAATCCACATCTGGTGGCAGGCAGCATGGCAAGTGACAATCCACATCTGGTGGCAGGCAGCATGGCAAGTGACAATCCGCATCTGGTGGCAGGCAGCGTGGCAAGTGACAATCCACATCTGGTGGCAGGCAGCATGGCAAGTGACAATCCACATCTGGTGGCAGGCAGCGTGGCAAGTGACAATCCGCATCTGGTGGCAGGCAGCATGGCAAGTGACACACTCAAAGCTCCCACTGATTCTGCATTATGGTGGGTTTAACTTTATTTTTTACTACAATGTAATAAATAGAAATAATGCGCTGACAAATTGCCCGCGAAAAATCGCTTACCCCCCGCATGCCATCCCCAACCTCCCCCCAACCGGGCCTTGGAAAATTTTCTTCCATGCAGCCGGTCCCCGGTGCCAAAAAGGTTGGGGACCACTGGTCTACAGTGTCAAAAGCCGCGCTTAGGTCCAGCAGGATCAGGAGACAAGATTCTCCTTCATCTGCGGCTTCTAAAGCGTCATCCCATATTTTAAGCAGCGCCGTTTCTGTTCCGTGACCAGGACGGAAGCCTGATTGAAACGGGTCGTGTAATTAATGGGTGTCTAAATGCAGTTGCAGCTGTTGTACAACTTCTTTCTCCATTACCTTGGAGAAGGTATTTAGACCTATTATGGGCCTCCGGTTGTTTGGGTCTTTGGGGTCAAGGGTGTTTTTTTGGGGGTTGGTTTTATTGTACCTTGTTTCAGCAAGGTGGGCACCATGCCCTCCTTGAATGATTGGTTTATGAGCTGCGTCATAGCTGGTGCCAGTATATCGGCACTTTCTTTCAGCAGTTTAGTGGGAATGATGTCATTGGGTGCTGTGCTGTCATGCAGAGTCCCGATGATGTTTTTAGTGGTATTGATGGTAATGGGTTTTAGAGTGAATTTTGGTGGTTGCGGCGGGTTTATGTGGGTATTTGGTTTGGGATTTGGGGAAGGGTTAGTGACGATTCCATTTTGCTGAATACTTTCCTGGATTTTTCCAATTTTATTGATGAAATAATCCGATAATTCGTTGCAAAATTCTTGTGAATCAGAATTGGGGGCCTCTAAACAAGCTGGGTTCATAGTCTGCGAAACCAGCTTGAAGAGTTTGCGGGGGCGGTTTAGGGCATTTGCGATGATGTTGGAGAAGTGATTTTTTTTGGCCATAAAGATTTCTTTATGATATTTCTTTGTTATTGTCTTGTGTGTGGTGTGTTTTTTTTCAGAGGAGCTCCTTTTCCAGGCAGCTTCTGCTCTTCTACGCTCTTGCTTTAACAACGTCAGCTGGTCATTAAACAAGCTGGAGTTGTTTTTCCGGATGCAAGTTTTGCGTTTTGGTGCCACCAAGTCAGCTGACTGTAGTAGCGCCTTGTTGATGGCGTCAAGAGTTTCTCTGGCTGTTTGTTTTTGTTGGATTGTTTTTATTTTGTTCCCTAGTGTTGTTTTGAAGAGTTCCGAGTGGAGCTTCTTTTGAGATCTAGTCCAGTGAGTTGTCACCGGTTTAGTCGTTTTTTTTGGGCTGGCGTTGGTGGTGATTTTAAATTTTATGGCATGATGATCGGTCCATGGTTTTGGATGTGTTGTGTGCGGCAGGGATGCTGTGAACTGGTAGAGTCATGGAAGTCCCGCTAGGCCACGGCTGAAGCCGCGGACTTTCCTGGATGCGGCAGCCGCGATCGAGTAGCGGCAGCCGCGATCCAGGAGCGGGGCTTTCACGGGCCCCAGATGGTAGAGGATGGCCGTGGGGGGGGGGGGGGAAGTGGGGAGATGGCGGTGGGGTGTTTGGGATGCGATGGGGGTGCAGAGGGGGGGTGTTGGTCGTCCGAATCCCGGGATCCAAGCCGCAGCTTATCCTGAAAACGACGGTCGCATCCGATCCCCGGGTTGGAGGACAGACCAGGCCAGATAGTGCAGGCCTTACCTTCAGAGAAGCTGCCTATGGGAGGCAGAGGAGGGAGGTCAGAGGGGGATGGAGGATCGGTTGTCCTGGGATCCAATGCGGGTCCTTGCTATTGCTATCCTAGCTGCCTGTCTGGCTGGCCCTGGGTGAGAGCAGACTCGTCGGGAAGCGTCCTACTCCACCACTAGCTAGCAGTGACTGACACAGGACTGGCTACCATGGCTCCTCTTCTTCATGTGTGATCGACGGGCCCGCAGGAATACTATTTGGATAAGAGGGGCCTTGAGAGGTAAGGAAGTCCTCCTTTTCCTCCCGCTGTTCTGCCCCAAGTGCCCTGTCCATTATTCCACGAAGCGTGTGCTCCAACAGGAAGACAAGAGGGACAGTATCACTGATGCATGCACTGTCACTGCTCACCATCCTCGTGGCCTCCTCAAATAGTGACAAGACAGTGCATGCAGTAGCCACTGGCGTGGCGAAAAAAAAGCCGTAGATTTACGGGCAGCCCGTAAAAACAGGGCACTTTTCTCCTGTCCATAAAAGCCCGTAGCCGCAGAAAAGTGCCAGTAAAAATTGCGGCGACCGGCTAGGGTCAGGACTGCGTATGCAGGATTTCGGAATCTGCCGAGAAGATACGATCCTCCTGAGCCACGTCTTCCTGTTGCCTCTGCCCACCCCACCCACTGTGCCACGCAACCAATGATATGTCAGGCAGGAGCCGAGTGGGGGACGGAGGAGCATCATGGTGGAGTGGACAGAGCAGGCATTGGCGGGTAACGCATGTGGGAGTCGGAGATGCGCTAACTTGGACAGAAGTGGTGCGACAGGCCCCTTCCTGGCTGTATCTGACTGAGCCTGGTGGTGGGTGCAGTGGCCAAGCCAGCCCACAACAACAATGCAGTCAAAAAGATTGTCGGTCGGACTCGGGACACTCACTCTGTCAGTGGCAGAGAGAGCAACTGAGACAGGCAGCTGCAGGACTCTGGTGGCAGGGGGTGATGATGGTGGCAGGGGTTATGATGGTGGCAGGGGGGTGAGGATGGTGACAGGGGGTTATGATTGTGTCAGGGGGTGATGATGGTGGCACTGGCAGGGGATGATAATGGTGGCAGGGGATGATGATGGTGGCAGGAGGCGATGATGATGGCAGGGGGTGATGATAATGGTAGCACTGGCAGAGAATGATGATGGTGGCAGGAGGTGATGATGGTGGCAGGGGGTGATGATGGTGGCACTGGCAGGGGATGATGGTGGCAGGGGGTTGTCTGATGGTGGTAGGGGTCATGCTTGTGGCAGGGGTTGATGATGGTGGCAGGGGGTGATGCCTGATAGTGGCAGGGGGTGATGATGGTGGCAGGGGGTGATGTCGGTGGTAGGGGTCATGCTGGTGGAAGGGGGTGATGATGGTGGCAGGAGGTGATGCCGGATAGTGGCAGGGGGTGATGATGGTGGCAGGAGGTGATGTCTGATGGTGGCAGGGGGATGATGATGGTGGCAGGGGGTGATGATGGTGGCAGGGGGATGATGATGGTGGCAGGAGGTGATGTCTGATGGTGGCAGGGGGATGATGATGTGGCAGGGGGTGATGATGGTGGCAGAGGAAGATGATGATGGCAGGGGGTGATGATGGTGGCAGGGGTTGATGATGGTGGGGGGTGATGGTGGCAGGGGGTGATGATGGTGGGAGGGGTCATGCTGGTGAAAGGGGGTGATGATGGTGGTAGGAGGTGATGCATGATAGTGGCAGGGGGTGATGATGGTGGCAGGAGGTGATGTCTGATGGTGGCAGGGGGATAATGATGGTGGCAGGGGGTGATGATGGTGACAGGAGGTGATGTCTGATGGTGGCAGGGGGTGATGATGGCGGCAGAGGAAGATGATGGTGGCAGGGGGTGATGATGGTGGCACTGTCAGGGGTTGATGATGGTGGCAGGGGGATGTCTGATGGTGCTAGGGGTCATGCTGGTGGCAGGGGGTGATGATGGTGGCAGGGGGTGATGCCTGATAGTGGAAGGGGGTGATGAAGGTGGCAGGGGGTGATGTCTGATGGTGGCAGGGGGTGATGTCTGATGGTGGCAGGGGGGATGCCTGATAGTGGCAAAGGGTGCTGATGGTGGCAGGGGATGATGTCTGATGGTGGCAGGTGGCAATGATGGTGGCAGGGGGTAATGATGGTGGCAGGGGGTGATGATGGTGGTAGGGGTCATGCTGGTGGCGGGGGTGATGATGGTGGCAAGGGGTGATGCCTGATGGTGGCAGGGGGTGATGTCTGATGGTGGCAGGGGGGTGATGGTGGCAGGGGGGTGATGGTGACAGGGGGTGATGAAGCGTAAGTGGTGTTACTGGGGTGTGATTGTGGCAGGAGGTCTTTAAAATTGGGGACATAAATTCTGGAGCATTTTGGAAGCGTGGTGACAGAACAAGCTCCAACAATACTGAACCCTGTCCTGCATCCTACCCAGCTGCCAGCAGAGTTACCCAGTGCACCGTGAAAGAAAGATAACGTCCCTGTCCATGCCTGCTGGACCATGAGTCCTGTCCAACGAGGCCGAGACATGCCGGTAGAGAGCCGGAATGGCCTTCCGTGAAAAAAAAAATTGAGTTTGGGAACCTGCCACTGAGGTACCGCACATTCCACAAATTCACGAGGGGGCAGATTTTACCAGCTGAAAAGGCAGCAGTTGCAGTGCTAGCAATTTGGCCAAGTTAGCATTAAGACGCTGAGCATGTGGATGGCTGGGACTGCATTTCTTTTAGACGGCAGGAGGTCTTTAAAATTGGGGACATAAATTCTACTGATCCTAGTAGCTACTATTGATTTCCCCTCACTTTCTGTGGTGGTTATGGAACAGACGTTAAGGGGAAATCTCTCTAGTTGGACATAGGTGACAAAAACCGATGGACTAAATAATCCACCCTTATTATATAGAAAATAACAGAAATATGTTTTTTTACCTTATTATCTACCTTAAATCGCTTTGCTATTTTCCTAGTGTACTTGTTTGTAGCCTAAATAATGAAATTTGCACTTAAAGATGTAGTTTTGTAGGTTGTAGTTTGCAGGTTGCATTCCCTTTGAAGGTCAGGCAGCCGAGCACTGGCATTATATGACCGGCGGAAATGACCACAGACTTTCCTGGCCTGCCTCAGGAGATCCTGTAAGCCCGGGTACCTGCTCTAGAACCGCTGCACCACCAAATTCAGGAGGTGAGCCAAACAGGGAACATGGGTCAAGTGTCCTTGTCGGAGGGTGGAGAGGAGGTTGGTGCCATTGTCGCATACAACCATTCCCTGCTGAAGCTGGCGTGGCGTCAACCACCTCTGAGCCTGCCCCTGCAGAGCTGACAGAATCTCTGCCCCAGTGTGGCTCCTGTCCCCTAAGCAGACCAACTCAAGCACCGAATTGCATCTTTTTTCCAGAGTGCTTGCATAGCCCCTTGAACGCCTACAGAGCACCACTGTTTCAGAGGACAAATCTCCAGAGGAAGCGGCCATAGAGGAAGAAGAAAAGGAGGGGGTGGAGGAGAGAACTGTGGCAGAATCACCACTACTAGCATTTTGGAGGCGTGGTGACAGAACAAGCTCCAACAATACTAAACCCTGTCCTGCATCCTACCCAGCTGCCAGCAGAGTTACCCAGTGCACCGTGAAAGAAAGATAACGTCCCTGTCCATGCCTGCTGGACCATGAGTCCTGTCCAACAAGGCCGAGACACGTGCCCCTGGAGGAAGTCATCATTTGACGAAACGGCGTAGGGAGGAGCGGCGTGCTGACGTCATCACTGTATACCCGCGACTATCCGGAAGGACGAGCGGAACTTTCAAGTCGGCCGGCTTAAACATTTATTACACGCTACTTTTACTACTTTGGAAATGTGAGTGCAACTTTGTTATATTTTAATAAAACGTATGTCTTGCAATGCTACTCTATGTTTGCCATTCTTGTTTTCACTCCCGGGTTTTGAACGCATGTGGTGTGATCTGGCCAAACACCATCAAACACACATCTTAGTGTGGAGGAACCCAGCAGCGGAGCAGTGGATACTAATCTGGCATAGAGATACATGCGATTTTGATCTGTTTGTCTGGTAAGCAGATTATTTACCTGAGGTGGAGGTGCTTTCATTCAGCTATTTGACACCACTGTCTTGGACTTTTCTCAACACAAATACGGGTGCTTCTGTGAAGAATTTAGAATATCTGTAGAAGTCACAGCTGATTGCGGCTATATGGACTACTATTTCTTCTGTGCACTTGTCTTCATTTTTGTACTAATTGCACGTTGAGCACTTTAATATTGATTGTGTCTATATGTGCATATATATGGTATTTAGTGGTTGCCATTTAGATATGTTGATACTGATATAGACACATATATTATACTAGCAGCGCAGCTTTCACACTTTTTAAGGCCGAGACATTGCCTTCCACATGCCGGTAGAGAACCGGAATGGCCTTCTGTGAAAAAAATGGAGTTTGGGAACCTGCCACTGAGATACCGCACATTCCACAAATTCACGAAAGGGGGCAGAGTTTACCAGCTGAAAAGGCAGCAGTTGCAGTGCTAGAAATTTGGCCAAGCTAGCATTAAGACGCTGAGCATGTCTGGGACTGCATTTCTTTAGACGGTTTAGCAACTGGGTTAGGGAAATTTGCCTGCTAAAATCGAATGTTGGTGTACCGCTAGCAGATTGGCCACAAGTACTTGGGACACCTATTTTTATACCTTCATTCCTCTCTGTGCAGGTTTCTGAGAGGACTGGAGGTATAGTGGGGTTGGAGATACCAGCTGATGAGGAGCAAGGAGAGGTCCGCCTTGTTCTTTGATGTGGGTCTTTTAAGTGCTGTTGCCAATGGACTGCATGGGAGGTCGTCATATGTCTGGTCAAGCATGTGGTGCCCAAGCGGCTGCTGTTTTAGCACGCTTGATACGCTTCAGACATAGGTTGCAAACAGCAACGGTGCGATCTGCTGCACACGTGTCAAAAAAGGCTCACACCAAAGAACTTTTTAAAATATGCGGGGAGTCAGCAGCTCCCTGCACCTGCTTAGCTCTCTGGTGTGATGCAATAGGGTGGCTGCCCTTAAAGCTGTAGTAAACCGATGATTTTTTTTTTTTTCTAAAACTGTAAGGCAAAAAGCATAATGAATTAGTATGCACCGGATACTAGCTCATTATGAAATACTTACCTTGGAACGAGGCCTCTGTATCTCACCCGGTCCACGCAGAGGGAGCGGACATTTTCCCTCGGCGTGTCTTCCGAGTATCGCTTCTCCCGCCTGCTGGACCTTTCAGCTGAGAGACACGGAGCGCATGCGCCGCTAAAGTCAGTGGCTGCATGCAAGGTGAATATCTCCTAAACCGTACAGGTTTAGGAGATATTCTTTTTACCTACAGGTAAGCCTTATTATAAGATTACCTATAAGGCCGGGTACACACGGACAAACATGTATGGTGAAAGCGGTCCGTCGGACCGTTTTCACCATACATGTCTGCCAGAGGGCTTCTGTACGATGGTTGTACACACCATCGTACAGAAGTCCGCGCGTAAACAATACGCGGGGCGTGTCCGCGGTGTCGCCGCGTCGATGACGCGGTGTCGCCGCGACAATGACGCGGCGACGTGGGCGGCCCGCCTTTAAAATGCTTCCACGCATGCGTCAAAGTCATTCGACGCATGCGAGGGACGGCGGGCGCCTGGACATGTACGGTAGGTCTGTACTGACGACCGTACATGTCCGAGCGGGCAGAATTCCAGCGGACTGTTTTAAAACAAGTCCAGGAATATTTGTCTGCTGGGAAAAGGCCCGGCAGGCAAATGTTTGCTGGAATTCGGCCCGCTCGCGCCCACACACGACCAAACATGTCTGCTGAAACTGGCCTGCGGGCCAGTTTCAGCAGACATGTTTGCTCGTGAGTATGGGGCCTTAGTAAAAGTAAAAAGAAAAAGAGGTATACAACCGCTTTAAGCTGCCCTCTGGAGGGCATTCTGCCTCGTTGGAGATGTGCCGCCTCCTCCTCTCTTCTATCAGGCACCAAAGTAGAGTCAATGACCTCATCATCCCCTCCCTCCTCGTCACTGGAGCAAACTTGGCAGTATGCTGCAGCTGGGGGAACATGACTGCCATTTTCTTGTCCTTCTTGGGCACCCCCTCTTTCTAGGCTCAGGTTACTCCATTCCTCAACCTGGGATACCATCATCGGAGCCCTCAAATCACTGTGCATTCTCCTGCAGCATGTACCTGACACTGTGGTTGATTAGTTTGGGGGGCTCCTCTGTGCATGATGGTGGGGCTAGGGAAGGAGTGACTGTTGACATGGAGCCAAAGGAATAGACCGTTTTGGCAGCTGCATTGGCAGGCAAACTAATCTGAGCCTGGTTGACAGAGGTTGAGGAGGATGAGGACGGCTTTGTTATCCATTCCACCAACTCTTCTGCATGTTGTGGCTCAATAACACGTCCAGCTGCAGAAAAAAAGTATAAGCGGGCCCCACGGCCACGTGCTGAGGATGAACCGTGTTCACGAGTCATGACCAGCACTGTTGACTGTAGACACAGAGCCTGCTTACCCTCTTTTAGTGGCCTGTTAGCAAAACCACACTACACTGTATTGTGTACTGTGTACACCACCAGAAAAGTAGTAACAACTGCACTATGGGTGCACGGTGCTGTGTACACCACCAGAAGTCTAATAGCAACTATGGGTGCACTGTATTGTGTACTGTGTACACCACCAGAAAAGTAGTAGCAACTGCACTATGGGTGCACGGTACCGTGTACACCACCAGAAGTGTAATAGCAACTATGGGTGTACTGTATTGTGTACTGTGTACACCACCAGAAAAGTTTTAGTAACTGCACTATGGGTGCACAGTACTTTGTACACCAACAGAAGTGTAATAACAACTATGGGTGCACTGTATTGTGTACTGTGTACACCACCAGAAAAGTTGTAGCAACTTCACTATAGGTGCACAGTACTGTGTACACCACCAGAAGTCTAATAGCAACTATGAGTGTACTGTACTGTGTACACCGCCAGAAAAGTTGTAGCAACTGTACTATGGGTACACGGTACTGTGTACACCAACAGAAGTCTAATAGCAACTATGAGTGCACTGTATTGTGTACTGTGTACACCGCCAGAAAAGTAGTAGCAACTGCACTATGGGTGCATGGTACTGTGTACACAAACAGAAGTGTAATAACAACTATGGGTTCACTGTATTGTGTACTGTGTACACCACCAGAAAAGTAGTAGCAACTGCACTATGGGTGCACGGTACTGTGTACAGCGCCTGAAGTATATTAGAAAAAGTACACCAGGAATGGCCTGCAGTCAGATCTAGGCTTGGCTACACTGGATGCTGTGTATATCATGAGACTGACTGTGTGTGTGTGTGTGTATATATATATATATATATATATATATATTAGAAAAAGCACACCAGGAATGGCCTGCAGTCAGATATAGCTACACTGGATGCAGAGTATATATATATATATATATATATATATATATATATATATATATATATATATATATATATATAAAATACACTGCAGCTGAGCTAACTGAATAACCTGCCTGCCTGCTCAATATAAATCACACTCGCTCTCTCCATCCACGCCAACACACTACACAAGGCTGACGTGCAGGCAGCCTTATATGGTGCAGGGCGTGGACTTAGTCCCCCTGAGCCATGATTGGCCAAAGGCACCCTCCCCTTGACAATTATGGCTCTCTTAGCTGAGGGCACTGGGATTGGCCAAAGCATGCAGGTCATGGTGCATGCTTTGGCCAATCATCATACAGCAATGCACTGCGATCTTGCAGTGCATTATGGGGCGTTACGAGGCACTCAAATTTGCCACGAACACCCCATAATGTTTGTTTTTCGGCGAACACCCAATGTTCGAGTCGAACTCATGTTCGACCCGAACATAAAGCTCAATCCTAATTAGCTGTGTTGTTTTAGCCGTAGGTGATCGGTGTATGGTGCCCACCCCACCCCGGGGATGACAGAAGTTATTGTCACTGAAATGCATAAAACACATTATTATCTCGTCTCTTTTCCTCGCCATTGCAGCAGAGAACAACGGGAAATAGTGATGAATCGGGTCTGTGGACCAATAAGATGGCAATTTATTCTTTTTTGTAATGGCTTAAGGGTTAGGCCCAAAAATGTTTTAAATTCGGAAACCGTGATAGGTTTCCACTCAAATGGCCTAGCAAGCCTGTGAATTTGGGTTGGCGATGATGTACTGTAGGGCATAAACATTACTTTGGTCCACAATCAAATTATAGAGGTCTTCGGTGAAAAATCAGCTCAAAATAGTCAAGGGGCTTTGTTAAGTTGGCTGTTTCTACCTGAACCCCTGGCTGGGCTGTGGTTTCATGGCCAGGTGAGGGCTACTCCTTTTGTTATTTCTTTATCAATTAATCAGGAAAAAGGTCTGTAGTTGATTCTAAGTTTGATATTTGCATTTGGAATTTATTGCTGTGAACCTACATCATGCGTTCAAAGAAGCTGTTCATGCAAGTGAAACAGACCATTGTAAGGCTTCAAATCAACAGTTTGGTACATTCTGAGGAAAGAAGCTCAGCAACATAAAAAGGCCTGGATGTCCACGGAAGACAATGGTGGATGATCACAGGATCCTCTCTATGGTAAAGAAAAAGCCATTCACAACATCCAGACAAGTTAAGGGCACTCTCCAGGAGGTGGGTGCATCATTGTCAAAGTCTACAATCAATAGAAGACTTCACAAGAGCAAATACAGAAGGTTCACCACAAGGTGCAACCATTCATAAGCCAGAATAGACTTTGCCAAAAAACATTTAAAAAAGTCAGACCAGTTCCGGAAAAGCATTCTTTGGATGGATGAAACTAAAATTAATCTGTACCAGAATGATGGGAAGAAAAAACTGTGGAGTAGGACAGCTCATGATCCAAAGCACACAACGTCATCTGTAAAACATAGTGAAGGCAGTGTGATAGCATGGGCATGCATGGCTTCCAGTGGCACTGGGTCATTGGTATTATTGATGATGTGACAGAAGCAACCGGATGAATTCTGCAGTGTTTAGAGATATACAGTCAGCCCAGATTCAGCCAAATGCAGCAAACTTGATTGGATGGGGCTTCACAGTACAGATGGACAATGAGCCAAATCACACTGCAAAAGCAACCCAGGAGATTTTGAAGGAAAAGAAGTGGAATATTCTGCAATGGCTGAGTCAATCAACTGATCTCAACCCAATTGAACAAAGCAAAACTAAAGGCAGAAAGACCCATAAACAAACATCTGAAGACCACTGCAGTTAGAGCCTGGAAAAGCATCACAAAGGAGGAAACCCAGTCTTTGGTAATGTCCAAGGGTTTCATACTTGAGGCAGTCATTGCCAGTAAAGGATTCTCAACAAAATATAAAAAATTTACATTTTATTTATGATTCTATTCATTTGTCTAATTACATTTGAGCCCCTGAAAATGGGGGGAATGTGTATAAAAATGGTTGAAAAAGGAGGTTTTTGCGCTAACTCGAATAGGTCTGCATAGCGTGTATACACGAATAGTACATTTGAATTGGTGAAAACACAAAATGTAAATAATAATCCGATAAAGTGAACCAAATAGTGTTAATATAACAATTACATATAATAAACAAATGAGTCCACAAGAACACACATGATAGTCTGATAAACTGGTCATGTAGTGTTAATGAAACAAAAAAGATAATTGTAACCTAATAAGTCCAAAGAAAACCAATAATGGCGTGATTTGTGTCAAACGTTGGTATACAAATGATGAGTTAACTCCAAAATTAGGACACCTATTCCCTATCTGGGTTAAAGGAAACCTTACCGTTGTGTAGCCATGGTGGAGGGATTATTATTGTTTGTTTATTTATTTATTTATTTATTTATTTTTTATTTTCCCTTGCAATCGTGTATCATCTCCATCTCACCGCTAATTTTCAATTTTTTTTTCCTTTCTCTTTTTTTTCTTTGTTTATTCTCTGTTACTTTAAAAAGGATATGCAGTGAAGATCGGAAAGAATATATAATGTATTCAACTAGTATAGGCAGACAGTTATTATATATGTATATATGTTGGACATAGGGGAAATCAATGTTAGATGATTATAAAACAATAAAATAATATTATACAAAATTTAATCAATAGGAAATTAGAGGGTTCAATGGAACCTGAATATAACCTAAAATATGATTCAACAGGGTTCCAGTGCGGGATGTTTATATGTCGTAATTCTTTCTTGTCATCATCCCCCTCCCCCTTTTTTTTTTTTTTCTTCTTTTCCGTTTGTTTGTTTGGTGTTTCGGTTATGATAGTTTGTATCATGTATTTGTATGTTTTGATGGTATGATTATACCATTAATGTATGTATATTTGGTTATTTGTAAAAATTCAATAAAACTCAGATTGATTCACAAAATTAGGACACCCATGTGACAACAGTCTTGCTCCTGTGCTGTGTTAGCTTCACAGAAAGACTTGTGAGATGTGATCCACCACCGAAAATAAATGCCTGCTTACTGGAACCAGTTGACCCCCCTTTACAGAGGGTCAAAGACAGCCTGAAAATAATAAGCCAAATCACTTCCAGCTGATTCCGAAAGATGGCAGTCTGGGACAAAACACTCGTAACTTCAGTGGGTTCCAATCTCAGCGATCATAACGAAAAAAAACAAAATGGCTCCCATAGTGTAAAACCGTAAGGATTAATTATAAAAGGGTTAAAAAAACACACTTACATCAAGATAGTAGAAACACAGCCTTAAACCTGCAGTGCCGGCCGGTCTCCTGCAGGTAAACCCGTTCCTGTTTGGGTGAAGTGGGGAGTGACGTTACTGCGCCGTTCCGCCCCACGTCGTTTCGTAACAGAATTGCGTCTTCCAGGGGAACGGGCGGCGGATCACGTCACACCCTAAATATACAACTAATGGCTGGACCCCGCCTTGGGACGCGGCGCACGAGTGCGCGCCAAGCCCCACAATGGATCTCCTATCCACAGCGTGCGCGCATGTGCATTGACATGCGCACCAAGCCTTGCGGTAAAATTGCGCACAGTCATGCGCATTCACGCGCACCCCGCGCGCGTGCGCACTAGCCCGGCCAACCAAGCCTTGTTCTGGGCTGCCAGCTGGGGACACATGCACAGGCGCACCAGCACCATGGGCCAAGCCAACCCCTAACCACTGTCTCCAAACATACATTGGATTGTACACAGGGGAGGGAAAAGCTCCCTGCGGGAATTCCTTTAAATGCACTAGTGGCGTCTAATACTCCTCTATTGGAAACTCATGGTATCTGCCAAACCTCTCCTCCAATCCCTACACTGGCTTCCTATCACCCAGCGAATTTAATTCAAAATACTTACCACAACCTACAAAGCCATCCACAACTCTGCCCCAAGCTACATCACCAATCTTGTCTCTAAACATATCCCAGACCGTCCTCTCCGCTCTTCTCAAGAGCTCCTACTGTCAAGCTCTCTTGTCTCTTCCTCCCATGCTCGTCTCCAGATCCTCACCTTTCCCATCCTCTGGAACTCACTACCTCAACCTGTCCGGCTATCCCCTACTCTTGCTATTTTCAGGCGATCCCTGAAAACTCACCTCTTCAGGGAAGCCTATCACGTCTTCAACTAATCTTTTACCACTTCCATCAGCTCATTCCCCACAGTTACAACCTTTTGTACCACCTGCCCCACCCTATTAGATTGTAAGCTCTTCTGAGCAGGGCCCTCTAAATCCTCTTGTATTTTATTGTATTGTAACTGTATTGTCTCGATTTTATATTGTAAAGTGCTGCGTAAACTGTTGGCGCTATATAAATTCTGTATAATAATAATAATAATAATAATAATAATGGTGAACCATGTCCAAAGGGAGATGCCACAAATACTGCGTTAGAAATTAAGCCATATTTAAAAGCCGATTTCTTAAATTGTTACAAAAAAATGTATATAAAAAAATTATTATAAAAAATATTTTATTATATTAATTTATTAAATTATGAAAAAAAAAAAATTAAATAAATATAAAAATAAAATTAAAATTGGAAGTAAATCCAGCCTGATTTATAGGCGGTTTACTAGAAAATTCTAATCTTAAAATCTGATGGACATAAAAAATATATAAAATAAAATAAGGAATTAATGGGGAACAAAATGTGTGATGTCACGTGTAGAGACTCAGAATAGACAGTCTTGGCCCATAATGTAGAAAGCTTACATGCAATGGGATTTAACGACAATGACCATAAAAAAAACATAAAATATTGCATAACGCACAAAAATTAAACCATATTCCACTACGTCAAACTAGCAATGCCTATAGTGGCCTATTGGGAAGTAGTAATGATATAAAATCTTGTTTATGATGGCCACAACTGCCATCTGCTAGCAACATCACAGTAAACCTTGGCCATGAGTGTTAAATATATATTATATATGCAAAAAATATATATGTATACTCCTATCGGCTGTTACCCAGATATTCCTACGAGTTATTTATGAATGCGTTAACATCTGTGTCAACGTTAAGGCCGAAAGGGGCGTAGGTCTTAAGCCGATAAATCCAGGAGATTTCTGCTTAGAGATTTCCTTGACCAAGGAGCTGCCTCTCCAATGTGACCTGTATTTATCAATCCCTATAAATAGAGTGTTGGAGAGGTCTCTCTTATGTACTTGGTCGTAATGTCTGGAGACAGAGTGTTTATCAAAGCCTCTCCTTATGTTACCAACATGTTCCTTCAAGCGAACACAAAGTGCCCTTTTGGTCCTCCCGATGTATTATAATCCACAGGGGCATTGAATCAGATAAATAATGCCCTCTGTGGAACACGTGATAAACACGCAGATTTTCCTATCCTTACACATGTTTAGTGAGCATATCTGGCAATTTTTACATCTGTAGTAGCCTGTAAGGTTCTGAAAAAAACACCTATTCTCTTTTGGTGGGTCCTGCACACTAGGCGCAATCTTATTAGATAAAGACGCTGCCCCCTTGAAGACAACCTGGGGTCTAGATGGTAATACTGTCGCCAAAAGCCGATCACTTTCCAGGACGTGCCAATGTTTCTGAATTCGTTTTTTAATACTCTGGTGTTGTATTGAAAACGTGCCTGTCAAAAACAGACGTTCCAGTACAATTACGCCTAAGGCGTGTGTACTGGCCCTGGGGGACTGCTTTTAGCCAAGGGTCATAATGGCAGCTGTCCAACGGAATATATAAATTCCTATCCGTTGGTTTAAAAGAGGTCGAAGTAATGAACTTGATCTCTTTTATGGCAATTTTCAAGTCGAGAAAGTTGATTTCCTCTAGACTTGCCTCAAAATTGAGTCTGATGCCTCTGTCATTGGTGTTAAGAAATTACATAAAGTCCAGTAACTCAGATTCGTTGCCGTCCCAAAGGAGGTGGACGTCGTCGATGTACCTAGCCCACAGGACCACCTGTGGTCTAACTTGGGCATCGACGACGTCCTTCTCCCATTTGGCCATAAACAGGTTGGCGAGGCTGGGGGCATATTTAGCCCCCATTGCCACGCCCCTGTCTTGGCGATAGATTTGCTGGTTAAACCAAAAATAATTGTGACCTGCAGCGTAACTGAGGAGCTCCATAATGAGATCAATTTGTAATGGCACTAAACCCGAGCCTCTTGAGAGGTAGAGTTTCACTGCCTCAAGCCCAAGGTGATGTGGGATTATAGTATACAGTGATGTTACATCTGCAGTGACCATCCATAAACTCCTCTTGGGGGTAATGGAGGCCAGCAGACTAATCACCTGCTTTGTGTCCTTAATGTAGGACGGGACTGCAAATAGTGGTCAATAAACTTGCCCACCCGGGACGTGATGGAATCAATCCCACTAACTATGGGACGTCCCGGGGAGTCTAGACAAAAAAAAAATCACTGGCGCTGACGTGCCCCACGCCTGCCGCGGCCACGGCCCTGGCCCCGGCTCCTCATGGGAGACTCACGGGGGGGGGGGATCAGGAGGAGGAGCATCCCCTGGTCTCTCCACGCCTGGCGGCCTGCCCTCCAACGCCAGGGCGATGTGGGTGAGGACCGTATTGGTGTCCTCCTGCAGCCTCACCCCCGCCTGGATGGCTGCGGTGTTGGCCCTGACAGCCTCTGTCAGGGCGTGGACCTCCTCACCCACGCCTGCTGTGGTGGCCTGCATTTCAACCAGGCAGGTGACCACAGCTGACGAATTGCAGCCAACATCCTGCACAGCTTCCTTCAGGGAGGCCATGCTTTGTGCCATGTGGTCCATACTCATGGCAACCTCACCCAGTTGGCGGGTCTGGCGGGCCTGGTCCCTCCTGAGGTGTTCAGGCAGAACGTCTGACACCCCCCTTGTCTTCCTGGTCACCTTCCTGTGTCCAGCAGAGGCTTGGGGCCTTGGAGAAGGGGAGACCCTTGAGGGGGAAGCCCTGTTGGGGGAGGAGCGGGAGGGGCTACCCGTGATGGTGGGTTCACTGGTCCCAGCCACAGGGGAAGACTCCTCCAAATGGAGCGTCACCTCATTGCCACTGGTCACCTCCTCCTCCTCAACCACCTCCTGAGGAGAGGTGTGGCCACTCCCTTCCACAGAGGACTCCTGGCTTGCCAGGTGGTCTGACTCAGCCTGATGTCCGGGGGATGGTGTAATAATAATATTATACAAAATTTAATCAATAGGAAATTAGAGGGTTCAATGGAACCTGAATATAACCTAAAATATGATTCAACAGGGTTCCAGTGCGGGATGTTTATATGTCGTAATTCTTTCTTGTCATCATCCCCCTCCCCCTTTTTTTTTTTTTTCTTCTTTTCCGTTTGTTTGTTTGGTGTTTCGGTTATGATAGTTTGTATCATGTATTTGTATGTTTTGATGGTATGATTATACCATTAATGTATGTATATTTGGTTATTTGTAAAAATTCAATAAAACTCAGATTGATTCACAAAATTAGGACACCCATGTGACAACAGTCTTGCTCCTGTGCTGTGTTAGCTTCACAGAAAGACTTGTGAGATGTGATCCACCACCGAAAATAAATGCCTGCTTACTGGAACCAGTTGACCCCCCTTTACAGAGGGTCAAAGACAGCCTGAAAATAATAAGCCAAATCACTTCCAGCTGATTCCGAAAGATGGCAGTCTGGGACAAAACACTCGTAACTTCAGTGGGTTCCAATCTCAGCGATCATAACGAAAAAAAACAAAATGGCTCCCATAGTGTAAAACCGTAAGGATTAATTATAAAAGGGTTAAAAAAACACACTTACATCAAGATAGTAGAAACACAGCCTTAAACCTGCAGTGCCGGCCGGTCTCCTGCAGGTAAACCCGTTCCTGTTTGGGTGAAGTGGGGAGTGACGTTACTGCGCCGTTCCGCCCCACGTCGTTTCGTAACAGAATTGCGTCTTCCAGGGGAACGGGCGGCGGATCACGTCACACCCTAAATATACAACTAATGGCTGGACCCCGCCTTGGGACGCGGCGCACGAGTGCGCGCCAAGCCCCACAATGGATCTCCTATCCACAGCGTGCGCGCATGTGCATTGACATGCGCACCAAGCCTTGCGGTAAAATTGCGCACAGTCATGCGCATTCACGCGCACCCCGCGCGCGTGCGCACTAGCCCGGCCAACCAAGCCTTGTTCTGGGCTGCCAGCTGGGGACACATGCACAGGCGCACCAGCACCATGGGCCAAGCCAACCCCTAACCACTGTCTCCAAACATACATTGGATTGTACACAGGGGAGGGAAAAGCTCCCTGCGGGAATTCCTTTAAATGCACTAGTGGCGTCTAATACTCCTCTATTGGAAACTCATGGTATCTGCCAAACCTCTCCTCCAATCCCTACACTGGCTTCCTATCACCCAGCGAATTTAATTCAAAATACTTACCACAACCTACAAAGCCATCCACAACTCTGCCCCAAGCTACATCACCAATCTTGTCTCTAAACATATCCCAGACCGTCCTCTCCGCTCTTCTCAAGAGCTCCTACTGTCAAGCTCTCTTGTCTCTTCCTCCCATGCTCGTCTCCAGATCCTCACCTTTCCCATCCTCTGGAACTCACTACCTCAACCTGTCCGGCTATCCCCTACTCTTGCTATTTTCAGGCGATCCCTGAAAACTCACCTCTTCAGGGAAGCCTATCACGTCTTCAACTAATCTTTTACCACTTCCATCAGCTCATTCCCCACAGTTACAACCTTTTGTACCACCTGCCCCACCCTATTAGATTGTAAGCTCTTCTGAGCAGGGCCCTCTAAATCCTCTTGTATTTTATTGTATTGTAACTGTATTGTCTCGATTTTATATTGTAAAGTGCTGCGTAAACTGTTGGCGCTATATAAATTCTGTATAATAATAATAATAATAATAATAATAATGGTGAACCATGTCCAAAGGGAGATGCCACAAATACTGCGTTAGAAATTAAGCCATATTTAAAAGCCGATTTCTTAAATTGTTACAAAAAAATGTATATAAAAAAATTATTATAAAAAATATTTTATTATATTAATTTATTAAATTATGAAAAAAAAAAAAATTAAATAAATATAAAAATAAAATTAAAATTGGAAGTAAATCCAGCCTGATTTATAGGCGGTTTACTAGAAAATTCTAATCTTAAAATCTGATGGACATAAAAAATATATAAAATAAAATAAGGAATTAATGGGGAACAAAATGTGTGATGTCACGTGTAGAGACTCAGAATAGACAGTCTTGGCCCATAATGTAGAAAGCTTACATGCAATGGGATTTAACGACAATGACCATAAAAAAAACATAAAATATTGCATAACGCACAAAAATTAAACCATATTCCACTACGTCAAACTAGCAATGCCTATAGTGGCCTATTGGGAAGTAGTAATGATATAAAATCTTGTTTATGATGGCCACAACTGCCATCTGCTAGCAACATTACAGTAAACCTTGGCCATGAGTGTTAAATATATATTATATATGCAAAAAATATATATGTATACTCCTATCGGCTGTTACCCAGATATTCCTACGAGTTATTTATGAATGCGTTAACATCTGTGTCAACGTTAAGGCCGAAAGGGGCGTAGGTCTTAAGCCGATAAATCCAGGAGATTTCTGCTTAGAGATTTCCTTGACCAAGGAGCTGCCTCTCCAATGTGACCTGTATTTATCAATCCCTATAAATAGAGTGTTGGAGAGGTCTCTCTTATGTACTTGGTCGTAATGTCTGGAGACAGAGTGTTTATCAAAGCCTCTCCTTATGTTACCAACATGTTCCTTCAAGCGAACACAAAGTGCCCTTTTGGTCCTCCCGATGTATTATAATCCACAGGGGCATTGAATCAGATAAATAATGCCCTCTGTGGAACACGTGATAAACACGCAGATTTTCCTATCCTTACACATGTTTAGTGAGCATATCTGGCAATTTTTACATCTGTAGTAGCCTGTAAGGTTCTGAAAAAAACACCTATTCTCTTTTGGTGGGTCCTGCACACTAGGCGCAATCTTATTAGATAAAGACGCTGCCCCCTTGAAGACAACCTGGGGTCTAGATGGTAATACTGTCGCCAAAAGCCGATCACTTTCCAGGACGTGCCAATGTTTCTGAATTAGTTTTTTAATACTCTGGTGTTGTATTGAAAACGTGCCTGTCAAAAACAGACGTTCCAGTACAATTACGCCTAAGGCGTGTGTACTGGCCCTGGGGGACTGCTTTTAGCCAAGGGTCATAATGGCAGCTGTCCAACGGAATATATAAATTCCTATCCGTTGGTTTAAAAGAGGTCGAAGTAATGAACTTGATCTCTTTTATGGCAATTTTCAAGTCGAGAAAGTTGATTTCCTCTAGACTTGCCTCAAAATTGAGTCTGATGCCTCTGTCATTGGTGTTAAGAAATTACATAAAGTCCAGTAACTCAGATTCGTTGCCGTCCCAAAGGAGGTGGACGTCGTCGATGTACCTAGCCCACAGGACCACCTGTGGTCTAACTTGGGCATCGACGACGTCCTTCTCCCATTTGGCCATAAACAGGTTGGCGAGGCTGGGGGCATATTTAGCCCCCATTGCCACGCCCCTGTCTTGGCGATAGATTTGCTGGTTAAACCAAAAATAATTGTGACCTGCAGCGTAACTGAGGAGCTCCATAATGAGATCAATTTGTAATGGCACTAAACCCGAGCCTCTTGAGAGGTAGAGTTTCACTGCCTCAAGCCCAAGGTGATGTGGGATTATAGTATACAGTGATGTTACATCTGCAGTGACCATCCATAAACTCCTCTTGGGGGTAATGGAGGCCAGCAGACTAATCACCTGCTTTGTGTCCTTAATGTAGGACGGGACTGCAAATAGTGGTCAATAAACTTGCCCACCCGGGACGTGATGGAATCAATCCCACTAACTATGGGACGTCCCGGGGAGTCTAGACAAAAAAAAAATCACTGGCGCTGACGTGCCCCACGCCTGCCGCGGCCACGGCCCTGGCCCCGGCTCCTCATGGGAGACTCACGGGGGGGGGGGATCAGGAGGAGGAGCATCCCCTGGTCTCTCCACGCCTGGCGGCCTGCCCTCCAACGCCAGGGCGATGTGGGTGAGGACCGTATTGGTGTCCTCCTGCAGCCTCACCCCCGCCTGGATGGCTGCGGTGTTGGCCCTGACAGCCTCTGTCAGGGCGTGGACCTCCTCACCCACGCCTGCTGTGGTGGCCTGCATTTCAACCAGGCAGGTGACCACAGCTGACGAATTGCAGCCAACATCCTGCACAGCTTCCTTCAGGGAGGCCATGCTTTGTGCCATGTGGTCCATACTCATGGCAACCTCACCCAGTTGGCGGGTCTGGCGGGCCTGGTCCCTCCTGAGGTGTTCAGGCAGAACGTCTGACACCCCCCTTGTCTTCCTGGTCACCTTCCTGTGTCCAGCAGAGGCTTGGGGCCTTGGAGAAGGGGAGACCCTTGAGGGGGAAGCCCTGTTGGGGGAGGAGCGGGAGGGGCTACCCGTGATGGTGGGTTCACTGGTCCCAGCCACAGGGGAAGACTCCTCCAAATGGAGCGTCACCTCATTGCCACTGGTCACCTCCTCCTCCTCAACCACCTCCTGAGGAGAGGTGTGGCCACTCCCTTCCACAGAGGACTCCTGGCTTGCCAGGTGGTCTGACTCAGCCTGATGTCCGGGGGATGGTGTGGACTGGCCAGATGGCCCAGCACCCTCCTGCACATCTGTGGATGACACAAAACATTCACATGTTGGAGGATCCACACACTTGTCACATGTTCCCTTCCACCCCCACACATGCTACACACCAGATAGGAGAAAAAACACACTTACCTGTCCTCAAGGAACCTGTAATGGAGTCAAAGCCCTCCACTCCCTCCACTTGATGCCTGTGGAGGCACTGGGCAACCACCTGCTCCTCAGCAGTCAAGGTCAGGGTAGTTGCTGGTCCCCCTCCAGTGCCCCTGGCATGAGTGCTCATCCTGGCCAGCTTACCTCGGACCAGGCGACGCAGGTCGTTGATCTTTTTTAAAATGTCATTGGGGCTCCTGCCCTCACTCCCCAAAGCATTAACATCATCAGCAATCTGTGCCAGGATCTCCTTCCTCCTGGCCTGGGTGGTATTGGCACTCTCTGCCCCATGGAGAAACCTATCATACTGGGCCATGGCCCTGATAATTACCGCCTTCTGTGGGGAAAAATTAAGCTTCCTCCTCTTCTGAGCTGCTGGAGCAGACATGGCTCAAAAACAATCAGCTGCACAGAAAACAACAAAAGTACCTTGCTTCAGGGGGGAAAGAAGAGTATGTACTTTTGCACTGGACGGGCGCATTTCTGGGCGTATTTATGCCCTGGGCGTATCTCACTAATTACGCCGGGCCTAGTTCGTATCTCACTGATTACGCCGGGCCTAGTTCTGAGCATGCGCAGAGAGGCGCTGAACACAGTCAGCGTCACGGCTCATGCGCCGTCCGTTCGGCCCTTCATTTGCATGGGATCACGGCTCATTTCAATGAAACACGCCCACTTCCTTCCTACTTTCAATTACGCCGGCTTACGCCTAGGAATTTACGTTGCGCTGGCGCAACGTCGGGCGCAAATACTCTGAGGATACGGTACTTGCCTCTCTAAGTTGAGCCGGCGTAGCGGAAATGAGATGCGATACGCCGGCCTATATATGCGCCGATGTACGTGGATCTGCCCCAATATGTTTTTCTAGTTTATTATTTTCTATTATTTTCTATTCTAATCTTTTGTATTCAAATTCAAATTCATTGTATACGAAATTCGAATTTTGGAAGATGGTATATACACACACACATTTTCTGTTCTGTTTTATTGTTTTTTTATGCTATTCTATTCTTTTCTATTCTATTCTAATCTAAATTTCAGAAGGTGTTATATATATATATATATATATATATATATATTTTTTTTTATTATATATTCTTCTGTTCTGTTCTAGTGTTTTTCTATTATTTTCTATTCAAATTCAAATTCATTCTATACAAAATTCGAACTTCTGAAGCCATCTTCCGAAATTCAAATTTGAATAGAAAAGATTAGAATAGAATAGAAAAGAATAGCATAGAAAAACAATAGAACAGAATAATTTTTTTTATATTTTATATATATATATATATATATATATATATATATATATATATATATATATATATATATATATAATATTTCTATGCCATTCTTTTCTATTATTTTCTTTTCTATTCTTTTGTATTCTTTTCGATTCTAATTCATTCTATACGAAATTCAAATTTTGGAAGATGGCTTCAGAAGTTCGAATTTCGTATAGAATGAATTTAAATTAGAATAGAAAAGATTTGAATAGAAAATAATATAAAAGAATAGACTAGAAAAACAATAGAACTAAAGCAAATAAAATATTATATTTTTCTAGTTTATTAACTCTTCTATTATTTTCTATCCTATTCTAATCTTTTCTATTCCAATTCCATTTCATTCCATATGAAATTCGAATTTTGGAAAATGTTTATATGTAAAAAAAAAATCGAATGTGTTCGTTTTTTCTAATTTAGAAGATTGTTTTCAAATGCGGTAGATTTTTCTAATTCGGTAGATTTTTTTCAAATGCGGTAGAATTTTTTCGAATGCAGTAGATTTTTTCTAATATAATTACATTTTTCAAATTTGATTGACTTTTTAGGAATTCGGTCCAAATTTTTTCAAATTCTAATATGAAACTAATCTTTTATAATCTTTTCTATTCAAATTCGATTTCATTCAATAAGAAATTCAGATAATTCATAAAGGTCTCAAGTGTTGCCATACTGCCGTCCCAAAGAAGGAGGATGTCGTCTATGTACCTATTATTATTATTATTATTATTATTATTATTATACAGGATTTATATAGCGCCAATAGTTTGCGCAGCGCTTTACAACATCAGGGAAGACAGTACAGTTACAATACAATTCAATACAGGAGGGATCAAAGGGCCCTGCTCGTTAGAGCTTACAGTCTAGAGGGAGGGTCAAGTGGAACAAAGGGTAGTAGATGTGGGGGGTGATCAGATGGACACAATTAAAGTACAGTTGTTAAGTGTGGGTAGGATAGGCTTCTCTGAAGAGGAGGGTTTTCAGGGATCCTCTAAAAGCTAATAGAGAAGGAGATAGATGGACAGATTAGGGTAAGGAGTTCCATAGGCTTGGAGAGGCTCTGGAAAAGTCCTGGAGACGAGCATGAGAGGAGGTGATGAGAGAGCTAGAGAGCAGGAGGTCTTGAGAAGAACGAAGAGAACGATTAGGTTGGTATTTAGAGACTAGGTCAGTAATGTAGCTGGGGGCAGAGTTGTGGATGGCTTTGTAGGTAGTAGTTAGTATTTTGAATTTAATTCGTTGGGCGAGCGGAAGCTAGTGGAGGGATTGACAGAGAGGAGCAGCAGAGAAAGAGCGGTTGGTAAGGTGGATTAGTCTGGCAGCAGCATTCATGATGGACTGAAGGGGGATAGAGTATGCAGCGGTAAGCCAATGAGAAGGGAGTTGCAGTAATCGAGGCGAGAGATGACCAGGGAGTGAATCAGGAGCTTTGTTGTGTCATTGGTTAGAAAGGGGCGTATTTTGGAGATGTTGTGGAGGTTGAGACGGCAAGATTTGGACAGTGATTGGACGTGGGGCTTGAAGGAGAGTTCAGAGTCCAGGACTACTCCTAGGACCTTGGCATGTGGGGATGGGCTTATGGTTGTGCTATCAATTTTGACAGAGAGATCAGGGGAAGAGGCACGTACCTAGTCCATAACACCAATGAACTGGTGTCATAGGCATAGATGACATCCTCCTCCCACTTGGCCATGAACAAATTGGCCAGACTGGGGGCATACTTGGCCCCCATGGCAACACCGCGCTGTTGAAGATAAAATTGGTCATTGAACCAAAAATAACTGCGCTTAGTGGCAAATTCCAACAATTCCATGATAAAGTCTGTTTGGAAAGACGCCAAGGTGTGATCTTGCTTTAAATAATGGTGTACAGCCTCAAAACCTTTATCATGAGGAATGCAGGTATATAGCGAAGCTACATCAGCTGTCATCATAATGTAGTTACCTAATATGTCCACCCCTCTAGTTTCCTTATCGTCGCACCCGTATCTCTTAAGTACGATGGAGTGCGTTTGACCAGTGGTTGTAAAAAATTATCGATATAACGACCAATCCTTGAGGTTATAGAGTCGATCCCACTGACAATAGGTCGACCAGGTGGATGGACAGGATCTTTGTGGACCTTAGGTAAGTAGTATATGGTAGGTATCCTAGGAACCGTAGGAACCAAAAAATTATTTTCTTTCAAGTTTAACATTTCTCTATCAAAACCACTATTAACCAAGTTTTGAAGCTCTGCTTTAAACCGAGATGTGGGGTTAGTGGGTAGCTTTTGGTATGTATTTGGCTCACTTAAGAGCCTGAGCATCTCGGCTTTGTAGTCGGATATATCTAGGATGACTATACTGCCACCTTTGTCCGGAGGGCATATGATTATGTCCTTATTTTGACATAAGGATTTTAAACCAACATTGGACACCGCATGTTGATGAGTACGTCTATCCGGTATCTCTGCTAAATCCTTCAGGACAAGATCCTTAAAGATATTAACTGCAGCGGGGGCTGGGACAGATGGGTTGAACAACGAAGGGTTCGACAACCCTGAGTGAACTGTACCAGACGTGGCTGCCCTAGGTTCGTTCCTGATGGGATTGGTAATTAAGTACCGCTGTATATTAATTTTACGGATATATTTTTGGATGTCGATAAAAGTTCCAAACTTGTCCAGTCGCTTTGGAGGGGCAAATTTGAGACCCTTATCCAGGACAGACAACTCTTCTTGTGAAAAAACCTTGGAACTTAAATTAAAGACTCCTTGACCTTTTATGTTCGCCTTCGCTTCGTCCTTTTTTACTCATCTAACTGTAATTGTAAGTGTTTTTAACCGTTATTAAACATCCCATGTTTTTACGGAATCACACTATGTGCCTTTCATTTCCTCCATGTACTCTGGGTATGGTTTGATCTTCTATGAGTCATCTCCAAGTTGTTGATACCTCCCCCTGTCCTTCTTCAAGTGAAGACTTCAGTGTATCCTGCCGATTGCATGCTCGGTTCCTGCTGATGCATCTTCCATCTACATACATTCAGCCTTATTGACCCTTTGAGCGTATGCTCACTTGGGTTCAATATTTCTGGTAAGCCTCCCCTTCTGGTGGTGGGTACCGTTTTCACACGTTAAGTTTATTGTGAATCACCGTGGGTTTGGAATAATTTTTTGCACCTGGTCCATTCATCTATCAAGTTTACGCACATACACAGACTTATATTTGAATACATTGTCATTTAGTGTTGGATATAGACTATCAGTGTCTTTTTTTATTTTTTTATTTTATTTTAGCGCTACAATTTTTTGTATATTACATTTTGCTTTCTTTTTTCACTGGATTGTTTGTGGCTGCTCACTACTACGATAGCGCAGATTTAGCTTTGTTTTTTCATATCCAGAGGTTGTCTTTGGGAAATAGACATATGAGTGCTGCCAGCATTGCTGCAGAGGTTGAAGGGGTGGGGGGTCAGCCTGTCAGTGCTCACACCATATGCCGCACATTGCATCAAAGGAAGCCTCTTCTAAAGATGATGTCCGCAAACAGTTTGCTGAAGATAAGCAGACTCAGCATATAGATTACTGGAACCATGTCCTGTGGTCTTATGAGACCAAGATAAACTTGTTTGGTTCAGATGGTGTCAAATGTGTGTGGCGGCAACCAGGTGAGGAGTACAAAGACAAGTGTGTCTTGCCTACAGTCAAGCATGGTGGTGGGAGTGTCATGGTCTGGGGCTGCATGAGTGCTGCTTGCACTGGGAAGCTACAGCTCATTGAGGGAACCGTGAATGCCAACATGTACTGTGACATACTAAAGCAGAGCATGATCCCCTCCCTTCGGAGACTGGACCGCAGGGCAGTATTCCAACACGATAATGACCCAAAACACACCTCCAAGGTGACCACTTGCTAAAGAAGCTGAGCATAAAGGTGATGGACTTGCCAAGCATGTCTTCAGACCTAAACCCTATTGAGCACCTGTGGGGCATCCTCAAACAGAAGGTGGAGAAGTGCAAGCTCTCTAACATCCACCAGCTCCGTGATGTCGTCATGGAGGAGTGGAAGAGGACTCTAGTGGCAACCTGTGAAGCTTTGGTGAACCAAGAGGTTTAAGGCAGTGATGGAAAATAATGGTGGCCACACAAAATATTGACAATTTGGGCCCAATTTGGACATTTTCACTTAGGGGTGTCGTCACTTTTGTTTCCAGCAGTTAACACAATAATGGCTGTGTGTTGAGTTCTTTTGAGGGGACAGCAGATTTACACTGTTATACAAGCTGTACACTCACTACTTTACATTGTAGCAAAGTGTCATTTCTCCAGTGTTGTCACATGAAAAGATATAATAAAATATTTACAAAAATGGGAGTGGTGTACTCACTTTTGTGAGATACTGTGTGTATATATATATATATATATATATATATATATATATATATACACACACACATTGATATATATTTTTTTTTCATAAAAGATGTAGGCTTAACCACTTAAGACCCAGACTATTATGCAGGTTAAGGACCTTGCCCCTTTTTGCGATTGCGCACTGCGTCGCTTTAACTGACAAATGCGCGGTCGTGCGACGTGGCTCCCAAACAAAATTGGCATCCTTTTTTCCCCACAAATAGAGCTTTCTGCGGTTTTTATTTTATGCGCTATAAACAAAAATCGAGCGACAATTTTGAAGAAAATGCAATATTTTTAACTTTTTCCTATAATAAATATCCCCCAAAAATATATAAAAAAACTTTTTTTCCCTCAGTTTAGGCCGATACGTATTCTTCTACATATTTTTGGTAAAAAAATCGCAATAAGCGCTTATCGATTGGTTTGCGCAAAATGTATAGCGTTTACAAATTAGAGGATAGTCTTATTGCATTTTTTTAATAATTTGTTTTTACTACTAATGCCGGCGATCAGCGTTTTTTTTCGTGACTGCGACATTATGGCGGACACTTCGGACAATTTTGACACATTTTTCGGACCATTGTCATTTTCACGGCAAAAAGTGCTATAAAAATGCACTGATTACTGTGAAAATGACAATTGCAGTTTAGGAGTTAACCACTAGGGGGCACTGTAGGGGTTAAGTGTGACCTCATATGTGTTTCTAACTGTAGGGGGGCGGGGCTGGACGTGTGACGTCAGTGATCGTCTTTCCCTATATCAGGGAACAGACGATCACTGACATTGCCACAATGAAGAACGGGGAAGGTGTGTTTACACACACCTCTCCCCGTTCTTCAGCTCCGGTGACTGATCACGGGACACCGGCGGCGATCGGGTCCGCGCTTGCGACCCCACGGCTGGGCCTTAAAGAGACACGTACAGGTACATGCTTGAGCCCAGCCGTGCCATTCTGCCAACGTATATCGGCGTGAAGGGGTCCTTAAGTGGTTAAAGGATGACTTGGTGTTTTTTTGTTTTTTTTTGTAGATATACAAGTGAATGTTGTCAGCCTATTTTTTTTTTTTTAACAATATGTTTTATTGTTTGAAAATCCATTTTCTATGTATAGTTTGCTATTTGTAATTAGTGATGTTGCGAATCTAAAATTTTCGGTTCGCGAACGCGAACTTCCGCAAATGTTCGCAACTGGGCGAACCACCATAGACTTCAATGGGCAGGCGAATTTTAAAACCCACAGGAACTCTTTCTGGCCACAATAGTGATGGAAAAGTTGTTTCAAGGGGACTAACACCTGGACTATGGCATGCTGGAGGGGGATCCATGGCAAAACTCCCATGGAAAATTACGTAGTTGTCGCAGAGTTCGTTTTTATTCCATAAAGAGCATAAATCACCTAACATTCATAAATTGTTTGGAATAACGTGCTTTAAAACATCAGGTACGATGTTGTATCGATCAGGTAGTGTAAGGGTTAGGGTTACAGACAGGGTTAGGGTTACAGACAGGGTAAGGGTTACAGATAGGGTTAGGGTTACAGTCTGTAACCCTAACCCTAACCCTATCTGTAACCCTAACCCTATCTGTAACCCTATCTGTAACCCTTACCCTAACCCTATCTGCAACCCTAACCCTATCTGTAACCCTAACCCTGTCTGTAATAGGGTTAGGGTTCACAGTGACAGACCAAACTCTGACTATGTCCTCAGAACTTTTCGAGTTCAGGGTACGTGGCCTCTGAACACTGGGCATTATTCTAGGGCCAAAGGGAATCACAGCACCATGACCACGACGACCCCTGCGGGGTGGCCTGCCTCTGCCTGTCACTTTTTTTAGATTAGTTTAGTTGTACTATGCGTGCAAGCTACTGTGCCACCAGATATGAGATGTGGCACTGGACAGGTGGGCACAGTTTACCCTGTGAGGCAAAGACACCCTGGCAGACAAATGACTACTATTATGTATTGCAGTGAATTTTGTTTTTATATCTTATCAACTGTGCCAACACAATATAGATGAGATGTGGCACTGGACAGGTGGGCACAGTTTACGCTGTGAGCCTGGGTCGCTTACATTACACAGCACCCCACAGCTCTGGACCCCTTTACATTACACCCTGCACCACTGGACCCCTTTAAATTACACAGCAGCTTGCACCACTGGGCCCCTTACATTACACAGCACCCCACAGCTCTGGGCCCCTCTACATAGCACCCAGCACCACTGGACCCCTTTATATTACACATCAGCTTTCACCACTGGGCCCCTTTATATTAAACAGCAGCTTGCACCACTGGGCCCCTTACATTACACAGCACCCCACAGCTCTGGACCCCTTTACATAGCACCCTGCACCACTGGACCCCTTTATATTACACAACAGCTTGCACCACTGGGCCCCTTACATTACACAGCACCCCACAGCTCTTGACCCCTTTACATAGCACCCTGCACCACTGGACCCCTTTATATTACACAGCAGCTTGCACCACTAGCCCCCTTACATTACACAGCACCCCACAGCTCTGGGCCCCTCTACATAGCACCCAGCACCACTGGACCCATTTATATTACACAGCAGCTTGCACCACTTGTCCCCTTTATATTACACAGCAGCTTGCACCACTGGGCCCCTTACATTACACAGCACCCCACAGCTATGGACCCCTTTACATAGCACCCTGCACTACTGTACCCCTTTATATTACACAGCAGCTTGCACCACTGGGCCCCTTACATTACACAGCACCCCACAGCTCTGGACCCCTTTACATAGCACCCTGCACCCCTTTATATTACACAGCAGCTTGCACCACTGGGCCCCTTACATTACACAGCATCCCACAGCTCTGGGCCCCTCTACATAGCACCCAGCACCACTGGACCCCTTTATATTACACAGCAGCTTGCACCACTGGGCCCCTTTATATTACACAGCAGCTTGCACCACTGGGCCCCTTACATTACACAGCACCCCACAGCTCTGGACCCCTTTACATAGCACCCTGCACCACTGGACCCCTTTATATTACACAGCAGCTTGTACCACTGGGCCCCTTTATATTACCCAGCAGCTTGCACCACTGGGCCCCTTACATTACACAGCACCCCACAGCTCTGGGCCCCTTTACATAGCACCCTGCACCACTGGACCCCTTTATATTACACAGCACCCTGCACCTCTAATCTAACTAAACTATACAGTGTATAAATATATGTACAACTCCTGGTGATGTATATATATCCTCTACACACTGTAACATTAACTGACTAGCCTGCCTGCTCTATCTAACTCGAAAAAATTACACTCTCTCTCTCTCTCTCTGTAAACCACGCAGCACAGATTACAGAGAAAAAAAAAGCAGACTGATTGATTAGCCCTAACAAGGACTGTTTGGGGTGCTGTTCTAACAGCAGAGATCAGATGAGTCTTTCAGGACTGGAGTACACTGGCCTAACTATTGCTTTCCCTATAAAATCAGCAGCAGCAACACTGTCCCTCCTCTCACTAAGAATGCAGGTTCAGAATGAATCTAAAATGGATGCTGCCCTAGAGGTGGGAGGGTAAGGCCCCGTACACACCATCGGATCTATCCGCTGAAAACGGTCCGCCGGACCGTTTTCAGCGGACAGATCCGCTGCGTCCGCTGCCGGATTTCTGTCTGATGGTTGTACACACCATCAGACAGAAATCCGCGCATAAACGATGACGCGGCGACGTGGGCGGCCCTGGAAGTTCAAAGCTTCCACGCATGCGTCGAATCAGTACGACGCATGCGAGGGATGGCGGTCGGTCGGACGTGTCCGGTGAGTCTGTACAGACGACCGAACACGTCCGACGGACTGGTTCCCAGTGGATAGATTTCTTAGCATGCTAAGAATTTTTTTTCCGCTGGAAACTGTCCGATCCGCGGGACAATTGTCCGCTCGGGCCTACACACGACCGGATCTGTCCGCTGGAACTGGTCCGGCGGACCAGTTTCAGCAGATCGATCCGGTCGTGTGTACGGGGCCTCAGGGAGGGAGGGTATGCTGCTGATTGGCTGGAATGTGTCTGCTGACTGTGAGGTAGAGGGTCAAAGTTTGCTCAATATTAATTAATAGGAGGCGGGTCGAACATTGCATATGTTCGCCGGCGGCGAACGCGAACAAGCGAAAATCGCCATGAACTATTCTCCGGTGAACCGTTCTATACATCACTATTTGTAATGTGTATGGCCTTTGTTGCTTGTTATATACGTAGGCACTGCTCCCTGCTTATTTATCAATTTTGTACTTGTATCTCAGGAATTATTAATGTATACTTTAAGGACCAGATCTTTGATTATCTCTTCTGTTATGTAGGTCAATGCAACGGAATTGAGGGATTGCCTTATCAAACACACCATTATAGTACGAGGAGAAAGTGTTTCCATGCCTTTGACATGCTCCCAGGCATCTGATGGCAGAGATGCTTTTACAAAGGTAATAACATTGTGTCCTAAAATTCTGAAGTACTAGTTCTTCCTCTGCAGCTATTACCTTTTGTACCACTCCCTCCATTTAGATTGTAAGCTCCATGAGCAGGGCCCTCCTATTCCTTCTGTATTGAACTGTGTTTTTATTTGTGCTGTCCCCCTTTATATTGTTAAAAACTTTTTCCGCTATATGCAATACCCAATTCCAAGTTGGGACGCTGTGTAAAATCTACATAAAAACATAATGCAATGAATTTCAAATCTCATAAACCCATTTTTTATTCACAATATAAAATAGAAAACATACCAAATGTTTAAACTGAGAAAATGTACCATCTTTTAAAGGTAATAAGGTAATTTTGAAATTGATGGCAGCAGCACGTTTTAAAAAAGATGGGACAGTGTAACAAAAAGCTGGCAATGTAAGTGGTACTAACAAGGAAGAGCTGTAAGAACATTTTGCAACTAATTAGGTTAATTGGCAACAGGTCGGTAACATGACTGGGTATAAAAAGAGCATATTAGAGAACCAGAGTGTCTTAGGCCGCGTACACACGGTCGGTCCAAACCGATGAAAATGAACTGAAGTTCAGTTCCATCGGTCCAATCCGACCGTGTGTACGCCCCATCGGTCAGTTGTCCTTCGGTCCAAAAAAAGAGAACTTGCTTTAAAATCGAACCGATGGACGCCTGACCGATAGGCCAAAACCGATGGTTAGTACACAAAAGCATCGGTTCAAAACCTGCGCATGCTCAGAATCAAGTCGACGCATGCTTGGAAGCATTAAACTTCGTTTTTTTCAGCACGCCGTGTGTTTTACGTCACCGCGTTATGACCCGATCGGTTTTGGAAACGATGGTGTGTATGCACATCAGACCATCAGTCTGCTTCAGCGGTGAACCAATGAAAACGGTCCGTCGGACCATTCTCATCGGATGGATCAACTGTGTGTACGGGCCTTAGAAGTAAAGATGGGCAAAGGTTTACCAATCTGTGAAAATCTGCATCTAAACATTGAACAATTTTAGAATAATATTCCTAAATGTAGGATTGCAAAAACTTTAACCACTTAAGACCCGGACCATTAAGCAGGTTAAGGACCTTGCCCCTTTTTGCGATTCCGCACTGCGCTGTTTTAACTGACAATTGCGCGGTCGTGCTACGTGGCTCCCAAACAAAATTGGCGTGCTTTTTTTCCCACAAATAGAGCTGTCTTTTGGTGGTATTTGATCACCTCTGCGGTTTTTATTTTTTGCACTATAAACAAAAATAGAGCGACAATTTTGAAAAAAATGCAATATTTTTTACTTTTTGCTATAATAAATATCCCCAAAAAATATATAAATAAACATTTTTTTCCCTCAGTTTAGGCCGATACGTATTCTTCTACTTATTTTTGGTAAAAAATATATCGCAATAAGTGTTTATTGATTGGTTTGCGCAAAAGTTATCGTGTTTACAAAATAGGGGATAGTTTTATGGCATTTTTAATAATGTTTTTTTTTATACTAGTAATGGCGGCGATCAGCGATTTTTTTCGTGACTGCGACATTATGGCGGACACATCGGACACTTTTAAAACATTTTTGGGACCATTGTCATTTTCACAGCGAAAAGTGTTATAAAATGCACTGATTACTGTGAAAATGACAATGGCAGTGAAGGGGTTAACCACTAGGGGGCGGTAAGGGGTTAAGTGTGCCCTAAGGGAGTGATTCTTACTGTAGGGGGCGTGGCTGTAGGTGTGATGTCACTGATCGTCATTCCCTATAACAGGGAACAGACGATCAGTGACACTGCCACACAGAAGAATGGGGAAGGTGTGTATTTTTTTTTTTTTTTTTTTTTTTACATATTTATTTCTTTTTTTACACTTTTTTTTCTTTTTTTTTTTATTATCACTTTTATTCCTATTACAAGGAATGTAAACATCCCTTGTAATAGGAATGTGTGTGACAGGTACTCTTTATGGAGAGATCCGGGGTCAATAAGACCGCACATCTCTCCTCCAGGCTGGAAAGCATGAAATCGGTGAAAAAAAATTCACCAATCTCATGATTACTGTTGCTTAGTAGCCGCAATTGCGGCTTTGTTTACTTACGGGGACCCGGGCGTGACGTCATCACATCGCGCCCGGGTCCTCCGACGGTCATAGAGATGACTGGTGACCATCTGGTCACCAGTCATTTCTATGCTTCCTGCCAGCACCGGACGATTCGTTCTCCGGGCCCCCCGTTGGCACGGGAGAGCCCAGGGAAGCACCGGATGGCGGCGGGAGGGGGGGATGTCCCCTCCCGCCGCCTGTAAGAACGATCTAGCGTGCATATCATTCAGATATCCCTCCACAAAGCCCAGGACGTCATATGACGTCCACCCGGATCGGTAGAGGTCCTTTGTGGACGTCATTTTACAATGGGCTGGTATTGATGTGGTTAAAGGCGACGTACAGGTACGTGCCTGTGCCCAGCCCTACCATTCTGCAGACGCATATGTGCAGGAGGCGGTCTTTAAGTGGTTAAATAGCAGGGAAAAAAGGCAGAAAAGTGCTTGTGGGGCTCAATTTGTTTGGTGTGAAGGATATGTCAGTGTAAATCTCCCTGCTTGGTTAAATTGTGGGTTAGAGGTAAAATGGATTCATGTGTTACAAGCTATTGACATGTTAATGACCCGTCTGCAGCTAGCTCCTTATTTCAAAGGGATGTTAATCCTGTTACTATGATTAGAGGTGACTCATGTTATGTATTCTGATTGCTTCATTATGCGGTGCCAGGCTGCCCAGCTAATGTGTTCCGTACACCTTGTAATTAACTTCCCTGATGTCATTATTTAAAGAAAATGTGTCTCAGGTCGGCTTCGAATTGTCTGGCTATATTCTGTATGAGAAACTCCAGAGTGGGTGAAAAGGGGGTGGAGCTCCCATTGTTCCTTGATTAAGGATTTAGCTTGTAAAACTGTATTTATAACCAGCAGCAAGCTGCCAATAAATCAGTCTTGGTTCCAGCATTCAGTCTTGACTCATGTGTGGATGATCCTGTGATGTTCTTGTATGGAGAGGAGGGAATGCTTGACAGGGATATCATACCGATACCGTCACAATTGGTTGGCAGCAGCGGGATCTTCCCTTCTACTCTCCCTTACACCAGGACTCCAAGCAGACACTGGGAACAGTGAATGGAAGGCTGCTACACCCTGCTTAAAAGAACTACTGGAAGTTCGTGGAAGGATTGCTAGCAACAAAACCAAGCGGGTCATCATAGCAGAATTAATGGAGCTAGACCAGGAGAACGTGATTGCAGCAACGCCAGCAGTACAAGAGATGGAGACACCAGTGATTCAGGAGGAGTCACCAACCAACAAGCTAATGAGAGAGAAGCTAGCGTGGTTCGGCCCGAACCCAACGCCGGATGTGGTGCTGAAAGTGATGGACCTGTTAGTAAACGCAGAGCTACAGAAGGATAAACAAATAAGAGATGCAGAACTACAGAAGGCTAAACAAATAAGAGACGCAGAGCTACAGAAGGATAAACAAATAAGAGATGCAGAGCTACAGTTAAAACTGGCAGCAGTCCAACAAGCAGCCGCACATTCTCCAAACAGTGAGTACAGCACAGCAGACACAAGGAAGATTCCGTTTAGCGCTTTTAAAGCTTTTGATGAAAAGGACTGTGAGATTGATAACTACCTGGCAGATTTTGAGCGACAATGTAACCTGCACCGAATAGCTAGAGGAGACTGGGTTGCAATATTGTCAGGCAAACTGTCAGGCAAAGCTTCTGATGCTTTCCGGACCGTGCCAGATCAGGATATCCATAGCTACGCCAGGGTTAAAGAAGTGCTCCTGGCTCGTTATGCAGTAACCCCAGAGTCCCACCGACAGAAGTTCAGGGACTCACGCAAAACCACGAAAGACTCTTACGCGGAATGGGCATGCCAGTTGTCCCTGTCGGCCTCTAACTGGGTTAACAGCAGCCAGGCCACCACCGCAGAGGACATTTTGCAACTAATGCTCCTGGAGCAATTTTACAATCACATCCAGACGGACGTCAAAGATTGGGTGAGAGATCGCAGGCCCATGACTCTACCAGAGGCCGCGAAGTTGGCGGATGCATATGCGGATACTCGCAAGACAAACCAGGTCACACCACGGGTACAACCTCCACGACCAACGGCGCCCTCACACCCACCAGCCGCTAGATACCAACCGCCTAACAGACCGATGACATCGAGCCCTCGCTATCCACGCCAGGAGGACAACTAACAACGCTGCTTCTGGTGCAAACAGTTGGGTCACTTCAAGCAGAATTGCCCCCTGAATGACAACACCAGATCAAATTGGTCTCAACCTGGGTACCGCCCACCAGCAGCAGCCCATTGTGTAGACTCGGCTTGGGATCCCCAGGAGCTGGGTCAGGAAGAACCATTGGGCACCCCTTACGAAGCCCTCATGGTACAATCTGTTATTACGGACAACAGGGAACACCATTGTCAGCTGGTCATGGGCGACAGCCATGAGCCGGAGGGGCCCTGGAGGGAGCTGGGCAGAAAGAGGCACCGCCAGCTACCCTCCAAGAAGAAGAGGTCCTGGAAGTCATATAACCAGCGGACCTGGGAGGATAAGAAGCTACTGGAGGAGATGGAATCGCAGCGGGCGCCCCAGATGCGGGCCGAGATGTTCGCCAAGGGCCCACCGGTGGCCCCTTACACCACCACCCAGTTCCTGATGATGAAGGACCATGTGGAAAGCCTGCAGGACATGAGCAAGCAGGAGCTGATCCGTGAATACATGGAGCTGGAGGAGTGCATAAGCCGCATGGAGGAGGAGAACAACCACCTGAGGTCACAGCAGGCTGACCCCCCCAGGCTCCATGAACTGGAGATGGAGCTGGAGAAGCTCCAAGAGGAGAACCGGCGGCTGCGGAGGGAGCAGGGGGTGGCTGACCTTATGGGGCTCTGATTCCCCTCCCCCCCTCGGACTCTGAGCACCAGTGCTACAGCATTTCAACAAATATAACTTTTCCTTTTTATGAATCTCCTGTGATTGTCACTTCAGAGCCATAACCTGGCCCTCCCATAGCGGGACACCTAGACGGCGGCGCACAGACCCATTCGCCGTCTTCACACTGACTTCTGGTGACTCTGCAGATCGCACAAAGACTTGGGGACTGACCGGCGTGTGATCTGACGACCCGGTGGCATACCTGAGTCGGAAGCAGTTACCAATGGAGGTCAGTCACGCCAAACGGAGTTAACCTCGGACTAAAAGCTCTGAACCCGTCAACCCTACTGGACCAGGGAAGGTCCAACCGGGTTTGCTGTAGCAGGGAGAAAAAGGGGGGCCATTGTGAAGGATATGTCAGTGTAAATCTCCCTGCTTGGTTAAATTGTGGGTTAGAGGTAAAATGGATTCATGTGTTACAAGCTATTGACATGTTAATGACCCGTCTGCAGCTAGCTCCTTATTTCAAAGGGATGTTAATCCTGTTACTATGATTAGAGGTGACTCATGTTATGTATTCTGATTGCTTCATTATGCGGTGCCAGGCTGCCCAGCTAATGTGTTCCGTACACCTTGTAATTAACTTCCCTGATGTCATTATTTAAAGAAAATGTGTCTCAGGTCGGCTTCGAATTGTCTGGCTATATTCTGTATGAGAAACTCCAGAGTGGGTGAAAAGGGGGTGGAGCTCCCATTGTACCTTGATTAAGGATTTAGCTTGTAAAACTGTATTTATAACCAGCAGCAAGCTGCCAATAAATCAGTCTTGGTTCCAGCATTCAGTCTTGACTCATGTGTGGATGATCCTGTGATGTTCTTGTATGGAGAGGAGGGAATGCTTGACGGGGATATCATACCGATACCGTCACATTTGGGTTGCCAGGAAGTCTACCAGCCAGATAGAACCAGCTGTTATGGATCAGAAAGTAGACTTTCTTTTAAAAAAGAACTCCAGGGATATTAGAAGGTTGTGTACTGCAGCATATTATTCTGGTGAAACAGTATGGGTTAAATAACCAGAATAAATGCTTGATATATAATCAATAATACATCAATCGTCCCAAAGCTTAAATAAACAACTTGGATATTTTGGCTAATACTAAACAATGAAAACTCACTGGCTGAGCTAGGCTGCCTCCTCGGTGTCAGGCTGGGAGCCTGGTAACTGTGAAAAAACTAAGGGAAAGAGAGGGGTGTCAAAACTGCCATATATTGTAGAATTTTTATTTATTGACAGAGTTAAAATAAAATAATTGCACTCACAAGTGTTAAACATGTCTGATCATATCACAGTTAACCGAGTGGCCAACTGGGAGAGGATTGCAGCTTGGGTAGATGTGGAACTCCAGAAGCCAGGAAGTGTGAAAGTCACCACTCAACACCACTGGAACCACCGGAAGTCTCTCGCTAAAGCCAGGGATGAGATCGCTGGAGCTGCCACTCTTAACTGTGATATGCCCAGACCTGCTTAACTCTTGTGAGTGCAATGATTTATCTAACTGTGTGTCAATAAACAATTTTACTACAATATACGGCAGTTTTGAAACCCCTCTCTTTCCCTTCTTCTCTTCAAAGACTTTAAATAAGGTATATATTTTCATCTCCATACAACATATTATCAAAAGATCCTAGAATCTACAGAAATCTCACTGCACAAGAGACAAGGTCGAAACGCAGTTTTGGATGCCCATGATCTTGGAGCCCTTAGACGGTACTGCATTAAAAACAGGCATTATTCTGTGATTTATATTACTACATGGGCTCAGGAATACTTAAAAAAATCACTATCTGCGCCATCCAAAAATGCAAGTTAAGCTCTGTCATGCAAAGAAGAAGCCTTATGTGAACATGATCCAGAAAGACCACCATATTCTTTTGGCCAAAGCTCATTTAAAATGGTCTGTTGCAAAGTTGAAAACTGTTCTGTGCTCAGACAAATCAAAAATGTTTTCTGGCAAACATGGGCCGCACATTCTCCATATTAAAGAAGAGAGGGATCTTCCGGCATTTTATCAGCACTCAGTTTAAAAGCCTGCATCTCTGATGGTATGGGGTTTATTAATGTGTATAGAATGGGCAGCTTGCACATCTGGAAAGGCACCATTAATGCTGAAAGATATATCCAGGTTTTAAAGCAGCATATGCTTCCATACAGATGATGTTTTTTTCAGGGAAGGTCTTGCATATTTCAGCATGACAATGTTAAACCTCATACTGCATATACAGTATGAAAACAGCACAGATTCATAGTAGAAGAACCCAGGTGCTTAACTGGCTTGCCTGCAGTCCAGATCTTTCACCAATTAAAAATACCCAGGACTGTTGAGCCGTTAGAGTCCTATATCAGGCAAGAATGGGACAACATTCCTCTCCAGAAATTCCAGCAACTGGTCCCCTCAGATTAAAAAATGGACGTTCTAAAATCATTTAAAACTAAATAAATAAAAAAGTCCCATGTGATGATAATCATTTAATATGAAAAGAACAGGGAAGTCCAACTTTATAAGAAAGTGAAGGCTGATCTAGTCTAGAGACCTAGATCTAGTCCAAGGCAAACAAATAAAGAATATATCCAAAATGATAATCGATGCTCTTCTAATGGGTCACAACAAGCTGATGAACAGGACATCAATCCTCTCTAATGTAGTAAGGAAGGATACTCTTACTGTAACTGATGGACCCGAATGTCAGCGACAGCGGATCATATGAGCTTGGATATCCAAATCGATATGTGGCCTAGATGATGGAAGGAACCCAGGATCTTCAGTGGACACTCCAAAGAACCTTGTGGCACTCCAACGATTCAAGGCAGCCAGCTGGATGGAGAACCCCTTTCAGACTTAGATCCCACAGCGGTATATGGAAAAAGGGGAATGGGGCTCCAATAGTGTAGGTCAAAACAATAAGTAGGTTTATTAAAACCACAAACGTATAATAAAAGTGATCACGTATACAAAAGGAGCAATGTGGGGAGTGATAAACCTTTCCCTATGCGTTTTGTCCTCAAGCACATCTACAGGATGAAACACGTCCTGTGGATGTTATCATCACGTGGGACTTTTTTATTAATTTAGTTTTGAATGATTTTAGAACATCCATTTTTTTATGTGTTTTTCTGTATCACATTAGGGTTAGCGCTACATTCCATTCACCTTCCATTTTTGAAAATTTGTCACATTTCTATGTAGCTGCTTTCATTTATATTTATCACTTACTATTTCTTCATTGTTTTTTCCACTTTTTCACTGTTTGCACAATATTTTTCCACTTATCCTATTTGGTCTCCTCAGATCACAGCATCCTGTTGTGGGTGCTCTTGGAACTACCTAACTGTGCCCCGATTTCTTTACAAGCATTGCTTTGGCTTCCTCATAAATTACTCCTCATGGAGCTAAGTCCTCTTATGCTTCATGGCTTGAAGCTATGGTTCGATATTCGGGAAATTTGATGTCCCCTTTCTTGCCTCTTTTTACTGATCGTTAACAATCTTCTTTTCCTGCTGGGGCTGGAACAACCTTGTTCCTTCTCTTGGTGGACCTCTGATAGCTTTACAAATGTACATCATTTTTTAACTATGCACTTGTTTCTGTTATGGGAGACCCTCAGAGAGACGCACGAGATCCCTGAGCAAGAACATTTCCATTATCTGTAATTGCCCAACTGGGGTTTATAGCTTCGTCATACTTCTTCCTTTCCTTTTCGTAAGACGTCTTTTGAGCATACAGTACTTGTTTACACTCCCTGGGGTCCCCTGATCTTATTTAGTTCCTTTATGCCTCCCTCAATGGTAGGTCTTCTTTGTCGACCCTTTCCTATCTGACACAATGGGAGCGAGATCTTGGTCCGGGTATTGAGGGGAGGACTGGAGTAAGGGAGTATTGGGTCCTGGTAAGACTTGCCCACTCTTATCCTTACAGCAGTGACAGATGTTTTCAGAATTGCGGTCAGCGTGGGCATGTCTTACATATGTGGTGGTCATGCTCACATCTGATCAGCTTCTGGTCCAGGGTCTTAGTGCAACCCTTATTGCATATAACAGTATGTTAAGATGCCGACTGGCTCTTTTACATTTCCCTATACAAGTCTTTTCGCTCCTCATCAAAAATTGGACTCATACCTTTTTATTCCTGCCAAGCAAACTTTAGCCCAGGCCTGGAAGACTTTGTCTGTTGCTTTTCAGGGAGTGAAAACCAGGATGACCACCCTGATGGTTGATGAGCAGATGTCCAGTATTTTGAAGGATTCACATGCAAACTTCTTGACAGTTTGGGACCTTGAAAAGTTACTCCTGCCGACCCTGCCCCCAACTAGCTATGGTCGACTGTAAACCTTGCTTGTGCAGGTCCCGCGTCCTTGGTACTCGACTTCTCCTGGGGCCTCTCTCTCTCTCTTTTTCCTTTCTTTGTCCCTTTTCTTCCTCCTCTGTCTCTTTCCTTTCCTCTTCATTCCTGATATAAAGGCTATTAGACGAAGACTGATATCCCATAGGGGACAATGCAGTATTGCTTGTGATACTTTCCTTACCTCTACCCTGGTCCTCTTTGGTTCTGGTAAAAATTTAAAGTTATGTTATTTATAATATGTACATATGCTGTTTTTTGTATGTGCCTGTTCAATGTTGCCCATGGCTTGTAAAGTTAAACATGGCTCTGTCCCAACTTGTTTGTGGTAAACATGGCTCTGTCCCAACTTTTTTGTGGTAAACATGGCTCTGTCCCAACTTTTTTGTGGTAAACATGGCTCTGTCCCAACTTTTTTGAGCCATGTTGCTGCCATTAATTTCAAAATTACCTTATTTTTTCCTTAAAATTTTACATTTTCTCAGTTTAAAGAATTGGTATGTTTTCTATTTTCTATTGTGAATAAAATATGGGTTTTTGAGATTTTGAAAATCATAGCATTCTGTTTTATTGAGATTTTACACATAATTCAAACTTTTTTGGAATTGGGGATGTAAATCCTGAATGATAATAATCATTGGTATTAGTAATTAAAGTAAAAAATCTATTTATTTTCTAACTTATCCTAAAAAAAAACAGGATATAGTAGACATATACAGGTCGTGCTTGTGTTGTAGGCTCCATCAGAATTGGGTTAATACTTTTAGTTCCCTCAGAGGGTTATCTAATTTATCCCTTACTTCCATTGTGATTCTGCATTATTTTCACATGATACTTACATGGTATACTGTACAGCAGGGGTCAGCAACCTGTTTCCACATAAGGGCCGGATTGAATGTATGTAAATGCATGGAGGGCCGCATTCACCTGCTAATAAATCAAGATAATAATAATCCTAACATAGTAATAATAACAGTACAAGTTTACTTCACTTTAAGGTGCTTCACTAATACAAAGCCAGTTCACCTAGAGAGAGCATGTGGCTGGGGATTCGGATTTTACTGCCCCCCTCCCCATCCTGGCACCCAAGGATGGCTGACACCAGCCCTGCCAGCCAGCATGCTCTGGAGATGGGGTTCCTGTTCCCAGGTGAGAAGGGGTCCCTGTCCCCGGGTGAGAAGGGGTCCTTGTCCCCAGGGGTGATGAGCTTCCTGTCCCCAGGTGAGAAGGGGGCCCCTGTCCCCAGGGGTGGTGAGGTCTTTGTCCCCAGGGGTGATGGGATCCCTATCCCCAGGGGTGATGGGATCCCTATCCCCAGGGGTGATGGGGTCCCTGTCCCCAGGTGAGAAGAGGTCCCTGTCCCTTGGGGTTATGGGGGTTCCTGTCCACATGGGTGATGGGGGTCCCTGTCTCCATGATGGGGCCCCCCCCCCATTGCAGTGTTTTCTGTATCCCATAGCAGTGTCCTCTGTCCCCCTTCACATCACTTCTATAGTGTTCTCTGCCCCCTCCCCCCAAAGAAGTGTCTTCTGTCCCCTGCACCCCCCACTGTAGTGAATTCTGCTGCCACCATAGTGTCCTCTGTACCCACCATAGTGTCCTCTGCCCAACTCTTCCCCACACACACTTACACTGTGTAGGTAGAACTCTCCTACCTCACACAGGTGTACAGCAATTAGAACAGAGATCGATATCACAGGGCTGAATGGGGGCGGGAACTGCTGGTTAACTTTTCACATTAACAGGCTGGTGATTGGTTGCTAGGATCGCCCAGCACCAATAACCTGTTGTGTAATGTAAAAAGTTAACTCCAGTGGTTCCCGCCCCCATGCAGCCCTGTGATACCGCCGCTGTCCAATGAAGAGGACAGCGGGCGAAAATGTCCGCAGGCCAGGTGCCCGTGAATTAATCAAGGGCACTGACAGGCCGGACATCTAGGTCTGCTGTACAACTTCTGCTACATGATATTTTTACAGTGCAGTGAAGAAAGGACAGGAATGGATGAAATCTCTTGGTGTTCCAAAGTTGCCATTCTGATCCTAAAACACGCCAGAAATCTGATGGAAGGCCACCTTTGGTTGTGGTCACAGAGGGCCATGAGCAGTTTAGCACTCAACCTTGCAGTAAGCATGCATAATGATAAGTTAGCAAAGTAAATACAAACAAATGTGTTACATGTCACACACACACACTTTGAGAGGCTTGATAAAGCACTTGGTAATCTGGCTGACCCTGGGTCACAGCTTAACCCCGTCTAATGGGTTTAACGAAAGTTCATAGACTAAATCGCTATATCATAGTGTTTAAGTAACATCCAGACTTCTGACTTCTGTTTTAGGATCTCCTAGTAAATAAATGTAGGTTAAGAATACATGGTAACACTTTGGGGGTTATTTACAAAAGGCAAATCCACTTTGCACTACAAGCGCAAAGTGCACTTGAAATTGCACTGAAAGTGCACTTGGAAGTGAAGTCGCTGTAAATATGAGGGGTAGATCTGAAATGAAGGGAAGCTGTGTTGATTTTATCATCCAATCATGTGCAAGCTAAAATGCTGTTTTTTATTTTCCTTGCATGTCCTCCTCAGATCTACAGCGACTGCACTTCCAAGTGCACTTTGCACTTGTAGTTTGCACTTGTAGACTTAACTTAGACTTAATCGAGTGAATCACATGGGAAAAAAGCTATTGGAAATGAAGATTGGCTGCACAGAAAAAAAATGTATTTAACAGGCAGACCCTTTGTAGATTTACTTATATTCCTCCCTAGTGCTGTAGATTAGGGTTCATCCATCATTCTACAAATTTAAAACTATCAAGTTGAAAACTCATTTGAATATTATGGGAGAAGCGCACTACTGCTAAGTGCCCGTTCACACTACATCGAGTTAGGATCCCCAAGTCACCATATAAGTGAATGAGAGACAATATAATGTACACTACTTAAGTCGCTCCAACTTCAGAAAAGGTTCCTGTAACCTTCAAGGCGACTTGTACCCATAGATTTCAATGGAAGTGGCCTCCAAGTCAGATCTCCATCTGTATTGAAGCGACTTTACAGGAAAGAAAATAATTTACCCAGGTACTCCCCAAGTTTACCCAGGCAACCCCCTCCCTCCCACAGAGCTGATTATTCTGTGATTGGCCACAGCCAAAGTCGCCTGTCCTGGAGGCGACTTTAAGTTGCGTTGTAAGTTGCTCAAAGTCACGCTGAAGTCGCCTCCAAATTGCCTTGCAAATTCACGCTGTGAGTCCCTGTGTGAACCGGCACTTAATTGTGTTGTACTATATTAGTATTCTATTGTTTTATATTATATAATCAACTAAATAGATTTATTATGTCCATAGATAACATTCCTGGGCATACAGTTTGAAGAAATACAGAACAGTGATCATCTACATAACAGTGTCATGCTTATATTGTCTATTGTAGGGCATTTATGGCCGAATGTTCATGTGGATAGTGAACAAGATCAATGAGGCTATTTTCACGCCGATGCCCAAAGAAAGAGAAAATGAACGGCGGTCTATTGGCTTATTAGACATCTTTGGTTTTGAACATTTTAATACAAACAGGTAATTTTTTTTAAAGAAAATAGAATTGAATTAGTCTTCATGTAGTAGTAAACAGTGTCATGGAATAATACAGACCAGGGCTAGTAGAAGGAAGATAGCTACTTGCTATTGATACATGGTTTGCCCAATATTATTGGATAAAAAAAGATGAATCTGTATTCTTGTGTCTATAGTCTTTGAAGACCAACTGCAGCCACATTTATGTTTTGTTTTGGACAGTGAAAGGGTTACAGCAGGGTTTAAATTATGCCTGCCTCCATAGTAAGGAGATTTCAGCTTACTTGCTGTTCTGACATGAAGTTTCTGTTTCTGGGCAGAAAGTAAGGGTAAATCAGTGCATACAGAGGAATGCAATCCTGACAGACAAATTTGTTTTTTGGTGTCCATTAATGGGATTTCCCTGTAATTTTTTCCAGTCTGAGTGAGGAGAAGCTAGGAAAAGACAGCAATACGTAGTTGACAAAGGTTTTAACCCTGTTTTGACAGATGTGTTGTAATGCATATTACGTTTTCTTTTTCTTTCTTTCTCTTTCTTTCTTTGTTTCTTTTTTTATAGTCCAAGCAAAATAATTTGACATCTGGAAATCAAATGTTTTCTTTATAGGCAGTTTTTTGGGTGCAAAAAAGTATAATAAAAGGGATTTTTTTTTAACTTTGGTTACAAAAGAGATGGATTAGAAAATCTGTCAGGTTTTTAATGCTCTCTGTGTTCCCGTTATTTTGGCTTGTCAACCAGGTATTCCCTCACTTTTGAGGAATATCCCCCTCACTTCTGTTTTCACAGGAAGTGAGAGGAAATCTCCCAATTGGAACTTAAATGGCACAAGACAACTGACCAGGGTTATAACCCTCCTATCCTTAAACATGTTATGTTACTTTAGACTGGCCATAGATAGACATGACAGCAAGTTCAGTAAGGATTGGCTGAAATTTGATCCATCTATGGCCAGGCTGATTGTACCAAAGTTGATCCATCAATCGACTTGGGTACAACCAACATGTCGGAATTTTAGCATACAGTTATTGCCAGTGGCTATAGCCACTAGCAGTAATCATTGTGTTCCCCCACGAATGGGGAAATGGAGCAGGATTGTGGTTGCAGGAACAAAAATCGCATAACCTATAGCCTGTTTATTTTTATCAGAATTTTTTTTTATTATGCCAAAAGTCAGCAAAGATACAATAAAACAAAAGACAAACAATTGGGTTTCGTACTCTGCACATGGTATAAACAGTAAAAGCAAATGAGATGATCAGAATATTACGTCAGTCAGAGTTGTTCAACAGACGTCAGATTTGTGCATTTATGCATAGCACAAATATAAGGCACTTTAGAATAAAAATAATATAGTAAACTAAAACCATAAACAGTAAGGTTTAACTAAATGGGTTGTTCCCCTCCCGTTACAGAGAAAGGGACCACCAGCTGACCAGCCAAATATAATACATATTGTTGCTTTCATTAAAGATAATTAGTATCAAAGAGAATCTCCATTAGAGGGGACATAGGACTTATTTCTGAGAAAATCTTGCATAAAAGTAACTAGAACCAGTAGTTCCCCTACATTCCGACCTGGATAAGGAGTTGGCAAAGACTCAAGTGCCTGTAATAATCTGCCCATAATTAGCTGTGATTGGGGCAAGACCTGGAGTATTCAACCATGCCTGCCATATAGAAGAGAACTTTGGCATTTCTGTGTTGGTATGTTAACCATTCCGTTATAAATATAGATTTACTGTAACCTGTTCTATCCAGATTTTCTTAGTTGGGGTATGATTGTAAAGCCAAAACCGAGCTACTTGCTTCTAAACTCTATATAAAAGTCTAGTACAAAATTACAGCTATGTTAGCTGAGGGGGAATCTCTTTGCCCACTTCACAGTACAGTTCAATACAAAAGGGACAGGAGGGCCCTGCTCGTAGAGCTTACATTCTAAAGGGAGGGGGTGGTGGTACAAAAGGTAATAGATACAGGGAATGATTTGATGAGGGTGACTCAGGGACAATTGTTAGGTGGGTGTGGGATAGGCTTCCCTGAATAAGTGAGTTTTCAGGGATCTCCTAAAGGTGGACAGATTAGGGGCTGATCGGACATACCGGGGCAGGGAGTTCCAGAGGATGGAAGAGGCTCTGGAGAAGTCCTGAAGGCGAGCATGGGAGGAGGTAACAAGGGAGAAAGCAGGAGGTCCTGGGAGGAGAGGAGGGGACGATTTGGGCGATATGTGCAGATGAGGTTGGTCATGTAGCTGGGGGCAATGTTGTGGATGGCCTTGTACGTTGTGGTTAGCATTTTGAATTTTATACGGTGGGGTAGGGGAAGCCAGCGATGGGATTGGCAGAGAGGAGCAGCAGTCACGGATTGGTTAGTGAGGTGTATTAGTCTAGCAGCAGCATTCTTAATAGACTGAAGGGGGGATAGCCTGCGTAAGGGTAGGCCATTAAGGAGAGAGTTGCAGTAGTCAAGGTGGGAAATAACCAAGGAGTGAATAAGTTGCTTTGTGGTGTCATTAGTCAGAAAGAGTCGAATTCTGAAGATGTTGCAGAGGTTAAGGCGGCAGGATTTAGCCAATAATTGGATGTGGGGGCTGAAGGAGAGGTCAGAGTCAAGGATTACACCCAGCACCCTTGCATGTGTGGAGGGACCAATTGTTATGCTGTTAATCTTAAAATTAAAAACTGAATTGTTTTCTAGGTAAAGCAAATTCAGCCTGTAGCATCTTTGAAAGATTTTAAGATGTTCTTATTATACAGTTGGGATAGATAATGTATACCTACTAGCTCTCTGAGATTACTCTAATTTGTTTTGTTCAGTATACTAGGGTTTGTGCCATAAAGGCATCACAAGAATAAAACCCAATCGTTTCAGACTGCGCTTAACTTCTGTCCAAAGTCTCCTTATAAGTGAGACTGTGGTCCCTGAGAATGGTGGATTGGAGAGCCCCATTTCTAAGTGGGATAACGCTGTGAGGCTCGAAGTATCTTGCAGATCGGCTCTGAGGCATCAGGAGAAACCCCATCCCCAAAGATGTTAAAGCTGGGAGGCCATAAAGTAAAGTCTGGGATTGGGTACCGCTAGTACACCCTGGTCTTTACTATACTGCAACGCAGAGAGTCGTATCCTAGATACCTTCTTCTTCCAGATTAGTGCTCAAAATAAAGTTTCAATGCGCGCAAACTATCTGCGAGAATCCACTGTAGGGAATTATGTAGGATGTAAAGTAACTGCGAGGACCACACTATTTTGATCAGGTTAACTCAATTACTGAGAGAGGGAGTTTACACCATATGTTACATTTGGCTTGAAATTGTTGGAACATGATTTCTAGATCTTTGGAGGGATCTGTGATGACTTGGACTCCTAGGTATTTAAACTGGGTTACTAGCTGCAGAGAACCAGCACACTCTAGCAGTGAGGAGAGGGTACCTAAATGTTCAATTAGAGACATCATATTTGCGAGGGAAGCTTCAGTGTCACCTAAGTATAGGAGGATGTCATCTGCATATAATTAATTATTTTCTTCCCTAATAAAGCCTGTAATAAGTTGGGAAGCTCTGATTGTTGCTGCCAAAGTCTCCAGAGCTAAAGAAAACAGGGGTGACACAGGGCACCCCTGCCATGTGCCCATGTGTAGTGGGAAAGAGTCAGTTAGATCCCCATTAATTCTTAGGCTAGGGGCTGAGTATAGAAGCTACACCCACTTTTGTAGCCTGTTTTACTCTTTCAAAAAGACAGCACAACCTGCATTGGAGCATGGCAATGCACATTAACACATGCATTCTAGTGTGACTGTGCCTTGACAATAGACCAGTAATTTCATTAGACAGGCCAAATCCTCTCGAAACGTTAGGACAGATGTGAATTCCATATTGGCAAATTAAAAACCAACTATATAGTGTGAGGACCTGCTTAATGGGATATACATGAATATAATTTTAAGTTAATTACTATTAATACGAATACATGTCAGACTTTAGCTGAGTAGCTCTTAACCAGTTAGAAATAAAGTTTTCTTACTGTTGGGAAAAAGCATCCTGTTCTATTTGAGTTGTAGTATAATCAGCATAAAGCATTTCACAGCAGTGAAATTTAGGGTTGCATTAACTAATCACATATTGTAAACTGTATTTGACCTTCATATCTAGCTATAATTATTTTATTAATGCATAAAACTGCTATGCTAAAGAATATTCCCTTGTTTTTCCCACTTTGTTTGGTGCAAGAGGGGTAATGAAACATTTTGAATGAAAGAAACAGGAATGTACAATGTTGCACATTTGTGGCTTATTTATGTCAAACAGCCCTTCCTTTATGCCATAATAGTACTTGGATATCCACATAATTCTCTTCTCAGCTTTGAGCAACTCTGCATAAATTTTGCCAATGAGCATCTACAGCAATTTTTTGTGCGTCATATATTCAAGTTGGAGCAAGAGGAATACGCTGCAGAGCAGATACAATGGCAGCTTGTAGAATTCTCGGACAACCAACGCACACTGGATATCATTGCTCTACGGCCCATGAACATCATCTCACTTATAGATGAGGAAAGCAAATTTCCCCAGGTAAGGCTCTAACAGAAATCATGCAGGAAAATAAAACCTTACAGAACAATTCAAGTTAAATGTAACCGACCACTGCTAGCTATACCAGGATCTGGATACAAGTGCAAATAAAACCTCATGTATTAATATTGTAGGCTAACTAAATCAGGATGCTTACATAATTTTCATTGTAATATATGGCACCTAATATAGTGATACCCAATAATCTGAAAAATAAACAAGGGCAGTCGCCTCCTCAAAATTCTCTGTATCTTTAAAAGCATTGTATGGCCAGCATCACCCTCACTTTCTCAGCCAGATGCTGGAAGGGCCTGTGCTCCTTGTGTGCTTAGCCACCTAGAATTCTGGCCCCCGATTTGGACCATGTATAAGTTAAAAATAAAATTACAAATGCATAAAAAACGTTACATGAAGTTAAAAAAACATATTTTTTTGTAGTAATAGAAACAAATAATTCACCCTGTTTTGACAGTTGTATACTAGATGACCTTTAATGTAACAAAGCACTGTGTTTTGAAAAATGATTTTTTTTTTAAATCCTGTTTTCACCTTTGCATCTCAGTGTTGCTAATCACCTGCATTATTTTTATAACAACTTCCTGTCTACATGCATGCATGGGCGTCCGCTCCATAGGGCAAGGGGCGGGCAATTGACCCCCCCCTGGAAAATCGAGAAGGTGTTGAAGAGTTTTGCGACCACGGGCTGTCTAAATGGTCCTGGGTTGGATGTCACACAGGCACAGCGAGCAGAGTGAAGCTGCCTCCCCTCCAGTGTTTATGTGTACACAGGGGGAGGGAACCTGCTGTGCCTGTGCTGATCTGAGGTACTGAATGGGATGGGGAGGGGGATTTGTGCTGAAGGGGGGGTCTGTACTAAAGGGGGTATGTGCTGAAGGGGGGTCTTTGCTTAAAGGGGCTCCATCTGTGCTGAAGGGGGGTTTGTGCTGAATGGAGGGGTCTGTGCATAATGGGGGGGGGTCTGTGCTGAAGGGGGGTCCATTTGTGCTGAATGGAGTGTTCTGTGCAGAATGGTGGGTCAATCTGTGCTGAATGGAGGGGTCTGTGCTGAAGGGGGAGTCTGTGCTGAAGGTGGGGTCCATCTGTGCTGAAGGGGGTTCTGTACATTCTCTAGGCTATATTTATATGGGCATGGAGTGAAGCTGAATTATCTCAAGAGCAATTTCACACTGCCATTTGGCCGCGTTATCGGTAAAGTGGCGCTTTACTATTGTTTTAGCTGCACTATTCGGACGCTAGTGGGGCGCTTTTAACCCCCGCTAGCGTTTGAAGAAAGGGTTAAATGCGACTTGGTATCGCCGCTGCTGAAGCGCCTCTCCCTGAAAAAATTTCAGCGGAAGCCCATGCATGCATGCTTTCCATCTGTGGTTATATGTCATTGATCAAGGTAGGCTTCCTGATGGTGACAACAGTGGACCATGTCTGCACAATAAACATTGACATGGCCACTTATAGTCTCCATCAGAAACACATTTGACAGGCTGACAATGCATGTGAGCAGTTGGGGATGGGGGTAGAAAGTTGGCATGCCTCAAAAGAAAGTGCCTAAACAAGCACATTTATAACAGTATCACCAGTTCTTATTTTAATGAAAGCTGTAGATTAAAAAAAGATTGTAAGTGACTTTTTTAAGGTAATACAATGATACAATTACGCAAATCACTATCTTGCCACATCCATAATTATACTTAAAAGCAACAAAAAAAATACAATGACTGGTAGGTTTCCCTTTGTACCCTGCTTATTTTACACACAAAAAAGATAATTATTGATGAAGCTTGCATGTATTAGTAAACTTTAGCAAGCACTGACCTACTATATTTATCAGTCTTTAATAAATTAATCCTTATGTAGAAAAAAACAGAATAAATACAAGTTTGTGTTTTTACCAGCAGTCAATCAGATTGGGTCTCCTTGAAGCTCAGGGTACTGCCTTCTTAACCTTTGCCGTTTAAAAACAGTTTTTTATTAGATCGTATCCTACACCTAAGGTTGCACACTATCCCACTGGAATTTTTTAACCATCTATGTTTTTTTTGTAGGGAACAGATGCTACTATGCTGACCAAACTTAATAGCATTCACAGCAAAAGTAACATTTACATTGCATCTAAAAGTGTGCATGACACGAAGTTTGGAATAAACCATTTTGCAGGAATTGTATATTATGAAACAGAAGGTGAGTATTATACTGCAGTCACAGGGGCGTGTAAGGAGGTTGGGTCAATTTTGGTTCAGTAAGTTAGCGACTGGCCCAGGCTGGGGGAAAGGGTTAAGTTATGTGTGAAGGCTGAGGTCCGATAGCCTCGGTTGGCTATGTTCCCGCTTTCAGCTCGTATGAGGACTGCTGTGCCTTGCAGTCCACTGAGGGCACCAGGGTTCCCGGAGGACATCCAAGTCATGGAGATTACCAGCATGAACTATCACCTCATGGAGGTATGCCTGGGGAGCCACACAACTGTGGTTAGGGTTAGGAAATGAACATTGTTCATATTGAACTGTTATGTTGAAGTTTCTCCATTAAAGTTACATTAACTGTTCTAAGCCTGGTCTGAAGTTATTCAAAGGGGTACATGTGGATTCTAGCGTATCTAAAGAACCAGGGTCTGTGAAGCACAATGGGGTATGAGGGTCAGCTACTAAAAAAGAGTTAGGACAAGGCAAGGAATGCAGAGAGAAATGCAGTTGCTAAGAACACAAGTTCCAGACACCAAGCGACCAGTCATTAGGCATGACACTTGGTCCTCCAGTATTGAGGGGATCGTTGTCTGGATCCCTCCCTTGTGGTTGGTATCCAATAGCAACCAGATCTGAACTCACATTACGGAGATCTATGGCCTGGTCGCGGGGTACGGAAAGGAAGGAGTTCATAGGTATGCATCAGGCCTGCGCCATGTGCTCAGCAGGACTCCATTCTGTTACTGAGCGTGAAGTAACAGAGGTATGCTGGACTGGTGGAGTGGGCGCAGACTCAGCACATCAAAACATCTACTAAGTTACAGTGTGTAATGTGCTTTTCAGAAGAACTCTGTACTTTAATTACTGTAACCAGTGAATGCTCATCTCTATGTCGGGAACCGCATTAATGTTAGATTGTCTACATGACTGCAGTCTCTGCCTGGTCCCAGGCCTTGATGATTGTGCTCTGCACGAAAGATACCCCTGCATGTAGATCAATCGGCCCACTCACCCTGCAATTTTCAGCGAATTCCTGTGACTAGAATGACAGGGGAGTATGAATAGCTGCAGTGGCTCAGCTTGTACAATGCAATGACAGGAGACATCAGCTACTCATGGCTGTTTGCACAGCCAGCGATTAGATGCAGTTAGGGACAGATGACCATGGTTGGACGCTGTCTGCATACATCCATTCACGATCACCGCTGGTAACCGCTGGCTGTTCAGACCATCATGAATAACTGCAGCCACCGTCAGCATGTCAGTGAATTGTATGGGCTGAACAGCTGAAAATATTCATACACACCTGCCATTCTAGGCACAGGATTCACAGATTCTTGCCGCTGGATGTGGCAGGGTGTGCTAATCATCCATCTGAATGTATCTTTATAAAAGACAAGACTCTATATTCTATTGCCAATGTTTAAGTAATTTCTACATTTTGGTGACCACCACATTTTATATTATCATTGTCTGTGGTGTAAAACCATTTTTAATTGAGGTGAGCTGTGATAAAGTGCTAAGATTCAGGTTCCAGATTTGTGGATAATCATAACCTGTTACATATGCTTGAAATTCCATTATTTACATTTGCACTTTAAAAATGGAATTGCTCTGTTATAACGCATTTAGTTTAGAGCTACCCTTCTTACTCAGACATGCCAATAATGAGCCCAGATGGTAGACACATTCCCACAAACCCACAATTATCCCTCCCAATCCGCTCTCATTCACCAGCCCCCCCAACCAACAAACACACACACACTTTTCCCTACTGAACTATGCTACCTACCTAACCTCCCCAAACGACATTACCCTTTGAGAAACCCAACTAGAGAAAAGCTTACTTTAGAAGTAACAAACCATACCACACCCAAAACAAGTAACATCCCTTGAAAAAAAAAGGTCTTAAAAAAAGTTTTTGTGAATATTCTGCATTACCGAACATGCATGTTACAAGCAACATTAGAGTTGATAATGCTGTACTTGGAGTCAATGAACAGATTCTTAAAAAAACAATTGCAGTTTTATGGATGCATAATATTTTTTTTTTTCTGATTTAGGATTTTTGGACAAGAACCGTGACTTGCTGAGTACAGATTTTATCCTTATGATCCACTCTTCTACCAATAAATTCTTGAAGCAGGTCTTCCAGCTAGATAAAAGTGCTAATAATGCTTCCATTCGTGGAATTATCCGAAACGCAGGCTTCAACAGCCAGAAGGTACTCCTCATTCAGCTTACTGCCTGTAAAGGCTTATTGTGAACATTAGTTGTCTTTTAGTTGTTTTATGCACTTTTTATTGACTCTGATTTTTTTTTTTTTACAAGTTAATAAATTATTATTTACAGTTTATTTGCCAAAAATAGCTATTTTTAGAGCTCCCTCCTTTCATAGAAACCATTTACCCGACCCTTGATTAATATTCAGGCCCACAATGCCCAATATATCAATGCCTTCTTTATCACCATTGTTCTACACTAGTCTTCCTTAAAGTGCCTTCATCCCTTCTCTAGCAAACCCATTCCTTCCCTGCTGCAACCCTTAATTTGCTCCTCAGCATCTCAACTGGGCTGAAGAAGGGAGTGAAATTTCATATAGGAGCATTGTCTTATAATGAACACAATTGCCCAGGCTTTCAACTGAGAGGTAAACCAGGATTTTCTATGGAAAAAAAAATACCATAGATCTAAAAATAGCTAGTAATAGTAATAAAAAATATAAAGAAAATGTCATACCTTGCATTAAACTGAATTGAAACTTAAAATAGAACTACAGATCATTTTGGCAGTAAAACCTATTTTCATGTTGCATAAATAATAAAGTAGATGTAAAAAAAAAATTGTACCCATTTTCTCTTAAAATTGCTTGCTCCTGGTTGTAATGAAATGTGACTACTACACATGCAGCGCCAGATAAGTGACTATACAAGATTTCCAGTATACAGTAAACAAAAACATTCATATAGTTTCTAATGGCAGAGATAGACTTCCAAATTTAACCTATCAGGGCAAGTAGGACAACCATAAGTATTGGAACATTATATAGTGTTAGGACAACACGACCCATGTTTTCCAAGTAGATGTACATTCTAAATTAAGCAGTGTTTAATCCTTTGTGTCCTCTGCTCACCTGCAGATCTCAGACACAAACAAGTCTTTACCTACTCTTGGAGGACAGTTCAAGCAGTCACTGGAACAGCTGATGAAAATTCTGGGAAATTGCCAGCCGTACTTTGTTCGTTGTATCAAGCCCAATGAGTTTAAGAAGCCATTGGTATGTGTGACCTGTTTTGTAGGTTTGTTTTCTAAAGCTGTATATACATATAAAAATATATTTGAGAGTAATGTTAATCATCTCCATCTTCAGGCCCACTTTTCAGTTCATTGCAGATCATTTTGTGCATATTAAATTAACACACAGGATAATATGCTTCTGTAGAAGCCTGACGGGAACATATTATTTTGGTATAGATATTTGAGCACACCCTTTCAGGGTCAGACATTTATGGCATGTTATCTCAGTACCAAGTTTTGGTCTTATCATTTCAGAAGAAAAAATATATAAATAGCTTGGCACAAAATTTGTGTCTTTAATGGTATCATTTTTTATTGTTATTGTGATCACTGAATCCTAGGTTTAGGATTACAAATAGGCGTTTAGCTGATGTTACAGACCAGGTAACAGTATACTTTTTTCAGTGTGGTAGATTAATTTTGTTTATGTTCTCAGAAATATTGTACCAGATATATGAAAATGATATAGGGAAATACTAAAATGTATCCAAAGCCTTTTTTCAAACTTTGGAAAGAGTAGGGAATTGTTAGAACCTCTGTCAAGCACTTTTGCTGTCTGTGTCCCAACAGGAAGATTTACTTTTACTTCCTGTGTTGGCGGCATAACAGTGAGTTAAAGAAAATCTCTCAGAAATAAAGGAAATCCTCTTTTGATCTTTATTACCTGAACAAGTGTCCCCATTGAAAGATATTAATTTCCCTTCTTGTTTAAGTGACAACTTTAGCATTTTGAATTTTCTCAATAGAGACATAGCAATAAAAACTTAACAGGGGTTTTATCCCTTCCTTACCATATCCAATAAAAAAATGTCTTTAGATACACTTTAAGTAGCAAAGGTTTACATATAGTTTAGTATAATAAATCTATTAAACACTCAAAAACTATACCAATAAACTTCGACATGTAAATTAACTCAAGGCCTTTGTAAAACCTACAATACACTAAAGGATGTTAGGTAGACAATGTCGCTGGTTATAATTTTTCTGTTTTAAAAGTAGGGGTAGTCTGCCAGTTCAATCCAAACCTTGTTCCTGGCTGCTTTACACTGTGTAAAAGAAGGGAAAAAAGCTTGTGGTCCCCCACAAAATCCATGTAATACCCTTATCTAAACATGCAGACCAGGTAATGGTAAGGAAGACTGTGTGACCCCCTTCCTATCCGAATCATTCAAGGGTACATACCCTCAATATGGGGAGGGCACCTTGCCCGATGTTGATGTGCACAAGGGTTTCTTCGCCACAACCTTGGCTCAAAGGGTTGTAGGGGACTGAGGGCAGGGTGCTTTTCAGAATCTAGAAGCCCCCCTTAAAAATAGGGGGGATCTCCGGATGCTGGCTTCCTCCCATGTGAATGAGTAAGTGGCACATAGCAACCCTTCTCATTCACACAAAAAATGTAAATAGCTAATAAAGACACTCACTTTTAGACAAGTTCCTAAAAAATACACCACAAATGTATTAGGATGTAAATCCATAAACAATTATGGCATCCATTAATGCAGATCCTTATCAATCTTGAAGAACAGCACCAAATATAAGCAGAGGGATTTTGGTCTCCCAGGTGACATATGGACATGACAATATTTGGCCAGTGACTTCATAGGTTCATCCTTAATGACTAGGATCTGCATTGCTGTGCGACAGGATTGATAATGGATTTACATCATGGGACATTTTTTTTTTAACAAAGTATTTTTCAAAAAGTGTGTGTCTTTATTTACTATTTACAATTTTTTATGAATGAGTAGGGGTAACTTCCCAACATCGGGACAAGGTGCTTTTCCAGGGGGTTGCCCCTTGGTAAGGTATCCTCCCAATGTTGACAGCATGTGGCTTGGCATGGTTTAGAAGATAGGGTGCATGCCCATCTCCCCTTTTTCTGGCCTGCCAGGCTGCATGCTCACATAAAGTTCTGGAATAGATTTTCAGGGTCCCTGAGTTTATTACCGTAGTTCTTTTTTTTTGCATTGAGTCTCTTGACAGTCATACAAGACCATTATCAAGGATAAGAATCTGGTATGTATTTTTAGGGGGAACTCTACATCTTTTTTTTTCTATTGGGTCCCCCATTACAGTACATCTATACTATAACCATGTCTAAAATAATTAGGTTATTAACGGACGGCATGAATTACATTTTGTTTTCTTTGTTAGTTTTTCTGTAGTAGGCTACATACAGGCAGGTTAAGAATATCCCCAGGCATACTATTTAAATAAATTGTACATTTTAAAGTTTCACTTTAAGCATAACCGAATCTTCCTAAAACATTTTTTTTCGTTTTGGTACATGGTCATATTTGTGTATTTAGGAAATGTAGGAGACTTGCATTCCGGGTCAAATAAGGGTTGAGGCCACAATGAATTCATTTAAAATGGTCGAGTTAAAGGGTCCACAAGGGCAGCATTAAAATATTTTCAGCAATAAAATATGTTTTTCTTGTGTTTCCCAGCTCTTTGATCGCGAGCTTTGTATTCGGCAACTAAGATACTCTGGAATGATGGAGACCATACGAATCCGAAAAGCAGGATACCCAATCCGTTACATCTTCTCTGATTTCTTTCACAGATTTCGAGTGTTGTTGCCATTAAATTCTGAAAGTCGCAAGACGGTAAAAATATAACCCAGTCTGATAAATGATAATGTATAGTATTATAAAGACTAGCAACATTGAAAACCTTATATTTAAAAGTTCTGCTCCGGCCATAATTAAAACAAAGCAGCTTGGGCTGATCTGGTAAATTTGCGGTAAGTCAAATTATTGCTTATTGTCTACTTTATTAAACGTTTAGTTTGAGGGTTTTTTTAATCGATTAAATGAAAGTACATAATTCCAAAGCAAAGAGTGAAACATACAAAATCACATTGCTAGGACCTGTAGGATTTTTTTTGAACAATATATTTTATTGAAGTTTAAAGATGTTTACAAAGAGAGAGGAAAAATAACATTAATCAACAGAATGGTCCTACTGTCATCCTCATAAGATCAATCATAAATGACAAATAAGAATAAGCCTTTTCAATAATATTGTACAAAAAGTACATCAGTGAGAGAGACTTATGAAGTTAGTCATAGATTTGTAGAGGTAGCAGCCTAGGGTTTAATAAAAAAGGGAGTTGAAGAAATAAAAGATAACTTTAGGAGAGAGGGGTTAAGGAGGGGAGGGCTGCCCAGATAATAGCACCTGAACCTTTGAGAGTCACTCCTTAAAAATATCAGAGGAAACAGTTGTTGGCAGGGTAAAAAGTCGTAGCGTTAAAAAAAAAATCAGTGAGCTAACAGTAATGTAGTAAAGGGATCATCACGTTAATAATATAAACAAAAAAGTCAGTGCTTCTACCCATACATCACAAGGAAAACCGAGCTCTCGGGTGCTCGATCCACAGTCGCTGGCTGTGTAGAATAATGAGGAAAAGATGATCCGCACTCGGGTCATTGCTCTTAAACAATTGACGTATGTATTGACAAGCCACAGTAAACAGGATGTGAAATTCAAGGCCGTTGATGAACAGTATCCAAGGAAGCCACACCTCCTAGAAATGTGAGTATCTTTCATATAGTTGTGCCGTAAATTTTATAAAATAAACATATTGGGGCAGATCCACATAGATCTGCACCCGCGCAGCGTATCTGAGATACGCTAAGCCGCCATAACTTACCCGGCTTTGGTTTGAATCCAGAAAGAATTTGCGCCGTAAGTTACGGCGGTGTAGTGTATCTCTCGCGGCGTAACAGCGCGGAATTCAAATGTGGCGAGTAGGGGGCGTGTTTCATTTAAATGAAGCGCGTCCCCGCGCAGAACAAACTGCGCATGCGCCATCCCTAAATTTCCCACGGTGCATTGCGCTAAATGACGTCGCAAGGACGTCATTGGTTTGGACGTGAATTACGTCCAGCCCCATTCACGGACGACTTACGCAAAAAAAATAAAACATTTTCAAATTCGACGCGGGAACGACGGCCATACTTAACATTGCGTACGCCACCAAATAGCAGCTTTAACTATACGCCGAAAAAAGACGAACGGAAAAGACGTAAAAGAATGCGACGGCCGCTCGTACGTTCGTGGATCGTCGGAAATAGCTAATTTGCATACTCGACGAGGATTCAAAACAAAGATACGACGCGGGAAATTTGAAAGTTCGCCGGCGAATCACTAGATACGCCGGCATACTTTCTTTGTGGATCTGCCCCATTAAGTTTATCCACCCATACCTTCATAGTTGGAAAGGTAATAAGAATATATACAGTCAGGTCCATAAATATTGGGACATCGACACAATTCAAATCTTTTTGGCTCTATACACCAACGCAATGGATTTGAAATGAAACAAACAAGATGTGCTTTACCTGCAGACTTTCAGCTTTAATTTGAGGGTATTTACATCCAAACCAGGTGAACGTTGTAGGAATTACAACAGTTTGTATATGTGCCTCCCACTTTTTAAGGGAACAAAAGTAATGGGACGGATTAACACTCATAAATCAAACTTTCACTTTTTAATACTTGGTTGCAAATCCTTTGCAGTCAATTACAGCCTGAAGTCTGGAATGCATAGACATCACCAGATGCTGGGTTTCATCCCTGGTGATGCTCTGCCAGGCCTCCACTGCAACTGTCTTCAGTTCCTGCTTGTTCTTGGGGCATTTTCCCTTCAGTTTTGTCTTCAGCAAGTGAAATGCATGCTCAATCGGATTCAGGTCAGGTGATTGACTTGACCATTGCATAACATTCCACTTCTTTCCCTTAAAAAACTCTTTTGCAGTATGCTTCGGGTCATTGTCCATCTGCACTGTGAAGCGCCGTCCGATGAGTTCTGAAGAATTTGGCTGAATATGAGCAGATAATATTGCCCAAAACACTTCAGAATTAATCCTGCTGCTTTTGTGAGCAGTCACATCATCAATAAATACAAGAGAACCAGTTCCATTAGCAGCCATACATACCCACGCCATGACACTACCACCACCATGCTTCACTGATGAGGGGGTATGCTTTGGATCATGAGCAGTTCCTTTCCTTCTCCATACTCTTCTCTTCCCATCACTCTGGTAGTGAAGTTACTCAAGTTGATCTTGGTCTCACCTGTCCATAGGATGTATTTCCAGAACTGTGAAGGCTTTCTTGTATGTCTTAGGCCCCGTACACACGGTCGGACCAAACTGATGAGACTGGCCCGCCGGACCGTTTTCATCGGTCCACCTCTGAAGTGGCCGTACGGCCTGATATGTGTACACACCATCAGTCCAAAATCCGATCGGGTCAGAACGCGGTGACGTCAAACACACGACGTGCTGAATAAAACGAAGTTCAATGCTTCCAAGCATGCGTCGACTTGATTCTGAGCATGTGCGGGTTTTGAACCGATGCTTTTCTGTACTAACCATCGGTTTGGTCCGATGGGGCAGCGGTCCATCGGTTCGGTTTTGAAGCATGTTTAGAAATTTTGGACCCGAAGGAAACCAGACCAATAGCCTATACACACGGTCGGTTTGGTCGGATGAAAATTAACTTCGGTTCATTCTCATCGGACCAAACCGACCGTGTGCACGGGGTCTTAGAGAGCCCATGTCTGAAACAATATGTTGGAAGAACAACCAGAGAGTTACATGTCAGGATCCGGGAACATATTTTAAACATTAAAAAGGGATTCAATAAACATAGTGTCTCGAGACACTTTAGAGACCACCACAATAGAGATCCCACATGCATGACTTTCTATGGAATAGACAAAATCAAGGGTCACTGGAGAGGAGAGAATAAGAAAATCAAAATATCACAAAACGAAACCCGATGGATTTTTGAACTCGAGACCCTCCAGCCCTCAGGCTTGAATATTATTTTAGATCTCAATTGTTTTCTGACTAATTTTTTTTTTTTTTCCAGAATAGAAGTTTATTAAATCATAAAACATTACAGCAGTATAGTCGATCCAACTATTAAGCATTTTGTGGCAATCACAGAGCATAAACGGTACTACATACATATAGTGGTGTGGAATATATACATAGGTGTACAGTTTATCATTATTTATGTTATTAAGTGGCATAAAAGAGGTTAATCAAGAATCTACATATGAGACAATATGGTAGCAATCATAACAGGAGAGTCATCTGTATACTGTCTGTTGTGATAGAGGTTATCAAGACTAACCTATGGGCCAAAAGAAGACAGTAACGCCCATAACGACCAGCAGGGTTAACCCCCCACTCAACCCACCCCTAACGGGGGCAAAACTGGGGGCAATGTGGGGGTAAACTTGAAAAGTACATATCAGAGGAAATTTGAGAGAATTCCTGGTCTGTTTAGGTAACAAGTTCCAACAGTCTAATTCGTAACCCAAAGGACATACCTCCTTAGGTTGTCTCAAAAGTTGTGTAGTGTTATACCCGCGAGGGGTGGGAGGCAAGGGTAAGGCCTCCTCAGGCTATTAATCTAGAGCTGAAATGCATCTATTAGGTCCTTACAGATAAGACCAGAAGTGGTTGGGAAGGGCAAGGGGAAAAAGGTTCCACAAAGGAGGGTAAGAGGGGGACCAGAGATCGAAAAATAAAAGGTAAAGAAAGCAGTTACGTAGGGTCAGTCATGGTGGTCAGAGGAAGCCGTCAATGAGTCAGTGGGAAGGGATTCTCTGTAAAGTGTCCAACAATTCCAAGTAAGTCTGAATGTATCAGCTGCATCTCTCGCTTGGTGGATTAGTCTCTCCATCAGCTCAATTTTATTGACTCTGGCATGCCATTCCTGTATGGTTGGTGGGAGAGAGTCCTTCCACCGTAGTGGGATGCACTGAGAGGCTGCATTAATCAGATGCAGCATTAGAGACTTTCGGTATGTCGACTGTGGCAAAGAGGTATGATGCAAAAGATATTGCTCAGGGGTAAAGTCAGGCGTGAACGATGTTATGCGGGCAATGATTGAGTGGATAGATTTCCAGAACAGTTGGAGCTTAGGTTTTCTGACTAATTTTTAATTTAATAGTTTACAATTGAGCCTTAACCACTTGCCGACCGCCGCATGTATATGTACGTCCACAGAATGGCACGTACAGGCAGATGTGCGTACATGTACGTCCCTGCCTTTTACGCGGGTCGGGGGTCCGATCGGGACCCCCCCGCTACATGCGGCGGTCGGATACCCGCGGGGAGCGATCCGGGACGACGGCGCGGCTATTCGTTTATAGCCGCTCCGTCGCGATCGCTCCCCGGAGCTGAAGAACGGGGAGAGCCGTATGTAAACATGGCTTCCCCGTGCTTCACTGTGGCGGCTGCATCGATCGAGTGATCCCTTTTATAGGGAGACTCGATCGATGACGTCAGTCCTACAACCACACCCCCCTACAGTTGTAAACACACACTAGGTGAACACTAACTCCTACAGCGCCACCTGTGGTTAACTCCCAAACTGCAACTGTCATTTTCACAATAAACAATGCAATTTAAATGCATTTTTTGCTGTGAAAAGGACAATGGTCCCAAAAATGTGTCAAAATTGTCCGAAGTGTCCGCCATAATGTCGCAGTCACAAAAAAAATCGCTGATCGCCGCCATTAGTAGTAAAAAAAATTTTTTTATAAAAATGCAATAAAACTATCCCCTATTTTGTAAACGCTATAAATTTTGCGCAAACCAATCGATAAACGCTTATTGCGATTTTTTTCCTCCAAAAATAGGTAGAAGAATAAGTATCGGCCTAAACTGAGGAAAAAAAATGTTATATATGTTTTTGGGGGATATTTATTATAGCAAAAAGTAAAAAATATTGTTTTTTTTTCAAAATTGTCGCTCTATTTTTGTTTACAGCACAAAAAAAAAAAAACGCAGAGGTGATCAAATACCAGCAAAAGAAAGCTCTATTTGTGGGGAAAAAAGGACGGCAATTTTGTTTGGGAGCCACGTCGCACGACTGCGCAATTGTCTGTTAAAACGACGCAGTGCCGAATCGCAAAACCTGGCCTGGGCATTTAGCTGCCTAAAGGTCCGGGGCTTAAGTGGTTAATTCCCATTCCCAATATAAACATACATACATACATATAGGATTGTTTGAATATTTTATCCAACATTTTTCTTATATATAATTTTTAAATTAATTAAATTATTTACACAAATGTTGGCTGCCGTAAACATTTTTGCACCTTATTGTAATTTTGCACATATCCGCACTTTGCACTTTTTTTGAGTTTTGTGCACTTTTGGACAATTGATCATCCATTCACGGTATACCGTTACAGCTTGCACTTTGCACTTTATCTGTGCACTTTGGGATTATTGATTACCCATTTATGTTAAATATTTAATTATATATATATATACTGTTTGCTGATTCACTATTGTTATAATATTGTGTTTGTACTGATGGTCCATATAGCATCAGAGACACTGTTGGATAGTTTGCACGATTTGTATTTTCTAGCGCAGGATCATCAATTTTTTTTTCTATTTTGTGTACACTCATACCTATAGCAGAACCCCCGCCTCAGGAACCAGCGCTTCACAGAGCAATCCGCACACATGGTCAAGCGTAACGGACGTGTGTGACAGGAGCTCCGTACAGTCAGTCAATCAGTCTGAGCACAGTGGGGGAACAGGCGCTTCTTGAGCCTGCTCTCACCCAGGGACCAGATAGATAGTCAATCAGGCAGGCAGGCAGGTTCCACCAGCCCCGTACTGCGACGCCTACAATCACCCACTGCTACAGCAGCCAGGACCAGCGACTCTCTTCCTCCCCCTGGGCCTCCCCTCTGTACTCCGCAGACATCTCCTCCCGGGAGCCTAAGCAAGGTAAGCCCCTGCTCTCAGGGCTATCCACCCCCCCGGACCCCGCTGGCGGCCGTCCTTCGAAGGACAAGCCGCGGCAGCGGCCTAATCTCTGCGGAGAAACAGACACCCGCAATTGAGGCATCACCCGCCACCTCCCCGCCTCAGTTTTCTCTCCCCCAACCGCCCGTAATCTTTACCTTGGCCCCCGCGCCCCCCGCAACCTCCTGAAAAGATTTGCGGCGGCCACTTCTAGGAAAGACCGCGGCTTCACTCGCGGCCTAGTGGCACGCCGCATCGACTGCCAGCAATCCCTCCCTAAACGGCTCTGAATACTCCCCCCGGTACCCGAGGAGGATCCCCATCCTCTCAGATACCTCCGAGGCCATACTTATCCCGCTAGTGGTTCGTGGCGCCCGCATCCACAGCCAGGAAAGTCTGCGGCTTCAGCCGCGGCCTAGTGTGGTTTCCCACGATTACCCAGCCTAAACCTCCCCTTCACAAAACAACTAAAAACCCCCAGCCCCCTCAGGTCTCTCCCCGCGGTGCCCCCGTTTATAGATAGAGTGGACTGGGGCACCGATTTTCAGGGGGGCCAGCTTGGTACACCTCTGTAATTGGGGTTCCCCCACCTTTCACCCCCGACCCAATCCATTACCCAATAACTACCAGTTGGGTACCCCCCCGCCCCTTTTCTCCCTCCAAGATCACCACCACTACTCGTTTCACTATTTGATCCAGGGCCACATCCGATCGCCCCTAGGGGGTCAGGAAGGAATTTCTTCCCCTGCCACGGCACATTGGCATAGCACAGACAGGGGTTTTTCGCCTTCCTCTGGATCAATCAGGGAGGTAGGATTCAGCGAATCGTCCCTCCCGTCATTTACTGAAACCCCCCCATCGGCATCTGCCCCCCAGTGCGTCAGCAACTATGACTAAACTGAGTTACTCCGCAGTAACCATTTGGGGACCATTTGCCTCAATATTACCAGCCGCCACCAAAAAAGTCTTAAGGAGTGAATGAATGTTTAGAATCGATCGACGATCGACAGTCAAACACTACACCTGCTTATCCAAACCAGAGCGCATATCATGCGCTCTGGTCAATACAAGATCGGCAGTAAGACACCGAGCAGAAATTCATGATCTCATCCTACAATGCGATTTAGACTGCCTCTTTATTACAGAAAGCTGGCTCACAGCTGACTGTAACACCATTCTAGGTGAACTGGTGCCAGAGAACTATCGCATAATAACAGAAAACAGAGTGGGGCAAAGAGGAGGAGGCCTTTCAGTGATCCACAAGAGTTATCTCTCGATCACTAAACCAGTCCTTCAAAATACACTTCCATTCATGGAAACCCTCTCCCTACAGCTTCAAACAAACCCCGAGGAGACCGTCCATATTCTACTCTGCTATAGACCACCAGGTCCAAAATGGCAGCTGCTCACATCGTTGACAGAATTCGTTTCCACTTGTACACTAAACAGCAAACATCTTTTGCTGCTTGGGGATCTCAACCTTTGGGCCAACTTCTCACAGGATTCCGTGGCCGTCGCCTGCAATGACCACTTGGAAGGACTAGGTCTGCAGAAACTAGTATGTGGGCCCACACATGCTTCTGGTCACACGCTCGATCTTATTTTCAGACGAGATCTGGAAGTAAAAATTCTGGAAAATGAGCCGTTACCATGGACAGATCACCACGTAATCAAATTCCTGATTACCAAAAATGCCCTTTTGACAAAAACACCAAAACCAGTGACAACACACTGGACCAGATCACAGAAGAAGCTCCATTCGGAACTCTTCAAAACAACATTAGGGAACAAAGTAAAAATAATCCATTCACATCAATCAGCCACTGAAATCCTGAATGCCATTAACACAGCTCTACTACAGTCAGCCGACTTAGTAGCGCCCAAAACGCAAAACCTGCATCCGGAAAAACAACTCCAGCTGGTTTAATGACCAGCTAGCGTTGTTTAAGCAAGAATGCAGAAGTGCGGAAGGCCAAAAAAAAATCATTTTTCCAAGATCATCACCAATGTCCTAAATCGTCCCCGCGAACTCTTCAAGCTTGTCACCCAGACTATGAATCCAGTCTGTCTAGAAGCTCCCAATTCAGATACCCAAGAATTTTGCAATGAATTATCAGATCATTTTGTTAACAAAATCGAAAGGATCCGTGAAAGCATTCAGCAAAACAGCACCCCACCCAATCCCCCCCTCAGTCACCCGCCCAATCCCCACGGGAATCCGCCCCAATCAACAATGTTTACTCTAAAACCCATCTCCATCGAGGCCACAAAAAATATCATCAGCGCCCTGCGAAATAGCACAGCGCCAAATGATATTATCCCCACCAACCGGCTTAAGGAATGTGCCGATTTTCTGACACCACCTATCAAGCAGCTGATTAATTAGTCATTCAGGGAGAGAACAGTGCCCACCTTGTTGAAACAAGGTATAATCAAACCCATCCTAAAGAAACCCACCCTTGACCCCAAGGACCCTGAACATCGTCGTCCCATAACAAGCCTGAACGTCTTCTACAAAGTAATGGAGAAAGTGGTGGTACAACAGCTGCAACAGCATTTAGCCACCCATAATTTGCTTGATCCTTTTCAATCGGGTTTCCGTCCAGGGCACGGGACGGAAACAGCGTTGCTCAAAATATGGGATGATGCTCTCGAGGCCGCAGACGAAGGAGAATCTTGTCTTCTAGTACTCTTAGGCCGGGTACTCACGACCAAACATGTATGGTGAAAGCGGTCCGTCGGACCGTTTCCACCATACATGTCTGCCAGAGGGCTTCTGTACGATGGTTGTACACACCATCGTACAGAAGTCCGCGCGTAAACAATACGCGGGGCGTGTCCGCGGTGTCGCCGCGTCGATGACGCGGTGTCGCCGCGACAATGACGCGGCGACGTGGGCGGCCCGCCTTTAAAATGCTTCCACGCATGCGTCAAAGTCATTCGACGCATGCGAGGGACGGCGGGCGCCTGGACATGTACGGTAGGTCTGTACTGACGACCGTACATGTCCGAGCGGGCAGAATTCCAGCGGACTGTTTTAAAACAAGTCCAGGAATATTTGTCTGCTGGGAAAAGGCCCGGCGGGCAAATGTTTGCTGGAATTCGGCCCGCTCGCGCCCACACACGACCAAACATGTCTGCTGAAACTGGCCTGCGGGCCAGTTTCAGCAGACATGTTTGCTCGTGAGTATGGGGCCTTAGACCTCAGCGCAGCTTTTGACACGATAGACCACAAAGTATTGCTGACTCGGCTAGCTAAAGTAGCCAAAGTCACGGAATGTGACTTATCCTGGTTCTCCTCCTTTTTGGAAAACCGTTCACAAGTAGTGAAACTGGGACCGTTCACTTCTGAAAAACGCACGGTGTCATGCGGAGTCCCTCAAGGATCCCCGCTGTCCCCGGTGCTGTTTAATATCTATCTTCGCCCCCTTTTTGAAATCATCAGCAGCCAAAAGCTGCTCTACCACTCTTATGCGGATGACACACAATTGTACTTTCGCATCTGCAACAAAAAGGATCATCACCTCGATCTAGAGAAATGCCTCTTTTACCAAAAACCAAATAAAAAAAAAACATTTAAAAAAAAAATAGAGAACTGGATGACAAAGAGTTATCTTAAACTCAACGGGTCCAAAACAGAACTTCTCCTGTTTAACGCCAATCAAAAGATTCAACCTGCAACAACCTGGACACCTCCGCCTAGGCAAAATCATCACCCCTAGCACCAAAGTCAAAAGTCTCGGAGTCATCTTTGACACCTACTTGACAATGGATGCACAAATAGGGTCAGTAGTCAGCGGATCCCACCATCTGCTACGCCTACTACGCAGACTTATTCCTTTTATTCCCAAAGAGGACATAGCAGTCGTGGTGGGAACAATTGTTAACTCCAGGCTGGACTATGCAAATGCCCTCTACCTCGGACTCCCAAAGTACCAAATCACTCGCCTGCAGGTCGTTCAGAATTCTGCCACGCGACTAGTGACTGGGAAAAAACCTTGGGAATCAATCTCACCCTCACTGAGAAGCCTTCACTGGCTGCCAGTGAAAGACAGAATCACTTTCAAAGCACTCTGTCTGACGCATAAATGTATTTTGGGAAATGCCCCCAAATATCTATGCGAAAAACTAAAGGCTTACAACCCCAATCGCGTTCTGCGATCCTCCAACCAAAATCTACTCCAAATCCCCAAACCCAGATACAAGTCCAAAGGAGAAAGAAGATTTTCTGTCCTAGGCCCTCGACTTTGGAACACTTTACCAACCTCCATTCGGTTGGAGGAGAACAACTTGGCCTTTAGGAGAAAGATCAAAACCCATCTCTTTTGAGGTCAAAGGAGAAATGGTCAATCAAGCGCCCAGAGGCGATTCAGTTCGCATGTGCAGCGCTATATATGTTTTTCACTTACTCACTCACTCACTCAACACCATTAGATCCAGCAGCTTTCGAAGGTTGAAACAAGGGACATATTCAAAAATGTTAGAAAAGAGAGGTATAAATGGGGGAACAAACCAGGGAAATATTTAGCTAGAATATCTAGGGGAAAAAAAAAAAAAACTACATAGAAAAAATAAAAAATCAAGACGGTCTTATGAAATATAAGACGTCTGAAATTGCGGAATCTTTTCGGACTTTCTACAGCTCACTATACTCAATAAGAACCAATGAAACTCTAGAGCAGGAAAATATTAGAAAAAAGAAAATTAGGGAATACTTAAAAGAAGTGAAATTACCTAAACTTTCTCAAAACGACATTGAATCCTTAGAGGCTCCAATAACTCAAGATGAGATATACAGAGCTTTCCAGGAAACACCATGCGGTAAGAGTCCAGGTCCTGATGGCTTGCCGATTATATATTACAAAAAATTTAAAGAACTACTGGTCCCAGAGATGTGTAACTATTTTAATAAAATAGGGGAGGAAGAGGAAATAAGAAAAGAATCCCTATTAGCAAATATTTCTATTATCCCTAAACCAGGAAAAGATGGAACTCTGTGCTCCAACTATCGACCAATAGCATTGCTAAATGCAGACCTGAAGGCATATGCGAAAATATTAGCAACTAGGATAAAAAGTCTAATGCCGCAATTAATAAACACAGATCAGGCGGGCTTTGTAACAGGCAGAGAAGGGAGAGATAACAGCATAAGGACCCTGTTGTTGTTGCAACATGACCCAAAAAAGAAACCCCCAGTCGTACTCATGTCTTTAGATGCTGAAAAAGCATTTGACAGAGTCGACTGGGGGTTTATGATGGAAACTTTACAAAATATAGGCCTGGGACCAAGGTTCATGAAATGGGTAAAGAATTTATATAGCCACCCGACGGCAAGGGTGAAGGTCAACGGGAGTATGTCGTCTGTGTTCGAAATGGAAAATGGAACCAGACAGGGGTGCCCGCTCTCACCTCTCCTATATGTAATAGCTCTGGAACCGTTATTAGCAAAAATCCGGGAAAACCCGGATATAGGGGGGGTGAGAGTGGGAGACGAAGAACATAAGGTGGCGGCGTACGCAGACGACATACTCCTATATTTGACCAAACCTAGAGTCTCCCTCCCTAATATCATAAAGGAAATAAAAAGATACGGTGAACTCTCAAACTTTAAAATAAATCCGATAAAAACAGTAATTTTGAATTTGGGGATAGATAAAAAAGAAGCAGAAGAACTACAGAAAGAGTTTCCATTTACATGGGAAAAAGAAGCTATAACGTACTTAGGAATAAAAATTACATCAACAGTTGAAAAACTTTACCTGGTTAATTTTGTCCCCTTAATTAACGACATTAATCAAGATCTGAAAAATCTTGCAAAAAACAGGTAAGATCAATGCGTTTAAAATGATGATATTACCGAAGATTACATACAAACTTCAAATGCTCCCAATAAAAATACCGCAAAGTTTTTTTAAAGTAATCAAAACAGTAATTTTGAAATATATATGGGCAGGTAAAAAGGCCAGACTAAATTATGCATTGCTGAGCATGAAAAAAAAAGGAGGGGGGTTGGGGCTCCCCGACATAAAAAGATATTATTTTGCTGTTAATTTAGCCAGGCTGGTAGAATGGACAAATATACACACACAAAAAAAATGGGTACGAATGGAAGAAATATTAAGTAGCACACAATTAAATAGAAATGTATGGATTCCACCAAAAACAAGGGAATTGGGCACAAATACACATAGTATAACAAGGAACGTATTTAGAATATGGGACACAATATTTAGACGGGAAAAATGGGAGTATAACTCTCCATTAATCCCATTAGTAGGCACAAATTTTTTTCCACCAGGTAATGGAACACGTTTTGGAAAGCAACTGGGGGAGAAAAAATTAAAAGATATTGTTACACGGGGAAAAATTAAATCAAGACAAGATATAAAGATAGGGGATGGGGAACAAGAGATGAGTGAGTGGGAGTATTTGCAGTTAAAACACTTTGTGAGCACACTACCACAACCGATTAGGGAAAACAAGACACTACATCCAATAGAAAAAATATGCAATACAGACAAACCCCTGGTACACGGTATATCAAAAGCATACGGGATATTAACGGAGCTTGAGACCCAGGAAACTCTCCCCTTTTTAGAAAAGTGGGAAAGCGATTTGGGTAAAAGGATTGATAAATCACAAATGATAGGTGCAGTATATAATCATGCTTCAGATATGACCACCATAGAAGCAAACTATAAATGTATGGTTCGATGGCACTTGACCCCATCAAGAATGAGTAAGATCCACCCAAATAACTCAGAGCTATGTTGGAGAAATTGTAAGCAAAAAGGAACAACTCTGCATATATGGTGGGACTGCCCGAGAATACAGGAATACTGGAAAGAAATCTTGGAATATACTGTAGAAATAACAGGGGAGAGGATTCCCTGTAGCCCGCTGCCCTGTTTGTTTCACGGAACTGAAAAAACTAAAAAACAATATGGAACAACTTTGGTCCCAGTGCTGCTAAACGCAGCAAAGGCTCTGATCCCAAAAAACTGGCTACATCCAAAGAGGCCATCAATTAAAGAGTGGATAGAAAGGGTGGAGTATATAGAAGAGATGGAGTATCTTGCCTGTGGAGAGACAGGAGGAGAAGACAATTACAGGGCGGTTTGGGAAAAATGGAAAGCGTTTAAATCCAAAGAAAAGTTTGTCCAGGGAATGACAGAAGCAGATAGGTAAGAAACAAAATAGAAGATTACATGGCACACAGATCTAGGGAGGGGGGGAATGGGGGGAGGACAAGGGGGGGGGGGAGAAAAGAGAAAAAAAAAAAAGGGGGACTAGTCATGTTATAACAGTAAGTAACGTAGTTAGACTTGTTAATCTGGAAAAGAATAATCAATGGTGTAAAAATGCCAAATCTGTAATTGTATAAAAGAAAAGGAACCCAAACAAATAATATGTAAGGGGGGGGGGGGGGAAAGAGAAAGGAGAAAAAGAAAAAGAAAAAAAGAAAAAATAAACATGAGGGGGAGCAAAAAAAAAAAAAAAACCCCACGGATGATGCGAAGCCACAAGAGAGACGCTATGGGCGGTCGAACCGTGAGCTAGTCTCGCAGCCATATGTGAGCAGAGTCTGACGTGAATTTAAAAAAAAAAAAAAAAGATCCAGCAGCTTTCAGTAACAATTTTCTTTATAACACATATATTCACCAGTAGCGCGAAAGACATTAAATTTTCATAAAATTTTAATAGTTGTATCCGCAATCACCAATACACTGCGACCTGTATTGATAAAACAGCATAGTAATAAGGGGATATATACTGCAGTTTGTTTATATTATTTTACCGTATGTCTACATTCATTATAACACCTGGGCTTCGGTCCCCAGTATCTAACCAAACATGAGAGTATACGGGCTCCTGTCCCTGGAACCTACCAAATATGGCTGCCGTAACACAGGACGCAGTGTTTTGTAATAGAAGAGGAAGTGATTGTGGCGTTCAGGACGCTCTAGATGACGTCAGGTCAAGAAAACCGGTCGAGCGATCCGACAGAACGCCACAACACTGAGTACCCATTTGTTTTTACCAATAAAAGCTGAATTTTTTAAACGGTACTACACTATTTTGGGACCCCTTTCTTTTTCCTGTACATGGGATAACTACTGAGAGCACCACCAGGATCACAGCAGGTGTGCCTTTGCCAGAGTGCTGCACAGTGGCATACACTGTGAACGCTGTAAACCCCAAGAGGGGGTATAAATCTGGTGAGTGCGGTCCATATAGGAGCACAGATTGGAGTGGATCACTGTGTGAAGCTTAGAACTAGATGTTCACAACAGCACAAAGCACTTTTTTTAATATATTTTAATACAATTTTTTTTTTTTTTTATTTAATTTCACTTATTCAATTTTTCTTTGTCATTTCTCACACCTTTGGAGTAGATATTACTAGTATTTGTAGCATAAGGATTTTATCAAGGTGCATTATTTTATTTGGATTATTTGGGACTACGTTTCAAATCGCAGCTGCTCATTTAATCGCATCTACTTATTTTCACCTAATAATCATATCGTAATTTTATACATATATTTTGGATATCACCAGCATTTTCTTTTATTTTTAACACTAGGATTTTCAATATTAGGATTTTATTAATATTCACTATTTTACCCGTATCTGATTATTTGTTACTGTGTTTCACGCCGATATACGTCGGCAGAATGGCACGGCTGGGCACATCAACGTACCTGTACATTGCCCTTTAAGCCCAGCCGTGGGGTCGCGCGGGCGCGTGCACGCGACCCGGTCCGAAGCTCCGTGGCCGCGGGATTTGCGTACACGATCGCTGCTGGAGTCCCATGATCGGTTCCCTGGAGCTGAAGAACGGGGAGAGCTGTGTGTAAACACAGCTTCCCCGTTCTTCACTGTGGCACCGTCATCGATCGTGTGTTCCCTTATATAGGGAATCACAATCGATGACGTCACACCTACAGCCACACCCCCCTACAGTTAGAAACACAGATGAGGTCATACATAACCCCATCAGCGCCCCCATGTGGGTAACTCCCAAACTGCAATTGTCATTTTCACAGTAAACAATGCATTTTAAATGCATTTTTTGCTGTGAAAATGACAATGGTCCCAAAAATGTGTCAAAATTGTCCGAAGTGTCCGCCATAATGTCGCAGTCACAAAAAAAATCGCTGATCGCCGCCATTAGTAGTAAATTTTTTTTTTTTATAAAAATGCAATAAAACTATCCCCTATTTTGTAAACGCTATAAATTTTGCGCAAACCAACCGATAAATGCTTATTGCGATTTTTTTTCTCCAAAAATAGGTAGAAGAATACGTATCGGCCTAAACTGAGGAAAAAAAATTTTTTTTATATATTTTTGGGGGATATTTATTATAGCAAAAAGTAAAAAATATTGTATTTTTTTCAAAATTGTCGCTCTATTTTTGTTTATAGCGCAAAAAATAAAAACTGCAGAGGTGATCAAATACCACCAAAAGAAAGCTCTATTTGTGGGAAAAAAAGGACGCCAATTTTGTTTGGGAGCCACATCGCACGACCGTGCAATTGTCAGTTAAAGCGACGCAGTGCCAAATCGCAAAAACTGGCCGGGTCCTTTAGCTGCCTAAAGGTCCAGGTCTTAAGTGGTTAAGCATAGGTGCTTGTAACATTACCCACAACATCAGCACTGCACTTCAATAAAGCTGGCGCCATTCCTACTTCCATCCTCTCTCTTTTTTAGATGTTGTTTGGCAAACTCTAATCTGGCCTTCCTGTTTTTGAGGCTCACCAATGGTTTACATCTTGTGGTGAACCCTCTATATTCACTCTGGTGAAGTCTTCTCTTGATTGTTTACTTTGACACACATACACCTACCTCCTGGAGAGTGTTATTGATCTGGCCAACTGTTGTGAAGGGTGTTTTCTTCACCAGGGAAATAATTCTTCGGTCATCCACCACAGTTGTTTTCCTTGGTCTTCGGGGTCTTGCTGAGCTCACCGTTGCGTTCTTTCTTTTGAAGGTTGTTCCAAACAGTTGATTTGACCACACCTAATGTTTTTGCTATGTCTCGCCAACCTGTTTATGGCAGAATGGGAGGATAGACATGTGTTTAATGAATCCAGAACAGAGTTGAAAATCTATAGAAGGTTCATAGAAGATCTCCTATTTGTATGGGAGGGGTCAAAGGAATCAGTGGAGATGTTTTTGAAACATCTAAATCATAACACCAATAACATTGTACTAGATCATGTAATCAGTGAACAGGAAGTACATTTCCTAGATTTGACCATTATGAAGACTGGGAATGTGGTCAATACAAAGGCTTACTTCAAGCCCACTGACAGAAATAGCTATCTGGCTATAGGTAGTGGACATCACCCAGCGTGGCTAAAAAACATCCCTAAGGGCCAGATATTGAGGATCCGCCGAAATTGTAAAACATCTACTGACTTTTTAACGCAGGCTAACATATTGGGGAATACGTTTTTACAGAAAGGATACAAAGAGGACTTCATCAATAACACTATTTCCAAGGTAGCATTAATGCCTAGGGCACAGTGTTTAAGAAAAAAGGAGGATGTGATCACTAATAACTCACATCAGTTGGGTTTTATATCAGACTTTCACTATCAATTTAAAGAGATAGAAGGCATTTTCCGTAAGCACTGGGATATTCTGTGTAGGGATAGACATCTTTGTGAAATCCTACCAGAAAGACCGAAGTTCATTTATAGGAGAGCCCCGAACTTTGGGGATTGAGTGGTACGGAAAATTTTAGATCCACCTAAAAAGGAGAGCCTTAGTGATGACTTTAAAGGCTTTTACTCCTGTCGCAGGTGTATTTGCTGCAGGACAGTGAAAATCAATAATAGGGGTAAGAAGGAGTTTTCAGATAAGGATTGTCATGTTTATGAGATTGAACAATGCATCACCTGTAATTCATCCTTTGTGGTGTACCTCTTGTGGTGCCCGTGTGGGCTGTATTATGTGGGGAGAACTATACAACTCCTTAGGGTAAGCATAGCCGACCATTTGGCTAACATTAAGAAAGGGTTTATACATCATAGTGTTTCCCTACATTTTAAAGAAAAACACAACCAAGACCCTTCAGTTCTCCAATTTTGTGGCATTGATTGCACCTTTCCTGCTTGGAGGGGTTCGAATCGAGTGAGGGAACTCTCTAAGAGAAAAACGAAGTGGACATTTCTCCTCGGGAGTCTCCATCCCAGAGGATTAAATATTGAACTCGACCTAAACTGCTTTATTAGACGGCCTGTCGGTTTGGGGTATAGTCTTCAATCTTGACAGGTGGTGTGAATGCATTAGGTAATTTACCTGCTTGACCTGATACGTATTTTTTAGAAGAAGGATAGTTTAATAATATTTTATGGTATACATATTCACATTGGATATGTGAATATGAATAGTTTACTATTTTCCCAACCCATGTGGGTATATGATTATGCCCTTTTTATAGTATACTCAGATTGGTGTATTATAGTAATTTTTATTTTTCTTAATTTAAGGTTTTGAACGATTTATATATTACTTAGATCCATTGTGCACTTATCTGATAATTTGCAATGATTTAAAGTATGTACAACTGTGATGCATTTTGATTAATCAATTCCCTATGACTGCTTTATGTGCGTTGGGGCTTGTTGTATTGTGGTCGTGGGGACACGAATTGCGCGCTGACATAATATGATACACGTCTGTTTAACACATATAGTTAGTTGTAGGAACGTGGAATACGTGCAAACGTTGTGTGGCATACGTCCAGGTTGACGAGCAGACGTGCGAACGTAGCGTGATATATGTCCGGGTCAATCAGTGGATGGTGTATAAAGGGGAGGCTATGAGACCGTGTAACGAACCCTTTTTGAAGAAGTCCTGAGCGACGAAACTGGTCTAGGGGAAGTTACACGGCATACCAGGAAAACGTCCGAGTACCGACCACCGCGTGTTTTAGTGCTGTTTGAAGTGACGAGTGAGACGAACAGAGCAGGGGGTGAGACTGACGGTTTAACTTAGGTCCGCCGAGACCATAATACAACAAGTTAATTACCTGTGGTGTGGAACCCGCTGCCAAGTTCACTGTTGAAGTGCCTTTATTTGCTGTGCTAAATGTGAGTGCAACGTGTGAAGCCTTTTTTACTGGTTTTAAGTACATGAGTTTGATATACTTCACTATTGGAGTCACTTTTACTTTTTCATGTGGAGCAACATTTTGACTTGTGAGAACACTGGTGGAATTGATTATTTCGTGGGGAGATATATTCAGCTTTTTTGCCAAGCATGCGAATGCAAGGCATATCCTATTGGTAAGCACAATTCCTGTGGGTGTGGAGTCACTGAGCACTTTGGTGTGGTGAAAGGTCTCAATCAAGAAGATTATTTAAGAAGACTTTTTCTTTGGACACTTTAATTGTTTTCACTTGGAGTTTAATCACTTATGAATTTGTCTTGTTAAAATAATTTTTCACTGTATGGACGTTTTTTTCGAAACACTTTATAACAATATTTTTCTTTAGATATATGTGTATTGATATACACATTTGTTTCACTCCTTACATTACTTATTATAATTTGTCACAGATTTATTTTTATATTTATTCAGAACTGTTCAAAGTAATTTTTTGCACATAGCGCTACTATTTTGTTTATTCAGAATTCTGGTACATATGTCTCTGATGGGTTTGTTTTGTTTTTTCAGCCTAATGATGGCTTGCTTCACTGATAGTGACATCTCTTTGGATCTCGTATTGAGAGTTGACAGCAACAGATTCCAAATGCAAATAGCACACTTGAAATTAACTCTAGACATTTTGTCTGCTCCTTGTAAATGGGATAATGAGGGAATAACACACACCTGGCCATGGGACAGCTGAGCAGCCAATTGTCCCATTACTTTTGGTCCCTTAAAAAGTGGAAGGCACATATAACTTTTGTAATTCCTACACCGTTCACCTGATTTTGATGTAAATACCCTCAAACTAAAGCTGAAAGTCTGCAGTTAAAGCACATCTAGTTTGTTTCATTTCAAATCCATTTTGGTGGTGTATAGAGCCAAATTATTAGAATTGTTTTGATGTCGCAATATTTATGGACCTGACTGTAAAAGCTCCATAATTCCCACATTAGTCACCCTGATAGAAGGAAATGTTTTTATATATAGCTATATGTCTACTGTATCTCTCACTCTATATTTATACACACACACACACACACACACACACACACATACCCATATATAAATATCCTTTGAATCGAGGAGCAGGATTAAGTGCAGGTGCCTATTTGTCACATATTTTAGGTGCTGCAAATTTTGGAAAGCTCCTTGATATCAGAACTTTAGATTAATTAACTTATGGACACTTCTAGCCTCATGTTGTGTAAAGCTTTTTATATACCTTTTGCATTATTTGCATTTCTCTTGCAAAATATATAAATATATTCATTTATCTTTATTAGTGGGATCACCAGGCTTGCAGTGTTGATATTTGTGGTGCTGTTATTGGAAAACATGAAGACTGGAAAGTAGGAAAAACAAAACTTTTCATAAAGGTAATAATTAATGATACTTTCTACAAATGTAGTTATAAATATATCTCTTTAACCCTTCGCTGCCAAAGCCGTTTTTGTTTTTGTTTTGCATGCAAAAAAATAATCATTTGAGGCCTGTAGATTAAATAAACCCCCAAACAGTATATACCTGTATTTTCTGAATGCAAAGACCCTGAAAAATAAAATTATAAAAGCTCTTACAGGTCATTAGTTTAGATTTAAAGTGATTGTAAAGGCATAAAGTTTTTATCCTAATGCATTCTATGCATTAAGATAAAAAGGCTTCTGTGTACAGCACCCCCCCCCCTAATACTTACATGAGCCCCATCTCTATCCAGCAATGTTGATGAGTCCCTCGGCCGTCCGGAACTCTCCCTCCTGATTGACTGAGACAGCAGCGATATCTATTATGTGTAATGGAATCAACATTTTCATAAAGAGGTGTGCACGTGCATAGAGCCCAACATTTTTGGAAGGTTTTTAAGTACTTGGGTGTACTTTTAGCTTTTTATTTATTTTTCACCTAACGCACAGCCAGACCAATAGCCCTCTATATGATAGTATACTGTATATATTGTGACAGGTTCTCTTTATTGAGGCATCAAGGGTCTCTTAGAACTGCAGTTATTGATCAGTGTATTCTGACAGCAGAGAGCGCATTTGTGTGGATGGAGGCCTGCTGGTGGGAAAAAGAAACTAGCAGCGCATGGCCAGCTTTAGTTCTGCTTCATCTTTGAAATTTCCCTATCCTGGGATATCTGGGTGACATCCTGCTAAAGGAACAGTCATTCCAGACCCTGACAGTGGTTGGGATAGATCTAAATCCCCAGAAGTCAGCACTGGAGACAACCCACCGATTGTAGTATCTGGACTTGATATTGAATATGGATTGTCCAGGGTTTTCCACCACCAGAAAAGCTCCTGATTCTCTGCTCCCTCATTCAGACCCTATGGTCCAGGAGCTGTCCCACCATTCCCTTTTGCATGAGGGCTTTGGGCCTAACAGTACCCTCCTTTGAGGCAGTATCATACACCCAATTTCACTTCATAACGTTGCAACTCACACTCTGGCAGTGTGGGTCAAGCAGACTCAGTATCTGGACCAGCACAATGGGAGGTGTCCTGGACAGGCTCTACATGCCTGACTAGTAAAACCAGGTTTGCCCTGGTGTGGTATGATCTCCAATCTGTTGCTGGAATTGGGGAGGACCTTTCTCACAGTGACTGGGAAGGTGTTCACAATAAATGCCAGCCTGGGGGAGGGGTTGTCCTGGATACCCTCTTGGTTCAGAGGTATTTGGAAGAAGCACAGCTTTTGATTTATAACCTGGAACTCAGGGCAGGCTCTCTCTTCAACACTGGACCTCTTGGTCGTTTGACCTAGATTCAGTCAGGCAATGCCTGATCACGACGGACGCCAGCCTGACCGGTTGGGGGGGAGTTTGGGGCATACAGTCGGCACAGGGTGGCTGGACCCAGGAAGAATCCCGCCTGCCGATCAATGTGCTGGAAGTTCGGGCGATCAGGCAGTGCCTCTCCTCTTGGTCACAGAGGCTGCAGAGATGCCCAGTCAGGATCCAGTCGGACAACGCCACGGCGGTGGCGTATGTCAACCATCAAGGTGGAACAAGGAGCTCGGCTGCAGCATTGGAGGTCGCTTACTTCCTGCGGTAGGCAGAGCGATGCGTGCCGGCTCTATTGGCCGTGTACATTCCGGCAATAGAAAACTGGCAGGCAGACTAAGTCGCCAGATGCTGGACCAAGGGGATTGGTCGCCACATCCGGAGATCTTTTGACTCCTTTGTCTGAGATGGGGCACGCCAGATGTGGATCTCCTGGCCTCTCGACTCGATCGGAAAGGTTTTGAGGTGTGTGGCCATGTCCGAGGAGCCCAGGGCAGATGCGGCGGACGCATTGGTAGCTCATTGCGGGCATTATCAGCTGATTTATGCCTTCCCCCGATAAGACTTCTCCCTCGTCTGCTTCGAAGAGTGGAGACTGAGGTGATTCCGGTGATTCTAATTGCCCCAGATTGGCCTTGGCGTCCCTGGTATGCCGACATGCGAATGGTGGCGGATGTTCCTTGGCGACTGCCTTCTGTCGCAAGGCCCTATACTTTATTCTGCTTTACAGTCCCTGGCTTTACGGCGTGGCTGTTGAAAGTCAGGTGCTAAGGGACCGAGGTCTGTCAGATTCGGTAATCTCTACCATGCTGAAGACACGGAAGTCATCTTCTCGGAAGATTTATCATCGCACATGGAAGGCCTACATCTCTATGTGTGAGGAGATGGAGTGGCGTACGTGTACGTACTCGATTTCCAGGATTATGCTGTTTTTGCAGCGGGGAGTGGATCAGAAACTTGCCTTAAGCACCATTAAGGGGCAGATATCAGCCTTGGCTGCCCTTTTTCAGCGACCCTTGGCGGCTCATTCATTGGTGAGTACGTTTGTGCAAGAGGTTCGACATGTGGCCCCTCTGGTTCGGCCACCGCTGCCTCAGTGGGATTTAAATCTGGTGCTCTCGGTGCTTCAGAAACCGCTGTTTGAGAACATTAGGTAGATCCCCTTATTGACACTCTCTCAGAAAGTAGCCTTTCTGGTGGCTATTACATCTGCCAGGAGGGTTTCTGAGTTGGCGGTCTTGTCTTGCAAGTCTCCCTACCTGATCCTCCACAGGGATAAGGCGGTGCTACGCCCGCAGCCTTCATTTCTTCTTAAGGTTGTTTCGGCGTTTCATCTGAATGAAGACATTGTGCTTCCATCCTTTTGTCCTCGGCCGTCGCATCCCAAAGAGGTTGCTTTTCATTCCTTAGACATGGTCTGTGCTCTGCGGGTGTATCTGTCTGCTACGGCTCAGGTCAGATTCACTGTTTGAGTCGGTAACTGGTCCGAAGAAGGGCCTGGCGATCTCGCGGCCACCATTTCTCAGTGGATTAGACAGATCGTAAACCAGGCTTATGCCTTGAAAGGGCGGGCGCCTCCCTTTCCTGTCACAGCACATTTGACCAGGGCAATTGGTGCGTCCTGGGCTTTCCGACATCACGCGTCCATTTCCCAGGTGTGTAAGGCGGCGACCTGGTTGTCCGTTCACACTTTCACTAAATTCTACAAAGTTGATGTGAGTGCATCTGCGGATACTTCCTTCGGCCGCAAGGTTATGCAGGCGGCTGTTAAGGTTGCGAATCCGTTGAGGAGCTCTGGTTGTTATGGGTGGAAGTTTTTTTGTTTGCTGTTCCCACCCCTCGTTTTTTGACACTGCTTGGGGACGTCCCTAAGGTCAAGATTTAAGTGCTGTGTCCGTCAATGAACGAAAGAGAAAATAGGATTTTTGTACTCACCGTAAAATCCTTTTCTCTGAAGTTCATTGACGGACACAGCACCTACCCCTCCTTTTTCTGTTTGTACTGATTTTTGACGAACTGAGCTGCTGAATGCAGTGTGAGGGGTTATAGCCAGTAGGACCGCCCCCTGGGCGGTACTGTGAAGTTTTGTTGTTTTTAACATGTTCTGCCTAGTCCTCTCCTGAAGGTGGCGATATAACCCTAAGGTCAAGATTTAAGTGATGTGTCCGTCAATGAACTTTAGAGTAAATGATTTTACGGTGAGTACAAAAATCCTATTTTTCCCTACTTCTAGAGGGGGGTTCTCATATAGCTGCAGGTATTTCTGGAAGGCTTCTTCGCTATTTGTATCATCGTAACCCTTTTCTTTGAATTTATTCTTTAACATCAAGACCCTGTTCTTCATAATCATTCTTGAAGGTGCAAGTACGCTTGAGTCTACAGAATTGGCCAAAGGGAATGTTTCTAATCCACCTGGGGAGATGGTGATTGCGGGCATGGAGATAGGAGTTCCCTGCACTTGTTTTAAAGTGTGTCCTCGAGTAGATTGCTCCATTATCGTCGGCCCGCAACTCCAGATCTAGAAAGACCAGGGACTTCTCATCTACCACATGAGTGAAATATATTCCAAATGGGTGCAAGGAATCCTTCTAGTTCTTCATCGGTGCCATTCCATATTATAAGGATGTCATTGATGTAACGTACGTAAAGAACTAGTTTGCCTCCATATGGGTTGTTTGCCCAGATGTATTTGAGCTCCCAATACCCCATGAAAAGGTTGGCGTAGCTGGGGGCAAACCTCGCCCCCATGACCGTACCCTTGACTTGCCCGTAGAAACTGGCCATAAATGAAAAATAATTATGGGTTAAAGTAAACTCAATACACTCATACAAGAACTGTGCTTGTGCTGGATTAAACATATGGGCTTCTGCCATATAGTACTCAACTGCTCTCAGGTCAGTAGAAACATTATTATTTATTAAACATATTAAATAAAACAGACATATAAAGAAGGAATGTATTATGCATCTATGACATTGTCACCATCTAATAGCATGACAGATATGATCCTCTTGCATCCAACGCGTTTCAGAGTACAGATATCTCCTTCTTCAGGCTGTATATAGAAGAGGAAAATACATCTATAATATAATTTGAAAAGAAGTAAGTATATAACAACATGAAAATATGCATGTATATTGTGAATAACAATTATGCAAAAAAAATTGGAAAATACACTTTTTTTTTTAATCCAACAAAGTTTTATTTAGCTTTCAGAGGTACAAGGCATACAAAGTCCCCTAAAAATTGCGGGGACAGAAAAAGGAACAACGTCAAATACAAACACAGAAATTCTAATCTGGAATCAAAGCCAACCCTCCCCCCATACATCACAATCGTCACCCTCATATCCTTCCACATAATCCACCCCTCACCCAACAGTAATACCAATTAGTCTATCAACCACCAAGTCCACCGGGGCCAATCCTGGCACATCCAGCCATTTCGCCCATAACTTCTCAAACTTGTGGGCGCTCCCCCTATGCTGATATATAATTTTCTCCATTCTCAGCACTGTCCCAATGTTAGCAATCCATTCTGTCAAGGTCGGGGAGCCTCATCCTTCAAGTATATCATAATAAGCTTCCTCGCCTGGAACAAAACCCTATGTACAGCCTCCCTGTCAACCTCCTCCCATTCGTACTCTTCCAGAGCCCCCAAGAGACAAGCCCTCGGGTCCTGTGGGAGAGACACGCCAAACGCTGAATTAACTGTATTCACCACACCCGCCCAGTACGTGTGGAGTTTGGGACACCTCCACAGCATATGGATCAGATCGCCGTGATCTCTCTTGCACCTTGTACATGTAGGGTCATGCTGTGAGTTCATCCGATGAAGTCTGTGAGGGGTGTAGTAGGTTCGCAACAGGATATACAGCTAGGTGAGTCTTTGGGAAACATTCAACGAACACTTACTCACTGCCTGGAAAATTTCCTCCCACTGTTCACCATCTAACTGGCCCACATCCGTCTCCCACCTCTCCCTTATTGTCAGGGGATGCTGTTTCATCACAGACTGTAACAGAATGGCATAGCACTGGGATATAAAGCCCTTTGACGATCCAGCATCCCCCAAAAGATAAAAAACAGGAGTCAGCGCCACACTCCGAGGAGCGACCCTGTGCCGCCACTGCATGCATCAATTGTAAATAAGAGAAGTGCATTGACTGTGGCAGGCCAAACGCCTCCCGCAAGTCAGAAAACGTGCGTAGTACTCCATTTAACTTTGTTCCACACCTTCTGGATTAAACTAAAAGTAGGGTACTTTTTATGCGGTTTAGCGAAGGCCTTTGACTCCAACGCCTCAGGGACCGGGCTTCTGCCTACCGTATGTATCAACAGCCTCTGAGCCAAGGATTGCACTGCCGGCTGGAACATACCAATCAGCTGCTGCAACTGGGCTGCTAAATAGTACAGCCAAGGGTTTGGCAATGCCAAGCCCCCGCTGTCTTTGGTTTGTTGTAAATGTTCCAATTTGATCCTAGGGGGCCTATCCTTCCATATGAGACTACGAAAAATACTGTTTACCGTGTGAAAAGTCTTATGGGGGATAACCATGGGCGTGTTATGAAGAAAGTACAGTAGTTGCGGCATCAGTATCATTTTAACTAGATTCACCCTGCCTGCAACCGACAAAAACAGAGCCTTCCAAGTCTTAATTTTGTCCCTAAACCGGAGTAACAAGGGGGAGATATTAAGATGGATAAAATCCCGTGGCCTAGCCGTAATCTGGACCCCCAAGTACTTAAAAGATGAAGTAATGGGAATGGGGCATGAGGAGTTAATCACCTGCGTGTTATCCCCGTCTAGCAGAAGCAACGCCGATTTTGACCAGTTTATAAGCAAACCGGAAAATCCTCCAAATTTTGATATGGTCAACATAGCTTCCCTGAGAGAAGAATCCGTGTCCCCCAGCAGAAGAAGGGTATCGTCGGCATATAGCATCACTTTTTCCTGCATGTCACCATAACAGAACCCAGTGATGCAGGAATTTGCCCTAATACTAATAGCCAGCGGCTCAATAGCCAAAGCAAAAAGGAGGGGAGACAGGGGGTCATCGCAAAGCTCTCAGACAAGCTGCCAAAGGTCCTTATCGCAGCCTTTGGCTGACTGTACAACAACCTCACCCAGGAAATATAGACATGGCCAAACCCGAACCTCTGCAACACCGTCCAAAGATAGTTCCAATCTATGCTGTCAAACGCTTTTGTAGCGTCTAGGGACAGCAGTGCCCTACTGCCCATATTATCCGCCCTTGCCTGCATGTTAAGGAACAACCGTCGCAGATTAACCGCTGTAGATTTATTAGGCATGAAGCCAGCCTGGTCTCCATGTACAATAGAAGTTATCACCCCATTCAGCCGAATGGCAAGCACCTTGGCTAGTATCTTCACGTCGCTTTGTAATAAGGAGATGGGGCGATACGCTCCCGGGTCTACAGGATCCTTGCCTGATTTAAGCAGTAGTACTATGTTTGCCTTGTACATCGAGGGTGGAAGGGTCCCTCCTACCCTGGCACTGTTAAAAACCTTTAGTAGCTGTGGCAATAGCTCCTCAGAATATTGTTTATACACCTCCATGGGCAACCCTTCCTCTCCCGGGGCCTTACAATTAGGGAACGCACTAACAGCCTCCAGTAGTTCCTCGACAGTGAGCAGCTTCTCCAACTGGGTACGCTGGTCCTCGGACAGCTCAGGGAAGACCATTTCAGCTAAATATAGCTCCAGGTCCTCCTGAGTATACGCCGGGCCAGAACTGTACAGGGTCTCATAGAAACCCGCCAGTTCCTGCATAATCTGCTCTGGTTGGGAAACCACGCCACCCGTCCCGGACCTAATAGCCCCTATAGCAGGCGAGCGTTGATGGGAGTTTGCAATCCACGCCAATATGCGGCCGGTTTTCTCACCCTCCTCAAAGAACGCCTGTTTAGCAAAGAATCTCTTCTTCTCAGCCGAGGATGAGAGCAATTTCTGGTAGGCAGACTGAGCAGCCTGCCAGGCCTCCCTGGTCAGATCAGAGGGGTCTGCAACGTATGCCCGTTCCAGTTCCTGAACCCTATCTTCCACTTCTATCAACAGTGCAGAAGAAGTCCTCTTGACCCCGTTCATTTCCCCTATCAAGAGGCCCCGCAAATATGCCTTAAAGGCGTCCCAGTGCATCACATTAAACTCCGTCCCGTCCCTGGCGGCAAAGAACCCTCGCATGCCCCCCACTATCTCCTCATGGGAACGAAACAGCTTCAACCAGAATGCGTTGAATTTCCAGGGTGCCCTAAGTAATTTAGTCGGCGGAGCCACTAAAAGCTGTACCACCAAAGCTGAATGATCTGACACACTACGGGGTCTATGCAATAAGTCTGCTATAAGGAAAATACACTTACATATATTATGGTGATGTAGTAGATTGACATTCCATCATTTTACAATTAAAAACATAGAAACCATAAAAAGGACTATGCTTTCTCACTTTCTGCTGAAAGAGTCGGCCGATCCATACTGCCAGGATCCATCCGCTGGTGGAGACCAGTACTGCGTCCAAAAGATGATATAACACCAGCAGGGAGAAGTTCTCCTGACAGTTCCAAACTGCCAGGAGACACCTGCTGGTGAACCACAGTACTGCGAGCCAAATAATAATAAATATTACCAGTGGATGGAACCTTTCCTGACAAATCTGCTCTGTGAGAGGGAGGGGTTTGCTTTAGAAAACTATTTTCACTTCCTGGAAAGTTCCTTCAGTTAAGACAGGGGATCCGACTTGGAGGTGACTTGCATTGAAATCAATGAGTACAAGTCGCCTTGAAGTAGTCTCTCATTCACTTCCATGTAATTTGTCATGTCGCACGACTTGGGGCGACACAAGTTGCCCCCCAGGTCGCGGTAGTGTGAACCGGTTCTTACTTTTTTGTTTTAAAAAAGCAAAACAGAACACATAATGAAATTAGCAAATTTTTATTGACTCAGATCACCAGAGTCATAATTATACGTATTGTATACAGTGGTATAAACTGAAAGATTGGAAAAACCTCAAAAGGGGTGGGATTTTAAAGGCAACAAATAGTAAACTCAAATATTTACAAAAAATATATAAATTTATTACAAAAATATAAATATAATACAAAATTGACAATGCAAAATAGATAAAGAACATATGATAAGGATTGGATTGGAAATGTGACAAAGATACTGTCCGTCATGGAATACCATCACCAGAAGACCGATGGCAAATGAGGCGGATAAACCGACGCGTTTCGAATGTAAACATTCTTCTTCAAGGTATTTAACCACTTCCCGACCCGCGTATTGTAAATGTATGTCCTCTTTTTAAACATGGATATCTCAGTAACGGCAGCAGCTGCTGCCACAACTGAGATATCCATGTTTTCAGCGGGCGGCCGTGTAAACGATAACGGCGGTCTCCGCGGCGGATTCGCCACGAGATCGCCGTTATCGGTGGCGGGAGAGGGGCCCCCCCTCCCGCCGCTTTTCCGCGCCCTCCGCCGCTTACCGGAGCCGTCGGTAGCGGCGGAGGAGATCCGATGCTGCCGCCTGGAGAGTGAGGACTTGAGTGAGGGCAAGATGGCCCCCACCCGTCCTCATAGCTCTGCTGGGCGGAAGTGACGTCAAAACGTCAGTCCCGCCCAGCCTCTTAAAGAGACAATTTTTTTTTCTTGCATTTAAGCCTAAATATGAGATCTGAGGTCTTTTTGACCCCAGATCTCATATTTAAGAGGACCTGTCATGCTTTTTTCTATTACAAGGGATGTTTACATTCCTTGTAATAGGAATAAAAGTGATCATTTTTTTTTTTTTTTTATATTTTAGTGTAAAAAATAATAAAATCAATAAAATTAAATAAGAAAACAAAAACAATTTTTTTTTAAAGCGCCCCGTCCCGACGAGCTCGCGCGCAGAAGCGAACGCATACGCGAGTAGCGCCCGCATATGAAAACGGTGTTCAAATCACACAAGTGAGGTATCGCCGTGATCGTTAGAGCGAGAGCAATAATTATAGCCCTAGAGCTACTCTGTAGCTCAAAAAATGCAACTTATAGAATTTTTTAAACGTCGCCTATCTAGATTTTTAATGGTAAAAGTTTGACGCCATGCCACGAGCGGGCGCAATTTTAAAGCGTGACATGTTGGGTATCATTTTACTCGGCGTAACATTATCTTTCACAATATATAAAAAAATTGGGCCAAATTTATTGTTGTCTTATTTTTTAATTCAAAAAAGTGAATTTTTTCAAAAAAAAGTGCGCTTGTAAGACCGCTGCGCAAATACGGTGTGACAAAAAGTATTGCGATGACCGCCATTTTATTCTCTAGGGTGTTAGAAAAAAAATATATAATGTTTGGGGGTTTTAAGTAATTTTCTAGCAGAAAAAAACTGTTTTAGTCTTGCAAACACCAAATCTGAAAAACACCTAAGGTCTTTAAGTGGTTAACAGTATCACATCTAAAACAAATCAAAATACAAATAAATATTAAGCATATAAAAAACAGAAAAACAAATCACCATCCCACACTAGACAAACAGTGTGAACAGCATGACTCACTTCTCCTTTAAAAACCTGTGCCCAAAGTATAGGTGTATGCCTCTCCCGATGTTCCCAGATGCAGATGCTTGCCCTTTCTCTTCCGTTCATGGATGGACACAGCAGCCTTTGACCTTAGGGTTATATCCGCTTTCTTTAGGAGAGTTTAGGCAGAAAAAAAGCACTTTAAGTGTTAACAACACATTCCTCAGTGCAGCTCCTCCCTGGGGGCATGGCCCTCCCAGGTATAACCCACACCCTGCTCTAGAAGCCTAAGTTTTTCTCTGCCTAACGACAGGAGAGGTCAGGCACTCTGGAGTCCTGTAATCTGGAGATTTTTTTTATTTTGTTCCTGCATTTTTGAATCCTGTGATTCTTCTATCAACAGCCGACTGGGTGACAGGCTGGGTCTTGACTCTTGTAGTCCCCCCATGTTCGGCCATCGAGCGTGTGCCGGCCCTCAGCTTTGCTCTGGGTCGTCCACGACAGGCTCCATTGCCCCAGGGGTGGCCGGGGAACGTCATGTTCTAGGGCACACATATGACCGGTCTCTATGGCCTTGTCACAGTGTGTCTGGCCGACAGCCATGCCGTTTAGTGGACGTTGGTTCTGTCTGGGATTCATCCAGACGGTGGTCGCAGGACGGGTAAGTAGTGGCCCCTTGCTCAGGTAAGTGGTCTGGCTGGAATTTTCCCCTGGGAGACCGACTGAGGGTTTACCCTGCTTTCCTCTCTCCCTTTTTCCTCTCCCTCCTTCCCCATTCTGGGTGGCAGCCGTGAGGTGGGGGGCCTGTGTGGTGGTCGTGTGTCACTGGGGCTTCACTGTATTCACTGTACACAGTTTTTGGGCGCCATTTTGCCGGTGCCCGGCTGTGTTATATGGCGCAGTTGTAATTACGGCGGCCATTTTCTCGTAGCCCGCTGGCTGTTTTTTTTGCATGTTGGCGGCCATCTTGGTACAGCTCTTGGCCTTTAGTGACTTGAGTAACGGCGCTGACGGCCTAAGCACATTTTCCTGAGGGATGGCGCGGTACAGGCAGCGTTTTTGCATCTCAACGGCAGCAGCCTGGTCGAGCGGTGAGTCCTCCGGGGGGGGGTGGTTTTCCCTGCACTCTGTAAACGGCTGGGAGGGGGTGTCCTGTGGGTGGCAGCTGCTAGTTAACGCTTTGTGTCCCTGTGGACTCCAGGGATGCTGTGTTGGCAGTCCCTGAGGCGTTTGTGATCAGGAAGGAAGTGGGAATAAGGGGGGTTGCAAGTTACCCCCTCTGCCTTCTTCTGGGTTGTTTTTTTACTGACAAGGAATTGGGCCTCGCTGAGGCGTCTGGCTCTGGTTCAGTTTTTTTGTCAGATGCTGCAGAAGCCCACGCGGACAGTGAGGGTTTTAGGGTCAGCGCATGATTGTGCTTTGGTTGGGGCTCTTGACGCTGCGGTGCGGGTTACTCAAGCACTTGAGGATTGGGCGGAGACATCTGAGGTGTCAGTCCCTTTTGGGTTCAGCAAGCCGCCCCGCACCGCAGAATAGGTGTTTTCCCTTGTGTCTGTTGTGAAAGGACTAGGATCGGTAGCAGGAGAATACTTTGCGGTCCGTTACCCTTTTAAGGATGATTTCCTATGCCAGTGGATCTCCTCTGTCAGTGGACCCCCTGTGTTCGGAGCTGGGTGGCTTGTTTTGGAACAAGGCTGCCATATTGCCTGTGGTAGGGGCTCCCGCTTTTGAGGACCCCACGGATAGGGGAGATGTGGCTGTGGCCCGCTCCATATTCACAGTGGTGGGGCCGGTGGTGAGACCGGTCTTGGCGGGTCTCTGGTGTCACGGACACTTACTGAACGGGCTAAGTCCCTGGTGCGGGAGCTAGAGGCGCAGGATGCTTCTGAGAGCCGCGTGGACCTGACCGACCAGTTGGTGCGAGGTCTAAAGATTTGTCTATGTGTCAGCTCTAGATATGCTCACCTTGGTTTCCAGGGCCTCCGCCTACTAGGTGGTTCTGCCCTGCTTTGTATGGAAAAAGGTTGGTCTGTGGACCTGTCCTCTTGGAAGTCCCTGGTGGGCTTGCCCTGTGAGGGTGAATGGCTTTTTGGGGTGTTCCTGGATGACATCATGAAAGATGCCACGGGCGGCAAGAGCACTCTGCTCCCGCAATCTGGACAGGGTAAGGAGCCTCGCCGTAGGCAAGGGCCCTCCTTTACTAGCCCCTAGCAGGTTTTGTTTTCGTCCGCCAAGTGCGGCAGGGAAAGGTTTTCAGGGGGCTAAGGCGTCCGCTGAAGGGCAAGGCGCCCCTGGTACCGCAAGCCTAACAAGCCTGCGGACAAGCCTGCTTCCGCATGGAGGTTTGCCCCACCCACATCTCGGGTGGGGGGGGCGGCTCTGCGAATTCGCGGCTCGGTGAAGGTCTCTTCTTTCCGACCGTGGGGTCTGCGTAGTAGTTTCCTTGGGGTACTAGATTGAGTTTCTCTCTTGTCCGCCAATCAGGTTTTTCCCTCCATCCTCCGACTTCTTCCGGATCGCCTGCTGGGCCTGTCAGGAACTGTCCAGGTTTTGCTGGTCAGGAGGGTGGTTGTGACGGTTCCCTCGGTGGAACGGTTTCAGGGGTTTTTACTCCTGCATGTTTGTAGGTCCCCAAGGAGGACGGGGTCCGTCCGGCCCTGGACCTCAAGGCCCTTAATTGCTTTGTCAAAGCGCACAATTTGAGAATGGAGTCGATACGCTCAGTGACAAGCAGCGCTCCATCGGGGGATTTCCTAGCATCCCTGGATGTCATGGACGCGTTCCTGCATATCCCCATTTACGCAGAACACCAGTGGTTTCTGCGCTTTGCGGTCAGGGAGAACCAGTTTCTATTGTGACCCTCCCGTTCGACCTAGCTTCGGCGCCACAGGTTTTTTCACCAAGGTGCTTGCTCCGATTCTGGCCCTGCTGCGGCAGCGTGGGATCGCTATCGTGGGATACCTGGACGCCCTTCTTCTGTGAGCTTCGTCTGGTTCAGAGTTGGAAGGGGACGTGTCTATAACGTGTCAGACTCTCCAAGAGTTCTGCTGGCTTCTGAATATCCCGAGGTCTGTGTTAGTACCGTCCTTGCATCTGGAATTCCTGGGACTGGTCCTGGATTCCGCGGAGGCGAGAGTTTTTCTCCCGACGGAGAACCTCCAGATGCTGCATTCTGCGGTGCAGCAGTTGTTGACCCAGAAGTGATTGTCTCTTCGATTCTGCATGACGGTTCTGGGTCTGATGGTGGCCTCTTTCGAGGCAGTTCCTTATGCCCAGTTCCACACCAGGGGACTACAGAAGGAGATTCTGTCACGTTGGGACAAGCTCCCGTCTTCTCTGGATTACCAGATTCAGTTGAGTCAACTGGTCAAGTCCTCCCTGGTGTGGTGGCTGACGTCTCCGGTGCTTCGGGAGAACGGAATTGACGAGCCGACTGCCTAAGTCGTCAAGGGCTAGACCAAGGAGGATGGTCACTACACCCGGAGGTGTTTCTGAGTCTGTGCCGAAAGTGGGGCACTCCAGACGTGGACCTTCTAGCGTCCAGTCTCAATTGTAAGGTGCCACGGTTCGTGGCCAGGTTGAAGGACCCGTGGGCGGACGCGTTGCTGGCGCCTTGGGGCGCTATCGCCTAATTTACACCTTCCCTCCTCTGAAGCTTCTTCCTCGCCTGCTGCGCAGAGTGGAAGCCGTAGGGATTCCGACAATCCTGTTTGCTCCAGGCTGGCCGCGCCGCTCCTGGTCACGGACCTAGTGCGTCGGGTGGCAGACGCCCCCCGGCGTCTACCCCTGAGAGAAGATCTTCTGTCGCAGGGTCCGATCTTCCATCCTGCTTTGCAGTCGCTGGCTTTAACGGCGTGGCTATTGTAAGCCAGGTGTTGAAGGACCGGGGCCTATCAGGCTTGGTGGTTTCTACCATGCTGCATGCACGGAAGTCTGCTGATGTCACAATGTAGAGTATAAGATTTCCTATCATCTGTGTCCAGTCTTGCCACACAGAGTTAATCCAGCGCTGAGCAATCCTCTTTTAATGTTCAGTGAAAATTAACAGAATTCCAGATAAAAACTTGCCAAATTATAAAGTCTGTTTCTCTGTTCTTGCTTTGTGTTACAGGTTATTTACATATCTAGAGCTTGGACATGTTTATCATATGTTATGTTATGTTTATCATAATATGAGGTGATCCAAAGTTCATTGTATATTACCAGGATATGTAAATAACCTGTAACACAAAGCAAGAACAGAGAAACGGACTTTATAATTTGGCAAGTTTTTATCTGGAATTCTGTTAATTTTCACTGAACATTAAAAGAGGATTGCTCAGCGCTGGATTAACTCTGTGTGACAAGACTGGGCACAGATGATAGGGAATCTTATACTCTACATTGTGACATCAAAAATAAAAATTTGGGGTTTACATCCACTTTAAGTACGGTCGAGAGTCAGATTTCTGCTCTGGTTGTTTACTTTCAGCGACCATTGCTAGCGCACCCCTTGGTGCGCTTGTTTGTGCAGGGGGTCCGGCATGTGGCCCCTCCTGTGCGCCCTCCACTGCTCCCATGGGACTTGGATTTGGTCCTCTCGGTGCTTCTAGATGCTCCTTTTGAGGACGTTCGGAAGATCCCTTTGTTGACTCTGTCACAGGTGTTTTTTTCTGGTATTACATTGATCGGACGGGTGTCTGAACTGGCGGCCTTGTCCTGCAAGGCTCCCTACTGCGGCTACGGTGCTGCGACCGTAGCCTTCTTTTCTCCCAAAGGTCGTTTCGGCCTTTCACGTTAATGTGGACATTGTTCTTCCATCCTTATGTCCTCAGCTGAAGAACCAGAAGGAGGCCACTTTACATTCCCTGGATGTGTTTCGGGCTCTTCGTGTGTATTTATCTGCTACGGCTCCGTTCCGGAAGTCGGATTCACTGTTTGTGTCAGTATCGGGTCCTGTAAAGGGTCTGGCGGTCTCGTCGGACACTATTTCTTGGTGGATCTGTCAGGCTGTGCTTCTGGCCTATGCCTGAAGGGGCGGGCGCCTCCCTTTTAGGTTACAGCGCTTTCGACCAGGGCGATCGGTGCCTCTTGGGCTTTCCGACATCAAGCCTCTGTGTTACAGGTGTGTGAGGCAGCGACCTGGTCGTCGGTCCACACTTTTTCAAAGTTTACAATGTGGATGTGAGTGCATCTTCTGATGACTCCTTCGGCCGCAAGGTGTTACAGGCGGCAGTTTAAGATTGGAGTTCCTCCGTTGAGTAACTCCGGTTTTGTTTGGGGTGTAACCTGGTTTGCTGTGTTGTTTTCCCACCCCTAGAATTTTTTGACACTGCTTGGGGACGTCCCTAAGGTCAAAGGCTGCTGTGTCCGTCCATGAACGGAAGACAAAATAGGATTTTTGTACTCACCGTAAAATCCATTTCTCTGAGTTCATGGACGGACACAGCACCCACCCCTCCTTTTGTTTGTACTGCTTGTTACGAACTGAGGCTGCTAAAGCAGGGTGTGGGTTATACCCGGGAGGGCCACGCCCCCTGGGAGGAGCTGCACTGAGGAATGTGTTGTTAACACTTAAAGTGCTTTTTTTTCTGCCTAAACTCTCCTAAAGGAAGCGGATATAACCCTAAGGTCAAAGGCTGCTGTGTCCGTCCATGAACTCAGAGAAATGGATTTTACGGTGAGTACAAAAATCCTATTTTTGTATCATGCGCTCAAAAACTCCTCATCCCTATAACCCATAGGGGGACAGAATCAATGGCCCAGATTCACGTAGATCGGCGCATATTTATGCCGGCGTAGCACAGCTCAAATGCGCTACGCCAACGTAAAATAGAGAAGCAAGCAAAGTATTCACAAAGCACTTGCTCCCAACGTTGCACCGGTGTAACGTAATTTTGAAGGCGTGAGCCAGCGTAAGTGTAAGTGGGTGTGACCTTATGCTAATGATGGTCCGAGCGTGGAGCAGTGTTTACGCCCGGCGTATCATGAACAGCGCAGTGACGTGGACGTATGATCGCTCCCCTGTGTGCATGCTCACAACTACGCCGGCGCAACTTCCTGGGATACGCCGGCCCACCGGCTTACGCCGAGCGCATAAATACGCCCAGCCATACGCCCGTCCGGCGCAAAAGTACATCCTGCTTTTTTCCCCCCTCAAGCAATGTACTTTTGCTGAGCGATGGCTACTGTGGAGTCAGAGAAAGACAGGAGGAAGAAAGGCTGTCCTCATCTCGGTCATAGAGAGGTATGATGTCTTCCTCCATGGTGCCCAGAGTCGCCATACCAGCAGGGCCAGGAAACAAGTAATCCTGGAGACGGTCGCCAGTGATGTTAATGCCCTTGGCCATGAGTCCCGGACCTCCAAGGACATTAACAAAAAAATTAATGATTTGCGGCGGCATGTCCGGGATAAAGTGGCCGCCATCAGAAGGCACCAGAGTGGCACGGGGGGCGGACCACCATGTGATGTGCGGTTGACCTCGGAGGAGGAGGTGATTGCCAGGTGTCTGGAGAGGGAGCAATTGGAGGGCCTGGAGGGCTTTGACTCCCTTGATCAGGCCTCGAGGACAGGTAAGTGTTTTTTATCCCCCATCCGGTGTGTAGCATGTGAGGGGGTGTAAGGGAACATGTGACAAGTGTAGGTCCACCAACATGTGAATGCTTTGTGTCATCCACAGATGTGCTGGAGAGAGCGGGGCCATCTGTTGACGGTAGCCGTCCCACGCCATCTCCGGAACATCTGGCTCAGCCTGACCCCCTGCGAAGCCAAGATACAGCGGTGGAGGGGAGTGGCCACACCTCTCCTCTAGAGGTGGTTGAGGAGGAGACGGTCAACCTTGATCAGGTTTGCCTCTACTTTGAGGATTCTTCCGTTTTGTCCGGGCCCTCTCATACCTCCCCCCCATCAGGGGAAGCCCCTCAGGCTCAGCCCCCAGCAGGGGAAGCCCCTCAAGGGCCTCCCCATACCGACGGCCCCAAGCCTCTTCTGCCCCCAGGAAGTCGACGCGGAAGACAAGGGGTGTTCCTGATTCCCTGCAGGAACATCTTGCAAGGGACCAGACCCGCCATATGGGTGCCATAGCCGAGGACCTGCGCCGGGTGGCAGACAGGCTGGCATCCTCGGCACAGATATCAGATGGCCTGCAGGATGTCAGTGGCAATTGCGCTGCAGTGGTCACCTGCCTTGGGGAGCTGCAGGCCACCACAGCAAACCTCGTGGCAGAGGTTAAGACCCTAACAGTGGCGGTACAGGCCAACACGGCTGCCATCGAGGAGGAGGGGAGGCAGAGGCAGCGCCACCAGCGGCACAACACCACCCGTCAGCTGAGAATGCAGGCACAGACAAATGTGTTCCTCAGCCGCATTGCCGTGGCATTGGAGGGCAGGCAGCCATCACCTGCCAGGAGTGGCAGACCTGGGGATTATCCTCCTACAGATGCCCCCCCCCCCCCACCCGAGGCTCCCCCCAGGCAACTGAGGAGCCGGACCCGTGGCACCCTGCGTGGCCCACGACAGGGTAAATGAGTGCCTTTTTTGTTTTGTTTTTTGTGCTCACAGTATGAGCTTTTTTTATTTATTTTGTGCTCACAGTATGAGCTTATTTATGTTTTTTATGTGCTCAAAGTATGAGCTTTTTTATGTTGTTTTTGTGCTCAAAGTATGAGCTTATTTATTTTGTAGTGTATGCACATGGTGAGGAGTGCAGGCTACAGTGTGACTGGTGTGTGAATGTGGGGGTGACATACCTGCCAGTAAGGCGTGTCACCCTTTGTCTTCGGGGAGAGGTTATCCCCACGACCGTGTGAATGTGGTATGAATGGACAGCGACACCATTGGGGCCTTGGTGGGGCGTTGCTGCTCCCAAGTCCTGCATGGTGGACTTGGGCTAATTCAATGTGAGGTGGATGTGGTGTGTGTGACCTAGGGACCACAGTGGTGTGCATGCGTGCATTCTCCTTGTGCCATGATGAATGTGTGTGTTTAACGTTCAAAGATACGTTCCACGATATAAAAAACACACAATCCCCTCTTTTAGGAAAAAATGGAAAACATGGCTAACACATCATAGAGCCTCCGCCTATTTAAAAGATTGCAATATTTAATTTCTACTTGAGTATTTGACAACATTTATGCTTAAGTATTAGGCAGTATGCAGGTGTAGAGCAATGAATATTTTATTAGTTTATAGTGGATATTTTGTTTGTATTTATTTTACTTTTATTTTTATCTTTATTTATTTATTTTTACTCTTTCTATAGTACAGGCTGTACCATTACTTATCGTGATGTCCTTCCAGTCCTACAGTTAGAAACCAGTTGGGGTAGACTGGTCTAGGTCATCAAGGCCCGTACCATGTTTACAAGCACGGCCTTTACAGTTCTGATTATATCTCTGCTGTTTTGTTTGTACTGCAACTCTGTCATTTATGCTTTTGCTGTATGTATGTACTATTTCATTGATATAATAAAAAATTTATAGTTGAAAAAAATATATATATATATACGTTTCACGAGGCATCTCCTGACTGCTGTTCCCTCAGCAAACCGGGTAGCCTCGGTTAGGGGGGGCTCTGTCTGGTTCGGGGGTCAGGTCATCACATATGTCAATCTCCAGGCCCTTTCTCATGGCGTAGTTGTGTAGCATGCAACATGCACCGATGATCTGGCACACAAAGTTTGGGGAATACAACAGGGTCCCCCCTGACTTATCCAGGCATCGGAAACGGGACTTCAGGATGCCAAATGTGCGTGCCACCACTGCACGGGTACGTATGTGTACAGCATTGTATCTTCTCTCTCCTCTGGTTTGGGGATTCCGGTATGGAGTCATGAGATGGGGCCCAAGTGCATATGCAGAGTCACCTGGAAGGGAAAAGACAGGAGGATGTTAGTCGTGCATGTGCCCCTTGTGATGTCCCCATCATGGGGTCGGACAGTCATGCATGACTCCCATGTCACTCACCAACCAGCCAGCTGTCCCCGTACACGTTCTGTTCGAATTCCGTTGGGATGTTGCTTTGACGGTGTATGTAGCTGTCGTGGCTGGCCCCTGGGTGTTTGGCACGGACGTGCCATATGAGGCATTGGGCATCGGCTATCACCTGTACGTTGATGGAATGCCACTGCTTACAATTGCGGTATATGTGCTCTGTGGCACGGGGGGCCGTAGTGCCACATGTGTGCAATCAATGGCCCCCACGGTGCGTGGCAATCCTGCAATTCTGTAGAAATCCTGCATTGCCTTCTGCCGCAGATGCTCATGGGTGGGTTTGATGATGTGGGGGGACATGCGTGTGAGGATTTTGGGGACAACCTGGTGCACACATCTGCTCATGGTGGATTGTGACATCCCAGCCACGACTCCACTTGTACGCTGAAAAGATCCACTTGCAAGGAAATGCAGTGTTGCCAGTACCTTGACTAGTGGCTGCACTGCATGTGAGCGTTGTGTCTGGCTGGTGATGTCATCATGCAGGGCTGTGGCTAATTCCAGGATGGCATCGGGGCTGAATCTGAAGATGCGATACACCTCCGATTCCGCCATGCCAAAGATGTTCATGCGCGTTTGGTATATCCTCTCCCGTGCCCTCCTACGTGCCTGTGGACACAGTAGTAGTGCTATGACCATGACTGCCCCTGGCATGTTGGCAGACAGATGTGTTGTCCTGCAAGTGGGGTTGCTCAGCTCGTCCGTAACGGTGCTGCTGCAGCTGCTCTCCAGCTGACATGTGCACGTCTTTTGCTGAGTTAAACCAGCTTTTTGATGGACTAACTTTAGGCCGGACGTACAACTTACGCGCACCGCGCGTACCCTGCGTCGGGCGCACGTACATTCGTGAATCGCCATATCTCCCTCATTTGCATATTTGAATAGCAAAACAATGGGAGCGCCAGATGCGTCCAGCGTAAATATGCGCCCACGATACGCCAGCGTAGGAAAGTTACATCGGTCGGAAGAAGTCTATTTTCAGGCGTATCTAGTTCTGTGGGTACGGCGCAGAGATACGACAGCGCATATTTACACTTACGCGGCATATCTGTAGATACGTCGGCGTACGTTTTTCTGAATCCGGCTAAATGGATTCAAGGAACCTCACCGTATCACTATATCAGGAGAAAGCAAAGACCCCAACAACTAATGGGTACGTTGGATAGGCAGACCAAAAAGGGGAATATCCAAAAACAAATAAATAGATTTCCCAGAGTATACACTCACCGTAGGAAGGATAGAAAGGAATCCCCCATATATACAGGACCTTCTGTTTTGCAATCAAAAAAGACCCATTTGGCCAAGGGTGCATTCACTGTGACACCCACAGATGCCTCCTGTGTCTCCAGAAAATGGGGAGGGAATGATGCCAAACTTCTTTTAATACTCACCTGTCCTTGTTCCAGATCGTAAACCCCTCCTTCTTCTCACTGTCATCAGGCACAGCAGCGTACAGGTGTGTGCGCAACGAGATGCACAACACACTGAAATCAGTAATGTGCCGCGTCATCCAGACGCAACGTAGATGAAAAGCCGTCAAACGTCATTTCCGGAACCGGAAACTCAGACGCGGCCATCTTACTGAAGGGCTTTAGCAACACTGGAAACCTGGCGATAATACCCCGGTATTAAACCAAGGGAAATCGCGAGGACGGCGTTTAGATTGAACCGAGAGCCTAAGGGGGGTATAGGAGGCACAAACAGGATCCCCCCCAAAAACGGATGACAAAAAAGGGGGGGTGGATGGAAAAACCTGTTTGGCCAAAAACCGGAGGGACCTTCAAAGACGAGTTGGAATACATCTCAAAAATAATGATATTATAATGCCCCCTGGTGGAAATAATTGGTAGGGCAAAATAAAATAAAGAAATAAACAAAAAAACACCGCTGCCAGGGGGTTGCCCTGATGGATGTAAACTACATCCCAATGGGCATAAAGAAAATTGGGCAAAAGCATCAAAAATCTCCCCCCGGCAGCGGATGGGAAAGGGGATGAAAGGAGATAGCGCGCACAGGGGTCGCACATGCCATATCTGGTTCATCGTAAAAGCGGCATAACACCCTAAAATCCCTTAGCACAAGTTAATAAACAACATAAAATACAAGCAATATTCATAAATTGCTCAATAATAACGTACTGTCGCAGTACTCACTTGAAAAAGTCTGCACTTAAACAGAGAGATAATTCATCTCAACGATTATAAAATGTATAGTTATATACAGAAAAACAAAAAAACCCTATCTACAGTATGTGTCTCCAAAGTTTGATTAAATTTAAAATGGATTCCCCCTAACTGACTTTGTCCATGGGGTGTAGATCAGGGGGAGCGATGTTGTCAAAGAGTTGAAGACCAAAATGGCCGAAACCATAAATGTCTGGCCAACAAAGTGTCCACTTCATAAGGGAGGAGAATAGATTGACAGGGACCATAGGTCCATATGAGAGGGAACAGGCAAATCCAGGTGATATACAATTCCTGAGTCTACCATAAGAAGACTCGCTAATCAGTCCATTTTCCCAGAGCTAAAACCCTCCAGGAAGGGTCTATAGCTCTCGGTCTCATTTAGGCCGGGGGGTGTCGTGGCCTTCAGGTACCTGATCCAGTGCTTTTCGCGCTGGAGCAGGACCTTATTCCAGTCGCCCCCCCTAAGTGGAAGGTGAACTCTGTCTAACATGGTGAAGTTAACTACAGACATGTGATAATTGTGGCATCTGGCTACGTGTCTACCCAGGGGAAGTTATAAATTGCAGATACGCATAGAATGTATATGCTTTTCAACCCGCCTACATAGAAAGAACCACACTGGCACTGCATGAGATACACGACTCCCCGAGTTCTGCCATTAGCAAAATGTCTCAGGGAGAAGGTCTCCCCATTAGGCAGTGCCAGTGTGGTTCTCCTACCTATTACAATACATTGGGACAAGACCCACATTAGTAGGTACCATAAGTTTTACATGGGTCTTTCCTAAGACTGCCTTTATATTCACTCTGAACCAGCATAGTACCGATAGAACCTGCTCTTTTAAAGGTGATTTGTGGTTTGTCTGTAACCAAATTTCTAAGAATCGGATCATCGGTTAGAATGGGCCAAAATTTTGAAATGATTTTCCTTATTTTGAGATGTTCATTTGAATACCCTATGATAATCCTAGTGTTATTTGCTTCATTTTTTTCTTTATTTTTGGCTTTTAGATCAGACTTTGTCTATTAATGGCTTTCACCTTGTTGAATGCCTTTTTAAAGCTGGTTTTTGTATATCCTATTGTAAGGAGGCGTGTTGTTGGGGAGTCACTTTCCTCCTGGAAATCTGCATCAGTTGAACAATTCCTTCTTAAACAAAGGAATTGGCTATAAGGGATCAACTTTTTTAGCACTTCTGTATGGAAACGTTCTGCATGTAGCAGAGTGTTGCCAGCCATCTCTTTTCTAAAAAGGGTGGTACTAATTTTGCCTTCAGGATCCTTTCGGATGCAGATATCCAGGAAGCTGACTTCTTTATCATTGAATGACATGGTAAAAAACAGATTGAAGCTGTTGATGTTCATCAGCCTCAACATCTCAATCAAGTCACTTTCTAAGCCATCCCATACAATAAAAATGTATTTTATGTAGCGCTGCCACATGAGGATGTTGGCAGCGCACATAGACGCATTTTCCCATAGCAAGAATTCCCACTCACCCAGGTACAGGTTAGCATATGAGGGTGCGCTGCACGTCCCCATAGCCACACCCTGTACCTGGAGGTAGTGGGAGCCTTGGAAGAGGAAAGTGTTATGCTGAAGAATGAAATCCAGCATACTCAGTATGAACCCATTAAACTTCCAATCGGTAGTGGGTCGTTGTTTTAACACATGATCAATGGCCTCCAATCCTAGAATGTGTGGAATACTATTGTACAACGACTCCACATCAATTGTTACTAGGATCGCATCAGAGGGGATTGTCAAGTCCTCCAACATCTGGAGGAGATGAATTTTGTCCCTTGTATTGGATGGTAGAATCCATTACTGAGAATCAGTAATGGATTTTTTACTTATTTGTTGAACCTCCCCTTCTGTACCCTGTTTGGAAAAGGGTCCTTTTCTTTTTGTAGAGATTCGACCTGTATTGGAAGAGATCGATGAAGAGGAATTAGACGGTGTGTCTGACAGATAATCATTAGTTCTTACTTACTTACCTTGATTAGTTGTTTTTCTAACATTCTTATTTTTGATTTTTTTATTATCCTGATTCCACTTATAAGCCCTGCTCTCACAGAAGGCATTTTTATCCCTCCAGTATTGTTTCTCCTTTTTAATAAGGATTTGCCTACTGAAGTTCTCTAGATGTTCTTTCAACTTTTTCTCTTGTCCAGCATATTCCTCCAAGGTGTGAGCCGGGCATATAGTGATACAATCTCTTTGTCTAAAACTTTTAATTGTTGTTTATATTCATTCTGTAATAATTGCATTAAATTCTCGGAACATTCATTTAATTTAGTTTCCCAACTGGTTTTGAGCTCCTTGCTAATGGTATCCAATATTGGGAAGATTTGAATCCTTAACCCGATCGGATTAATATGTTCACTAATATATCTTTCCATAGATTGGATATGCCAATGCAAGGCAGACATTTTCTCCAACGTCTTAGTCAAACTAAAAAATAAGGAGACCAAGTCTGATGCCAATTGTTCTTTTCCCTGATAACTCCTCTCAATCTGAGCCATAAGTTCCTCCCAGTGCCCTCCCTGTAAATCCCCCATTGTCCAAAGCCAAGGAGACCCAAATAAATAGAAAAAGTACTAAAGAGAAAAAATGAACACGTGCTAGTAACAAAAAATACTAACAGATTTTTTCAGATCCACGGTCCTCTCTCATTAGGAAACCCCCAATAGAGAAAAACAAAAAAACATGGGTCTGAAATAGTTTATACATAGAAAATAGGATCCATGCCTCATTACATGAGTTGTGAAGAGGTTAATGGGTGTGTTGTCCACCCTAATATTGTAGAAAAAGATCAACTTATGTAGGGCGGCATGTAGTTGCCATCATCCCTTAATTAATGAAAGATTGGAAAAACCTCAAAAGGTACAAAATATAAATATAATACAAAATTGACAATGCAAAATAGATAAAGAATATATGATAAGGATTGGATTGGAAATGTGACAAAGATACTGTCCGTCATGGAATACCATCACCAGAAGACTGATGGAAAATGAGGCGGATAAACTGACGCGTTTCGAATGTAAACATACTTCTTCAAGGTATTTAACCACTTCCCGACCCGCGTATTGTAAATGTATGTCCTCTTTTTAAACATGGATATCTCAGTAACGGCAGCAGCTGCTGCCACAACTGAGATATCCATGTTTTCAGCGGGCGGCCGTGTAAACGATAACGGCGGTCTCCGCGGCGGATTCGCCACGAGATCGCCGTTATCGGTGGCGGGAGAGGGGCACCGTTAACGGCGACACGTTTCGAATGTACACATTCTTCTTCAAGGTATTTAACAGTATCACATCTAAAACAAAATCAAAATACAAATAAATATTAAGCATATAGAAAACAGAAAAACAAATCATCATCCCACACTAGACAAACAGTGGGAACAGCATGACTCACTTCTCCTTTAACCACTTAAGGACCGCCTCCTGCACATATACGTCGGCAGAATGGCACGGCTGGGCACATGTACGTCCTGTACTAGTACCCAGCCGTGGGTCGCGGGCGCGCGATCCGGTCCCTGGTCCGAAGCTCCGTGACCGGGACCTGCGGACCTGATCGCTGCTGGAGTCCCGCAATCGGTCCCCGGAGCTGAGGAACGGGTAAAGCCGTGTGTAAACACGGCTTCCCCGTTCTTCACTGTGGCGGCAGCATCATCCCTTTTATAGGGGGACACAATCGATGACGTCACACCTACAGCCACACCCCCCTACAGTTGTAAACACACTTCAGGTCACACATAACCCCATCAGCGCCCCCTGTGGTTAACTCCCAAACTGCAATTGTCATTTTCACAATAAACAATGCATTTTAAATGCATTTTTTGCTGTGAAAATAACAATGGTCCCAAAAATGTGTGTAAATTGTCCAAAGTGTCCGCCATAATGTCGCAGTCATGAAAAAAATCGCTGATCGCCGCCATTAGTAGTAAAAAAAAAAAAAATAATAAAAATGCAATAAAACTATCCCCTATTTTGTAAACGCTAAAAATTTTGCGCAAACCAACCGATAAACGTTTATTGCGATTTTTTTTACCAAAAATAGGTAGAAGAATACATATCAGCCTAAACTGAGGAAACAATTTTTTTTTTTAGATATTTTTGGGGGATATTTATTATAGCAAAAAGTAAAAAATATTGCATTTTTTTCAAAATTGTCACTCTATTTTTGTTTATAGCGCAAAAAATAAAAACCGCAGAGGTGATCAAATTCCACCAAAAGAAAACTCTATTTGTGGGAAAAAAAGGACGCCAATTTTGTTTGGGAGCGACGTTGCACGACCGCGCAATTGTCAGTTAAAGCGACGCAGTGCCGAATCGCAAAAAGGGGCAAGGTCCTTTAGCTGCATTTTGGTCCGGGTCTTAAGTGGTTAAAACCCTGTGCCCAAAGTATAGGGGTATGCCTCTCCCGATGTCCCCAGATGCAGATGCTTCCCCTTTTGTATCATGCGCTCAAAAACTCCTCATCCCTATAACCCATAGGGGGACAGAATCAATGGATTCAAGGAATGGCGTTAAAATTCCTCACCGTATCACTATATCAGGAGAAATCAAAGAACCCAACAATAAATGGGTAAGTTGAATAGGCAGACCAAAAAGGGGAATATCCAAAAACAAATAAATAGATTTCCCACAGTATACACTCACCCTTGCACCCTATGCATCCTTGGCCAAATGGGTCTTTTTTTATTGCAAACCAGAAGGTCCTGTATATATGGGGGATTCCTTTCTATCCTTCCTATGGTGAGTGTATACTCTGGGAAATCTATTTGTTTTTGGATATTCCCCTTTTTGGTCTGCCTATCCAACTTACCCATTTATTGTTGTGTTCTTTGCTTTCTCCTGATATAGTGATACAGTGAGGAATTTTAACTCCATTCCTTGAATCCATTGATTCTGTCCCCCTATGGGTTATAGGGATGAGGAGTTTTTGAGCGCATGATACAAAAGGGCAAGCATCTGCATCTGGAGACATCGGGGAGGCATACCCCTATACTTTGGGCACAGGTTTTTAAAGGAGAAGTGAGTCATGCTGTTCACACTGTTTGTCTGGTGGGATGGTGATTTGTTTTTCTGTTTTCTATATGCTTAATATATATTTGTATTTTGATTTGTTTTAGATGTGATACTGTTAAATACCTTGAAGAAAAATGTTTACATTCGAAACGCGTCGGTTTATCCGCCTCATTTGCCATCAGTCTTCTGGTGATGGTATTCCGTGATGGACAGTATCTTTGTTACATTTCCAATCCAATCCTTATCATATATTCTTTATCTATTTTGCATTGTCAATTTTGTATTATATTTATATTTTTGTAATAAATTTATATATTTTTTGTAAATATTTGAGTTTACTATTTGTTGCCTTTAAAATCCCACCCCTTTTGAGGTTTTTCCAATCTTTCATTAATTAAGGGATGATGGCAACTACATGCCGCCCTACATGAGTTGATCTTTTTCTACAGTGGAATAAACTTGGAATGAACTTAAAATTTAGTTTGCTCTGTTATTATATTTACTCTAAAGATGCTAAAATATATCACAAAGTCAAATACTAGTGCACATTTTTATTCTAAGGCCTCGTACACATGACCAGACATGTCCGATGAAAACGGTCCGCGGACCGTTTTCATCGGACATGTCTGCTGGGAGATTTTGGTCAGATGTGTGTACACACCATCAGACCAAAATCCCCGCTGACAGAGAACGCAGTGACGTAGAAGACACTGACGTTCTCTATCGCGCGAGTTCAATGCTTCCATGCATGCGTCGAATCAATTTGACGCATTCGCGGGATTTCGGTCCGCTGGTTAGACGTACTAACCAGTGGACATGTCCGACGGACAGCTTTCCAGCGGACATGTTTCTTAGCATGCTAAGAAACTTTTGTCCGCTGGAAACCTGTCCGCTAGGCCGGAAAATTGTCTGGTAGGCCCTACACACGACCGAACTGGTCCGCGGACCAGTTTCAGCGGACATGTTCGGTCGTGTGTACGAGGCCTAACATGTACATAACAAGTCTTACAATGAAGTGCTGTGCAATCAGTGTGTGTATATATAAATGTTTCTGCCAGATATTTTTTTCCTAATTTCCAACTAATATAGAAGTTTTTTTTTTTCTTTGTTCAGGATTTCCATGACACCAAACTGGAGGTGGAGCGTGAAAAAGCCCTCATTCACAAAGCTGTCATTATTCAGAATGTTTTAAGAGGGTATAAAGACAGGTAGAGTACACATTGCATATTAGTATTGTTGTGCTTTATTTTCTTTCTTGTGACTATACTCAGTGTTGTGTCTCAGCAGTGGCGCCAGACTGTTAACAGGTCACTATTGTTAATTATCACACAAACTTTCTGCTCTAACTCTTCTCACTATCTCCTAAAGTGGAAGTACATTTAAACTGTTAGGCCGCGTACACACGATCGGTCAAAACCGATGAAAATGGACTGAAGGTCCGTTTCATCGGTCCAAACCGATCGTGTGTGGGCCCCATCGGTCAGTTGTCCTTCGGTCAAAAAAAAGAGAACTTTCTTTAAAATTGAACCGATTGACGCCTAACCGATAGGTCAAAACCGGTCGTTAGTATGCAAAAGCATCGGTCAAAAAGCCGCGCATGCTCAGAATCAAGTCGACACATGCTTGGAAGCATTGAACTTCGTTTTTTTCAGCACGTTGTGTGTTTTACGTCATCGCGTTCTGACGCGATCGGTTTTTAACCGATGGTGTGTAGGCACATCAGACCATCAGTCAGCTTCATCGGTTAACCGATGAAACAGTCCTTCAGTTCATTTTCATCGATCGTGTGTACGCGGCCTTACTCATTGTGAGCCGGCAAACTGTTTTTTGCAGAAGAGATATCAATGGTCTCTTCTGCAAACAATCCACTTACTTGCCTGTTCTCCTGAGCTTTACATGTGTAGCTCAGCTTACAGTGCCGGCCAATTTCCTGTGTGCTGGGATGACGTCACTCCTTTGCATGCGCAGGAGCCAGTTATCCCGGCACAATGAAGATGGCCGAAGACTGGCACACAGAAGAAGGTGCTGGCAAAGGACATTGTAGGAAAAGTAAGTAAAGCTCTCTTTAGTTATGTTTTGAAGCTCTTAAAGCAAAAATGCCATAACATTTTCTTACAATAGCATACCAAATTTGTGTTATTAGCTTAGGCCCCGTACTCACGACCAAACATGTCTGCTGAAACTGGTCCGCAGACCAGTTTCAGCAGACATGTTTGGCCGTGTGTTGGCCCGAGCGGACCATTTTGGGACGGATCGGACAGGTTTCCAGCGGACAACTGTTTCCCGGACTTGTTTTAAAACAGTCCGCTGGAAACCTGTCCGCCCGGACATGTACGGTCGTCTGTACAGACCTACCGTACATGTCCTGCCGCCCGCATCCCTCGCATGCGTCGAATGACTTCGACGCATGCGTGGAAGCATTTTTAAGGCGGGCCGCCCACGTCGCCGCGTCATTGTCGCGGCGACACCGCGTCATCGACGCGGCGACACCGCGGACACGCCCCGCGTAATGTTTACGCGCGGGCTTCTGTTCGATGGTGTGTATAGCCATCGAACAGAAGTCCCCGGGCAGTCCCCGGCCAGACATGTCCGATGGAAACGGTCTGCAGACCGTTTTCATCGGACATGTCCTGCCGTGAGTACTCGGCCTTAGTGTTTCTTGACCTTTTTCCAGTCAAGGCACCCTTTAAAATTATGGATGATCTTGAGGTGCCCCCTTCTAAAATGTAATAAACCAAACAATTTTTTTACATAGCAGCATCCACACACATAGGACACCCAACATTAGAGATTATTTATTCTTTCAAAGAAAATTTACACACTGGCAATCCAGCATTTCTTCTTTCTCATATCCTACCCAGAACACGGCTAACATGACCACAGTGCTGACAGAGAGGGATGGGGTCAAGCAAGGATGCTATGCAGGTGCCCAATGTCCTCTTCATCAACCAATAATGTCAGTGGTTGTTAGGATGCTAGCGGCTGGCCTGAACAGTACCCAAGGTTGTAATTGTGCACAATGAAAACCTGTGGCTTTGTGTAACAAAAAAGCAAGCTTGATCCACCCCGCTGCCTTGTACGGAATGTTTGGGCAATTTTGGGTAATTTTTAGGCATTTTGCCAAGGCACCCCTGAAGAACCCAGAAGGCACCCCAGTTGAAAAGGGGTGAATTAGCTGAATATTTTGGTTGACAGCAGAATGGCAACAGCAGGGTGTGCTACTATCAGCTGATAATATAAGCTAACCAGCCAATATAACATATACTGTATCATTATTTCGATTAGCGACAGTGGATAGAAATAACAGGTCTATAAACGGATGCAAGGTAGCATTGTATGAACTTTTTAAGCTGTTACTAAACATTCTTCTATACACGTGTTAGAATATACACATTTTATGTTTTGATTAAATGAAAAGCAAAATCTCTGACTTTGAAAGATCGTAACCACTTCAGTACCGGCATTAATCATCCCCTTTATTACAAGGTCTTGTTCAAGTTTTGAGTGTTTTAATACTTTGACTGACAATTACTCTGTAATGCAACACTGTGCCCAAATAAATTTTATCTAATTTTTCAAGACAGATCAAGCTTTCTTTTGAAGGTGTTTAATAACCATGTTTTTCTTTTACTGCAGAAAAAAAACAATGACAAAAAAATAAAAAAAACTTTTACTCTTACTTAATGTTTTTAAACAGAGTAAATATAAATGCCAGGACAGTACAATACACTTGAAATTACATATTTTTGAAAAGTAGATAACCCAAGGTGTTTTTTTACCACAATTTTTTGGAAATGAAGAAACATGCCAGAATTGAAGGGGTTAAAAAATTTAGCTTTGTAATGGTGCACTAGGTACCAGTATGTCCTCCTGGAACAATAGGGGAGAGGCCCAGTCGTATATGTATAGTGGCCAGTTCACCAGAGGGTAAATAAATACTGAACTAAGAACTATTAGCCTCTTAATTGAGTATACAGCATAATATGCAATTTATGAGGAAAATAATGTAATTTATGAATGATTTGCAAGCTGGAAAATTGTGCAATACTGTACATACCGGTAGTTACATAGTCAAGCTGAAAGGAGACACATCTAGATCATCTAGTTCAACCAATAAAAAATTAAATAAATAGAAAATCTCCATATGCACAATCCACAGTTGCTCCTTCTGTGGTCCAGTTTGCTCCAGCAGGGATAAAAACCCTTCCACATCCCCCAAGAGGCAATTGGATATTCCCTGGATCAACCATTTCTGGTGTAATTACCTATAAATGTTAATATATAGTTATATAAGGGCTTGCTGCGTATAGCAGACATTTGTGACAGAGGGGGTGTGCTAACTGAGCAATCAATGCGGGAAAAATATCAAATGCCATTAGCGGAATGTTATAGATATGCCCAATTACGTCATTATGTGCAGACTCTGGCTCGTCGGGGTGATCTGGCGGCTTCTACTCCCATGGAGCACTTTTGTACTCACTATGATAGACTCAAAGGCCATATTTCTGAGATATATGCGATGTTGATGAGTTCATCGACTAAATTGAACTATATGCTCCAATGGCAGGAATATTTGCAGGAAACCCTCGGCTTGGAGGAGTGGCACAGGATGTCAGACACAGCGTCTAGATCGCTTATCAATACATCCATAATAGAAGCTAATTATAAAGTGTTGCTTAAATGGTATATGGTGCCGGCTAGGCTTGCTACCTTTGTACATGGAGTTACCCCCAAGTGTTTTAGAGGCTGTGGCCAGACTGGCACCACCTACCATATTTGGTGGACTTGTCCTAAGGTTAGGAGGTTCTGGATCAGGGTCTATAATTTTATATACTCCTTGGCCCGGATTCAGATAGGAGATACGACGGCGTATCTCCTGATACGCCGTCGTATCTCTGAGTCCGGCCGTCGTATCTATGCGCCTGATTCATAGAATCAGTTACGCATAGATATCCCTAAGGTCCGACAGGTGTAAGTGTCTTACACCGTAGTATCTTAGGCTGCAATTTCACGCTGGCCGCTAGGTGGCGCTTTCGTTTGTTTACGCGGGGAATATGCAAATTACTATTTACGTCGATTCAGAAACGAACGACCGCCCGACGCTTTTTTTTACGTCGTTTGCGTTCGGCTTTTTCCGGCGTATAGTTACCCCTGCTACAGTATATGAGGCTTAGCTAATGTTAAGTATGGCTGTCGTTCCCGCGACGAAATTTGAATTTTTTACGTTGTTTGCGTAAGTTTAAAGGTGAAGATAGAGGGCGCTAAATACCACACGTAATAAGCAAATATATGCAATAATCAGTGCAGGTGTCAGCTGGGCTGTTCTACCACTTGCTGGCTAAGATAAGCTATCAACTCAACAAATAAATAATGTGAAAACACACCAAAAACAAACAGATATATATATATAGATTAAAGTCCCAAAATATTGCAGACGGCGCTGCACAATTAGTGATGCCACATCAATGTGATTCAATGTGATCCAATGAAAAGAAAGCCAATATGATAAAGAAAACATTCCAAACGTCTTCAATTATTGTGATCTTCTTAAAAAAGAGAAAGAGTGCCACCACCACACTTTGCGTCTTCAATTCCACCCAAGGTGCTTTAATAGTATAATGCTCTTACCAGAGCTTGTTGACCACTTTAATGAAAAAGCTGGTCTAACAAGCATATGCAGGATTGTGCCTGCGCACATGAAGATATGGATAGAACGGTCATGGATCCAGGCGCTCCAAATGAGATATATATGCAGGGGAAGAAAGCCAAGGAGATGCCAATAGCGTGATAACGTTTTATTAAAAGAACATTAAAAACATAGAAAAGCCAAAAGGCCTCTTACTTCAGGGGGTGCCCACCCGGCACTGAGGCTGCAGACCTTCTACCGCCAATCTGCGGTTTGAATTGAGGGGTCAAGGGGAGGAAGCTGCCGCCGTCACACCACCACGAGATCCTCGCTGCCAAACACCACAGAGCGGGGGGACGTCACGTGACCAGGACTGCCTCCGACGTACGTTTCGTTAGTATAACGTCATCAGGGGGGCGTGCCTGGTCACTGTTGCATCTTGGTATTTGTAGTATGTAAGGGCCGGTGATTGGACGAATGGGAAATCATATGTGAATTCAGCCTCAGTGCCGAGAAGACACTCACAGGATATATTCCACATATATTTATCATCAATACACACCCTAATGTAATGCTTCATTCACAAATAGGTACAAATCATGTAAAAAGGTACAAAATTAAAAAATATAGATATTTTTAAAACTGCGGCTCTCGCATCCCTCCGGACGTGCACCATCATTAAATACATGGCAAACACAGTTCGTCCCGCAAAACAGGGAAAATTGCTCTTACTGGGGCACATCATTACAATACATATACCACCAGGTATATAGGAGGGAGAGGGGGACATATAAATTAATACCTGGGCAGAAAAAAACACCACAAAAAAACAAAATAAAATAGAAGAAAAAAACATCTCCCTTGTCTCCCTCTAGGTGGGCAAAGCCCAAGGGAACTAGGTAAGGAAACTCACCACAGCCATATGATGAGAGTAAAGGCAATATTAAAAAAAGCAGCAACATTAGAAAGAAAGAGCCCACATCCTCAAAAGATCAGGGAAGGAATCAAAAGAAGAACTGGAACCCTCTATCAATACACATAGGACTATAATTAGACGGATATACTTTATGAAGAAAAATGAGATCTCAAAATACATTAGGTTAGATAAAGGAATAAACTTGGTAGGAGATTTGGTTCAATCATCAGTTAAGAAACAATTGAGATCTAGCTCAATGTTCTAGCTCAATGTTCAACCCTGATGGTTGCATAGTACGCATTTTATGAACCCATTTCATTTTGTGAAACACTGCGCAGCATGTGAATACCTCGCCAGTGTTTACTAATTTTATCAATGCCGTAAAAAATACTTGATTTATGTGTGGGCCCTAGATTGCGTTTGCCAACGCTTGCGGATGTGTTGAGACGCTTTTGTACTGTTGTATGAATCTGTTCAATAAACATAATTGAATAATATTCAGTTAAATTTTGTGCATTTGGGAATGCATCCAGCTTATTTTTACAACAATCTATTGTGCTGGCCAGAACTAGTTCCTAAAGGGAGTCTATTCTACTATTTTGCAGCCCTTAGGCTTCATGTACACAGGACATTTTTTTCAACCTCTCCTGAACGATTTAACTTGACAGATAGTGACCCACGTTTAAAACATCCGTTTTGCCGCATTTACATGCCACGTTTACCGGCGCTTTGCCTCTTTTGCGTTTAGAAGCGTTTGAATTTTTTTTATTATTATTCTCAGTCAACCACAAAGTCTAAGGCCCCATACACACGGGAGGATTTATCCGCGGATACGGTCCAGCGGACCGTTTCCACGGATAAATCCTCTCGAGGATTTCCGCGGATTTCCATCCGATGGAGTGTACTCACCATCGAATCGAAATCCGCGCCGAAATCCTCTGGCGATGACGTGTCGCGCCGTCGCCGCGATTATGACGCGGCGACGTGCGCGACGCTGTCATATAAGGAATTCCACGCATGCGTTGAATCATTACGACGCATGCGGGGGATCCCTTCGGACGGATGGATCCGGTGAGTCTGTACAGACCAGCGGATCCATCCGTTGGAATGTATTCCAGCGGATAGATTTGATAGCATGTCATCAAATATTTATCCGCTGGAAATCCATCCCAGGGGATAAATATCCGCGGAAACAGATCCGCTGGAGTGTACACACCATAGGATCTATCCGCTGAAACCCATTCGCTGGGATTTTTCAGCGGATGGATTCTATCGTGTGTATGGGGCCTAAGGCCCAGAATCAGACCCGGGGTCGCAAAAAGCCGTGGGTCCAGAAGACTGGTAAACAGAACCCTAAAGCTCCCGTATGAGGGGGTGCCCCCGCTCGGCCGAGTGGGGGGATGGCTTTGGCAGTTTTCAACAGCTTGGCAAACTGAGAAACTGGACAGATGAGTAATTTCCATAGTATCCCTAGGATACAAAATTGAATTCCGGGAGATCCCACCTTGTCGGTTCCTAAACTCAAATATCTCCAGAGATCCATTAAAAAGGAGATCCCTCTTCCAAGCAGTAGAACACTTGCGGTCCCAAGGCGTAATCAAAGAAGTTCCTCTAAAGGAACAAGGCACGGGGTTCTATTCAAACCTCTTTGTGGTTTCCGAAACCAAATGGGAACGTCAGACCCATTCTGGATCTAAAATCCCTAAATCAGTTTGTAAACTTTCGTCATTTCCGAATGGAAACAATTCGATCAGTGGTTTCCACCCTACAGGGTGGGGAATTCTTGGCATCAATAGACATCAGAGATGCAAATTTACACGTGCCTATTCATCCCGCTCACCAAAAATTCCTAAGATTCGCTGTAGAATACCAACACTATCAGTTTGTGGCTCTGCTTTTCGGCTTAGGCCTTGTACATACGAGCAAACATGTACGATGAAACCGGTCCGCCGGACCGTTTTCACCGTACATGTCTGCCCGGGGGTATTTCTGTATGATGGCTGTACTCACCATCATACAGAAATCCGCGTGTAAACAATACGCAGGCAAGCAAAGGGCCACAGTTTGGAGACCACTGGTTTAAGGAATAAAATTCCTCCTTTTCCTGTTAAGGCGCACTCGACCAGGGCGATAAGTGCTTCATGGGCAGTGCATCATCGGGCTTCGATGGCTCAGATCTGTAAAGCTGCAACTTGGTCTTCAGTCCATACATTTACCAAATTCTACCAAATAGATGTCAGAGGATATGAGGATGCCACCTTTGGGCGTAGTGTGCTGCAAGCAGCGGTATAGGGTCTCTTGTCCATGGCGGTTTGCTTGATCTGTGTCTCTCTCCCCTCATATTGAGCATTTCTCTGGGATGTCCCACTATGTAAGGACTTAGACTCTGTGTCCCGTGGTGTACGATAAAGAAAATAGGATTTTTAATAACAGCTTACCTGTAAAATCCTTTTCTTGGAGTACACCACGGGACACAGAGGTCCCGCCCCTCTTCTGGATTACGTATTGCTTTGCTACAAAACTGAAGTACTTCCCTTAGGGGAGGGGTTATATAGAGGGGAGGCTGTCTTCATTGGTTTTGTCAGTGTCCTATCACCTTTGGTGAACTATACAACCCACTATGTAAGGACTTAGACTCTGTGTCCCGTGGTGTACTCCAAGAAAAGGATTTTACAGGTAAGCTGTTGTTAAAAATCCTATTTTTTTTGCTTTCAAAGAAACTCAACTGCCTAAAAACGGCAATAAACAAGATGTGTACATGGTCACATAGGATAACATTGAATGAGTTCAGGATCAGTTGAAAAAAAGCGTTCAACTGCCTTATCCATTTTATTGCCCATCTCTGAAATGTCTCCAGTTCCCTAATATCTTTGTGAATTGAAGGCCAAAACTGAACTGTCTTATTAATGATTTGTACAGGGGCAAAATTATGTTTCTCTCTCTGGATTTGATACAAGAAAGTACAGGGGTTGTACAATAATAAGATGTTGGACCGCCTTTGGCATCCAAGTCAGCCTGAATTGGGAATTGACAAATATAAGTCTTGGATGGCAGATTATGGAATCTGACATGCAAAAATCTGGGTCACAATCCTGCGCAATGTCCTTTTGTCTCTTTCAGTCAGTTGAGCATGTTGACTGCGCTTATGCTTATCAGATGAAATTTTCCCAGAAAATGTAAATGCCATCATAACCTTTGATACTGTACCTCGTGACACCGCAAATAAATTGTCAACTTCAGTCACAGAGGCACCGGATAAGAAGGCACCAACTATTTACCCTCTTTGAAATTCAGTAAGCTCTGACATGGCTCCGAATTACTAGCAGCGCATGCAGTGGATGATGAAAGCACAGCTTCCCACCTGTTTGCTAGGTGTGGCTCTTCACACAGAGGAAGCAAAAGTATGTTACATCACTTCCGCTTTCAATGCAAAACATGTCGTCACTTTCACACCTGCAAATCATGTACTGTAGTGTTTCCATATTTTTGTCCAACCCTTGTATTTTGCTAGCTTTAGAAAATTCAGCTTAGTATTGCATGCTTTTATTAAATTTTTAATCTAAATTTGTAAAAGAAAATCCCACAAATAGAGCTTTCTTTTGGTGGCGTTTGATCACCCACTGCATTTTTTATTTTATGGAGTGGAGGGGGATGCAAACAATCGGAACTTCCCCCTCTGAGTGAAGTTCTGCTTTATTAAGAGTTAATGTTACTATGTTGCATGCAACACAGATAGCTGAACTGTACCAGTGTCATTGGACCCAGTAAACATAGGGTGGGAGGGGGAAGTAAGACACCCAGGACAGGCAGTGACATTAAATTATTCTAAAACAGAAAAAAATATTGCGCATGCCAAAATAAATCTAATTGTGTAGCAGCGGCTTCTCAAAAATGTTATACAACATCAAATAGATATACAAGAAAAAAGGGAGTCGCACTAAATAGTAATATATGTGAACACCTAAGTGGCGTGAATCATACTTCATTGGCAAAAAAAGTGCGTAAACACTTATATAACATAAACTGTAACCCTAGGAATATAGGTACAGTGTGACAAATAATAGATGCACCTGTATAGCACGAACTATAACCTTGTGACAAAATACATCAAAACAGTCCATAAAAATGTAAACATTTTGGTTAGGAGCGTGTGCCCGAGACTTCCGGGTCCTCACACGTGTAACGCGGTGACGTCAAAGCGCCGCCTCCCGACGTTTCGTCTCAACAGGGACTTGTTCACGGGGTCTCGTGAACAAGTCCCTGTTGAGACGAAACGTCGGGAGGCGGTGCTTCGACGTCACCGCGTTACATGTGTGAGGACCCGGAAGTCTCGGGCACACGCTCCTAACCAGGCCGGCCGGCTGTTTTATGCTTTTTATATCTTGGATTGATGTAAGTGCACAATCTCTTTTATTGAATAAACTACCATACAGTGTTACACTATGAGCTCTCCTTGGTTTCTTTCATATTCTGGAGCTCTGCCTCGGGCTGCCTATTGAGAAGTCACTTATTGCTGTGGTGTTTACTATTGATGGACGCTCGATCCAGTTTATGTTATATAAGTGTTTACACACTTTTTTTGCCAAAGAAGTATGGTTCACACCACTTAGGTGTTCACATATATTACTATTTAGCGCGACTCCATTAAATTATTCTACATAACTGCTTTAGGCAAATAGTTACATACAACAGCTGGTTTTAGAAATTGTTAGACAGTGATACTGAGAAATGTGGGAAAGTTTTATTTTAGAACAGGGCTCTTCTATAAAAGGAGGCATTATCATCATTAAACAAAAGAGCAGAAGACGCCACCATCTAATTGTATTAGTTTATATATATATAAAAAAAAAAAAAAACAGTTTAAAAAATGGTTAAAAACCAAGTGCCACGAGGCACTCCCTCAAGCGCTCACAATCAACTGCTGAAGCTTAAAGGGGTTGTAAAGACAAAAATATTTTCCTTTTAAATTAAAGTCTGACAGTAGCTGATAAAGTAAAAAGTAGTGTTTTGCATTTTAACTAGTTTGATCCTTGTTGAAATCGAGCTGTTTTATTCACCTCAGTCACTCCTGAATCATTATTCTCACTGACTTCCTGGTTTGCGGTGCGCATTCATTCTTGCTACATCACGGCCTAATGAGAACTACAGTTCCCTTTAGGCTTAGCCTCCATGCCTGTGAGGGGTAAGAGAGCATCTTCACGCAGGGCTGTAGTCATAGGGAGGGGGTGAGCACATTCTGCTTTCCACCATGCAAAACGGCTCAGATGCTGGTGGAAAGCAAGAAGAGGAGAGACAGGAAATGGCATTTTCAAACCTGGATTACTGTATTTTGGAGGTCAAAAGGAAAAATGAGGTAAGTGATATGTAAATGCTCTAGTTTACAGCAATCAATTGATCTAATAAAAAACGAACCTTTAGTGTTCCTTTAATATCAATTTACTGTGGGTGACTCTTGAAGCTGTTAAGAGGTGGCAGTAAATGTACAACTGTCATTGAATTAATGTAATAGGTAAAGCACAAGTTCCAATTGAAAGGGGAGGGGGGTGTATTGGAATATAAAAGATGATCCGCAGCTCTCAGTAATTAAGATCAGGAGGAGATCCACAGTACGATTGCAGTGACCAACATGCTGGATCATAAAATAGCAGTTTATTAAAAGTAGCAAATCATTTACTGTTGGCTTAGGTCCGGATGATCATCATTACTTTTGGTTTACAAACTAATTTGGAAGCTTTTACCCTCCTACTTTGCAGGAAACTGTTTCTTAGACAAAGAAAGGCTGCAGTGAAGATCCAGGCAGTATGGAGGGGTTTCCATAACAGGAAAACATATCTGAAGGTACTATTTTTCATGTTTTAGAACTCTGTAATCTATCTGTTTTGGTTTGTGTAGCACCTAAGCATGTGGATTTGGAAAAGATGTGAATGCAAAATTTGGCTATATGTGAACATTTTCACCTGCTTTTCAGAAATTCTCACAAGTCACTTTTTGTGCCTTAGATGCGACATGGTTTTCAGAGGTTGCAGGCACTGGTGAGAAGTAGACAGCTTCGCCAGCAGTATAAGAAATCTCAGTTGGTCATTACAAAACTACAGTCAAGATGCAGAGGTTATCTCCTGCGACAGAGGCTTGCTCGAGAAAATAAAGCAGCATTGGTTATACAGACTTACACCAGGGGTATGCTGGCTCGTAACAGTTACCAGAAACAAAAATACAATGTAAGAATAATCAGTTTATATGCCAGGCAATGATACTGCTTTTCATTTTGTTCTATGAGCTCTGTTGTCTTTAAAGATATATTGTTATTGGTAACAGGGGTTCATGATTCAGCAACAATTGGCCATGCAAGAGCAAAGGAGAATGAAGCAGAAGGAAATGCTTCAAGCCCAAGAGAAGGAAAACATGGCCATGGTGGAGCAAGTCTTTGGTTTTTTGCCTGATGATGTAGGTACCAAAACAGTTTATTGTAAAGGAAAGACTCAGTAGTGGAACATAAGAACATGTTTGGTAGCTATGCTAAATTACAAATAACCATCCTCTTTTCTTTCCAGGACATGGATTCTCCACAATTTTTGGTTGAAACAGACCTAGATGCAGTGCCTCTTAAGCTGGGAAAGGACATCGACCACCTGAAAGAGTTTACTTTTCCCAAGTTTGCTGCAACCTACTTTCAGGGCTCAGCGACGGATAACCATATTCGGAAGACAATATACCAGCCACTTCTATATCACGAAGACCAAGGCGATGTTCTGGTACTGGTTACAGTTTTGACAATAATATGTCTGTTTTGTTTTTGTTTTTTTCTGTAAATTTGTAGGATAAAAAAAACAATACTATATTCTGTTTTAGGCCTCATTAGCTGTTTGGAAAATTATATTACGTTTTATGGGGGACCTTCCTGAACCGGTATTATATGCTGCCAGATCTGCAAGCCAAGGCAGCTCTGTGATAACACAGATTTATGACACCTTAACCAAGAAAGACAAAATTCAAGCTGGAATAAAGGACAATATGCAAGGAGTAAGTTAATAATAAATGTATTTTCCTGTATTTTCATAGTACCTTGAGGAGAAATGGAAGGGCCATGGGTAGAGCTAAGACAAATCTGGGTAAAACATTGTCAGTTCTTGCTAGGAGTAAATTTTTTCTCTGAAATTATGCAGGGATTTAAGATGCTTGACATCTACTGTATTTGCCGGTGTATAAGGCGACCGGGCGTATAAGACGACCCCCTAATTTTACATTTTTTTAAGATTTTTTTGCCTATACTCACCGTATAAGACGACCCCTTTTCCGAGGCTTCCGACACTTAATTTTTCTTCCTTCTGGAGCCATATTCTTCTTCATTCTTGCTGGAGCTGGAGCCATATTCTTCTTCCTTCTTGCTGGAGCTGGTGCCAATCACAGCGAGCCATGTAGTCTATTAATGAATACAAAGCCTGCTTGGATTGGCAGAGGCTGTAACATCATCAGCCCATGCCTCTCTGACTCTCACTCTACACTGTATGTAACCTGCTCAGATTAGCAGAGGTTGTTACTTCAATCCGAGCAGGCTCTGCATTCATTTGAATACATCGCTCACCGGGATTGGCTAAGCGGTATATACTGTATGTAGTCGAAGCTACATACAGTATTACCGCACATCAAGCAGGCATCCGAGCAGCTGACCTGGCGTATAAGGCCCCGTACACACGGTCGGACAAAACCGATGAGAATGGACTGAGGTTCAGTTTCATCGGTCCAAACCGACCGTGTGTATAGCCTATCGGTCTGTTTTCCTTAGGTCCAAAATTTTAAAACATGCTTCAAAACCGAACCGATTGACCGCTGCCCGATCGGTCCAAACTGATTGTTAGTACATAAAGCATTGGTTCAAAACCTGTGCATGCTAAGAATCAAGTCGATGCATGCTTGAAAGCATTGAACTTTGTTTTATTCAGCACGTCGTGTGTTTGACGTCACCGCGTTCTGACCCGATCGGTTTTTGGAACGATGGTGTGTACACACATCAGACCATCAGACCACTTCAGCGGTGAACCGATGGAAATGGCCCGCCGGACCATTCTCATTGGTTTGGAACGACCGTGTGTACGCGGCCTGAGACGACCCTTGCTTTTTGGCCAGTTTTTTTAAGTGTAAAGGGTAGTCTTATACGCCAGCAAATACAGTAAGCACATTAGCTTGTTATTTTGTTAATGCAGAGTAAAACATTAAGGCTGCATTCACACCTTAGCGCAAGGTTTTGTACCGCGATTTGCTGCAACAAATTGCAGCGTTTTGTACCGGGATTTGGCGTGACAAAACGCTGCGATTTTAACCCAATGTTTTTTACAGGTCATTGTCTGCTATGCCGAACGCCGAAGCCGCCTGAATACGCGCGACAAAAAAGGGTCCGGGACTTTTTTGAGCTTCACGCGAACCATCTCCATAGACAACAATGTTATTTTTCCCCTCCAGCGTATCTGAGCGTCGCGCTTCAGGCGTTTTGTCACTCAGGTGTGAATGGAGCCTAAAAACAACATTTTCTTTATAATGCTTGGGGAGCTGAGTAACCTTTTTTCCTAAACTAATTATGATTTCTTATTTTCACATTCAATGAATGCCATTACAATATACAATGTAAAGTTACATAAAAGTAGGTAGACAAAGTTACATTAAAAGGCATACAAGGCACAGAATTGCAAGCCATTTAGAGTGGTCCGTAGTAAGAATATCAGACAAACCACATCCAGCAGCTTGATTGTGTACAGTAGTAGAACATTAGCATCTTTAAAGCAATGCACATGCAATTACCATCCTTGGATGAGACTTCTCTTTTGTAAATAACAATGAAAAAAACTGAATATTAACACTTGGGTTGGGAAAGGGATAACACTACACACTATAAGAAAAGAAAACAACCGATCGTATCATAATGTAACCACAAGTGGTTGAAAAGCCTAAACATTTCTTGCCTTAATGCATTCCTTACTCCATTGAGGTAAATGTTTAGATGTCAGCATCCCCCCTCACCTCCCCTTTTACTTACCTGAGCCCTCATTCGATCCAACGCTGTGCACATCTGCACCCTTTCTCTCCCCTCACTTCGAGGTCTCGTTGGCTTTGCTGGGGCATCGAAAGCCATTGGCTCCCAGTGCTGTCAATCAAAGCCAATGACAAGGGAGTGGGGGGCGAGGCAGAGTCCCGCTGTCTGTGTCAACAGACGCAGCAACAGAAGCAGCTTCCCATGGGGGCATTGAACAGAGGAGAGGAGGTTCGCGGCCACAATTCCATTGCACAGAGCTTGTAAGTATAGAGATGTTTTGTTTTTTTACCTTTACAATCATTTTAAATTCTCGAATGACAAAGGCAGACGTAGCTATGTACTAGTGTAGCAGAGGAGGTGATAAAGAGTGTCCATCAAATACATTTGATTATTTCTGTGCGATTACTGTACACATTGAATGAAAATCAGACGTTGAGTTAAAGGGGTTGTAAAGGCTCGTCTTTTATTTTCTAAATAGGTTCCTTTAAGCTAGTGCATTGTTGGTTTACTAACCTTTTCCTTCGATTTCCCTTCTAAATGTTTTTTTTCTTTGTTTGAATTTCTCACTTCCTGTTTCTCCTCGGTAAGCTTTCCACCATCATCCGAGCGGTGGAAAGTCATTTAGAACAGCTTACTGAACACCTTACTGAGGAGGAACAGGAAGTGAGAAATTCAGACAAAGAAAACAAAGAAAAAAAACATTTAGAAGGGAAATCGAAGGAAAAGGTAAGAGAACCAACAATGCACTAGCTTAAAGGAACCTATTTAGAAAATAAAAAAGAAACCTTTACAACCCCTTTAACTTATAAATAAAAATGTCCAGCTTGCACATTCATTTTTATCGTCCGAACTATCAGTATGGGCTGTCGAAAGCACTATACTAACAAACACATAATCAATTAATTGTTCCCCTTATGGAAGTTTTCACCCGTTTGTACTGGCCATAAGAAAGGAAGCTAGATTGGTGATATCTGAAAAAGGAGGAAAGAAAGGAGGTAAGGTGTAAATGGTAAAATTTGGAAGGAGGAAGGGTGCGCGGGGTGGAGAAACAGATACTAAGTGGGGCCCCATGAATTTTCAAAAACAAGGGGAAGTCATCTTGTAATTTTATCAGTGTATAAATTCTATATTGTAAAACCATGTTTATCTCTATTTTCCTTTCCCTCTTTGTGTTTAAAGGAGATCGTCAGATCTTCCATATGTTGGATCAGAGGCGTCACTAGGGTTGGTGTCACCTGGTGCGGTAAAATATGGTGTCACCACCCCCCCCCCCCCCCCCATAACATTTTTCAAATATTTTTTACCCTACTGTTTGCTCTCTGTTCTCCTTTCTTCCCCTTTTCTCTCTCTCTCCCTATCCATCTTTTTTGTTCGTTCTGTCCCTTCTTCTTTCTCTCCATTTTTCTTTGTCCCCTCCCCCCACCTCTCTTTCTCCAGAACCGGAATTCACATCTCAGGAGCCTATAGGCCAGGGGCGTACCTAGAGCATTTGGCACCCGGGGCGGATCCAATATCTGGCACCCCCCCACGTTAAAATGTAAAAACACCCCACTGTGCCCCCTGCATACCTCTGCATCCTTCAATATCTTTTTGTTACTACTGTGTGCCCCTCTCCACAACTGCACCTCTGGACCCCTTTACATTGCACAGCACCCTGCATCACTTGACCCCTTTACATTACACAGCCCCCTGCATCACTGGACCCCTTTACATTACACAGCCCCCTGCATCACTGGACCCCTTTACATTACACAGCCCCCTGCATCACTGGACCCCTTTACATTACACAGTACCCTGCATCACTGGACCCCTTTACATTACACAGCCCCCTGCATCACTGGACCCCTTTACATTACACAGCCCCCTGCATCACTGGACCCCTTTACATTACACAGCCCCTGCATCACTGGACCCCTTTACATTACACAGCCCCCTGCATCACTGGACCCCTTTAAAATTGCACAGCACCCTGTATCACTGGACCCCTTTACATGTCACAGCCCCCTTCACCTCTGGACCCTTTTACATTACACAGCACCCTGCACCTCTGGGCCCCTTTACATTACACAGCACCCTGCACCTCTGGACCTCTACATTACACAGCCCCCTGCACCACTGGACCCCTTTACATCACATAGCCCCCTGCACCTCTGGACCCCTTTACATTACACAGCATCCTGCACCTCTGGACCTCTTTACATTACACAGCCCCCTGCATCACTGGACCCCTTTACATTACACAGCACCCTGCATCACTGGACCCCTTTACATCTCAAAGCCCCCTGCACCTCTGGTCCCTTTTACATTACACAGCCCCCTGCACCACTGGACCCCTTTACATCACATAGCCCCCTGCACCTCTGGACCCTTTACATTACACAGCACCCTGCATCACTGGACCCTTTTACATTACACAGCACCCTGAACCTCTGGACCTCTTTACATTACACAGCCCCCTGCATCACTGGACCCCTTTAAAATTACACAGTACCCTGCATCACTGGACCCCTTTAAAATTACACAGCACCCTGCATCACTGGACCCCTTTACATCTCACAGCCCCCTTCACCTCTGGACCCTTTTACATTACACAGCACCCTGCACTTCTGGGCCCCTTTACATTACATATCACCCTGCACCTCTTTACATTACACAGCCCCTGCACCACTGGACCCCTTTACATCACATAGCCCCCTGCACCTCTGGACCCCTTTACATTACACAGCACCCTGCACCTCTGGACCCCTTTACATTACACAGCACCCTGCATCACTGCACCCCTTTTACATTACACAGCAGCCTGCACCTCTGCACCCCCTTTACATCACATAGCCCCCTGCACCTCTGGACCCTTTTACACTACACAGCCCTCTGCACCCCTTTACATTACACAGCACCCTGCACCTCTGGACCCCTTTACATTACACAGCACCCTGCATCACTAGACCCCTTTACATTACACAGCCCCCTGCACCACTGGACCCCTTTACATCACATAGCCCCCTGCACCTCTGGACCCCTTTACATCACATAGCCCCCTGCACCTCTGGACCCCTTTACATTACACAGCACTCTGCACCTCTGGACCTCTTTACATTACACAGCCCCCTGCATCACTGGACCCCTTTACATCTCATAGCACCCTGCATCTCTGGACCCTTTTACATTACACAGCACCCTGCATCACTGGACCCCTTTACATCTCATAGCACCCTGCATCTCTGGACCCTTTTACATTACACAGCACCCTGCATCACTGCACCCCTTTTGCATTACACAGCCGCCTGCACCTCTTTACATCACATAGCCCCCTTTACCTCTGGAGCCTTTTACACTACACAGCCCTCTGCACCCCTTTACATTACACAGCACCCTGCATCACTGGACCCCTTTACATCTCATAGCCCCCTGCACCTCTGGACCCTTTTACATTACACAGCACCCTGCATCACTGCACCCCTTTTACATTACACAGCCACCTGCACCTCTGGACCCCTGCATGTTACACAGACCCCCTTCAGTGCAGACACCCCCTCAGTGCAGACACCCCCCCTTAGTGCAACCCCCCCTCAATGCAAATCCCCCCTCAGTGCAAATCCCCCCCTCAGTGCAACCCCCCCAGTGCAAACACCCCCAGTGCAAACCCCCCCTCTTAGTACACCCCCCCTCAGTGCAAACCCCCCTTAGTGAAAACCCCCTCAGTGCAAACACCCCCTTAGTACAACCCCCCCCCCTCAGTGCAAACACCCCCCTTCAGTGAAATCCCCCAGGTGCAAACACCCCCCCTCCCCATTCAGTACCTCAGATCATCGCAGGCAGCGCCAAGGCAAATGGACAGAAGGTCTCCTTGGCCCCTCCCCCTCTGTACACACAAACAAAGAGGAGGGGGCTGTGCCTGTGTGCCGACTACCGAGCACCACTAACAGCCCGTGGCTGTGAGAGGAGGGAATGGATGGTGCTTCGGTGTCACCCCGCAACCCCCCTCCTCTTGTACCGCGGCGCTCAGCGCTCCGATTCCGCGACGCTCATCGCTGCAGTCGCGGGTGGGGAGCCGCCCCCCCCCCCCACATGTCAGCTAAAAACGCCTCTGTTGTGAATACAGCACTTGCCTGAAAAAGTTGCGCCGGCATAACGTAAATGAGATAGGTTATACGGATCTAAAGATCCGCTCACCTATCTGAATCTAGCCCCAGAAGTGTAGGCAGTTTATTATAGTGAGTAATGTAGTTGGTTTTAGCTGCAATTTTCAGGGTTGGGCCATTGATGGGTGAATTAAATAGTGGTTTGATGAATGTGACGTTAATTCATGATGGGAGGGATATTGTTGAATTTGCCATCTATAAAGAGAGTCACTGGCCCGGATTCAGAAAGAAGTTACGCTGGCATATCTATTGATACGCCGTGTAACTTCTAGGATGCGCCGACGTATCTTTTTCTGTTTTCAGAAAACAAGATACACCGGAATTTTGCTAAGATCCGACTGGCGTAAGTAAGCCTCTTACGCCGTCGTATCTTAGTTGCATATTTACGCTGGCCGCTAGGTGGCGCTTCCGTAGATTTACGCAAGGAATATGCAAATAAGGTAGATACGCCGATTCACAAATGTACGTACGCCCGGCGCATTTTTTTTACGTTGTTTACGTAAGGCTTTTTCTGGTGTAAAGTTACCCCTCATAAAGCAGGGGTAAGTCATGTTAGGTATGGACGTCGGAAACGTACGAACAGCGTCGTATTTTACGTCGTTTGCGTAAGTCGTCCGTGAATGGGGCTGTATGAAAGTTACGTTCACGTCAAAAGCATTAACTATTTGCGACGTGATTTCGAGCATGCGCGAATTACGTGGGGTAATGATAGTTTAACATAAAACACGCCCACTACCAGTCAAATTTGAATTAAGCGGGCTTACGCCGACACATTTACACTACGTAACTTAGGGCGCACGTTTTTTCTGAATACGGAACTTGTGCCCTAAGTTACGGCGGCGTAGTGTATCTGAGATACGCTACGCCCGCCGATAGATACGATAATGTATATGAATCTGGCCCACTGTTTGTATGCTGAGTTTCTACACTGTTCCATGATTCTATCAAAGTGTGTTGCTTTATAGCATTTCAAAGAGTTGGAGAAGCCAATGCCCTCTGTGAATGTTAGTTCAAGTGATAAACTTGCAGGCTATCCCTGGGGTGGGATTTGTATCATAGAAAACCCAAGAATATTTAGTGAAGAGACTTTAGGAATTAGGGTGGTAACAAAATTGGAAATTTTTGGAAGAGATAAAGAACTAAACTATTTGTTTAAAATTGAGAGGCTCTATTTCTCTTCAAACAGCTGTACAATAGGCATGTAACCAAAACATACTTAACCACTAGCTGACAGCCGTACGACTTTGTACGGCCGCAGCGCGGCTCTAAATCTCTAACAGGCCGTCTTTTTACAGCTGCCCCTTTGCTCGTTCCCCGCGCGCGCTCCCGAGCGCGCAGCGGGGAACTGCTGTGCTGGCCGTGTCCCTTGGACACAGCCAAACACAGATCGCGGTAAATAGCCAATCACAGCGGCTATTTACAGCGCGATCTGTGGGGCCAATGAGAGATGATCTCATATGTAAACATATGAGATCATCTCTCATTGCCGGATCTCCCCTCCTCACACAGACACCGCGTGTGAGGAGGGAGAGAAATCTGTGAGTAACCAGCGCAAAAAAAAAAAAAAAACAGTGACTAACCAGTGCCCCCAGGACCACCTGTGCCCCCCACAGTACCACAGTGCCCCCCAGTACTACAGTGCCCCCCACAGTACCACAGTGCCCACCACAGTGCCCCCCACAGTACCACAGTACCCACCACAGTACCACAGTGCCCCCCACAGTACCACAGTGCCCCCCACAGTACCACAGTGCCCCCCAGTACCACTGTGTGCCCCCCAGTACCACCGTGTGCCCCCCAGTACCACAGTGTGCCCACCAGTACCACCGTGCCCACCAGTACCACCGTGCCCACCTGTGCCTACCAGTACCACCTGTGCCCACCAGTACCACCATGCCCACCAGTACCACCGTGCCCACCAGTACCATCGTGCCCACCTGTGCCTACCAGTACCACCTGTGCCCACCAGTACCACCGTGCCCACCTGTACCACTGTGCCCACATGTGCCCACCTGTGCCCAGTGCCCATCTGCCACCTCAGTGCACATCTGCAATCAGTGCCCACCTGTGCCACCTCATCAGTGCCCACCTGTGCCACCTCATCAGTGCCCACCTGTGCCACAGTCAATCAGTGCACATCAGTACCCATCTCAGTGCCATCTGTGCCGCCTCATTAGTGCCATCTGTGCCGCCTCATTAGTGCCATCTGTGCCGCCTCATTAGTGCCATATGTGCCGCCTCATTGGTGCCATCTGTGCCGCCTCATTGGTGCCATCTGTGCCGCCTCATCAGTGCCCACCTGTGTCCACCAGTACACAGGCCTCATCGGTGCACATCAGTACCCATCTCATCAGTACCCATCTCAGTGCCATCTGTGCCGCCTCTGTGCCATCTGTGGGCATTTGTACTTTCCTGGCTTGGTAGGGTCTCAAGAAATGAGATAGGCCTTCAGTACATCAGGTGTGATCAGATGTGATAATTTTTTATGATTTGCACTATAGCTTGTAGACTCTAAAACTTTCACACAGACCAAATAATTTCCAAAAACTTTGGGTTGTTTTTATCAAAGACGTGTAGCAGTATAAATTGTGGCCAAAATTTATGAAGAAAAATTAATAATTTGCAACATTTTATCACAGAAACTAAGAAAAAATCATTTTTTTTTTCAAATTTTCGGTCTTTCACGCAGAGGTGATCAAATACCACCAAAAGAAAGCTCTATTTGTGGGAAAAAAAGGACAAAAAAATCATTTGGGTACAGTGTTGCATGACTGAGTAATTGTCATTCAAAGTGTAAGAGCACCGAAAGCTGAAAATTGGTCTGGTCAGGAGGGTGTTTAAGTGCCCAGTATGGAAGTGGTTAAAATAACTGGGAGAGGTTTGCCTGAGAAATGTATGTTATCTTCCTGGAAAGTCGCTTCAGTTAAGACAGTGATCAGACTTGGAGGCGACTTCTATTGAAATCAATGGGTACAAATCACCTACAAGTCGGATTGAAGTAGTACAAGAACCTCTTCTGAAGTCGGAGCGACTTGAGTAGTGTGTATTAACACCGCTCCCATTCACTTACATTGTTTTTCTCTACAGCGCGACTTTGGACGACTTGAGGCGACCTCAAGTCGGATCCCAAGTCGCCCCAGTGTGAACCGACTCTAAGGCCTCGTACACACGACCGGACATGTCCGCTGAAACTGGTCCGCCAACCAGTGTCAGCGGACAGATCCGATCGTGTGTACAGGCTAGCGGACAGATTTCCAGCGGACAAATGTTTCTTAGCATGCTAAGAAACATGTCCGCTGGGAAGCTGTCCGAGTACATGTTTGCTGGTTAGTACGTCTAACCAGCGGACAGAAATCCCGCGCATGCGTCAAATTGATTCGACGCATGCGTGGAAGCATTAAACTTGCGCGATATAAAACGTCGGTGTTGTCTATGTCACCACGTTCTCTGTCCACGCGGATTTCGGTTTGATGGTGTGTACAGCCATCAGACCGAAATCTCCCAGCGGACATGTCCGATGAAAACGGTCCGGCGGACCGTTTTCATCGGACTGTCCGCTCGTCTGTATGGGGCCTCACACTGCAAATAATTAATTGCAAACTAATTTACGTAGCACATTGCTGACTGGTATTGGACCTCTCTGTAACTTTTCAAGTCTGCATAAATACATTTCTCACATGTTACAATCTACAGCAACATTATAATAATGGGTTTTACTTCCTCTTTATTCCCCTGCAAAGTAAAGGCATAAAGGGCTAGTAAAGGGCATTGCATACTAGCCCATTATGTGGCACTTACCTGCAAACGATGCCCGCGATGTCTGTGATGCCCCATCTGGTGGAAGCATCAATCTTCACCCCTCTTCCTTCTGGGGCCGCGGACTCTGGCTCTGTGCCTGCCCGGAACCGCGTGACGTCACTCCCGCACATTTGTGCGTGGGTTCCGCCAGTCACGGCAAACGCTGACGAAGAAACGGCACGGAGGGCCATTTCTTCAATGCACATGCGCACTACAAGGTAAATATCTCCTAAACAGCGCACGTTTCAGTACATATAGTTAAGCCTTATTATAGGCGTACCTGTAACGGAACTATGTATTCTGCCTGTACATCTAGAATAACCATGCAGTGGGACATACAAAGGACCGAATGACTTGTTACAATTGGATTTACCACATTATATTCTGAGCTCAAAGGGTTAATTGTAGAGTGACTCTTTCACTGCTAAATTCTAATGTCCTCTTCTCCAGCTAATTGACTCTCTTTTGTGTATTGTACTACAAGTTAGCAGTCTCCTGTCAGGAGTATTGAATTAGCATATCAAGTATGTTCAGAAGAACTTGTCAAGCTTTGCAGTGCCGAAATGGCTAGATACTGACAAGATTATCTGTGAGTGTGTATTATTCTAAAGGTTAATTGAATTCTATTGATAAAGGGATGTGTCTGGTCAGGTCATGTTAAATATAGCTCAGGGGGGGCGTGGCTTGGCTAGGGATGTAGACGGTCGCACGTCCTGTGAGCTCCGCCGAAACTCCGTCCGTTTATCCTGTTAGCGAGTCCCCTGTGACTCGCCATCGATCCTGCCTGCTACCTCAGCACCCCCGGTTGCACCGAGCACCCTTGAAGGCTTCCATCCCGGGTCCGGAGCGTTGTCCCGACGGAATCCTGCAGGCCGCACGGCCCCGGCCCACGTGAGCCAAGATGGCGGCGCCGCACAGTCAGCGAAGGAGAAGTACAGGGCGGCTGCCCAGAAGCTGTTCTCCCCGATCAATACCTTTGAACTGCTGGAGGTCCCTGGGGAACCCGAGGACAACCGCAGCGGCTCCCAGTCAGATGCCGACGACACAGTGCCCTTGGAGGACCCATCCGCGCCAGTGCTGCCATGGAACGCAGTGAGTATCTCACCGGGGTCCCACGTGCAGGGATCGGTTGAGGCCTCAGGCTCGGACGGGCCTGAGCCCACGTTAAGGGACATTTTTGCCGCCATCACGGCCTGTAACACCTCGGTGTCACACCTAGCTGCGGAGCTTAAAGGGGTAAAGGCTGAAATGTCTTTTATGCGGCAAGACATGCAGAAATTGCGGGATCGCACCACTGATGTTGAGGGCCGTGTAAGTGTTCTAGAGGACGACCTGGCTCCCATGCAGCGAGAGGCCCATGCTCAACAATTGATGGTCGCCAAACATGCGGCAAAAATTGATTAACTTGAGAACAGAATGCGCCGCAATAATGTGAGAGCCATTGGAATCCCTGAGAGGATGGAAGGGAAAAACCCGGTTGCGTTCATAGAGCAATGGTTATTAGAAAAATTTGGCAAAGAATCCTTCTCCAATATGTTCGCAGTGGAGCGTGCACATCGTGTCCCTTTAAGGCCTCTACCCCCTGGGAATCCCCCCCGGGCGTTCCTGTTCAAACTGCTACACTATAGGGACCGGGATGTCATTCTGTCTAAGGCGCGCACTTTGGGAGATGTGTTAGTGATAGACAACTCCAGGATCTCCCTATTCCCAGACTTTTCGGCAGAGGTGCAGAAACAGCGCGCCCAATTTAATGATGTTAAGAAGCGGTTGCGCTTCCTTGAACTGCAATATGCCATGCTATACCCTGCCCGGCTGCGAGTGGTGGCCAGGAATGAAGTGCATTTTTTTGAGAAACCTGCCCAGGCTATGCAGTGGATGGATAGGGAGGAAAGGTCTTTGAGAGAAGAGCAGGGGAGAAGACGCAGGAATGAGTGACGGATGCCTGTCTGATGTGTGTTTGCCGACCAGACTGTCTGCCGGAGGGTCGCCAACGATGTTTCATTTCACTATTCTACCAAGGCGGAGGACTGTTTCCACGGGAAGTGTTTACACTGTCTGGATAAGTACTACTCCACCCCGATAAAAGACCTGCTAATTGCGGAGGCCTTTATGCTGGCTAGTGAACTTAGCCCCCTAGAAATGGGTCCCTCGTGGACACGATGGTTCTTTATTTGTTTTTTACCTTTTTTTCAATATTTGAAGTTTTTTGAGTTTAACATTCGTCCACTTGGACGACGTCTCCGCAGTCTGCCTAACTTTTGCCTCCACAGGTTACGCCCAAGGTGCCTGGATTTGGGCATCAGGAAGATGTTTTTCTGTCTGCTGCACTTACCACAGTCATGGACATGTTCTCTTATATTATTATTTTTTTTTGCCCAAATTTATTATTTTTTTGTACTAGTTTTTACCCAGGAAGAAAGATCCTTACTACTTATGGGGCTGCCAGGATTGCTTTGCTTAGTATGCATTTCTACTGTACCTGTTACAACTATTTATGAGTATAAGAAATGGCTATGCAGTGTATACTAACTAGTTGGAATGTAAGAGGTCTGGGAGATAAAGTGAAGCGTTTGGCAGTGGGTCATGTGCTTAAGCGTTTGAGTTCCTCTGTGGTGTGCTTACAAGAGACCCATATGCTCCGGGATCAGGAATCACTGTTCTCCCCTAGACTATATGGGTATCAGTATCACTCTACCTTCTCGTCATACGCCAGAGGGGTTAGTACGCTTATTGGTGTGAATGTCCCGTTTGCCCTCACCTCCTCCCTTATAGACCCTGGGGGTCGCTTTGTTTTTTTGCTTTGCACGTTGCACGGTAGGCAGTGCATAATTGCTAACATGTATATACCACCCCCTTTCTCAGTAGAGGTCATTAAGACCCTGGCTACCTTTCTGTCACGACACCCAGGTATCCCTGCTCTTGTAGTGGGGGACTTCAATAATTTTTTATGTGCCAGACTTGACAAGTTTTCTCCGGGGGCGGTGGCGACTACCCCGAGAGGGGACCAGACGCCTTTTGCTCGGCTTCTGCAGGAGCTGGGGTTGAGGGATGTCTGGAGGTTAGCCCACCCACTGGAGAAATGTTACTCATGCCACTCGGCCTCGCATAGGGGTCTATCCAGGATTGATCTGGGCTTGGGTAACAGTGAAATGCTTCCCTTGGTCTCGTCCGCAAGGTACGAGGCTAGGACCGTGTCCGACCATTCACCTCTATGTATAGAGCTACTTGTATCTAACAGTACTAAGCGTACCTGCTGGAGGCTTAATCCATTTTGGATGTCGCTGTTTCCAACCCCAGATCCCATTCGCACTGAACTTGTGAACTTTATTAGAATTAACAGACACTCCACGGGGCTTGGTGTCCTTTGGGACGCCCTAAAGGCCTTCATGAGGGGTCAGTTTATTAGATCCATTAATACCATTAAAAGTGGGACAAGGTCCTGGGAACAATTCGTCCTTCGGGAGGCTGAGAGGGCTGAGTCAGCCTATGTGGACTCCCCCTCTGAGAATACCGAACGAGCGTGGAATGAGGCTCAGAATATGGTTAAACATGTGACTTTATCTAGAGCTGAAAACAAACGATTTTTCCTTCAGCAGAAATACTTTGAGGATGGGGAGGGCACTGGGCACATGCTCGCTATGATGATACGCTCACAGAGGGGCTCGGCCCATATAGAATCAATTAACAATGCCTCGGGGATAACGGTGTCATCCCATGTAGATGTTCTGTCCACATTTAAAGATTTCTATGCTGATGTGTATTCTTCTAAGGTCTCGCCCACGACGGAGGAAATTTCCTCCTTTTTGGACCAATGTCATCTCCCGCGTCTGTCGGCCGGGGAAGTGGCGCAGTTGAATGCGCCGCTCACGGCCGACGAGTTGCTGGAAGCTTTGGCGCTCTCCTCTCCCGGTAAGTCTCCGGGCTCGGATGGCTTGCCGGCGGAGGTTTATGGGCGATACTCAGATGGACTGATACCCCTGTTGAAAGAGGTATTCGTAGATGCATTTGAGCGAGGCTCCCTGCCTCAATCTATGAACGAGGCCATAATAGTACTGCTACTGAAGCCGGGTAAAGATGCCCAGTGGGCAGATTCTTATAGACCTATATCATTATTGACGACTGACGTTAAACTATTGGCCAGAGTGATGGCCACAAGGCTAGCGAAAGTTATAAATAAACTCATACACACGGATCAGTCGGGTTTCATCCCCTCCCGATCTACGGCTATTAATATTAGGCGCCTTTTCCTGAACTTACAGATACCTGCTGACAATGAAGGACAGAGAGCGATCCTGTCATTAGACGCTGCCAAAGCTTTTGACAGCGTCGAATGGCCCTATCTGTGGGAGGTTTTGGATCGCTTTGGGTTAGGCAAGAATTTCATCAAATGGGTACGCCTGCTGTATGCTGCCCCCACGGCCAGGCTACGGGTGAATGGGGACCTCACGGACCCCTTTCCTTTGTATAGAGGCACAAGGCAGGGGTGCCCCTTGTCACCCCTGCTTTTTACACTGGCCCTGGAACCGCTGGCGGCGTTAGTACGGTCCTCCCCTTCGATAGCTGGATTTCAGAGAGGCGAACACATAGAGAAGATCTCACTCTATGCGGATGATACCCTATTGTATCTGGGAGATGTAGGCACTTCCCTCACAGCGGCTATGGAGTTGATCCAACACTTTGGCTCCTTGTCGGGTTTCTCGATTAACTGGAGCAAGTCCGTTCTTTTGCCCGTGGATGGCCCGATCGGATCGCTGCCAGTGGTTGCAGGATCCCTACAAGTGGTGGAATCCTTCAAGTATTTGGGGGTTCAGGTATCAGTAAACTCACAGAAATATTTAGAAGAGAATTTACTACCCCTTTTTAAGCGCTTGCAGTCGACTTGCAATACCTGGTGCAAACTCCCGCTGTCCGTGATAGGACGAATCAATTTAATTAAAATGGTGTGGGGCCCCCAGCTTCTATACATTATGCATAACTCCCCTCAGTGGATACCCCGTCGGTGGTTTACCCGGATTGATTCCTTGTTTAGATCATTAATCTGGAAAAAGAAAGTCGCCCGTATCCGTTTGTCTACACTGCAATACGGCAAAGACCAAGGGGGTGCTGCTGTACCCAATCCTAAATTTTACTTTTTGGCTTCCCAAATGCAGCACCTATGTGGTATGGGGCGGATTAATAGCAGGGACTCCATTGACACGCTGTTGCGGAGTGGGTCCGGGAATGCGTCGGTTTTGGCTTGTTTGGAGGCTGGGTTCCCACACCTTCCACGGGCAGCACCCACGGTTGTCCTCCTTGGAAAGCTGTGGTCCATGGTTAAGACGACTGTGGGCGTTTCGGGATTTCTTGCGGACACCCCTTTGTGGGATAATCTTAATCTGACAGAAGTGTCCAGTCTTGAGGGTTTTATATCCTGGAAATTAGCAGGGATCCAGAACATTGCTCAGATCTACCATAATGACACACTTAAGTCATTTCAAGACCTACAAAATGAGTTTGATTTACCTAGACATCAATTCTACAGATACTTACAGCTCAGACATGCTTTACAGGCCCAGGGTCGGACATCTGTTTTGCGACTATCCAGTCACAGGCTGATAACAGATGTTTTCCATGGTAAAGACAAAAAGGGCATGATATCTCATGTGTATTCCTCCCTTTTGTCGTCCATACAAAATTCAGAGACCTTACCATGTAGGAGAGGCTGGGCGGAGGACCTGGGGGACATTGACGGTGAGACATGGGAATCCTGTTTACAAGCGGGGCCTTTGACCTCAGTTTCACAATCGCATAGATTGTCTCACCTGTTTCTGTTGCACAGGGTCTACCGCACACCCATTCAGCTGTTCCGATGGGGCAGGAGGGACTCTTCTCTGTGTCCCAAACTATGCGGGGAGGAAGGATCGCTTATTCACCTAATGTGGCGCTGTCCCAAGCTGCATCGGTTCTGGAGGAGTGTCACAGAGGTTGTCTCCTCGGTGTTCCAGGTTAGGGTCCCGCTGGACCCATTGATATGCATATTGGGTGCGGTGGATGAAGAGGTATACCCTCCTCCAGTTAATATCGCAGTGATCAGGCTTTTATATCTAGCAAGGAAACAGATAGCTAGATTTTGGTTGTCCCCGCATGTCCCGACTAAAAAACAGTGGATAGACCAAGTGAACCTCATTATTGTGAGGGAACATTATACATATCAGCACAGAAATGCGTCCAAGAAATTCAACTCCATTTGGCAGCCCTGGCTGGAGACGCCTGGATTGGCACCTCCGAGACTGATTATGACTCGGTTGTTGCAAATGTAGGTGACATTCTCCCCCCGGGACTAGAATCTGAGTGTCTATAGCAATGTCTGTGATAATGAACATTATAATGTGGATACGAGAAATTATGCACACCAAGGACAGGCAGTTGTTACAATTATTTGGGCAGAGTGTGGAACGCGGAATTGTGGGCATGGCCCGTTGGCCAAGTGTTTGGTTGTGTGGGAGGGTGAGACGGTTCTCGCCTTCTCGACACTGTGTTAATTGTGCTAGTGACAACAATGTTATTTCTTCAGGTGCTACGGTTTTGGCACGTGTATGGTACTAATATCTGTGGGATGATGCTTTGTACAATGCTCTGAATGTTGATCTATATTCATGTACCTGACGTCATGTCTTATATTTTTTGTCACAATAAACAATTTTTCTGATTTAAAAAAAAAAAAAAAATATAGCTCAGGGCCGAAATGTCTGGATACTGATTAGTGATTAGCTCAAGGGGATGTCAGTATCTAAAAGTATCTGTATTGAAGCCCCCCTCTGTGTGAGGAGGGGGCGGAGAGTTTCATTGTTCCTGTAACAGCTTGTAACTAGATATAAACCAGGAGAATGTACCATTAAAACAGTCCTACTTGACCCTTCAAAACGTAGCCCTGTCTCGTTCTTGAACGGGCATTCTATTGGATTATTATTTTGCTCCTTTTACAGCTGAACCTGACTCTCTCTCTGCATCTCGTGGATGGGATTGTACCAGCTGTACTTGCATATCGCAACTTGCCAGGGAAAAGGACGTCTCCAACGGCTGATACCCTCTCCGTACTTGGGTAGCCGTTACATTGGTTGGCGGCAGCGGGATGGTCCTTTTATCCAAAGAGCAAGTTCTGAATGGAGTCTCACTACGCCAGGCTGAAAAGACCCACACTAAAAGATCTATTGGGGAGTCATGGTAGGAGTGCCAGTAACAGACCACGGAGGGAGCTGATAGCTGACCTGCTGGACGAAATGGATGGATCCATGGAAGGAACTGAGCCCCTTGCACCTGTCAGCGAGGAAGATGTAATTACTGGTATTGTACAGCGGAGATTATCCTTGTATCCAGAAACGTCCGTAGAACTAATAAACCAGCTGTTCCGGGAAGCAAGGGAGGAGATACAAACTAAGAGGGGATCATAGAACCATCTGACAGCCCCTGGGCCTCTCCCGTTGTCCTAGTACCCAAAAAGAAAGGAAAAACCTGATTCTGTGTCGATTACAGACGCCTCAATGACAGAACCGTGACAGATGCCTACCCCATGCCCCGAGTAGACGAGCTATTAGATCGTATTGCCAGGGGACGTTATCTGACCACAATCGATCTGTGCAAAGGGTATTGGAAGATTCCCCTGTCCAAGGAGGCTATCCCTAAGTCGGCATTTGTCACCCCATTTGGCTTATTCCGGTTCAAGGTCATGCCATTTGGGATGAAGAACGCCCCAGCCACATTTCAGCGCTAATGGACCGCCTCCTTGATGGCTTCCAGGATTTCGCTTGCCCGTACCTGGATGACATTGCGATCTATAGTGAGACTTGGGGGGAACACTTGAGGCATGTTGAGGCTGTACTGGATCAGATTAGGGCCACAGGCCTAATCCTGAAGCCAGAAAAATGTAATTTCGGGATGGCAGAAGTCCAGTACTTGGGACACAGAGTGGGGTGTGGGAAGCAACGACCAGAACCCGCTAAGGTTGAGGCTGTAGCCAATTGGCCAACACCCCACACTAAGACCCAGGTACTGGCATTCTTAGGGACAGCCGGGTATTACAGAAAATTTGTCCCTGACTATAGCACCATTGCTAAACCTTTGACAGATTAGACCAAAAAGAATTTGCCTAGAGTAGTCCTGTGGTCTCCCGCCTGTGAAACAGCATTCCAAACCTTGAAACAAGCATTGATCAACGCACCTGTTCTATCTGCCCCCGTCCCTAACAAAAGATTTGTCGTTCATACAGATGCGTCCATGTACGGACTGGGGGCAGTTCTAAGCCAGATCGGGGAGGATGGAGGGGAACACCCTGTTGCGTACCTGAGTAGAAAATTATTACCCAGGGAAGTGAGCTACGCGGCAGTGGAAAAGGAATGTTTAGCCCTGGTTTGGGCTTTAAAGAAGCTCACACCCTACCTGTATGGTCAGGAATTCACCCTGATCACGGACCATAACCCACTAGTATGGCTAAACCGGGTAGCTGGGGATAATGGGCGCTTGCTAAGATGGAGCTTGGCCCTACAACCCTACAATTTTTCTATCCAATACCGCCATGGCAGATTCAATGGGAATGCCGACGGACTGTCCAGGCAAACAGAACTTTTACCCTAAAAACAGACGGGACATCCCCAAGTTGACCCGAAAAGGATCAATCCGGGTCTGCCGGAGTGTTCCACAAAAGGGGAGCAGTGTAACGGAACTATGTATTCTGCCTGTACATCTAGAATAACCATGCAGTGGGACATACAAAGGACCGAATGACTTGTTACAATTGGATTTACCACATTATATTCTGAGCTCAAAGGGTTAATTGTAGAGTGACTCTTTCACTGCTAAAATCTAATGTCGTCTTCTCCAGCTAATTGACTCTCTTTTGTGTATTGTACTACAAGTTAGCAGTCTCCTGTCAGGAGTATTGAATTAGCATATCAAGTATGTTCAGAAGAACTTTTCAAGCTTTGCGGTGCCGAAATGGCTAGATACTGACAAGATTATCTGTGAGTGTGTATTATTCTAAAGGTTAATTGAATTCTATTGATAAAGGGATGTGTCTGGTCAGGTCATGTTAAATATAGCTCGGGGCCGAAATGTCTGGATACTGATTAGTGATTAGCTCAAGGGGATGTCAGTATCTAAAAGTATCTGTATTGAAGCCCCCCTCTGTGTGAGGACGGGGCGGAGAGTTTCATTGTTCCTGTAACAGCTTGTAACTAGATATAAACCAGGAGAATGTACCATTAAAACAGTCCTACTTGACTCTTCAAAATGTAGCCCCATCTCGTTCTTGAAAGGGCATTCTATTGGATTATTATTCTGCTCCTTTTACAGCTGAACCTGACTCTCTCTCTGGATCTCGTGGATGGGATTATACCAGCTTTACTTGCATACAGCAACTTGCCAGGGAAAAGGACGTCTCCAACGGCTGATACCCTCTCACTACTTGGGTAGCCGTTACAGTACCTATATGTAAAAATGTCTCAGGGGGATTTACAACCACTTTAATTACCTGGGGATACATTTAACATTCGTGCTTTCCAATCCATATCCGCTCAATTTTGTCTAACTGGCTAGTATCATATCTACCGATTTACACACCTGCTACCAAATATATAAATAAACATATTACCCCGCCTGTTATACTTATGTAGCAGAGTCTCTGACCTCTTCCAGTCTAATGGGAACCTCCAGCGCCAAAGATAGCTGACATCCTTCAATATGTGGTGGGTTGTGAGGCATAGTGGGTGCAAAGGTGGTAAAAGTCATTGGGCGCCAGACACTTCTTGGATTTAAAAGAGGTTTTATTTCTTTGACAGTCCTTTTTATATTTTGCAAGAGAAAGAGGGTTAGGGCCAGGACACCCCTATGTAGTTGCAATTTCAATTGGCAGACTCCGAGACTTCAACAGGAGGATCAGCGGTACAGGGAAAGTTCCCAGCAAGGAGCCACTTCTAAACGTGCAGGATTGCAGTCTTCTATGGCAACAGTACTTAAACGGTTTCTAACTCAAAGTAACAGTTCTCTCAGCTGTACTACAACTTCTCCTTGTAGTTCTTCAGCCCCTTAAGCTCCTGATCTCTCACTGGACCCTCTGATTCACTGACTTTGAATCCTGTGAGCTCCTCAAGGCTTTTGCAGTGGTATCTCCTTCAAGCGTCAGCCACGTTTACCTGCTGGGTCCCTAGCTTGGCACTTTGGATACCTTCAAGCTTCACCCCTGCTGACTGCTCGGTCCCTAGCTTGACACACAAGGCTGCTTTGAAAGCGTCACCTCCGCTGGTTTTGTCCCTGACTTGATCACCGCCTGAAGTTTCCCTATTCTCCACTGTGCTCGTTCGGTGAGAATACTGCTACAGTACTTGCTACAGTTACTCACTGTAGTCTCTGGTAAAGGCGATTGGTCCCTTAGTGGTGACAGCTTCCCTTCTACCTCCGACCATGACAGGTTCTCCGGCTGGCAGAACTGTTACTTTTGGTTGGACTGCAAGCCGCATTCTCAACCCTGCGCTGCCCTCCTACTTCTGGATAGGCCCTCACGCAGCCTGGCAGCCAGATGCCCCCGGGATAGGCCCAAACTCTGGCCCAGTAGCCCGGGGCAGGCGACACAAGTCCACCCAGACCGCGGTCTGGATGGCATACAATAATCTGGATCACCTGATCTCATCCGAATATATATATATAGGCTTTCCCAGCAAGCAAAGGGATTCAAGCAAACCCCTGCCCATTGGCTGAAATACCCCATATACCCATAACCTAACCTTGGGTTGTCCTTCATAACCTAATACCCCCAAGTGCCCGGCCACCTGCTGGTAGAAGGGAAAAGTACAACCAGGCCAAACTTAGGAAAAAGTCAATGGATCCCTAGTAATTAACTACAGTAGCTACTCCTGACAAAGAATTTGGTGAGGAGCTCCCTGACTAAACCCCAGGACTCTACATCTGTTCCAAACCATACCAATTCTATTACTCCGTCACTTTTTTGCCACACTCTGCCGAAAACGTAAAATCTTTTTGTGGCACAGTAAGAGACCCAGAGTGAAATACAGCACATTTACACTTACTAAAGCCAGGGGCATCGGCTTCCCAAATATGCAAAAGTACTACTTGGGCCTATCACCTATAACATGTTGTAGACTGGTCAGTACACTCCTCATTGAAAGACTGGTCCCACTTTCAGATCTGACACTTCATAAACGATACCCATATGTGTGCCTGTCACACTAGATCCCTGATGAACATCTCTTCTACCCTACCTCCCCACAGACTCATCTCCAGGACGTATTCTATCTTGATCTCTGATACACTTCCTGGAGGTGACACTGCATAGGAGGCCTGGAATAATGACTTGGAGATTGATCTTAAGAACGAGCACTGGTCCCATATAAATGCCGATGTCCTGAAAGGGTCTATTGATTTTAACATTTAGTAAATTATAAACTCTGTAGCCGATGATATCGTACTCCGATGCGTCTACGCTATTTTTCTTGATGTTCTGAAAGTCTGTTGGCGCTGCCACTCTGACAAAGGGGCGCTTTTACACATTTGGTGGTCCTGTTCCCAGATACGCCCCTTCTGACTGGATATACACTCTACAATTAAACAGATCACAGATCGGGGCTTAACTTTTGAATCAGCCACTTTCCTTTTACATCATACAACATGTCTCCCTCTAAATACAAACAACCCCTTACCATCCATGTGCTTAATGCCACCAAAACGCTCATTCCTAGATTTTAGAGATTGACTGAGACCCCGGGGATCTCTGACGGGTTTCATTTTATTGATTAGGTGGGAGAGATGGAAGAACTGGTACATACGAGTAGAGAAACTGTCCTTGTTTCTATCCACCTGGAAAGGATGGTTTATGTTTAAAGACTTGGATCTTTACAAGCAGCATCGCTCTTCCTGAGCTAAATGCTCCAGGCTCTGAAGTCCACCTCTGGGACTCCTGCCCCCTGGCGGGCACTTATGCGACTGGCTGATAGGGGTGCAGAATTTACTCGCTGCATCGATGCATCGCGATTCAGGTGTCCCCGATGTGGCAATCGATGCATTCGACCCGAAAAATTGATGTCGGGTCACATCATCTCGACTTGCCCCGCCCCTCCCGGGAGAGCGGAGTTCCACTTGTTTTTTAGTTTATTAAAAGTCAGCAGCTACAAAAAGTTTAGCTGCTTATTTCTATTAAACCGACACTTTCCTGTCCCACAGTTCATCGATGCGGCCACACGGAGCACCGCTCATCTCCCCCTTCTCTCCTCAGCGCCGTCATATCTACTATGGGCAGTGGCACCCGGCCGTGACAGCTTACGGCTTCACGGCGGGGCGCGCACTGCGCTCTGCCATTGGCCAGCCAATCTTCTGGGACCTGTGTCAAAGCAGAGTTCCAGTAATGTTTTTGTTTATTAAAAGTCAGCAGCTACAAAAAAAAGTGTGTCTTCTGACTTTTAATAAAAAGACACTCACCTGTCCCACAATCCAGCGACGTGGCCACCCGAACCCTCCATTCTGTCCATGGCGCTGGCAATACTACTGTGGGCATCCAGCTGTGACAGCTTGCAGCTTCACAGCCGGGTGCGCATGTCTCACTGCACTGTCCTGCATAGCCAGGCAATCTTCTGGGACCTGTGATGTGTCCCAGAAGATTGCAGGGAGGAAGCGCTGCCAAGCGGAAGTGGGAGCTCGTCAGTAATCGTGATGCATCGCAGAATCGGGTCGAACCGTTGACCAGATAATTGTAATTGAATCGAATCATGAGACCAGTAAAGATGCACACCCCTACTGACCGACCAGTACACCCAGGGGGCCCCTTTTCACTTCTTTCCACTCACCCCTACCCATTACCCCGATTAAACCCATTTTAACAACCTAACCCTCCTTCCATTTCTATCTTATTCTCTTTGTCCCCCCCCCCTTTTTTTGTCTTTACACTTCTCCTTTAAATTCCCTGACCGCCCTTCCTTGGACAACTTCCCCTGTATATTACACCATGATACCTGCCCACTCTGTTACCAAGGTATAATCCCCTTGCTAAGCCTTTTGGTTTTGTTCTACATTGTTGGGCAAGCCCTCCTTAACAGTTGTTGTTTGACATACTGTACCTTTTTAATGGTAACCTGTACCTTTATTGGTATTGTCTGGCTGCCTTCTATGCCTACTGTACCTGAATGTCATTGTTGTATGTAACTACATGTGCCAGATGGTTTGTACATTGTTATGTTTGTTCTTTATCTAATAAACATTGAAAAAAAAAACATTATAATAATGTCAGGATAATACATAAACAAAGATGGCCCCATCTTGTTGGAGAAAAACATATAGGTAGGCATTGGGGGGGGGGGGGGTACTTAGCATCCATGCATTTCATGTAAGAATATACAGTACTGTTAAACTGATTTGGACTTATAACCTGAGATCATATGCACACTTTTACAGTCACAAAGAAACAATCCAAGAGTGAATTTTTCCAGAGAAATTTCCTCCATGAAGCTGAAACGATCTTCAAAACTAGCTGTACAGGTAAAACATAAAAGACCATAAGAAAAGAAAATAACATTGTTTACGTGTTTTTCCTCTGTATATCCGATCCATACAAAACCAAATATTTACATTTATTGTTTATAATGTTAAAGGTTTCAAATCAGCTGAGCAGTGGAAAAGATATATCAGATGATGAAAGCTCTCTGATAGATAAACCCATGTCCATGTTGGAGAAACTACATTTCATTGCTGGCAATGGAATCCTGCGTCCTGAAATCCGGTGAGAAACATTTTTACATACTTGCATTTTTTTTTGCCGCATTTGGTTTATGGACATCCACATATCCACATACATCTAACACAGTGAGGTTGATTTACTAATACTGGCCATACACTATACAAAAAATCGGCCGCACGCATTTTCGAAAAACGAACATTCGGCCATGAGCGCAAATTATAGTGTCATCATGTAATGACCGATAAATCGTTCAGTGGACATGAATGCCTTTTTTGTTCATTTTTTTTTTTTTACATATACGTAGTGCAGACAGTTCGGACGGGAAGCACATTAGCCTTTCAATTTTTCGTTCGCTGGGCAGAAAATTGCCAAACTTGTCCTTAATTTTTTCGGCTAGAAAACGTCCCAACGATTATCGATTTTGTGCCCATTAACTGGCCAAAAAAAACGAACGACCTGTCTAAATGACCGAATTTCGGACGATTTTTCATATAGTGTATGGCCAGCATAAAACTGGAGAGTGCAAAATCTGGTACAGCTGTGCACTGTAGCCAATCAGCGTCTAACTTCAGCTTGTTCAATTATAAAATAAGTTCAGCTTTTAACAAAAAATTATAAATGCTAATTTTTTTGCAGGTAAAAAAATGTGCATTTATTATTTTTTGTTTTGGGAGCCTATAAAGCATTGCACCAGTGATCAGCATATAGCTGATACTATGCAGGTCTCCTGTAGACCTGTCAGTGTATCTGTTTGCTCGTACTTTGTATAGGCAAGCAGATACTTACTGACAGGAAGAATTAATGAACTACCACAGCGCTCAACAGCAAGCTAGCAGCTGCAAAGGCTTGTCGGGACATGTAGTTTCCCATTTACAGAGGACTGTGAATAAATTATGTGGTTGAGCGGGCTGAGCAAAGCCCAGCCACATTAGTTTCAAAGAGTGACAGCAGGTCTGGGAGAAAATGCTGAGGGAGAGGGGGAATGTTTGCAGCTGCTGGAATATGTTACATGTTGCACCCTAAATAACGTGCAACATCCTGAACCCCTGCCAGACCACGCCCCCAACATGTTTTTTTTCGCCCCCAGAGCTTACTTATGCTTAAAGGGGTTGTAAAGGAAAACATTTTTTCCCTAAATAGCTTCCTTCCTGGTGTGGAGAAAGCCCCTTGAGGGGGGAGGGGGCGAGCAGGCAAGTCAGGACACTCTCTACTTTGCAGATAGAGAAAGGAGCTGTGTGTTAGTGGGAGTCCTGACACTCCTACTCACCCCCTCCCCCCTCAAGAGGTTTTCTCGTGGGCCCGTGGGCGGACGCGTCAGGCGCGTTGGTGGCTCTTCGGGGTCACTATCGCCTAATTTACACCTTCCCTCCTCGGTGGTTTCTTCCTCGCCTGCTGCGCAGAGTGGAAGCCGAAGGGATTCTATCAATCCTGATTGCCCCTGATTGGTCGCTCCTGGTACGCGGACCGGGTGCGTCTGGTGGCAGACGCCCCCTAGCGTCTTCCCCTGGGGGTTGATCTTCTGTTACAGGGTCCGATCTTCCACCCTGTTTTACAGCCACTGGCTTTAGCGGCGTGGCTGTTGAGAGCCTGGGGCTAAAGGACCGAGGCCTATTGGGCTCGGTGGTCTCTGCCGTGCTGCCTGCACGGAAGTCTACCTCACGTAGGATTTACATCTACGTGGAAGGCCTACTTCTCTGTGTGTGAGGAGATGTAATGGCACCCTCCTACATACGTGGTGTCCAGGATTCTGCTGTTTTTTACAGCAGGAAGTGGATCGGGCTCTCGCCTTAAGTACGGTTAGGAGTCAGATTTCTGCTCTGGCTGTTTTTTCTTCCAATGAGCCTTGGCGTCGCACTCCTTGGTGCGTACGTCTGTTCAGGGGGTCTGGCATGTGGACCCTCCGGTGCGCCCTCCACTACCCCCATGGGACTTGAATTTAGTTATTTCGGTTCTTCTGGATGCTCCCTTTGAGGACATTCGGGAGGTTTTTTGTTGACTGTCACTAAAGGTGATTTTTTTCTGGTAGTAATTACTTCGATCTGACGAGTGTCTGTCTGAACTGGCGGCCTTGTCTTGCAAGGCTCCCTACTTGGTCATCCTTAAGGATGAGGTGGTGCTGCGGCCGCAGCCGTCTTTTCTCCCCAAGGTTGTTTTCGGCTTTTCACATTGATGTGGACATTGTTCTTCCATCCTTATGTCCTCGGCCGAAATGCAAGGGGGAGGCCATTTTACATCCTCTGGATGTGGTTCGGGCCCTACGAGTGTACTTATCTGCTACGATTCCGTTCCGGAAGTCGGACTCACTGTTTGTGTCGGTGGCTGGTCCTACAATGGGGCCTGGTAGTCTCGTCGGCCACCATTTCTAGGTGGTTCCGACGGATTGTGCTTCAGGCCTATGCCCTGAAGGGGCGGGCGTCTCCCTTTCGGGTTACGGCACATTCGACCAGGGCGATCAGTGCCTCTTGGGCTTTCCGGCATCATGCCTCTGTGTTACAGGGGTGTATGGCAGTGACCTGGTCATCGATCCACATTTTTTTCCAGGTTTTACAAGGTGGATGTGTGTGCATCTTCTGATGCCTCCTTCGGCCGCAGGTGTTACAGGCGGCAGTTTATGGTTGGAGTTTCTCCGTTGAGCAACTCCGGTTTTGTTTGGGGTGTAACCTGTTTTTCTGTGTTATTTTCCCACCCCTCGAAAAATGTTGACACTGCTTTGGGACGTCCCTACTGTCAAAGAAGGCTGTGTCCGTCTATGAACGGAAGAGAAAATAGGATTTTTGTACTCACCGTAAAATCAATTTCTCTGAGTTCATAGACGGACACAGCACCCACCCCTCCTTTGTTTGTACTGCTTGTTACGAACTGAGGCTGCTGGAGCAGGGTGTGGGTTATACCCGGGGGGCCACGCCCCCTGGGAGGAGCTGCACTGAGGTTTGTGTTTGTTAACACTTTAAGTGCTTTTTTTCTGCCTAAACTCTCCTAGTGAAAGCGGATATAACCCTACTGTCAAAGAAGGCTGTGTCCGTCTATGAACTCAGAGAAATGGATTTTACGGTGAGTACAAAAATCCTATTTTTTTTGCTAGATAATTACTCAGAACCCCCAAATACTATAAATATATATGTTTTTTTAGCAGACACCCTAGGGAATAAAATGGCGGTCATTGCAACTTTTTTCCTCGCACGGTATTTGCGTAATAATTTTTCAAACGCCTTTTTTTGGGAAAAAAAACGGTTTCATGAATTAAAAAATGACAAAATGGTAAAGTAACCCAATGAAAATTAGGAGGAGGCAACGAATGTTGGCGGTCAGTGTAGGTGTCGGGGGTCAGTGTAGGCGTCAGGTAGGTCAGTGTAATGTGAGAAGTGCAGAAAGTAGGAGTCAGGTGGATCAGTGTGTGTGTCGGGGGGTCAGATAGGTCACGTGTTCAAAACATGGAAAGAGTGCAGCGCTATGTGGTTAAAACCATGTGTGAACTAAATGTTAAACCTTGAAATGTAAACAAATGATATGTGAAAAATGTATTAAAAGGAAAACTAAATGTCGCGCCCGGGGCCACGGGTCCCCCCTGCCCCCCCCAAGCTACGCCACGCCTCCTAATCAGAGGCTTCCTGAGGAATAATCGATCTGCGATTGTCCGTCACTTCTCCTCCTTCTTTGAGTGTTTGTGCACAGCGGCTATGAAGGTGCCCATGAGCTCCGGGTCCATGTCCGGGTACAAGCCATTGCCCAGGTAAGCGATATACGCCTGGCGACCAAAGGCCTCCACCATCGGTTTCACCATATTCTCTATGTTCCCCTGAGAGAGAGAGAAGGACATTGTCACTCAGTTGCAGATCACATTTCGGGATTAACAACACTTCAATAATGGAGTTTTGTTGCCAACAATTATCTGTGCGATTATGAATCAGAGATCACAGAACGCGGAGAAGACGCGAGATTACAGAGTTCTGTATAGAAATTTTCTGTCTCTCACCTTGCTAACGTACAGAGCGCAGGGGTCCAGATTTCCCTGCAGGGTCACCTTCCATCCCATCCTCTCCCTGCAATAAAGGAGAAAGTCAGACCAATCAGCATCCCGAGATCACACTGTACATGAAGGGTACAGACCGGCCTCGTGTACCGGGCCCTGTTGGTGGTTGAGACCCCTGGTCTCCCTGATAGTCCCTGACTACCTGATGATGCGCTCGCGTTGTGTCTGCAGGCCTGGGAGATTGGTTTAGTTTTAAAGAAGTAACACAGACGGAGACATATAATTTGTGAAACCAAGCTCTGTTTATTTTCGGCTCGTTGCTGGTTATATAGGGGGAAATAGGGGCGTACAACATAACTTTTGACATACATATAACTGTTCCTTTAGGTTAAAGGAATGGAATTTTTCGCTAAGGACAGCTGATGTCTGAGTTTCAACTTTACCCTTAAACACAGAAAGAACACGTACGTACTTATGTTAAACATGACTCTAGATAATAGAGGAAGCGAAACCCAGACAGAACACACTTAGGTTGCTTGTTTAACTAAAACACATATATAAAATGGAATCTGGACAAACAACATGGAGTCTAAGCTAGGTCAATTCCCCACCGCTCCTCACAGGCCCTATGGGGTCAGATGAGGGGCTGGGCCCGATGCAGCGTTATTCAATCAGTGTGCATGAGAACCGTGCAGTGTCATTCTAAATCTCTTTTCTACCACCCCCCCCCCATCAACTACCAGTGAACGAGAGGGAGGGATGTTCTGTTGTGCACCTCTCCGACCGCAAGTACTTGGCTATGAAGCACCTAATTCTACACCTTCATTCCTCTCAGTACAGGTTTCAGAGAGGACTGAAGGTATAGTGGGGTTGGAGATCCCAGCTGATGAGGAGAAAGGAGAGGTCCGCTTTGTTCTTTGGTGTGGGTCTTTTAGGTACGCTTGCCAACGAACTGCATGGCAGGTCGACATATGTCTGGTCAAGCATGTGGTGCCCAAGCGGGTGATGTTTTGGCCACGCGCAGAGCCGCTGATAAGGCAGTACATCCAGCCCTCTTGTACTGGGCCCAGGCACCATCAGTTCAAAAGGGGGGCCCGGGCACCTGATGAGCAGGAGGGCAGCTGTACAGTAATATTGCAGCCACTGATCCTTATTTGCCTTCCCCTGCAGCGCTGCCAGCTTCTCTTCCACCTTCTCTCTCTGGCTACACTGCAGGGGATTGCGCATGCGCCCCTTCCATCTGTTCTCTGGGCCTCCCATTTTCCCCTGCAGCAGAGGTCATCAACCCTGTCCTCAGGTCCCACTAACAGGCCAGGTTTGCAAGATAACTGAAATACATCACATGTGATATAATGTGCTGCTCAGTGATTGCAGTATTCTAGTCTGCATCTCCCCAAGGTAATACATAAAACCTGGTCTGTTAGCGGGCCCTGAGGACAGGGTTGATGACCACTGCCCTGCAGCACTTCCAGCTTTCCTCCTCTGCTGCTGCAGACACAAAGTGAGATGTTTCAGGATAGAGAGCGGGGCAAGAGGGACGCTTCCTATACTGGCCTCTTCCTTTTATGAATGAACATGGTGAGAGATCGGTACCAATCACTCCGGTGTCCATTCATCGCAGAAGCATAGTAAACTGTTTACTATGCTTTATTTTGTGAATTAGCAGGAATAATCAGTGTTTTCTATTCATTCATCTGTGCTGTTGAGGCTGCAAAAGAAAGGGATTGATAAATCGATGACCTCAGTCACTTTCGGCTGGAAAGGGGGCCCTGCCAGGTAGGCTGTATGGGGCCCACCTGATTTCTAACAGCTGCCCTGGCCACGCGAGATACGCTTGAGACAAATGTTGCAAATAGCAGCAGTGCGATCTGATGCACTCGTCTCAAAAAAGGCCCACACCAAAGAACTTTTGGAATAACGTAGAGAGACAGCAGCGCCCTGCACATGCGGAGCTCTGCGGTGTGATGCAGTCGGTGTGCTGCCCTTAAGCTGGCCCCTGGAGGGCATCCTGCCTCGTTGGAGAAGTGCCTCCCCCTCCTCCTCCTCTCTCCTATCAGGCACCCACATAGAGTCAGTGACCTCATCATCCCCTCCCTCCTCATCACTGGAGCAAACCTGGCAGTATGCTGCAGCTGAGGGAACATGACTGCCAGATTGCTGTCCTTTTTCGGGCACCCCCTCTCTCTGGGCTCACGTTACTGCCTTTCCATTAGCTGGGTACCATCATCAGAGCCTTCAAAACGCTGCGCATCCTCCTGCAGCACGTACCCAACACTGTGGTCAAACAGTTCAGGGGACTCCTCAGGAGGACATAGTGGGGCTAGGGAAAGAGTGACTGATGCCATTGAGCAGAGGGAAGAGGCCGCATTGGCAGCTGTTTTGCCAGACAAAGTACCCTGAGCCTGGGTGAGAGAGGATGAGGACAGCTTGGTCATCCACTCTACGAAGTCTTTGGCATGTTGCAGCTCAAGGTGGCCAGCTGCCGGAAAAAAGGACAAGAGTGTCCCATGGCCACGTGCTGATGAGGATGCACTGTGTCCACGACCAGCACTGTTTTGCCTCTAGACGCAGAGCCTGCTTGCCCTCTTTTATTGGCTCGTGACTGTCTGCCTCTCCTTGTTGTTCTTCCAGACATACTAATGGCCTGCAGGGAGATGTAGCTGCACAAAGCTGGTATACATGTATCGTACTTTAATTTTGTCCTCAATTGGTTTTTTCTTTTACAATAATTCTGACTTGAGTGTTAGTATACTGATCACAAGATTGCATTATCACAGATGTCAAATGGATCAGGAAAAATCATTGCGTTCTATCTTTTTATTTTAGAGATGAGATATACTGCCAGATCTGCAAGCAGCTCTCTGGAAACAACAATAAGTCTAGTTATGCTCGTGGATGGATCCTGCTGTCTCTTTGTTTGGGCTGCTTTCCACCTACAGAAAGGTTTTTCAAGGTAAATGTTTTGATGGGGTCCCATAATAGCAAAATGAATAACTTAGATTTAGTTTTTGATTTCTCATGCTGCATTTGATCAATATCTCTGTTAAAGCGGGGGGTTCACCCTAAAACAAGTATATACCATTCAATCCAGAATCCTGCCGACATGTACAGTGTGCTGTTTTTTTCGGTTTACATACCGTAGTATAGGTAGTGAATCCCGCGGGACTGGGTGTTCCTATTCGAGACTAAGTGATTGACGTATGACAAAAGCTTCCCTCCCGGCGCATAATGCGCGTCACCAGTTTCCGAATAAAGCCGAACTGCGAGTCGGCGCTATACGGCGCCTGCGCACCGACGTTCGGCTTTTTTTGGAAACTGGTGACGCGCCTTTTGCGCCGGGAGGGAAGCTTTTGTCATACGTCAATCACTTAGTCTCGAATAGGAACGCCCAGTCCCACGGGATTCACTACCCGGAAGCCGGGGGGGGGGGTAGGGCCGGGAATACCGATACTACGGTATGTAAACCGAAAAAAAAAAACAGCATACTGTACATGTCGGCAGTATGCTGGATTGAATGGTATATACTTGTTTTAGGGTGAACCTCCGCTTTAATATAAAAAAAAAGCTTAATAATAATGATAATTAACTCACAACAGTAATGGAAGGTTTTTAAAAGGTTTTTTACTTTCCCTCAAAAAGTGGAACATATGTGGATGTCATGCCTTGAAAAAGAACAGCAGAGTGCACCAATCTAGTAGATACAGACCCTTATTCGGTAAAAGACAAATGGCAACTCGCATTAAGGCCCCTTTCACACTGGGGCATTTTTGGGGCGTTATTTGAGTGTTTTTCAGGCACTTTGGCGTAAAAAAAAGCGCTTCCAATTAATTTCAATGGAGAGGGGGGTTTTTGGGGCGGTTTTATGAGCGTTTTAATAGCGCTATTTTTAACGCTAAAATGCTGTAAAAGCGCTTCCGTGTGAAAGGGGTCTAATAGTGGGTAAAAAAGCACATCTCATCTAACATGATGAAGTGGCAGTATCTCTCTGGGTTAACAGTATCTATTACACCAAAACATCCGATGTACCGCTGGCGGCCAGGTATGGGGGCTTTAAGCAGAAGCTGAAACCATGATGGACTGCAGTCTGCAGTTGTCATATGTGGGTAGGATTATCAGAACCTTGAAAAAGCGGTTTGGCGAACACCACAGGTTTGTAGAGGAGGGCAGTATTAAACAAAGTGCTGAGACATTTTGTGGAATTCCATAGCAAATCATCACAGGGTCTAAACATTATTTAGGACTTATTTAGGTCTCATGTATATAAGTGTTCACGAAACCCATATAATTTATACCTTGAATACCATCAGTACAAGCCCCCCCCAGACCTGTACCTACTTAGCATCTCATCACAGCATCTCATCACACCTGCATGCACTCAGCCCCTCCTCACACCTATAACCCACTTAGCCCCCTCACTCCTGTACATACTCAGCCCCTCCTCACACTTATATGCACTCAGCCCCTCCTCACACCTATACGCACTCAGCCCCTCCTCACACATGTACGCACTTAGCCCTCCTCACACCTGTACGCACTTAGCCCTCCTCACACCTGTACGCACTTAGCCCTCCTCACACTTGTACGCACTCAGCCCTCCTTACACCTGTACGCACTCAGCCCTCCTTACACCTGTACGCACTCAGCCCTCCTTACATCTGTACGCACTCAGCCCCCCTCACACCTGTACCCACTTAGCCCCCCTCACCCCTGTACACACTCATCCCCTCCTCACACCTATATGCACTCAGCCACCCTCACACCTATGCCCACTTAGCCCCCCTCACTCCTGTACACACTCAGCCCCTCCTCACACCTATACGCACTCAACCACCCTCACACCTATACGCACTCAACCACCCTCACACCTATACGCACTCAACCACCTTCACACCTATACGCACTCATCCCCTCCTCACACCTGTACACACTCAGCCCCCCTCACACTTGTATGCACTCAGCCCTTTTTCACACCTGTGCGCACTCAGCCTCTCCTCACGCCTGTATGCACTTAGCCCCCCTCACACCTGTATGCACTTAGCCCCTCCTCGTACCTGTATGCACTTAGCCCCTCCTCGTACCTGTATGCACTCAGCCCCTCCTCGCACCTATACGCACTACGCCCCCCTCACACCTGTACGCACTCAGCCCCCCTCACACCTATACCCACTTAGCCCCCCTCACTCCTGTACACACTCGGCCCCTCCTCACACCTATATGCACGCAACCACCCTCACACCTATACACACTCAGCCCCTCCTCACACCTGTACGCACTTAGCCCCCTTCACTCCTGTACACACTGAGCCCCTCCTCACACCTGTACGCACTTAGCCCCCCTCACTCCTGTACACACTCAGCCCCTTCTCATACCTGTACGCACTCAGCCCCTCCTTACACCTGTACGCACTCAGCCCCTCCTCACACCTGTACGCACACATGTGTATATATGACACAAACACATGTACACGCATCGCATGCATACATATATATATTGTATTTTATTTGACCGCTTAAGGACCAGCCGCCGCAGTTGTACTGTGGCAGGTTGGCTTCCCTGTGCGAATCAGCGTCATTATACGTCGGCCTCTTTAAATAGAATAGGAAGCGCGCATGCTCACAGAGCTACACCAGAGACGATGCACTTGGCCGGCGGCTGCGATGTCCGCCAGCCAATTGCGATTGCTCCACAGAGGGACAGAACAGAGATCTGTCAATGTAAGCAGATTTCCATTCTGTCAGGGTAGTACTCTACTCCCAGGCAGCCCATCCCCCATAAAGTTAGCTCTCAGGGAACACACTTAACCCCTTGATCGCCCCTAGTGTTAACCCTTCCCTGTCAGTGTCATTTATACAGCAACCAGTGGCTATTTTTAGCTCTGATCACTGTATAAATGTCAATGGTCCCAAAAAAAGCGTCAAAAGTGTCCGATCTGTACGCCGCATGCAGTGACCAAGGCTCTACAGACGAAACGCGTAAGCACTTTTGTTTTCCTATATTTGCCAATAAATATTTCCTATGGATTGGAGTATAATATAAAAATGCCATAAATGTATCCCATATTTTGTAGACACTATGGGCCAGATCCACAAAAGGGATACGACGGCGTATCTACTGATACGCCGTCGTATCCCTGTTTCTATCTTTGGAACTGATCCACAGAATCAGTTTCCAATAGATAGGGAGAAGATCCGACATGTGTAAGGGACTTACACTGTCGGATCTTAGGATGCAGTACCTCGGCCGCCGCTGGGGGCATTTCTCGTCGAAATGCCGCTTCGGGTATGCAAATTAGCACTTACGGAGATCCACAAAGCTTTTACGCTTCGTTTTTTCTCTGTAAGTATTAGTTTGCAAATGCAAAATTAGGGCTGCTTTTACAAGGCCTAAACTGTTTAGGCCTTGTAAAAGTAGACCCTTCTATCCCGCTCACGCGCGGGAGTGACGTCATCGCCGCCCCAGCCAATCACAGCGCTGTAGCGGCGATACCCGGAAGACACGCCGGAGCAAGATGATTTCTCGCTCGGCGTGAACCAGGTAAGTTTTACACACCTCGTTCCGAGGTAAGTATTTCATAATGAGCTAATATGCGGTGTATATTAGCTCATTATGACTTTTGCCTTGCAGGAGAAAAACAATTTTTTTTTGATGCGGGTTTACAACCGCTTTAAGTGTATTCTCAATCAGAGATACACTTAAACATATCTAAGATACGACGGCTTGCGCCGTCCTATCTTAGGTTGCAATATTTCGGATGGCAGCTAGGTGGCGCTTCCATTGCGGTCGGCGTAGAATATGCAAATCAGTAGATACGCCGATTCACAAACAAACGCCCGGCCGCCGCTGTACATTTACGCCGTTTCCGTAAGGCATTATCAGGCCTAAAGTTTTTCCATCTAATAGATGGAACAGTAATGTTAAAGTATGGCCGCCGCCGCAAAGTTAAGCACATCTCTCTGAATCTACCTATATGTTTTTTTTCCCCCCACAAATAGAGCTTTCGTTTGGTGGTATTTGATCATCTCTGCGGTTTTTCTTTTTTGCGCTATAAACAAAAGAAGAGCGACATCTGTGATTTAAGATCCACTGCCGCAAGTTTGAGAGGCAAGTGGGTAATTCACAACACACTTACCTCCAAACTTGCGGCGGCGGATCGTAAATCCCCCGGCGAAATTCAAATTCCGCGGGTAGGGGGAGTGTACTATTTAAATCAGGCGCGTTCCCGCGCCGATTTAAATGAGTATGCGCCGTCCACGAAATTTCCCGGCGTGCATTGCTCCCACTGACGTCGCTAGGACATCAGTGGTTTCGACGCTGACGTAAATGACGTCCATCCGTATTCGAGAACGTCTTACGCAAACGACGTAAAAAAATTCAAATTCGACGCGGGAACGACGGCTATACTTATCATTGGCTGCGCCTCATAGAAGCAGGGGTAAGTATACGCCGGGAAAACCGCTACGGAAACGTCGTAACAACACTGCGTCGTGTCCGCGTACGTTCGTGAATTGCCGTATCTCGCTGACTTACATATTTCTCAATGTAAATCAGCAAAAAACGCCCCCCGCGGCCATATTTAAAATTCCGTTAAGATCCGACGGTGTAACACAGTTACACCTGTCGGATCTTAGGCATATCTATGCGTAACTGATTCTATGAATCAGTCGCATAGATACGACGGGCCTAAGTCAGAGATACGACGGCGTATCAGGAGATACACCGTCGGATCTCTCTGTGAATCTAGCCCAATATTTTTTACTTTTTTATTTAATAAATATCACAATTTTTTTTTAAAAAACGTTTTTTTTCCTCAGTTTAGGCCGATACGTATTCTTCTACATATTTTTGGTAAAAAAAAAATCGCAATAATCGTATATTGATTGGTTTGCGCAAAAGCTATAGCGTCTACAAAATAGGTGATAGATTTATGGCATTTTTATTTTATATTTTTTTTTACTAGTATTGGCGGTGATTTGCGATTTTTTACTGTGACCGTGACATTGCGGCGAACACATCGGACACTTTTGACACGTTTTTGGGACCATTCACATTTATACAGCGATTAATGCTATAAATATGCATTGATTACTGTGTAAATGTGACTGGCAGGGAAGGGGTTAACCACTAGGGGGCGCTGAAGGGGTTAATATGTTTCCTAAGGTGTGTTCTAACTGTAGGGGGGAGGGGACTCACAAGGGGAGGAGACCGATGTGTGTTCCTCTGTACTGGGAACACACATTGGTCTCCTCACCGCTGACAGGAGGTGGATCTGTGTGTTTACACACACAGATCCACACTCCTGCCGTGAGTACCGGCAATCGCGGCCGCCGGGCACCCGCGCTGGGTCACAAGCGATACCGCGGGCGCGCGCCCTAGGTCACCGGGAACACAGGACGTCATATGACGTCCACCCGGATCGAGAGAGGGTCCCTGCCGGCGTCATTTTACAATGCGCCGGTAGGGAAGTGGTTAAATAAAGTGACTACTACCCTGGTGAAACATTTTTTTTTTTAGATATACACAATCCTTTTAAATACATAAACACAAAGGCCCGGATTCACAGACAGCAGGCGCACATTACGCCGCCGTAGCATATCCCCTATACGCTACGCCAACGTAGCGTAGAGAGGCAAGCATGGAATTCATAAAGCCAGTGCTCCCATCATTGCACCAGCGTGGCGTGGGTTTCAAAGGCGCAGGCCGGCGTAGGTGGAAGTGGGCGTGATTCATGCAAATGAGGCGTGACCCCATGCAAATGATGGACCGAGCGCCAGACAAGTACGTATAACGAACTGCGCATGCGCCGTGACGTGAACGCATCTCCCTGCGCATGCTCACAACCACGTCGGAACAACTGCCTAAGATACGCCGGATCACTGTGTACGCCGTTAGCGTAACCTACGACCAGCCAGACACACGTGCAACGTAAAATACGCCGGCTTGTGTTCCCTGGTGCAGTCCTAAACATGTCTTTTGCTGGGTTACACCTCCTTTATGGGGAATAACTTTACGCCGGACGTACAACTTACGTGCACCTCGCGTAGCCTGCGTCGGGCGCACGTACCTTTGTGAATTGCCGTATTTCCCTCATTTGCATGTTTGAATGGCTAATCAATGAGAGCGGCACCATGCACCCAGCCTAAATTTTCGCCCATCCTATGCCGGCGTAAGCAAGTTACGTCGGCGGGGTGTAGCCTGGTTTTAGGCGCATCTCTGTTTGTGGGTCAGGCGCACAGATACGACGGCGCATATTTGCACTTACGTCGGCGTAACTTGTTATACGTCGGCGTAAGTGCTCTGTGAATCCGGGCCAAAGTCTTTTGAAAAAAGTGACAGGTGCTCTTCAATCGTGTATGCCTTTGTGCTGGTGCTTCTTAAGCCTCATACACACGATCGGACTTCCATCTGAATTTTCCGTGGATTTTGCTCCGAATGGGCGTTGGCCGTGAACTTGATATGCATACACACGGCAGGACTTTTTCAGCCAACTTTCACCAAATCACATTCAGCTCTTTACCGTCACCATTTGGCCAACTTCTGCTATTGTTGTCTGATCTTTAGCATTGGTTCTGAGCATGCCTGTTTGTACTTTTGACTTTAGTCTGATGTCCATCGGACATTTGTTGTTGAAAAGCTTGAGAGGATTCACAGCGAACATTTGTCTGATGAAAAAGCGAAAACAATTGTCCCATGGAGCATACACACGGTCAGATTGTCCGATCAAACACGTTTGTCGGACCATTGTTGTCAAAAAGTCTGATCGTGTTTCGCGCGGTCTCCCAAACAAAATTAGCGTCCTTTTTTTCCCACAAATAGAGCTTTCTTTTGGTGGTATTTGATCACCTTTGTGGTTTTTATTTTTTGCGCTATAAACAAAAATAGTGCGACAAATTTTAAAAAAATGCAATATTTTTTACTTTTTGCTATAATAAATATCCCCCAAAAATATATAAAAAAATAGTTTTTTTCCTCAGTTTAGGCCGATACGTATTCTTCTACATATTTTTGGTAAAAAAAATCGCAATAAGCGTTTATCGGTTGGTTTGCGCACAATTTGTAGCGTTTACAAAATAGGGGATAGTTTTATTGCATTTTTATCCATTTTTTTTTTTTTACTACTAATGGCGGCGATTAGTGATTTTTTTCGTGACTGCGACATTATGACGGACGCTTCGGACAATTTTGACACATTTTTGGGACCATTGTAATTTTCGCAGCAAAAAATGCATTTAAAATGCATTGTTTATTGTGGAAATGACAGTTGTAGTTTGGGAGTTAACCACAGGGGGCGCTGAAGGAGTTATGTTTCACCTAGTGTGTGTTTACAACTGTAGGGGGGTGTGACTGTAGGAGTGACGTCATCGATTGTGTCTCCCTATAAGGCTCCATTCACATCTCCGCGACAACAACGCCGCGTACGCGGCGTATTTTGCCGCGGATAGTGTATCTTTTTTTTTTTTTTTTTCAAATTCTTCCCATTGCTGTCTATGGGCGAACGCCAATGTCGCCTGAAAAAAAGGGTCCGGGACTTTTTTTCAGGCGACAGGCGTACGGCGTCTATGAGATGTGAACCATCTCCATAGACAGCAATGGGAATTTCCCCCTCTAGCGGCACAAGCGTCCGGCGTCGGGCGTTTTGTCGCCTAGATGTGAATGGAGGCTAAAGGGGATGACACGATCGATGCAGCCGCCACAGTGAAGCACGGGCAAGTCGTGTTTACACGCGGCTCTCCCCTTTCTTCAGCTCCGGGGACTGATCGCGGGACCCTAGCGGCGATCGGGTCCCGCAGTCCCGGAGCTTCGGACCAGGTCGCAGGCGCGCGCCCGTGACCCACGGCTGGGTAGATGTACAGGACGTACCGGTACCACTGGCTGGCGTAACAACCGGGGGGGCAGCTGGTGCGGCTGCCCCGGGCGCTAAGCTGAGGGGGGCGCCGTCGCCCCCCAGTTATTATACCGGGATGCTGGGCTGGGCGGATTCCCGCGCTGTGTCAGCCTGGGCGCCGCCATGTTGCTAGCAGCCGCTACCGTCAGTCACTCTGAAGCCGTGCGCGCTCGTGTTCTCCCTCTCTCCTCTTCCCTCCGTCACAGACAGTCCGGAGCCGCCAGGAGGAGGCCGCCTGCCCGCCGAGTCACCGACAGCAGGGAGCCGCCACCCCAGCCATGTCCACGAAGGACGGTAAAGTTTACGGTTTGGGTGTTTGGGTGCCGATGCTGAAAGAAGTCAGTGCTGTGGGTCGGGACTCGGGAGCTGGGCTGATGCAGCGAGACAGGGGGACGAGCAGGCAGAAGGGACATCCACAGGGATGCAAGGATGCCTTCTCTCACAGTGTTAGCTGTCACAGACAGGACAGTGACTGTACTAGGCTGCAATTGCCCTGCTTTATTACCAGCCAGTATAAAAGTAACATTTTTTTTTAATTACAAAGCTAAAGGCATTAATTGCCAGTACAGTAAATGCAAGAAGTTCAGTCATCTACGATCTAATGCATGCATTTACTGTACTGGTAATTAATGCCTTTCGCTTTGTAATAATAAAAAAAAAAAACACGATTTCTTTTATACTGGCTGGTGATAAAGCAGGGCAATTGCAGCCTAGTACAGTTTACAACAAGACATACATTACTTATTTGCATTAAGATTTGTGAAGGCAAGCTCAGAGTAACTCAGTGCCTTCTGTATTGGCTCCTGCATAGCATGAGTGGGGGGGGGGGGGTGCAACAACCATTCTATGCATTGCAGAGAAATCCGTGCCATGGCTCCACTGCCTGCACATTTTTTTCTTGATTACTGTAGCTGTGAAGTGTCCCCTCGGCCGGGGCTGTCGGGGGAAGCCCCTCGGTCCATCCTATATGACAGCTCTCGGTGACTCCCCCTCCTCCTCAGCTTGATTGGCAGCAAGAATAAAGATGGCGGCCTGGCAGCTGATGGCTGGAACCGAACTTGAGGGGAGACGGAGGAGCCCAGCCTGCTGCCCCCCCCCCCCCGGCACTGCCAGGCCGCTGGTGTAGACGGGGGGGTGGAAACAAAATTCTGCCCCGGGCACCCATAACTCTGGTTACGCCACTGACCGGTACGTACATCTGCCCAGCCGTGCCATTCTGCTGACGTATATTTACAGGAGGCGGTCCTTAAGTGGTTAAGGGAAGAATATATATTATACTGGTGCTCCTTACCTAAAAATGGGGGCCCAGGGACTGTTATGCCTACTCTGCTGCATACGTGCTGTGGCTGTGGGTTCCAGCCTGAGCCTCTGATTGGCTGCCTGCAGCCTTTTATTATTGGTTGAATCTGAGATATCTCTTTGATAACAGTAGTCAAAGAGATAGCTTCTAAGATTCAACAAAATAATAAAAGGCTGCGGGCAGCCAATTAGAGGCTCAGGCTGTAAATAGCATAGCATACTAGCTCATTATGAATTACTTACCTGAGATCAAGCCCACGCAGCGGCCCTCGTTTGCCTCTTCCGGGTATCGCTGCTCTGGCGCTGTGACTGGCTGGAGCAACGATGACGTCACTCCCACGCATGCGCGCATTGCCGCCACTAATGGCATGATCGCCTTTAGAAGCGGCACGCTCAGTGCGCCTGCGCACAATGTCTATGGCGCATGCGCCATAGACATCGGTGCAGCTATTTTTTGCAAGTATCTCCTAAACCTTTTAGGTTTGGGAGATATTTCTTGCACCTACAGATAAGCCTTAATCTAGGCTTACCTGTAGGTTAAAGTGATTGTAATGGGTTTAATCTGCCACAGCAGAGCAGTCACTCATTAACCCCGATGTAATTTACACAGGTGTTATTCTTTAGCTGCTCTGCTGCAGCCCCTCTCCTCTCTAAGGCCCCTTTCAGACGTCCGCTCCGCTCGTCCGTGTATTACAAGTCCGTTAACGGACTTGTAATACATCCCTATGGGATCGCGTCCGTTAGCGGATGGAGCATCTGCTAGCGTCCGCGTCCGTCGGGATCTGGTTTTCGGACGGAAGAAACCCTATTTTTCTTCCGTCCGGCGGAGCGGAACTGATGCAGACGGACAGATGGTCCGTCTGCATCAGGTTCCCCATAGGGCAGAGCGGAGCTGAGACAGGGCGGTCCCTGCACTGTGTGCGGGGACCGCCCTATCCGCCGACAGCTGAGCGGGGATCCCCGCTGAGTCGACGGAGACACACGGAGCGGACCCAGAAACGGTCCGCTCCGTGTGAAAGAGCCCTAAGGATGAGCTCCGTCATGTTCGCACAGTGCATGTGCAGAGCCCTCCAGGAAGTCGGCATCGCCCTGCGCTAATCACAGGTGGGGAGACATTTTCCGATGCTCAGCTGCAGAGATCGGGAAATGTCTCCCTGCCTGTGATTATCGCAGTGCGGTGCCAACTTCCTGGCGGGCTCTGCACATGCACTGTGCGAACACGCCAGAGCTCATCCATAACTCTGACCACACCCCCAGATACCCCCCCCCCAGATTTCTCCTCTCTGATCCCTCTCCCAGATTCCTTCCACTCTAACCACACCCCCAGATTCCTTCCACTCTAATCACACCTTCAGATACTCAGATCCATCCACTCTGATCACTCCTCCAGATCCCTCCACTCTCATCACACCTTCAGATACTCAACCCGATCCCTTCCCCCCGATATCTCCCTCCACATCACACACACAATTCCCCTACATCTCACCGGCCCAGCAGCACCAGGGACAGGAGGGTTAGCTGTGTCCAATGCAGGCAAAAGAATATGTCCAGCAGGAACTTCTTGTAGCGGCACCAGCAGCCAGCAGGGAGCTCTACCCTCACCTCCTCCTTTGCTGGCACTCCCAACCTGATCTCTCCACACAGTGTGGTGCTCACTGCCTGAACACACATGGATCCGCCCACTGCTCGCCCTCCCCTGCATGCTTGTATCTATTCTCCCTGCTTTCTTATATCCCTCCTTCCCTCCACTTTGCTTTTTCCAAGGCAGATCCTGTGTCTACTGTCCTTATAATAGTGATCGTTGCTGAGCTCTGTGTAAACCTAAAGTGTGTTTCATTTTATGGAATATCAGGTGCCTCCACTACTGTGTAGTATCCTGTCAGGAGAAGAAACAAGGTAGCAACATTGTAGCCAATACTCAAAACTTGCCCTTATCCCTCCATGTGAATTCATATTATTTCATTGTGGTTGTACACACATTACCATATTTCTGTTCCATCCAAAGATCATTAATTGTTAAGCAAGTCTGTAGCACCTATCATATCATCAAGTCTGGTTCTTCAAATGTATATGTGGGTTCTAAACGCATAACACACATAAAGACTCCTTTGTTTTTAGCCTAGAAAACCTTGCAAATTAGATCATTTAAACCAGACTTTTGTTACATTTCCTTTTTGCAAGTGCCAAATATGTTTGGCACTTCTAAAGAGGACTGCCCAATAATAGCATTAAAATGTATTTAAAGGTCATCATGTGAGGAAGAACAGGAACTATACTGTCTGCACAGAGAGCACTAACAGCTAAACTCTTCTCTGCAAACATGATTGTCTGCTTCTTTAATAATGAAAGACTTTTAACCTTTTAAGTAAAAGTGTAGTGTTAATAGTCATTTTATCAGTTCTAGTAGAATCACTCTCAGATGATGTTCTGTCTTGCATGCTAGTGCCATCATATTTCTTTCTAATGGCGCGCACACACACGACCGTTATAAATGTCATGGAAAAAAACGACGTTTTTCTCGACGTGATTCCTCTCAAGCCTGCCTTGCATACACACGTTCATGAAAAAAAAAAATGCTTGAGCAAAGCGCGGTGACGTACAACACGTACAACGGCACTATAAAGGGGAAGTTTCATTCGAATGGTGCCACCCTTTGTGCTGCTTATGCGAACTTTCCTGTCTCATAACTTGCTTCTGAGCATACACGTTTTCCCCCCTCGTTAAAGCGTACACACAACCATTTTTCACGACCAATTAAAAAAATTGCATTTTTCTCGTCATGAAAAACGGTCGTGTGTACGCGGCATTAGTCTCTCATTAATGGTATGGAGATCCAGGTGACTAGAGAAGAGACAAATGCTTATTTAAAGTTGCTCCGAGTAAAGCCACTTGTTTTTGTGTCAGCACAAAAGAGTAAAAGACATTAAAAACAAAAAACTTTAGTAAATTGTATAAAGAGTGTAAATAATGGATGTACCTACCATTCCATTTAGGGGAAAGGTGCATTTTTAGCAAGTTCGCCCAGCCTATACAAGGCTGGGCGAACTTGCTAAAAATGCACCTTTTCCCTAAATTCTAACTTCCCTTATGCCACCCCCTTCAAATATTTCCCACATATAAATGTTATCAGCTTCTCCTTCATATGGTAGCAAAGTACTCATAGAATTGCTCTTGCCACCGTTCAGATGCTTCTAGTGTTAGCCAGTTTTGCAATTCCCAATTCTATTTGTTCATTAATACATTTGATTCTATTACTGTATGTAGCTGCTCAACTGTTTCCCATCCATGACCCACTCAAACTGACAAGTGACAAAGGTGTCTGTTTATGAAGCAGTGAACAGCGGTGATCCCAAGGATCACCAGTGATCATAGCCCATAAACAGTTTATGAAACAGAGATAATCGGGGGGAGAAGTGTTTGAATTTGTTCTCCCCCGCCGATTATCTCTACACACAGTGAAGTCTTATAGACTGACACAGAAACGGCCAGTTTATGACGCTGTGATCTGAGCACTTCACTGGCGATCTGTGTCAGAATTCACACTCCCCGATTCACCATCTCAGAGCTGGTGAAGCGGGGAGTGAAGAGGGAATCCTGGGGGTTCTGAGGAGGAAGGAGGAAGATTTTTAACTTCCTTCTACCTTGTTCAGACCCCCCAACACTGTAACCATGTCCCCCTGTAATATTTATGTGTATATATATATATATATATATACATACATATATATAATGTGTACATGTATATATATATATATATATATATATATATATATATATACACAGTATATATATAATGTGTGTGTATATACATGTGTATATATAGTGTATGTGTGTGTATACATATATATATTATGTAGGGGGACTTTTATTTTAATTACATTGACCACGCGGTCTGTCAGTGTAATGAGCGGTGATAATTTATCACCGCTCAATAAACTGACATCTCTGTGTTTCTGTGAATTTCTGGTACTGTAATCTCATAAAGTCTCACGAGATTCCAGTATCAGGGGCCGTTCTCCAGTGTTAGAAGCGTTGGAAGATCACTTCACTCCTCCGAGGGTGAAACGATCTTCTCCGCTTGATAAACCGGCACACAGAGGAGAAAAATCTTCACTGTGATAGCCGGAGAACGAAGCAGTGAATAGAATTCACTGCTTCATAAACGGACACCATAGCCTTTATTGCTACAGAAGCTGCTATTATGACCTAATATGAACCCCTATATAATTCTGTGTACTGTAACAGATAATTATGTGTAACAGCAGGTGAACTACTAAAACTGTCAGCACAACTGTCTGTAGGTCTGATTTGTCACTCTCCCTTAATATTCCCATATGGTGCAATCCATACCAGTCGAAGTTCCTTGTTCTGGGGCTTGGTGCTCTTTAGGTCTCAAATTCATCTACAAAATCTTCACCGATGGAACATTCAGGAGCTTCCAAACTATGCAGCTAGAGTATGCACTCCTCGCCAACAAATTCCTTTGGCTCATAGAGGAACTCCAAACCCCCTCATATTCTAAGGCATTCGTAAGGGCTGTGTACTTTTATGACAATAAGAAAAACTCACTTGAATGGGTTCCTCCTATTGTTTCTAATTAAATGAACATTTGATTCATTCTGCCCTTATCTCTTGCCATTTCTTATATACCAACAGGGTTCTCCCTAATAGTTTGACAAAATGGCCCGGATTCACAGACATCGGCGCACATTTATGTCGTCGTAGCGTATCTCCTATACGCTACGCCGACGCAGCGCAGAGAGGCAAGCACAGAATTCACAAAGCACTTGCTCTCAAAACTGCGCTCGGTTTCTAAGGCGTAAGCCGGCGTAGGTGGAAGTGGGCGTGAGCCATGCAAATGAGGCGTGACCCCATGCAAATGATGGGCCGAGTGCCAGACAGATACGTATAACGAACGGGTTGCACCTCATATATGGGGAATAACTTTACGCCAGACGTACAGCTTACGCAAAGCGCGTATATTATACGCCGGGCGCAAGTACGTTCGTGAATCGCCGTATTTCCCTCATTTGCATATTTGAATAGAAAATCAATGGGAGCACCACATGCGTCCAGCGTAAATATGCGCCCACTCTACGCCGGCATAGGCAAGTTACGTCGGCAGCCTGAAGCCTTTTTTTAGGCGTATCTTGGTTTGTGGCTCAGGCGCACAGATATGACGCGCACATTTATACTTACGTCGGCGTATCTAGAGATACGTCGGCATAAGTGCTTTGTGAATCCGGGCCAATGTGTGGTCTGTGGTCTGTGGTCTACATCCCCACAAATGAGAATGCCAGAGGTCTAAACTATTGTCTGTCAATACACCCTACCCTATCATGGCTATTGAAACTGTCTACCTCTAAATGATGGAAGGACATGAGTCTGTATACTGTAGTTTTTTTCCTTATTTCTCACTTGCTGTGCATGTCACATAAAGTACCTTGTGGTTCCTATTTTGTCATTCATTCCATACATAACTGTTTTGTTTGTTTGTATATTCAAATTCAATAAAAAAAAATCATCTTTATAGAAGTTTAAATAAATAAATAAAACTCATTTAGAAAGCTTGTTGTGTTTGCTGTATGTAATACTAATGCATTACTTAGAGCAACAGTTGTGGATCAGTTTTCATTTTCCATGAAGGCCTCCTGTGCAATCTGGATTAGAATAAAAGGGAGGATATATATATATATATATATATATATATATATATACACAATTTCAAATTACCTACCTACTGTATGTATACTGTATATCAGAGTTAAGCATTCCAACATGCTTTGACCCGTAATTAAGTGAAATCAGACAAATTTGTATGTGGAGAAATCCTACTTGCCTGCATATTTTGCAGAGAAATTGCAGACACTACTGGAGAAAAGAGCCTTGTGTTGCTTCAGAACAGTTCACCCACAGCAAGCGCAAATAACAGTTCTAAAAAGTTTTCTTTCCCTGCTTTTCTTGCACTCGGGGGGGGGGGGGGGGATCGTTTCAAACAGAGCACTAAACTGATTGTTTTGCATTGAGTTTCCCCACTCCCAGACTGCCTTACTGGTTTTAACTTGGCATTCTAATTGTTTTCTTTCTTGTAGTATGCAGTAACTGCACACTTTAAATGTGGTTAAATTACACCATTTATATTCTGTTCTCATAGTACTTGCAGAACTTTATCCGTGGACAGCAGATAGCACACAGTTCTGTGTGCATGAAACAGCTGAATCGTGTTGCAGCTAATGGAGTCCGTTCAGAACCTCCCAGCTGGCTAGAACTACAGGTATTCTTTATATAGCTGATCACTTCTATTCATGATAGCCAATTAACAATTGCAACCCATGAGATTACAAAGCATTTCCTATCTTGTCATATTTCTTGCCTGTCCAATTATATATGCTATTTTTTTTATATTGTTGGTTACATTGTGGTGTTGAATGTCCTTAAAGTTATCAGTTGATCATTGCCTAGTCCCCTGGTGCCCATGTCATACTTTTTCCTACCTATTTTGCAGCCCTGGGAACCTAGCGGCCAGTAGTCAGTGTTGTTCCTGCCTAGGTGCTCTTATCTCTAACACCAGTAGTATGATCAAAGTCTCTGACAGTCTCCTGTCTATAGTCTCTGACAGGTTTTAAACCTTCCTGTATTATTTGTACCTATAGGTAAGCCTAGAAAAAGGCTTACCTATAAGTACTGTAAATATCTTCTAAACGTGCACCGTTTAGGAGATATTTACTGTAAACTACGCCGATAATGTCATCGGCACATGCGCTCTGAAGGAACGGCCGCCCGTGCCGTTTCTTCAGAAGTCAGTGTAGTGACCGGCTCCAGCCAGTCACACAGTCGGAGTCCACGGCCCCGGAAAGAAAACAAAGATAGATGCGACCTTTAGTGGGGACGACGCAGTCTTCGTTTGCAGGTAAGTGTCACATAATGTGCTTGTATGCGATTCATACTAGCACATTATGCCTTCACTTTGCAGGGAAGGGGGAAAAAAATCAGAGTTTACTCTTTAATGTTCACACTGATCCGACATGAAAGTCATACAGTTTCTGATCCGACTTTGCCCTACGACTTCATGTCCGACTTCCATGCGACTTCAGTTAACGGAATCCGACTTGGAACGACCATACCAGGCCCTTTAAGTCTTGTATGGATCTTGCGGAGGGAACCCCATGACAATATTGGAAAAAAATTGTTTGGATCCCCCATAAAAAAAAAAAGTTGCCCCCAAAATCCCTATCAGACCATTATCTGAGTATGTAGCAGTTCAGGAAAAGGGGAATGAGCAAGCGCTTTGTAGTGTTTTAAAAATCAAGAGATGGTTTTGGAAGAGTCATTTTTAAAAAAATTAAGCATTTCCCCCATCGTAGCTCTATGTTTTCTCCCTCCACTTCATCTCCTTCCACTTCTTCTTCTGGTTCTTCTCCTGTTTTTTGTAACACTAAATTTTTTTTGTGGTGAGTGGGTAGGGGGAACAATGTAGGGGGCGCGGGCTCTGGGGGCCCCCTTGTTAAAGGTTGCTTACAGATTTCGATAAGCCCCATGCCCGCAGAGTACCCCCCCCCCCTTAAGGCTTGTTTTGATGTGCTTTGAAGTTTTAGATACCATGGATGCCCATTAACACGCCTACCACATTAAGATGCGTTATTAACATGTTTTACATGCTTTTCAGACACCTTCCCTATGTTAGTTTTAAATTTTTTGATGGATTCTTGTACTATCATGTTGGCTAGTAAATTTGTAAATGTATCTCAAACGTGCTGTAAATGGCATAGGAATGTTTGTGCATTTACATTGACATGAGTGGAGGCCTTTGGAAAACTGCAAAGCCAGCTGAACACTACAATCAGATACATTTTGGTGCAACGCAAATGCACCCATGCGAACAACACTGTCTGCTGCAATGAACTTAAGTGACATGGAGCATGACCTGACATTCGTGAGTAGGGTTGCCATCTCATCCCTTTAAAACAGAACACATATTAATTACATAGGTTCTGAGGCTAATTTAATGCAAATAAGGCACCAAGTGAGTTTAATTACCTCCTTAATCAGCCACAGAACCTGTGTAATTAATATGTGTTCTGTTTTAAAGGGATGAGTTGGCAACCCTATTCGTGAGGCTTCAAAAAGGCATATGAAATACCTGCTTTTGACGCTTGTGTAAACTTAACCTCACAGTAGGTAATTTGTTGGCATCCACGCTGTATTCCTCTACTTGCAGTTTCTGATAAGGTTCATAGAAATCTCACTCCCTTTATGATATGAATTAGGGCTAAAACTGAAGAGGCAAATATTGGAAATTGTCAGTCTTTTTTTTTTCTTTTTAACAATAAGAACATTTTTATTGATAAAAATACAAATTATCAATTTTATATTGGTGCCTTCACAAGGGGTTTATTGATATGATTTAATGTTTTGCTTATGCTTGTCCCTCTCTATCATATTTATGTCTTGTACAGCAAATGAAGGGAGCAGCATCTCTAGAAATACCTATCAGAATCATGACTGGAGAAACTGTAGTCATCCAAGCAGATTCTGCAACCAATGCAAAGGAGGTCTGCAGGAGTATATCTCAGAAGCTAAAGCTGGTGGAAACTTTTGGATTCTCGGTTTACATATCAATTTATGACAAGGTGCTGTAGTATCATATACATTATGTGCTGAAACTACTAGAGGCTGATTTAGGAAAAAAGAGATTTAAACTTAAATATATGATCCTCTGCAGGAATACATCTTGTTCATGGTATAGTTTCACAAATAAATGTACTCATTGAGACATATATATGACTTTAAGCTGCATTCACACTTTCACGTAACGGGAACAAGATTTTGGTTGAGCAATTTTCATGCAGTTCTGCATATCACATACGGCTAGCCTATTCACTTGAATGGCCTGCTCTATGCATGTTTGTTGCCCAAAAAGAAGCTTCTGCTCCTTTTTGGGTGAGAAGCTTTGTACAGTTTTTAAAGACACGTTTTGCTGCGATTCAGTCGTGTGGAAAAATCACCCAGCATTTAGAATGAATGGCGCCTAAACGCACGTTGCCTGTTTTGCACCAATTGCCTCACGATTTGGAATTGCAAGCAGAATTGCGATGATTACGTCCGTGATTCCAACTTGCCGAGTGTGAATGGGGCCTAAGTGTTCAATAAGCTTTCTAATAGTTAAAGCCCAGCTCCAGACACCATGCCTTTTCTATAGTTTTAGACTCTATTTTCCCTTTTCCTCCTAAGTGCCTGCCTATAATTTGCTGTCAATGAGGAAGGAAGAGACGTTCCAGGAGGTGCACATCACACAAAACCCTCATGTAAAGAGTGGAAGCAGCCTCAGCCTAGACTCTGTCCAGGTCACACCACTGACATGTTTGCCCCACCCACAGGGCTTAGTCATGGGAATCGTATAATATGCTGTAATCACATGCTGTGAATGGCAGAGATAGTTGGAAGAGACAAAGCACCAAAGCTATTATCTGTAACACAAACTTTGCTGATAATGGCGTGTACTCGGAGGTACAGTTGGACCGGTATTATCCAGGTCGGGCATTAAAAGCAGGTTAAATGAGCCTTCAGGGTAATGACATAATAAATTCACTCAAAGGAAAAGGGCTAACAAAGACTAAAACTTGAAAAGCATGGTGCTCCCCCTCACCTTCCAGGACAGCTACTTGAGAGATGATTGGCTCCGCCCTCTACAGGAAACTTAAATCAGATACAATTTAAAAGGCCCCTCCCTTTCCTCTGACCCTCAGCTCTGGCTGTGTGGAACTGTGTCCTCCTCGTGCTTCGCCGAGGTGCACCAAGATGGCATCGGAGGACTTCTGGTGACGCGGCAAGATGGTGCGGGAACCGGAAGTCACAAACGCACTTCCGGGCGCCGTTTGTTTGCTTAAACGAAACACGGCGTGATACACTGAGGACATGTTGCCTGGGGAACAGTCTGCTGAACGCCGGACAGGCGCATTTAGCAGGACAACAGCAGCCTATCTCTCCGGCCAATCTCCGCTTGCCTAATGGAGCTTGAGGACAGGTCTGAGGATGAACCAGCGGCAGCTTCCGAGTCCCATACTGCCCCCAAGGTAAGCCCTTGTCTGTGGATAGCTTCTACAGCAGGGGACTTTTTTGTATGGACCTTTTTTGTTTATGGTTCTTGTCTCTGCTTTTTTCTAGGCCAACCCGGTGAAGAATAAATGTGGGAACTGTAGGGCCAGGCTTTCTGATAGTTATAAGGAACTATTTTGTGAGGATTGTATTTCATCCAGAGCTAGTTCAGAGACTTCCTCTTTTAAAGAGTTAATGTTTTCTATGAAGGAGGTAGTGGCCTCCTTTCGGTCCCTTAATGACAGGGTAGCTGGACTAGAGCCTTCTTCGTCTAGATTCATAGCTCAAGAGCCTTCAGCCTTGGCTAGATCCCTTCCTCTGTTAGTGTCTGAGACCATTAGTTCACGCCATGCTTCTGATCTAGAAGAAGGTGAGAATCCGGGTTATTCATCTGATGAAGAATCTGCATCAGAGGGAGATACTGGTAGCTCTAAGTATCTTTTTCCAGTTGAAGATATTGACGAACTATTAAAGTCAATATATAGCTCGGAGCAGATTGAGATGCTACTGCAAGCCCAATCTGTACAGGATAGAATGTATAGGGGTCTACAGGGGCGGTAGTCGAGAACTTTTACGGTACACCAGTCTCTTATGGACATGATTCTTTCTAAGTGGAAAGAGCCTAAAAAAAGGTTGTTCCAGTCCAGAGGGCACAAAAGAAGGTTTCCTTTTCAGGAATTTAGACGTATGGGCTCAGCGTCTTGATGATCTTCCTTCATCCGACACCCCCTAAGAGGAGATTAGGGAATCTTTCCCACTCATTGCTAGGTCAGTGGCCTTTTTAGCTGATGCAGCGGCAGCTTCTGTAAAAGGTGTAGCCAGGTCTTCTGCTCTCATTAATTCAGTTAGGCGGGCTATCTGGCTTAAGTCTTGGAAGGATGACCTTACCTCCAAGAATAAGCTTTGCGGCATACCCTTTGAAGGCAAGCTCTTATTCGGTTCCTCCTTAGTAGAGGTCCTAGCTCGTTCCTCTGAGAAGAGTAAGCGGTTCTCTTCTTCCCAAAGGCATAAACCCCAGAATAAAAGGGCCTTTTTGCGACTTCCAAAACAAGGTTAATTTTAAAACCAACAGGCAACAGACAAAGAAAAAGTGTTTTTTTTTTAACAAAGACAAGCAAAAAGGGGGACACTCTTTGCTCTTTCAGCTCCTTCCAAAAATCCCCAGTGATGCCAGAATAGAGGTAGGGGGAAGGTTGTCCCATTTCGTCAAAGAATGTGCAGAGATTTCCGACAATTCCTTTATTCTTCAAACATTGGAAAGGGGTTACAGGTTGGAATTCAAAAGTCTCCCCCCCCCCCCCAGAGATTTTTTCTTACCCATCTAAACCAAGCGAGATGGCAAGCCATAATGAATCAAATTTCTGTGTGAGAAACAGAGCGAGTTATTTCTCCTGTTCCGGAGATTCAAAAATTCTGGGGATTTTATTCCCACGTCTTTCTGATCAAGAAAGCTTCCGGCAGCTTTCGTATGGTCATCAATTTAAGAGTCCTGAAAAAAATTATAGTTTACAGACGTTTCCGGTTTGGAAAATATTTATTCTCTAAGAAATCTGTTATTGCCAGGGGTCTGCATGATAACCCTGGATCTCCAGGAAGGACGCTAATCTTCATGTAACAAACTGCCAAAGTCACCGAAAGTTCCTCAGATTTGCAATTCTCATGGAAAACGGGCCAATTCATTGGCAGTTCATTGACCTTGCTTTTGGTCTCTTGGCAGCACCCAGAATTTTTACAAAAATCATGGCCGAAGTCATGGCAGTTTTCGGGTACAGAGTGTATTGAACGTCCCATATCTAGGCGATTTTTTGATCTTTGCTTGAGACAAAGAGTCCCTTGTTCAGGATCTGCAGTTGGTTTTATGGACCTTTCAGAAATTGGGGTGGAAAATCAACCAGCGTAAGTCTTGCCTGGTGCCCTCCCAGAGCATACTTTTCCTAGGTTATCTTATAGACTCTGTTGTTCAAAAGATTTTTCTTCCCGTAGAGAACATTTTGAAAATTCTTCTCTCCGTGCAGGCCTTCAAGCTGCTTTCACAGACCTCCCTTTGGCGGATCATGCAGTTATTAGGGTTGATGACTGCAGCCATCCCACGAGTGCCTTGGGACCAATTACACTCCAAACCCATTCAGGTGTTTATTTTACTACATTGGGATTGCAGGAAGTATTCTCTAGATCAGCTGGTGCAGCTGCCAAGAGAGGATTTTCTCAATCTCTCCTGGTGGGAGCAGCGGGTACACCTGCAGGGAGGGAAGAACTGAGCACAACATGCTCCGGGGTGCTCACTCTCAGGACTGGCAGGCCCAGGGAGCCTGGTTGCCAGAGGAGGCAGGCCACTCCTCAAATTTCAGGGAGCTACAAGCTGTGGGGAAAGCTTTTATGTCTCTGAAAGAGAGGGTCTATTCAAAAGACCTATTCATTTTCTCAGACAGTGCCACAACTGTGGCGGACCTGAACAAGCAAGGGGGCACTCGCTTGAAGTCGCTTCTAAAGTTAACACAGAAGATCCTGTCCTGGGCAGAGGTCAATCTCACTTCAGTCATGGCAGTCCACATCAAGGGGTCAGAGAATATGCTGGCGGACTATCTGAGCAGGGTGAGCATCAGTTCCAGCAGTTGGGAACTTCATCAGGGCACGTTCCGGGAGGTTATGCTAAGATGGGGTCTGCCCACACTGGATCTTTTTGCTTCCAGTCTCAACAGAAAACTGCCGGCGTTCTTCTCACTGGAGAGAGAGACTGAATCCTTAGGGACGGGTGCTTTCTCCTTCCCATGGGATTTCATTCTGGCCTACGCCTTTCCTCCTTTTCCCCTATTACCTTTAGTGGTTGGAAAAATAATTCAGGACCGGGCAGAAGTGGTTCTGATTGCCCCCTGGTGGCCCAGGATGAGTTAGTTTTCCTCTCTGAAGACCCTTTCTGTAGATCTCCCCTGGCCCCTACCAGATTGGAAGGATCTGCTCCATCAGGGACCGGTGTTGCTTCTAAACCCTCAGACCTTCCATTTGATGGCCTGGAGGCTGAGCGGTGCATCCTACAGTTGAGGGGATGTTCAGAGAGGGTTTTTCAAACTATCCTGGACAGCCGTAAGTTAGTCACAAGAAGAATCTATGGGAAAGTTTGGAAAACTTTTATTTCCTGGCAAAGGGAATCCAGTTAAGGTTCTTTCTCCACTCCCTGTATATTGGATTTTTTGCAGAGGGAGGTAGAGAAAGGACTCTCTGTCAGCGCCCTTAGAGTTCAGGTTACTGCCCTATCTTTGTTTGCAGAAAGGAGACTAGCGGAAGATCCTTTAGTCAGGAGGTTCCTTTCAGCTAGATCTAGACATGCTCCCAAGGTCGTCAAACACGTTCCTCCCTGGGATCTGTCATTAGTATTAAATGCTCTTACAAGGGCTCCTTTTGAGGCTTCCCTGAAATTAATTTCTTTGAAGATTTCCTTCCTTTTGGCTATTACATCAGGGAGAAGGATTTCTGATCTACAGTCTCTTTCCTGTAAAGACCCTTTCCTGAGGATTCTAGAGGTCAGGGTAGTGATTAGGCCTGATCCTTTCTATTTTCCCAAAGTATCTTCGAATTTTCACAAGCCCCAGGAGGTAGTACTTCCTAGTTTCTATACCTCTCCCAAGAATACAGAGGAGGAAAGGTTTAGGGGCAGATCCACAAAAGGATTACGCCGGCGTATCTACTGATACGTCGGCGTAATTTTAAATTTCCCGCGTCGTATCTTTGTTTTGTATCCACAAAACAATATACGACAGCATCTGGGATCGATCCGACAGGTGTACATCTTAGTATGCCGTCGGATCTAAGCTGCAATTTTTCGGCGGCCGCTAGGTGGCGTTCCCGTCGAAATCCGCATCTAGTATGCAAATTAACTAGTTACGGCGATCCACGAATGTACGTCGACCCGGCGCATTTTTTTCCGTTGTTTGCGTTCGGCTTTTTCAGGCGTATAGTTAAAGCTGTTGTTATGAGGCGTACTCAATGTTGACTATGGCAGTCGTTCCCGCGTACAATTTTGAATTTTTTACGTCGTTTGCGTAAGTCGTTCGCGAATAGGAATTTGCATAAAATGACGTCACCGTCGTAAGCATTGGCTTGTTCCGGTTACATTTCGAGCATGTGCACTGGGATACCCCCAGGGACGGCGCATGCGCAGTTAAAAAATAACGTTGTTTGCGTCGGGTCACGACGTATTAACATAAAACACGCCCCCATTACATCCATTTGAATTCCGCGCCCTTACGCCGCAGGAGATACACTACGCCGCAAATTCGTTGAGGATTCAAAACAAAACAAAGTGTGTTAAAGCGGTGTAGTGTATCTTAGATACGCTACACCCGGAGCAATAATGCGCCGTTGTACAAGGATCTACCCCTAAGTCTTTTAGACATGAAGAGATGTCTTCTGCTTTATCTAGATAAATCCAGTGGTTTTAGGAGTTCCTCCCAACTGTTGGTGTTGTTCAGTGGCCCCAAGAAGGGGTCCAAAGCGTCTAAAAGATCTATTGCTAGGTGGATTAGGGGAGCTATTTGTGAGGCATACAAAGCATCAGGTCGCACCCCTCCTTCTAGAATTAGGGCTCATTCAACGAGATCCATGGCCACGTCATGGGCAGAAAGAGCAGGGGCATCATGGGAAGAAATTTCTAAAGCTACCGTCTGGTCCTCCTCTCATGCATTTGTCAAACATTATAGAGTTCAGATGCTTTCCAGCCAGGACCTCTCCTTTGGTAGGAAAGTGCTTCAGGCAGTCGTCCCTCCCTAAAGTATAGAATCATGCTTATCCTCTCAAGTAGCTGTCCTGGAAGGTGAGGGGGGAAAACCCCTGTTAGATTTACCGGTAATGGTATTTCCAGGAACCTTCCAGGACAGCGTCTATATTCTCACCCTATTCAGTTTTTTTCACTGGTCGACCTTGTTTACCTGGTGGTGGTGTTTTTATATGAGTTTCTGTGTTTTTTTTTTCCTTTTGCCGAGTGCATTTTTTGTGAAGGTTTACTTGATCTTCTAACAACTGAGGGTCAGAGGAAAGGGAGGGGCCTTTTAAATTCTAACTGATTTGTGTTTCCTGTAGAGGGCGGAGCCAATCATCTCTCAAGTAGCTGTCCTGGAAGGTTCCTGGAAATACCGTTACCGGTAAGTCTAACGGGTTTTCACTCATGGTTAGTGTTTGGCTGATTATCAATCAACTGTGTTTACTCTTTTTAAATCATAATGGCAACAGAAACTACCCAAATGACCCTGATAAAAGGTTTATATACCCCTGTTCTTAATACCGTGTATTGCCCCCTTTAACATCAATGACAGCTTGAAGTCTTTTGTGGTATTTGTGGATGAGACTCTATCTTTTCAGATGGTAAAGCTGCCCATTTCTCTTAGCAAAAAGTCTCCAGTTCCTGGAAATTCTTGGGCTGTCTTGTATGAACTGCACATTTCAGATCTCCCCAGAGTGGCTCAATAATATTGTGGTCAGGAGACTGAGATGGTCACTCCAAAACCTTCACTTCATTCTGATGTAGCGAATGACAGGTCGACTTGGCCTTGTGTTTTGGATCATTGTCATGTTGGAATGTCCAAGTACGTCCCATGCGCAGCTTTCTGGCTGATGAATGCAAATGTTCCTCCAGTAATTTTTGATAACATACTGCATTCATCTTGCCATCAATTTTGACCAAATTTCCTGTGCCTTTGTAGCTCACACATCCTCAAAACATCAGCGATCCACCTTCGTTCCTTTTTCATTATTGGCCTTGTTGACTCCTCTCCAAATGTAGCGTTTATGGTTATGGCCAAAAAGCAAAATTTTGGTCTCATCACTCCAAATGACTTTGTGCCAGAAGGTTTGAGGCTTGTCTCTGTGCTGTTTGGCGTATTGTAAGCGAGATACTTTGCGGCATTCGCGTAGTAAGAGCCAGTTCACACCAGATGCAGTTCCGTGCACATTTTTCTGCACTAAAAATGCATGCACAGTGTTTTCAATGTATTCCAATGGCTCTAGCTCACACCATGCAGTCAGTTTCCGGTGCAGAAACTGACCAGAAACTGACTGCATGGTGTGAACTAGAGCCATTGGAATACATGGAAAACACTGTGCATACATTTTGTGCAGAAAAAAAGCGCACGGAACTGAACGGAACTGCATCTGGTGAAACTACCCTTTCCCGCAGATCCTTAGACAATTATTTTTCTTTCCCCATGACTCAGAATCCAGAAACGTCAGGCAGCACTGGATGAAAGATGCAAGGGTCTGTCAGGAGTCCAGAAACACATTGACCTTTTATACGCACCCACACTAATTAAAAGCAAACAGATCACAGGTGAGGATGGTTACCTTTTATAGCCATTTAAACCCCTTTGTGTCAACTTGTATGCATGTTATCAGGCCAAAATCACCGGTATGTAAACTTTTGATCAGGGCCATTTGGGTAGTTTCTGTTGCCATTATGATTTAAAAAGAGTAAACACAGTTGATTGATAATAAATGGCTTCAGCCAAACAGTAACCGTAAGAGCCGGTTCACACAGGGGCGACCTGGGATCCGACTTGAAGTTGCCCCAAGTCGTCCCAAGTCGCATTGTTGAGAAAATCAATGGAAGTGAATGGAGCCGTCTTAATACACACTACTGAAGTCGCTCCGACTTCAGAAAAGGTTCCTGTACTACTTCAATCCGACTTCTAGGCAACTTGTAGGCAAATATAATTTAAAATGGCCAACAAATCATAAATTATGCCAGAGTATGTAAACTTATGAGCACAACTTTATGTAAGTGTTCACAATCACTTAAACTAAACTTAGCTCCTTTTCTCCATTCTCACTTTTCCTGCATCAGGATCTTTTGTATCATAGGCCTTCACTGAAACACACCAGTGCTGGGATTTCAAAGACTCATCTAATGTACAGATTAAACTAAGCATAGGCAGCACCATTTCAAATAGTTAAAATTATTTTCAACATTTAGTAATAGGATATAACATGGAATTGATATTTTCTGCCTTATTTATGATTGATTATTTGATTGACTTCTGTGGTTTTCACACATTTTATTTCTTTGTATAGTACTTTGTTTTTGTTATGGAATGTAGCACAAATGTACTAGTGGGAGTCATTTTGATTTCTGTTGGCAACACAGTATCCTGGCCTAGGGCAGCACTTTGCAGGGGGGCAGCACGGAAAGTGTCCCCGCTGGCTTGTGCTACACTGCCAGCGGCTGTCCTATCATCCTGGACCACAAACCTTCCTCACTGTGCTATATGTTTTCTGCTGTACCATTGGCATGGTTATATCTTTTAAGTCCTCTCCATAAAATTATCAGAAATTTGTGCTTGAAGTAGAACTATAGGCAAAACTTTTTTTTTTTTTTTCATTTTGGATAGAGTAAGGGAGGGTTATAATCCCTGTCAGTTTATTTTTTTACCATTCCTGTCCCATTGCAGAGCTTTCCCTTCACTTTCTGCCCCATAGCTAAACAGGAAGTGATAGGAAATGTGTGCAAATTAAGGGAATCAATTCCCCTCACCCAGGCATTGAGAACTAGTGTCCCCACTCAAAAATGTCAGGGTGGGTCTTAAACAGAAAGGGGTGTGGCCTTGACAGGAAAGGGGTGGGTCATATTTAAATTAAGGGGGTCACGAGTTTAGTCAGGCCTAGGGCAGCACAAAACCTAAATACACCACTGGATGTTGGTTATATTTTTCTGATGCAAGTATCTAGTAACTACAGAGAAGAGGCTGCATGATTAATCATAAAAGTATCGAGATCGCGATTAATCTCTCCTCACGATCTTAAAACAACATTTCCCCAATTCTATGTAACAAGTGCAGAGAGTTCTGACAGCTGACAAAAAAAAATCCAGGCAGCCTGACAATTTTCTTACAACATCAGAGATAAAGAGAAACATTGTAACATGTAATTCTTTAGATCAAATGAATGAAATTTGGTCTGTAAATTAGGTCAGTGTTGTTGCGACAAGTTAAAATCTGTGAATAAACAAAACGCAGCACTGAGAAACTTAGTAGTGCACACACCACTACAAAAAACTGGTAAGTGTCCCGTAAGTGATACAAAATTATAAGAATACCAGAAAATGAAATGTACAGTGCAAATCGCATAATCGTGCAATACAGTGCAAAAACATGCATACATATCAAAAAATGGTGATAAACAATAAATCCTAAAGAATGAATATATATTGACACACAAGTCCTTGTATAAATATTCTTTAAGTGCTCCAGTGCATATAATGAATACTCCAAAGTGCTTCAGTGCATGTGATATTCAAATAGCAGCATTCCTGGAATGATAAGTATTACAGTTCATAAAACCACACAGCCCAGTGAGTGATCCAAAAATCTGTATCAGAGTGCTGTCACACAGGTGCTCCCCCAAGGTAATGGACGCTCACCTCAGAGCGTGCGACCTTGCAGCTAAGCTTGTTCTACGCACGCTTATGAACCACACCTGGGTTCTATTGGGCAATCCTGGGATCCAGGTCTCCTTAGTATATGTTCCAGATCATATAAGATAGAAAAAAACTTGGATGGTGCAAGTAACATTTTTAAAGGTTTATTAAATAAAGAAATCCCCTGCCGGGGTACTCACACAGCGTGGGTGTGGAAGTGCACCACTCTAAAACAGGTCCGTAATGATGTACAGAGATCGGGATATGATAAAGTCCTCCTTAGCCTCACACAGACTCTCCTGTTGTCCTGTCCTCTCCCCCAGGAGATTTCTTTATTTAATAAACCTTTAAAAACGTTACTTGCACCATCCAAGTTTTTTTCTATCAAGTAAGCATCACATGATGTGAAACATGTCAGCCACCCTTTTCCTGTTGTTCACTTCATTTTGACTGCATCGCTTTGGTTGTTTTTTGGATTTTATTTGTATAATAAAGACATTGTTTTAAGGAGTGCGGCAGTCCAGGACCTTCTTCTATCCAATGCACCTGTGCATAGCCAGCACCTTTTTGCTTTAGTGGGACGGAAGCGAAGCCAAAGGATCAGCAGTTTTTAGAGCGGTATCATTTCTCACTTCAACTACCTGGTGTGTGCACTACTAAGTTTCTCAGCGCTGCGTTTTGTTTATTCATTTAATTTGGCACAGATTTATGAGAGGTGTTTCACACTAGCAGCTTTATTTATATTGATTACATTTAAGGACTATTGCTATTTCAAGTTAAAATCTGTATTTTTTTTCTGGAAAATTACTTGGAACCCCCAACATTATATATATATTTTTTAGCAGACCGTAGACAATAAAATGGCGGTTGTTGCAATATTTTATGTCACACTGTATTTGCGCAGCGGTCTTTCAAACGCAATTTTTGGGGAAAAATACACTTTAATGAATTTAAAAAAAACTAAACAGTAAAGTTAGCCCAATTTGTATGTATAATGTGAAAGATGATGTTACGCCGTGAGAATCGTGAGAGAATCATGATCTTTATTCTAAGCAAAAAAATTGTGATTCTCATTTTAGCCAGAATAGTGCAGCTATTTTTTTTTAGGTTTATATTTAGTCCTCCTGAATGTTTTTAATACAGTAGTCTAGAACATGGCCTTACAGTGATCTTTCCCTGTGTTTCAGGTGTTGTCACTGGGAAATGGGTCAGAGCACCTGATGGATGGTATCTCTCATTGTGAACAGCAAGCCAGAGACAAGGGCGAGCAAGAGAAACACGCACCTTGGCGACTGTTTTTCCGTAAGGAGATTTTCACACCATGGCATAACTCTTCAGAGGATCCTATTAGCACAGACTTAATATATAAACAGGTCATACGTGGCCTGTGTTTTGGAGAATATCGCTGTGAGAAGGTGAGCTTTGATAAACAGTTATTATTTCATGAAAAGACAACTTGTGTACGAATTAAAACACTGAAATACATGCATTTTTTGTCCAAGTAAAAACTATATTTTAGTCTTTGTATGAATGCAGTTAGTCTGAATCACTCATATATCTGGAGGACTCAATTGGAGACATCTCTGTACTTAAATTTCCAGCTCTGCATTTTTTCTGTATTCTTTGATTATACATTAATGAGAACACACAGTAACTTGTTGACATGGCTTCATAGTGACCGCAACATGGACCAGAGCAAGAAAGTGACTGAGAGGAACATTGTTTTTTTAGTCATTTGGTATTCATTTTAGAAAACTAAACATGCATGGATGCAAACATCTCTCCTTGCAGATTTCTGTAAAATAAAATTATGCAAATTATTTATTTTTATTATTTTTTAAAGTAAAAATAAAGACAGCTAATTGTAGAACTGGGACTGTGATTGTAAAGAGATCCTTTAGGAGTGTCTCAAAATTACAATATCTTCAAAACCTTTGAATGAAGGCACATCTTCGATTGGTATAGTGAGCTGTTTGTTTAAGACTGAGATAACAGGGTCAACTACTGGAACAGACCACTTTTTAGTGAACTTTTTTTCCACTGGATAGAGCTCAGCAATGTTTATTATATTTGTTTATGAATGGGGAATGCCTTTATAGATTTTCAGGTTTCTTTGTACTGTACACAAAGGGGCATGGCGAGATAAAGGAGAATGAATTGTAACAATGCTTAGGCTTTTGCGCACAGTGAAAATATTCACATTAGACCTAAAACCAAATATATGCGGTGCTACTGTTAACTAAATATGTGTACTTGATATATGCAATGCCCAATAAACAGTTTAACTGTAAAGTCCTGTACACACGATCGAATATCTGATGGAATCTAATCCGATGGATTTTTTTGTCGGATATCCGATGAAGCTGACTTTTATCAGTCTTGCCTACACACCATCAGTCTAAAATCCGATCGTGCCAAAACGCGGTGACGTACAACACTACAACGAGCCGAAAAAAATTAAGTTCAATGCTTCCAAGCATGCGTCAAATTGATTCTGAGCATGCATGGATTTTTGACCAATGGAGTTCCATACAGATGATCAGATTTTTCTATAGTTTTTTTACCCATAGGAAAATTTAAAACATGTTCTATTTTTTTACACCGATGGAAATAAAACCGATGGGGCCCACACACGATTGGTTTGTCCGATGAAAACAGTCCATCAGTCTGTTTTCAGCGGACAAACCGATCGTGTGTACGCGGCTTTATACAGTACTTATGTTACCTCTTCAGTGCTATTTGTGACCCAATGAATAAACATTTATATCAATTCATAATATTAAAGTGTTCCGTTTTCATGTGTCAATTCATATATCAAAATTAATTTGTATAATAAAGTGCTTTGTGCCTAAAATAAGTCAGAAAAAGTCCATGGTGCTTCAAAGTGCTCTGTGCTATTGAATCCAAAACATTCAGTGTTTCATGTGCAAACCAACACTCTGTTCTCCCCTCATTTGTTTCCATACTCACCAGATCAAGATGATATAATTACTTTATATGCAAACCAACAGTCATCCTTTTAGTTATCCTTGCTGTTCTCATTTTGGATGGGCAAGAACTTCTCTGTGTTGCTCGGTTATACGTTTTTGGGGAAATATAAACCAGGCAATACCCCGAAGGCGTGAAACCTATTTACTAAAGCAATAATTTTTTTTTTTAAAAACTACATAATATATAATATTGCTTGCATCACACGAGGCATCATTGTTTGTATTAGTTCCGGTATAAGAAAACCATTTGTGTTTCACAAACCGGAATTAGGTAGACAGAAGTGACACCAGTAAGCCCCGCCCAACACGTTTTTTCACACTGACGTCATCAGGAGAGATGCCATGATGGAGCACTCCACATCTTATATACCCTATACTCTATTAACCTTTCAGTGAATCTCATCGGGCTTATTGGGACTCATTGAGCCCCCCTCCATCCATCGCGTCTCGTTTTTTGACACTTCCCTTTTCTTATTGTTACCTCTCTAGTGGTTATTAATTTTATCTATACCAAGATTAACCCCCTTGGGTCTCTCCCATGGTATTCCCTGAAGTATCGGGATAAATTGTGTCCTCTAAAGCCTTTTTGATATTATCCACATGCTCACCTATTCTCTTGGAGAGAAGCCTTGTGGTTCTTCTCACATATTGTAATTAGCATTTGATGATATAAGTGACATGGGTACCATCACACGTAATTAATTCCCTAATGTTATGCCCCCTATTTGTCATATTTGATTTTAATTTAGTGCGTTTTCTCGCTCCATTCCACATTAGCAAGCCTGTTGCTTAATGCTTTAGCTTCAGGGCTATAGGAACCTGGAATTGAGAAATCTTCTATTATAACATTGCCTCTGGATCATCTTAGTTCCCTTCTACAGTATGTCCACCTCTTCTAAGATGGGTATATCAGGATCTGACTCGGGTAGAGACAGAGGAACTGGAGAAGGGTCTTGGTGTTTTTGAGCCCTGGACAGAGATGGCTTTATTAAAGCTGTTAGTTGCCCGAGGAAATGTGACATAGATGCAAAAAAAACTTTCTTTGTGCGTTAGGCCGCTTATTGGATGCAGAGACAGATGTTAAAATGGGTTCCTACTCCAGGTCAAGAGAAGCATAGTCACTGTGAGGTTTAAATGGAAAGAAGTATTTGGACAGCCTCACTCCCAAAAAGACCTTTCGGTTGCCTTTATTAATGAAAAATTGGATAAAAGCACTACTAAAAGCTATGACTAAGCATTCGTGCGAAACCCGTTGGCTGTGTGTTCTTGCTGTGGCTTGTAGTGCTTTTATCCAATTTTTTATTAAAGGGGTGGTTCCCTCTAAAACAAATTTCTAACAATTGTGACAGAGTACATGATTCCAGGTATGTCAGTGTGAGATTGGAAAGGTCAGCTTTCCCTGTCTTAGAAAGGGTTAAGCCTGGCCCAACAGGTAAACCTCCTCTCTCTCCCTATTAATTAGCCTGCACCTGATAGAGTCTCCACATCATCATCCGGGGTCATTTTCTGCATACAGCTGCTTGCACGAATTTGGCTTACCCCCCCTGCTGGTGGGTTAGTAGACCCTTGGGTAGTCATCTGATCCAGGGTTGCTTTGAGAACAGCATGGTCTGACTGTTGTGCTTTAGTCAAAGCTTCAATCTGCAAAGTCAGGAGCCTGTTGGTCTCCTGCTGTACTGCAGCTGCTGCAGCTACCTGTCTATTAGTTTCTTGATGCACTGCAGCGGCCTGTCTATTAGTCTCTAGTTGCGCTGCAGCTAAGGCAGCGGCCTGTCTATTAGTCTCTTGCTGCACAGAGGTAGCTTGTAACAGGGCTTTTACAATATCTTCCATTTTCTGGGTCCTGTACCTTTAAGGCCACTGTAACTGTAAAGTGACCGGTACAACAGCGAACATCCCACTTCTGACACCACTTGTGGCAAAGTCGCTTGGGTTAGTAGAAATAGTGAAACATGCAGCGCAGCAAAGTCACCAAAATAGCAATAAATATGGCTTTATTGCATCAAAAATAATAATACAAACAAAAAGGCCTACTCCAGCTTAGGAGGCTAACTAAACAGTAGTGTCCCTCACTACGGGTTACTGGAGCGGCTATTCCGGCCTCCAGTATAAACAAACAAAAATAATAGTTCAATATAAACAATAAGTTCTGACAGACCTTGTTCCTCAGATACACAGACAGACTTCAGTCTGCCCATCCAGCACAGCCTGGATCTCACACTGAGCTCTCCCTCTTCCAGACTCTATCAGGTGCAGGCTAATTAATAGGGAGAGAGAGGAGGTTTACCTGTTGGGCCAGGCTTAACCCTTTCTAAGACAGGGAAAGCTGACCTTTCCAATCTCACACTGACATACCTGGAATCATGTACTCTGTCACACAATACATTCGTAAGACTGCTTACACTGCGGGTAGGCTGGCTTTTGTTTTGTTTTTTTAGTACATACCTCGATATCGCCGTTTCGTCCCTTGGCGGTGGGCGTTCCTAGTTGATTGACGTTCCTCCGACGGGCACATACGTGACGTCACGACTTTCCGAAAGAAGCCGAACGTCGCTGCGCAGGCGCCGTATAGAGCCGACTCTATACGGCGCCTGCGCAATGACGTTCGGCTTCTGTCGGAAAGTCGTGACGCGCAGTATGCGCCCGTCGGAGGAACGTCAATCAACTAGGAACGCCCACCGCCAAGGGACGAAACGGCGATATCGAGGTATGTACTAAAAAAACAAAACAAAAGCCAGCCTACCCGCAGTGTAAGCAGTCTTACGAATGTATTGTTAGAAATTTGTTTTAGGGGGAACCACCGCTTTAATAAAGGCAACCGAAAGTTTTTTTGGGGAGTGCGGCTTTCCAAATACATCTTTAAATTTTTGCTTCATGCATTGCCAGCACCCTTAGTTTCTGTGAGGAGACTAATCGGCAAGTACACCCACCTGGAGCAGTTACTCCCCTTCACTGTGAGGTTTAGGCCGGGTTCACATATGTGCGGCCCAAAAGAGTTCCATCACCATAGGATACTAGCACACAACTGAGTACTCACGGAGTCGGGTAGGGTTATAGGGGAGGCACCAAGAGGGCATGTACTCAAAAGCTTGTCAGTGTCCAATCTACTGAAAGTACCAGCCTATAACCCAGGATCTGTAGATACCCAGTCTGAGTCCTCTACTGTACGATTAAGATAAAAAAGTAAAACAAAGCATATACTGTAAATATGTATATGCTTTGATGCGAGGAGTGCAGAATACGTTGTAAAACCTGGTGATTGGTTTGGGGATCATTAAAAAAGTGCTAGAGAAAAGAATACCAATGTAGCTTACCACTCTGTTCAGAAACATAACTTTACAACTATATCTTTGAAATCTCAAATTCTGGAATGAGTTGACCCATCAGAGTGGTGTAGAAGGTCAGATGGCATCTCTCTCTGCTAAGCAAGGGAGAGGTGTTCTGAATATTCATACCAGGACACATGATAACCTTAACTTTGAATGTGCCGTACTTAATTTTTATCATTTAAGCAAGTTTGTCAGGTGGTTCGTTTGTATCTAATTCCTTTCTGTATTTTTTCAGCTTTTTCAAAATGTGTCCCCTTTTCCTTGTGGCCTACTACATTGTGCAAGTACTTAAATGTGGTGTCAAGATATTTCCACTGTATATAAACTTACATTTCTCTTGCAGGATGAAGACATGGCAGAGTTGTTGTCTAAACACTACTATATTAAATATGGTGTGATTTTGAAGGATGAGTTCATACAGAGTGCTGTGAAAGACTGCATACCATCAAAGCAACTGCCCACTAAAGGCAATCACTGGGCAAATTTGTTGAAAGAAAAGAATGCTACGGTAATGCTCTTGGCAACAATTGCTTTGACTAGCATTTATATATGGTTATATAGTGATGTTTATCCCCACAGTTACTATGTAACTATGTAGCCCAAGTTAAAATTGTAGGTAGGTAGGATGCGTTGCCATAAAAGTACATGGTACAGCAGGCACATATCAGGAATATGAAATGTTGGGTTTACACATTCTTTAATGAGTGCATGAAACGTCTATTAATAAAGGGTGGGTTATTACTTTTCCATGATCAAATTCTTATGTTGACTATTTGTGACATCTGCTTTCAGTCTTAACGGTAATTTCCTGCATAGTCATGCTGCCCTCCGATTTGCTATTCCTCAGGTTTACCCCACGATCCATCATCCAATTTCTGTGTCTGCTCTGTACCAATCTTTTATAAAGCTACATTCTGCTGTGTGGTCATCCTCAATATTAGTCTAACCACTCTCTGCCTAAACTTTCTGCTCATCCCATCTTCCACCAACTGTGTCCCATCCATATTCCTTCCACCCACTTTGTATGTATCATTGTCATCTCACTCTGTTCACTTAATACACTCTTGTTGTTCCATCTTTTGCTCTCAACACTTTTAGCTCCACTTTGCTAACTTCACCTTGTGCCCTACCCTGTCCAACCTATGCTCTAATTGTTTCAGTCTTTACAGCTTTACTTTCAACCCCACACTGGCCATACAACTTCTACCTAGTAATGCCCAAAACACTTTCTACTTCATGCTGTCCACTCTCAGCACCCTCTCACTACACCATGCTTTTCATCTGCAAGGTCTGAGTTTTCCTGTAGCAAGGTCTATCCCCAGAACAACCATGTAAGTCTCCTCTCCTGGCAGCAACGCCACTCAGGTTCAATTAATATCTAGGGACACAATGACTCTACAAGTGACATTCGATGATGCCTTTAAAACGATGAATGCATGCTAGATAAAATAACACCTAGAATATACAGTATAGAGTATTAAACAAAGAATACTACTAAATCTTTAATAGGGATGTGGTTGTATACAGACATCTTTGTCATACCTTCTTTGCTAAAGCAATGTGGGAAAAATAGGATAAAAGGAAGCTCCTGGTCTCCCACAGAAATCAGATAGTTTTTGCTTAAACAATGCAACTATTAGAAACAGCAACTGCATTGCTATGATGAACTAGCAAAAGGTTAAGCCAGGCAAAATGAGTGCCCAGAGGTTTGACCAAAAATTTTACATTTTTGGTGTACATACCTAAAGTCTAGAAGACCCACCTTTATCTCAAGATACATTTCACTTCTGCAGTAAATGTTTCTGTCCTAAGCCGTTATACACATGCAGCTCTCACATCTTTATATGAAAGGTGATTTAATAGTTAATTATATTCTTTTAACGTTCCTCCCAATTTCTGTATTCTAATCACACATTGTTTTTTTTATTATAATAATGTAAACTTTGCATATTTGTTTTAGGTACAACTTTACTTCAAATAAAGTAGCGAAAGGTTAGAACGTCCGAGAGATGTTTCATGCTATCTTTTTCAATTATAAAGATTTTTTTCTCATTTCTTCTTGTACTGTCCGACACATGGAAACATCTGGACAGGGGAAAACATTATGGGATCAGCAATAAAATCTTGACATAGATTCTAAACTTTTCTCATTGTACTATAAAATGTGCTTTTATTGGGGATATCTCTCTACACTTCATGTTTTGTCTGACATCTATCAAATAATTAACTGTTACTTGTTCTCCCCTACACCCATGGCTTTTTTTTCAGCTGGAACATGGTTCCACCACCTTTGGTCCGGCCCTCTGCTCCCTGCTCACCACTATAACTTGTAAACACAGAAGGCTGGCTTCTGTGTTTACATGTGACAGTTTGCCTCCCAACAGCTCCCACAGATCTGACCTCCTGAGCAGCCCCTTCTGAGTGCAGGATGGGGACAAGATAGATGAAGGTGCCTGGGGTGCAGTGCAGATACCTACACCCCCACTGAATAATCTGCCTGCAATGAGAGAGGCAAAGCCACCTATAGTGTGCAGGGAGGTACTAGAGCCAGCCGAGTGCACCCCTGAATCCTACACCTAGCACACCCCTGAACTCTGCACTCTATTTATAAACACCCGTCAAACTCTGCACTCTGTACGTCAGGCATGTCCAAAGTCCGGCCCGCGGGCCGAATGTGCCCCTTGTTCCGGTTTAATGTGGCCCCCCTGGTAATTTGGATATATATATATCTTTTGTGGCCCCTGGGTTACTAAAGATATATACTGTATTTATCGGCGCTACCTCAGAGGGGACAGGGAGGGGGCATAACAAACGTTTACTCAGCGGCATCTGTACTAGGAAGTTCTGTCTACTGGGCTGCCATTGGACGACTGTTCTGTCTATCATAGAAGGCAGGAATGGTATTAAAGAGGCCGCCGAGAAAGCAGGAGAATGTAATCTGTTAGCGTCGTCCCGCCCCCTCCCTGTCCCCTCCGAGGCTGCAAATAGGCATGGATCAGGCTGCACTGATGGCAGTGGGGAGGCTGCATTCATGGCAGTGGGAAGGCTGCATTCATGGCAGTGGGGAGGCTGCATTCATGGAAATGGGGAGGCTGCATTCATGGAAATGGGGAGGCTGCATTCATGGAAATGGGGAGGCTGCATTCATGGAAATGGGGAGGCTGCATTCATCGAAATGGGGAGGCTGCATTGATGGGTACTGACCCTTATTTTGCTTCACAGTTCTTTATTTTAAATAGTTTTTTTTTCCCTGAAACTTCCCTCTTAAAGTGAAGGTGCGTGTTATACGCCGATAAATAAGGTATACATAAAACAACACTCCTGAGCTCATCCTTAGGCCCCGTACACAAGAGAGATTCGATCCGCTGGAATTGATCTGCGGACCGGTTTCAGCGGATAGATCCCCTGGTGTGTACGATCCAGCGGATATTTTTCCGCTGATTTTTTTTCCCCGGGGATGGATTTCCAGTGGATCAAAATTTCTTAACATGCTAAGAAATATATCCGCTGGAATCCAGTCCAACGGATTGATCCGCTGGTCTGTACAGACTCACCGGATCAATCCGTCCGAATCCATCCCTCGCATGCGTCGTAATGATTCGACGCATGCGTGGAAGTCCTTATATAACAGCGTCGCGCACGTTGCCGCGTCATCATCGCGGCGACGGCGCGACACGTCACCGCGGACGGAATTCCGCTGGGATTTTGATCTCATGGTTAGTACAACCATGAGATCAATATCCGCCAGAGGATTTATCCGCGGAAACGGACCTCCGGACCATTTCCGCGGATAAATCCTCTCGTGTGTACTAGGCCTTAGTCTTGAGCGGCGCTCTGAAATTTGTTGGGGACACAATTTTTGTTAGGTGGTGTATTAGTGCTCGGACAAACACACTTAGACCGAATTTTAATGGTTCACAGAATGTCAGGCAAAAATGGTCGGCCCCCACGCATTGTTACGTCATCAAATCTGGCCCTCTTTGAAAAAAGTTTTGACAACCCTGCTGTACGTAATGCATTCTTGGTATTTACCTTCAGGACTTCCGTTGTTAGATAAACCTATTTGATGCGGTATGGAGGGTGTGTCTTTGCACCTATTTTCTGAGAAGAAAATTCCTGCTCACAGTCATCTGTTAGATAGACAGCAGGAAGAACTCTCTTATACAGGTACACACATAATAATCAAAAGTCCCTATTCTATTCAAAACGAACAAAAACTTTTGGCTACAGTGGAGCTTATGCTATGCCTGTGTAACCCCTTGTACAGCTCCCGCACAGGCTTTCCTGCTTTATGCCTCTGAGATAATTGGAAGTACCTGGAGCACTACATGAAAATGCTTTCTAAGGCCCCGTACACACGAGGAGACATGTCCGATGAAAACGGTCCGCGGACCGTTTTCATCGGACATGTCTCCTGGGAGCTTTTGGTCTGATGTGTGTACACACCATCAGACCAAAATCCCCGCGGACAGAGAACGCGGTGACGTAGAAGACACCGACGTTCTCAAACACGGAAGTGCAATGCTTCAATGCATGCGTCGAATCAATTCGACGCATGCGTGGGATTTCGGGACGCTGGTTACACGTCATAACCAGCGGACATGTCCGATTAGGTGTACTAACCATCGGACATGTCCGATGGACATGTTTCCAGCGGACAAGTTTCTTAGCTTGCTAAGAAACTTTTGTCCGCTGGAAACCTGTCCGCTAGGCCGTACACACGGTCGGACATGTCTGCGGAAACTGGTCCGCGGACCAGTTTCAGCGGACATGTTCGACCGTGTGTACGGGGCCTTAGAGAAATAGTTACTGACTTCCTACAAACCTAACATACTGTAACAAGTATTATGTGGTCTTTTAATGTATGTTTATGTGTTAAAGGCTCAGTATGTGACAAGTAAGACTCCAGTACCAGAAGTAAAGGAGACGGTGGTGGATTACTCATGGCTGCAGTGGCCACTGTTGTTTTCAAAGTTCTTTGAAGCATCCAAGTTTTCTGGTAAGATAGACCACTACTATAGCCAATCTTTTATTATACCTGTTGCTTGCTTTGTCCTCCTTATTAATCTCAACTATCTTCCACTTCTTTTGCAGGACCTAGCATCAACAGGAACCATTTTATTGTTGCAATAAACTGGAAGGGGGTTAGTTTTCTAGATGAAACCGAGAAGAAACTACTGGATCTTTCTTTTCCTGAATTAATTGGCATCCATACTAAGAGGTGAATTCAGAGTAGTTATATACCCTGTTATTTTGTTTTAGAATTGTATTATTATACAGGATTTATATAGCGTCAGCCGTTTGTGCAGCACTTGAAATAAATAAAGGGGGATAGTAGAGTAAGGGCCCATTCACACCAGAAACTGCACATAACTGCATTTGAAGCGCACTTGATGCGTGCTTGACATGCACTTGATGCACGATTGAATGCATTTTGCGCTGTGTTTAGTAGTGCATTTGCAATGCATTTTGCTATATGTTTTTGGGCTTGGCTTTCTTGGCTTAAAGATGTGCTGTGCAGTGCATTTATTGTGCAGAAAAATGCAGCATGCTCTAATTTTTTTAAATGCACTGCAATGATGTGAACAATGCCCATAGGATTACCTTGATTTTGGGCTGTCTATGCAGTTTAAATGCAGTTCAAAATGTATCCAACTGCGTTTAGTGAGAAAGGGCCCTTACAATACAATTTAAGAAAAGAGGCTTAGGAGAACCCTGCCTGTGAAAGCTTACAGTCTAATAGGAAGGGCGATGCAAAGGGTAATAACAGTGTGGGGATGAATTGTTAAGGAAAATAAGTAGGGCTGTGGAAATTAAAAATTAATTTGTCGATTAATTGTAAATTTTTTTGATCGTTCAAAATTCTTTTGATCCGTACTAGTGGTGCAACGGATCGTAAATGATCCGTGATCCGAACAGGTCACCATATGCCGATCGGCCCACCACGTGATCCGAGGAGCTTCGCTGCTGCCTCGGCCATAGGGAAGGGCGTGGCTTCAGCCTAGCTCCCGGAGTGGCAGCCATCTTGGTCCACCCGGCGGCGGCCTAGGTGAGCCTAGAGCGGCACGCTGACGTCATCACCCGACCTCAACTGCTTGTGTTTGGCCAGCTTCTCTGGTAAGACTAAGCAAGCACTAATCTTCCTATACAGTGGGGGAGATGTGGACCATATTACAGTGGGGATATGTCTGTGGATGTTACAGTGGGGAGATGTCTGTGGATATTACAGTGGGGGTGATTGTGGATATTACAGTGGGGGTGATTGTGGATATTACAGTGGGGGTGATTGTGGATATTACAGTGGGGGAGATATCTGTGGATATTACAGTGGGGGAGATATCTGTGGATATTACAGTGGGGAGATGTCTGTGAATATTACAGTGGGGGTGATTGTGGATATTACATTGGGGGAGATGTCTGGATATTACAGTGGGGGAGATTGTGGATATTACAGTGGGGAAATGTCTGTGGATATTACAGTGGGGGAGATGTCTGTGGATATTACAGTGGGGGAGATGTCTGTGGATATTACAGTGGGGGAGATGTCTGTGGATATTACAGTGGGGAGATGTCTGTGAATATTACAGTGGGGGTGATTGTGGATATTACAGTGGGGCGATGTCTGTGGATATTACAGTGGGGAGATGTCTGTGGATATTACAGTGGGGGAGATGTCTGTGGATATTACAGTGGGGGAGATGTCTGTGGGTTTTACAGTGGGGCAGATGTCTGTGGATATTACAGTGGGGAGATGTCTGTGGATATTACAGTAGGGAGATGTCTGTGGATATTACAGTGGGGGAGATGTCTGTGGATATTACAGTGGGGAGATATCTGTGGATATTACAGTGGGGGTGATTGTGGATATTACAGTGGGTGAGATGTCTGTGGATATTGCAGTGGGGGTGATTGTGCATATTACAGTGGGGGTGATTGTGGATATTACACTGGGGGTGATTGTGGATATTACAGTGGGGAGATGTCTGTGGATATTACAGTGGGGGAGATGTCTGTGGATATTACAGTGGGGGAGATGTTTGTGGATATTACAGTGGGGAGATGTCTGTGGATATTACAGTGGGGGAGATGTCTGTGGATATTACAGTGGGGAGATGTCTGTGGATATTACAGTGGGGGAGATGTCTGTGGATATTACAGTGGGGTAGATGTCTGTGGATATTACAGTGGGGAGATGTCTGTGGATATTACAGTGGGGTAGATGTCTGTGGATATTACAGTGGGGGGGATGTCTGTGGATATTACAGTGGGGAGATGTCTGTGGATATTACAGTGGGGGTGATTGTAGATATTACAGTGGGTGAGATGTCTGTGGATATTACTGTGGGGGTGATTGTGGATATTACAGTGGGGAGATGTCTGTGGATATTACAGTGGGGGAGATGTCTGTGTATTTTACAGTGGGGGTGATGTCTGTGGATATTAGGCCTAGTACACACGAGAGGATTTATCCGCGGATACGGTCCAACGGACCGTTTCCGCGGATAAATCCTCTAGAGGATTTCCGCGGATTTGGATCCGATGGAGTGTACTCACCATAGGATCGAAATCCGCGCCGAAATCCCATCGCGATGACGTGTCGCGCCGTTGCCGCGATGATGACGCGGTCATATAAGGAATTCCACGCATGCGTCGAATCATTACGACGCATGCGGGGGATCCATTCGGACGGATTGATCCAGTGAGTCTGTACAGACCAGCGGATCAATCCGTTGGGATGGATTCAAGCGGATAGATTTGAAAGCATGTCTTCAAATTTTTATCCGCTTGAAATCCATCCCAGGGGAAAAAAATCCGCGGAAACAGATCCGCTGGGTTGTACACACCAGGGGATCTATCCGCTAGAACTGATCCGCAGATCAATTCCAGCGGATAGATCCTCTCGTGTGTACGGGGCCCAACAGTGGGGGAGATGTCTGTGGATCGTACAGTGGGGAGATTGTGGATATTACAGTGGGGGAGATGTCTGTGGATATTACAGTGGGGGTGATTGTGGATATTACAGTGGGGAGATGTCTGTGGATATTACAGTGGGGGTGATTGTGGATATTACAGTGGGGAGATGTCTGTGGATATTACAGTGGGGGTGATTGTGGATATTACAGTGGGGAGATGTCTGTGGATATTACAGTGGGGAGATGTCTGTGGATATTACAGTGGGGGAGATGTCTGTGGCTATTACAGTGGGGACTATATATGGTGGTGATCCGAAAAATGTATGTGCGTTATAATTGAAATTAGTCAATTAATCGATTAAAAAAAACGATTAATCGAACACGAAAATTTTAATCAGTAACAGCCCTAAAAATAAGCTAAGCTATATTAATGGTGGCAGAAAAATATGAAGTCATTGAATTGGAAAGTCTGTCTTAATTGGCTATATCAATTTTACTGTGTCCTTATTGTTTTTATTTTAATATCAGAAAAAATAAGAAGTGGAAATAGATTGAATAGATAAATATAGACAGAACCGACTTGGAGAACAGACATTACAGCTTAATTATCTCTGTGAAGAACTACTGTAAAATCATAAGATATGTTTTGTAATTCTCTTTTAGGGCTGCAAAGCAGTTTGGTCAGTGCTGTGTTTTAAATACAGTTCGTGGAGAACAATTTGTCCTAACAACACAGAACAGTGAAGAAATCTCTAAGCTGCTTCTTTACTTTGTGGATGGCCTTAAAACCAGATCTGTATATGCAGTGGCCCTGCAGGACAGCTCCCGGACAGCAACAGAGTACAACAACAAAACAGGCATGAGCTAATGTCCCTTGCTTTGTAAACACTAGGAACAGTAAAAAGTAACATTAAATGTATCTAAAGCCAAAACTTCTGTTTTGTTTTAGACAAAGTAGGGTATGGATAAAACCTTTGCTGTTTTTTTTTTCATGGCACCTCCCCTTATTTCCTTTACTGGACATAGAATTTCTGAGTGAGGGAACTCGATAGGTGTCACTGAAACAGGTGTTTCCACTGGGTGATTATTCTATATTCCTTTTCAGCTATAGTTTACAACTCTGGACTTTCTTCTAAATTAAAGCGTAACTCCACCTTTGTTGAGAAAAAACATTCCCCTCTGGGTGATCTATGTATATTGCAAGGTTTATAACAAACTTTGTTGCAGATTCCTACATTTTGTTATTCTGAAGAAATCCATGTGGGTTTCTCTGCCTCTGTTCTGAGTAGGACTAATGGGAGTGTTTCATAATTAATTGTCATGTGTGGAGCTACAGGACACTAATGAGGAAATCTGCTGGGCCTGCATCCCTCTAGACGTGTTCCTATTGAAAGTATCTCTCAAAAAATGAAATTGTTGTTGCAAGGGATGCCTGAAATCTGACTTGTATCTTAGGCAGACTTCTGGAAAATTTATGAGCCAATCACACAAGCAGGAAATTATGTTTCTGGGGAGTGGTCAGTACACATTCTGGGCCATATTCACATACTTTCTGCGGCGACATCGCGTAAGCTATTTACACTACGCCGCCGCAACTTACTGGAGCAAGTGCCGTATTCCTCAAGCACTTGCTCCGTAGTTTGCGGAGGCGTAGTGTAAAAGGCCCGGCGTATCCCCGCGTATTTCAAAGGGGGCGGCTTATATTTAAATTAAGCGCGCCCCCGTTTCGAACGAACAGCGCATGCGCCGGGCTAAAAATAGCCCAGTGCGCATGCTCCAGTTCTCGGCGGAAAACGTCAATGACGCCGACGTGTGCGTCATTGACGTAAAGTCGTATTCAAGAACGACTTAGGGAAACGACGTACCCGACGGGAAAAGACGACGCAGACCCGATGCCATACTTAACATGGCATACGTGGGACTGGCGTAAGGTTACCCCTCATATAGCAGGGGTAACCTTACGCTTACGCAAACGACGTAAGCGACGGTTACGCGACGCGATTTCGTTCGGGAATCGGCGTATCAGGCTCATTTGCATAAACAAATGAGACCTGAACGTAAACGCCACCTAGCAGCCGGCTGGGAAATTACATTTAAGTTTCCTGAGATACTCCGTCGTAACTCTACTCAGAATATGGCCCTCTGTGTACAGAAAACTCCAGGTAGCCATATTGCAATGTATTCTCAGAAAATTACACTGGCTGCAGATTGAACAGTAAAGGTCATTTTTAATAACATTTAATTACAAAATTATTAGTGTCTCAATTATATGTGCTATATAATTTTTTCTTTATTTGCTATTCCCCCCCCCCCCCACGAACGTGGAGTTACCCTTTAAGTCCCAGTGATAATGGTCACCAGGACGAATAGAGAGAACAAATATTTCCTGTTGGGACACAGACAGCAATAAAGACTGAACAGGGGTTCTAACCCTTCCCTACTTCATCCAAAGCCACAAATAAGTTTAGGCTTTATATAGAATTTAAGGGGCTTGAACTTACACAAAGCACATAGGAAAGTACAGTTGTTTTCTGAATCCTTAAGAGATTTTATATCAATAAAAAATTGGATTTACTCCTACAGCTATGCAACAATATACACCACTTTGAAAAATATGTAGCAGTGCAACCTCATTAGGAATCCTGTAACCTTGCAATTTGTGCTATCCCACCAAAAACACTCTGGATTTTTTTGGGAGTGTTTTATACCTTAGTAGGAGGACTTCTAATACAGTTACAGTTTCCATATGCGCTTTTTTATATTAAAAGTAGCAACTGTCATTATTTCATCACATTTTTTAGTCATTAGTTGTTTCTCTAATAATGTGCAATTCAGTAATGTTTCCATCAAACAATCCTATGATATTTCTCCTCGTCCAAAATGTTTGTTGGTGACACCTGCTTTTTCCAACATGGAAAGACTTTTATTGCTTTTCATGTTGGTGGGAAACGCTGTATGTGCATTGTATTGTTGCTAACTTGGGGTCTGTAGTAGGATAAGTGAAACCGGCCAACCTATCGGGCTTCTTCTACCAGTCATTTAGTGTAGTCATTATGAAGAATGAATTATGATCTGTTTGTTGCTAAAGGTTACAACAGTTGCTTCTTGCCTTCTTGTTTTATCAGATGGTTTAAATAAGGATTTCTTTGAGACTCATGCAAGGTAAAATTGCTATTGGCAGATTTTAGTTTGTTGGCTGTATGCACCATCTTACCTATTGGAGCATCATTTTATCTGACACGGTTTTAATTTTTTTTAGATGATAGAGGATTCAGAATGTGCTAAAAAGAGATAGTGTTTTTCTATTTTATTGTTCTTTTTACAAACTATCATTATGATATTAACAAAAATATATCACTCTTTCCCTAGATGAGCCTGAGCTTTTAGGTTTTCGGAGTGGAGACCTTCTGCTGCTTAACAGGAGTCCAGAGTTCCAATCAGGGCCCAACTGGATCTTTGCCAAGAATGAGAAGACTGGCAATAGCGGAGCTGTGCCTCTTGATGCCATCCATATTGTACCAAGCCTTAGTAAACCCACCCCTGAGATAATTGTAAGCTTCTGTACATTTTAATATGAAACAAACAGGCTTATTAAGAAAAATGGTACGGCCAGCTGATGATGTTTAGTAGCAAATATAATTCAGACAGATTTCTTAATGAAATCAGATCAGTGAAAGATAAATTCTGGGTAGTAGTGTTGGTAACTTTTCTTTGTGTTTTAGTTGTACTATTGAATAACCTAAATAATGCTCAATTAAATTCTGCACTACAGATAAAGAAAACAAAAGTGTTCATGCATACAGGAATTGTCTTTAAAAAACATTTGCAGTGAACTTGTGTATGTGCAGAATTTTGTTTACTTGGTGATACATTCGGAAGGAGCAGCTTCCGCCAACAAATAGTTAGACAGTGAACTACTAGTAGTGTCTAAGAAACACTGCAATTGTACTAGTCAGAAAGTCTCTTCATCATTGTTCAAAATTCAAGTGCAGTCAGTTTTGCTGAAAGTTTTTTAGTTTTTTGTAGATAGAACTACAACATCCTGTCACATGTTTCTGTCCTGTGCATAACTTGTTGTATAAGAAAAAACAAACAAAAGAGGGATCACCAGCCTAGTGCATTATCCCACAACATTTATTTAATATTAATAAGAATAATACTCACAAACTTGTGAATTAAAATCCCTCATCAAGCTACTCATCTATGGCCCAGTAGTCCCAGACTTAGCACACTCCAGAGTGCAGAGGGACCTCACTAGGATCTTTTATGGCTAATGCTTTTCAACGGCCAAAACCTATGGGACTGTATGCAGAATTAAACCTATTCCATTAACGACCAAGAGACATGTGGTGGGTTAAACTTGGCCGCAGGCCTTTATTACTGGTATCAACATTGTATTAATTCATCAACTTTATTAATCATACAACCATTGTATGTACAACCAACACAACACTCGTTAACTTGAACCACCAACAGTCATCAACCTAGCCATACGGCTCAGGTTGGGTATTAACTCATTATTATAAACCAACCCCAGTTGTTTATTCACAAAACCAACCGGAAACCACGTAATAATTAGGCCGCGACAAGGGAGGGGGGGAGGGAGTTCAAAAAAAGGTAATGGCTCCTGAAGCACTGGTGCCCACGCTTGCTCGCTCCTGCCTTAAATAAACTACCTTCCTTCCAGAAAGTTCCCTGTGTCCTTGTGACCTACGGCCCGCCTATCATTGGTCCCTGGCTACCTGTACTAAAGCCCCTTACCTTACAGGTGTGCTAGGGAGGGAGGAACCACCCCCCTATCAGACCGGGACACGCCCTTCTAATTCCCACAGGTGTGCAGCATGCAGCACCAAGGGTACCTAGAAACTCCCTCTGCCACCATTCCCATGTGCTCGGGGAGCTTAAAACAGCTCCCTCCGCATTCATGGGACTGTATGCAGAATTAAACCTATTCCATTAACGACCAAGAGACATGTGGTGGGTTAAACTTGGCCGCAGGCCTTTATTACTGGTATCAACATTTTATTAATTCATCAACTTTATTAATCATACAACCATTGTATGTACAACCAACACAACACTCGTTAACTTGAACCACCAACAGTCATCAACCTAGCCATACGGCTCAGGTTGGGTATTAACTCATTATTATAAACCAACCCCACTAGCCGGACCCGTTTCTAGGTAGCACCCTAGAAACGACACCGGCCCAACCACCCAACCTCGCGGCCAACTCCACCATGCTCTGCAAATCATTGTTAAATATGTCGAGCCCAACCTCTGAGAGATGAATCCCATCTAACCTGAAAAGGCCAACCAACCCACCTTCTAAATCTACATGACGGAAGGATAACCCCCCAACCTTGGGCATGAACTTAGCTATCGCTCTGTTTATTCTCTTTCTAACTCTTTCCAAAGGGGAGTTCAGACAAATAAGTCTTGGGGCTATCTCTGAGAAAACCAACTGAACCTCAGGAAAGGAAAGTTTAAATTGACTTAAATCATATTTGATCTGAAGAATCAGATCCAGGGTTTTCCTTTGCCCTATGTCATTTCCACCGAGGTGGAGAATCAAAACGTCCGGGATTGGCATTGACTGAAACAATAAACTTAATTCATCAAATAGGTTACGCCATACCATACCCCTTCTTCTGTGCCAACAAATGTTCACCCACTTGGGGTCAAAATTTAAGCTTCCGGTATAGACTCGTCGCGAAGCTCTTCTTTCCGCCCAAAATATGTAGGAGTGGCCTACAATCCATACTGACAAAGCTTGACCTAGAAATTAAATTAGACAGTGAGGGCGAATGTACAGCTTATAGGCATCTAACTGCCATCTACCAATGCGCTTAATGCTAACAACATCCAAACCAAGCCTAGCTGCCTCTGTGGCCGCACCTATCCTAAAGGAATGTGACGAGAGAGGAAACCCCCCCCATGTCTAGTGTAGACAAGCATTTCCGAAAAAACGCGTTGAACTGGTACACGGACAATGGGGTGCCATTGTCGTGAATAAAAAATGACCCTGCTTCTGTCCCTCTAACTTGCAAGAACTGCCCGACTAGTTTGACCGGGCAGATAGGAGACTCTGGAAATGCGTGCAGCGTTAGCCAGGTCCCTTTTCCCATCTGGTCAGTCTTTGACCTCGGTACAAATATAGAAAAACGCGAAATACCCCAAATCATATGTTCAAATTTAAAGTTGGACTCCGATTTCTTATTGGGAGCGACTAGCTCCGATATCCTGAACGCTCCGAAAAAAAGAAGAGAAAAAAGTGCACGAAAAAGAGACGCTTCGTAGCGAGAAAAACATATGGACCCGACCGCCGAGCATAATTTGGTAAGCAAGGGAGGAGTAACCGCCATTCTATTGTCCCTATTCTGGGAGCCTTTCTTGTAGCCTTTTAATGCCTGATGAACCGAAAAGAAAGAGGAGCAAGGGGGAAAGTTATTCAATTTGCCGAAAAAGGAGATCCCGGCCAGGATTTTATTAACCTGGGACCATGATAGGTTACTGGCCATTAATTTGTTCAGAAAGGATAGCACCAATTTTTCGGAAAATGCCAGCTGATGTTCACCCATCGAGGCCAAATGGGCCAACCACAACCTCCATGCTGAGGAATATGCAGACATTGTAGCTGGGGCGATGGATTTTACTATATTCATACGAACAAAGTCTATATCAGATCCCACAGGTGTGCTGGGCACTGGATCCCCCTCTCGTCCGCGGCTGGGAACAGAGACCTGAATCTCTCCATCTGTAACCGGGAGAGAGAGTCCGCTATATCATTCAGCTTACCTGGAATATGACGGGCTTTAATCCAAATGTTTAAACTCAAACACTTAAACACTAGGTAACGAATCAGGGAGATTACCGGGGGGGATTTGGACGATAAACAATTTATTGCGAAAAGCACCCCTTTATTGTCCGTGCTGAACATAACTCTTTTGTTCCTGAAATGGTCGCCCCATATCTCTAGCGCGACCACAATAGGAAAGAGCTCTAAAATTACTATGTTTTTTGTATGCCCTTTCTTTCGCCAGCAAGGATGCCACAATGAAGCGCACCAATGGGTTTTCCACAGGGCTGAAAAACCCACTGAACCTGCTGCGTCCGTAAACAAACTGTAATCCTGATCGGTCACAAATTCGGACTGGAAAACTGCTCTTCCATTGAATTTTTCTAAAAACTGTGACCATACCAGGAGATCCTCTCTTATCTCCGAAGAGATTCTGATGTAAGACGTGGGGGATTTGAAACCCGAAATGGCCAGGTAGAGACGCCTTGAAAAAATCCGACCGACGGGAAGAACCCTCGATGCAAACGCCAGCATCCCTAGCAATTTTTGAACTTCCTTCAGAATGACCTTCCTTTTTCTAATCATTCTGAACAAATTGTCCCTTAATTGAGACACCTTTTCAGCTGGAAGCTCAAACTCCATTGCTACGGTGTCAATTGTTATTCCCAAAAAAAACTAACCGCGTTGACGGATACAGCGTCTTCTCGTGCGCTAAAGGGATATTGAATGCCCTACATATTTCCAAAAAAGAATTCAGTACCTTTGTGCAGTCAGCAAACGACATCCCAAGGAAAAGAAAATCATCTAGGTAGTGAACCAGGAAGGTTGAGCCAGAGTGTTTCTGCACTACCCATTCCAGGAATGTGGCAAATGACTCGAAATAGCTGCAGGAGAGGGAGCAGCCCATTGGGAGGCAACGGTCAAAGAAAAAACAGTCGTCAAAAACAAAACCTAATGAATTGAAGGACAAAGGGTTAATTGGTAATAAACGAAAAGCAGATTGAATGTCTGCCTTAGCCAGGAAAGAACCCTTACCCAGCAAGCGTAGTTTTTTCAAAGCGTCATCGAATGTTAAATAATTCACTGATGACATTTCTTCGCTAATTTGATCGTTAAGGGAATCACCTGCCGGGGAGGACAGGTGGTGGATCAACCTGAAGGACCCTACTTCTTTTTTGGGGACCACCCCAAGAGGGGAGACTCTGAAGTCCTTAAACGGGGGGTGCAGAAAAGGGCCTGAAATTCTACCTTCCTTGAGCTCTTTGAAAAATGTTTCCCTAACTACTTCAGGGAAGTCTGTTGCTGACTTTAAATTTCTTCCAACTATACAACCCTGCCCTTCAAAAGGGGGAAGTCTAAAACCTTCCTTGAAACCTTCACATAGTAGCTGGGCCGTCTGCCTGTCTGTGTAGATTAGGAGCCACGGGAGCATTTCTTGTAGCTTCACCAGGGATACCGCTCTTCGGAAAGGACTCCCTGTATTGTGGCTGGTTGGCAACTGCCATTTTTTTAAAACATTTAGCGACTGGGTGAGTCCCCCCGCAAAATGCACACTCATGTCTATACCTGCAAGTGCCAGGGAACTTGCACTGGGAATCGTTAAAGGAAAAACATAGTCCTTTTCTATAAAAGGTGGCTGGCGCGCCCGAATTTGGTGACTGGGGCCTGGGGGTGAACCCTCTCTGAGGCAGAAAAAGGTTCAGCCACAAACCAATGTCTTTTGATCCCCATTGCAGATTGGGATGAACAGATAATTTTTGTCTAAACGACTCATCGTATGAGAACCATGAGACACCACCAAAATTCTTATACGCCTCCAAAACTATATCCATATGTTGCATCAAACCCACACTCTTATCAGGGTACTTCTCGCATATTACACTAGAGTAAATCAGAAATGCCTGTAACCAGTTATTAACCTCCTGGGCAGTGTTCCCGAGTCTGACTCGGGGTGAGATTTTTGGGCAAGGATCGGTAACCCCGAGTCAGACTCGGGCTCGCCTCGCTGGATGTACAGGGAGTTTTACTTACCTTGTCCCTGGATCCAGCGATGCCACCGCGCTGTGTGAGCGAGCAGGACCTCGCTCGATTCACACAGTGCCTCCGTGTGACGCCGATCTCCGTTCCCTGCGACGTTACGACGCAGGGGGACGGAGAACGGCGCCAAATTCAAAAAAGTAAACAAACACTATACATACAGTATACTGTAATCTTATTACAGTTTACAGTACTGTATGTAAAAAAAACACACCCCCATTGTCCCTAGTGGTCTGTCCAGTGCCCTGCATGTCATTTTATATAATAAAAACGTTTCTTTCTCCCTGCAAACTGTAGATTGTCCATAGCAACCAAAAGTGTCCCTTTATGTCAAAAATAGTTTTAGATCAGCTAAAAAACAGCGATAATAAATTATAATCACTTGCAGAATTGTGCGATAGCGATTTGTGGGGAAATTCGTCATAAAAAAAAAAAAATAATTACAGCAACAATTCTGCAACTGAGCAAATTTCAGTGATTTTGATTTGATTACATTATTGAATAATTTTTATTATAATTATATTATTATTTGTTATAATTATTTATAATTATTTATTATATTATAATTTATAATTTTGTTTTTAAAAAAATGTCATACCCGGGATGCCTATTAGAATCTTGTTTGGTCAGATTTAAGTGAGTTATTTCTAAAAATTACAGACCTACAATATAAAACGCCAAATTTCCTTGCAAATAATGGTACCGCTTTCAGCATGTTTTTTCTGAAAGAATCATACCGCCAGGGAGGTTAAAGGTTCTTGCCACTGGCCTGCGCCTGTCCCCTTCCCTCTTCTCCGTTTTTTCCCTGAACACCGACTCCTTTGCTGAAGGTAAGAGTGACAAAAGGTCAACAAAATCACCCTTGACAATTTTATCTTTTGTAGCTGCGGATAGGTGGTAGCCTAAAGGTGACAGTGTGCAAGGCAAAGCTTCCCTAGCACAAGTTTCAGGTACATTCACTGGTATATCCATCCCACTGACATGTAAAGGTTGTGATACACCTCCACCCATCCCCAGGCCGCTCCTACCCTCCTCTTGGCTGGCCCAAACAGTGGCTGCAGAACAGTTCTGAGGAACAGGTAAGTTAGGAGACATACCAGCAATGATAGAAGACAATGAAGCAGTGAGGGAAGTTAATAGCTGTAACTGAGACAGATTTTCATTACCTGGACCTGACGCAGGAACCGTCTGGGCACATATCACTGGGATTTGCTGTGGTTCAAATGCTGTCTGTGTGCTGGGTGGGCGCATGTCTCCCATGGACCCAGCTGTGTTCCATGTCCTGTTGATGCTGCTGCCGGGAGCAGCCAGCAGCATGGGTCTTCCTGTGTCTGCAGCGGGTGCCACCTGTGCTGGAACCTGTTGAGAAAAAACACTGGGTGCTGCGCTATCGTTAGGAGGGGGGCCCGACTTCTTGGCGCGGCCCCCCCGCTGTCCTCCGCCGTTTTTACCTCTCTGTGACCCCCTGGCCGGAGGCGCCATAGCGTCCGCCTTGGCAGCGGGAAGTCTGTTAGACTTCCTACGCTTCTGTGGTGAAGGTTCTGCTCCGTCCGTGTGGGCTGGGGAGACCGCTGGCGCCTCCTCTTCCATGCTGCCTATGTGTGTGCCAGCCAGCTGACTGACATTGCCAATGTCCAATCCCCATGAGCCCGCTGCTGAACCGTCCAATAGGTGCGGAAAGTAGCATGGGGAGGATGTCACTGGTGCGGTAAGTCCGGAGGCGGGCCCGGAGGCAGAGCCAGCTGACGTGCTCCGGTCTGCAGAGGCGAGTGTGCGCTGCGTGTCCTGGATGGGAGGTAGAGAAAGACACTGCTGCATCCAGGAGTCCCCGTCCTCAGCACCCGCTCTCTCAAGGATTCTTCTTACCAGGCTCTTCATTGCAGCTCGGGGGCGCGGGAGTTCAAAAAAAGGTAATGGCTCCTGAAGCACTGGTGCCCACGCTTGCTCGCTCCTGCCTTAAATAAACTACCTTCCTTCCAGAAAGTTCCCTGTGTCCTTGTGACCTACGGCCCGCCTATCATTGGTCCCTGGCTACCTGTACTAAAGCCCCTTACCTTACAGGTGTGCCTTACCTAGAAACTCCCTCTGCCACCATTCCCATGTGCTCGGGGAGCTTAAAACAGCTCCCTCCGCATTCATTGCCTGTCCATTTACATCCGATTCCATCTGATCTGTTGGACGGATGGAAAATAGGACCGATATCCGCCTGGATTTGACAGACAGGATCAAATCAGATGGCGGAATGTATCAGCGTACATGTATCCACTGACATCTGCCCCTCCATAGAGGACAATGCAGGGTTCGAACAGGTCCACCTGAAAAACTAACAGGCTGACCTGATCAGACAGCCCGTGTAAGGGGCCTAAGTTAGTTTAAAGAAAACCTTGCATGAGAGAAACATGAAGCCTACCACTGCTGTCCTCTCCTTTTTAAAATGCTTTTTTGCCTGGCTGTCACACTCATTCCTTAGTTTTAATAGTTTACGTTTCTGACTCAAACAAGTTCAAATAACCAAACTAACACTGTTTATAGGTTTACGCTTAATGCTACATTTTTACTGAGCATACCTTTATGAATAACACCCACTCAGTAGTGGTTGATTTATTAAATGGGCTGTTCACTTTGCAAGGGGATTTGACCCAGAGCTTATGGAATGAAAAGTCATCCAGTCAAATACAAGCAAAATACAGTTTTTCCTTGCATGTTAATAAGTATTCTTTGCGAAGTGAAACTTCACCACATTCACTAAGCTCTGAAGCAAATTCCCTTGCAAAGTGAAATGCCTATAGGGGTTATTTACGAAAGGCAAATCCACTTTGCACTACATGTGCACTGCAAGTGCACTTGGAAGTGCAGTCGCTGTAAATCTGAGGGGTAGATCTGAAATGAGGGGAAGCTTTGCTGATTTTATCATCCAATCATGTGCAAGCTAAAATGTTTTTTTTTTATTATCCTTGCATGTCCCCCTTGGATCTACAGCGACTTCACTTCATATATACAGTGGCTATAGAAAATAATTACCCCCCCTTTAACTACTTAAGGACCACCCACTGCATATATACGGTGGCAGGACGGCCCTATTGCGTGAAATGTATGTTGTTTCGTGCACAAGATACTGTTGCCGCATGCATGCACCCACTGCACAGCGGGGAGGCCGATGTGCATTTTCGGCAGCCGCGATGTCCACTGGTAACCCACGATTGCTCCTCAGAGGGGCAGAAGGAGGATCTGCCAATGTAAACAAAGCAGATCCCCATTCTGACAGGGGAGTACAGTGTGATTGTCTGTTCCTAGTGATCAGGAACAGCAATCTCACTCCCCCCACAGTTTGAAAGCACCTCTCTAGGACACACTTAACCCTTTGATCGCCCCCTAGTGTTAACCCCCTCCCTGCCAGTGTCATTTATACAGTGATCAGTGGACATTTTTAGCTCTGATCACTGTAATAATGTCACTGATCCTAAAAGTCTCGAAAGTGTCCAAAATGTCCACCACAATGACACAGTCCCGCTATGAATTGCTGGTCACCACCATAACTAGTAAAAAAAAAAAAAAAAAAATAATAATAAAAATGCCATAAATCTATCCCCTATATTGTAGATGCTATAACTTATGCGCAAGTATCTATACCCAAAACTGTTTTTGCCCATTCTGTTTCAGCGACTGATTGCAATGTCTCCAGAACAGCGCAGATCAGAATTTGTTAATACTCAGACTGATGAGTTTGGTGAGCAAGAAGAGGTAAAACCATACACTTTGGAGGAGTTTGCTATGCAGTATTTCAGGTATTAAAAATAACACCAACAAAGAAACACAGCATCCACGCTATGATATCATAATGCCATATATAAATATAATTGATTTGATGATGACATCATGTGTATTATGCAGGCCTCCAGAAGCTGAGTCTGTTTCCAGCACCTTTCTTCAGAGATCGCGAGCTAAGACTCAACTCTGGGCTTACTCCAGGGAGCCCCTCAGACAGCCTCTGCTTAAGAAGGTGTGCGATATACTCGATCTACGGGATTATGCCTGCCAAGCTTTCACTGATATCCTTTCCTAATGCATCAGAATAGTACTAATATAAAGTATATGACCTAGGAAGTGCATTCAATTAAAAGTATTTTAAAGGGGTTGTAAAGGTAAATGTTTTTTCACCTATGCATTAAGGTGAAAAAACATCCGACGGTACTAACCCCCCGCCCCCCCCCCCCGAACCCCTGTTTTACTTACCTCACCCCTCGAAAGTCCCGCACGCGTCCTTGTGATCTTCTTCGGTTCCCAGCCTGGCCGTTGATTGGCTAGGCTGGACAGATTGGTAGCAGCGCAGCCATTGGCTGGCGCTGCTGTCAATCACATCCGATGACGCGGTGCTCCGGGGGCGGGGCCGAGTGATACAGTCGGCGGCTATGCCGGCCGCTGTATCACGGGGGCGCGCCTGCAAAAGCTTTCCACCATGCTAGCATGAAGGTGGAAAGCTTTTGCGAGGAGGAGCCGAGACAGCCGCCGAGGGACCCCAGAAGACCGGATTCGGGGCCACTCTGTGCAAAACGAGCTGGACAGTGGAGGTAAGTATAACATGTTTGTTATTTAAAAAAAAAAAAATTCTGCCTTCAGTGTTCCTTTAAAGTTATTTAAAAGAAAGCCTGTTGTGAAAAAAATATGAAGACTGCCTTTGCTCACACATATTTACTTTAATGTTCTTAAAACATTCACTATATGCTGTTTTTTTGTACTTTATTAAACCTTAACATGCTTTACCTATCATGAAGTACATGGGTGACTATCCATCAAAGCAGGCTCGCTCCCCAGTGGAATTTACAGATCAGATATTCTCAGGCCCCATACGTGAGGAAGCTCTAAGAGACGAAATCTATTGCCAGATAATAAAGCAAATGACAGGAAACAACAACAGGTAATGCAAATAATTAAATGTAAAAAAAGTTCATTGTTGTATAGATATGGTACTATAGCTGGCTATACACTGATCAAATATTTGACTTTTCAGCAGGGACCAGACAAATTTTGAACCTGCTTGAAAGAAGTCAATTGTTTGATCAATGTTTGTTAAAGGAATATGTTGGAAAATTCCTTTGTTTACAATTACCAATTCTATACAAATCCATATACAAGCCCCAAGCACTACTAATTGAATGTTACAGAAAGCTGAAATAAAGGTTTAAAAGACAGCTAAACTTGACTAATATTTTAAAAAGAGATCCGCAACATATCTGTTATGTGGATCTCTTTTTAAAATAGTAGTCAAGTTTAGCTGTCTTTTAGACCTTTTTTTCAGCTTTCTGTAACATTCAATTAGTAGTGCTTGGGGCTTGTATATGGATTTTTATAGAATTGGTAATTATAAATAAAGGAAGAAAAACTTCTATATATGTGTAGAAAAGGTCCATGCAGGCATGTTACAACTCACTTGTTCATATGCTAGTGTTTTTTATGATATTTGGAATTATTTGTCATTATTTGCCTCCTTTTTTGTTTTCTTTTTCTCCTTTTTTCTTTTTCTCTTTTTTTCCTTTTTCTCTTTTTTTTGTGGTTTATTTCATTTATATTTATTATTTTTATTTTGTTTATATTTTGATGTTTTCACTAGTGTTATATGATCTTTCTTCTCCTCCCCACTTTCATCAGCTGGGCAGTCTGACAAATTCATTAGCATGATTGGATTATTGCTCATGCAGTGGATGGGGTTGTTTCCCTTTCTGTTTACTAAATCTAGCATGTGTGTCATTTTTATCTTTGTGCTGTGACCAAGGCAGTGTGCTGAAACGCGTCAGCCCTTGTATCTTCTTACATGTACCAATAAACGTTTAAATTTTGCATGTGGACATGGAGTTGCCAGCTTTTCCTACCTTGATTGTGGTGCAGTTAGCAATCAATCCTTGTATACCCAAAAAGCCAGCCATACATGGGTTGACATTCGCTGCTTCAGCAGAGACTGGCCAAATTTAGATCCCTGTGTAGGCACCCTGGTTGTACATAGGTAATTTTATCTATCTACTTCTGTACAACCAGCCTGTGGAGTTTTTCCCAATCGATCAGTGCCACTGACAATAGCTGGCAGCACTAATCATTGTATTCTGTGGGCGAGGAAATCTCCATGCTATCAGAATACAATAACACGGCAGGAGTGATTCCTTCATCCACATTGAATGTGTGGATATTGAAATCCTTTTTTTTTCGTTTTTCGTTTTTCGTTCAACCCACTGGTTAAACAAAGCAAATGATTAATGGCCTGCCAAACTCCACAGCAATAGCTATGAAAAGAAAGCCCACCACAATCATTGAGTGTTGCTGTTCTCCAGAATATGAATTAGACCCCTTTCACACTGGAGCGTATTGCAGGCGCTATAGCGTTAAAAATAGCACCTGCAATACGCCCTTAAAAATCTGTCCCCATTCACTCCAGTGTGAAAGCCCAAGGGGCTTTTACACTGGATCGGTGCGCTAGCAGGACGGTAAAAAAAGCTGTATCTTTGGAGCATAGAAGGAGCGGTGTGTTTACCGCTCCTCCTCCGCTGCTGCCCATTGAAATCAATGTGACAGGGCGGCTATACCGCCCACAAATGCACCCCTTAGTTGGCGAAATGCACCGCAAATCCGCCAATAGCATTGGCGCTAAAAATAGCAGCGTTTTACCACCGACGCTATAGGCAGCACAGTGTGAAAGTTCTCCAGTACTCTATTAGATGGTCAATCTACCCAAAACTGTTTTATAACTCCAGACTGGGCCATAACCCCCCACTTTTTTTTTTTATATCTTTATACATAACTTTTTCCAGGAGTCTCTGGTATAGTCTTTTGGTTTTGTGGGTTATGCTGCAGAGAATGTCTTCATGTAATGACGAGAGAGCAGCAAGCTCTGGTGAGCCCATGGCAGATTTTTGACATGTCTTCTAGAAACATCTTTAAACCCATGAAATTAGTGTTGCTGAATTGTGGGGATAGCTCCAGGGGGTGAATTTTGCAGCAATATTTGTTTTTTGAATTCTAACTGGTATAAAGCAATGTATTATTTTATTATTGTCTGTAAGTTAAAGTTGAGCTTTAGTTGTTAGTATATGTTGAGGAGTTGAGCATTTAATGATTTCTTATATCCCTTGGGATTCCTGTTCCTGAGCTTTTCACACCTGCAGTAACCAAATAAGGGAGAATTCATGACTAGAGACCCCAAGAGATCTGAGCCCAGCATATTCCACCTTTAACTTAAATATACATTTTGGTATTATACCCTTTAAATTGTCAGAATTTAGCAACATTGTTTTTGTGTTGGTGAACTACATTTAATTTTTTTCTGTGAGATTACTTTTTTGTTGTACCTGCTCCTAATCAAAACTGCTTTACTCTGCATTTGAATAGTTATTTCTACCAGAAAGCCCACTGCAGTGCTGAGTTTAGCTGCATATCAATTAAAACTCTATTCATCACAGAACCTGAGGCTGTCATAACATGTCTTGCTGTATATAAAATACTCAGTGACAAACTGTATCCATCTGACAAGCTTTATTACCCAGAAATATTAGCCCCAAAAGATAGTCTGATATTAGTTCATCTCCGATTTTATGAAGCCGTCTCAAAAGCATTTTTTTTTTTTTTGGACATTTCCTTATCTTAATCTGAAATCCGAAACATTTTAAAAATGTACTAAAAAATATATATATATTTTTTACACTTGAATTGAAGTTACATTTTTGAAAGCCCTTACATAAATAGTACAGCTGACACATAATTGATGTACTAGTGATGTAGTATACATTAACAGGATAGATGATGTGCAATAAACCTCCTCGTATAATTCTCATTCATACATGATGATTTATTACATTGCCTTAAAGGCCAAGTTCACTTTTTTTTCTTCTAAATCCAGCTCCCCTATGTACCAATATACCATTAATGTACCTCTGTTGAATCGCCTCTGGGCGCTGTATTCATTCGATGAGTAAAAGTTTTTGACCTCAGAAGAGATGGGTTTTAATCTTTCTTCTGAAGGCCAAGTGGTTCAACTCCAATCGGATGGTGGTTGGTAGAGCGTTCCACAGTCTAGGTCCTTGGACTGCAAATCTTCTATCTCCTTTGGACTTGTATCTGGCTCTGGGTATCTGGAGTAGATTTTGGTTGGTGGATCGCAGAACGAGATTGGGGTTGTGAGCTTTTAGTTTTTCGCATAGATATTGGGGGGGCGTATCCTTGAACACACTTAAGTGTCAGACAGAGTGTCTTGAAAGTGATTCTGTCTTTTACTGGCAACCAATGAAGGGATCTCAGTGAAGGTGAGATTGATTCCCATGTTTTTTTGCCGGTCACTAATCGAACGGCCGTATTTTGAACAACTTGCAGACGAGTGATTTGGTATTTGGGGAGTCCGAGATAAAGGGCATTTGCATAGTCTAGTCTGGAGTTAATAATAGTACCCACCACCACTGCTATGTCTTCTTTCGGGATAAAGGGGGTGAGTCTGCGTAGTAGGCGCAGCAGATGGTGCGATCCACTAACTACTGACCCTATTTGTGCATCCATAGTCATGTTGGTGTCGAAAATGACTCTGAGACTTTTGACTTTGGTGCTAGGGGTGATGGTTTTACCCAGAATGGGTGGGGGTGTCCATGTTGTCGCGGGATGATTTTTTCGGTTGGCGTGAAACAGGAGAAGTTCTGTTTTCGAACTGTTGAGTTTAAGATAACTCTTTGGCCCCGTACACACGAGAGGATCGATCCGCTGGAATTGCCCTGCGGACCGGTTCCAGCGGATAGATCCCCCTGGTGTGTACGATCCAGCGGATCTGTTTCCGCGGATTTTTGTCCCCGGGGATGGATTTCCAGCGGATCAAAATTTCTTGACATGCTAAAAAATTGATCCGCTGGAATCCAGTCCAACGGATTGATCCGCTGGTCTGTACAGACTCACCGGATCAATCCGTCCGAATCCATCCCCCGCATGCGTCGTAATGATTCAACGCATGCGTGGAAGTCCATATATCACAGCGTCGCGCACGTCGCCGCATCATCATCGCGGCAACGGCGCGACACGTCACCGCGGACGGAATTCCGCGGGGATTTTGATCTCATGGTTAGTACAACCATGAGATCAAAATCCGCCAGAGGATTTATCCACGGAAACGGTCCCCCGGACCGTTTCCGCGGATAAATCCTCTCGTGTGTACACGGCCTAAGTCATCCAGTTTTCTATCAAAGTAAGGCATTTCTCTAGTCTGAGATAATGATCCTTTTTGTTCCATATGCGAAAATACAGTTGTGTGTCATCTGCATGTTGCAGAAAGATACAAGCTTGTTTTGATTTTGAGAACAAGGCCGTAGCCTTATCCTTTGCAGTATTTCTTAGAAAGCTTCAGAGACTCCCTGGTATACAGACAGAGACAGAGAAGGCAGTAAGACACAGGAAGGAGTTCTCCATGCGTGCATTTTCCTGTCTTCCCCAGAATTTCTTTAGACAAGCTCAGGCTGCATGCTAAATTCCCAGGGGCCACATGCAGCCTACGGGAAACCCATGATCTAGTGCAAGGGCCTGTCTGATTGGACATAGAGTGATTGGATAGATGATGTGTCCTCCTATTATAACATTTTGGTAAATCTAAAGAAGATTGTACAATCAGATTGTATAGTGTATGGCCACATTTGTACACCCAAGATTACCTAGTTAAGCTTTTAGTGTCATTAACACACCCAACACAGAAGCAAACACAAATGAAAAAACAAGTGACAAATGCAGTAAAAACCATGCCAAAATTTCCCATTAGCTACTTTGCCAAATGTAGCGCAGCCCATTGAAATCAATGGGCTGCCCTATGTGTGTCACTGGGAAAAAAGCCAAAAAACATGGGTTCCCACTACTCTAGGTGTGAATGGGGTCTGAAAGTGAAATTGGTGTGTTTACACAAGAACAATGATGCTCCATTCACATCTGTGGGTTTACAAATGCATGGCAAACTGCACAGAAAATGTGTACTTTGCCATGCATTTCTGAAATGCTGCAAATGTGCATCATGCTTGTGTTGTCATTGTATGATAAAGGCACCCCAAGTGCAGCAAACGCACCAAAAACTGTGGTAACGCTCCATGCTCCACTCCAAAAAAGGTTCTGGAGCTTTTCTGGGGTGATTGTTGCGTGCGTGTAGGACAGTCCATTCAAGTGAATGGGCTGCCCTATGTGTGACAAGTGGAAACTCTCCAAAACACCCAAAAAAACACACGTGGGAATGTGAATTTTCCCTGCGTGGAGATGTATACTTGTATAAAGGTGGTGGCCATACACTATGCACTCTGTACAATCTCTGTCCATTTCCGTTTTCTTTAGATTTACCAAAACTATGGAATAGGTGGACACACCTGAACAATTCATTCAATTTATATCAAATCAGACAGGCCCATGTACCACACAGCTGATGGGAGATCTAAAGGAGATTAAATGATCAGATTGTATAGGAAGTGAGTGGAAGGTAGTATTGTAATGAGGGAGGTGTGGTCCAGAGTGGTGAACACACCCTATCATACCTTCTTCTGTGATGCAACAAGGAAGTGAAGGCTTCTGGGAGATGGTCTATAGGAAGTTTAAGTGTTACTAAACCAAATACAGTAAAATCAATCCGGATATGCAGTAAAGCTTGCTTGATATACTCACTGTGGAACCTAAGGGGTTAATCCTCTGCATTGTGTAAAAAGGCTGTTTGATCCTGTCTTCTCTGATCCTCACCTTCTTCTGCTGTCCCCAGTCCATCTTCTGATAGAACAGAGCCTTAGGGGCTAGAGAATTTATTTATTTTCTTGGGAGGGTGCATGTGATCAGCACAGGGCCAATCAGCACTGTCCAGACAAAGGGTAATGGGTCCTGTAGCGTCATAGGACAATCAGGGGAGAATGAAAACTCCTCCTACAGGCTTTAACCAGGCACTGATGGAAGTCACAAGCCTGCTATATACTGGGTAATTAGCAGTTTATATTTACTAAAATAATTCCATTTTCATGTTCTGTGTACTGTGGGAGACCAGATATAGTGAATGCAGGGTCCTGGGTTTAGTAACACTTTAATGCCACAGGAAGTGATGGAATCTCAAAATCATTTTAAAAATTCAAATACAATGGAACCTCGGATTATGAGCATAATCCGTTCTAGGAGAATGCTCGTAATCCAAAATACTTGCATATCAAAGCGAGTTTCCCCATCGAAGTCAATGGAAATTAAAATAATTTATTCCGCATTGCCTTCAATGGCATGCAATACAGCAGGTGGCCAGAGGTGGGGGGCCCCAGAGAGCCTCGGAAACGCACGGAAAGTCACAAGGACAGCTCGGCTGACGTCAGCAAACCTTGGAAAGGCTTGAGAACGGACTATTTTGGCGCCGTTCGGATCCGCTCGGCTCCAGCACGCCTCACCTCAGACCAAACACGGTACTGCACACTGCTGTGGCTTGAATCCTGCTCTTTTACGAGACAACACTTGCAAACTGAGTCAGGATTTTTTAAATGCAGTGCTCGTATTGCGAAATGCTTGTTAACCGCGTTACTCATAATCCGAGGTTCCACTGTAAACTGACAAGATTTTTAACCTCCTGTGGATAAGGTAAGTGGGAAAAAAGCACATTGGGATGGTAGGGCTAGAAATGGCATTTGAAAACGCTTCTATTTATTATGAAAAGTGAAATTCTGCCTGATATGAGGAAATTATCCTTTAATTGTATGATTTTGAAATGCATTACCAATTTTACAAAACAAAAATAAAAGTCAGACTCCTTACCTTGGTGTTTATGCAGATTTTTTCAATTTATTAGTAAAAGTGTACAAGTGAGGATGAACGCAATAGTAAAACATTTACAGCTTACAGAAAATGCTAGGTACAGGCGGTCCTTGGGTTACAAACAAGATGGGATCTGTAGGTTTGTTCTTAAGTTGAATGTGTTTGTAAGTTGGAACTGGTACGTTTTTTAAGTGTAGCTCCAGCCAAAAAAAAAGATTTTTAAGCTTTTTGAATAGCATAGGGAAAGGTTAACACCCCTGTAACGTTTGTTTTGCTGTCTTTGTCCCTGTTCACAAGATTTCACCTCACTTTCTGTCCCTGTGACAATTGGATTTTGAAAATTTTGGGTTGTTGTGGAAGCAAGCCTTGGTGATAAAGCTTCAGCGGAGACACCTTTTTCCCATAATAACTATTAAGCCCCGTACACACGATCGGAATTTCTGATGGAAAAAGTCAGATGGACTTTTTCCATCGGAAATTCCAACCGTGTGTATGCCCCATCTGACTTTTTTCAGAGGAATTCCATCAGAGTTTAGATAGAGAACATGTTCTCTTTTACTCTATGGAATTCCATCGGAATTCCGATGTTAGTTTGGCCGGACAAAAGCCTGATTGTGTGTACGGGACAATACAGGAGTAAATTTCCCTTCCTATGGGTAGATTTCCTCCGACTTCCTGTTGTCTCCCTCTGTTTGTAAGTAGGAATCGTTTGTAAGTCAGCAATTTGTAACTAGGGGACCGCCTGTATTCAGCCTTTGTTAATTTTTTAATAGTTCACTGTATTTAGTCTTCAGCCTGTATTAGTATGAAAATTATTTCTATATAAATGATCATTGTGTTTGCCTTAACTATACACTATGTTTTCAAAAGTATTGGCACACCTGCCTTTACACACAGATTAAATTTACTGAAATCCCAGTCTTAGTCCGTAGGGTTCAATGTTGAGTTGGCCCACCCTTTGCAGCTATAACAACATCAACTCTTCTGGGAAGCAGTGGCGGCTGGTGCTCAAAATTTTTGGGAGGGTGCAAACAAACTGAAAAATTCTGAAAAAAAAACGCAGCCACTGTGCCCATCAAACACAGCCACTGTGCCCATCGAACGCAGCCACTGTGCCCATCAAACGCAGCCATTGTGCTATCAAACGCCGCCAATGTGCCCATCAATTGCAGCCACTGTGCCAATAAAATGCTGTGACTGTGCCCATCAAACGCAGCCATTGTGCCATCAAACACAGTCACTGCCCATCAATTTCAGCCACTGTGCCCATCAAATGGTGCCACTGTACCATCAAATGCTGCCACTGTGCCCCATCAAATGATGCCACTGTGCCCATAAAATGTCATTACTGTGCCCATAAAATGCCATTACTGTGCCCATCAAAAGTTGCCACTGTGACCCCCCTGCCCGCTCGCCGTCTGCCTGGCACTTACCCTCGGTAAGCGGGTCAGGCAGCGGGTGACGACGGCGAGCTGTGGGACCTTGCAGTGGCGAGCTGTGTCCTCCATGCATTTCCTTCCCTTCTCCTGATAGGCGTCCAATTGCAGCGCCTGTCCTTTCAGCCAATCAGGTGACGGTTAACAGACCCGTGCTTCCTAATTGGCTGAGAGGCGGTTCAGTGATAGAAAGTAAATATTAATTTGCTATTCTAACACACCTGGGTGGACTCCGGGGCGCAATACTTTGTGCCCCTAGTTCACTTTTTTTGAAGGAACTAAGGGGCCAAGCCCAACCCCTCAAAAACAACCCCACACCATAATCCCCCCTCCACCAAATGATTTGGACCAGTGCACAAAGCAAGGTCCATAAAGAGATGGATGAGTGAGTTTGGGGTGGAGGAACTTGATTGGCCTGACCTCAAACCGATAGAACACCTTTTGGGATGAATTAGAGCAGAGACTGCGAGGCAGGCCTTCTCGTCCACATCAGTGCCTGACCTCACAAATGCGCTTCTGAAAAAATGGTCAAACATTCCCATAGACACACCTAAACCTTGTGAACAGCCTTCCCAGAAGAGTTGAAGCTGTTATAGCGGCAAAGGGTGGGCCAACAATATTGAACCCTACAGACTAAGACTAAAGGCAGGTGTCCTAATACTTTTGACAATATAGTGTATCATAGAAAGCGAATTGAACTTGTGATCTGATAATAGTACCATATATATTTTGAGGGCCTGTCGGTTAGGCCCTTGGGGCCCATGATGGTTTTAGTATGCTATTAATAAGGCTATGCATATAACAACGATTATGATTGGTTTTGTTTTACTGCAATTGTCCGCAGAAAAAATTGTTTGACTATTTAAAAGTTTATTTCTTCCATTCTGATCTTATATATTTATTATATCATCATAACTGTCACCATACCTTTTCAACTGCTGAATGTCAGTTTGTGTTTAATTTCAGCTATAGCATGGCCAGTGGATGGCAGTTGCTTTGGCTCTGTACAGGGCTGTTTCCACCCGGCAAAGTTCTCTTGAACCATGTTCAGAAATTCACTGAGAATCGTCAAAAAGAGCCACTAGCCAAGGACTGCAGAACCAGGATGCAAAGAGTGCTACAGTAACATCTGTTCATTTTTATATAGATTTTTTTTTTACCAATACACACACTTGTAAAGACACTCATCAATGCCTAGGCTTTAGTATTTAAAGTGTAACTTTACCCATAACAACATGATAAAAATCATGTTCTTTAGCAAGGAACATACATTACACATTAATAATTAGGTTACCAAAATTAGTGTGTGCTGTAAATTGCTGTAAAACTCCAGCATTGTTACTGTTTCTTCTTGCTGGAGGCTGACCAGAGCCCCAGAGTAGCTTTAGGCTGTCAGCAGATTGGCCAAATATGGCAAAGTGCCTAAAAATAGAGAGCAACTGAGCATGTGCATAACAGGGTAGGACAGTGTATTACCGTATTTTAAACAGGATAGGCACTTATTTGTATATTTTTGCATTGTTATGCCTGCAAAAGGGGCCAGTCTGAAGTGATCTAGCAGGACTTTATTTTCTGACTAAAGTTCCACTTTCATTTGCACATGGTTTTGTAGAAAATCAGTTTAAAATAAGATCTCATTCATGCGTACTTAAGCATACACCCATGTGAGGACCGTGTTCCATGCAGGCAGTCTCATTCGTATCCATTCAGAAGCAACAGCTGCCCAGACACAACCCCTGCTCCCAATTTTAGACCTGCATGGGTGCGTGTGCGCGTCCCCGAACTCGCATTGTCTGCCTTCAGAGCCATACACCCACACAGATGTCAAATTGGCAGCAGTGGCTGTGTCCATGCAGTTGCTGTGTCCTAATTTACATGAATAGAACTGGCGGCACGTGAATGCACAGAACACCTGTGCATTCTGTGTGGGCTAATGAGGCCCTCACATGGATGTATGCTTAAGTATGCCTGTGTGAACAAGGCCTATCACTCTTAATGTTTAATCCATTTAGTCACATGTAATGTTACACATGCTGTATATATCAACTGGAGGGGACATTTAGGCAGGAAGTTTACAAATGGTTTGATAACTGTACTCAAACAGTGTTAGAAAATTAAATTTAACTCTATATTCTAGTGTATAAAGATCAGTCCTAACTGTTTATTCTGTGTCTGACAGAACTGGTGTCAGGAAACACCCCCCTCACTTGGTGGAGGTTGAAGCCATACAACAGATGAGCACCAAGATCTTCCACAAAGTGCTCCTGCCAAATGACACAGAAGAGGTATGAGTGCCCTCTGAGCACATCTGTGATACCTCAGTGCTTGTCATTGCCTTTTTTTACCCCCTGAACTAATGTGTATGTGTATAGTCAGCTTTTGTACAGTAATGCCCTGTACACACAATCGGTTCGTCTGATGAAAACAAACCTATGGATTTTTTCATCAGATATCCAATGAAGCTGACTTTTATCAGTCTTGCCTACACATCATCGGTTAAAAATCAGATTGTGTCCAACGCGGTGACGTAAAACACAACGACGTGCTGAGAAAAATTAAGTTCAATGCTTCGGAGCATGCGTCGACTTGATTCTGAGCATGCGTGGATTTTTGACCAATGGATTTCCCCACAGGCGATTTGTTTTTTTCTATCGCTTTTTTAACCATACAAAAATTTTAAAACAGGATATATTTTTTTTCACCGATGGGGAAAAAATCTGATAGGCCCCACACACGATCGGTTCGTCCGATGAAAACGGTCTGTTTTTATCGGACGAACCGATCGTGTGTAGAGGGCATAGGGCAGCTTTCCTGATCAGTGGAGTTTACCTGAATTTCTTTTGTTTTCCTCCAGACAATTGAAGCTAGGACTAACACCAAGGTGAGAGAAGTTTGTCAGACTATTTCCAGCAAACTGCAGCTAAACTCTTGGGAGGGCTTCAGCATCTTCTTAAAAATAGGAGACAAGGTAATTTAAAAAATATTAATCTTGTCCACTGTTTTTTCATACATAATATTGATGTTAACATATATAGAAGGTGAAGTCCTCATAACTGTGTCTATAACATGCAGACAATAGGCTCACTCTAGAGTTTTTCTTTTTTTTGTACAATTTTTTTTTTACAAAACTTCTTTATACACACAACTACAGCCTAAGCAACCTATGTGGCTGCTATGGGGCCTGAGGGCAGAGAGGAACCTAGTATCTGTAATGGGATTATGAAAAAAATGTATATATAATTTTCCTTTATTGGCTAAGGACTGTGTTTCTGTACATTGATCCACCTGCTTAACCACTTAACCCCCGGTTTGCTATTCGGCACTGCGTCGCTTTAACTGACAATTGCGCGATCGTGCGACGTGGCTCCCAAATAAAATTGGCGTCCTTTTTTCCCAAAAAATAGAGCTTTCTTTTGGTGGTATTTGATCACCTCTGCGGTTTTTAGTTTTTGCGCTATAAACAAAAATAGAGCGACAAATTTGAAAAAAAAATAATATTTTTTACTTTTTGCGAATAATAAATATCCCCAAAAATATATAAAAAAAAATTTTTTTCCTCAGTTAATGCCGATACGTATTCTTCTACATATTTTTCGTAAAAAAAATCGCAATAAACGTTTATTGATTGGTTTGCGCAAAAGTTATACCGTTTACAAAATAGGGGGTAGTTTTATGGCATTTTTATTAATATTTTTTTTTTACTAGTAATGGCGGCAATCAGCGATTTTTTTTTCAATACTGCGACATTATGGCGGACACTTTTGACACATTTTTGGGACCATTGGCATTTTTAAGGCGATCAGTGCTATAAAATTGCATTGGATTACTATAAAAATGCCACTGGCAGGGAAGGGGTTAACACTAGGGGGCGGGAAAGAGGTTAAGTATGTTCCCTGGGTGTGTTCTAAATGTAAGGGGGGGTGGACTCACTAGGGGAAATGACTAATTGCTGTTCATACAGGCATTTCTCCCCCTGACAGGACCGGGAGCTGTGTGTTTACACACACAGCTCCCGGGCCTCGCTCTGTAATGAGCGATCGCGGGTGCCCGGTGGTGATCGCACCCGCCGGGCACGCGCGTCGGGATCAGGGAGGCGACGTAGAGCTACGGGCTCTCATGCAGGGGAGCCGACGGCGGCTGGTCGGCAAGTAGTTAAATCAGCTTAGGTTGTTCGTGAAGTTCCTCTTATTTGTAACATAGAATAGCAGTTTATGAAGAACCTAAGTGTCTGATAAGCTTTTCCAACACCCCCAAACTGGAATATCTCATTCAGATGAGGCCATAGATGGTGCGATTTTTGATTCTTTCATCAACAGTCAGTGTTGATAGGGGAATCCCTCTTGTGGAGCACCGGAAGGGATTTATAACATTTAGTGCTGTATACCCTTTTTCTTATTTTTATTTTTGGTTTGGTTGCTGCATGTTTTTTTGTTTTTTTGTCCCCTGCATGCCCCCCTTTTTAAAAAAAATTCTGGTTCCATCAGATTGTGTAGCTGTTATATCCTAGCCCACTTCCCACAGCTCAGATGTCTGTTTTTTTTATCACATGTGCAGCTGATTGTTGATGTGCAATCTCTATCACAAGCAGATCAAGTGTGGCAAAAACACCAGCCATTTTTTTACCACATCCTTGCAAAGGCATTTACCCTCTCACCACTCAGCCCCTTGGCAACAGCACCTGAAAGCCACACACAAGTGACATAATTCTTCTCCTCCTCACTCATCACCTAAAAACAAAAAACATTCCCTGCCACCCACATGCCCAGCATCTAAATTCCAGCTTGTCCAAATTTCTGGCTTTACAACTCCATCTGGTGGATTCTGCCCCCTTCTGTGAACTTGTAGAATGTGCTGTACCACAACGGCAGGTTACCTGGTGCTATTTCTTTGCATATAAGGCCATTTTATCTCTGTACCATCACGTGCAATGTTTTGGCTTCGTTGGTCAAGGCAGTCAGCAGCAAGGTCCACATTACTGCTGGCACGTGGCCCAGCAAATATGGTCAGGGACAATATATTTTGTTCACAGCACACTGGGAAACTCTGCTTGCAACTAGGAAGGATGCAGGACAGGGTTCAGTGTTGGAGATTGTTTTGCCACCACATCTCCATACAGCTGCTGGTGATGCAGGATCTCTCAGCTCCAACCCCTCCTCCTTATCCTCCATGTCCTCCTCTGCTGAATTGTCCTATGAACCACAGTACACCTAAGCATTCAAGGGGCTATTCAAGGAGCCAGGCTAAAAGTTGCCATACAGTGCTTCAGTTGGTCTGTCTGGGGCAGTGGTCTCCAAACTGTGGCCCGAGGGCCGGATGTGGCCCTCTGCTTGTTTTTTTCTGGCCCTTGGGGCACTATTCCTCCCACTGATAAGAGACACTATTCTGCCACCTGACACCAACAGTGGGGAACCATTTCTCCCACGGACACCAAAAATTAGGTACTATTGCTCCATATGATACCAAGAACTGGGCACTATTCCTCCCCCTAATATCAAATGTGGCAATGCTTACTGCCACTGATGCCAGGAAAATTTCCACTCCCGCTGGCCATAGTCTGGCCCTCCTAGAATCTGAAGGACAATAAACCGACCCTTTGTTTAGAATGTTTGGAGACCCCTGGTCTAGGGGACAGGAGACACACCCGAGCAGAGATTATTTCAGCTCTGCAGGGGCAGGCTCATAGGTGGTTCACAACACGGCAGCTTGAGCCAGGAATGGTGGTGTGTGACAATGGCACTAAGCTTTTGTCCGCCCCCTTCGCCAGAGAAAGTTGACTCATGTACCCTGCCTGGCACATGTCTTCAATTTGGTGGTGCAGCTTTTCTTAAACAGGTACCCAGGTTGCAAGATTTTCCAAGGCAGGCCAGAAGAGTCTGTAGCCATTACAGATGGCGGAAATTTCACATGCCCATGAACTGCCTGATTTGTGACATGCCCACCAGGTGGAACTCAATTTTGGCAATGCTGAGCGGCTGCAAATGCAGCAGAGTGCCATCAACGAGTACCTGTGTGGGTATGGCAAAAAGGGCAGGCTTAGAGAAGCTTGACTTTTTTTTCCCCATGCCAATGGCTGCTGATAAAATATGCATGCACTATGCTGTCACCATTTGAGAAGGCCACAAGAACGGTGAGCTGTGACAATGCATGCATCAGTGACACAATTTCTCTTATGTTCCTTCTGGAGCTTACTTTGTGTGGCATTATGGACAGGGAAGAGCAGCGGGAAGAAGAGGAGGACTTCCTTTCCTTTCAAGGCCTGCTTTATGCAGAAACCATTCTTGGGACACCACAAAACATACAAGAGGAGAGGGAGGAGGATTCAGGTAGTTTTGGAGGCACTGAAGCATATGAAGACATATGTCAAACCTTAACAGATGGTTTTCAGTCCCAAGAAACCCTAGGAGTAGTACGTGCCTAGGAGGAGGCAGTTCTAGATACTGCAATCCTCAGTGACCCGAGAACTTCTCATGCCTCAGCAAAGTTGCGGTGCATGGGCTCCTTTATTTTTCAAAGCCAGCAAAAAGGACTTGAGAACTTGTGGCATCAAGGAGAAGGATCTTTATTGTTTTGCAACCCTCATTGACCACCGTTACAAGGGGAAAGTCTTGAAACTCATCCTGCCCTCGCAGAGGGAGTACAACATGAAATATCTTCAGGACACCTTAAAGAAAAGTTTATGTACCACCTTTTTAGACTCTGGTAGCTTGCAGTCTCATGGAAAACGTAGTTTTGAGGTTTCTGTTGGTCAAAGGAGAAGTGGTGGAAAGGGGGCTACCTAAGTGTTGCAAATGTAGTCCTCGGTGCCCAGGACTGTCAGCTTCAACATCCCATCAGCAGCATCTGCATCGTATGCTAGAAGATTATCTAGGGGCAAAAACAGACTTGGAAAGCTTGTCAGTAAACAATCCACTGGGTTACTGCGTCATGAGAATAGACTACTGGCCAGAACTATGAAATTGAGTGTTCTTTTCAAAAGGGCATTCAGTGCTGCTGGAGGTTTTGTGACAGATAAAAGAGCGTGTCTGTCCACTGACTCCATTGACTGGCTGACATTTGTCAAAATTAATCAGTCCTGGATTGGCAGCAGCTATCAAGCCCCTGATGCTGATGCCGATATCGCTGATTAAGTGTTTTTGGGATCTGTACACTCTGCAGACTGTCTAGGCTGCCTAGCTTTGTAGGTGTTGATTTTATCTTGAAGTAACTTTTTGGTATGGGTTTATTGGGCATAACTAAAAAAGACATATGGGTTTCTGTTTTTTTATTTTATTTATACTTACCTAAGTGGATGCAGCATTGGTCTGATGCTGCATCTGTCCCTCGGAGCCTCTACACTGAGAACTGAGCAATTGAACACCGCCGATTGCTCGGTTCTCAGAGCTCCATGATCAGAGAGCTGATGACTGTCAGTCACAGCTGTCTGCTCTACCCCCTCTTCGCTCACCGGAGTACTGGGCTGTAAGGGAGAGGTCGACCAGCTCAGGCTCTCAGTGGCTTGCTGAGAGGCTGAGCTGGGTGTCTTTCCAGGGATCCGGTGGATCCTGACTCCGTGGTCGCGATGACGCGGAGCCTGGACCGACTTCTGTGACATTATCCGAGAGTGCACTCAGCCATTTCTCTGCTGAAAAACGGGTCGCAGGAGTGCAAAACGAACTGCGCTCCTGTGATCCATAGGAGGAGTACAGTCAAACGAGCATTGGCTGTATTTCTCCTTTGACAGATGCATATAACTTAATTTTTTGCTTTCATCAAGAGTGCCTCTATAGGGTTATGGTGTGAAGACACCACCAACACCCAAAGACCAATTTTTCCACAACTGTTTGACCGGGGCATAAAATTTCAACTTTTTACAGCAATGCCAATTCCTGTTTTCATCAAGGGTGACACACCAACACACAAAGCCCTTTTTTTCTGCACCTGTTACTTCTATTTAAAGTCTGAAAAATTAGACACTAGACTTTATCTATAAAAAAATTTTGTACTATAATTTGGCTTCACATAAGGCTTGTTCTGAGTGCGCTAAATTGTGGCCTCATCATACAGACTGGCTCCCCAAGCCGTTGTTTACAAAATAAAGAAAGCTTGCAGTAAAAAATCTATTTAAATGTCAATTCTTTTTCCTTATAAATGTCAGTTTTGCTGCAGCAGATTCTATATACCGTACAGATGCACCACTTTACAGGCAGACTAAGAGGACCCCCAGGCACAATATTTAAAAGAATGTTTTTTTTTTCACTTTAAGAATCATCAAAATCCCTTCTTTATTAAAAAAAGGTATTTACATGTCCCCCAGGGCAGTACCCAGGCCCCCTTACCCTAGGGCAGTTTCCGGGTCCCATCGACTTTAATAGAGTTCACGGTTTGGGTCCGAACTTTTGCAATGTTTGAGAGTTCTGTCGCAAGCCAAACTGGGGGGTGTTCGGCCCAACTCTACTTTTAAGTTATAATTGTTTGATGCAGGTTATCAGTATGAACGAGCAAGATTACTTCTTTGATTCCCTGAGGCAGCTGAATGACTATATCCGGAAAAGCCGTCCCACTGCAGGTGAGCTAAACACTTGTTTTCTTAGTATAAAGAATTTCTCTAGTTGTTTTACAATTGTATAGAGATAAAACAAATATATGATTAGAAATTATTGTAACCCTGCTGCATGTTTTCCCCATTGAATAACATATGGTTTAAGTCTTATGCCGCGTACACACCATCACTTTATGTGATGAAAAAAAAATGACCGTGTGTGGGGGAAAACGTTGTTTTATGTCTTGTAAAAAAGCAAACAAAAATTGAAGCATGCTTCAATTTTATGTGTCGTTTTTCAAAACGTCGTTTTTTACTTCACAGAAATTGACCGTGTGTAGCAAAAAACGACGTTTTTACACCCGCGCATGCCCAGAAGCTAGTTATGAAGCGAGCTTCAATGGAAAAACGTGGTGAACGTGGTGAACGTAACCTCGCTTTCCTAGAGCATTGTGAAAAAACGATGGTGTGTAGGCAACTTCGTCTTTGAAAATTGAAGTTTCAAAAACGTTGTTTTTTACTTCACAGAAAATGTCGTTTTTTTTCATCACATAAAGTGATGGTGTGTATGCAGCATTAGGGGTTGGTTTACCAAGGGCAAATAGGCTGTTCATTTTGTAAGAGAATTCACTTTTCAAAAATTACTCGTTCCAGTGTGCAAAGTAATTTTAAAAAAAAATCTGTGTTTTTGCTTGCATAGCATGTCAGCAGAGCTTCACGTCGTTCACTAAGCTAAGAGAAAATTACCTTGTCAAGTGAACAACCTATTTGCCTATAATTCAATCCCTGAGGCCGAGTACTCACGGCAGGACATGTCCGATGAAAACGGTCTGCAGACCGTTTCCATCGGACATGTCTGGCCGGGGACTGCCCGGGGACTTCTGTTCGATGGCTATACACACCATCGAACAGAAGCCCGCGCGTAAACATTACGCGGGGCGTGTCCGCGGTGTCGCCGCGTCGATGACGCGGTGTCGCCGCGACAATGACGCGGCGACGTGGGCGGGCCGCCTTAAAAATGCTTCCACGCATGCGTCGAAGTCATTCGACGCATGCGAGGGATGCGGGCGGCAGGACATGTACGGTAGGTCTGTACAGACGACCGTACATGTCCGGGCGGACAGGTTTCCAGCGGACTGTTTTAAAACAAGTACGGGAAACAGTTGTCCGCTGGAAACCTGTCCGATCCGTCCCAAAATGGTCCGCTCGGGCCAACACACGGCCAAACATGTCTGCTGAAACTGGTCTGCGGACCAGTTTCAGCAGACATGTTTGGTCGTGAGTACGGGGCCTAAGTATCAAAAATTTCTATAGTGGTCATACATAGTGGATAAAGCAACTAATATATCTCTTAACACCAATAATAAGTGTTATGAAACATGCCCATAGAAAACTTTATCAAACATAAGTGTACATTTTCTACTGCAGAACTTTCTTAAGCCTCATACACACGATCGGACTTCAAACAAACTTTTCCATGGATTTTTGTTTGAAGGTCGTTGGCCGTGAACTTGGTATGCATACACACGGCAGGACTTTTTCAACAAACTCCCAAAATCACGTGGTTTTTCAGCTCTTTTCTGCCACCCTTTTGGTCAACTTCTGCTATTGTTGGTTGATTTTAACATTGGTTCTGAGCATGCGTGCTTGTACTGTGGACTAAAGTCCGATGGACTTCTGTACACACAATAGGACTTTGCACCGTAGGACTTTTGTTGCCGAAAAGTTTGTCCGTTTGCAGAGCAAACTTTTGTCTGCTGAAAAACGGAAAAGTTTGACCGATGGAGCGTACACACGGTCACATATTTTTGAAAACCTGCTAATTTTGAAGTTTCTTGTCAAAAAGTCAGACCGTGTGTATGGGCCTTTACACTATCACATTTATTTGCTTTTCGCTATGTTAAGAAAATAATTTATTCAGTTTAAGTATCTTAAAAAATTCTACTTTGGTAGATAATTGTTTACACGAGTGTACGTACAACTGCCAAACTTCACACACTGATGCCGCATACACACGACCGTTTTTCGCGATGTGAAAAATTACATTTCTCTTATCCTCGATGGACGGACACAGTGGGCTATGTTCCCTGTTTACAGGAGAGGACTAGGCAGAAACATGTTAGATAATTAATACATGTTACATTTACAGAGTTGAACAGCCCCGCCCAGGGGGCGGTCCCTCCAGACATAACCCTCCTCACTGCAGCATGCAGCCTCAGTTTCGTTCTGCCTAGCAAGGAGAAGGACGTATGGCTCCCTTTGGGCCCAGTGCCCTGAGGAGAAATTGTATTTTATTTTACTTTTTCTTTAAGAATCTTATTTCAACTGTCGGCTGAGAGACAGGCTGGATAATATAGATCCTTGTAGTGTACTCAGTCCGACCAGCAAGCGTGGGCACACCTTTGCACAGAGGCTGGGTCTGCCACGCCATACCCCATGACTCCTGGGGTGGCCAGTGAGCTTTGCTCCGAGGTCCACATATGACTGGGCTGTGGTGTTGTTTCACTCACAGTGGACCGGCCTGACAGCTACCTCCATTGCGGTTGTAGTTCTGTCAGGAATGCGTCAGCGAGTCCTTGCTCGGACGGTTAAGTACAGTCCCTCCCGCTTCGGTGGGTTGATACGGCTGGGCATTCCTGGGGTTCGGGGGTCCTCTCCCTTCCCTGCTCCTTTTCCCTTGCTGCATTGCTAACATTTCCGCTTTCGGGGGGGGGGGGGGGGCTTTCCTGAGGGGACTGTGTTATCTGGCCTGTGTTTTTTTGTATGTGGCTTTCCTGTGAGGGTTTTTTCACTGTTAAAAAGGCCTAGGAGGCTTTTCCTGTTTAAACGCTGCATTTTGCCGCCATTTGGCCGGTGCTGGCACCATTTTTTGGGAGTTTTTTTAATTACATTGAAAACTCCCATTGGCAGCCATTTTTCGTAGCCACGCTATGGCGCAGCTTACATTGCGGTCGGCCATTTTCTTGTGGCCGCGTTCTAAACGCTCGGCGGCCATCTTGGAGTAGTCCTGACCCCTAGTGCTGTATACGGCACACAGGTCCCTGCAGATGCCACACAGTTACCTCATGTTTTTTTTCCTCTCACACACCGTGTGCTGAGAGCGGACGGCAGCGCTGGGCAGTCTCCTCCTGAGGTGAGTCCGCTGGGTACCCCTGGTCAGCGCAGCAAGTGGGTGAGATGCCCTGAATAGGGCTCTAGGAGCTTCTGTTTATTTGTAAGGACAGGTGTGCATACACCTCCATATTATGCATACACACTATTAGCTGGATTCAGGTACATTGCCGCATCTTTGCGGCGGCGTAGCGTATCGTATTTACACTACGCTGCCGTAAGTTAGCTAGGCAAGTACTGTATTCACAAAGTACTTGCCTGCTAAGTTACGGCGGCGTAGCGTAAATGGGGTCGGCGTAAGCGCGCCTAATTCAAATTAGGCTGAGGGGGCGTGTTTTATGTTAATGGGGGGTGAACTGACGTGATTGACGTTTTTTTTACGAACGGCGTATGCGCCGTCCGTGTACATATCCCAGTGTGCATTGCGGCAAAGTACGCCGCAAGGACGTATTGGTTTTGACGTGGACGTAAATGACGTCCAGCCCTATTCACGGACGACTTACGCAAACGACGTAAAATTTACAAATTTCAACGCGGGAACGACGGCCATACTTAACATTACTAGTCCAGCTATTTGATGGAATAACTTTATGCCTGAAAATGCCTTACGTAAACGGCGTATCTTTACTGCGACGGTCGCACGTACGTTCGTGAATAGGCGTATCTAGTCATTTACATATTCTACGCCGAACGCAATGGAAGCGCCACCTAGCGGCCAGCCTAAATATTGCACCCTAAGATACGACGGCGCAAGCCGTCGTATCTAAGATAGGTTTAAGTGTATCTCAGTTTGAGAATACACTTAAACTTAGGTCGGCGCAGATTTCGAGTTAGGTCGGCGTATCTACTGATACGCCGGCCTAACTCTTTCTGAATCTAGCTATATGTAAATATTATTAATATTTGGAGTCAGTATCTGGGTCCTTCCCCAACATGCTGGTGGTGGCAGCAGGTGTTAGCACCTGGGATTCCCACAGAGGTTTTATTGTTAGTCCTGGACATGTTTGTGCCAGGGTGGGGGTTGTCTGCGGACGGCCGGTAAAAGAGTACCCCCTTCCCCGTTATCCCCTGGGAAATGCTCTGTTATGGAGCCATGGACCAGGTACCTGGGTAGTAAAAAAAAAAAAAAGCAGGATAAGGCATTTATGGGTGCGCTTCTCACTGCTGCAAGGGACTCTTTTAAGCTGGGTAGTGCAGCTGGGTTTCCGCCGAGGGCTCGGTCTTTTTTGGATCACACAAATCAGACCGCTCTGTGTAGGTTTTTTCCTTCTGTGCCCTTCTTTGATAATTTCTAAGATGCGGACTGAGAAAAGCCACTTAGGGCTTTTATAGTCCCTCACCGCCGGGCGGTTCAGTGCCCCTTTGAGGACAGCCTTTTCAAAAGGTGGGCTTCTTCTACGGTGGTGGACCCTCCGGGTGTCATGTATAGGTGACCACTCTCCCTATTGCGGGAACCCCGGCTTGTATGGATCTGACTGATAGAAGATCCGAAGTACTGACCCGTTTCATGTTTACCATGCTGGGGTCTGACTTGCGGCCTATTGTGGCCACTACTAGAGGCCGCAGATGAAGGAGAATCCTCTCTCCTGATCCTGTTGGACCTTAGTGCGGCCTTTGACACGGTAGACCATGGACTACTACTCACTAGGCTAGCTGAAGTAGCCAAAGTCGCAGAAGCAGATTTATCATGGTTTTCCTCCTTCTTGGAAAACCGATCACAAACAGTGAAATTGGGATCTTTCATATCAGGAAAGCATACGGTATCATGTGGAGTCCCTCAGGGATCTCCCTTATCACTGGTACTGTTCAATATCTATCTTCGTCCTCTCTTTGAAATCATCAGGAACCAGAAGCTACTTTACCATTCCTATGCAGACGACACTCAACTATATCTCCGCGTCAGCAACGAAAAGGATCATTCTCTTGGATTAGAGAGATCCCTCACTCTAATAGATAACTGGATGACATCCAGTTATCTTAAACTTAATGGTTCAAAAACAGAGCTTCTCCTGTTTCACGCAAACCGGAAAAGTCACTCCACCCTAACTTGGACCCCACCACCCATTCTGGGTAAAAATATCTCCCCTAGCACCAAAGTCAAAAGTCTCGGAGTCACCTTCGACTCCTACATGACTATGGATGCACAAATAGGGTCAGTAGTCAGCGGATCCCATCATCTGCTGCGCCTACTACGCCGACTTACCCCCTTTATCCCGAAAGAGGACATTGCAGTCGTTGTGGGAACAATCATCAATTCCAGACTGGACTACGCTAATGCCGTTTATTTAGGACTTCCCAAATACCAAATCACTCGTCTGCTAGTTGTTCAAAATACGGCCGCTCGATTAGTGACTGGAAAAAAAACATGGGAGTCGATCTCCTTTTCGCTTAGATCTCTTCACTGGTTACCGGTGAAAGACAGAATCACTTTTAAGGCACTCTGCCTAACACACAAGTGTATTCAAGGAAACGCTCCCCAATATCTATGCGAAAAAATAAAAACCCATAACCCAAATCGCATTCTGCGATCAACAAATCAAAACCTACTGGAAATTCCCAAGGCAAGATACAAATCCAAAGGAGATCGGAGATTTGCTGTCCAAGGACCTCGACTGTGGAATGCACTACCAACCACCATCCGACTGGAGTCGGACCACTTGACCTTCAGGAGAATGATTAAAACTCATCTCTTCTGAGGTAAAGGATTTCCTTATAGAAGGAATGGAAACAGCGCCCAGAGGCGATTCAGTTCGCAAGTTGTTGCGCTCTATACGTTTTTCACTCACTCACTCTGGGGTCTCAGTCACTCACGGTGTGAGCATTTTGCACCAGACAGTGGAGGAGCACAGACTCTCTCCCGAAGTTATTAGGCTAGCGGACCAGCTGGTCCAGTGCCTCATATAGGTCTGTGATGCTTCATTGAATGCTGCGCCCTTGATATCTGTTTCAGGATAGTTTTATGCACCCGGAGGTGTGGCAGTTAACTCCATTACTTGGCATCAAGAGGGTCATTGGTTCGAATCCGGACACTGACGCCAATCTGCCTGGAGCTTGCATTGTCGATCCCTGTGTCTGCGTGGGTTTCCTCCGGGTACCCCGGTTTCCTCCAAAGGCATGTGTGCATACACCTACATAATATACATACACACTATGGCCCGGATTCACAAAGGATTTACGACGGCGTATCTCCAGATACGCCTTCGTAAGTCCGAATGTGAGGCGTCGTATCTATGCGCCTGATTCAAAGAATCAGATACGCCAGAATTTGTCCAAGATACGACTGACGTAAGTCTCTTAACCCGTCGTATCTTGGGTGCATATTTACGCTGCCCGCTAGGGGCGCTTCCGTAGATTTTCACGTAGAATATGCAAATTAGCTAGATACGCTGATTCAGAAACGTACTTGCGCCTGTCGGATTTAGCTACGCCGTTTACGTAAGGCGTCGGTCCGGCGTAAGTTTACCCCTCATAAAGCAGGGGTAAGTCATGTTAAAGTATGGATGTCTGAAACGTCGGAACAGCGTCGTATTTTACGTCGTTTGCGTAAGTCGTACGTGAATGGGACTGGGCATATGTTACATTCACGTCGACAAAGCATTGAGCCAATGTATCTTAGGGAGTATTTGCGACGTGACTCTGAGCATGCGCGCGCATGCGCCGTTCGTTCGGCCCCTCATTTACATGAGGTCATGGCTCATTGTAATACAACACGCCCACTGCCTTGATAATTTGAATTAGGCGGGCTTACGCCGGCGCATTTACACTACGCCGCCGTAACTTAGAGCGCAAGTTCTTTCTGAATACAGTACTCGCTTTTCTAAGTTACGGTGGCGTAGCGCATATGAGGTGCACTACACCCGCCGAAAATTACGCAGATCTTTCTGAATCTGCCACTATGTGTGTGTATTATTTATGGGTAACCCTCCCAGGCCATCAAAGGCCAAGCTGTGGGACTAATCCGTCCCTGGGTGCGTAAGCCGATCACGCCGGCACCCAAATCCTGCCAATGTATGTAGCCTTCCCTCCCTGTCTCTAGGTGGGAGGGGTGGCTTGCAGGTTCACAATTCGGTGAAACCTCCCTGCTCTCCGACCAGTGGGTCTGCGAGGTGGTCTCTTTGGAGTACTAGATAGGGTTTCCTCCTATCCACAGAACAAAGTTCTTTCCTCGTGTCTTGCTCTCCCGGCCCGTCAGTCTGCCTTGGGCAGTGTGGGACTTGCTTTCCTGCAGAACGCGAAATTTGGGGTTTTCTATGGGCCTCAGGCCCTGAATACCTTTGTGAACATCGGGTAGTTCCGCATGGAATCCATTTGTTCGGTGGTAGCTGCGCTCCATCCGGGGGACGTCCCTGGCGTCCTCGGACATCAGGGACGCATACATGCATGTCCCGTTTTGCGCATGTCACAGTGTTTTTTCTGTGCTTCTTGATGAGAGAGGGTCTCTGTCAGCCTGTGGCCCTCCCTTTTGATCTGGCGTCAGCACCATGGGTTTTCAGCTAGGAGCTCGCACTTATCCTAACTTTGTTGGGACAGCGAGGCTTTGCCTCATTGGCTACTTGGACGACTTTCTTCTGAGAGAAGCTTCTGTCTCAGACCTAGTGGGATGTGTTATTCCCATTCAGACCCTCTGAAGATTCGGGTGGGTGTTAAACGTTTAGGCCAGAAGGTGTAGCTCAGTGGCAGCAAGCCCGCCTTCCATGTGTGCGACCCAGGGTTCAAATCCTAGGCATGCTAGGTTCCGTCTCAGCGTTAGGGTTGATCCGGACTCCTCGTGGCAAAGATCCTTCTTCCCCTGGAGAAATTGCAGACTCTTCAGTCTGCAGTGAAGCTATTGGCATCACGCAATCGTCTTCTCTCCGGGCATCTGCTGGTCCGGGGCCTGTGGGTAGCCTCCTTTGAGGCGGTACTGTATGCCCAGTTTCACACTCGGGTTTTCCAGGGGAAATACTGTCTAGGTGGTAAAAATCTCTTGTCTCTGAAATAATCAGATTCCGGTGCGCCACCTAGTCAGAATCTCTCTGAGTTGGTGACGGAGATCTCTGACTCTTCGATCCGGGAAGTTGTTTCTTCCTTCCAGTGGTCGGTGTTTACAACTGATGCCAGCCTCACGGGTTGTGGGGGCACCTGGGGGGTCCAGTCGGCCCTGAGTCGCTGGACTTGTGTAGACCTACGGCCACACCTCCCTGAATGTGCCCGCTCTCGTCTGGTCTCGGTAGCTACACAGGGTCGGACCTGGCTAGTGCCTGGGTGGGAGACCGCCTGGGAATACCGTTCATTGTCCTACTATTTTAGGCGATCTTCTCGTGCTTCCCCTCGTGGTCGAGATCGTCCGATCTGGTTTCAGCTGGACAACGCCACGGCCGTGGCTTTGGTCTACCATCAGGTATACCGGCAGGCGGACTACTGGAGTCGCCAGATGCTGGACCAGGGCGACTGGTCTTTGTGCTTGGGGTGTTTTGGCTCCCTTGCAGGAGGTGAGCCTCACAGGGCATGGATCTCCACAGCAAGGGTTTCGAAGTTAGTGGCCAGGTCTAGTGATCTGGTACAGACGCGTCAGTCGCGCTGGTGGCCCTGTGGGGTCTGTATCGGCAACTTTTTTGCCGTTCCTCCATTGTAGTTGCTTCCTCGGCTGCTCCCCAGAGTGGAGGCTGAGGAGCGCCCGATGATTCTAATCGCTCCAGATTGACCTCGACGTCCTTGGTACGCCGATATCGGGCGCCTGGTAGTGGAGGTAGTACCCTGGCGGTTGCCAGGGCGGGAGGTTCCTCTGTCTCGAGGTCCCATACTTCCTCCTGTTGTACAGTCACTGACTTGCTCAACATGGCTATTGGAAGCCAAACTTTAAGTGACCGGGGTCTGTCCGACTCGGTCATCTCAACAGTGCTGAGGGCACGGTAGTCTTCTTCCGGAGGATCTATCGTCGCACCTGGCAGGCCTACATCTCTTGGTGCGAAGGTAAGGAGTGACATCCATGGACGTACTCAGTGTCCAGGGTCCTGCTGTTTTTACAGCTTGGTGTGGATCTAAAAATTAAAGCACCGTTTGGGGGCATATTTCAGCCTTGGCTGTGTTCTTTCAGTGTCCTTTTTGCGGCCCGTTATCTGGTGGGTCCCTTTTTGGGTGCAGGGGGTTTTTCATATACTTTCCCCTCTTGGCCCATCTTTTCCCCCATGAGTTTTGACTCTGGTGCTCTCGGTTCTTCAGGAACCTTCCTTTTGTAAACATCAGAGAGATTTTCTCTTGACACTATCTCAGAAGGTGGCCCCTTTAGTGGCCTTTACCTCTGTTAGAGGGGTTTCTGAGTTGGCGGTCTTGTCTTGCAAGCCGCCATGCTTGATCCTCCTTAAGGATTAGGTGGTGGTGCGCCCGCGACCTTCCCTTCTTCCGAAGGTGGTTTCGGCCTTTCGCCGGTATAAGGACATTGTTCTTCCATCCTTCTGCCTTTCATACTTTAGGCGTGGTACGAGCTTTCGTGTGTGTACCAGCCTGCTACGGCTCCATTTCGGAGATCTGACTCTCTTTTGTGTCGGTGTCTGGTCCACAAAAGGGCCTGGCGGTCTCGTCGACCACCATTTCTCGGTGGATCAGGCAGGCTATCATACAGGCCTATGCTCTTAAGGGGTGGGCCCCCCTTTCTGGTCACGGCACTTTCGACCAGGGCAATTGGTGCTTCCTGTTTTTTTTTTCGACTTCATGCGTCGGTCTCACAGGTGTGCGAGGCGGCGACTTGCCCGTCCGTTCACGGTTTTTCCAGAATTTACATGGTTGCTGTGAGTGCATCTTCTTTTTTTTTTTTTTTTTTTTTTTTTTTTTTTTTTTTTTTTTCCACTTCAGACTCAACCTCATATAGTGTGCATTATATGCTCATGTTCTGCGTACCAGCCCATTGCATCTCTATATTGGTTTTGCATCATAAGTGTCTCTTCTTTTGTGTGGAAGTTTGCTTTTTTCCTCCCTCTTTTTTTTTTTTTTTTTTTTTTTTTTCCTTTAAATATAAGTATATATATGTTATTTATTTAATATCATTCCTCGTGCTTAAGAGGCGCAAAGTATTTGTGATTATAATTATCCCCCCCCTAATCCTTCCCCCCCCTCCCCCCCTATCTCACCTTAAACAATCTCTTATATCTCTAGTTCTTTCTAATTTTCTTCTAATGCCTCTTTTAAGTATCTATCCTTAATTTTTCTGCGTAACTCCACGATTTCTTAAAAGTCCTCCATTTATTCCATTTCGTGATTTGTAAAATGTTATTGCCTTCTATAGCCTCTTTTAGTTCTTCCATTTTGTATGTTTCTTCAACCGCATCTATCCATTCCCAGATTAAGGGGCACTCCACCTCTTGCCACTTCCTTGGTATAAGTCTCTTAGCGGCGTTGAGTAGGTGCGGTACAAGCGATTTCCTATAGCTCTTTATACCTTCCTCCCCCCCATGGAATAGGATGACCCATGGGTCCATCTTTATCTTTTCCCCCGTGATCTCTTCCACACAGGTCAAAATTTGTTCCCAATACTTCTTGATCTTAGGACATCCCCACCAAAGATGTGCCATATTTCCTGATGTTTTACATCCCCTCCAACACTCTCCTGTCTGTTCTTCATTATACTTTTTTATCTTATCCGGGGTCATGTACCATCCGGATATACATTTAAAGCACATCTCCGCAGTACGGCTATCTACCGCTGAGGAGTGTGTCAGAGCCAACATTTTATCTATTGTGCCCCTATCCCGCTGTGTTCCCAGTTCCCTTTCCCATTTTCTAATGAATGGGGGTATATTCTGCTCATCTATCTTCAATAGAATTCTGTATAACTTTGAGGTAGTTCCTTTAGATCTTTCCGTGGAGCATATTTTTTCTAAGTCTGTTAACTGGTCTCCCGTTCTCAGTGGTCCTGGGAGATCCTGAACAAAATGTTTAAGCTGCTGATACCTCCATTCATTGATTTCCATTAAATTATTTTTAAATTGTAACTCTTGTAGTGTTATTATATGGCCGTCCTTCGTTATATCCCTTAGTTGTACAGTGTCCTGTTTAATCCAATTACCCCCCACTTGTGTTTTACCTGGTGCAAAATAATCATTATTTTTTAGTGCTATAAAAGGTGAATTATATTCCTTCTGAATTTTTTTATACACCTTGTCCCATATTTTAAGTGCATTTTTTGTTATTTCATGTGCGTTTTTATCTAGTGTCCTAAATTGGGGAGGGTTCCATATTATCTTGTCCAACCTCACCTGTGCTAATTCATTTTCTAATCTTACCCACCTTTTTTCTTTATTGGCTCTGGCCCACTCCACCACCCTTGTTATAACCACCGCGTCATAGTATCCTTTAACATCCGGTACCGCTAAACCCCCCTTTTTTTTTGGTTGTTTTAGTGTCTGGAGTGATATCCTATGTTTCTTATTTTTCCATATGTAATTCATAATTAATTTTTTTAATACTGAGAATAGTGTTCTCGGGAGGGCTATGGGAATCATCTGAAATTTATATATGATTTTAGGTATAATAACCATTTTGCAATAATTGATTCGTCCTATCCATGATATTGCTCTATTTTCCACTCTTTTTGTTTCTGTCTTGATTTCATTTAATAGGGGGATGAAGTTTATTTTATACATTTTTTTAGTAGAATTTGCTAAGAGTATCCCTAGGTATTTAAGTTCTTTGACCCAGGCGAAATGGTACTTCACTTTGAGGAGTTGCTCTTCCCATTTACTTATATTTATACTCATAATCTCCGTTTTGGTGAGGTTTATTTTGAAGTTCGCAATTTCCCCGTACTCTCTGCATAGGTTTAATAGGTTTGGTATTGATGTTTTGGGTTTATCTAAATAGAACAGGACGTCGTCTGCAAATGCAGAAAGTTTGTATTCCTCCTCTCCTATTTTAACCCCTTTTATTTCTTGGCAGTTCCGGATCCTGACCAATAGAGGCTCCAATGAGAGCACAAACAGGAGCGGCGACAGAGGGCACCCCTGCCTTGTACCATTTTTCATTGAGAAAGTTTGGGATAAACTTCCGTTTATCTTTATTTTGGCTGTGGGCGACACATAAAGTGCTGCAATCCAATCTATCATTCTCTGTCCGAACCCCATGTCCTTCAGGGTAAGCAACATAAATCCCCAGTCTACTCTGTCGAACGCTTTTTCTGCATCGATCGACAGAAGTAGACCTGGGGACCCTACCGCCTTCATTCTCTGGAGTATCAAGAGTGTTTTTACTCCATTGTCTCTACCCTCTCTACCTTGGACAAAGCCCGTTTGGTCCGGGTGTACCAATTTTGTCATTTCCTGTCTTACTCTTCCGGCCAGTACCTTTGCGTACAGTTTTATATCAGTGTTTAAGAGAGATATCGGCCTGTACCCTGAGCAGCTTCCCGTGTCTTTACCTTCCTTTGGAATAACCGTGATGGTTGCCTCTGATGCTTCTTTACTTAATTTATACTCTCTTCCAAGGCCATTAAAATACTGGCATAGTTTTGGGAGGAGAATCTCCTTGTATTTTTTGTAATACATCACAGTGAAGCCGTCAGGGCCCGGGCTTTTACCGGCTTCTGTACTTGTTAATGCTAGTTTAATTTCATTTTCCGTAATGGGCCTATCCATCTCTTCTGCCTCCATTTGTCCAATTTTCGCTATTTCTGCTTCCTTTAAGAATGTAGCAATCTTATTTTCTTTTTCCCCTTTTTGCCAGTTCTTTTGTTCTACCGAGTATAATTTTTCATAGTAAACTCTGAATGTTTCTGCAATATCTTTTGTTGTATGTGAGACCTCACCTTTTTCGTTTTTGATTTTATCTATATAATTCCTAGATTTCTTTTTTTGTACCATCCGAGCTAGATGTTTGCTTGTTTTATTCCCCCACCTGTATCTTTCCCTTGCTATCAAGTTGAATTCCCTTTTTATATCCTGATCTAAAAGTTCTTTAAGGTCATTTCGCTTATTTACCAGGTTTAGATATAGGTTTCGTTGTTTTCCCATTTTCTTATGTTTCTGTTCAAGATTAAAGATCTCCTCTATTAGTTTTTCCCTTTTACTATTCTCCTCTTTCTTCCTCCTTGCTCCTTCAGAGATCAAGATCCCTCTTATCACCGCCTTGTGAGCATCCCATAGGGTTGCTTTAGAAATTCCTTCTATCTCATTGGTTTTAAAATACTCTTCTAATTCTTTTTTAACCCTCAGGGAACTTTTCTCTTTGATTATTAGCTCCTCATTAAGTCTCCAGTTTTGATAGGGCTTTTGATTCCCTGAGATTTTTATGGATATGCTGATAGGGGCGTGATCCGAGATCGTCATGGTTTCTATTCTTGTCTCGACCACCATTTCCAGTATTCTATGGTCTACCAGTATGTGGTCAATCCGAGAGTAGCTCCCGTGGACCGGGGAATAGAACGTGTAATCTCGTTGGCTTGGGTTAAAGATCCTCCATGTATCTACTAATTGATTTCTATATAAACTTTCCTTAACCTTTCTTAGTTGTTTGTCTTGGGTTTCTGTTGTCTGGTGAGTCTTATCTACTTTCGGGTCCATACAAAAATTTAAGTCTCCTCCCAATATTAACTTTCCCCTCCTAAAATCTTTTAATTTCCCTAGTATTTCCAACAGGTATTTCATCGGAGAGGTATTTGGGGCATATATATTTACAAGGGTGTATTCCTCCTCCTCCAGATTTCCCCTTAAAAAGAGGAATCTCCCTTCCGGGTCTGTCATTCTATCCGTTAGGACGAACCTAGTTCCCTTCGCTATTCCGATTGCTATCCCTCTGGCTCTTTTGGAAATGGTATCTCCATAGTACCATCTGGGAAAGTCGGGGGAGTATATCTTTGTATTTGACCCCAGTGTAAGATGGGTTTCTTGTAAGAAGGCAATGTCTGTCCTATACCTTTTCAGCTCCTTTAATATCTTATGTCTCTTAGTTGGGCTGTTAAGGCCTTTTACATTATAAGACAGACATTTAATCACTGGCATTTTTGTTTACCTTTCTTCGGGTTACTGTCTCTTCTGATTGTTTTGGTGAGATAGGGTTTCTTCCCTCCCTGCTTCCCATGCCTCCCCCCTCCCTCCAACCCACCCAATCCTCCCCCTCCCTCCCATCCCCTCTTCCCACCCTACCCAACCCTCCCTCCCTCCCTCCCATCCCCTCCCCCTTCCCTCCTTCCTCCCTCCTACCCCCCCTATCTGGCCTATTGAAGACCTTTGAACCATCTTCCATGTTATGGTTCAGATCATTCCGGGTGGGGTCTGGGACCACCCCCCCCTCCGGTTCTCCACCCAGAAGGGGGGGGGAGGAAGGGACCTGTCCCAAGCCGGGAGTCAGAGGGGAGACCAAGAAGGAAAAAAAAAAAAAAAGGAAAAGGATAACTGGGAACTTCTACCGCAGTCCAGAAGAGAAAAAGGTACTACCAGAAGGGGAGCTGAGGAACAGAGGACGGGGGGGGAGTTCCCACTCTCCCCCCCTCCTCCTCCCATCTCCCCCTCCCCCCCCTACCCCCAGCCCGGCAGGTCAGGGACCTGAATATCCAACTTCCTACAGAATTCATTTAAATCTTCGGGGAATCTTAGTGTCGCCGATCTCCCCTCTTTTGTTCCAATTAGGCAAGCAGGGAAACCCCAATTATACTTGATCTTCAGATCTGTCATCTGTTTTAAGAGTGGTTTTAATGTCCATCTCCTTGCCAGGGTTTCTGGGGCTACGTCGGTGAATATCTGCAGCTCCGTCCCTTCGAACACTACCGGGGGTTGTCCCCTCAGCTTTTTCCAAATTGCTTCTTTATCTTCATAAAATCCGAACCTTATTATGACATCTCTTGTTCGCTCGGTAGTCACTCTTTTCGGATTTCCTACCCGATGTACCCTTTCAATCCTAATTGGGTTGTCTATTGTTCTTTCTAGTAGTGGATTAAATATCGTCTGTGTTATTATCCTGAGGTCCTCTCCCCTCTTCTCTGGTATTGACCTTATCCTTAAGTTTTGTCTCCGGCTTCTATTTTCCTGATCCTCCAATTTATAGAGAATATGTCTCTGTTGAAGTTGAATCTGATCCATCTGGGCTTTTAGTGTATTTGATTCCTGTTCTTGTTTCTCTATTTGTTCCTCAACTGTTTCTATTCTGGAGAGCATGTGACCGAAGTCTGTCCTTAAATTCTGTATTTCACTTTTTATCACGTTTTCCAATCTTAACAGCATCTCCGCCATTTCTCCCTTTGAGGGGGCCTGAGTGTCCGTGCTTCGTTCATCCATCCTGCTGCTTTCTAATACGCTTCCGGTGGGCCCCTCCTCTCTTAGTTCTATAGATGTTTCTCTGGACATATCACTCTGGGGTTTCTTATTTTCAACTTTTTTTGTTTTGTTCACTTGTTGTTGCTTTGTTGCACCCTGGGCTCCAGGGACACGCGGACTTTCCCCTCTAGTTACGAATGGCCTTATTGAGCTTGTTGCTGTTGTGTTGCTTGGAGTAGTTGGGGGTCCCCCTTTTGTTGATCTACTCGTCATTCTGCTCATATTAGTCTCCTTCTTTCTTATTCTCTTCCCCAGCTTGACCTCTTAATTCCCCAATTGATACAAAAACCCATATAAAGGGGGGGGACCTATATAGAGTGCTATGCTGGATTGTGCCAGAGGTCTACTTTGTAGGGATTCGCTATTTTGATTTTATTTTCTCCCCCTCTACCCCCCTTTTTTTTTTTTTTTTTTTTTTTTTTTTAGCTCTTAACCTACTAGTATTATTTCAGCAGTTCTGACAGTTAAGCGATGCTTATCAATATACCAATATACCCGCTCTTGATCAATTACAACAAATAGTATTTGTATATGCAGGGAATATGGGTAGACAGAGTTCCCCTATTTACCATTCGGTTATAATGCGTTAAAGAGGGGGGCAGGGTACCTCCCCAGATCTTTCCCTTTTCCTGCTGTTTAAGGTCCGGGGAATTTGGAAGATTCCGGAAAAAAAGATAAAGGTCCCACACCAGAGGTGCCTGAAAATTCCCCAAAAGATATGGGGCGTATAAGTTCCCCTCAATCAAATGCAAGGAAACAAAGTTAAATAAATAAATTATTTAGAGAATACGAATGTACAGGCTTCAAGCAGAACATGCAGGTAAAATTTTGAGTATAGAAGGTAGAAGGTATATGCCAGTTTTACCTATTTTGGGAAGTTCATATGTAAAATTAATAGTCCCCCCCCAATCGAGTAGTATAAGAAAGTGCTGTAACAATCAGTTATTCATAGTAACATCTCTTATCCACCTCTCTATATAACTTCGCTTAGCATGCACAGCTGGTTATCTCGGGGTTCCTGTTAGCTTCCTTTATTGGTCTTCTATTCTCTTGTGTTCAATTGTGATAAATTGTTCTACATCATATCATGCAATGCAGCTCTTAATTTAATTTCTCGGGGAAAGAAAACAAAGAATACCTCTCTCCTCTCCATGGATCTGCATTAAATTGCTGTTTTCAAATATTCCAATTTTTTCTTCACAATTTAATTGTTAGCATTGAATGTACCTCACTGTCTGGATCGGCTGAGAGGAGGGGTGCAGATGATATCCTTCCATCCAGGCTCAGCACACACGCTGTCTCGGCATACTCACTCTTGTGTTGGCTGGAGCCGTTGCAGTCGACAGGTGCCGTCCTCCCACTACTTACCCCACGTCCTGTATCTGTTTACCGGTGCTGCGGCGCGGCACGATACTTCACCGCCCGCAGCCCTTAGCGTCACAAGGAACGAGTGGGTCCGGTGGTTCAGTGGAGATCCGATGGGCTGCATGTGCGGCGTAAGGAAGTTGCTGTCTCCCCCTCTCGTCCGGCTCAGTCCGTCCCTCCTCCTCCTAGCGGTCCCATCGCTCTTCGCTCCCCCGCCCGTGAATGCATCGCGTCATCACGTCCTCACGTGGACGCGCATCCCCGGCGCCATGGTGAGTGCATCTTCTGATGCTTCTTTCGGCCGTTAGTTTTTGCAGGTGGCTGTTTAAAGTTGCACCTCCTCCGTTGAGGAGCTCTGCTTGTTTTGGGGTGAAGTTAAAATTGGTTTTACTGATACTGTTCCCACCCCTCGTTTTTGACACTGCTTGGGGACGTCCCACTTGTCAAGATTTAAAGTTGTAAAGGAAAAAAAAAATTTGCCTAAAATTAATGTCTGCAAGGTAGACAGACAGAATAGTGTAATGATTCTGTTAAAAAACGAGTAAATACCTATTAAATAGCTTCATCTATATCTAGTTTCTGTTCTCTCATTCACTTCCTGGTTTGCGGCGCTTGTTCATGTAAGAACTACATTTCCCAGTATGCATTGCGGCACGCCCAGTAATTCACACCTCCTTGAAGTCTCTAACACGTAGAGAGCGTCCTGCCGCACAGATGTAGTTCCCAGGATAGGGCGAGCACGTCACTGACCACCGCAGTAAAGCCTCCCTTTCACGGTGGTGAGTAACAAAGAGACAAGCAGGAAGTGAACAGAACAGAGAAGAAATAGAGCAACTTCTGAGCAAAAACGAACAATGAGGAAGTGAAAAGAGGAATGTCTGCAGGTAAAGGATGCTTATTATGAAAACAAAAATGTTCCTTTACAACCCCTTTAAGGAGCTGTTTTGTCCATGGACAATAAGAGAAAATAGGATTTTTTGTACTCGCCGTAAAATCCTTTTCTCTGAGTCCATGGACGAACACAGCTCCCACCCCTCCTTTTTAGGTTTGTACTGCTTTTTTACCAACTGAGGCTGCATGCTGCAGTGAGGAGGGTTATGTCTAGAGGGACCGCTCCCTTGGGCGGGGCTGTTCAACTCTGTTAATGTAACATGTACTGTATTTAATTATCTAACATGTTTCTGCCTAGTCCTCCCCTGTAAACAGGGAACATAACCCACTTGTCAAGATTACGGAGCTGTGTCCGTCCATGGACTCAGAGAAAAGGATTTTACGGTGAGTACAAAAAATCCTATTTTTTTTTTAATGTCATTCAAAACGATTGTGTGTGGTCTCCAGAGCATTTTTTGCAACGTTAAAAATGTGCATTAAAAATTTAGAACATGCTCTAAATTTTCACGTTGTGTTTCACGTTGTTGTTTTTAACGTCGTAAAAAATGGCCGTGTGTAGGCTTTAACGATGTGAAAACAACGTGCATGCTCAGAAGCAAGTTATGAGACGGGAGCGCTCGTTCTGGTAAAACTAGCGTTCATAATGGAGATAGCACATTCATCACGCTGTAACAGACTGAAAAGCGCCAATCGTCTCTCACCAAACTTTTAGTAACACGAAATCAGCAAAAGCAGCCCCAAGGGTGGCGCCATCCGAATGGAACTTCCCCTTTATAGTGCCGTCGTACGTGTTGTACGTCACTGCGCTTTGCTAGAGCATTTTTTTTTCATGATCGTGTGTAGGCAAGGCAGGCTTAACCGCTTCCAGACCTCCGCATGTACATATACGTCGGCAGAATGACACGTACAGGCACATTGGCGTACCTGTACGTCCCTGCCTAGACGTGGGTCGGGGGTCCAATCGGGACCCCCCCGCTACATGCGGCGGTCGGATTCCTACGGGGAGCGATCCGGGACGACGGCGCGGCTATTCGTTTATAGCCGCTCCGTCGCGATCGCTCCCCGGAGCTGAAGAACGGGGAGAGCCGTATGTAAACATGGCTTCCCCGTGCTTCACTGTGGCGGCGCATCGATCGAGTGATCCCTTTTATAGGGAGACTCGATGGATGATGTCAGTCCTACAGCCACACCCCCCTACAGTTGTAAACACACACTAGGTGAACCCTAACTTCTACAGCGCCCCCTGTGGTTAACTCCCAAACTGCAACTGTCATTTTCACAATAAACAATGCAATTTAAATGCATTTTTTGCTGTGAAAATGACAATAGTCCCAAAAATGTGTCAAAATTGTCCGAAGTGTCTGCCATAATGTCGCAGTCACGGAAAAAAAAAACGCTGATCGCCGCCATTAGTAGTAAAAAAAATAAAAATAATAAAAATGCAATAAAACTATCCCCTATTTTGTAAACGCTATAAATTTTGCGCAAACCAATCGATAAACGCTTATTGCGATTTTTTTTACCAAAAATAGTTAGAAGAATACGTATCGGCCTAAACTGAGAATTTTTTTTTATATATATATATGTTTTTGGGGGATATTTATTATAGCAAAAAGTAAAAAATATTGAATTCTTTTCAAAATTGTCGCTCTATTTTTGTTTATAGCGCAAAAAATAAAAACCGCAGAGGTGATCAAATACCACCAAAAGAAAGCTCTATTTGTGGGGAAAAAAGGACACCAATTTTGTTAGGGAGCCACGTCGCACGACCGCGCATTTGTCTGTTAAAGCGACGCAGTGCCGAATTGTAAAAACCCCTTGGGTCATTTAGCAGCATATTGGTCCGGTCCTTAAGTGGTTAACAATAGACGGGTTGAAAAAAAGTCATTTTTTTCTAGACCATTAAAAATGGTCGTGTGTACACGGCATAAGCCCCAATTTACACCTGAGCATTTTCAGCATTTTTGTTCCTCTACTCACTACACTTTTGTGCCTAAAAAGTCTAATTCCCAAGGGAAAATCTATGTTTACATTAAATTAAGGGATGTCGGCCTTTCAATGGCAGATACAATCCACCTCCAATTTTTTTATATCAACTCACTACACAGAATCATATTCTTTCTAATTTGTGCCTGTTCACATTTGTACACTCAGTCACCCTATGTACAAAAAAGTACATGTGCTTTTTTTTTTTGCGTAGTCAGGCATTTTTGGCTCCGTAGCATTCAATAGGAATGCCCGTAAATGTTAGTTTTCATGCCTTTTTACGCCTGAAGAATTCCTCTCCTGCAATCAAACTGCTTTCCTCCCATTGCCCAGCCCAGGAATCAAACTTCTGAAGATTGATACACATGGAAAAAATGTCTATAATATGTCTATATGATGCCTGAAATACATCAGAAAAAAACCTTCAAAATCATCAGGATCACACCCTGCTTACACTCTGTGGGACAGATTCTCAAAGGCGTTACGACGGCGCAACACCATTAGCGCCGTCGTAACACCTCATCTGGCCCCGGGTATCTATGCTACTGATTCTCAGAATCAGTTTCGCATAGGTACCCATTAGATCTGACAAGCGTAAGGCTGTTACGCTGTCAGATCTTAAAAGTAATTTTTTTTCCCGCCGCTAGGTGTCGCATCGTCGCTTTTCCCCGTCGTCTATGCAAATGAGGTAAGTACGGCGATTCCCGAACATACGCGAGGTCGACGCAGCAAATTAACGTCGTTTGCGTAGCGTACCCGACACGTAAGGTTGCCCCTGCTAATTAGCAGGCGCAACCAATGTTAACTATGGCCGTCGTTCCCGCGTCGAATTGAATAAAAATTACGTCGTTTGCGTAAGACGTCCGTGAATGGCGCTGGACGCCATTTACGTATACATCTAGGCAAATGACGTCGGGGCGACGTCATTTAGCGCAATGCACGTCGGGTAATTTACCCGACGGAGCATGCGCAGTACGCTCGGCGCGGGAGCGCGCCTAATTTAAATGGTGCCCGCCCCATTTGAATTGGGCGGGCTTGCGCCGAGCAATCTAACGCTACACCGCCGCAAGTTTACAGGTAAGTGTTCTGAGAATCAGGATGTAAACCTGTAGACCTGCGGCGGTGTAACGTAGAGCTCATATATTACGCTGCCCAGGAGCAGCGCGAATGTATGAGAATCTGGGCCTGTGAATGCAAGCAAAGTGACTAGAGTTCAAAAATGTTTATCGCACTAAAGTCAGTTCAACAAAATCAATAGGTCCAACTGATGCATTGTGGGGGCCAAAATATTCCCCATCCCTTTCCTCCCATCAGGGCCTCTATTGTATGCAGGATCGCTACTTGGTGGAATCAGTTGGATGATGTAATTGTTGTACCTAAAATCACAGGAACACTAGCACTTCCCTGATGCTGTCCTGTGAATTCAAGTACCAAAATGTTATTAGCCATCCAGTAGCCATTCTGCATACAACACAAGCTCTATTGAAATCAGCAGCTTTGGGCCCCTGAAACACTTTGGCTGTATCTTGTTAAAACTACTTTATTGGAATATATATTTTTTTACATTAACCTCTTGGCATGGTGTTCCTGTTATTTGCCCTTCCTTCAACTCCATTCTGAAGTTGCATTGAAAGCCCTTCTTAAATTGTTTCTAAACCCAGGACCCTGCTTTCACTATATTTGTGTCATCTACACAGAAAAGGGAAATGCAATTCTTTTAGTAAATAAAAAACTGCTAAATACCTTTTCTCATCAGCAGTAAATAGTCTTATGACTTCTATCAATGTCTGGTTAAAGCTTTTAGGAGGAGTTTTCATTCTACTCTGGCTGTCTCAGGAGGCTGCAGGGCCCTTGACAATCTGTCTGGACAATATTGATTTGCCCTGTGCTGATCATATGCACCCTGCCAAAAAAGAAATAAACTCTCTAGCAATGCATGCCAAACTGAGCATGTGCAGCGTGTCCTCAAGGCTCTATTCTATCAGGAGATGGATTGGGGACTCTGGAAGAAGGGAGGATCAGAGGAGACAGGGTCAAACAGCCTTTTTACACAATGCAGAGGATTAACCCATCCCACAGTGTGTATAACAAGCATTCTTTACTGCATATACAGACTGTTTATGTTACTGGGTTTAGTAACACTTTAACAGCTACCTGCCCAAGGTTAAAACGCTGTAGTTAGTTCCCCAGCTCTACATTACCTGTGAAGATAGAACCACCCTGAGGGTGTCAACTCTCCATCTCCTCAAATGATTTCACGTACTCCCAGCACCTAGTAGTGCATAGCAGTATCATATAACTGAAGCTGTTTATTTTCTGCTTACCTACTGGACTGTTATTGTGGAAGCTGGGAGACAGTGTGTAAGGCAAGCAGTGGACAGGGAAATAGCTGTCAGATTTCAGGTGACCACTGACCCCTGCCACTCAAGCTGAAGTGCCAAGCTTAGACAAATTAACCCCCTTGGCGGTATTCCCGAGTCTAGCTCGGGGTAAGATCTCAATACCAAAAGCGGTATCCCCGAGCCAGACTCGGGGCCGCTTTGCAGCATCCACAGGCACAAGTTACGTACCTTGTCCCTGGATCCTGCGATGCATCCCCGCTGTGTGAGCGAGCGGCGTCCTCGCTCGATTCACACAGTGCCTGTGTGCCGCCGATCTCCGTTCCCTGCGACGCTACGACGCACGGGGCGGAGAACGGCGCCAAATTCAAAAAAGTAAATAAACACATTACATACAGTATACTGTAATCTTACAGATTACAGTACTGTATGTAAAAAATACACACACCCTTTGTCCCTAGTGGTCTGCCCAGTGTTCTGCATGTACTTTTATAAAATAAAAACTGTTCTTTCTGCCTGCAAACTGTAGATTGTCCATAGCAACCAAAAGTGTCCCTTTATGTCAAAAGTGATTTTAGAGCAGCTAGAAAACAGCAATAATAAATGATAATCACTTGCAGAATTGAGCGATAGCAATTTGTGGGGAAATTCGTCATAAAAAATAAAAGTAATGACAGCGAAAATTCTGCAACTGAACACATTTCGGTGTTTTTGATTTGATTACATTATTGAATCATTTTTTATTATAATTACATTATTATTTGTTATAATTATTTATAGTTATTTATTATATTATAATTTATGATTTTGTTTTTCAAACTTTATCATACCCGGGATGTCTACTAGACTCTTGTTTGGACAGATTTAAGTGAGTTATTCCTAAGAATTGCAGGCCTACAGTATAAAACGCCAAATTTCCATACAAAATAATTGTACCACTTTTGGTACAAAATTACAGATATAATCATACCGCCAATGAGGTTAATGGTAACTAAGGGAGTAATAATAAGCATTCGTAAGTTATAATATTTTTAGACTGAAAATTGGGATTCCTGCATATACCCAGTTATTAGTGGATAACTGATATGTTTTCATTGTTTTGACTTCATGTAAAGGTATGTAAAATGTCAGGTGTGAACCTATGCCATCTTCTTTATCTGTGCAATATAAGCTCATGGCTTATCAGCACTTCTGAAAGTCATGTATTGACAAAATAAGATGGTTTTACTGGTTAGGAAATCATTTATATTGGATGTGTTATTAGCTGTCACTGGAGCACATGCAGTGCTCAAGAGTGAGCATCTAAAGCCTGGTATACTCTTTAATTTTTCCTGTAGAACCGGCCAATACTGGCCCATGTTTGGCCCATGTGTACCAGGCTTAAGATGTGTTGGTAAGTGTATTATGTAACCTGTGCCTGTTTTAACATGTTATATAAAAAAAAGGAATGCTATACAAGCATTTCAGGTGATAATGTCCCTCAGTCTAAATGGTCTCTGTAATTTCTGAAATTAGGAAAATTAATTAACAGCATCATGTCTTACCTAGGGGCGCCTACATTTTCCAGTTTTCAGCTGTATTTTATGCGGAAGTTGTGGGTCAATGCCAACCCAGGAAAGGATATTAAAGCTGATTGCATATTTCACTATCATCAGGTTAGTAATACCAACAGCAAAGTCTGAGCTGGGCTGTTGTAATTAAGAGAAAACTAAAATAACTTTGATTTTCTAACAACATTTTATATTCAGGAGCTTCCAAAATATTTGCGTGGATACCACCGCTGCTCTGTAGAGGATGCTGCAAATCTAGCTGGCCTGATATACAAAGTACAACACAACAATGACCGAACCCAGCTTGCAAATCTAAATAAGATCCAGCGAGATTTAGTTCCAGAGTGGCTGCTGCGCCTTGGTACACCAGAAGAGTGGAAGAGGGTCTGTAAAGTATTTTTTCTGCAATTTTACACACTGCTATTAAATGATTCCTGTTGTATCAAAGGTTTTGCTATGATTTATTTTATTTTATTAAGGCTGTCATCAATGTGGTGGGGAAAAAAGAGAGAACAGAGGGCGCACCGACCTAGTGTGATACTGATAAGATTTTAATAAAAAATGTTAAAATAAATCATCATACTCACAAAGGGAGTATAAAATCAGGCCTTGAAAGACAATGCAGCAAAAGTCCAACACCATCGGAAAAAAACACGATATTTACTTCAATCAATGACCGTTGTTAGGGCTGACGCGTTTCGGGGGCGAACCCCTTTCCTCAGAGCTTGGTGGTCTGCAGTGTTCAATGTGGTGGGCCAGAAGTGAAGCACAGAAGGTGTGAGGGGGGTGTACCAGACATTATTAAAACTGCAGCTAGTTTCTGTTTATATATCAGATTTCACCAACTATCAAGCCTTCTGCTGAACATTCTAGGGTATCGGAGCCAATAGTCAGACACTTGGTAGTGTCTTTTATTTAAAAAGAAGGGGGCAGATCCACAAAGCACTTACGCCGGCGAGATGCACGGCGTACGTGTATATATATGCCAGTGTAACTATGCGCCGTATCCACAAAACTAGATGCGCCTGAAAATCTGCTTTTTCCAACCGACGTAACTTTTCTGCGCCGGCGCATATATACGCTGGACGCACCATTGATTTGCTATTCAAGTATGAAAATGAGGGAGATACGGTGATCCACGAACGTACGTGCGCCCGATGCGCGCCGCGCATAGGTTGTACGTCCGGCCTAAAGTTACCCCTCATAAAGCAGGGGTAAGTCAGCAGCAGACATGCACAGGTCAGCTGGAGAGCAGCTTCAGCAGCACCGTTAGGGACGAGCTGAGCATCCACACTTGCAGGACAGCAATCTGTATGCCAACATGCCAGGGGCATCCATGGTCACAGCTATACTACTGGCTTCACAGGCGCGTAGGAGGAGGGCACGAGAGCAGATATACCGACCGCGCCTAAACGTCTTTGGCATGGGGGATTCGGAGGTGTATCGCATCTTCAGATTCAGCCCTGATGCCATCCTGGAATTAACCACAACCCTGAAAGATGACATCACCAGCCAGACACACCGCTCACAAGCAGTGGAGCCACTGGTCAAGGTACTGGCAACACTGCATTTCCTTGCCAGTGGCTCGTTTCAGCGTACAAGTGGAGTTGTGGCTGGGATGGCACAATCCTCCATTGGCAGATGTGTGCACCAGATTGGCCCCACAATCCTCAGACGCATGGCCCACCACATTGTCAGACCCACCCAGGAGCATCTGCGGCAGAAGGCAATGCGTGATTTCTACAGTATTGCAAGATTCCCACGCACTGCGTGGGCCATTGATTGCACACATGTGGCACTACGCCCCCCCCGTGACACAGAGCACATATACCGCAATCGTAAGCATTGGCATTCCATCAACGTACACGTGATAGCCAATGCCTCATATGGCACGTCTGTGCCAAACACCCAGGGTCCAGCCACGACAGCTACATATTCCGTCAAAGCACCATCCCAACAGAATTTGAACAGAACGTGTACGGGTACAGCTGGCTGGTTGGTGAGTGACATGGGTGTCAGGCATGTCTGTCCGACCCCATGATGCAGACATCACGAGAGCCACATGCACGACTAACATCCTCCTGTCTTTTCCCTTCCAGGTGACTCTGCATATGCACTTGGACCCTATCTCATGACTCCATTCCGGAATCCTGAAACCCCAGGAGAGAGAAGATACAATGATGCACACACACATACCCCCAGTGGTGGAACGCACCTTTGGCCTCCTGAAGTCCCGTTTCCGATGCCTGGATAAGTCGGGGGGTACCCTGTTGTATTCTTTTTGTGCCAGATCATCGGTGCATGTTGCATGCTGCACAACTTCGCCGTGAGAAAGGGCCTGGAGATTGACATACGTAATGACCTGACCCCCGAACCAGACATCCCCCCCTAACCGAGGCTACCCCGTCTGCTGAGGGAAGAGCAGTCAGGAGATGCCTCACAGTAGGCATCTTTGCACGTTAAACACACACATTCATCATGGCACAAGGAGAATGCACGCATGCACACCACTGTGGTCCCTAGCACACACCCCACATCCTCATCACATTGGATTAGCCCAAGTCCACAATGCAGGACTTGGGAGCAGCAACGCCCCGTCAAGGCTCCAATTATGTTGCTGTCCATTCATACCACATTCACACGGTCCTGGGGATCACTTCTCCCTGGTCCTGGGGATCATTTCACCCCGACGACCGAGGGTGACACCCCTTTTCCGTCAGGAATGTCACCCCCACATTCAAATACCAGTCACACTGTAGCCTGCACTACTGACCGTGTGCTTGGGCTATAAAACATAAAAAACTCATAACCCGAGTAAAAAAATAGAAACATAAAAAACTCATAACCTGAGTCTAAAAAAAGAAACACCCAAAAAATCGTCAACGGCGCTTACGTGCCCGACGCCTGCCACGACCCCGGCTCCTCATGGGAGACTCATGGGGGGGGGAAATCAGGAGGAGGAGGAGAATCCCCTGGTCTCTCCACAACTGGCAGCCTGCCCTCCAACGCCAGGGCGATGCGGGTGAGGACCGCATTTGTGTCCGCCTGCAGCAGCCTGGACTGCCTCCCCTCCGCCTGGATGGCTGCAGTGTTGTCCCTGACAACCTCTGCCAGGGCGTGGACCTCATCCACAAGGCCTGCTGTGGTGGCCTGCAGATCCCCCAGCCAGGTGACCACAGCAGCCGTATTAGCGCCAATGTTCTGGACAGCTTCTGACATAGTGGGAAGGAGGCCATGCTGACTGCCATGCGTTCCACATGCATGGCAACCTCACCCAGATGGCGGGTCTGGCAGGCCTGGTCCCTCCTGAGGCGTTCCGAGAGAACATCAGAGACCCCCCTAGTCTTCCTGGACACCTTCCTGTGGCCAGAAGAGGCTTGGGGCTGTGGAGAAGGGGAGACCCTTGAGGAAGCCCTGTTGGGGGAGGACTGGGAGGGGCTACCCCTGATGGAGGGCTGACTGGTCTCAGCCACAGGGGGAGACTCCTCTAAATTTAGCCTGACCTCGTTCCCACTGGTCACCGGCTCCTCCTCAACCACCTCCTAAAGGAGAGGTGTGGCCACTCCCTTCCACTGATGACTCCTGGCTTGCCAGGGGGTCTGACTCGGACTGTTGTCCGGGGGATGGTGTGGACTGGCCACCAGCATCAGATGGCCCAGCACCCTCCTGCACATCTGTGGATGACACAAAACATTCACATGTTGGAGGATCCACACACTTGTCACATGTTCCCTTCCACCCCCACACATGCTACACACCAGATAGGAGATAAAACACACTTACCTGTCCTCAAGGCATCCTCAACGGAGTCAAAGCCCTCAACTCCCTCCACTTGATGCCTGTGGAGGCACTGGGCAACCACCTGCTCCTCAGGAGTCAACGTCAGGGTAGTTGCTGGTCCCCCTCCAGTGCCCCTGGCATGAGTCCTCATCTTGGCCAGCTTAACTTTCACCAGGCGACGCAAATCATTTATTTTTTTAAGAATGTCATTTGGGGTCCTGACCTCGTTTCCCAAAGCATTCACATCTGTGGCAATCTGCGCCAGGATCTCCGTCCTCCTGGCCTTGGTGGTGTTGGCACTCTCGGCACCATGGAGAAAAATATCATACTGGGCCATGGCCCTGATAATCACCGTCTTCTCCTGTGGGGAATAATTCAACTTCCTCTGCTTCTCAGCTGCTGGAGCAGACATGGCTCAAAAACAAACAGCAGCAAAGAAACCAGCAAAAGTACCTTGCTTCAGGGGGGGAAACAAGCGGATGTACTTTTGCACTGAACGGGCGCATGTCTGGGCGTATTTATGCCCTGGGCGTATCTCACTGATTACGCCGGGCCTAGTTCTGAGCATGCGCAGAGAGGCGCAGAACATAGTCAGCGTTGCGGTGCATGCGCCATTCGTTCGCCCCTTCATTTGCATGGGGTCACGGCTCATTTCAATGGAACACGCCCACTTCCTTCCTACTTTGAATTACGCCGGCTTACGCCTAGGAATTTACAGCGTGCCGGCGCAACGTTGGGCGCAAATACTCTGAGGATACGGTACTTGCCTCTCTAAGTTGAGACGGCGTAGCGGAAATAAGATGTGTTACGCTGGCCTATATATGCGCCGATGTACGTGGATCTGCCCCAATGTATTTTGGATAGCAGGACTATGTTAGCATTTCTAATTATATTGAGGCCAGTTACCTCATTGTGGAGATTTTCCATACTTCCACTTGCATGGCTCGCAGACATGGGAAAACAGAAAGAACCCCAAGGGATAGTGCGGGCAGGAAGCCAAAACAGGATACCGTGAAAGAGTACAAAAAATATGTAAAAGTATAGATTTTATTTGATTATAAAACAGATAAATATTTAAAAGCAATTGTGGAACAGCATAATTCAAAATATAGGTACAGCTACTCAATTGCCGCAATTCACAATTGTACTGATAGACATAAGTCAAAAAACAGATTGTGATTGCAGTACCAACTCTACATGTTTCGGATCAGCATAAAAGGCATACAATTCCTGTTATGATGGGTACAATTCCTTCTTCAGGAGTTGAGCGTGAACTGGCTGTTATATTTAAATTGTATATTCCAACGGCATACAGGATACACAGCGTTATTGCAAATGGATGTGATCACATATCAAAAAATTTGAGGAGCCAGAAAAATAGTGGCTTGTAATAGTTTTTCATTGAGCCTCAGAACGGGGTAAGAATACCTGGTGGTTTATTCCACTGACATAATTTCTGGGCTCTTTAAATTGCAATTACTGGCTTTATATTAGGATTCTAAAGATCTGCGTTCTAAGTTTCCTGCCAGAGAATGTGAAGCAGCAAGTCAGAGCTCACGGGAGCCAAAACAGCAAGGGGGGGCAGGAACCCAGATAAGATGTCTCTAACAGAGAGGTGTCATCCAAAAGACTATTCGTTGGAATATACAATTTAAATATAACAGCCAGCTCACGTTCAACTCCTGAAGAAGGAATTGTAGCCATCGTAACAGGAATTGTATGCCTTTTATGCTGATCTGAAACATGTAGAGTTGGTACTGCAATCACGATCTGTTTTTTGACTTATGTCTATCTTTATAATTGTGAATTGTGGCAATTGAGTAGCTGTACCTATATTTTGAATTATGCTGTTCCACAATTGCTTTTAAATATTTATCTGTTTTATAATCAAATAAAATCTATACTTTTACATATTTTTTGTCACAATATCCTGTTTTGGCTTCCTGCCCGCACTATCCCTTGGGGTTCTTTCTGTTTTCTCAAATTAGTTTGGGATGTGGCAGCAAGTCTCAGGATTAACCGAAGCTCAATCTAGTTTCTCTTTCATAATTGGCTCACAGACATGGGGGAGTGGTTGTCACCAGAATAGATAGGCACAGACAGTAATACAAATATAGACAGTCTTGACAAGAATTGAGGGTATATACGTACTAGAAGCATGCCCAAATGGAAATTGTATTGTGCCTATCGATGAAGCTTTACTCATCACAATCCTGACATAATGGATCTTCTTTGTCCACATAAAACCTGGAAAACTTTACATTTCGCATCAGTCACCCACTTCTCCCAAAAATCTGTGTGGTTACAGATTTTTTTTAGATATCCACAACACACAGTATATCTCCCATAGTGCCAAGTGAAATCAATTTTTCTTTATCGTTACATCACGGGACACAGAGCGGCATTCATTACTATATGGGTTATATGGAGTACCTTCAGGTGATGGACACTGGCAATCTCAAACAGGAAATGCCCCTCCCTATATAACCCCCTCCCATAGGAGGAGTACCTCAGTTTTTACGCCAGTGTCTTAGGTGTTGGTCATGGTTTAGCTTGCCTCCGCATCCTTGGGATTAGGTGAGCTAACCGGTTCTGTCCAAAGGCCTCAGCGCTAAAGTGGTCAGTAACCGGGCCCCAAACCCTTGGGGTATAGCCCATAATGCTTTTCTTTTTAGAGAGCTGGACCCTGGGCCCAGAACTTAGAAACCTTTGGGGGCCTAATGTTTCTGTTGCCAGGGTGCTATATGGGCCCAGGACAGTGGATCCTTCATAGGAACCCAGGGCCTGAAGGTCTAGACATCCCCACGGAGATGGGGGAAGATTGGGCCTCTTGCTTGGCAAAGTCCTGCGGCATGGAGCAGGTAAGTGAGGGGAAAACTTGCGGAACTTGGTTCTTAGCAGGTTTTTTCTGGGGGGTCACAGGGGACATGCCTAAAGTTATGCGCTGCATCTGGCAAACTAGTCACATATCTTAATGATAGGATGGCTCTATGTGTATTATTCCCCATAAGAAGTGACCTCCCTTGTAGTGTTGGAAAAGCATTGAGTGGGGCCTGTGTGATATAATGTGTATGTGTGTGTCAGAGAGCTGTGCTTACCTGCAAGCCTCCAGGCGATGCTCCATCAGTCTTCCTCCTCAGAGCCTGCAAAGCAGGCAAAACGCTGACCTCCTCGTGGTTCCAGGATGGAGCAGAGAGGCTCCCTTCCCCCCAACCCCCCCCCCCCCCCCTGTCGGCGGGCGCGCGCGCGCGTCCCCGTGTTATAGGCGCAATTCGCGCCGTTTAGCTGAGGGGGGAAGGGCGGGTCAGTGGCTTAAGGAAGGGGCGGCCCTTCCTTTTTCGTTCCAACAGCTCATTCTAACATTGGAACTGAGGAGGAAAAGACCAGAGCGGCAGCACGGGGCGCCGAGGACACACAGTGGCCAGAAAGGATATTGCAGTCTTCAGAAGACTGTTTTCAAGCCTAGAAATAGGCTGTTTCTTTTCCATCTCATAGTTTTTCTTTGCAATACTACTCAGGGGGACAGAATGCTTTTTCTTTCCTGGATTTGAAACAAAAAAAAAAAAAGAAGATTGAAAAAAAAAAAAAAAAAAAAAGTCATCTAGGGGAGAGGAAGCATTTTTTATTCCCCAAACAGGTGTTTTGGGCAATTAACTATTTATAGTTCCAAGTACCAATAAGCTAGCAGGTGTACCTCGGTATTGTACCATGGCATCCGGGTCAGAGGGTACAAGAGGTGGGGATTCCCCCAGAGAGTCTGAGGTCTCGGACAAAGTTATGCCGCTGCTTTCCCCAGAAGGAGCCTTGGGGCCATCGGGATCTGGGGCTGGAGCTGGCGCGGGTCAGTCCAACCCTAAGATAGTCACGGATGAGGTATTACTCACCTCTTTAAAGGAGATGGAGAAAAGAATGGGAAAAATGATAGCCACAGCTATGTGGGGCAGTAAACGGATTAGATCTCCGTCGCCCGAGCGCGGACCCTCAGAAGAGGAGGTCCTTTCCTCAGGGGAATTGGACGACCTCTTGGACAAGGACCAAGTGGGTTCAGGGATCGAAGATCCGGATACAGAGGAATCTGGAGCAGTCTCCCAAGGGGAGAGCTGGTGGATTCAAGCCTTAACGGACTTGGTCCATAGTGCATTCAACTTGCCAGTACCAGATCTCCAGGTATCGACGGTTTCAGCTTTGGGCTCACTGAGGGCGCCTCAAAGCAATGCAGTGTTTCCGATCCATCCTCTACTAGAGGGAGTTTTGTTCCAAGATTGGAACAAGCCAGATAAGATCTTCTTACCACCTAAAAGATTCTCTGCCCTATATCCTATGGAGGATAAATTTTCCAAGAAATGGGCTACTCCTGCAGTGGACGCAGCCATCTCATGTGTTAACAAATCGTTAACATGCCCTGTAGAAAACATACAGGTGTTCAAGGATCCAGTTGATAAACGCTTGGAAGCACTACTTAAGAACTCCTTCACTACTGCAGGGGCAGTAGTACAGCCAGCTGTGGCTGCGATTGGGGTTGCTCAAGCATTATCGGATCAAATTAAGCAGATGCAAAAACTTATTCCTGCCCAGCAGGCAGAAGAATTTTCGGATGTCCCTAGGGCCATATGTTTTACGGTAGACGCAATTAGGGATTCTATCCAGCAAGCGTCACGTTTATCGTTATCCCTTATCCATATGAGAAGACTCTTATGGTTAAAGAGCTGGGAGGCCGAGCCCCCATGCAAGAAGCTCCTGGTAGGGTTCCCCTTCCATGGAGGTCGACTCTTCGGAGAAGACCTAGATAAATACATTCAGACCATTTCAAACGGCAAAAGTACTCTCTTGCCAACTAAAAAGAAGTTTCAGGGGCCTGCGTTTAAACGACAGTACTCCCCTGGGCAGGGGCCCTCTAATGCCAAACAGTATCGACGGCCTCCTGCGAAAGCAAACTTCGGCTTCAACAGCAAGTCGCAAGGACAGGCTGCTAGAGGCAGAAAGCAGTGGTTTCGCAAACCAGCAAAACCAGCCCCCAAGCCGACCTTATGAAGGGGCGCCCCCACCCACGAAGGTGGGGGGAAGGCTGCGACTCTTTTCAGAGGTTTGGGAAGCCAGCATTCCCGACGAGTGGGTACGGTCTTCCGTGGCCACGGGCTACAAATTAGATTTCCTAAAGTTTCCTCCTCCTCATTTCCAGGAGTCGAGGATTCCAAACGATCCGGAGAAGGGAGCCGCATTAATGTCGGCATTAAATCATCTACTTTCCCAGGAAGTAATAGTAGAGGTACCAGTCCTGGAACAGGGGCTGGGTTTCTACTCCAACCTATTCATCATCCCAAAGTCCAATGGAGATGTCAGGCCAATTTTGGACCTAAAGATGGTAAATGCATACCTAAAAGTCCGCTCATTTCGGATGGAATCCGTGCGGTCAGCAGCTGCCACACTCCAAAAGGACGACTTCATGGCGTCCATAGACATAAAGGATGCCTACCTTCATGTTCCAATTTATCAGCCACATCAAAGATATCTACGCTTCATGGTGGCTTTGCGTCATTTCCAATTCGTGGCGCTTCCCTTCGGGTTGGCTACGGCCCCCCGGGTGTTCACGAAGGTCCTAGCTCCAATCCTAGCCAAGCTAAGGATCCAAGAGGTCACGATCCTAGCATACCTGGACGACCTCCTAGTCATAGATCACTCGTCTCCCGGCTTGGAGCGAGCAGTGGCCCTCACGGTCCAATACCTCGAGAAGTTCGGCTGGGTCCTAAATCGAGAAAAGTCAGCTTTCCTGCCCACAAGGCAGTTGGAATATCTCGGCATGAGATTAGACACAGAACAACAGAGAGTGTTTCTACCTCTGAGGAAGGTCAAAGCCATCAAGGAATTAATCCTACTGGTTCTAAACAAGAAGGAACCGACTATTCGCCTATGTATGAGGTTACTAGGCAAGATGGTGGCCACATTCGAGGCGGTACCATACGCCCAGAGCCACACTCGCATCCTGCAGGCAGCCATCCTGTCAGCATGGAGCAGAAGGCCACAGGCCTTGGATATCCCGTTGCCGCTCTCATCAAGAGTCCGACAAAGTCTGTGTTGGTGGTTAGACCCTCAGAATCTACTGAAGGGGAAGTCTTTCAGCCCAGTGGCTTGGAAGATAGTGACCACAGACGCCAGCCTGACGGGCTGGGGAGCAATTTTGGATGGTTGCACTCGCCAAGGTACTTGGGCAAAGCCAGAGAAGCAGTTGCCCATCAACATCTTGGAGCTCAGAGCTGCTCGACTAGCCCTCAGGGCTTGGACGTCAAAATTGCAGGGGTTCCCGGTGAGAATTCAATCAGACAATGCCACGGCCGTGGCATACATAAATCACCAAGGGGGAACCAGGAGTCAAGCCGCTCAGAGAGAGGTGAGCTTGATTCTCCTATGGGCAGAGGCTCATGTGCCCTGCATATCGGCAATATTCATTCCAGGAGTGGACAACTTTCAGGCGGACTTCTTAAGCCGCCAGACTCTATGGCCGGGGGAATGGTCTCTGCATCCACAAATCTTTCAAGTACTCTGCCAAAGATGGGGAGTGCCGGACGTGGATATCATGGCATCGAGACTCAACAAGAAGCTAGACAGGTTCATGTCCCGCTCAAGGGATCCGATGGCCTGCGGAACCGATGCGCTGGTTTGCCCTTGGCATCAGTTCAAACTTCTTTATGCGTTTCCCCCGCTCCAGTTACTACCCCGCCTGCTGCGCAGGATCAGGGTGGAGCACATACCAGTTATCCTGGGAGCTCCAGCATGGCCCAGAAGGGCATGGTACTCACTAATCTTAAGGATGGTAGTGGGAGACCCTTGGACTCTTCCTCTACGGCCAGACCTGCTATCGCAAGGTCCGATCCTCCACCCTGCCTTACGGCATCTAAATTTGACGGCCTGGAAGCTGAATCCCTGATTCTCAGGGGTAGAGGTCTGTCTCAGAAAGTAATCTCTACCCTAATCAGAGCCAGGAAACCGGTCTCTAGGGTGATTTATCACAGGGTCTGGAAGGCCTATGTAGGCTGGTGTGAGTCCAAGCTATGGCTTCCTCGCAAGTTCACCATCGATAGAGTTTTAAGTTTTCTCCAGCTAGGAGTGGATAAAGGATTGGCATTAAGCACAATCAAAGGACAGATTTCTGCTCTGTCAGTGTGGTTTCAGCGGCCGCTGGCCACCCACTCGCTGGTTAAGACCTTCCTTCAAGGGGTCTTACGTATTAAACCTCCAGTTAGATCCCCGCTTTGCCCGTGGGATTTAAATCTTGTTCTGTCAAGTTTACAGAAACAACCGTTTGAGCCGTTGGCTGAAATTCCTTTGGTTTTACTGACAAGGAAGTTAGTATTTTTGGTCGCCATAGTTTCCGCAAGAAGGGTTTCGGAACTGGCGGCCTTATCCTGTAAGGAACCATATCTTATTTTTCATAAGGACAAGGTCGTTCTCCGCCCTCATCCTTCCTTCCTACCGAAGGTTATATCCAGTTTTCATCTAAACCAGGATTTGGTATTACTATCCTTCTTCCCTAAACCTACTTCCAGAAAGGAAGGGTTGCTGCATACCTTGGATATTGTCAGGGCCATGAAGGCCTATCTTAAAGCTACAAAGAAGATCCGGAAAACGGATGTGCTGTTCATTTTACCGGATGGGCCCAAGAAGGGGCAGGCAGCTGCAAAGTCCACCATCTCTAGGTGGATTAAGCAATTAATCACTCAGGCCTACGGCTTGAAAGGGTTGCCTCCTCCAGTATCATTAAAGGCTCATTCTACTAGGGCCATGGGCGCCTCCTGGGCAGCACACCACCAGATCTCTATGGCTCAAGTTTGCAAGGCGGCAACCTGGTCTTCTGTCCACACGTTTACAAAATTCTACCAGTTGGACGTAAGAAGGAATACTGATACAGCCTTTGGGCAGGCAGTGCTGCAGGCTGCAGTTGAGACCCTCGGATTCCGGAGGCTCCTCTTTTTTTGAGTTAAATTTAAAATGTAAGATTATTTTTCTCAACTAAGTTGGATTTATTATGATTTGAGTATATCTCTAAATTAAATCCTTTTGTCTTGAAGATGTTCTCCCTCCCCTCATTGTAAGCATTGCTTTGGGACATCCCATATAGTAATGAATGCCGCTCTGTGTCCCGTGATGTAACGATAAAGAAAAAGAGATTTTTAATACAGCTTACCTGTAAAATCTTTTTCTTGGAGTACATCACGGGACACAGAGCTCCCACCCCTCTTTTGGGGACCATTTTGGGAGGCATACTGCTTGCTACAAAACTGAGGTACTCCTCCTATGGGAGGGGGTTATATAGGGAGGGGCTTTTCTTGTTTGAGATTGCCAGTGTCCATCACCTGAAGGTACTCCATATAACCCATATAGTAATGAATGCCGCTCTGTGTCCCTTGATGTACTCCAAGAAAAAGATTTTACAGGTAAGCTGTATTAAAAATCTCTTTATGATTATGTAGAATTCTATTAAAATATAAAAAATATTCAACATTTAAAACATCTTAAAAAATATACAGAGCAAGCAAGACAAGCACGCTCTCAGCTACTCATCGTGCTTAGTCCAAAAAAAAAAAAAAACGCGTTGTGGATTGCTAGAGAAGTTGGAAGCACATAGAGACATACAGCAAGTCACTAATAGGGGTTTACTGGAATGCCATTTTCCACACAAAACAGGAATTTTTCATGTAGGATATTCTTTCAGCAACCTGTTACAAAAAACAAACTGAAAGTGTTTTATGTTAAACCTTTCCATCTAAAATAACTTGTAAAACAAAGGCTTGAATGATGGCACCCTGGAGGTACAAGAACATTCTTTTTATTTTTTTATGTACCCCAGGAGAGGTAACGTCCAAGGTTCAACACATGACATAATAGAGTTCAGTGCTTGTCTCTCATTTCTGTGCCTCACAATTAATAAGCTAGCATAGTAACCCAATTGAATTCCAAAGAACAATAGGGGGGCTTTGAAGTCTATATTTCAGTTGCCCAACTCTCATTTCTTCCACTATCTGCAGTTTAGACATGTATTCTTTGCTCAGCTTGGTACCTCCAAGCTTACCCTTCAGGCGGGTAAACATGGAGGCTTTGCTCCATGAGGACACCTTATCTAAGGCACTGTCAACCATATATAAGCAACTGTTTATAGACACAGGTGCAGTTCTGTTGCCATGTCAGAATGCCTGTTTGGCCAATGTCCCCCAAATGCATAGTGATGATTGGGATAATATGTGGGAGGCCCCCTTCATTATTGCTAACTGCTAGAGACCACCTTATTCATTACAAGTTCCTGCACAGAATACTTTTGAACCTGGCCAGGATATCTAGAATCTATCTTTCTCAGTCCTCAGATTGCTGGCATTGTTCTTCTCTCAATGCCAACTTCATTCATATATTTTGGGAGTGTGCAGCCACCCAGCAATACTGGCTTGAGATTGTCCATTGTATTCAGCCTTCTATCGAAACCTGTTTACTGAGTTTGATGGATTCCCTATCCCCCACAAATGTTATACGCACCTCACTTACTTTGATAAGGTTATGTCTACGGTCTCTGATTAATATGTTGTACCTTATGGTTTCCGCTTGTATGGGTACTGCCTTGCCTGTAGAGCCCATTAGTTGGTCTTCTGGGTCTCTTATTTGGGCCACCTTTCCTGAGGTGACCATGCTATACAGCTCTCTTTGGGTCCACTGATATTGGTTTTGAAATCTGTTAACTAGCAGTAGTGGATTTGTAACCCTTGTAATAACCACTATATGCATCTTGTTTGTTTTTGTTATCTGTAATACCTGAGATTGAAGATCCTTATGTTATGCTGGCAGCTGGTGCTGTAGCACTAAAATGTTTGTCTGTTGTTGACCGTCTGTATCTATTGTACCCTTTCTGAGGTCGGAATTTGTGTATTAATGCTCTAGGATTGGATTCATCTGAATATATTTTGAAATATATTTCATAGAATACTAACAATTATTTTTTTTGACAGAACATCATATCTGCTTATAATAAACATGAGAAGAAAACAGTGGATGAAGCGAAGGTGTCATTTCTGAAGCATATTTGCAGATGGCCAACATACGGTTCTGCTTTCTTTGAGGTCAAGGTGAGCATATAGAATATAGGTTACATTAAAAAAGTTCTGGGGCTGCAGACTGTTCTGGCTATTCAACTGTCTGAACGAATTTTATGTACTAGAGTGGTTGAGACTTTACAACATACAGATTATAGTAAAAAGGGACTAAAGAAACCAGAAAGCCCACAACTGTAATCAGTGCACATCACAGTAAAGATTTTCTAAAACATGTCCTATTTCATCACATATTCCAAAAATAATGAGAATTATTGCTCATTTCATGACAGTGGGTAGAGCCATTAAAAGTCATTCTTCTACGCCCAAGACACAATTAGCCGGATTCTCGTAGTGCGGCGCATCTTTTGGCCGGCGTAGCGCATCTCATATGCGCTACGCCGACGTAACATAGAGAGGCAAGACCAGTATTCACAAACCACTTGCTCCATAAGTTGCGGCAGCGTAGTGTAAATTGGCCGGCGTAACCCTGCCTAATTCAAAGTAGCCAGGAAGTGGGCGTGATGTATTAAAATGAAGCGCGACCCCATGTAAATAAAGGGCCGAACGAACGGCGCATGCTCAGAATCACGTTGCATATACTCCCTAAGATACGACGGCTCAATGCCTACGACGTGAACGTAACCTACGCCCAGCCCCATTCACGTACGACTTACGTAAACAACGTAAAATACGACAGCTGTTCCGACGTCCATACCCTAACATGACTTACACCTGCTATTGTGTGGAATAACTTTACGCCGGACGTACGCTTTACGTAAACGGCGTAGATTACTGAGATGGGCGTAAGTACGTTCGTGAATCGGCGTATCTCGCTCATTTACATATTCAACGCGTAAATCAATGGAAGCGCCCCCTTTGCGGCCAGCGTAAATATGCGCCCAAGATACGACGGCGTAGGAGACTTACGTTGGTCGGATGGAGCCAAAATTCAGGCGTATCTTATTTCAAGAATCAGGCGCAGAGATCCGACGGCGCATCGGTGCACTTACGCGGCGTATCAGAAGATACGTCGGCGTAAGTCTTTCTGAATCCGGCTACAAGTGCACATCCAGAGCCAGGGGAGTATAGTGCAAAATATAGCCTGATATTATAGAAACATGCATTATATAACTGCAAAGAGGCTTTTTGATCATCATCAGTTCAGTGTTTTTGGAAACCATGGCTTATAAGGTGCATCACTACATACTAGTTGTTTATAAAGGGATCAAAACAAGTACTGTAGCATCCTAACAAACATTTTGAAAAAAAAAAATTGTATGTGGTCCAGCTACATTTCTAGTCTATGGGCATTCAAAACATTGGTAATCTTTGAAAAATGTTCTTTATTTCTTGTGTTATTATTTCTTATATAAAACTGAAACTATACAGTTGTCAACCATTCTAATTTACTGGGGCAATCATCATTTTGAAGATTTTTGCCCGAGATGTTTTTGGTAATGGTTGTAATTTTGAGCTTCAAGCTGGCCGTACATGGATTGAAATTTGGCCAGTTCTTAAGGGACCAGCCAAATTTCAATCCATGTATGGGCAGGGTGTAAAAGGCTTGACCTACCGATCAAATTTTTTACAACCACACTATCGGATTTGTGCCACTCGATCCGTGTATTCTGATGGCAGGGCTGTCAGAATAGAATAGCTCACCGGGGAGCTCCATCCACATCGAGTGCAAGTTTTTTTCTTTCAGAAATTACTAATTTATGGGCTGCCTCAGTGTCACATCCAATTTGTGTCTGTGTATTGAAGTTGTGCTGGGATTTTACTGTCACTGTCTTCTGAGATAGTACTGTTTATTTGTTTAATTTTATGCCCCTGGAAACTACTTTTAAATGCTGGCACTAGAATACACGTAGTAAGTTTTCTCCAGGATACAGCAGATTGACAATTACAGCATCTGACACACATCTATAGATCCTCTAGAGTTTTCACAAATAAATAATGGTGGCCACACAAAAATATTGACACTTTGGGCCCAATTTCGAAATTTTCCCTTAGGGGTGTACTCACTTTTGTTGCCAACGGTTTAGACATTAATGTCTGTGTGTTAAGTTATTTTGAGGGGACAGAAAATGTACACTGTTATACAAGCTGTACACTCACTACTTTACATTGTAGCAAAGTGTCATTCCTTCAGTGTTGTCACATGAAAAGATATAATAAAATATTTACAAAAATGTGAGGGGTGTACTCACTTTTGTGAGATACTGTATATTACAAAGCAATTAATATCCTTGTGAAAACTCTAGAGGATCTTTAAATGAAAAAAACCTATTCAACTACTGATCCTACCACTGTGCCACAGTATGTGAAAAAAATAATAAGTACAGAAACATGTAAAACTATAGCTGCCACTTTAAAAGATGATAAATAATCGCAGATCCATAAACACAATACAGTATATAAGGTAAACAGTGGCACTATAAAGTGAAATAAATAAAAGGGACATTATTACCCAGTGAAAAAATAAGTGCATATATTCACATAAAGTCCAAAATGACCATATCCATGTATGAGTATGTACATGACATAGTCTGCAATAAATCACTGATGTTGAGAAGTAGTTTCCACACCACACCACATGCAAAATGTGTCACCAATTCCCCATAGGGTATGCACTCACCTACACTTATTACCTCACACTCTCATGCTCGGCTCAAGGGTTGTGGATACTCCAGCACTGATCTTCAATAGGTGATTTACAGATCGCCTATATCTATATATATATATATATATATATATATATATATATATATATATATATATATATATATATATATTTAAAACACTCCAATAGTGCAATCCCATTTGATAAAATTATAAAACCTTCCAATATTGCACACACATGTAACACCAAACTGATTTCTCTTTATAGCGTCACTGTTTACCTTACATACTATATTGTGTCGGTGGATTTGTGATTAATATCCTTGATCAATGTAAATTATTATTTTTTGCACTGAGACTATAAAATACATATGCTTTAATATTTCATTTTGTATCATGCAGCCAAAAAAAATCATTTTTAACACTTCTCATATTTTAATATGTAATTAATGCCTTTACAAAACAAGACCAGGACCCAATGGACTCTTTAGTCCTCATTAATAATTACCTTTTCAAGCGATGTAGCTCTTACTGAAGACCTATTTTTTAACTTTTTAGATACTTTTCCTTAGTTCAAGCCTTTTATGAGAAACCATAGAAACTGTACTATTGTAGTGTCAGTATGAAGCAGGGATGGACTGGCCATAGGGACTACAGGGAGTTTCCCGGTGGGCCGATGGCTCAGTGGGCCGTTTTAAAAAAAAAACTGCAGCAGAGGCGTTTTTCAGGCGCTTTACAGGTGCTATTTTTAGCCCAAAAGTGCCTGAAAAACGCCTCAGTCCTACACTCACCTCCTCTCTCTTTTACACTCGCTCTCTTTTTTCTTACACTCACCCCCCTCTGTCATCCACCCCCTCTCACCCCCTTTGCCTCAACCCTCCCTCTCTCTCTCTCTCTCTCTCTCTCTCATTCCCCTCTCTCTCACCCTCTCATGATATACAATAATGGATGTAGGGACCTTTTGTTGGGCGTGATTTTTCGGGGGGTGGGGGGCAGCATTTTATTGAATTAAAGTGGGCCGGTCTGGATGAAGTCCAGGGCCAAATTTTTGTCCCAGTCCAGCCCTGGTATGAAGATTATATCCATAAAACTAGAGATTGTTGCTCTAAATGATGTGTGATATATTAGCGGGGAAATCATTTTTAATAAAGGTTTCTTAATTATATAATATTTTTCTGTCTTGTAGCAATGCTCCGACCCATCATACCCTGACATTGTGCTCATTGCGATAAACAGGCTTGGAGTATCACTTTATCACCCAAAGACAAAGGTAAAATAATTAGGTCTATTGTACAGAGGCTTCTAATCGCAGGTAATGCAGCAGGAGTCCCGTGCCATGTTTTTATTCATCTTAAAAAAACAAATGTATTTAAAACATATTCTAAACTGCAATATATTATACCTACAACTAGAGATGCACTGCAATTTTGACTGCTGAAACATATCAGCCGAAAATTGTGTTTTCAGCATTTTGCTAAAAAAGAGCTCTGAAAACACATGATTTTAACATGATTTTGCCAACGATTTTACTGTGCTTGTGGTGTGGTGTGTTGGTCATGGGACTCAAAAATCACATCACAAACATAACACAGGTGCAATATTGATGCATTCAATGCATTTCAACATGTTACATTGACAAAACACGTAGGGTGTGGCAAGGACACTGACGTCACCGCGCATGCCAAAAATTGTACTTGCAGCTCGGACTCGCCGGCCGGCCGGAGACAATAGGCAAACGACTGAGCTGTTTTACCCTAGTGTTGGGATGAAAATGTGTTTAAATGTATTTTAAATAAAAGCCTGTTTTATCAAAAGATTTTATGTTAAGGAAGCTCTCTTTCTCCTATCCTCCGTTTATGTATGAGGACACGTTTGCGAGAGTGGGTACTGTGAGGATCTGCATTTTTTAGGGGAGCCAATTATTACTGTGAGGATCAGTATATGCGCAGTTGCTGGTTTATAACTTGATCAGCCTATGTTTATAGTTAGTGTATTTATTTAATGGTAAAGGATCATATCGTGTGTGATATGCACAGTGGCATGAAGAGCATTTTTGGAGAAGTTTAATTACATTTATTACAGTAGATATGAATTTGGCTGTTGGGACTTTATATCTTTTTTTCCTTTCTGTGTTTCTTACACATACAGACTTATTTTTTGATGTATTGTTTTTTGCAGCACTTTTTATTATGAGCAGATATATGCACTATAACACTTTATGATCATGGTATTTATTTGATTGCACATACAGCACTTTATGATTCATATTTGTTAAAAAAAATGCATTTCTTGCACTAGCACTTTTGGTAAGACACAATACAATAAGAGATTTTCATGAATTATTTGGGGTGTGGTAGCATATAACCTAGAAGGTGGACTGTGACCCTGTTTGGTTTCACATGGCACTATTATTTTTACTTCTAACAGTGTGAAGACATAAATAGAATTTAAAAGGATGTATTTTTCCTGAGCTTTTCTTGCGCTAAAGGTGAAGTTAATAGCCGACAATAAATTAATATTTATTAAAATTCATGGTATACTTAAAAAATGTAATATAATACAATTATATATAAGAAAATATATATTTTTTTAAACTGTAATTTTTGGTTTTGGTCTCGGTTGCGGCCAAGTGCATCCTGGATTTTCGGTTTCGGCACTAGAATTTGCATTCAGTGCACCGCTACAACACTTTTACACTGGTAAAGGATAGTCATGTGATAAGAAACGTACTGATTTTATTTATAATATGATACATTTCTTTCCTTTAATATGAGAGTAAAACTGTTTAAAACATTCTTTTTTTTTAAAAGCCCTATTAATATTCATGATGATGCACTTTGCCCACATGAATATGTATTAATAGATGCTCAAAGCAGCTTACAGTCGGCTTGGGTGATCATTTTCTGGGTCCAACATTAGTCAAGGCACTTAGCTTTGACATGTATTATGCACTCCTGGCAGCCATGCTTTGATAAATTAAAAAATATGAAAAAATATTCTCTTGCACACTTTAAAAATCTCTGTTAGCTAAAAACAACAGAACTAAAATGTAAAACAATTAATATACAACAGTTAAAGGGGTTGTAAATTTTAGTTTTTTTATTTTCTAAATAGGTTCCTTTAAGCTAGTGCATTGTTGGTTCACTTACCTTTTCCTTTGATTTCCCTTCTAAATAGTTTTTTCTTTGTCTGAATTTCTCACTTCCTGTTTCTCCCCAGTAAGCTTGTCCCCATGTTTTGGCTGGGGGTTAGTCAGCCAGAACAGCTTACTTATGGAGGAGGAACAGGAAGTGAGAAATTCAGACAAAGAAAACAAAGAAAAAGGTAAGTGAACCAACAATGCACTAGCTTAAATGAACCTATTTAGAAAATAAAAAACAAACCTTTACAACCCCTTTAAATAAGTACTGAACAAGTCACCCTTTTTCTAAGTAAATATATATATATATATATATTTATTTATATATTTTTTTTTACAAGAAGAAATATATTTCTAATTGTGCTATTGACATGAAATTTTCACCACATGCAATCAGTGGCGTATCATCCATGTGTGCAGACTGTTCACTACACACGGTCCCCCGAGAGGGGGGGTTACTGTGACCCATCCTGCACACGTGGATGATTGTTCCTTGATTTCGACGATAATCGGTGCGCCGGGGTGGGGGACAGTTGCGAGCAATGATCTCCCTGCATGGCGTTTCAGACAGCCGCTTCTCCTCTCTTTCCCCTGGCTGTCAGCTGAAATGCCATACAGGGAGATCAGTGCTTGCAACAGTCCCTCTGCCACACCGATCATCCCCCCAATGTCTGCCGTGTCCTTCTCCTCCAGCCCCGTGTTCTCCAGACCCCTGTCCACCTCCTCCGACGCTGTGTCCTCCAGCCCCACGTTCTGTGGCCCCCTGTCCTCCTGCCTACAGTTTTTACAGCGCACTGTGTGCCGCATTTTATTTTATTGATGCCTGGGTCCCACTTTTTATCTTGCACATGGACCCACTCATTTTATGATACGCCCCTGCATGCAATCCATACATACAAAAAACAAATAGGTTCAGAAATTAGGTTATGTGTAATAAATTGGAATGACACAGGGGAAAAGTATTGAAGAAAGGGAGGCACAAAAAGCCATGGAAAGCCAATACACCAGCTAAAACCAGTAATTAGAAAGTAATCCTGCCCCTTGTCAGTGCAAATTAATATCAGCTGGTTCAGTCTCAACTGATGGCCTATAAAAAGGTGTCACACAAGAAACATCTCATAATGGGTAAAAGCAAAGAGCTCTCTCAAGGCCTTCGCAAAAATATTGTTGCAAAACATACTGATGGCATTGGTTACAGAAGGATTTCTAAACTTCTGAATGTCCAAGTGAGCACTTGCAAGATTTCTGACAGAGGAGTGAAAAATGATTAGATGAGTTGTCCAAGAGCCAACCACTTGTGGAGAGCTTCAGAAAGACCTGGAATTAGCAGGTACAATTATTTAAAAAAAAACAATAAGTAATGTACTAAACCACCATGGCCTGTATGCACGCTCACCACACAAGACTCAATTACTGAAGAAAAGCATGTTGAAGCTTGTTTAAAGTTTGCTGCACAACATTTAGACAAGCCTGTGCAATACTGGGAGAATTTGGTCTGGTCACGTGAGACCAAAATTAAACTCTTTGGATGCCATAAGGCACACCATGTTTGGAGGTCAAATGGCACTGCACATCACCCTAAAAACACCACACCAACAGTGATGTTTGGAGGTGGGAACATCATGGTGTGGGGCTGTTTTTCAGAATGCGGTACTGGCAAACTTCATATCATTGAAGGAAGGATGAATGGAAAAACGTACCTAGACATTCTTGATAAAAAATCTGCTGCCACCTACCAGGATGATGAAGATGAAACAAGGGTGGAAATTTTAGCAAGACAATGATCCCAAACACAAAGCCAAGGAAACTCTCAATTGGTTTCAAAGAAAGAAAATAGAGCTGCTAGAATGGCCCAGCCAATCACCTGACTTGAATCCAATTGGAAATCTATGGAAGGAACTAAAGATCAGAATTAATAGAAAAGGCCCACGGAAACTTCAAGATTTGAAAAATAGACCAAAATCACACCTGAGCAATGCATGTGACTAGTTTCTCTATACAAGAGGTGTCTTGAAGCTGTCATTACCAACAAAGGATTTTGTACCAAGTATTAAATACATTTCAGTTAGCGTGTTCAATACTTTTTCCCTGTGTAATTCCATTTTATTACACATAACTTAATTTCTAAACTTATTTGTTTTGGTTTCTTTATATATGTGGATTGCAGGGGTTGTTACCAACATGTGGTGAACATTTCATGTCAATGACACCTTTAGAAGTATATTTACCTAAAAAAATGGCGACGTGTTCAGTACTTATTTTACTCGCTGTATCCTAAAAATATTGTTTGAATGTAAGAAGTAACATACCCTAAAACTTTCCAATCACTTTAGTGAGTTCGATTTTTGTTGATGATAACTAGTTCACACTAGTCACAGGCAAGGAGCTCCTGTTGCAGCCACCTGGGACATTCGAATGAGGTTGTCTGCATATCCACATGCAATACTTATAAAAATAAACAGTTAGGCCCCATGCACACGAGACGCAGATGCAAACACACGTTTTCAAACACAAAAACCGGCGTTTAAAACGCCCGTTTTTGCCGCGAAATTTGCAGCGTTTTACCGCGTTTTACTGCGTTTGCGTTTATAAGCGTTTGGTTAAGAAACATCATAAGACCCTCCCTAAGCTCAAAAAACAGTATTATTTAACCATTTCAGCCATTTTGTGAGACCAGAGTGAGTAGTAGCTGAGAGAGCAGCAGTGTATGTGTATTTAGCGTGTCACTTGCCACGTCACCTGCCTCAAGTTGTGAATTGTCCACTTGCCACGTCATTTGCCACGTCACCTGGCTACGCCACCTGCCACAAGTTGTGGATTGTCCACTGGCCATGTCACCTGGCCACGTCACCTGCCACAAGTTGTGGATTGTCCACTAGCCATGTTACCTGGCCATGTCACCTGGCCACATCGCCTGCCACGTCACCTGTCCACGTCACCTGCCACAAGTTGTGGATTGTCCACTGGCTACGTCACCTGCCACGTCAACTGGCCACGTCACCTGCCACAAGTTGTGGATTGTCCACTTGCCACGTCACGTGACCATGACACCTGCCACAAGTTGTGGATTGTCCACTTGCCACGTCACCTGCCTCAAGTTGTGAATTGTCCACTTGCCACGTCATCTGCCATGTCACCTGGGCACGCCACCTGCCACAAGTTGTGGATTGTCCACTGGCCACATCACCTGGCCACATCACCTACCATGTCACCTGGCCACGTCACCTGCCACAAGTTGTGTATTGTCCACTTGCCATGTCACCTGGCCACGTCACCTGCCACGTCACCTGGCCACGTCACCTGCCACGTCACCTAGCTACATCACCTGCCACAAGTTGTGGATTGGCCACTGGCCACGTCACCTGGCCACGTCACCTGCCATGTCACCTGGCCACGTCACCTGCCACAAGTTGTGGATTGTCCACTTGCCATGTCACCTGCCACGTCACCTGGCCACATCACCGGTCACAAGTTGTGTATTGGCCACGTCACCTGGCCACGTCACCTGCCATGTCACCTGGCCACGTCACCTGCCATGTCACCTGGCCACGTCACCTGCCACAAGTTGTGGATTGTCCACTTGCCATGTCACCTGGCCACGTTACCTGCCACGTCACCTGGCCACGTCACCTGGCCACATCACCTGCCACAAGTTGTGGATTGTCCACTGGCCACGTCACCTGGCCACGTCACCTGCCAGGTCACCTGGCCACATCACCTGCCACAAGTTGTGGATTGTCCACTTGCCATGTCACCTGGCCACATCACCTGCCTTGTCACCTGGCCATGTCACCTGCCACAAGTTGTGGATTGTCCACTTGCCATGTCACCTGGCCACGTCACCTGCCACGTCACCTGGCCACGTCACCTGCCACAAGTTGTGGATTGTCCACTGGCCATGTCACCTGCCACGTCAACTGGTCACGTCACCTGCCACAAGTTGTGAATTGTCCACTTGCCACGTCACCTGGCCACGACACCTGCCACAAGTTGTGGATTGTCCACTGGCCACGTCACCTGCCACGTCAACTGGCCACGTCACCTGCCACAAGTTGTGAATTGTCCACTTGCCACATCACCTGACCACGACACCTGCCACAAGTTGTGGATTGTCCACTTGCTACGTTACCTGGCCATGTTACCTGGCCACGTCACCTGCCACAAGTTGTGGATTATCCACTTGCCAAATCACCTGACCACGTCACCTTTTACTAGTTGTGGATTGTCCACTTGCCACGTCACCTGCCACAAGTTGCGGATTGTCCATTTGCCACATCACCTGGCCATGTCACCTGGCCACGTCACCTGCCACATCACCTGCCACAAGTTGTGGATTGTTCACTTGCCACATCACCTGGCACGTCACGTGCCACGTCACCTGCCACAAGTTGTAGATTGTCCACTTGCCACATCACCAGGCCATGTCACCTGGCCACATCACCTGCCACGTCACCTGGCCATGTCACCTGCCACAAGTTGTGGATTGTCCACTTGCCACGTCACCAGGCCATGTCACCTGGCCACATCACCTGCCACAAGTTCTGGATTGTCCACTTGCCACATGACCTGGCCACGTGACCTGCCATGTCACCTGACCATGTCACCTGCCACAAGTTGTGGATTGTCCAATGGCCACGTAACCTGGCCACGTCATCTGCCACATCACCTGGCCACATCACCTACCACAAGTTGTGGATTGTACACTTGCCACGTCACCTGGCCATGTCACCTGCCACAAGTTGTGGATTGTCCACTGGCCATGTCACCTGCCACAAGTTGTGGATTGTCCACAATGCAATGCAAGCAATTACATTTTTTTTTCATGGTTTTTCATCATTTGCCATAATTTTTGAGATTTGTAATGTAAAAAAATAGGTCACCTTTAAAAACGCCTATAAATGAAATCGCGGCAAAACGCCGGTACCGCGTTTTGCGTCTGAAACGCAAAAACTTTTGCGTCTGAACCCCAAATTTTGCTTCTGAAATAACGAGCCTAAACCCAACTGCTTTAAAACGAAAAAAAAACGTGATTGTGTGCATGGACACATAGGATAACATTAAATGTGTTCAGGGGCAGTTGAAAAAAATGCCCAAATGCCTCTGAACTCGAGTTTACCAGCGTCTCGTGTGCCACAAGTTGTGGATTGTCCACTTGCCACGTCACCTGGCCACGTCACCTGCCACGTCACCTGGCCACGTCACCTACCACGTCACCTGGCCACATCACCTGCCACAAGTTGTGGATTGTCCACTGGCCACGTCACCTGCCATGTCACCTGGCCACGTCACCTGCCACAAGTTGTGGATTGTCCACCGGCCACATCACCTGGCCACATCACCTGCCTTGTCACCTGGCCATGTCACCTGCCACAAGTTGTGGATTGTCCACTTGCCATGTCACCTGGCCACGTCACCTGCCACAAGTTGTGGATTGTCCACTGGCCACGTCACCTGCCACGTCAACTGGTCACGTCACCTGCCACAAGTTGTGAATTGTCCACTTGCCATGTCACCTGACCACGACACCTGCCACAAGTTGTGGATTGTCCACTGGCCACGTCACCTGCCACGTCAACTGGCCACGTCACCTGCCACAAGTTGTGAATTGTCCACTTGCCACATCACCTGACCACGACACCTGCCACAAGTTGTGGATTGTCCACTTGCTACGTTACCTGGCCATGTTACCTGGCCACGTCACCTGCCACAAGTTGTGGATTATCCACTTGCCAAATCACCTGACCACGTCACCTTTTACTAGTTGTGGATTGTCCACTTGCCACGTCACCTGCCACAAGTTGTGGATTGTCCAATTGCCACATCACCAGGCCATGTCACCTGGCCACATCACCTGCCACGTCACCTGGCCATGTCACCTGCCACAAGTTGTGGATTGTCCACTTGCCACATCACCAGGCCATGTCACCTGGCCACATCACCTGCCACAAGTTGTGGATTGTCCACTTGCCACATGACCTGGCCACGTGACCTGCCATGTCACCTGACCATGTCACCTGCCACAAGTTGTGGATTTTCCAATGGCCACGTAACCTGGCCACGTCATCTGCCACATCACCTGGCCACGTCACCTACCACAAGTTGTGGATTGTACACTTGCCACGTCACCTGGCCATGTCACCTGCCACAAGTTGTGGATTGTCCACTGGCCGCGTGACCTGGCCACGTCACCTGCCACATCACCTGGCCACGTCACCTACCACAAGTTGTGGATTGTTCACTTGCCACGTCACCTGGCCATGTCACCTGCCACAAGTTGTGGATTGTCCACTGGCCACGTCACCTGGCCATGTCACCTGCCACAAGTTGTGGATTGTCCACAATGCAATGCAAGCAATTACATTTTTTTATTTTTTTCATGGTTTTTCATCATTTGCCATCATTTTTGAGATTTGTAATGTAAAAAAATAGGTCACCTTTAAAAACGCCTATAAATGAAATTGCGGCAAAACGCCAGTACCGCGTTTTGCCGCGATTTGCGTCTGAAACGCAAAAACTTTTGCGTCTGAACCCAAAATTTTGCTTCTGAAAAAACGAGCCTAAACCCAACTGCTTTAAAACGAAAAAAAAACGTGAATGTGTGCATGGACACATAGGATAACATTAAATGTGTTCAGGGGCAGTTGAAAAAAATGCCCAAATGCCTCTGAACTCGAGTTTACCAGCGTTTCGTGTGCATGGGGCCTTAGGCCTGCGTTTTTTGTGTGGTGCTACTTTTGAGACACCTTACTATCCTTTCACACCAATGTGATTTCACTTCCTTTGAGTGTCTGAGATAACTAATTTGTTTTCATATCAATTTATTTCACTTGTTTTATATGTACTCACTCTGCTATCCAGGTACTATTTAGTATGTGTTGAGTTTCCTTGTTCACCAGAGTGGTTTAATTCTATATAATATATTGTATCACCCCTACCTTGGGTCCCCCAACAGTTAGGTATTTATTTCACTAGCACCTTAATTAGCTTTGTTGCCCTTCTCTGGACTCTCTACAGTTCCAGAACATCCCTACTATGGATTGCAAGCCCCCCCTCACCATCATTTCAAATTCAAGCCATCATTTCAAGCCCCCCTCCTCACCATCATTGCAAGCCCCTCACCATCATTGCAAGCCCCTCACCATCATTGCAAGCCCCTCACCATCATTGCAAGCCCCTCACCATCATTGCAAGCCCCCCCCTCAGCATCATTGCAAGCCCCTCACCATCATTGCAAGCCCCTCACCATCATTGCAAGCCCCTCATCATCATTGCAAGCCCCCCCTCACCATCATCATTGCAAGCCCCCCCTTCACCATCATCATTGCAAGCCCCCCCTCACCATCATCATTGCAAGCCCCTCATGATCATTGCAAGCCCCCCTCCATCATCATTGCAAGCCCCCCCTCACAATTATTAATTGCAAGCCGATCACGATCATTGCAAGGCCCCCCCTCACCATCATCATTACAAGCCCCCCCCTCACCATCGCAAGCCCCTTGTTGCAAGCCCCCCCCCCCCCACCATCATCATTGCAAGCCCCTCACAGCCTTACTGTGCCAAACTGCTGCTGTGTCACAGTCCCGCTGTGTCACGGAGCTCACAGTGTAGTTAACAGTTTGGGCGCGCTGTGATAAAAGTCCCGCCCTCCTCCTCCTAGACCAGCTTGTGTGATAGACAGAACACTAGCTCTATCACACGAGCTAGTCTAGGAGCTCCGTGACAGAGCGGGACCACTGTGTTACAACCTGCCTGGCATATTAGGAATCCGGCCCTGGGTGGGGTGGGCCAGATAAATGTCGGCCCGCGGGCGGTAGTTTGAGGACCCCTGATCTAAACCATTCCATTGTAGCTTTGGCTTTATGACTAGGGTCGCTGTCCTGCTGGAAAGTGAACCTCTGCCCCAGTCTCAAGTCTTTTGCAGACTCTAAAAGGTTTTCTTCTAAGATTTCCCTGTATTTGGCTCAATCCATCTACCCATCAACTCTAATATATTTTGAAGTGAAAAAACAAAACGGAACAAATACAATATTTAAAATGAAGAACAAGTAAAGTTAAACCAACAAACTTACCAGTATTTTATTGCAAGCCCCCCCCTCACCGTCATTTCAGGCCATCATTGCAAGCCCCCCTCACCGCCATTTCAAGCCATCATTGCAAGCCCACCCTCACCGTCATTTAAGCCATCATTGCAAGCCCACCCTGACCGTCATTTCAAGCCATCATTGCAAGCCCACTCTCACCGTCATTTCAAGCCATCTTTGCAAGCCCACCATCACTGTCATTTCAAGCCATCATTGCAAGCCCCCCCTCATCGTCATAAATTCAAGCCATCATTGCAAGCCCCCCCTTACCATAATTTCAAGCCCCCCTCACCATGATTTCAGGCCATCATTGCAAGCCCCCCTCACCATCATTTCAAATTCAAGCCATCATTTCATGCCTCCCCTCACCATCATTGCAAGCCCCTCACCATCATTTCAAGCCCCTCACCATCATCGCAAGCCCCTCACCATCATTGCAACCCCCCCTCACCATCATCATTGCAAGCCCCCCCTCACAATCATTAATTGCAAGCCGATCACGATCATTGCAAGGCCCCCCCTCACCATCATCATTGCAAGCCCCCCCCACCATCGCAAGCCCCTCATTGAAAGCCCCCCCCCCCTCACCATCATCATTGCAAGCCCCTCACAGCCTTACTGTGCCAAACTGCTGCTGCTGTGTCACGGTCCCACTGTTTTTATGTAAAAAATTATCATGTGTGGGCTTTAACGACGTGAAAAACCCTTGCATGCTCAGAAGCAAGTTATGAGACGGGAGCGCTCGTTCTGGTAAAACTACCGTTCGTAATGGAGTAAGCACATTCATCACGCTGTAACAGACAGAAAAGCGCGAATCGTCTTTTACTAACACAAAATCAGCTAAAGCAGCCCAAATGGTAGTGTCTTCCGAATGGAACTTCCCCTTTATAGTTCCGTTGTATGTGTTGTACGTCACCGCGCTTTGCTAGAGCATTTTTTTTAATGATCGTGTGTAGTCAAGGCCTGTTTTAATGATGAAGTTGAAAAAAAAAGTCGTTTTTTCTAGAGCCTGAAAAACTTAGTTTTTTACAACCCGAAAAATGATCGTGTGTACGCGGCATTACACCCAGGATCGTGTGCAACTGTGCATAAAAACCAGCTTCAAACTGCAGCTTGTACAATAAGGCTTTGACAATAAAACCTTGAGGCCGATTGGTTACTATGCACAGCTTCACCAGATTCTGTGTGCACGTGTTTAAGTAAATTTCCCCCCATATGACATAGTGCTTCAACAGCTTGCTTTCAAACTACAAGTGTTATGTTACCATCCCTAATGCCCAGTGAGATATATGCTCTGATTATGGCGATGTTGGTATCTAACATCTTTGTTTTGTCCGCCAGGAGTTGCTGGTGAATCACCCTTTGAACAAGATTTCTCGCTGGAACAGTGGCAATACATACTTCCAGATGACAACTGGAAGCCTTGTGAGAGACAACAAGATCCTGTGTGAGACTTCATTGGTATGTATACATCCTGTCTCTGTAACATTATAACCCAGAACAAAGGTTGTAGCCCTTTCCAATGAGAAAAAGTGTGATAGAACCGAATGAAACAGTCCTGGCAGGTGTACGTCAGCATCATAGACCAAATATGCTAGGCTCACATGTCTCACCACTTTAAATTTGCTTGTGTAAGCAACCAGAGATGTGGCATTGTGAACAGGCAATCATTTGGCAGTTCTACTTGTCTCTCCATTCTTCACTAAATTCAGCACAGGGACGTGGTGGTGTATGGATATTGGAATTCTGCTTGTATAGAGTTCAGTGTCCAGTAATTAATTCAAGTGACTTATGTGGTACTAGTATGGGAATTCCATTTATTTAGTCCAGACATACTTGCTGTCCAAGGGAGACAATACTCACCATACTGCACTATAAATCTAGAAGAGGACAACAGAACAACTCCATCTCTCCTCTTCTCCTTAACATTGGGGGGGGGGGTTGTGAAGGGAGTCACTTCGGACGGGGGGCCCGTGGAACCCAGAATCCCATGGAGAAGTTGGGAAACCCTTGTTTCAGCTACCTATGCACCTCATATGTCTACATTACCATGTGCCTCTAATAGGGGCACAGGGTGATTGAGAAATCCAGTCTGATCTGTACTAATCAGACTCACTGTACAACCACACTGGAATGTTGTGTGTGTGTATATGTGTGTGTATATATATATATATATATATATATATATATATATATATATATATTGTATTTTGTCTCATTTTGTTGTGTACTCTTTTCTGGGTCGTTTGGGGTGTGGCTGTATTCCATTGTTTTATTGTCTGTCTGCCTTGGATATTATGGGATGTGTAAGTGTGTTTGCTGTGAGGAGGGCGGGAGGGGGATTCCTCCAACAGCTCTCCCTGCTGATTGGACAGTCTACCCCACCCAGAATACAAAGGGGGGTTCCAGAGTATTACCTGTGTTTTTCAATAAAACAGTTCATGTTGACAACCAAACGAGTATTGCCTTAAGGTTGTCAGCGGTTGGAATATCTGATATCTATATTCAGACTGGAAGGAAGCAGTATATGACGAAAGCACTCAGGCGGAGTGTGGGACATTTAGTTACAGGGGGTATTCTGTAGTCCATAGTTAAAACTTCTTTCAAGATCAACAGTTTTTTTTTTTTGCACTCATAGAATGGTTATAGAAAAACACATTCAATGGTATATTTTAAAGACAAAAAGGATGCAAATATAAGAAGTTAATTTTTACAGTTCCTATACACTTTATGCTCTTATCAGCATTTGTTGATTTTGTTTTCGGTATATTGTTTTTAAGGTCCCACTAACTCCAGTTTATAACATTTTAATTTGATAATGTTATTGTATTTTGTTGCTTCTTTAGAAGACTTCTGTTTTCCTATTTGCAAATATTATAAGTTTATCTTTGGTTAACGCCAACCCTTTCTACTCTCTCTTTCTATCTTGCATCATTTCTGATTAGTCATTTAAATGGTGTAGTGTGTGTTTGTTCTGAAGAGATGACAAGAAATAATCACTGCTTCTGAAAAAGATTCTTTCTATTTTTACTTGTTATTAATATGCTAATTATTATCCTGCAGGGCTATAAAATGGATGACCTGTTGACATCGTACATCAACTACTTTCTGTTAAAGCAGCAAAATGCAAAGGATCCATAGTGCAGCTGTTCTGAGACCTCTAAATATACTCAAACTGAGAAATTAATTGTAGCCAATCCGTGCCTGATGCTGAGTTCAAAATAAAACATGGCAGTCGGAATGGTGACTACAGAAACCAGTCTATCCTTAAATCACCAGCTGGCACCAGCATCTGTCTTATCTGTACTGATAAACATTAGTGCCTAGTGTTGTATTCAGTTAAATGAAGAGAGAAATCTATTCTGTGATAGGCCATCTGGGAGACTTTTGTAATGTCTTTTATTTTACACTGATTGCCACAAGAAATATCTGTTCATTGACAAATAATTGCCAGGCTCCAGCAAAGCACATGTGCAATGCCTGCCCTTTCCACAGAGCATCCCTGTGCCACATCAGTGCCAGAACCAGTAAATGTCACAAACAATAAAACATTCTTAAAGGAGTTCTATGGTCACAGCATGCAGCATTTATTTTCATAACATCAGCATTGTAATAGCAATACAGTCAGTAGGTATTTTTGACAATCTAGTATATGCTTATTTGAAAAATCTCCTTTCATGCTGCGAGCACTGCCTGTCTGCAGGTTATATCTTTCCACAACTTCCTGAATTCCATCTATACTATACTTATCTGCTTTTTAATTTTTATTGCTGAGGACTACACGTCCCATGGTATCTTGCTCTCTGCAAGCTGTAATTCCTGTACTTTATACTGCCTTCTGGAGATCCTCCTCTCAGCACCTATGTTCTTCAGAAGGCAGGTTCTGCAGTGCCTACTTACAGGGCATACTGAATACATGTCAGAAATCAAAGAAGTAATTGTGTGGGTATCTTCGCAAAGTTTACAAACTTCAAGATCATTCAGATTGTAAGGAGAAGGCTAGAAATAATTCAACTGCAATGTTTAAATGAATATATGATTTGAAATTTTGATCATAGATACACTTTAAGCACTTATAGCATTATAAGTAAGTAAGTCATTCACCACTTCCCTGCATCAAACTGCCAGATGATTAAAAAAACCTCTCCCCCTTGTAGCAAAAGAAGACTTAAGTTATGGCTATAGAATACATGTCGCCAATACTTTAACAGCTGTCACCTAGTGGTCTACAGGACCTTTCATTTATTCAAGCTTTCATGTTGCTTTCAAGTAAATCTCCAGCTGGTAAGTAATAGCCAGGAAAGCATGCAGTATCTGCCCTTCCAAATAGTAATAATACTGACTTGCATCTATCACTGCAATTACCAGCCCCCACACAGTACAGCTATCAAGCCACCTTCAGGACACTTGGCATCTTTTGCCAGCAACCATTTTGCTGTGAGTTTGGAAGCCTTATATGCTGGTGCCTTTATCAGAAACAACCTATGCAACGAGCATAAAACCTCACAGTACATGACAGGTAATAGTATTTGTTTATGTGGCTAATGTAACAATAAAACAGTTTTGAAATTAACATGTGTAATCATTAGTCTGTTCTCTGTTATTTGATTTATATACTGAAGGTCACTGCACACTACAGTAGGTCAAAAGGCTATTAAACATCAACAAGGAGTTCCATCACTATATAAAGGCATAAGACCTCAGGTTAGGTAATTTCACACTGGTCAGAGAACTCTGAGTTGACTTCCCATGGCTTATAAAATACTATAGGAGGTGCATTATCTACTCGTGTAATGTGTAAAAAGTTGTATTGTTCACCTTTTAAGAAAAGTGTAGGCTTTAGATTTAAATTAGGAAATCACGGTGCTGCTGTCCTTCCTAATTTATTAAACTAATACCTTAAAAAATCTAAAAGGAATTGGACTGCTAGCAGCTTACCTAAGTTTTTTGCTGGGACCCTAGGAGGTTTGCCATATTTTCTTCACCTCTGATGGTAAAAGTCTAACCATTTATTTGTTACCTTTTAGTTTATTTTTTTCAACTTTCTCTGCACAGTAGCTTTTAGGATCAGCCTTTCCTCAGCTCTACCTGGATTTTGTAAAGCTAGCCAGCCTGGAAGTCACCTATGGGCACTGGGTGGGTGGTTTCCAGCCCTTTTTCTTGCAACAAATGACTTTCAGTGATATTGGTATAAAGTGCAAATAGAAAGGGTGACTCTCTAATGGGGGCACAGACAGCAATACAAACCTGACAGATGTTATAATCCCTCTCCCCTTTATCCAAAACTAAAATTTGGCCTTTAGGTATACTTTAACCATATCCCACCCGCCATATAGCAGAATGACAGCCGGAAAGTTGTTTCATTTCCAGACCAGGAGTCATATGACGTCCAGCAGGATAAGCCACGATCGAGCGCCCGCAGGGGCATGCAGCGTGGCGATCGTTGGTGTGGTGTGTCAGTCTGACACACCACATCACTGATCTCGGTAAAGAGCCTCTGATGTAGGCTTTTTACCATGTGATCAGCTGTGTCCGATCACTGCATAAACAGGAAGAGACATTTATTGGCTGTTCCTCCACTGACATTGACAGACGCGAGTAGAGGAGAGCCGATCGGATGTTCTAACAGGGGGTGTCTGCACTGATTATTTATCAGTGCAACCCCCTTGAGGATGCCCACCCAGGACCTCCAGGGATGCCCACCCAGGACCACCAGGGTTGGCAATTAGTGCCCATTAGTGGTGTCAATCAGTGCCCATCAGTAATGCCTGCCAGTGCCTCCTCATCAGTGCTGTCTATCAAAGCCATCTATCAGTGCCCATCAGTGCTGTCTATAAGTGCCCATCAGTGCCACCTAACAATGCTCATCAGTGTTGCATATTAGTGCTTCGTCGTCAGTGCCACCTCATTAGTGCCACCCCATCGGTGCCTGTCAGCGCAGTCACATCAGTGCCCATCAATGAAGGAGAAAACTTACTTTCCAAAATTTTATAACAGAAACAAAGGAAAACTTTTTTTTTTTTTTTTCAATATTTAAATTTTTTTTTTATTTGTTTAGCAAAAAATAAAAATCCCAGTGGTGATCAAATACCACTAAAAGAAAGCTCTATTTGTTGGAACAAAATTATAAAAATTGTGTTTGGGTACAGTGTTGCATGACCGCGCAATTGTCATTTAAAATGCGACCGCGCTGAAAGCTAAAAATTGGCCTGGTCAGGAAGGGGGGAAGTGCCCTGTATTGAAGTGGTTAATGCATAGAATGCATTAAGGTAAAAAAAAAACTTCTGCATTTAGAACCACTTTAATTTGGCATGCTAGGTTTGACGGGGGCTATCTATCAAGTTTGGCAATTAAAGTCAAAAATCCCTAATCCGCTGGAAGAAAAAGCAGAAACAAAAATTAAGTCAGGTGGTGGCAGGATCCCCTCCTGAACCCTGGAAGTGGCTCCTCTGCTGCTTGGCTCTGCCCACGGCTAATTGCTTTTTCTGAAGGCAATAGAAACTACTGCCCATGTGAAAGAGGTCCAACTCAGTGGGGCTGTTTTCTAAAGCTGGAGAAAAGAAAGTTAAAGCAGTGTTGCTTTCTAGAACCAAACAGGTCTCTGTAAATACAGAAAATTGGCTATGGGTAAGTGACCTATTTATGTTCCTGATTTTGTAATTTTCTTCTAACACATTGAGGGGAATTTAATAGGAGTGAAACCAGAAGCCAGAATGTGGAGCAGCAATCTGTTTCAAACTTTCATTTTCAAAGCGTATCTGAACTAACTAGAAGCTAATTGGCTACTATGCACGGCTTCAGATTCTGGCCTTTCCCCTCAGTGTGTCCTACCTTGTAAGTGTAAGGCAGTGACGTCTCTGGTTCTTTGCAAAGTTCTTTTAATGACTACAGGTAACCTCTAAAAGTGACATCTCTTACTGATGCTACTTGTATTTCCTACCTAAAACCCCCCATATTCTGCCTTGCATGACCAGAATGCTGTTTGGCAAAGTGGATGCAGCTGTGCTGGACAGCAGAACAAGATGAGTATGTGTGAAGCCAGCACATGACAGGGGCTCTCTGATAAGGGGGTTATTATTGGTAATGGCACACAAGGAATGATAGTTTCATCTGACAAAAGTCATAGCCCCCTCTAGCATGTCCCCCCAAGTAACTATGGCAACAGTGCACTCATCCATTCCTCAGACACACTCCTCTCTTTGTCCTACTGTGAAAAATGCTGCTGTTCCAATGTGATTGAGGGGTGAGGGAGCGGACAGAAATGTGGGGGCGCCCTCCCCTCTATTCAAAGAGCTGGATAGCCTACCCTAACAGAGACGCACAGTCCTACTTAAACTAGGACACGCGGATCAGAGAGGATCATCGGCTATTAAGTGAGGAACTGGGCTTGAAGATTTGAGTGAGCTTGTAAGTATGCTATTACTTCCAGTGAGTACACATCAATATGTTAGGTGTATAATAGTACAATACATGTAATATGCTACAAGTATGAATGAATATTTTACCTGGGGTTACATTATCATTACATTTGTGCTGTATTTTGAGATTACTGTATTATTGTTTAGCAGACCATTCCTGTTTTATAGTTCTGATTATGTGTGCACAAGTTTATGAATAGCGAGATAGGCACAAATAATCTATATTAGACAACATTTCAATAGGAACCTTTACAACTTTTTTTTAGTTTTAGTTTATTAACGCTGTTACCATTTTTACTTAGAAGCAACCTGGATTTTTAAGAATGTGTGCATTTTATTTTTCATTTTGACACTGGGCAGCACAGTGCCTGTGTGGATGGCACTTCTGCCTTGCAACACTGGGGTTGGTTCAAGTTCCCTCCTGGATGTTATTTGCATGGAGTTTGCATGTGCCCTCTGTGCTTCTGTGGGTTTCCCACCACACTCCAAAGACATGTTGGCAGGTAATATAGCCCTAATATGTATGTGTGAATGTATACATGGGAGATAGGGACCTTAGATTGTAATCTCCTTAATGGCAGGGAATAATGTGTATATCTAATATGAAAGCGTTGTGTAAATTATTGGTTATATAAATGCCTGCAATACATAAATAATTGGAAATTAGTAGCAGAATACAAAGTAGGAATGGGGCATGATTATTTAATGATCATTTTTAATGATGGGGAAAAAAATTCAACATTACTTGATGTGCATTTAATGTACAATATCATACTATTTATAAATGTAACAAGGATTTATGTAAATTCCATATATATATATATATATATATATATATATATATATATATATATATATAGTTACAGTATAATGCTCTCTTTTTACATATACAGTGTGTGTGTGTGTGTGTGTGTGTGTATATAGATATCTATGTATACACACACACACATTTATTTATATATATCTACAATGTATATATTACGACCAGATATGATTGGTTCAAATCATATATAGCACACTAATAAAGGTTTAAGCTAGCTAATATTTCAGCTTTTGGTGGAAGCTGGATTGTTGAGTCACCAATAGTTTTAGCGGTCTTTGGAACTGTACTGTAGTAGTGCGGGCCATTCACAACATCAAAGTCAATAAACCGCATTTTCCTCATTGAATTTATCATTTTGTATCATGTAAGACTTAAAGGTAAAAGGGAAGAGCACTCTTAACTCTTGCAGGGAGATGTCATCATTGGGATCTATGATATTGTCAACTAGAAAGTTACTCTGCTCACAGCACTGTATAACTGAAATGTGTGCTTTTTGATGGACCAACCCTTTAACCAAACATCTTAATAGTAACTTTTTTTTACACCTTAAAAATACATTTAGTTTAAACATTGAAAAAAAAATATATGTTGTCTGAAATCAGATTTACAGAAAATGTCTACCCAAAAAAGTATTATTTCATCAGACTGGACCACCAATGCAGTTTAAAATCACACATTTAAAATTATTTTTTTGGACAGTGTGAAGACAATTATGATGTGCAAAGTACAGTAACTTTTACTTGTAACTCCGAGTTTAATCAGTTCTGATTGATTGTCATAGGTTACTGCACTTGATATACAACTATTTTACATGCTAACTGGGTGATGAACTAGTCATTGCTGATAAAAAGTGTATGTATACCCAAAACTTCTCTCAGACAGGAAATTAAGTAAATTATCTCTAATTAAGCCAGGGATAGCAATAAAACCTGACAGGGGTTGTAACTCTTCCCCGCTTTATAAAAAAAAAAAGGCCTATTAAACATGTGGCCATTGTCATCTATCATTTCTGTACACATAACAATGGATTGAGTCTTTTGCAGCTTCAGCCCCTTGAGCACCTTTCACACGTTAGGAAATTGAATGCAATAACTCCACATCATTGGGGTTTAATATATATTAAACGCCAATAGTGTATACCCAGCCAGTGTCAAGCCATTTATATCTTTAAAATAATGTGTGACATATATTCACACATCACAGTAATACTATATTTATAAATTCTACTAGGATAAAACTTATTCTACAGGTGAAACTCAAAAAATTTTAAATATCATGCAAAAGTTCATTTATTTCACTAATGCAACTTAAAAGGTGAAACTAATATATGAGATAGACTCATTACATGCAAAGCAAGATAGTTCAAGCAGTGATTTGTCATAGTTGTAATGATTATGGCTTACAGCTCATGAAAACCTCAAATCCACAATCTCAGAAAATTTGAATATTGTAAAATATATTCTAGGCTCAAAGTGTCCCACTCTAATCAGCTAATTAAGCCATAACACCTTCAAAGGGTTGCTGAGCCTTTACACGGTCTCTCAGTCTGGTTAAGTAGGAATCACAATCATGGGAAAGACTGCTGACCTGACAGTTGTGCAGAAAACCATCATTGACACCCTCCATGAGGAGGGAAAGCCTCAAAAAGGTAATTGCAAAAGAAGTTGGACGTTGCCAAAGTGCTGTATCAAAGCACATTAATAGAAAGTTATGTGGAAGGGAAAAGTGTGGAAGAAAAAGGTGCACAAGCAGCAGGGATGACCGCAGCCTGGAGAGGATTGTCAGGAAAAGGCCATTAAAAAGTGTTGTGGACTTTCACAAGGAGTGGACTGAGGCTGGAGTGAGTACATCGAGAGCCACCACACACAGATGGATCCTGGACATGGGCTTCAAATGTCGTATTCCTCTTGTCAAGCTGAAAAAAAAGAGTTTTGTACCAGAGAGATTAATTATGTTGCCAACATCCCGTCTGTTTGGAGAACAAAAAAAGGGGTGTCCCCCCTAGCAAGGGGTTGGGACTTTAAAGGCAACAAGAATAACAAAAATTATAAATTTTTTATTCCTCTTGTCAAGCCACTCCTGAACAGCAAACAACGTCAGAAGCTTCTTACCTGGGCTAAAGAAAAACACACCAGGTCTGTTGCTCAGTGGTCCAAAGTCCTCTTTTCTGATGATCTCATTTGGAAACCAAGGAGCCAGAGTATGGAGGAAGAATAGAGAGGCACACACTGCAAGATGCTTGAAGACCCGTGTGAAGTTTCCACAGTCTGTGTTGATTTGGGGAGCCATGTCATCTGCTGGTGTTGGTCCACTGTGCTTCATTAAGTCCAGGGTCAACGGAGCCGTCTACAAGAGACTTTCAAGCACTTCGTGCTTCCTTCCGCATACGAGCTTTATGGGGATGCCGGCTTTATTTTCCAGCAGGACTTGGTACCTGCCCACATTGCCAAAAGCACCAAAACCTGGTTCAATGACCGTGGGATTGCTGTGCTTGACTGGCCAGCAAACTCGCCTGACCTGAACCCCATAGACAATCTATGGGGCATTGCCAAGAGAAAGATGAGAGACATGAAACCGAACAATGCTGAAGAGCTGAAGGCCGCTATTGAAGAATCCTGGTCTACCATAACACCTCAGCAGTGCCACAGGCTGATAGCTTCCATGCCACACAGCATTGAGGCAGTAATTGCTGCAAAAGGGGCCCAAACCAAGTACTGAGTACAAATGCATGCTGCTACTTTTCAGAGGTCCGATATTGTTCTATGTACAATCCTTGTTTTATTGATTGCATGTAATATTCTAATTTTCTGAGATTGTGGATTTGGGGTTTTCATGAGCTGTAAGACCCCTTTCACACTGAGCAGCCCATAGCATCAGCAGTAAAACGGCACTATTTTTACCGCCTACGCTATGGGAGGATTTGCCCCCCATTTCGGCCGCTAGCAGGGCGCATTTAACCCCCGCTAGTGGCCGAGAAAGGGTTAAACCCACCCGCAATGCGCTGCTGAAGCAGCGCATTGTGGGCGGTGTAGCCACGCTGTCCCATTGATTTCAATGGACAGCAGTGGTGGAGGAGCGGTATACACACCGCTCCAAAGATATCCAAAGGTATACTAGCGCAACGCTCCAGTGTAAAAACCCTCTGGCTTTCACACTAGAGACAATGGAGTAGCTTTTAAGGGCGGATTGCAGGTGCTATTTTTAACGCTATAGCGCCTGCAATACGCCCTCAGTGTGAAAGGGATCTAAGTCACAATTATGACAAATCACGGCTTGAACTATCTTGCTTTGCATGTAATGAGTCTATTGCATATATTAGTTTCACTTTTTAAGTTGCATTAGTGCAATAAATGAACTTTTGCACAATATTCACATTTTTAGAGTTTTACCTGTATATTACAACTTTAGCCCCAAGACCCAAAATAACCAGGCAAAAATAAATTGTAGTCAATGTTAGTACTTCCTTAGCCTTAGTAAAACTAGAAGGTTCCTAGGATTATACAATATCCACAAAGTGGACCAATTATAGTGAGCAACACAACCCAGAGGCTTTTAAAATAATGCAGAATCCCCAACATGACCCATTCCAGTATATGCCAAACATGCTGTTTTTCTTTATAACTCTCCTGAGCTTAGTCAATGAACTCTTGTAAAGTGTTTGCTTAAATGTCAATTGTATGTAATCAAAAAGGCAGAGAGCATTTTGTATCAGGAGCAGAGCATTGTGTCCCTAGTGGAGCAGATCATGTTGAAAATGCTTTTAGGTGTGTTGTGTGTCCAAAACAAAAACTATTGGGTAATACAAACACAGTCAATGTTAGCATGTTCTCATTTACATACCTAAAATTATTGCAAAGGCTAAAGGTTCTTTATCTTACTCTGCATGAAGGTTAACACCCCCCCCCCCCTCTTGATCCAGTGCTGCTCCCTCTCTCTCCTCACAAAACTCAAGGGCAGCAGCAGGAACCACTGGCTTCTGCTGCTGTCAATATAAACCTGTGAGGAGAGGCAGAGCAGAGAGCCAGCAACTGACAATCACCGTTCTCTTCACAGAACTGAGCGATCAGCAGTGTTTGATCGCTCAGTTCTTGGGGTTTTGCTGGCAGAGGACAGCTGCAGCTGGGTTCGGTGCTGCAGCCATCTATTTCGTTTTTTTTTTTTTTTGCTATTCCCGAACTTTTTCTTTAAAATCAGGGGATTGTAATTCTCAAGGCAGAGAAACCATAAGGGAGCTTTTTGTACATGATGGGATAGGTCTGATTTCCCCCAAGCTGAATCATAACATATACTAACTATGATTCCCAAATAAGTATAATATAACATAGAAAGCATGTTTGACACACAATTGGTTACAATTGACTGCTCACTGGTGCTGTTCTTAAATCCTTCCTTCCAGTCATAAAGTCTGTATAATGAGCTCATTGTTAAAATTCTCCGGGTTGCAGGGAGTTGTAATGAAATGCATGTTAATTTGAATTATGCCTGTGGACATAGAACTTGATAATAAGGCTTTATGTGCATTTTTTTTTTTTTTTTTTTACCACTAAAGAGACTGAATTGTCTCAAAAGTCTGCACCCTATTTCACCCAGCTAGCCAATAAAATGCAGACACTACACAACTCAGGGATATAGTAAGATAGGGAGTAGTAGGCAGTAAGCACTATTTAACAACATGTGAATATACACACAGATTTTAGCAATTTTTTTTTTTACTGCTTTCTTTAAGATTGATTGGTACTTGAGATGTCCCAATGTGCATGTTTATGACACGATCCTTTAGAACACAGATCTTTTAGAATGTACATATTTCTATGTCCTTGGTTAGCTTTAATAGGATCCTAATGCAGTTATGAGTAAATGTGTAAAATGCTAATAATTTAATTGAATGCCAATTATTACATTGCTAATCAATGTCTCTATTTTTTTCTAGAGGGTCGCTTAAAATAGTTGAAGATGAGTGCTTCACAGAACAAAATGCTTTCAAATTCCTCTGTATTTACTTTGGTGGATCCATGTGTACAGGAAACCTGGTTGGAGAATGCTCTTCTGTCTGTTTGCTACCTGATGGGCCTTTTTGTAGGAGGCCTGGGAAACATCCTAGCTCTCTCACTGTTTGCACGAGATCGCCAACCCAAATCACCATCTGACATCTTTCTCCTCCATCTTGCACTTTCAGACCTCTTCCTACTTCTCAGCCTTCCCAACAGACTTTTCTATCATCTCTCTGGAAATAACTGGCCTTTTGGCTCACTGGCTTGTAGACTGTCTGGCTTTGTTTTCTACTTAAACATGTATGCCAGTCTTTACTTTTTAGCAGGGATAAGTATTGATAGGTACTTGGCCATTGTGCACCCTCTCAACTCTGTCAAGATTAGAAAACCCTTACATGCTCATGTTGCATGTGGCTTTTTGTGGGCTGTTGTTGCATTTGCTACAGCCCCATTACTGTTAGGCAGAGGGGCATCAATGGAAGAAAAAGTTTGCCGTTTATTGTATCGAGAAACACCATCTTTGAGGGCGCTATCCTCTCTCAGTGCAGCTTTTGCCATCCCCTTCTTGGCCACAGTCATTTGCTATGGACTTATTTTAAGGCGTCTTAGAAAAGGAGGTGACAGGAAACCAAAGGAGCGTGCAGTAAAGATGGTTCTGCTGGTCTTAACAATATTCCTGATCTGCTTTGTTCCTTACCATCTCAGTCGTACCTTATACCATGTTTTGATGCCTGGTGGTGAAAGCACAGATGTGTCATCATCTTGTGATTTAAGGCAAGGACTGGCAATGGCTAACAGATTTACCTCCTGCCTTAGCACCCTTAATGCTGCCCTGGATCCTCTGGTCTATTTCTTTGCTGTTAAGAAGTTCCGTCAGAGCCTTGCTCAGTTTCCATGCAGACGGGATAGGAGAGACAATGAAAAAAATCGTGAGGAAGGCCGCACAGAGGACAGTTCACTCAGTGCCAAGACAGAAGTATAACAAAAAGGTTGCAGATGACAGCGACAAAAAATAATTAAATCACAAACTGTCAGATTTTGCCCTTATACATCAAAGGAAGAAAAAAAGAAAAAGGCCTGATTTTTGGGTAGTGAAGGTTGAAAATCACATCATGTGGCAAATTTTGGAGGTTTAACAAGCTACTAAATCACTAGTTTTCAGAAAAAGGACAAGTACCACATTCAGTGTAACGTCATCCCCAGAGGAGCTGCTGAATCGAATGTCTCTATGTAATTGGAGATGACACACCTGGCTCACCCAGCACTTACCGGTACACCTTGGGTGCTTTAACAATTTGAATAGCAACAATCTGCAAAAAGACAACTAGCATGTCAAAGAGCACACAAGCAACACAGCAATATATTTTGTATAGAGGGAATAATAGCTAAGCACTAGAAATAATCTTTTCTAGCAATATGCAACTGTATGTGTAGCCTATGCTTAGTATCAAGAGGGAAAACAAGGCTAATTATAACTGCCAAACAGTCCCTTTCTCACTGGCAAGTGGTAGATAAGATAAGCAAGTTGGCAAGCAGCGTGGGGCCCTTTCAGAAATAACACGGTCTAGGGAAGAAAGTCAGCTTGCTGAAGTTTGAGCTCTTGTTAGTCCTATGCTCATTTCAGAATCTCTATGCATTCACACAGATTTGGTTTGGTATAACTTTAGCCATCAGCAGGGGGGGGGGGAGGCTCTACCAGGCAGTCCAGCCATACAAGGTGTTCACTGAATACCTTACACTCTCCCAGGGAGTAGGCTCACAATTTCCAAGCCAAAGAAATTAAACAGCAGCTTGTGCCTTGGCTTCCTGGGAGTGTCCTCGGGTGGCAGCCACTCACAACAGGGTCCCAGGATCTCCAGCGGTGGGGTACCTTACAGATAGGCAGCTAAGCCCCTGCACACTCCTGCACCTCTTGTCGCGGGTATCCTGACTCCTCTGCCTCATCCAGCTCCTCCTTCTCTCTCTTAGATAGAATCATAAAGTGGCTGCCCCCAGTAGTCTCCTTAAAGGTGGCTGCCGCATTTCTGTATTATTGAATGTTCAATTAATGGTCTTCTTGAAGATGGCTGCTGCATTTGTTCACAAACAACGGTTCAATATAACTCTGTCAATTCCACAGAAGAATAATGCAGAGACAACAGGAGAAAAAGCAAATGTCTGCAACTATAGTCTTGGCTACATCAGCCAAATCCTAAATGTATTTTTTTTTTTTGCAATATAAAAGGGTTTGAAATGGAAACTTAATTTTACAAAGTCATGTGATATATCAGTAATGTTATAAGTCATAGATGCCAATAGCAAATATATCATCATAACAGCCCATGGGGCAAGAGGAACCTAATGCTTGATCCCCTTGTGTGCCTTCATTTACCTAACAAACCCTAATGCCACACACACAACCTTTTTTCATGTCATGGAAAAAAACTTCTCAACGTGATTCTTGTCAAGCGCCACCCTTTGGGCTGATTATGCAAATTTCCCTTCTCATAACTTGCTTCTGAGCCTGCGCGTTTTTTCCCCGTCGTTAAAACGTACACACGACTGTTTTTCACGATGAGTCATACTGCAGCCATAACCCCAGTATTTTCCCAGTTAGGCGATGAGCAAGTGGTTCTAGTGATAGTAAACTCCTGCATTTTGATTTTTACCTACAGGTAAGCTTATAATAAACATACCTTTAGGTACTATGAATATCTCCTAAACGTGCACTGTTTTGGAGATTGTCCAGTGAGCAGCAGCAGGTGACGTCACCTGCGCATGTGCTCTGAAGGAACGGCATACCTGTGCCATTCCTTCAGAGCTTTGTGCAATGGATCCCATGCGGGAGTGACGTCATTGTGGCTCCGCCATTCAAGCAGCTGCAGCCTGTAAACCTGGAAGGAAGACCGGGTGAGAATGGAAACCTCTGCGGTGTTGACAGTGCGCTACTGGAGGGCTTTGTTTCAAGGTCAGTCTTTCATAATGTACTAGTATGGGATGCATACTAGCACATTATGCCCCCTTAACTTGCAGGGGGAAATTATTTTATTTTTTTACTACCGCTTTAAATAGATTTTTTATAATACTATTTTATTAAAGGTTTTATAGGTAGAATTGGATGTCAAAAAGAAAAGCCTATGTAGTAATTTATGTATATATTCAAGTGCAGAAAAGATAACAATGTCAAAGCATCTCTTGTAAAAAGGGGGCAAATATCCATGCATTTTAATGGCTGGGGTCCCAGCCTTTCACTCAAAGCTCAATTATAGATTTCTGAAGCATATACCAAAGGGACATATGTAATGTAATCCCAATCACCTGAGATATGAGGATTATGAAGAAATGTGGGTGAGCAAGAAGAAGAAAAGCAAAAGGAGTTAGAGAGGAGTGAGTAGGAAAATAAACTAAAGAGGGAGAAGAAACAGAAAAGGGGAAAAGATAAGAGGAGAAAATAGGATTAAGCCTGTAATGGGCAGAATCACTATTGAATATGATGCGTTGCAGGCACTGATTGAAGTTACTTCGAAAGTAATGTAGGATTTAGGAAGGTCAGATCTTCTAATATTTAAAAAGTGAGTTGTTATGATTAATAGCTGACACTTTTTAATTTACCGGCAGCAGGCCATTTTGAAACAATGCTTTTTCCAATGTTTGTCTAGTAGGGGGGAAGATGTATGTGAAGTTTGAACTAAATGATGCGACAGGTTGTAAATTTACCAGAGTTTCAAATGGGTTCTTGCGGGTAACCTTTACCCAAATACCAGCTGGAAAAATTGGTCCAGTGTCTCTTTATCTGAGGGCAATACCACCAAATGTGTTTCAGAGGAACACCAAGTTGCATTCATGGAAGCGATTACTGGAGTTGTCCGAGTGATTTAGGGGGTTCTATACTGACCATAAACTGACCATAAAGGGGTCCTCTTGCGTGGTGTGCTTTGAAATCTAGGCTCTAGATTTTACCCAAATAAGCAGAACACATTTCTGTAGTAGTCTTAAAATATATGCTAGGACCTGGAGACTCTAGTACTAAAAAGATACAGAAATTTTGTGGGAAGAGTAATTTGACTACTGCTATTCTTCAGTACCATTTTCAGGTTTCCATAAGGCTACCCAGGGCAAAAAATATGTAAAAATAATTTTATATGGCTACTAGTAAGTGAAATCATTTGGACTGGAGAGAAAATGCATCTTCAAGGATTCACATGTTGTATGAGATAAAGAACTTTATGACTTGTATACATTAAATGTTTGTTAACTTGTCCTTAAATAAGTGGTTTAATAGGTTAGTTGCACATTTAAATTTTTTGAGTTTTTCTCTTCCCAGAGGGACTTTTCTTTACTCTGAAGGCTCAATTCTACACTATTACTTGTTTCTTGTGTTTTACAAACTGCCTTTTCATCCCATACCTAATGTCCAGTCCTCCATTCCTGTCAACCATTGCTCATCTCAATTCACAGATTCTTTTAAGTGCCACTGGAAACAATTTAGGCTCGGACATCTGAATGTTTACTTGCTGAAGACTCCTTGTATGCAGAACATACCAACTTGATCAGCAGATCCAAGCACACAAGTTTAAAACCAATAAAGTTACCGGTAATTTTCAATAGTTGATGCATTCCTTTGCAGTTTAACAGTCTTGGTTGGCCTTGTTGCACTCTCTACTCTAAAGGAGATCCTTCCTCCTCTCCTGCCACCACCAAATGATCTTCACACCTCTGCAGAGTCCGCAACAGGCACTATTTTAATGGTTGGGAATCAAGCAGGCACAGAACAGAACGAATGTTACCATATCAAGGAAAGTCAGGTCCTATCTCCTAATTCTGCAGTTATCAACAATGTTGGCTGTTGTAGGTGCTTGTTAGGGGGCAAGGATCTAAGAAACACTATGGTTACATTTAAATACAAAGAGATGCTTAACCACTTGCTTACTGGGCACATATACCCCCCTCCTGCCCAGGTGAAATTTCAGCTTCCGGCACTGCGTCGCTTTAACTGGCAATTGTGCGGTCGTGCGACGTGGCCCCCAAACAAAATTGACGTCCTTTTTTCCCCACAAGTAGAGCTTTCTTTTGGTGGTATTTGATCACCTCTGCGGTTTGTATTTTTTGCGCTATGAACAAAAAAGAACGACAATTTTGAAAAAAAAAATACAATATTTTTTACTTGTTGCTATAATAAATATCCCAATTAAAAAAAAAAAAAAATCAGTCTAGACCAATACGTATTCTTCTACATATTTGTGGTAAAAAAAAAAAAAAAAAATCGCAATAAGCGACTGGTTTGCGAAAAATTATAGCGCCTACAAAATAGGGGACAGAATTATTATTTTTTATTATTTATTTTTTACTAGTAATGGCGGTGATCTGCGATTTTTATTGTGACCGTGACATTGCGGCAGACATATCGGACACTTTTGACACATTTTTGGGACCATTCACATTTACACAGCATAAAAAGCATAGAGCCAGTAAAATGAACAGTAAAAAATCTTGGGGGAGTTGTGTACATAAACAGTATACTGAATGTCCCCCGATGTTACAAAGACTAAAAGAAAGAAATGAAAAAAAGAAAGTTAAAGTAGAACTAAATGCAAAATGTATTTTAATAATTATTTTAATAATTTTGGATAGATTAAGAGAAGGTTATAACCCCTGTTATTTTTTTCCCACCATCTGTGTCTTAATGGGGAGATTTACCATAGCCAAAACAGGAAGTGAGAGGAAATCCCCCCAAAGCGAGTGAATCCCTGGTTGTCACCAACGCCAATGTAACAAATGTTCCTATTCCTGTTATGGCGTCACGTTCACGTTTGGCAATAATGGTAAACAGGGAAAAGAGACAGCAATTCAATCCTGACAGATGTTCTAATTATGTCTCTCCATTCTATTCAAAAAATTTTAAAACGTTTTGGCTTTAGTCATACGCTACTTCTTAGCAATGCCAAATTTCACAATATCCTTATTTAAAAAAAACATTCACAATAGCTAAAGCCATTATGTAGAGAATGTGATTTTTTTAAATTTGCAAATATAGCTCCAGTGATAATCTGTCTTCTACAAATGGCTGCCTCCCTACCTTTAATTTTAATGTTGGAAATGTTGGGTGGCCCCACCAGTTGTCAAAGCTTTTGATGTACTTTACCTTTTCCATCAAGGCAAACCACTGCAATGAGGCATCAATTAGGATTTGAATAGGGTCTTATGCAGAGAAGCAAAATGTTAAAACATAATTACAGAGGAAATGTTAAAGGTACTTGTAACATCACACATCAGGTCATAAAAACAAACCCTTTTTAACCACTTCCATACCAGGCATTTTCACCCCCTTCCTGCCCAGACCAATTTTTAGTTTTCAGCGCTGTCGCATTTTGAATGACAATTGCGTGATCGTGCGACGTGGCTCCCAAACAAAATTGACGCCTTTTTTTCCCCACAAATAGATCTTTCTTTTGGTGGTATTTAATCACCTCTGCGGTTTTTATTTTTTGCGCTATAAACAAAAGAAGAGCGACAATTTTGAAAAAAACACAATGGGCCAGATTCAGGTAGACTTACGACGGGCGTATCAGTAGATACGCCGTCGTAAGTCAGAATCCGCGCCGTCGCAACTTTAAGCGTATGCTCAAACTGAGATACGCTTAAATGTTGCTAAGATACGGCCGGCGTAAGTCTCCTACGCCGTCGTATCTTAACTGCATATTTACGCTGGCCGATAGGGGCGTGTATGCTGATTTACGGCTAGAATATGTAAATCAGCTAGATACGCCTATTCACGAACGTACGCCCGGCCGTTGCAGTAAAGATACTATTAAAATAATAAATATATAAAATAATAAAAAATAATGTTGTACAAAGATACACCGTTTACGTAAGGGGTTTTCAGGTGTAAAGATAAACCACCAAAAAGATGGCGCAGCCAATGTTAAGTATGGACGTTGGAACCGCGGCAAATTTTTCAAATTTTACGTCGTTTGCGTAACTCGTCCGTGAATGGGGCTGGCCGTAATTTACGTTCACGTTGAAAGCATTGACGATTTGCCGACGTCATTTGGAGCATGCGCACTGGGATTCGTCCACGGCAAAATCTTTGAGAATACCATACTCGCCTCTCAAAGTTACGGTGGCGTAGCGTATAGGAGATATGCTACGCCTACCTAAAGGTATGTGAATCTAGCCCAATATCTTTTACTTTTTGATTTAATAAATATCATAATTTAAAAAAAAAAAAACTTTTTTTTCCTCAGTTTAGACCGATACGTATTCTTCTACATATTTTTGGTAAAAAGATGGCAATAAACGTATTTGATCGGTTTGCGCAAAAGTTCAAGCGTCTACAAAACAGGGAATAGAATTATGGCATTTTTTTTTTTACTAGTAATGGCGGTGATCTGCGATTTTTATTGTGACCGTGACATTGCGGTGGACATATCGGACACTTTTGACACATTTTTGGGACCATTCACATTTACACAGCGATTAGTGCTATAAAACTGCACTGATTACTGTGTAAATGTGACTGGCAGGGAAGGAGTTAACACTAGGGGGCGCTGAAGGGGTTAAATATGTTCCCTAAAGTGTGTTCTAACTGTTAGTGGGAGGGGGACTTACAAGGGGAGGAGATCGATGTGTGTTCCTCTTTACTGGGAACACACACCAGTCTCCTCACGGCTGAGAGGACATGGATCTGTGTGTTTACACACACAGATCCAAGGTCCTGCCCCGATTGCAGGCAATCGCGGGTGCAGGGCGGACATTGCGCACCGGGTCCAGAGCAATGCGGCGGGGGAGCGCGCACGCCCCCTAGTGCCCGGAAAAGCAAGGACGTCATATGACGTCCAGTCTGAAAGACGAGAGGTTCCCGCCGACGTCATTTTACTATGACTCGGTAGGGAAGAGGTTAAAGGATATCCAAACCTAAAAACAAATTGATAATTTATTGCAGCTTATCCATCTTTATACATGACAGCTTGATTAGTGTTCCTTTTTAGACTAAAATACTTTCAGGCATAGAATATGCTGTGCTCATTCGGTCTGATGTCATCAGGGGCATCGGTAGAGTGATTTTTTCACTTTTGTGCTTGCTGCTTTAGTTTAATTTACAACTGGTGCGCAGAGTCACATTAAAACATTTTTAAGCAAGCACAGAAAAATACCTGTTGATTCTGCCAGAAATCCAGTACCTTCTTGTGAATTGAACTAAAACCTCACACAATCAGCTTTATGCAACAGAGATGAGGAAAAGAGAAGGTGTTCTTCAGTCATGTCCTAGGGTGACAATGCTGCTCCTCTATAGATGCAGTGCAGTGAGTGAGTGTTCTTGCCTTAGGGCATAAAGAATGTAACTGGCAGGATTGCCAGATAAAAATAAAGAAAAACAATTAAAAAAAGAACTAATGCATCTACCGCCTCAAAGGATTTGTAAGCTGCAATATATTAAATTAGGCTTCAGATGATGTACATGTATGTGCTTAAAACACATAGGTGTGATTGAACCCTCAAAAAAATATGCTACTCCAAGTGAGTGAGTTCTGGGGAGCTCCTTCAAATATTTAGAATTTATATGTGTTGTATATTTCTTTCTATGGTTAATTTGTATGTATATTGTATATTTAGATTGTTGCATAGTAATATGGATTTACAGTTGTGCTCATAAGTTTACATATCCTGGCAGATTTTATGATTTCTTGGCCATTTTTCAGAGAATATGAATATGAATAAACACAAAAATGTTTATTTCACTTATGGTTAGTGTTTGGCTGAAGCCATTTATTATCAATCAACTGTGTTTACTCTTTTTAAATCATAATGACAACAGAAACTATTCAAATGACCCTGATCAAAAGTTTACATCCCCCATTTCTTAATACCGTGTATTGCCCCCTTTAACATCAATGACAGCATGAACGGCACGATTGAGATCTTCCCAGAGTGGCTCAATGATACTGAGGTCAGGAGACTGAGATGGCCACTCCAGAACCTTCACTTTATTCTGCTGTTACCAATGACAGGTCGACTTGGCCTTGTGTTTTGGATCATTGTCATGTTGGAATGTCCAAGTATGTCCAATGCGCAGCTTCCTGGCTGATGAATGCAAATGAGTGAAAGAAAAGTTTTTGTGTTATCATTCATATTCTCTGAAAAATACCCAAGAAATCATAAATTCTGCCACGGTATGTAAACTTATGAACACAACTGTATTTAACCTTAACATTGAAACCTTGTAACAGCATATCTCTTGTTGTTGATCATTGGTTTGGCACATGGTATTGTATGTCATTGTAAGCAGACTTTTTCTAAATGTTTAACTGACAAAGGTTGTGTGAGAAGAACCTGCACTATTAAAGTGAAACCCCAGCTTCATTATTTATTCACCAAACTTCATGTAACTTTATGTTAAGTCAAAAAAATGCAGCTGCTTCATTTACCAATATGTGCCAGCTCTTTTGTGGGCTGGATGCCAGAATTAAATTTAAGAGTTCTGTGTTGCCCTTCCCATTATTTCCTTGAGGCTTAACTACATCGGAATTGGCTTTGATCGGGTGTCCGATGTAGTAACCTGGAAGCAACACCACAACGTCACTTCCGATTCACTCAGCAGCCAACAGTGGCGATTAAAAAAATCAAAGGTATTCAAAAAAGTAGATTTTCCCGTTTTGAATTAAAACTTTAAAGTGCAGTGGAGGGGTTTGGGGTCTTTTAGATCATAAAGAGACTGCGGAGGTGCCCAAATCTACACTCCTATTGAAAGAGAGTGGTGGACACTCTAAAGGGGATGTTTCAGATCTCTATCCCTTTAGACCCTAAACCTTGCTTGTTCAACCTATTGGACGAATTTGAATGGGGTGAACACACTAGAGAGGCAATTTTTAGAACCCTATTTCTAGCTCAAAAGTTAATAATGAGGCACTGGAAGTCAGAGAGTCCTCCCACAGTCAAAGAGTGGATTGCTGCTGTAGGTAATACACACCGGCTGGAAAAGATTATTTATCAGCATAGGGGTTGCTCGAGAAAACTTGAAAAACTCTGGGTCTCATGGCTGGATGTACACAGGCTTTGCCCCGGCGGATCTGGTCTTTGACAGGCTTCTTGGTATGAATGCCAAATGATGGTTCAGAAAGTAATTTCTTTTTTAAGGGAACATCATTTGAAAGACCGCTGTGCAAATACTGTATGACATAAAATATTGCAACGATTGCCATTTTATTCTCTAGGGTCTTTCCTAAAAAATTATATATAATGTTTGGATGTTCTAAGAAATTTTCGAGCAAAAAAATAAAAGTTTTAACCTTTTTGCGGTTATCAGTGTTGCCTATCAGTGTCACCTACCAGGGCCACCGATCAGTCTTCATCAGTGCCACCTATCAGAGCTACCTATTAGTGCCCTTCAGTGCCACCTGTCAGTGCCATTCATCAGTGTCATCTATCACTGCCACCTATCAGTGCCCACCAGTGCTGCCTTATCAGTGCCACCTTTTAGTGCAGCCTATCAGTACTTATTAGTGCAGCCTCATCAGCGCACATGCCTGTTTTCAAAATTTTATAACAAACTATGAAAACAGTTTTTTTTGTTAGTTTTTTTCCCAAATTTCCTGTCTCTTTTATTTTATTTATTTATTAAGCAAAAAATAAAAACCCCAGTTGTGATTAAATACCACCAAAATAAAGCTCTATTTGTGTAAAAAAAAATAATACAAATTGAATTTGGGTAAAGAGTAGCATGACCGTGCAATTGTCATTTAAAGTGCTACAGTGCTGAAAGCTGAAAATTGGCCTGGGCAGGAAGGGGGTTTAAGTGCCCAGTAGGCAAGTGGTTAACTTGTAAACAACAAGTGTCAGAAATAGGCTTGGTCTTGAAGTGGATAATCTGTAAAAAGTCAAAATTGTCATAAAGGATCCCAAACAATGTGGGGCTGATTTATTAAAACCGGATAAAAGAAAATAAGGACAAAAGGGTAGTCAGCACTCATAACATTCAACTAGAATTCACTTTAAATTTCCAGAAAATAATAGTATTTTTTCATTTTTGTAAAATCCTTTCTCCTGAGTATATTACAGGACACAGGATAAAGTAATTCAGGTACATTAGGTTATGTTGCTGCCTTGAGGAGATTGAACACTGACATAACAAAGCTGTAGTTGAACAGCCCGGTACAATCCCTCTCACTCTCAGAATGCCTCAGTTTTGTTAGCAAACAAAAGTAGAAGTAGATCCTAAGAACAATGGGGAGGGACCTGTGTCCTGTTATATATCAAAAGAAAAGGACTTTATAAGTTAAAAACTCTATTTATTTTTTTAATTCTACACTATAGGACACAAGATAAAGTCATTTAGATACTATGGGACATCCAAGAGCAATCCAACTGAGGGTGGGGGGGCTACCAAATTTAGTTCTCTTTGGTCGAACGGAACTTACCTTGAGCTTGCTAAGCTGCAACATGGGATATTATGGAAGAGGTATGGTGTGGTGTACTTAAGACAAATTTTTAAAAATTGAGTTATGTTGTCATTTGAAGCACCACTGGAGGCATTTGGTTTACCATTATTAATGCACTTTGATTACATGCAACTGATGCATGCCATAGCAGCTCAGAGTGGATCTTCACACCCCTGTTAACCTAGTCAAGGAGGCTACTACTTCCAAGGGTTTTATTTCACAATGTAATACCATGTTACTTCAGATATTCCTGAGAAAATACCCCCTTGGGGCGCTAGGTAAGAATGAGGGGCATGTTGGTCAGTTTACTGGGGGTCAATGGAAGGAAGCCCCCATTCAGTGACAACCTGCTCCTTAAGTTTTTCACAAAGAATAACACAATTATATATCCTCTTGAAGGTGTACTACACTCCCCACAGATTACAAACTATGGGTCTTATTTCCCCCCCTCCGACATGCACCAGATGTAAACAAGATCATGGAGATCTGATCCATCTACTGTGGAGGTGCCCAAATCTACACTCCTATTAAAGGGGAGTGGTGGACACTCTAAAGGGGGTGTTTCAGATCTCTATCCCTTTAGACCCTAAACCTTGCTTGTTCAACCTATTGGACGAATTTGAATGGGATGAACACACTAGAGAGGCAATTTTTAGAACCCTATTTCTAGCTCAAAAGTTAATAATGAGGCACTGGAAGTCAGAGAGTCCTCCCACAGTCAAAGAGTGGATTGCTGCTGTAGGTAATACACACCGGCTGGAAAAGATTATTTATCAGCATAGGGGTTGCTCGAGAAAACTTGAAAAACTCTGGGTCTCATGGCTGGATGTACACAGGCTTTGCCCCGGCGGATCTGGTCTTTGACAGGCTTCTTGGTATGAATGCCAAATGATGGTTCAGAAAGTAATTTCTTTTTTAAGGGAACATCATTTGAAAGACCGCTGTGCAAATACTGTATGACATAAAATATTGCAACGATTGCCATTTTATTCTCTAGGGTCTTTCCTAAAAAATTATATATAATGTTTGGATGTTCTAAGAAATTTTCGAGCAAAAAAATAAAAGTTTTAACCTTTTTGCGGTTATCAGTGTTGCCTATCAGTGTCACCTACCAGGGCCACCGATCAGTCTTCATCAGTGCCACCTATCAGAGCTACCTATTAGTGCCCTTCAGTGCCACCTGTCAGTGCCATTCATCAGTGTCATCTATCACTGCCACCTATCAGTGCCCACCAGTGCTGCCTTATCAGTGCCACCTTTTAGTGCAGCCTATCAGTACTTATTAGTGCAGCCTCATCAGCGCACATGCCTGTTTTCAAAATTTTATAACAAACTATGAAAACAGTTTTTTTTGTTAGTTTTTTTCCCAAATTTCCTGTCTCTTTTATTTTATTTATTTATTAAGCAAAAAATAAAAACCCCAGTTGTGATTAAATACCACCAAAATAAAGCTCTATTTGTGTAAAAAAAAATAATACAAATTGAATTTGGGTAAAGAGTAGCATGACCGTGCAATTGTCATTTAAAGTGCTACAGTGCTGAAAGCTGAAAATTGGCCTGGGCAGGAAGGGGGTTTAAGTGCCCAGTAGGCAAGTGGTTAACTTGTAAACAACAAGTGTCAGAAATAGGCTTGGTCTTGAAGTGGATAATCTGTAAAAAGTCAAAATTGTCATAAAGGATCCCAAACAATGTGGGGCTGATTTATTAAAACCGGATAAAAGAAAATAAGGACAAAAGGGTAGTCAGCACTCATAACATTCAACTAGAATTCACTTTAAATTTCCAGAAAATAATAGTATTTTTTCATTTTTGTAAAATCCTTTCTCCTGAGTATATTACAGGACACAGGATAAAGTAATTCAGGTACATTAGGTTATGTTGCTGCCTTGAGGAGATTGAACACTGACATAACAAAGCTGTAGTTGAACAGCCCGGTACAATCCCTCTCACTCTCAGAATGCCTCAGTTTTGTTAGCAAACAAAAGTAGAAGTAGATCCTAAGAACAATGGGGAGGGACCTGTGTCCTGTTATATATCAAAAGAAAAGGACTTTATAAGTTAAAAACTCTATTTATTTTTTAATTCTACACTATAGGACACAAGATAAAGTCATTTAGATACTATGGGACATCCAAGAGCAATCCAACTGAGGGTGGGGGGGCTACCAAATTTAGTTCTCTTTGGTCGAACGGAACTTACCTTGAGCTTGCTAAGCTGCAACATGGGATATTATGGAAGAGGTATGGTGTGGTGTACTTAAGACAAATTTTTAAAAATTGAGTTATGTTGTCATTTGAAGCACCACTGGAGGCATTTGGTTTACCATTATTAATGCACTTTGATTACATGCAACTGATGCATGCCATAGCAGCTCAGAGTGGATCTTCACACCCCTGTTAACCTAGTCAAGGAGGCTACTACTTCCAAGGGTTTTATTTCACAATGTAATACCATGTTACTTCAGATATTCCTGAGAAAATACCCCCTTGGGGCGCTAGGTAAGAATGAGGGGCATGTTGGTCAGTTTACTGGGGGTCAATGGAAGGAAGCCCCCATTCAGTGACAACCTGCTCCTTAAGTTTTTCACAGAGAATAACACAATTATATATCCTCTTGAAGGTGTACTACACTCCCCACAGATTACAAACTATGGGTCTTATTTCCCCCCCTCCGACATGCACCAGATGTAAACAAGATCATGGAGATCTGATCCATCTACTGTGGAGGTGCCCAAATCTACACTCCTATTAAAGGGGAGTGGTGGACACTCTAAAGGGGGTGTTTCAGATCTCTATCCCTTTAGACCCTAAACCTTGCTTGTTCAACCTATTGGACGAATTTGAATGGGATGAACACACTAGAGAGGCAATTTTTAGAACCCTATTTCTAGCTCAAAAGTTAATAATGAGGCACTGGAAGTCAGAGAGTCCTCCCACAGTCAAAGAGTGGATTGCTGCTGTAGGTAATACACACCGGATGGAAAAGGTTATTTATCAGCATAGGGGTTGCTCGAGAAAACTTGAAAAACTCTGGGTCCCATAGCTGGATGTACACAGGCTTTCCCCCGGCGGATCTGGTCTTCTTGGTATGAATGCCAAAAATGGTTCAAAAAGTAATTGTTGTTGTATTGGTATTATGGTACTGTAATGTTACTGGATATGCTAGAACTTCTATATGGGCTAATACCCCTAGTGGTACTTATTCTATGAGTGAAGATGCTCTTAATGCTGAAAGTTTTTGTGTTTCATATTATGTCTATGGCTGGTTATTTTGGTATGGGCTATATGCATTTACTTGAAAAAATAAATAAATAAATAAATAAAATTGAGGGGTGAGCAAAATAGACAATGGAAGCTAAAAGGTCACCGAAAACAATTGGTCAAAGAACCCTACAGAGCCACCTGAAGAACCTTACAGTTGAATCCAGCATAAGTTGAGTCCTGAACATCCAGCGAAGAACACTTAACAAATGCGTGAACAGAAGACTGAGGGGTTTATTTACTAAAGCTGGAGAGAGAGAAATCAGTCTCACTTCTGCAGAGAAACCAATCAGCTTCTAACCTCAGCTTTTTCAATTAAGCTTTGGCAATAAAACCCGGAAGCTGATTGGTTTCTACGCAGAAGTGAGAGTGATTTTGCACTCTCCAGCTTTAGTAAATAAACCCCTGTGTCAAATGTGAAAATCTGAAAAACCGATACATAATGCTGAAAAGCCCATGAAGCACTACTGGTCTAATGTAGTGCCCTTTGCGCAAGAAAGAGGCACTGTTCTGTTCTGTCAGGATGGTATGGTCACCTGCTGAATGGCAAACTTCACAGGCAGCTTTACTCTTCAATAAGACACAGAAGTTGGATCCAAATCAATTTTACTTCACATAACTGCAGTACAGAGAATATTTTCCAGTCTATGAAAGTCTAAGAAGAAAATTACTGTCTAAGCCCTGTTTCTGCAATGACACACACATTATTGAAGGAGCAGGGTAGAAAGGCAATCAGATCCACTTCTTTTTGAGCTGAGAAACTTTTGGTGCCTCCCAGATGGTTAACGTAAGTTACTGTCTTGGAATTTTGATCGCGAGCCAAGTTTTCTCTCTAGGACTCCTCTCTAGCCCAATAGGCTTGCAACCCATTTTGAGCACCATCCAAACTCAGGCTAGTCACTTTAGGTGTAGCTCACGCAGGCAGCTCCACATTTGGCATGTGCTGACTGCATCAGTAAGGACCAAGTTGGTATCCTTAGGGGGCGTTGCTGAGATTCCGATGTGAGAGGATGGTGAGCTCTACATGTTCACCGACTCCTTGCTTCCTATCAGCGTCACATCGGTCCCGTAGCTCCCGTAGCTTTGCGGCGCTTATTATGCTCCACAGCTGGCTCTCTCTTAAATCACACTAAAGTGGTGCGCGATCACCAGAGCCATGACAAGGCACAACAAGGAGGAGATCGGGACGCCAACCCAGGGCAGCCAAGAGCGCTGATCCACTCCCACCTCGTCATACCCGGGACACAGGCAAAGCAGCCGCAGCCTGGCTGGAGAGATTGGCATGGCTGCCTGAAGAGGAACAGCCAAGACAGACCTCCTCTGATGATCCCTAGGCTCCTGTGAACAGGCTGCATTACACAGCTGTGGGTGAGTCCTCCTCTTTAAATTGTCCTGCTAATTCAAGTCTGACACCCCGCAACACCGATGAAGGTAAAGAGTCTCTCACGGAGACTCTTTACCACGTGATCAGCCGTGTCCAATCACGGCTGATCACGATGTAAATAGGAAAAGCCGGTAATCGGCTTTTCCTCACTCGCGTCTGTCAGACGCGAGTAGAGGAGAGCCAATCGGCTGCTCCTGTGACAGGGGGGGGGTTTGTGCTGATCGATTATCAGCACAGCCCCCCCCCCCCAAGGATGCCCACTGGACCACCAGGGATGCCCACTGGACCACCAGGGATGGCCATATAGACCACCAGGGATAAAAAAAAAAAGGATGCCACCCTAGACCACCAGGGATGAGGAGGACACAAAAAATGGATGCCAATCAGTGCCACAATGGATGCCAATCAGTGCCCACAATGGGCATCACTGATTGGCAGGCATTGTTTGGCACTGATTGGCATCCATTAGTACAACACATACAATAGTGCCTATCTATGCCCATCCGTGCCGCCTATCAGTGCCCATCCGTGCTGCCTATCCAAGCCCATCCGTGCCGCCTATCAGTGCCCATCCGTGCCGCCCATCAGTGCCGCATATTGGTGCCCATCAATGCCACCACATCAGTGCCACCTCATCGGTGCCCGTCAGTGCCGCCTTATCAGTGCCCATCAGTGAAGGAGAAAGCGTACATATTTACAATGTTTTATAACAGAAACAAAAAAAACTTTTTTTTTCTAAATTTTCGGTAATTTTTTTTTGCAGAAAATAAATATCCCAGAGGTGATCAAATACCACCAAAAGAAAGCTATATTTGTGGGTACAAAATAATAAAAATGTAGTTTGGGTACAGTGTAGCATGACCGCGCAATTGTCATTCAAAGTGCAACAGCGCTGAAAGCTAAAAATTGGTCTGGGCGGGAAGGTGTATAAGTGCCCTGTATGGAAGTGGTTAATATCTATTCCAAGGGATACCGGGTCAACCTAAATGATATTCACCAAAAGATTGGCCCAGTAGCTGCCTGAATTCAAAATGATGAATTGACTTGTAAAAAGCCCTTGACCAATCTTCCATTGATATAAAATGGATTCAAGTTTCAATATCAGCTGTGACATATAGCAAAGTCCCAAAAACACTGGTAGCAGGTAGAAGAAATCTGGCATGGCTCCACATGGATGGAGCACCTGTCGCCTAAATGGATGGCAGAGGAATGGCGCTGATGGATGCTGTTCGCGTCCCTTATGTAATGCGCACGCGATTGCGTTATTGCCACGCCCCCTGCTCTGCTGCATCATATCCTGTCTCTGGAATAAGACCAGGACGATGGCCATAATGGGTATGATGATCATCCGGATCATTCCCATCGTGGCCGCCGTCCTGGTAAAATACAATTTTATAAATTTAATATATTTCCCTTGATTGCCTACAAAATCCCATAATATTTGAGGTTTACATTGGTTCACTTTTTCTGCTCCTGACTGCACTGGGAGTAGAATTTAGGTTCACAAGAGGCCTTGGCTTGTTTCTTCCCCCCATGGATACTCCTACGGGAATTGATCTGTATACCTGTTTGTATGTTATGATATTTTTTGTTGTTTCTTATTTTATTCGATTAAACCAACCCTGCTGTGTCATACTGCATTCAATATGGTCTGACAAATAGCTGCTACTGCTCAGTCCCCTGCTTACTATGGGTCTAAACGCCCCACCTCCCTAAATCACTTATTTCATGTTGGGGCCAGTGGTACATTTGTGCTGGCTCTGCAATATGTTAGCCCCCCATTGTCTGTTTGCCTCTTATTATGTCAGCGGCAGTGGCAGCCCGTCCATAGGGGGCGCCCGGGTGCCGCCCCCCCCCCCCCCCCCCCCGTAGTCATAAAAAATATATATATATATATATTTTTCCTAAAATGTTGTTTTTACTCTTTACTAGCTGCAGTGATGGCGGCCATCTATAGAGGGTGCTGCAGCGCCACCCCCTCTTGCAAATAACATACATTCATGCATTGTATTGCACGAATGTATGTTATTGTTGGTTGCCAGCTGCCGCTGGTCTATTCAGATAACCGGACAAAGGGCGCCGGTTACCTGAATAACGGCAGCTGGTTGGCTGAGCGGAAGTGCCTATGAGAGCCAGCGGCTTTCCAAGAACAGCCCTCGTCTCTCGGAAGTCTATTCTCGGAACGCACGGTGTGTGCGTTCCTTGGATAAGACTGACAGGCGTCTCAGCCAATCAGGTAATCGGATTCTGGTAATCAGGTTACCGATTGGCTGAAGCATCATTGAGGGCGGGGCGAGGGACATCGAGGGACGGTAGAAGCACGGCTGGGCTGACCCCAGAAAGGTAAGTGCCAGGGTGTAATCTCCTTTTCCTAGCTGCTGTTCATATGTGGAATGAATTGGATACTTGCTAGATGGTATGGACAGCAACCAGCCACGAGACCTGCGGGTCCCTCTGCTCTGCTGGGACTTGTAGTGCTGTGGTATGTTCTGGATCTGATGGGACTTGTAGTGCTGTGGTATGTTCTGGATGCGATGGGACTTGTAGTGCTGTGGTATGTTCTGGATCTGATGGGACTTGTAGTGCTGTGGTATGTTCTGGATCTGCTGGGACTTGTAGTGCTGTGGTATGTTCTGGCTCTGCTTGGACTTGTAGTGCTGTGGACATCTATGCTCTGGCTCTGCTGGGACTTGTAGTGCTGTGGTCATCTATGTTCTGGCTCTGCTGGGACTTGTAGTGCTGTGGTCATCTATGTTCTGGCTCTGCTGGGACTTCTAGTGCTGTGATCATCTATGTTCTGGCTCTGCTGGGACTTGTAGTGCTGTGGTATGTTCTGGCTCTGCTGGGACTTGTAGTGCTGTGGTATGTTCTGGCTCTGCTGGGACTTGTAGTGCTGTGGACATCTATGCTCTAGCTCTGCTGGGACTTGTAGTGCTGTGGACATCTATGCTCTGGCTCTGCTGGGACTTGTAGTGCTGTGGACATCTATGCTGTGGCTCTGCTGGGACTTGTAGTGCTGTGGACATCTATGCTCTGGCTCTGCTGGGACTTGTAGTGCTGTGGTCATCTATGTTCTGGCTCTGCTGGGACTTGTAGTGCTGTGGACATCTATGCTCTGCCTCTGGCTCTGCTGGGACTTGTAGTGCTGTGGAAATCTATGCTCTGCCTCTGGCTCTGCTGGGACTTGTAGCTCTGTGGATATCTATGTTCTGGGCCTTGTGGTGCTGCCAATGCACAGTGACTGCATTTGATGGCATGGTACAGTGGTGTAAATTGATGGCACAGTGGCTGCATTTGATGGACACAGTGAGGCTGCAATTTTTTTCTTTTCTTTTTTTTTTACGTTTGCGCCCCCCCAAAATTTTGAGCACCAGCCGCCACTGGTCAGCGAAGATTAATTTGACCTCATGGAACATACAGGGTCTGAAAGAGAGAAACGCAAGGCCATTCTGGACTCCTTATCACACTACGGCACTTCTATTAACTGCATTCAAGAAACACACTTAACTAAAGACACTTTAGATCTGTTAAAGTCTCATACTTACCCAATACAATATCATTCTGTCTTCTTCTCTTATGCTATCAGTATTCTAATTTTGAGGTAAAGTACTAATGCGCTACCAAGAAGTGTTGATACTGAGAAAAGTGCTTAATAATAAAGTGCTTGATTAAAAGTGCTTAATAATAAAGTGTTTAAAATAAGAAGTGTATATAAAAATCATATATGAACAGTGCTCATTGCATGTAATGAAATCAAAACATATATATATTTATATATATATATATATATATATATATATATATATATATATAAATAAATAAAAGAACCCGTGAATGAAAAGGTGTTCAAAAGCAAAAATAGTTCATAGGTGTTTGAAAAACAGTTCATAAGTGTTAAAAAAAAACGAGGATAAACAACTTCTTTCTTGCTCTTTCTCAAATGTGAAATCTTCAAAGAACTCTTCCACCACACCAAATGTGCAAAGTGAATCCTCCACCAATAAAATTGGCCACTCACCAGATCAAGTTGCCTGACACTCTCGTTTCGGCACAAACGCATGTGTGGTTAACCACTTGAGATCCGCGCTATAGACGAAATACGTCCGCAGCGCGGCTCTCAAGTGCCAAGTGGCCGTTTAAAAACGGCCTTTTATGTGCATTACCCGCGCGCGCCACTGGGTGGCGCGCGGCGGGTAAAAACTGTCCCGACGCATCGCCGAAGACCCGATGCGTGTACCTGGCGGCCGCGATGTCCGCCGGGTACACGCGATCGTCGGTGACACGGCAGGTGACAGCAGGGACGTGGAGCTCTGTGTGTAAACACAGAGCTCCACGTGCTGTCAGAGGAGAGGAGACCGATCTGTGTCTCTTGTACATAGAGACACAGCATCGGTCCCCTCCCCCAGTCACCCCCCTCCCCCCACACAGTTATAACACACCCAGGCTACACAGTTAACCCCTTCCTCACCCCCTAGTGTTAACCCCTTCACTGCCAGTCACATTTATACAGTAATTCGTGCATTTTTATAGCACTGATCGCTGTATAAATGTGAATGGCGCCAAATTTGTGTCAAAAGTGTCCGATACGTCCGCCGCAATATCCCAGTCCCAATAAAAATCGCAGATCGCCGCCATTACTAGTAAAAAAAAAAAATAATAAAAAAAATCATAATTCTGTTCCCCATTTTGTAGGCGCTATAACTTTTGCGCAAACCAGTCGCTTATTGCGATTTTTTTTTTTTTTTTACAAAAATACGTCGAAAAATACGTATCGGCCTTAACTGAGAAAAAAAATAGTTTTTAAAAAAAAATTGGGATATTTATTATAGCAACAAGTAAAAAAAAAATATATTTTTTTTAAATTGTTGCTCTTTTTTTGTTTATAGCGCAAAAAATAAAAACCGCAGAGGTGATCAAATACCACCAAAAGAAAGCTCTATTTGTGGGGAAAAAAGGACGCCAATTTTGTTTGGGAGCCACGTCGCACGACCGCGCAATTGTCAGTTAAAGCGACGCAGTGCCGGACGCTGAGATTTCGCCTGGGAACGAAGGGGGTTTATGTGCCCAGTAAGCAAGTGGTTAATCAAACCATAAAGACAGTTTCCAACTCCAACCAAATGATAGATGAGATCCTCATAAATAATGAAAGAAATATATAATAGTGTGATACCGTAAAAAAGGTTTAATAAACACACCACATAAAATTAAGTCATGATTAAGTCAAGTGTATGACGAAACATGTCGGGGCGTGGCTACAGATTGGACCTCTGATCATTTGAACCAACGTGAGAGGCCTCCGCATGTCTTATCTCGCTAAGTGACCAGCGATTAAAATTTGTTTTTCTACCTACGAGGGTTACCAGTTTAGCGCAGATGGAGTGGTGAGAAACATCCGGTTGTTTACATAGGTCCGCTGTGACCGTAGTTCATCAGCCATACGAATACTGAAGAAGTTCTGCTTTGTTTTGATTCACAAGTTTGATTTCATTGATTTTTGTGAGTGCAACTGTTGCAGATTTTATGTGGTGTGTTTATTAAACCTTTTTTACGGTATGTCAGGGGATGCCCACGCAGGCATCCGAGTACTGGGTACAGGTCAATGGGCTGCACTAACGGAAACAGGCACCAAGATAGTGATATATATGTTTTATTAAGGTTAAAGCACACGTGAAAAACAATCAACGAAAGCAAGCGTGACACAGCAACCAAAAACCACTAAGCAGGTAATGCAGGGATAAGACATAAGCAAGTCTGAGGTCCAAGCCAGGGGTCAGGGATAGGAGAGAGCAGCAAAGTCCAAAAATACAAGCCGGGGTCAATAAGCGACAGGGTCCAGGGCAGGGAGCGAAGCAGGAACAGGTGGGCAACAGCTAACAGGTCAGGCAGGGAACAGGCTGACAAGCAAAATACTGAAGCCCTGAACTCCAGTTTAGGGCGGGCTTAAATACCTGTGCAAATCTATATTGGGCGACACCTGCTGGTGGCCACCAGAACTGCACCCCTGTTACTGAAGGGAACAGTGCCACCAGCAGGTGACCAGAGTCATGACACAGATCATGACACGGTATCACACTATTAAATATTTCTTTCATTATTTATGAGGATCTCATCTATCATTTGGTTGGAGTTGGAAACTGTCTTTATGGTTTGATTAACCACACATGCGTTTGTGCCGAAACACGAGAGTGTCAGGCAACTCGTTCTGGTGAGTGGCCAATTTTATTGGTGGAGGATTCACTTTGCACATTTGGTGTGGTGGAAGAGTTCTTTGAAGATTTCACATTTGAGAAAGAGCAAGAAATAAGTTGTTTATCCTCGTTTTTTTTTAACACTTATGAACTGTTTTTCAAACACCTATGAACTTTTTTTGCTTTTGAACACCTTTTCATTCACAGGTTCTTTTATTTATTTATTTATTTATATATATATATATATATATATATATATATATATATATATATATATATATATATATATATATATATATATATATATATATATATATTGATTTCACTTCAATCATTTTTTTCACTTGTGTGGGTCATACACGCAATGAGCGCTGTTCATATATGATTTTTATTTAAACCTCACTGTTTGAATACATTATATATACTTTGTCACATTTAGTCTATTTAAAGCAGCAGCTGTGAACTTTCTATCGTATTTAGTCCTAGCGCAGCGGTGGGAGTCACTAGGGCGTTTACTGTGATCACCTTCGTTTTTGCAAGAAGTGTATATAGCAGCTAAACTTCTGTAGTGTTGCCAGCACCAGTGAATGTATATATGGTATAGTGAAGCAGCGCTAAATACTATTAGCAATACCTAAAATAAGGTGCTAGTTGATAAAATTAGCTAGAAATGTAAACATCAAATACGTTAAATTCCAAATAGTCCAATATTAAAGTGCATAATCGAATCAAATGATTCAAACAAATAAGTCTCTTAATATAAAGTGCATCCAAAGAATAATGGTTCAGAAAAGATAATAAGTCTCTTGATATAGAAAAACTCTTGTTCAGGAAAAAGGGGATGAGGGGCAAAGGATGGGTATGGGAGTCCAATTTGCAGATATGGAATAATAGTGTTTATAAAAATGGGTATACCCTTGATAAGGTCACGTGTGGTGTGACGCAATGCGTCGGGAGGAGCTTGGTGACATCACTTCCAGTTATGGCCGTCCCTGTGTTTTACACTTTTTTTTTCATTGCTGGCTGGTTATGCCGTTTTAAACTGTTATGCCAAGTTTTAAATAAACCCAAGCGTTTTTTTTAACTACTACACTATGGAGATTCTTCTGGAGATATTATCTTAAAGAAGCAGGCCGTGGAACTGGGATCGGATGAAAACTGCAGTGATTCCCTGTCAAGGATACATCAAGGAGGAGGTTAAAGCTATCGGTGGATGACAAAAGTTTGTTGATGCCCCACTAGAACCGTTGAATTTGATTCACTTTTGGACATGATGTTTACATTTCTAGCTAATTTGATCTACTAGCACGTTATTTTTGGTATTACTGATAGTATTTAGCGCTGCTTTACTATACAATATAAGTATTCTAATTTCAGCTAGGGTACAAGTGCTCTATTGACAATTTCTTATGTGTACTGGGAAATATTTATGTACCTCCTCCCTATAACAGCGAGGTAACCCAGGTAATGACCAAGATACTTTGCCGATAACCCTGGAGTTCCCTTTCTGGCGATAGGGGATTTTAACTTTGTAACCAACATGTAGATAGATTTCCTGTGGGTCCACATCTGTGACTGTTTTCTCGCCAAATATCAAAATTAGGTCTTAGGGACATATGGTATGTATGTAATCCCCATGCCTCTCAATATTTTTTTTATTCCAGTACATATCGAACACTTTCTAGAATTGACATAAGTACAGACTCCCTGCTACCGTACATAACTGATATTTCCTATCAAGCTAGGGGCCTCTCTGATCATTCCCCATTAGTTCTTAAGATGCGTTTGTCTCATTGTCATAAACGCACCTTTTGAAAGGTTAGTCTATTTTGGCTACAGACACTCCCGAGTGGCAAATCTATTAGAGGGTATATAACTGATTTTTTTTTCGAACCAACAAGTGATCAACCTCACTATCCTACGTATGGGATGCAATGAAAGCATATTTGAGGGGTCTATTAATCAAGGAGATCAGCCATTTTAAGAAATCTAGCTTTGAGGTGCACAGAACTGAGAACATTTATATATCTAACCCATCCCCACAATCCCTCCATTCCTGGAAGGACGATCAATTAATGTATAGAGAAAAACTTAGGAGAAAAAGCATAAAGCAAACAATTTTTTACTCATTGTCGCTATTTGGCGGATGGCAAAACTACTGGTCACCTACTAGCGGTAATAGCTAGCTCCCAATACCCTTTGAATCATATTGCATCTCTTTGTTTAGCTTCAGGCTTCGTGACCCAAAACCCAGAGAAAATTTTAGGGACTTTTCATGACTTCTATAAGGATCTGTATTCTAGTAAACTACATTATGCACCGCAACAACTATATGATTTTCTAGACCCCCCTTGTGCTCCCTTGTCTGGGCGCTGATGATAGGAATTCACTCTCCTCCCCCATTTTGCTTGAGGAGCTAAGTAAGGCAGTGGCTGAAGCTCCTAATAATAGGGCACCGGGCGTAGATGGTCGTACTTTGACCAGAACTGTGAGAACCAGAATTTATGGATTTGGCAGGCATAATAGTGCTTCCGAAAGCAGGCAAAGACTGCTTTTACCCTGAGTCGTATTGTCCCATTTCCTTGCTGAATTCGGATGTCAAAATTCTTGCAAAAGTGTTAGCCAATAGGCTCAGTAAGGTGATGATGCAGTTGGTACATCCTGATCAGTCAGGTTTTATACCTATCAGATCAACGTCTCTCAACATCTGCAGGTTATTTCTTAACCAACAAATTTCTTCTGATAATATAGGTAACAGGGTCATTCTATCGTTGGATGCCACTAAAGCATTCGACAGCGTGGAGTGGCCGTACTTGTGGGAGGTCTTAAAACACTTTGGTGTAGGAACTGGATTCGTTAGATGGGTTCAGCTACTTTACTCCTGCCCTCAGGCCTCTATGCTGATCAATGAATCTCAGTCAGAATGCTTTTCTCCTCATAGGGGAACACGGCAGGGGTGCCCTCTCTCCTCACTTTTATTTGCCCTAGCGGTGGAACCACTGGCGGAGGCGATTTGCCAGTCCAAAAATATAATAGGTTTCAAAAGGGGACTGTTCAAAGATAAACTAGCTCTATATGCAGATTACTCATTACTTTTTCTAGGCGAATCTAATGAATCAATTTCCTCCCTTATTTCCCTTATTACTACATTTGGATCCTTCTCGGGTTTTATGAATAACTGGGACAAATTTGTGCTCCTCCCAGATTCTACACAGGTGGATCTCCCTGCCGACGCACAGCAAATAAAAATTGTTTCTAGATTTAAATATCTGGGCGTCTGGGTACATCCAGATGCACAAGATTATTTGAAATACAATTTACAATCCCTGTTAGACACATTTAAATCTAAATGTAAGGCATGGTGCAAGCTCCCTCTAAAAGTTGTGGGAAGGACAAATCTAATTTAAATGATTTGAGCTCCCCAACTGCTGTATATATTACATAATTCTCCTGTGTGGGTTCCGCAAAAATGGTTCAAGAAGACGGAATCCCTTTTCCGTACTCTGATTTGGAAGGGGGAGCAACCTAGAATCCGCTTGACCATCTTACAACTGCCTAAAGAGGAGGGTGAATTGGCTGTCCCATCGGCAAGACTTTACTTTATTTCGTCCCATTTGCAGCACTTCTCTGGATGGGGAACCATGGACACCCAAGACCCCTTTCAAGCACTGTTGCAATCCAGGTCACCCAAATACCATTTATTGGCCCAATTGGAAGCGGGTGGGTATAGCACTGGTTGTCAGTATCTTACTTTGCTAATGATGGTCAAGGTTTGGGATGAAATGTGCAGGATTATGGGATATGTGGGTATCTCAAGTTTTCACCCAATTTGGGAAAGAGGAAGATTGGAGGAGCTTGGAAAGTTACAGGGATTTTCTAGCTGGTTTAACCGAGGAATACCTTTTCTTCATCAATTGAACGCTAATGATCATTTTAAATCATTCAAAGATCTACAGGATGAGTTTGGTGTCCCTTGCTCATGCTTTTTTCAATACCTCCAGTTTCGCCATGCACTTCTTGCCCAAGCTAGTTCTATATCTCTAAAACAGATCGACACCCCATTAATAGATCAGCTAGCTAATGTTATTGATAAAAAAAAAGGCCTTATCTCCTCGATCTATGGGTTATTGTGGCTTAGTTGTCAAAGTAGGGTGCAGGTTCAGGGTACAAGGGACTGGTCATCGGATATCCCAACCATTGATGTTGAAATATGGCAGTCCATTTTAGAACAGGTCCCATTGGTTTCCATTTCCCCTACTCAGCCCCTGTCACAACTTTTTGTTATACACTGGGCTCATAGAACCCCCCTCAAGCTGTTTAAATGGCATTGTAGAGAGGTCCCTGACTGTCCCAGGTGTGGGGATTCTACAGCTGATCATCTGCATATGTTCTGGAGATGCCTCAAGCTTGTAAGATATAGAAACACAATTATTTCAGTCATCAATCAAGCCTTTCAGGTCTCCCTTCAAAATGATCCTCTGACTTGTGTTCTAGGGTTTCTGGATGAAGAACTAGCAAGAAGAGTCGTTGTAACATGTTAATGCACATGTCAATATCCACCACTTATAACCGATATAGATACATATTTTATATATCGTTTATAAGTGGTGGATATCGACATGTGCGTTAATATGTTACAACGACTTGTCTTGCTAGTATAATACTATAAGTATGTAAATAATTCAATACATGATGTGAGATCAATTGCAACATTTTTGTAATGTGCGTCCTACCGTTGTACAGTGCCAACTGTTTAGGCTGTTTGTGTGTATGTATTTTTTAAGATAAAAAAAATTCAATAAAAAAATAATTTAAAAAAAAAGATGGTATCCTTAAGTTGTGGAGTAATATTTGTACCACCTTCTCAGATAAAAATATGATACAAAGCCCATTTTTCTTGGCTAACTGTATGGAAGCAACTGCAGCCTCATGGAATTCAGAGATGGGATCTGGAGGAAAGGGAGTGGAAGCACCTCTGCATTCTGAATCAGCAATTATGGCTTGCCTATAAATATAGACATATGGCTGAGATTTCTACCCTAGGCAATGCCAAGGAAGGGTTTACCCCTGAAGAAGTTAAGGAAGAATCAGAGGAAGACTGTGACTCAAATAGAGCTGTTACTGTGGGGCCCCCTGCAGTGTTAGTGGATCACAAGCTGGCCAAGCCCACGCATCTGCTGCCCTTGTGCTTATGATCTGCAATACTAGAACAGTGAGACACTGTCCACAAGGTTACTCACAATTCGGCTGCTGAAGAAGGAAGGGTTAATGCCATGGTTATTGGTAAGGCAGCAGGAAGAGATTTGATGGGAAGGCAACAGGGTCTGCACGTGCCAAGAGTAAATGGTGTGTGCATGTGCAGTATGCCCACCATAGAGGACCTTGCAAAAGAAGCAGAAGTGTGACAAGCCTGCTCGGCCACATAAGCACCAAATTTAAAAACTCCTGTTGTCCAACCAAATGTGTTATGTTCTGATGCCATTGAATTAACCTCTTGCAGGGCAACTGAACAGTATGCACCAATCAGGTTCTTTGTAAAAAAAAAAAAAAAAAAAGCATGAGAAAAAGCTTAACTCGCCACAGCTAATGTCCAGCGAATGCCCTATGCCCCCCTACCTCCAAGGTACATCAGGGGATAGAGAGACAGGATCCAGGGAGCATACTGCTCCCTCCAGTATTCACCCCTCTGGTCAGTATACCCCCAAGGGGTCTTCAAGAAGAGAGCTCCACCAGGTGGGTGTACCGCAGCCCAGAACCTGTAAAAACACTTTTTGGCTGACTCAACACCTTGCACTATAGGTACTTAGGCAAGCGACTAATGCAGAGTACAAAGACACTTTACAGTCCAGCATTGCTTCCTGTTCCCAGCAGCATCCATGTTTGGCTTCTGTGGCAGAGCTTAGGATCAACAGATCTGGGAAGAAACAAAATGAGTTCCTTCTGGCTCTTCAGCACCTGAAGAAACTTGCTAAATGAAAAATAAATCTTGATAAAAAATACATGTACGTTATAAAGGGTTTTTCTTCTCTCAGCGTAGAGAGGATGACTGTTCTGTGTTCTCCTAGGACAGTAGCAAAAAAAACGAAGGCATGCTGGGTGTGGAGGGTTTTTATTGGACTGTCCTTACAGCTTTGTTTTAGCAGTGTCTAATCTTCTGCAGGCAGCATCATAACCCAATGTACCTGATTTATTTAATTATGTGTCCTGTACTGTATGATAAAGAAATATCATTTTTTGATACCCCATAATATTACATAACATTACTATATTAGCTGTGTTCATTTATATTATTTTAGTATTTTGAAGTGTGTATGTAGGTTTCGTTGTGTAAAATGTTCTCTTTTTATGTGATATGTATTTTTTTTTATTGTGTGCTATTTAAGTACAGAGGTATAGCTAATAAAGATAAAAATGTTAGCGTTCCTTACTGCAAATATTTGTCATATGATTTCTGTAATTCAAACCTATTTTACATGAAACGTATGAGAAATGTTCCAGCTTCCTGAATGCCTTTGGAGCATAATTGTAGTAAGTTATCATGATGTTTATTGTATAAAACAGCAGCTCACAGCAGCAGCAGTCCATTGATTTTTTTAGTCCTCAAAACGTAATGACCAGTGATTATCTGCCTTTTACCAAGCATTTCTTACTAAGGACACTCTTGAATGTAGTCTCAAATTTTTAAATGTAACATAAATGCTGAAAACTTTTTCTGTGCACCTTTTTTGGATATGTTTTGGATGTCTTGACTAAAAAGTGCCTGGAGTTGGCAGTCTGTAAATTTTGTTTTCTTTTTTTTCCCAGGTGTTGACTATCTATATGCCATTCTGCAGCTTTTGGCCGCCTCGCTTACTATAGCCTTCCTTTATTTTTACTATTCCTTCTGCCTGTACTAATATAAAAGCACTGTTATTTGTGCCATTCAAATCTATTGCAACTCCCAGCAAGTAGTTGCCTATTTCTATTGTGGCAATTTTTTGCTTGCAGCAGGAGGCATTACAACAATTTCAGCATACTAGTGGCATCCAATGTCCTGTGTCGATTTGTAGAGTGGATTCTCTGCCTGCTGGTTAATGTACTGCTGCCCTTGCTCTTTATATCAGTACCTCTTTGTGGGTGTTATATAACTGACTTTCTGTCTTCCTCACTTAAAGTGTTTGTAAACCCTTACGTATACCCAGTGGCTGGCCTCAGGTGATACAACTGGATAAAACAAATCCTCCTACATACCTGTTTGGAGGGAACAGCTTTATACTCACTGACTTTCTCTTTTATCCCTTACATTCTTATACCTTATGCCTAAACACATGGCAAGTTTACCAAACAATGAAACCAATTATGTTAAATGAGAGTAACTGTAAAGCGAGTGTCAATTTTTTTGCTCCTGCAGTGGATAGCTATAATTACAAAAACATTAAGTTCTAAGGGAAAAGTCTTCAACGGTATATTGTAATAAAAGGCTGAAAGTCTTTAGCTACGAATCAAAAATAATTCGATTTTTTTTATATACTTACTGTAAAATCCCTCTCTCCAAGTTTATGGACAGGCACAGCTTCTCTTCATTCCTGACCATAGGGACGTCCCAAAGCAGCCTCTCAAAAAGGAGTGGGAAACACAAAAGCCACATATAAAACCTGCAACAGGCAACCCACCAAAAGAAACCCCCATAGGAGAAACCAGGAACCTCAAACAGCCGCCTCCAAAACTATGAGGCCAAAGGAAGCATCCAAGGATGCAAAAACATCAACCTTGTAAAATATGGTAAAAGTATGCACGGACGACCAGGTAGCCACCTTGCAAACCTGAGACATGGAAGCCTAATGTTAGAACGTCCTAGTGGCACTAATCGCCCTGGTAGAGTGTTCTGTAATGGGGACAGGAGGAACCTGACACTTATTGACATAAGCCTGAACCATCTGCCTGATCCACTGAGAAATGGAGGTAGAGGCAGACGCCCTGACTATGTCCAAGGAGTGCAATGCCACCTCCTTAGGATGTGAGGGTTGGTGACAGAGAGAGGGCAGGACAATATATTCATTCAGATGAAAATTGGATACCACCTTCGGAAGGAAGGATGCAGACAGAAAACCCCTTTATCCCTATGTAAGACTAAATAAGGAGACTCACAGGACAAATCTTCCAGTTCCGACATGCGGCGCAAGGAGGTCACTGCGAACAAAAAAAGCAACCTTCTGAAAAAGCGTAAGCAAGGGAATCTATCTAATGTTCTCAAAAGGAGGCTTCTGAAGGACAGAAAGAACACGAGTCCCACAGTGGCAACGGAAAACACACACGCTCAGCTGTCAGTTAATTGCCAGTATTTCCTTTTCGTCAGTCCAGCCTACAGTCAGCACCTTCTGGCTATTTAAACTGCCTGGTTCATTTCTTCTGTGCCTTCACCTTGCTCAAACATATCTGAAGACTCTCTGTGGTGTGCCTGTTGAAGACTTGCCTGGCTGATGTCCCTTCTGGTTCCTGATCCTGTCTACTGCCTCCAACTACACTGATCTTTGGCTTCCTGAATTATTGGCTTGTTCTGACAACTTTCTTTGACTACTGTAACCTGGCTATGTTTTGACTACGTTTACTATTTGTACCATTTTTATCATTTTATTAAAAGGTGTGATTTTCACAGCATTTTCCGTCTGATTCATGGTACCTGACAGTAGACAAAGGCCATACATTCGGAAGATGCAGGCAATCCACCTAGTGCTAGTATTTTTTCCAGATTGAATGAGCAGGACCACTGCTTGAATCAGTTTGCCATATCGTTAGATGCTCCTGATTCACACGGCTAACCTGGATCCTCCTACAGTAGCTGTTCCAGTAAAACCTGTGTTGCAGGCCATCCCTGCTGCTGCTCCAGTCTCTGTCCAGGCACCTGCCTCGAATATGTCTGGTTCTGCTCCCCCAACGATTTGGGGGCGATCCAGTTCAATGCAGAGGGTTTCTCAACCAGGTTGGGATATACTTTGAGATGCTGCCCCAGGAATTCCCCATGGACTGAAGCAAAGTAGACTTCATTGCCTTGGCCTGGGCAAACCCTCTATGGGAGATGCAAAAACCCTGAGTTACCCTGAGTTTGTGGCTTCCTTTAAAAGAGTATTTGACATTCCCGCACGCTCCACTTCTGTTGCCAAGAGCCTCATGTCCATCAAACAGAGTACGCGAACTGTTGCTGATTATGCCCTTGAATTCCGTACTCTGGCAGCAGAGGTTGCTTGGAACAACGAGGCCCTTGTGGCTGCTTTTTCTCATGGTCTCTCAGATAACATCAAAGATAGCAGCCCCAGACATACCTACAGATCTGGAGAAGTTGATCACGTTTTCTATTCTCATTGACTCCAGACTCCAAGAGAGACCTTCTTTTAACCGGTTCCCAATCGGCTCACGGAGATATACTGTGGCAGAATGGCTCTCCTGGGCAAAATACCGTACATATACCGCTTTACCCAGGAGAAACCACTAGAGGGCACATGAGCACCCGCTGCACAGCGGAGAACCCGATGCGCATGGACGGCCACGTGCGATCACATAAATCCCCATGCTGTCAGAGGAGAGAAGACAGATTGTGTGTTTCTACAAAGTAGAAACAGCAATCTGTTATCTCTGCTAGTCACTCCCCACACAGTTAGAATACGGTGAGGGAACACACATTTAACCCCTTGATCGCCCCCTAGTGTTAACCCCTTCTCTGCCAGTGACGTTTATACAGTAATCAGAGCATATTTATAGCACCGATTGCTTTATAAATGCCAATGGTCCCAAAAATGTGTCAAAAGTCTCCGATCTGCCAGTTACAATGTTGAAATAACACTAAAAATCACAGATTACCGCCATTACTAGTAAAAAAAAATAGTAATAATAAAAACACCATAAAAATTCCATAAATCTTTCCGATAGTTTGTAGATGCTCTAACTTTTGCGCAAACCAATCAATATACGCTTATTACTTATTTTTTTTACCAAAAATATGTAGAATACATATTGGCCTAAACTGATGAATACATTTGTTTTTTAAAAACATTTTTTGGGGATATTTATTATAGCAAAAAGTAAAAAATATATATTTTTTTCAAAATTTACGTCTCTTTTTTTGTTTATAGTGCAAAAAAATTAAAACCGCAGAGGTGTTTAAATAGCACCAAAAGAAAACTCTATTTGTGGGGAAAAAAATTTTGTTTGGGTACAGCATTGCATGACTGCATAATTGTCAGTTAAAGCGACGCAGTGCCAAATTGTAAAAAGGGCTCTGGTCAGGAAAATCTTCCGGGTTAAAGTGGTTAACCACTTCAGCCCTGGAAGAATTGGCTGCTCAATGACCAGAGCATGTTTTGCAATTCGGCACTGCAACGCTTTAACCGACAATGGCACGGTCGTGTGACGTTGCACCCAAACAAAACTGACGTCCTTTTTTTCCCCCTCAAATAGAGATTTATTTTAGTGGTATTTGATCACCTCTGCGGGTGTCCGGCAGTCATCGCGACTGCTGGGCACTTGCATCGGCTCCAGGGACACGTGCGCCAGAGCCGATGTACAGCTGCACAGGGGGGGAAGCCTGCCACAGTATAACTGCGGTGGCTGATCCAGAAGCGGTTAAGGAGCACTTGGGGAAATCTCCTGTACATTTGGCTCCAAACGTTGCAGTCCCACCCTTGCCTCCCTCACCTCCTATGCCTCCTGGTACCAAGTCCACCAGTGAAGTAGAACCCATCTAGTTGGGCTTCACACCTCTCTCTGTGGAAGAGAGGGACTTTGGAAAGAGGGAGCGATTGTGCCTTTATTGAGGCCAGGCAGTCTTGTCCTACCCGTCCAGGAAACGCCTGCACCTTGAGGTCCAGTAGGGGAAAGTGGCTAAGGTCTTGTGCGCCTCTTCACTCTCCTCCTTGCCAGAGGAGTACTGCGAATTTAGCAATGTCTTTGACAAAGGTCAAGCCGGTAGTTTGCCTCCACACCGGCCGTATAATTGCGCAATTGACCTTCAACCTGGTGCCATGCTCCCTCATGGCCAAGTTTACCATTTGTCTGTCTCGGAGGATAAAGCCATAGAGGAGTATGTTGCCGATACACTTTCTCGAGGGTTCATCTGCAAATCCCCGTCTCCTGCTGGTGCTGGCTTATTTTTTGTGAAAAAGAGTGGTGAACTGAGAGCTTGTATCTATTATAGGGATCTCAATCACTTCACTATTTTGAATGAATAGTGTGAAGGAGACTAATAACGCCCCGCTTAAAAAATTGAGACGTAAGATGCAGGACTGCCAGCTGGTAGATGTTTGGAGGGTGCAACACCCAAAGATACGGGATTACATGTTTTTCTCCCCTCCCCACGGGATGTACTCTAGGCTGGACTACATTTTGATAAATCACAGGTTACTGGACAAAGTTACGGGGACCGGGATCAAAATTATGACTATCTCAGATCATGTCCCGATAAGGATGATAGTAAAATCCTCGGCTCAAATGGATCAACATCCCCCTTGGCACCTTAATGAAGATCTGATAAGAGATGAAGAAAGGGTAGGAAGGGTCGAAGAGGAACTTAAACAATTTTTCTTAGCTAATGACATGGAAGGGATCTCCAGTGCTACTCTATGGGAGATGCATAAAGCTTATATCAGAGGGATTTTAATCTTGGAGGGGGTGAGGGAGAAAAAAGAGAGAATGGCCAAACTCAATGCCTTGTTTAAAGAAATAGCGACTCTTGAACAAAAACATAAAGATCGGGGTCGAAAAGAGACGTATTTTATTCTAACGTTAAAGAGGGATGAACTCAAGGAGATTCTAGATCAAGAAGCAAATAAGAGTTTAAACAGTATATATAGCCAGAGAGAGATACCTATGGGGTAATAAGCCCAGTAAACATCTCGCCAAAATGGTTCAAAAAAAGAAAATGAGAAATTACATAGAGAAAATTAAGAAGAAAAATGGGGAGTTGGTTTATACTAATAAAAATATAGCAGAAACTTTCAAAAATTATTACGAAGAGGTGTATACGATTAGCCAGAATAGGTGGAAAAGGGGAGAAAAAGAGGCTAAAATTCAAACTTCTTAGAAGGGGCAGGACTTATGAAGATAGGAGACATCGATAGACTGAGCCTAGACAGACCAATAACTGAAGAAGAAATCAAAATTGCCTTGAAAAACACAGCGGGTGGGAAAAGCCCAGGACCTGACGGGTTTACCGTATTTTACTATAAAAAATTTAGTAATATTTTAATACCGAAATTGTGCAATTACTTTAATGGCCTCGGGGTAGAGTATGACATGAGTAAGGAAGCACTGGCAGCCGTAATTACATTAATTCTAAAAGAGGGGAAGGACGGCTCTTGCTGTTCAGGGTATCGGCCAATTTCATTATTAAATACAGACATAAAACTCTTTGCCAAAATTCTTGCGGAGCGTTTAAAAGAGTGTATACACCTACTGGTTCACCCGGATCAAGTAGGGTTCGTACCTGATAGAGAAGGCAAAGACAACGGGATAAGAGCACTTCTTTTACTCCAAAAAATAAGAGAGAATGAGTCCCCAGGTCTATTCCTGTCAGTAGATGCCGAAAAAGCATTTCACAGGGTAGACTGGGGACTCATGATCCTAACCCTCGAGGCGATGGGACTGGGGCAGAGATTTATTAGCTGGGTGAAAACACTATATCACACCCCCTCGGCAAAAATCAAAATCAATGGCACTCTATCGGAGTCCTTAGAAATGAAGAACGGCACAAGGCAGGGATGCACCCTCTCCCCCTTACTTTTTATTCTATCCCTAGCACCGTTATTAGCCACGATCCGCAGAGACCCCAGGATTAACGGGGTTAAAGTGGAGGAGGAGGAACATAAACTTTTGGCGTTTGCGGACGATATCCTCTTTTATGTGACCAACCCCCTAAATACAATCCCCAAGTTAACTAAGGTGTTAATTACTTTTTGGCGATATTTCGAATTTCAAGATTAATGTTACAAAGTCTGAAATTTTAAATATAAACTTAAATAAAAAGGATGAAAGGAGGTTGAAAGAGATCTGTCATTTCCCGTGGACACAAGAATTAAAATACCTGGGTATTAAGCTCGCTAATTCGGTGAAAAAGATCTATAAAATAAACTTCATCCCTCTCTTAAATGAGATTAAAAACGAGATTAAAAAAATAATTAATAGGCCCATATGCATGATAGGTCGCATTAACACGGTAAAAATGATCTTAGTACCTAAAATACTCTACAAATTCCAATTGATCTCGATAGCCCTACCGCAGCAATACCTTAGAATGCTGAATTCATTACTCTTGAATTACGTTTGGAAAAATAAAAAGCACAGGATTTCTCTCGCAATTTTAAAACAAGATACAAAAGGGGGGGATTTGGATTCCTGCACAATTTAGAGATTTAAATAATAAAGTTTTTGATTTAACACAAGACACTTTGAGAGCATGGGATAGGACTATGGCACAACTGGATATGAAATATAATTCTCCACTAATTGACTTAAAAGAAAACGCATATTTTGCACCAGGGGGAATTTTTTTTGGGGGGAATTGGTTTAAAAAAGGAAGTACACTTGGGGGACATAATAAAAGATGGTGAAATTATGACCTTTGAAGAATTGAAAGCATGAACCGACTGGTGGAAACTGGATAGGTGGCGGTATTCTCGGTTGCAGCATTTTGTCCGACACCTCCCCCGCCCTTTACGGACTGGGGAGGAGTTAACACCACTAGAGAAATTATGTAGAATAGAGAACTCAAGGGGCACTGTTTCAAAATTATACAAATTACTTATAAAGTTAGATGCACAGGGTGAACCCTATTTTGTTCAGAAATGGGAGGGGGAGTTGGGCACAGCTAGAGGGAAAAATACTTTTGAAAGGATGATGCAATTAACCCATTCGTCAGCGACCGACATGCGAACCGCCGAGTCGAATTATAAATGCATCTCTGGGTGGTACAATACCCCTGATAAAATTAGTAAATACAGAACGGATCAGCCCGCCGAGTGTTGGCGGGGCTGTCCAGAAAGGGGAACAATGGCACATCTGTGGTGGACCTGCCCTAAAATTCAAATGTACTGGGATCTTATCCTGAGGCAAATAAAAGAGATCACAGGAAACAAGATTAAAAAAGATCCCTGGGTAGTTCTCTTCCACGGTACCCACGAGGGTATTAAAAGATATAGGCAATCACTCACACCACATCTGCTAAACGCGGCAAAAAGGCTCATACCCAGAAAGTGGCAGGAGGTTGAATGCCCGCAGGTATGGGAATGGATTGATGCCGTCGAGGAAACCTATAGGATGGAAGAACTAAAGGATAGGGTAGTGGAGAGGAACAAGGAAAGTAGGGAAAAATGGAAAAAGTGGCGAGAGTACAAGAAAACGTGGAGTTATGTGGAAAAATTGAGAGTAGGCCGTTGAAACATGGGGAGAATATGGGGACTTAGATCCAGTTAATGGTGCGATCTTTACGAGTGGTTAAGCTCAAAATGCCCAATATAAGAGTGAAAAACATTTACGTAAACAACTAAACTATAACGGTTATAGTGTCCCGAGAGCCTGGGGGTGCGGGGGGAGGGAGGGGGCAAATATATATGTCTGTCGGGAGGGCTTAAAGTTAGCTCGTCTTTTGTTATGGAAAGGCACATGATTTTTCGTTAAAAAAAATAAATATATAATATATAACAACAAACAAGGCAATAAACAAATCAGAACTCTACAGATGATGCGATATTGCAAACGGAGACGATGGCAAGCATTCGACCATGAGCTGGTCTCCAGTACCCGGTTGGAAGCTGAATGAAGGAAATAGGTAGAGGGCGCTAGACCACACAGTGCTAAACCAATAAATGCGATCATAAATAATAAGATACAAAATAAAGTGAACTAGTAGAAAATATTCATATTATATAATGTCTCTGTGTCATAGATGACCTCTATGGCATAAAGTCCCAATAACAGGTGAATGATAAGTAGATTGTTGAATCCTCTTATTTGCTGTGATCTTGCTTAAGTGAAAATAAAGTGCCACCACCACACTTGAATCTTCTTTTACACCCAAAATGTGCTGAAGAAAATGGATGCGCTAACCAGAAGACGTTTAACCAACGAAACGTACGTCGGAGGTGGTATCTGGTCACGTGACGTGCTCTCTGACCTGTGGAGCTAGCAGCCGGGAACTCAAGGTTGTGCTACGGCGGTGGCGGCGATCACTGACGACCCTAAATTTTGTACCGCTATTTGCGTTGACACGTCTGCAGCCCCAGTGCTGGGTAGGCACCAATACAGTAAGAGGCCGTTTGGCTTTTCCTATGTTTTTATGAGTATTTTTTATTAAAGCAATATTACGCTATTGGTTCTTTCCCTGGTTATTTTCACATATCCATATCTGGTAACGCCTGGGAACGAGGTTATACATCTATTTTCCTGTCTACATGTGTGCAGGCACAATCCTATCTTTTTCATTAAAGTAGTCAACTTGTTCTGGTAAGCGCATCCATTTTCTTCAGCACATTTTGGGTGTAAAATAAGATTCAAGTGTGGTGGTGGCACTTTATTTTCACTTGAGCAAGATCACAGCAAATAAGAGGATTCAACAATCTACTTATCATTCACCTGTTATTGGGACTTTATGCCATAGAGGTCATCTATGACAAAGAGACATTATATAATATGAATATTTTCTACTAGTTCACTTTATTTTGTATCTTATTATTTATGATCGCATTTATTGGTTTAGCACTGTGTGGTCTAGCGCCCTCTACCTATTTCCTTCAACTATTGCAATCAGTATTGTATATGAGGAGCAGCTTTTTGTATTCTTAAGGTTTAATTTTAGTATTTATTGTTTGGCGCTGAATTTCACTTTTCTCACTATTAAGAATGCTTATCTGAATCCATTGATTACGAAATCATTTGACCGCCTCAAGGGAGCAATGGTTTTCACGAAGCTCGATCTGAGAAGGGCATACAATCTCATGAGGATCAAGGAGGGCAATGAATGGAAAACTGCGTTTAATACCCGGACAGGAAATTATGAATACTTCATAATGTCTTTTGGTCTTTGCAACGCCCCTGCATTTTTTTAGGAATTCATCAACGATGTCCTCTGAGATATGTTGCAGCAATATGTGGTGGTTTATCTCGACTATGTCCTCATATATTCTAAATCCCTAGAGAGCCACCACACAGATGTCTCCTGTGTGCTACAGGAGGTTGAAAGGTTACCTGTATTGTAAGTTGGAGAAGTGTGACATTTCTGGGTTACGTCATTTCTACCGCTGGTTTTTCGATGGACCAAGAGTTCTACAGTGGCCTCGACCCGTAGGTCTACATCCGCTACAACGTTTTCTTGGCTTTGCCAATAATTATCAGAAATGCAGTTGAAATTTCTCTTCTCTGGTTAAACCCCTGACTGATATGACCAGAAAGCATGGTAATCCACAGAATTGGTCTTCGGATTACATTAAAGCCTTTGAGTCTCTCAAGGCTGCCTTTGTTTCAGCTCCTGTGCTGGCACATCCTGATCCTACGTTACCCTTCATCCTTGAGGTTGATGCATCCGAGACTGGAGTTGGTGACCTTTTGTCTCAACGTCCTACCTATGAGAGCGATATGCATCCTTGTGGCTGCTTTTCTAAGAAATTGTCTCCTGCAGGTGCAATTACAAAATTGGGAACAGAGAATTGTTAGCTATCATTTCAGCTCTGAAAGAATGTAGGCATCTCTTCGAAGGTGCCACTGTGCCAGTCCTCCTTTTGACTGACCATAAGAATCTCACATTCTTGTCTGAGGCAAAATGCTTATCTCCCAGAAGGGCGCGATGGGCTCTTTTTTTTGTCAAGCTTTCATTACATAGTCTCATTCTTACCCATGACTAAGACTGTAAAGGCTGACGCATTGTCGCAAAAGTTTTCCTCCGCTTCCAAGATGAAGTCGGTTCCTGCTCCTGTGATACCTTTTGATCATATTCTGGCCACTATTTGTACTAGTCACACTTCACCTTTGGGTGACATAATTCTTGCCACTCAGATTCATTTTCCTCCCGAGAAACCTGGTGACCGCTACTTTTTCCCTGAGAATCTCTGCACCGCTTTTCTCCACACTTATCATTCTCAAAGGCAGCTGGCCACCCAGGGAGAAATCAACTAATTTGGGCTATTTCTCAACCATTCTGGTGGCCCAGTCTCTGCGCTGATGTGACCACCTTCATAGCTGCTTGTTTCATGTGTGCTCTATGTAAGACACCATAATACCTTCCATTGAGCCCCCTACAATCCATACCCAATGGAGAGAAGCCTTGGACCCACCTGTCTATGGATTTTATTGTGGAGTTACCTTACTCCCAGGGCAACACAGTTATTCTCATGGTGGTTGACGGGTCCTCGAAAAAGTCTCATTGTATTCCACTGGAGAAGTTGCCCACATCCAAAGAACTGGTATTCATTTTTGCTCGAGAGATCTTTTGGTTACATGGGCTACCCAAGATTATCATCATACAGGGGTAGCCAGTTTGTCTCCAGGTTTTGGCGAGCCTTTTGTGCACAGTTAGGAATTCAGCTTTCCTTCTCCTCTGCGTATCCCCCGCAGTCCAATGGGGCTGCAGAAAGAGACAACCAAGCCTTGGAGCAGTTTCTACGTTGCTATATTTCTGACAACCATAACAACTGGTCAGATCTTGGGAGGAGTTTGCTCACAATAGTGCTGTTAATGCCGCATCCCAATTCTCTCAAATTATGGCGAATTATAGTTTCCAACAATCCATGTTGCCCGACTCTTTTGTTCCTCAAAGAATTCCTGCATTAGAGGAGCATCTCCGTGATCTTCGTTTCACTGGATGAAGCTGACTGATGGTCCGCCACGCCTACACACCATCGGTTTGTTACTCTATCTTGACTTGTTGTATTTAATATGCTTGTTTCTATTATACAATTTTTATGTAATTTATAGACCCTCGAAGAGGCCGAAGCAGGTCTAGGAAACCAAGAAAGGGCCCTAGATCCTCCTCGATAAATCAGTCTGATGCATTGGGAGCTGATAATGAAGAGGAAGAGCGCCATGTGGGTTTTTTATGGAAGGAGCAGTCGTCACAAGATACAACTGTCCCAACCAAAGGAATTCTAAAACATACAGGAAGAAACGCAGGCACCAAGAAAGGGAAGAACGAACAAGAGAGACTTCAGGAGAGGCCCGATGCGACCAGAAACATGCAGCCATCAAAAGGATTAGCTCTGACTATGAACATATCCGATAACCCCGAAAGGATGGAAAGAACTAAGCTGGACAACACAGTCATCAACCTTTCAGATTTTGATCTTCAGGAAAGACATACCAAGCTCCTTAAAAGCGGCCTCTCCTTTTTACCGACCAATCTAATGAACAACTTTGAGGTCTACAAAGATATCGTATTATTTCTAAAAAAAAAGTATATCTGAGACAAATACATCATAGACCCACTCTTGAGCCACTGTCATCAGAACTGAATGATCCCCTGGAACAGATTGCTTAGGATATGCTCACCTCAGTGAATTGGCCAATAGCCCCCCATCCCTCCCCCCCCCCCCCCCCCAGATGAACCATGGAAAAGAAGCGCTGAAATTCAGATTAAATCAAAGAAAATGCCCCCCTTTAAGTGAGACAAGTGAATGAGGGTTTTTCTCGATCTTATTCAGGACGACTTATCTGACCTAGACTGGACAAGCAAACCCGTTGATAATCTGGACTGTGATGACAGACAGGCACTTGAGGAACTTAAGAATGCACCGGGAGTTATCATCAAAAAAGTGACAAAGGGGGTAATGTTGTACTCATATCAGAAACAAAATATTAAAGGGAAACCAGAAGGCAACTGCTCTGATCAATATCTTTAGCCATGCGTTACTCTGGCTAAGATATATTGATGATGTACTACTAATTTGGCAGGGCACCCCCGAGGCCCTTATACATTTTATTGAGGAACTTAACCAAAACACCAGGAATATAAGTTACCTTCAACTGGGACCCACAACAAATTTCCTTTCTTAATCTCCTTATAAAAGTGGAGCAGGGGACACTCACCACGAGTACCTACAGAAAGGAAACGGCAGTCAATACGCTCTTGGAAGCAACTAGCCACCACCCAAAATCCCTAATCAATAGCATTTCAACTGGGCAATTTCTGCAGCTACACAGAAACTGCAGCCAGGAACAAGACTATAGAGTTGAAGCGGAAGATCTCTATGAACAGTTTATTGAAAGGAAATATTCCCATAGGACATTGATACGGGCAAGAGGAAAAGCATCAAAAAGGCCACAAACTGACCTACTCCGTCTAAAGACGACCCCTTGAATAAAGAGACTGATCAAGTCAGGATTATTACCCCCTATGGATTACAATGGGAGGCTGGTAGAAATGTGCTTACAAAACACTGGCACTTACTAACTAGATCACCAACACTGTGCGACATTGTAGGCCCTAGACATCTGATGGTGGCTGAACGAGCCAGAAATCTGGCGGATGAACTCGTTAACTCAGAGTTCCTAAAAAACACCCCATGGAGCTGGCTCACAGACCTACCGGCATTGAAAGGAATGTACCCATGTGGCAAATGCAGTATCTGCAGCTTGATAGAAAGAACCAATACCGCTGATGGACATAAGACATTCAAAATCAAGCATTTCATTAACTGCAACATTGAGAGAGTTCTATATATGCTGCAATTCCCGTGCCGCATGCTATACGCGGGCAAGACAAAGCATAAGAGGGAAGGATGATGAAAAACCAATCGCCAAACATTTTCTTGAGCAACATGGCGGTCAAATTAAAGGCCTACGGGTCAAAGGGATCTATACTTTGAAACTCTCCAGTAGGAGAGGGGACTTTGACACTGTCCTAGGACAGCGTGAAAAAGAATGGATTTTCTGCCTAGGGCCTATGGCCCCGAAGGGGTTGAACAACAAACTCAATTTACAAATTTTTGTGAACCCCTAATTATCCCAAGTAAATTGATCTATTCCTAGTGCAACTATGATTGACCTTTTAAACATAGTTGCATTCTTCACATGGCCGAATATGTGTGTATCCATTGCCAACTGGACTATAATTTTTTGTATATATGTATCTGAGACTTTCGGAATTCATGAATCTATAGATACAACTGATATCAGTAAATGCTTTTTGGATCTAAATTTGATGAAAAATGTAAATTTCATTCTATGCATCCGATTTGTTTCTCTTCAAAAACTCCTCTTGAACTGACATAGGAGTGCATTCTTGAAAACAACCACAAGATGGCGAGAGATTGCCATCTGAATGCACTCTCAGCAACTAGCCAGCGAAAGGGTTAATACTCCTAACCCAAGGACTTGTTCCGCCCCCCCAGCACCTGACTTTTACTTCCTCTTTGGAGCCATGGGAAAAGCCTAAAAATCTGGGGGGAACAGTTACCCTGAAGAAGTTCACAACTCCAGTGAACGAAACGTCATCGGTCTGAGGGCCACAGCACACCCCCAGACACCAGCCGCACACCCCCAGACACCAGCCACACATCCCTTTGATATCGTCAGAAAAAAACTCCCATTATTGCTTTGGAAAAAGCAAGGACCTGCAAGAGACCTCTCAAGCTGAATCCAGTATTTTGCTATAACTGTTGCCCTACGAGCTCTGGGAGCATTTGGGTCTATGCTGAAACCCTCCTGCCCTCCCCCTTCCCCTCCCTGGTCCCCCTAGAATTTGGGGACCAGACCAAAAACTCACAATCCAGGGACATTCCGATGGTAGCCTCACACTGCACAAGGCTACCTAAGCTTATTGTGAGCACCGGAGACCTGAAACTAGCAAGAGCTCCTGCGCTATGAAGGTATAGCAAGATCAGCCACAGTCACATGGAGAATTTCTCCAGCTCGCAGGAATAGCATTTTCAATAGCCTGGAAGAAACTACCTAGACCAATAGATATTTACAGTCTCATTACTTACAAAAAGAATAGTCTTTTCCTGCGATCAACTCACTGTGAGTAATAACATCTATTGCTGTTTGGAGATAATCTGCTCTATTCTTAATCACTGTATTGATTACTATCAAATAAGGCTACAATATTAGCTATTACGTGACTTTTTATCCAGCACGCTGGCACATTTCTGCATATTATACTGCCATACTAGCAGCTTGGGACTTTTCATGCTTGTCCACTGACACAAGATTCCGGTGGGGGTCTTCCATAAATGGACTTGTTTTACTGTTAAACAAACCTGACAGCTCTGTAGATCCTGGCATATGAGACAAAGGAGGCTTTATAGTGGGTCTGTTTTGGCCAGTACTTGGTAAACCTCACATGATTATTTCCTCCCTTCTCTTCCCTCCTGATCCCTTGTATAGAAGTTCTAGTTCAAAAGTCTGAAGATATTTTAACATACACTTCATGTATGATTAATGTACTAGGCTACTACCATTTTTGGGGGTTCTCGGGCACTGAGGCAACAAGGTCTACAGGGTGTCTGTATGTTCCAGTCAGCGGCCGGCACCCATTAAGACCTTTCGTGTAGCTCCCCTGATCCTGCCAATGGTGCCTCCTCCATGTGTCATGTCTGTGACATTAGAGACAACTTAAGGAAAATATTGTGTGACTTCTCTGTCTTGTAGGTGTGCACACCCGTGGCCACCTTGTTCTTAATGTCTTTTAATTCCATATACTCTGCGCATTATCTCTATGTAATTTTTGTATATTATATTTAAGCAATAAAGTAATTTTCTTATATAGGTGGAGATCGCTGGCTGCCCCACCCCTTTGTCATTATCTGAACTTTACCATTCTCCCCCCATTTTTTCTACTTGTTAGTTGAGTTCAAGACAAACGGGAGAGGCGCCATCCTCATCGGGTGAGTCGGTACCCCTATGCTGCATGTGTATTGAATGTCAATGTCATTGGGTCTTCACACTGTGGCCCTCCAGTTTTTCAGGAACTACAATTCCCATGATGCCTAGTCATGTCTGCGAATGTCAGAGTTTTACAATGCCTCATGGGATGTGTAGTTTGAGAATCCCTGTTCTACACACTGGTCTCTGGATTTGATCTGAAAACTCTCCCCTTTGTTTTTCAGGAGCTATTGATATACCTCCTCCTTTAAGACTTAAAGGGGTTGTAAAGGTAAAAAAAAAAAAAAATCCCCGAAATAGCTTCCTTTACCTTAGTGCAGTCCTCCTTCACTTACCTCATCCTTCGATTTTGCTTTTAAATGTCCTTATTTCTTCCACACCAGGGAGAAAGCCTTGCATTACTGTGTGGAGTTACAGACAGAAGAACAGGAAGTGAGGATTTCTCAGAAGAAATAAGGACATTTAAAAGCAAAATCAAAAGGATGCGGTAAGTGAAGGAGGACTGCACTAAGGTAAAGGAAGCTATTTAGATGATTTTTTTTTTTTTACCTTTACAACCCCTTTTAATATCCTTCAGTTTCTACTAGCCTTGTAATTCATTCCCTTCTAACCATTCTAATGCTGTGCTGTAGAGGGATCTCATGCAGGGCTATTTCATTGTAAGATTGGTTGCCTGATCAGACACTTTTTTTCCTCCAGTGTAGTCTCTTTTCCTGAAGTTAAGGGTTAAAAATGCAAGCCTTGAGACTTATTTAAGCATACACCCATGTGAGGACTTTGTTTTGCCTTCATGGACTGCATCTGCGTGCAGGCAGTCCCCATTCATGTCTATGATTTCTCCGTAAGGGAGAATGGTCCATAAGCTTAGCAAAAAGTGGGGTAGTGTGATATCAATCACCTGAAGGTACCAGCCTATAAATACTCAGTCTCTGTGTCCTGTAATGTACAATTTGACATCCATATGGGTGTGTGTTTCCAAACAAAGTGTGTGTTCAGAGACTCGCACCCACACAGATGTCAAATTGGAAGCAGCAGCTTTGTCAGTGCAGCCATTTCCTCCCATTTGACATGAATGGCATTGAGATTTTATGTTAAAAAAAATATATATTTTGTTGTACAATCCAATAATATCATCTGCTTTTTGAATCTCTAATGACTGAAAAGAAGAAATTCTACCCAATTTTAACTGGCACCTTAGTGCTATACAGGGCAAAAGGACAGCAAAAAGTGTGAAGATGCCAGGGCCCTGTGGCATTTAATTACACGTCTGCCTCCAAGTTTGATCTAGCAGGCATCTGCAGTGACTTTTCCCAAATTTCCCTCATCTAAGCAAGCAGTCCTGAAAGGTTCCCATTATTATAACTACCAAAAAGTCTAGTGCTCTAGATAATGTCTCTGATTAAAAATAAACCAATATACTACCCTCCTCTTAAACATCCTGTTCTGGTAGAATTCTGAAACCTCTACACATTCATCCAAGAACATTACTGGAACCTCTTCTATTTCATTATCCACTATATGAAAATATGTAAAAATGTGTCATGTACTGTATATACACATGTACTCGTAATAACTGGGAGTGTTTAATGTGGTGCAACTGAAAGGGAAGAGCTGTTCCTCTTAACACTTTATAACTGTAAGAGCATTCATCTAAAACACTTACAGAAAATAAAAAATATTACTCAGCAATTTGACACACTTCTGCAAGTTGGCAGATCTACCAGTCTCTATCAGAGTCTATGTACCAGGTTCTTCTCGGCCAGTTTGATGCAATGAAAAATCACCAGTTTCTTCTATTGCTCCATTTTGTGGAGCAGACAAAGTAGATTTTGCACTGAAGGGAAGGCGTGGATTAGGCCAGTGCAAGAGGTTCCTTGGTCCTGGCCACAAACAGCGGTAACTTGTTATTGAATGTGGAGGCCAGGATATCCATGTCTGGGGTTAGCCCCCTCTGACATATCAGGTTGAAGATGTTGGGCTGAAGAGGCTCTGTTCCCTATGGTTCAGGCAGTGACAGGTAAATGAATCCACCATTCAATTGCCCAGTCCTGGGATGTAGACAGCAGACCACAGTGGACATGGTTTCTCCATCCATGATATGATCTGGCTCACTACATTCAAGGCTGCATGATTCTTGGTGCCCCTTTGGTGATTCATGAAGGCCACACTGTGGCCTTGTTTGAATGCACCCTAATTGGGTATCCTTGCAGAAAGGGGGTCCAGTGGTGAAGATTCTTGTGGTACTCTGAGCTCCACAATGTTGATGGGGAGCTTGGCTTCCACAGATCACGATCCCTAAACTGTAAGGGACTGGAACATTCCGCCACAGCCTGAAAGATTGGCATTTGTCGTAATTACTTTCCAGTGATATGGAAGGAACGACTTACCTATTATTAAAGGCTAGGATGGCGATTCGCCAAACTAGAGCAGGGAACTCCTTGCTTGGCTGGACAGCATTATAGGTAGGTTGAGAGAAAGAGCCTCATTGTCCCATGCCAACAAGATCTTGTGTTGGAGAAGGAAAGTAAGCAAATGGAACAACCTTAAAAAAAGAGACAACTATGAGACCCAGAACTTTCATGCAGAATTTCACAGAGCGCGTCTCTTATCTCATGAGCCAAGCATTAGTTGTGAGAGAGTAGATTCTACTCTGGAAGGAAAACTTTTGCTTGGGATGTGTCCAGGATTAAACTTAAGTATGCCAAGTAAAGTGAAGGTTGAGAGCAGACTTTTGGAAGTTGATCACCAAACCAAAAACTTGAAGAATCTTAATTGTTGTGTGGATGTTTCCAGATAACTGGCAGGGAGAGAAGTAGTCCTTCACAAGATGATTATCTAGATGAAGGTTTCCAACCCCCGTGCCGCTGCCTGTTTGCAGCCAGGCCACGAAGGCTGCACTGTCTTAGGTATTCAGGGTCTGGGTTTCATAGGGATGGACTATAATTCTGGACTTGTCTAGCACCCTGCAGCTAAAGCATTGCACAAAGTGCCAATGTGTGCGCCCCTGCAGGATGCAGTACTTGAAGCAACATTACAGGCTGTCTCCACAGCATGGGGGCACAGGGACTGTTCTCAATGTTTTTTACAGAGGTTGCACTAGAAGACTAAAGAGTTGATTGAAGAATCCGAAGAAAAAATAAACTAGTAAGGTTAAGAATAATTTCTCCGGGAGAAGTGGTCCATAAGCTTAGCAAAAAACTGAGGACTCATTGAGTGGGGTAGTGCGATATCAATCACCTGAAGGTACCAGCCTATACATACTCCGTCTGTGTCCTGTAGTGTACAATTGGGGGATGAAAGACAAGTCTACTAATGTGTCTGATCAATTGTCCCCCCACACACAGTGGCCAAAAAGGGCGACTATCACCTCATGCCTACAATTCGCTTAGGGGAGCATCATAATCAAAAGATACTTTAACATACATATTAACAAGATATTGTTTAACAAAAAGGAAGTAAAACAAGAAGAATGTTTCCATTATTTGTTGAGAACTTTTACATTCTGCATTTCTTACAAAACAAAACGTAACATCTATTTAACTGACAAACTGTACAAACTTTTGCAGTTTTTTTTTTTTTCTCCCAGTTTTTGAAGGAAGAAAGGGCAGGAAGTGACAGCTGCGAGGACCTTAGCACTGATGGAAAAGGACTTAAAACAAAAACAAGAAAAACAAATATGGTTGATTGCTTCTTTCCCTGGAGTTCTATGTTGTTTCCAGTGTTCCAGCAATGAATATAGTTATAGTCACAAGCACAATCCTCTTCAGCACGGATGTCACTGCCATCCTTAAAAGTCCTGTTATGTTTGGTCCAATATGGACTCTTTATCGACTCCTCCCACCTCCGCTGCTACTTCCACTCCCCCGAGAGCCTCCTCTCCACTGACTAGAGCTTATACTGCTGTTAGATCCAGATCCTCCTCGGCCCCAATTTCCCCGAGAACCCCTTGTGGAACTCTCCTCATGTTCTTGGGAGCTGGAACGGCTTAGTCTTTGTGACCGTGGTGGAGGTCCAGACATTTCACGGGCTGTTTGGTATAAAAACAAGAGGCAGGAGAAAGAGAGTGAATATCTAGACACTTTATGGTTTTAGATGTGTTCGGTTACTTTGCGTTAAAAAAGAGAAAAATCATATTTTTAAATACCAAACACCATAATCACAGAAATAGATGGGGGGATAATCAGATAATCTTCATTATTTACAAAGTACAATGGTGTCTATTACATTAATCAGCCAGAAAACCTTGCTATCTTCACCTTAGTTGAACTTTGTTACTAGAAGTCTGACTTCCATGGCCATCAAGTGTGCTTTTATAAGATGGGGTCAGGTAGGAGGGGAAGGGGCTTATCTCAGAACTCAGGACCTTGATAATAAAGTCAAAGTGCAAAGCTTTTTGGATAATAAACCTTGTGGTACCCTTTAAAGCAGTGGTTCTCAACTCCTGTCCTCAGAACCCACTAACAGCAGGGCTGTCTTAATGAGAGGGCACATCTGGGCACTGCCCAGGGGCCCCTGCACATTTCCCAAAGCAAGCTGGTCCTTGAGCCCACACTGCCCTGAAATTGGGGGCCCCGTGATGGCACTGAGAGTGATAGAGGCAAAGGGGAGGCAGTCTGCCTCCTACCTACTTAATGTCTTTACCTGCACTGTCGTCATTGTAGGGGCCCCAGAGCATTACTTTGCCCAGGGGCCCATGATGCCATTAAGACTGATTAGTACCTGGTTTTCAACATAAATTAAATAAATCACAGGTGATATCATTTGCTGCTCAGTGATTGCAGTATTCTAGCCTGCATCTCCCCAAGGTCATACTTAAAATCTGGCCTGTAAATGGGTCCCGAGCACAGGATTTGAAAAGCGCTGCTTTAAAGTGAATTTATCACACATTTAACATCTAATAAAAAGTAAAACTTCTAAAAATAGACAGTGCACGTCTAGGTTCTGTGGAAAACCACACTCATTTGTCTCTAAATATTAAAAGAGATGTTTGGGATTCCAAAAACACCTATACTCACCTAGGTGGATGCAGCACCGATCCTAGCTGCATCTGTCCCCCACTGCTTCTAAAACCAAGAACTGAGCAATCAAAGACCGCCAATTGTACAGTTCTCGATCTTCTATGAGTGGCTCCCTAGCTCTGCCCCTCCAGCACTCACTGGAGCGCTGGGCTGTGAAGGGGGCGGGAGCAGCTGGCCTAGTCTCCCAGCAGCACTGAGAAAGCTGCTGGTCCAGGCATCTAGGTGAATCGCAAATGTAAAGTCAAGATTCTTTCCTCCCACTCTTCTTTTTTTTTTTATTGCCCCCGCCCGACCTTCCTGGGTAATTGTGCTGGAATATCTACCTGCTGTACTAATATTTAATATAAGGATTTTGATTCCATCTATCCTATAGATATCAATAATGTTTTCTATGTCAATTTGTATAAAATTGTTCATGTGACGAATTGTGTATTTGCATCGCTTGTACTGTAAAGATCTGAGAAAAAATTCTTGTTAAAAAAAAAAAAGTCAAGATCTTTCCTGAGCCTTGCTCAACTGAATACAGGTTACAGTAGTGCAGAACAAACTGCACGTCTGTGATCCCCAGGAGAAGTAGAGCCAAAAAAGCTTTGGCCCTACTTGTCCTTTAACATTTTGACTGAAAATAAACAGACAATCCTCTACAGACTTCGAGATCTTTTTTCTTAGTAGTTCACAAACAACTTCTCATTCTGTAGAAATCATGTCTACCTTTCCCAGGGTCGTCTCCTGGGCCTCCCATCGCATCCATATCTCTAGGATCAGGGGTTCCAGGCCCATCATGCCAAGGTCTTTTGCGTGGTGGTAGAGAAGCCATGTCCATGCCTTGTAAAGAAGATGAACGCTCCCTGCTGGCTGGAGAGTGACTTTCTGGGGTTGGAATGTCCTGCTGAGGACTGTCCTGAAAGTGATCTGGACCTGATTGGAGAAAACAAGAATGTACATATACAAGATAAGCTTACCTAAAAGTTTTTTTCAGATAGTGTAAGTTGTAAATACAAAAGAGAATAAATTATGTGCCTATAACAAATGCATGGAGCATTCTACTTCAACAGTGCTTATATCAGTATACCATATTCGTTTTGAACAGATAGCATCCCTTCAGAAGGCAAGATCACTTCTTGGGTGTTTTTTTAATGGATTAAAGCCAACCTTAAGGCAACTATATAGAACATTCCATTTAGTCTAGTGGTTATATTTTATAAAGCAAGGAATGTGACATTCAAAAGTGATGAATAACTCTATAACAAAAACACATTTCTTGGGAAGGTTTGTATGCAGCGAATGTCACAATGACTACTGTATAAATGTATTTATAAAAAAAAAAAAAAAAAAATTATCAGATACCAAACCAAAAAAATATTTACACTTACTATAAAATAAACCCAAACCCTTTTTATGGTTTTGTATGCATTACAAGGTAAAGTGAGGATATCTTGTTCATGACAGAAAAAAATAAAATAAGAAAAACCAAGGTCTTCTCTAAAGATAGAGAAACAGTAAAATCCTTACCCTCATCTCTGCTTTGCTCTCGAGACTGGGTATTAGGCCCCCGATCTGAAACCGGAAACCGATCTGGGGTGGGTAGAAGTCCTTTTCTTGCTTCTGGTTGAAAAAGACAGGTGACAAAAGGTATCAACTGTACTAGCTGTCCACCAACCAAATTACATCTACAGTAATGGTTCACAAAACAGCTTACATACGAGGTGACAACTAACCTCTCTGAGAACCTCGACCGCGACCTCTAACAGAATCCCGCCCTCTACCAGGTTCATCCTTCATATCATAGTTGTCATCAGGACCAAATTCATCTGAATTAAAGAATTCTTCCCTTCCTCTAGAGCCACGACCCTCATGTCTCGAAGGACCAGACCTGCGGAAACTAATTTTAAACAAAACAAATGAAAATCGGTCTTAAAAAACACTAAAATGTTTGAAAGATTTTGGTTTCACTAGTTTAAGTTAGAATATGCATCATGTGATTTAAAGAGTAAGCACAAAAGGCTGAACCAAAATCATATTTCTACAAAGGTTTTGATGTGTCAGAAGACTATATTTTGTATGGTTCTACATAGAACCCGGATGCTCCCAAAGGATTCCATGTAATTAATGCCATAGTGGAGAACATGCCAGATTTCTAAATATGCACCAGGTAAACATTTACATGGTGATTCCTTCGTTCTGCACAGGTGGACAAGAGAGGTATATCTGTACTGAGACTACAGTAATGACTCACTCCTCTGCCCTGCAGGGGAGGGGAGGGGAGGGGATGTAGATCTCAATTAAGATTCCAGTGATGATTATCTGATTTACAATGAGTGGGTGGTGGTAGGAGTAGGTCTCTACAGAGACTCAAGTGCAGGGCTCAACAAACCCTGGGCGCCAGGTTGCATTTGCGACTAGAATTGGCGACCTGGCATCTGGGGCGGCACAGCTGGGGTATCCTGTCTCCGTGCTCCCCCCTGCGCGATTGTGTTGGGCCACGCCAGCCGGTAATTGAGGCCGCGGCTTTGCGGCCTTCTGCAGTCCTATGCTTCATTCTGGAATCTGGTGCCCTCTTGTGGTGGCAGTTGGTATGACAAGACAACCAGCAATGCTAATAGAGCTTCCCCTGCCCGTCTCCTTCCCTTTACTTAGAACCCCCAAACATTATATATTTTTTTTATTCAAACACCCTAGAGAATAAAATGGTGGTCATTGCAATACATTTTGTCACACCGTATTTGCGCAGCGGTCTTACAAGCGCACTTTTTTGGGAAAAAATACACTTTTTTTTAATAAAAAAATAAGACCACAGTAAAGTTAGCCAAAAAATGTGTTTTATATTGTGAAAGATAATGTTACGCCAAGTAAATTGATACCCAACATGTTAAGCTCGTGGAATGGCAGCAAACTTTTACCCTTTAAAATCTCCATAGGCGACGTTTAAAAAAAATCTACAGGTTGCATGTTTTGAGTTACAGAGGAGGTCTAGGGCTAGAACTATTGCTCTCGCTCTACCAATCACGGCGATACCTCACATTTGTGGTTTGAACACAGATTTCAGATGAATGGCGTCTGAACTCATGTATGCGTTCACTTCTGCACATGAGCTTGGCGGGACGGGGCGCGTTCCTGGCTCCTAACTTTTTTAGCTGGCTCCTAGATTCCAAGCAAATTTGTCAAGCCCTGCTCAAGTGGTTATTGCTTCATTAAACTGCCAACAAGCTGTCATGAGCATTCGATTTAAAAATGCATAAAATATCCCCAAAAGACATAAATAAATGCATTTTTTTAGACTTTCTTATGGTCATATATGTGTCTGTTGTACCATGTACTTTGTATTACTTGCTTTGTGTGAACTTCCTAGTGATCCTGCCAGTCCCCCTACTTTCCCATTTCAAACTGACCATTCTAGGCATGAGATTACATTCATCTTAGCATGATCAGTTTTCTAATTGTGCTGGGAGATTAGGCTGCCCATCCTCCAATAGTCAAACATGTGCTGACACGCCCCCCTGCACAGTCATTCACTGGGAAAACCAGTGTACTGCTGTTCTCCAACCCCTCACCCTATAAGCCCCTTATGCAGCTGTGAACAGAACATTTAAATAAAAAAAAAAGTAAAAGAAGGCTATATACACATATCATATATATATATATATATATATATATATATATATATATATATATTTTTTCACACACAGTATCTCACAAAAGTGTTATCTTTTCATGTGACAACACTGAAGAAATTACTCTTTGCTACAACGTAAAGTAGTGAGTGCACAGCTTGTATAACAGTGTACATTTGCTGTCTCCTCAAAATAGCTCAACACACAGCCATTAATGTCTAAACTGCTGGCAACAAAAATGAGTCCAAATTGGGCCCAAATTGTCAATATTTTGTGTGGCCCCTATTTTTTTCCAGCACTGCCTTACCCCTGTTTGGTATGGAGTTCACCAGAGCTTCACAGGTTGCCACTGGAGTCCTCTTCCACTACTCCATGATGACATCACGGATGTTAGAGACCTTGCGCTCCACCACTTTCCGTTTGAGGACGGCCCACAGATGCCCAATAGGGTTTAGGTATGGAGACATGCTTGGCCAGTCCATCACCTTTACCCTCAGCTTCTTTAGCAAGGCAGTGGTTGTGTTGGAGGTGTGTTTGGGGTCAATATTATGTTGGAATATTGCCCTGCGGCAAAGTCTCTGAAGGAAGGAGATTATGCTCTGCTTCAGTATGTCACAGTACATGTTGGCATTCATGGTTCCCTCAATGAACTGTAGCTCCCCAGTGGCAGTAGCACCCATGCAGCCCCAGACCATGACACGCCCACCACCATGTTTGACTGTAAGCAAGACACGCTCGTCTTTGTACTCCTCACCTGGTTGCCACCACACACGCATGAAACCATCTAAACCAAACAAGCTTATCTTGGACTCGTCAAACCACAGGACATGGGTTCCAGTAATCCATGTCCTTAGTCTGCTTGTCTTCAGCAGTGGCGGAATTATCAGGGTCACACCAGTCGCACTTGCGACCGGGCCCCTTGGTTCCGCCACTGTAGGGGGGGCCCGCCGCCACCCGGGAGATAGTACATTGGTCATTTACCCGCCCGCACTTGCGAGCACACTACAATTTCCGCCCTCTCTGCCCATCCTCTACACCTGCACTCACGGCACAGTACCCGCCGGCTCCGCCCGTCCTCTCCTCCCGCACTGCCCATCTTCTCAGACTCCGCCTGCACAAACTGGTACTCACAGGCCCCACCCATCCTCTCTGCTCACCCAAGGAAGACCTAGCAAGGAGATCTGCAAGTGGGTGGCACCCATCCCTTTAAATCAACACTGCCACTGACCCCTCCCCCCACATCACCACCACTACTGCCACTGATGCCCACACCACCACTGATACCCCCACATCACCATCACTACTGCCACTGATATCACCACCACTACTGCCACTGATGCACCCACATCACTGCCACTGATGCCCACCCCACCACCACTACTGCCACTGATGCCCACCCCACCACCACTACTGCCACTGATCCCAGGCGCCACCGATTCCCCCCCCCCCCCAATGCTGACACTGATTCCATCCCCACCACAGCCGCCGATGCCACCGAGCCTATTCCTCCCCAAACGATCCTATCCCCCGCCACCACTCATCCCAGGGGCGCAACTACAGGGGTCACAATTGCAATAGTGCACGTTGCCCCTAAACACCTGGATGGGGGGCATTTAGAGGAACAAATCCCCTCCATTTTTCTCCTGCCGCCACCAAAAGTCTGCTTCTCCTCCTTTCCCTCTGATAGACAGATAAAATAAAGAGGATTTGTTCCCCCTCCTATCCAGGTCCTGCTGCCCCCGGGATCAGTGGGAAAGGCCCTGGCCGCAGGTCGGGGGGCTTTCCATGGTTTCTTGCACTGAAGGTTCTAGTTACGCCTCTGGTCTTCAGAAAACGGTTTGCGGGCTTTCTTGTGCATCATCTTTATAAAAGACATGCCCCTGTTGACGTCTGTATTGGAACGAAATGTTTCGACTTTGCATTTTGCTCCCCATATTGCTTTTAAGAATTTATGAACTGTGATCACTTTATCATGTATGCTAGTTTTTATTATTAAAACCTCCTTTTGACCTACACCATTGGAGCCCCCTATTTTTTTCTTCATGAATTTGTGGAAGATACGTTTGAGTTCTCTCCAGTTTTAACGCCCTTATCAGGGTTGCAGCTTGCCTGAATCAGGCACACATAGATGTCTGTGGATCCCTATGATTGCCATATCAACAACTTAGCCGGGTCTACCATATCAGAGTAATCTGTGGCTGAGGAACATCGGGTCTATCCGTCCTTTTTGGTTTGGTCGCCAATCCATCATTCATTGGATTCTCGTTGACACATTTGTGGAACAGCCGTTTGGGACACCCTAAGCTCGATCGATCTGTTGTTGTATGACAGTCGGGCCCAACGCCTCTGGTAAGCGCATATGTATTTCATCATTCATCTGCAGATTTCCCATTGGGATGTTTTCTTCCATCTAATGACATCTTTTTGATTATATTTATTTATGATGGACACTATATTTCCTAATTTTGATTATATTTGAAATTTTGTTGATTGTTTTTCAAGTTTTTGTTCACTTTGCTGGATATTTATTGCGTAGAATTTTTTTCTAACATACTATATGGTCACACCCTAATGGGTACACATAGTGTTATCATGACTCATATGTAGCGCTACATTATCATCCTCATTCCTTCTGTGACGACAGCCATGCAGACCAATTTAATGCAGTGTGTAGCGTATGGTCTGAGCACTGACATGCTGACCCCCACCCCTTCAACCTCTGCAGCAATGCTGGCAGCATTCATACGTCCATATCCCAAAGACAACCTCTGGATAGGACGCTGAGCAGGTCCACTCAACTACTTAGGTCAACTATGGCGAGGCCTGTTCTGAGTGGAACCTGTCCTGTTTAACCACTGTATCGTCTTGGCCACTGTACTGCAGCTCTGTTTCAGGGTCTTGGCAATCTTCTTATAGCCTAGGCCATCTTTATGTAGAGCAATTATTATTTTTTTCAGATCCTCAGAGTTCTTTGCCATGAGGTGCCATGTTGAACTTCAGTCTTCCAGTGACCAGTATGAGAGTGTGAGAGCGATGACACCAAATTTAACACACCTGCTCTCCATTCACACCTGTTACCTCGTAACACTAACGAGTCACATGACACCGGGGAAGGAAAATGGCTAATTGGGCCCAATTTGGACATTTTCACTTAGGGGTGTACTCACTTTTGCTGCCAGCGGTTTAGACATTAATGGCTGTGTTGAGTTATTTTGAGGGGACAGCAAACTTACACTGTTATACAAGCTGTACACTCACTACTTTACATTGTAAAAAAGTGTCGCATGAAGATATAATAAAATAGTTACAAAAATGTGAGTGGTGTATTCACTTTTGTGTGTGTGTGTGTGTGTGTGTGTGTGTGTGTGTGTATACACAAACCTTTTGCCTTTCTTTTCTAATTTAAACTGAATAAGTTATCTTACAAAGTAAGAGTTCACATACAGTGCCATGAAAAAGTATTCATACCCATTGAAATTCTCCAAATGTTGTTATGTTACAACCAAAAAACGTAAATGTATTTTATTGGGATTTTACGTGATCGACCAACACAAGGTGGCACACAATTGTAAAGTGAAAGGAAAATGATAAATGGTTCATTTTTTTTTACAAATAAATATCTGAAAAGTGCAGAATGCATTTGCATTCAGCCCCTTTACTCTGATACCCCTAACTAAAATCTAGTGGAACCAATTGCCTTCAGAAGTCACCTAATTCGTAAATAAAGTCCACCCGTGTGTGTGCAATTTAATCTCAGTATAAATACAGCTGTTCTTGGGAGGCCCTTAGAGGTTTGTTAGAGAACCATAGCGAACAAACCGTATCATGAAGGCCAAGTAACACACCAGACAGGTCAGGGATAAAAATTGTGGGGAAGTTTCAAGCCGGGTTAGGTTCTAAAAAAAAAAAAAAATATCCCAACTTTTTGAACATCTCACGGAGCACTGTTCAATTCATCATCCGAAAATGGAGAGTATGGCACAACTGCAAACCTACCAAGACATGGCCATCCACCTAAACTGACAGGCAGGGCAATGAGAGCATTAATCAGTGAAGCAGCCAAGAGGCCCATGGTAACGCTGGAGGAGCTCCAGAGATCCACAGCTCAGACGGGAGAATCTGTCCACAGGACAACTATTAGTCATGCACTCCACAAATCTGGCATTTATGAAACAGTGGCAAAAAGAAAGCCATTGTTGAAAGAAACCCATAAGAAGTCCTGTTTGGAGTTTGCGAAAGGGAATGTGGAGGACACAGCAAACATGTAGGAGAAGGTGCCCTGGTCAGATGAGACCAAAATGTTACTTAACCTAAAACGAACACTGCACATCACCCTGAACACACCATCCCCACAGTCAGACTAGGGATGAGCTTCGTGTTCGAGTCGAACGTATGTTCGACTCGAACATTGTATGTTCGATCGTTCGTCGAAATACGAACAAAACGGGTCGTTCGCACCAAATTCGAGTGACGCGCCACGGCCCATAATTCACTGCGGCATTGCGTGCTGATGATTGGCCAAGCATGCACTATGACCCGCATGCTTGGCCAATCACAGCGTGTAAAAAACTGAGAGCCATAATTGGCCAAAGACAGGGTGGCTTTGACCAATTATGGCTCAGGGGGTTTAGTACACGCCCCACACTATAAAAGGCCGCCTGCAGGGCGGCCTTGTGTAGTGTGTTGCGGCAGTTAACAGAGAGAGTGTCATTTTTTTGCAGGGAAGATAGAGCAGGCAGGCACGCTAGTCAGTTAATGTTACAGTGTGTAGAGGATATATATACATCCCAGGTGTTGTACATATATTTATACACTGTATAGCTTATCTAGATCAGTTCTTCCTAATTTACTGGCAGGCAGGTGATTGTGCTATTTAAAGACATTATCACAGGCATACTATAGACACCCAAGCAGGTACTATAGACACCCAGCAGGTAGAATATGCAGGAGCAGTGATTTTAATGATGCTTAAATAAAAAAATAAAATATAATGAAAAATTCCTTTAAATATTGTACCTGCTGGGTGTCTATAGTTTGCCTGTGAAAACGTCTTTGAGAACCTGGGTCTTGCCCGAGGGAACATGTATCAATGGAAAAAAAAGTTTTTCAGGAATCCTGCTCCTGAAAAAACTACCGTTTTTTTACTTTTTTCCATTGATACATGTTCCCTGGGGCAAGACCCGGGTTCTCAGACGTTTTACGACAATAACTTGCATATTAGGCTTTAAAATTAGCACTTTTGAATTCGAACGTTCGAGTCCCATAGACGTCAATGGGGTTTTAAATGTTCGCACGAACGTTCGGTCCGTTCGAAGGTTCTGGTGCGAACCGAACAGGGGGGTGTTCGGCTCATCCCTAAGTCAGACATGGTGGTGGCAGCATCATGTTGTGGGGATGCTTTTCTTCAGCAGGGACAGGGAAGCTGGTCAGAGTTGATGGGAAGAGGGATGGAGCCAAATACAGGGTAATCTTTGAAGAAAACTTGTTAAGAGTCTGCAAAAGACTTGAGACTGGGGCGGAGGTTTACCTTCCAGCAGGACAACCACCCTAAACATACAGCCAGAGCTACTAAGGAATGGTTTAGATCAAAGAAAATTCATGTGTTATAATGGCCCAAAGTCCAGACCTAAATCAAATTGAGAATCTGTGGCAAGACTTAAATTGCTGTTCACAGACGCTCTCCATCCAATCTGACAGAGCTATTTTGCAAAGAAGAATGGGACATACCTAAAAAGACTTGCAGCTGTAATTGCAGTGAAAGGTGGTTCTACAAAGTATTGACTTAGGGGGGCTGAATACAAATGCACACCACACCACACCTATTTGTAAAACATTTGGAAAATCATTTATCATTTTCCTTTCACTTCACAATTATGAGCCACTTTGTGTTGGACTATCACACACAATCCCAATAAAATACATTTACAATTGTGGTTGTAACATGACAAAATGTGGAATATATCAAGGGTTGTAAATACTTTTTCAAGTCACCAAACACTTTAAGCCAGTATTCAGCCTAAAAGATGGAGGTACCCAAGATTGTTTTTAGCTTCTTTCAGTGTTATACTACATGTCTTATAGGCATCCATTTATAGTCCCTGCAACCAGAATACAGCATTTTTTTCTTCCAGTTGAGGTTAGGAAATAAAGGCAGACACTGGATTGGAAAAAAACAGACTCCCTTCACTCCTATTCTTATAAGTCTACCTGTTTACAAACAAGTATTTTTTAACGCGGAGTTCCACCCATATAAAGGCCAGCAGCTTTAAAAAGTGCAACTGCTACTGCTGAATCCTACACTCACCTGTCCCATGGTCCAGCGATACAGGCAAACAAAGCCCCACTCCTCTCCCTGACGTTGGCATTCTGACTGTGGGTGCCCAGCTGTGGCTTCACAGCTGGGGGAGAGGTAAACTTCCTTCCGGAGCCCCAGGAAGAAGTGGGAGCTGGGTGCCTCTAAAAAGAGGGTATTCGCTTTAACTCTATGGTTGAAAAACATGATGCACTCATGGGTGTCCGGCGTCCGCTGAATTTTTTTCAGGGGGGGGGGGGGCGCTTCGGCGATACATACCCTTTCTTTGACCGCTAGCGGGGGTTAAATTGTAAAGAAAAAAACACCCCACTGTGCCCCCTGCATCTTTTAATATCTCTTTGTCATTACCGTGTACCCCCTCTCCACAACTGCACCTCTGGACCACTTTACATTACACAGCACCCTGCATCACTGGACCCCTTTACATTACACAGCACCCTGCACATGATGCCATACGGAATGCAATCTGAAGATTATTAAATGTGAGGACTGATTTTTTTTTAATATGCACTGTGCAGGACATTAATACATGAGTTACCATGACCAATGCAGGACATTTACCCCCCTCCCCCCCGCCTCCATGCTGCATATTAAAAAAATCAGTCATCATCACATTTAATAATTTTCAAACTGCATCATTCCATATGGCATGCCGCATGCCATCAGCTTAATTTAGTTTAGTGCTTACTTGCAGTGACACTGTCACGACTGATGCAGCTGTGCTGTGCGATTGTAATGAAGATGTTGTTGCTGGTTGGTTTCTCCTTGGCGGCGCTGGCTCCTCTAGCAGGCAGCTCCTCCCATCATTTCCAGCCATGAATGAAAATCACGCCGGCAGGCGGGGCTATAAAGCGCGATGATCATATTGGCTGGCACCGGCAAACAGGGGTGGGCCGCTGGAGCGGAGTAAATGCAACACAGACACTGACAGACATTATAGATGACAGTGACAATCGGCGGCCCTGGCCCACTGATGTGCGGGAGGTGGCGTGTCATTGTCAACACACTTTTAAGATTCCGGGGGGGGGGGGGGGAAAACGCCCATGGATGCACTTGGAATTGTTGCACTCTGGGGATGCTTGCTAAGCTAGTGGGTAAAGGATCTTATTGATCCAACCCTTATAAGAAAACGTTATTTTAATCTTTGTGCTACTATATATTACCTTTCATCTCTTTGTCCACGAAACCTCACATCGTCTTCTCTGGGATACTGGTCATCCGAGTGCCTCCTCCCCTCCCATCGGGTTGAATCTCTTTCTCGATCAGGGTAATCTCTTTGATTGGGGGGATATTGTGGGCTAGAACCTCCTCGCCTCCATTTGTCATCTGGTAATGCAGAACTTCCACCTCTCCCATCAAACTCATGTGCACGTGGTCCAAATCGATCATCTGTGAAGTATTCATCAGATTTCTCGTGTACCTCAGGGGCTGTACCTCGTCTGTCCGAAGGTGCTCTACTGTCTCTGGAGTCCATCCACTCTTGGCCACTTCGGAAAGGACTTGGCTCACGTCGTCGTTCAGGCTGGTGGTTTGTAGGGCCACGTACATCACCTGAAATTAAATAGGGATTTTAATTTTGTTCCTCTTTCTGGAATACTGTGGCCTTAGTGTTAATTTTCAAATATTCTCACTAATAATGTTAGATTAAAAAAGTGAGGGAATAAGATATTGCCCAACAATACCACAACATTAAAAAATACTATAAATAAAATAAATCATACCTTTATTAGAACTTGGTCCTTGTCCATGTGGAGGTGCACGACCCTGTGGTCCTAGGCCAGGTAACAGAGGAGGTGGAGCTTGGCTTTTGCCCTATGAAACAAATAGAATACCAAGATAAGTTTCTACTAGACTTTGCACTTTATTATAATAGGTATGAATATGTGTATAAATAATACATTCAGTCATTTGAGATTTAGTACCGTATATTAGGGCTCATTCACACAAATGTGTGCCCTGTGCTGCTAAGAATCGGCAGTTCCCTGCAGCAGGTAAGCACAGGTGTGTGCGATTAGCTGCAGCCAGCAGCCTGTATAAATCAATGACAACAGGACTTTGGTTGTGTAAGTGGAGATGCCAGCTGAAGCTTAGTAGAAGTTGGTGATGAAGCAGGATAATGACCCTAAGCATGGAAGTAAATCCACTACAGACTGTTTTTTGGAGTGGCCCAGCAGAGCCCAGCCCTTAACTCCATAGAGATGATGTGGAATGACTTCACACCAGACATCCTACAAATGTGTCTGAGCTGAAGCAATTGTGTCTGAGCTGAAGAAATTGTGTAAAGAGGAAAGGTCAAATATTCCTCCTGAATGTTGTGCAGATCTGATCCAAAGCTACTTACTGAAAGCACTTGCTTGAAGTCACTGCTGCCAAAAGAGGGTTGACCAGCTATCAACTTCAAAAGGTTCACTTACTTCCCCCCCAGCACTGTGAATGTTTATTGGGTGTGTTCAATAGAAATACACGGAATTAGAATGTTTTTTGTGTTATCAATCTAAGCACATTGTGTTCGTCTATTGTTGTGGCTTAGATGAGGATCACATCACATTTTATGGTAAATAACTACAGACAACCAGTTAATTCTAAGGGCTTCACATACTTTTTCTTGTGTATACACACACACACACACACACAAAGCAAGGTCCATAAAGAGATGGATGAGCGAGTTTGGGGTGGAGGAACTGACTAGCCTGACTTCAACCCGAAAAAAAAAATGGGATGAATTAGAGCACAGACTGCGAGCCAGGTCTTCTCGTCCAACATTAGTGCCTGGCCCCCCCAAATGCGCTTCTGGAAGAATGATCAAACATTCCCATAGACACACTTCTAAACCTTGTGGACAGCCTTCCCAGAAGAGTTGAAGTTGTTATACCTGTAAAGGGTGGGCCAACTCAATATTGAACCCTACGGACTGAGACTGGGATGCCATTAAAGTTCATGTGCGCGTAAAGGCAGGTGTCGCAATACTTTTGGTAATAAAGTGTATGTTTATATGTAGTTGTGATTTGTGCACTATTTTTTTGTAATGAGAGAACTATAGAGGGTTAAGTGCTGAACACTAATGTGAACCAGGGCTAGCTTATAGTCACACCACACAGACAAAAAAAAAAAAGATAGCAGAAAATAACCAGGCAATTAGCATTTTTTAAAGGAGGTCGGTAATGGCAGAACTTTTATTTCCCTCATTGCAGGTTTATTTTAACACCCTCCCATCGTTAGTAATACACAGAGTGAAGCATGTACTACTTAATAATAAAACTGTATACTGGCCAAAATTTAATTTTTAATTGGCTACATTCCAAACGCATCAAAACAAAAAGGTGTGCAAAGTCTTAAGCCTCATGTGATCGGCTGTGCTCAGATCCGCCTGTCCTTTTTTTAGGCGGATTCGATCTGGCCACCTATTGACTTCTATGGGCAGGCGGATATCAGAAGAGATGGGTCCGCTAACACCCGCCTGCCATCCAATCCGTCAAGATTCACTCAACACAGATGGTTGGGGATGCAAATGCCATCCGTCCAGCGGATTGGAAGAAAACGGCTGTCTGTTTTCATGCGATCTTGCCATAGAGCACAGCAGAGCTCTGACAGGTCCGTCCCTGCACCGTGAGTAGAGACAGACCTGTCATCCACCTGCTCAGTGGGGATCAACGATGCAATCCCAGCTGAGCAAAGCGGAGTCCATCAGAACGGATCTGCTCCATGTGAAAAGGGCCTTACAGTTTGTTTTATTTATAAATTAGTATTTCCAAAGTAGAAAATGATATCCTCTGTCAGCATACGGCAGAGAAAGTCCCTCCTGCTGAATCACAGGCAGAACTTTCAGATGAAAAACTGTAAGATATTGAACATCTTGTTTTGATGGGCCTGGAGTTTGCTTAGCAAATTGAAACTGAAGTTTTATTTGGGCTTTATGCTGAGAGCAATACAGTGCTGTCAGCTCTAAACATGCTAGTTGCCTGTCATACCAGATGTATGGCTTTAATACTTTTTGAATCACTAACCTGGAATAAGCATGCAGTACAGTCAGAACCTCTAAATTTGCATAATTGGTTTGGTTTCAAAATTTAAAAAGTCAGTTTGTGGGGAAAATTCAGGCGATACGCTGGTTTCTTGGATAATGGATGGCTTTCCACTGAGTACTGTCCACAACAGGGGGCTACGATTTAAGCTGCCAACGCATACCAAACATTTCAAGCAGTATGCTAAATTTATCTAGAGCTCTTTTTCAACATTTACATCAAGCAACTTTGCAAGGAAAGATCAAACCAGTTCCCCTCTAACTGAAAAGTGAGCCATTGCCTAAAGGGCTCATTCACACCATACATGCATTAAAACTGATGGGGAAAAACTGTGCAGATTTAGCTTGCAGAGACATCAGTTTACATGCGTGTTTTTATGCACGTTGACAGTTTTCCCAGTCCATATTCCCATGACACACATTCCTGGAATTAGCTGTTAAGGTACCAGGTGCTGTAGAAACCACCAGCTGGATACTGGAACATATACAATATAATGTAAATATTCACCAGCACACCAAGGATTTTCAATTACTTACAATTTTTTTATTTATGAAAAGAGGATCGCATCACAAACAGTGTAGTGCAACATTTCGGAACCATGTAGGATTCCTTCGTTAGGCATTACAAGGTTTTTCTACCTGCACGTGATACCAGTGTTGTGGTGTGAACAGGGAACATAGAGAACAATTGTTTTTTGCGCCCTTGCAAACCGCGGGCAGAAAGACTGACGTCTCTGCACCATGGTGTGAATATGGCGTTTCTAAAGCCAAAACATATATTTTATTGATTTTTTTTTTTCCAAAACACACCATAAAAATATCCTTATACAAAACAAACCACATGTGAAAAAAATACCACACTAAATCCAGCATTATATATTCCAATCTGACTCATCCCTCTGGTCCAAAAATGTTTTTGATGGATAGAGTAGGGAAGGGTTAGAACACCTTTTTGGTATTGTTTTGCGGTCGGTTTCCCTTTGAAGAAAAAGTGTCCCCATTGGAAGATATATCCTCTACAATACATTTTATATTGCACACTTTCAGTTAAAGCCTGAATTTTTTTTTTAAAGTCAGCAGCTACAAATACTGCAGCTGCTTACTTTTAAAAGAAGGACACTTACCTGTTCAGGGCACCCGTGATATCCTTACCCGAAGCCGACCCATCCCTCGGCTTCAGGTGGAAGCACCGGCATTTCTAGTAAGGGAATCAGGAAGTGAAGCCTGGTTCCCTACTGTGCAAGCGCGAGTCGCGCTGCACGTTTTGAGTAGTCCCTGCTGTCTTCTGGGACCTGTGTGTCGCCCAGAAGACAACCGGGGGGACGAAGGAGGGGTCAGACATGGCATAGATAGCAGCAAATACTGCGGCAATCTTTTGTCGGAAGTGGGAGCAAATACCTGTATTAGACAGGCATCTGCCCCCCCCCCCCTCCCTGAAAGATGCCAAAACGTGACACCGCAAGGGAGGAGAAATCCGGACAGCGGAGGTAAAAATTTTGGGTGGAACTCAGCTTTAAGGTGACATCAGGCAAATATAGAGAAAATCTTCAGCCAAACAGAAATAATAAGGAGTCACATCTATTCCATACTTTATTAAAAAATTAGAACTTTGGCAATTGATACAGTTTAAAGTGGTTCTAAAGGCTGAAGGTTTTTTTTTCTTTTACCCCAATGCATTCTCTGCATTAAAGTGAAAAAAAAAAAAACTTTTTAGTGCAGCTCTATATCAGACACCCCCCCCCCCCTCATCTCAATCCAGTGCTGTGTATAAGAGCAAAAGCACTCTCCCTCCTCATATGGCTCGGAGACCTCTGCAGGAGCCATTGGCTACTGCTGCTTTCAATAAGTTAGTAATAAGGGAGAGGGGGCAGGTCCGAGCTGTGCTCTGTGTGTCTATGGACACGCAGAACCGGCTTGGGAGCAAGCGCGCGCGCACACACACACACACACACAAGAGTGCCTCCATAGCAAGCGGCTTACTATTGTGGGCACTCAATATGGGGGGGGGGGAGCCATGAGCACCGACAAGAATCTGAGAAGTGGGGAATCAAGACTGCTCCGTACAAAACCATGGCACATTTGTCATTTCTGGTACAATAATTTTATTGTAAAAAAACAGAAGCAACCGTTCACCCACACAGGGGTACAACAAAACAAACATGACTTCCAGACATGGGCAAGAAAAGACATATGAGCAGTTAACTTTTGAAGAATGAGTGAACACTGAGCGACCTGGGGCCACAAGCCTCAGGTAGAGTTTGTGTCAACTAGGCCCTAGGGCCGATGGAGGGAGCCCATGGGTCAGGTGCACTAGTTTGCGTCAAGGGGAAAGGTGCGCATAAAAGTCTACTGGGCACTCCCAGTAAACACAAAAAAAAAATTACGGCATAACTGCAAGTCAACAAAAATTCCCTAGGTCCGGGGACTTGGGGTCATACAAAAATAAGGAGGGACAGGGGGCGGGCAAGTGTCCAGCCTCGGCATCAAAAGGAAGGAAAGAGAATAAATAGAGAAAAAGAAAATAAGAGAAAGGAAAGAGGAAGGGGGAGAAAGGAGTCCTACAGGTTGGGGAGATTACGTAGCAGACCTTAGAAAAGACCCAAACTGTCCTGGTGCAGGGTGGGAAGAGCAAAAGTCCACCAAGATGACCACACTAAGGAATTTAGAATGAGAATCATGAAGGATGCTAGACATTTTTTCATTGATCATGAGGTCAGTCAAAATGCTCTTCACCATGTCAAACAGGACAGAGTTTCTTCCAGGCGCTAGCAATCGTCTGTTTGGCAGCTATGAATAAGCAAGATGCTAACTTTTGTTGGTAAGAAAACAATCCTTGTATCGGGCAGTGTGTCAAAGCTACTTTAGCGTTGTTGCAGATATGTATGTTAAACAAAGAGGAGAGAAGCCCAAACACCCTGGACCTTGTTAGACGTGGGCAAGACCACCAAGTGTGGACAGCTTTCCTTCATTGGCCACAAACCCTGAAGCATCGGTCGCTATAGGAAGGATTAAACTCGCCATCTGGTGCCCGAACAGAATACCATCCTGAGGAGCACCTTGTACGCTGCTTCTTGGGTGGCCATGTTGAAGGGGCACATGGTAATGGTAGACCAGGCTCTGTTCCACGCCTCTAGATCAATCTGCACGTTTGTTATTTCAACCAATAACATGTTATTTAAAAAATAATAATTGTTGGTTTACAATCACAAAAAAAAGAGTAGCATAAAAATATTTGTCAAAACAATATTATAAAAAACAAACAAACATACTCACTTCCATGCTGCAGCATCTGTAGTTGTCCCACGCTGACGCCAAGACTTGAGTGATGACATGACTGTTGATTAGTTCTCGGCAGTGGCGGCTGGTGAAGTTTTAGGATGGGGGTGCCAGACCCCACCCCTCCTTTTTGACCGCTCCCACTTCTCATAATACCCCCCTTATAGAATCCACCCACCCTGTCCCCTGTAACCCACTAGCTTCCAACTATAGTGTCAGGAGTATAGAGCCCCAGCACCGCAGGACAAGAGTATAAAGTCCCAGCACCGCAGGACAAGAGTATAGAGCCCCAGCACCGCAGGACAAGAGTATAGAGCCCCAGCACCACAGGACAAGAGTATAGAGCCCCAGAGCCGCAGGACAAGAGTAAACAGCACAGGGGCGGACGGACCATTGAGTCACTCGGGCACTGCCCGAGGGCCCCATGCCACTAGGGGGCCCCATCTGGGTTGCCAGGCTCAGTAAAACCAGGGACAGTATGTAAAAATCTGTGTTTTTTTTACATCTGTCCCTGATATGTCTGAAACTGACATGCTTTTGATGTGAAAATCCAGATATTTTAGCTGCCCCACCTCTGCACTGCCTCCTGGCGTGGTGGCCATCAGTAAGCCCGGGGGCCCCATAATCTTCTATTGCCCAGGGGCCCCATGAGTTGTCAGTCCGCCCCTGATACAGCACCAGCCACCCAGTAATATTATTGGGTTTCTAGCTTTTTATGTTCACCACTGTTTTCGGGCTTACAATCATGCTCAACAGCCATTATATGTCTGACAAATGCTGAGGAATGTCTCCTAAGGGGTGATAATACTAAGATGACTATTTAAAAAGGAGTGTCCATTGTATTTTTTTATATACTCCTGACCAGTTTTAATCATCACCCACATAACTGTCCTTTTTAGCATTACACTAGCGATGAAAATAGTTGGTATTCAACAGTGATGCACTGACACAGATAACAATTCTGTAATTAATGTATTAATGCTGCGTAGACTTATACTGGAACAATGCATCTGACAAACCCGCCAACAGCACCCTTTAAAAATATGAATAATAAAAGACAATTTTTTCTCTTGTCTGACAGAGCCTACCAATTCAGGATCCTGAAAAAAAAAAAAAGGCACCGCTCGGGCCGTGCGTTCCATCCACTGAGCTGCGCCGTCACTTCCGGTTTCTCACTGGCACAGACAAACCGAAAGCGACGCCACAGTTCAGAGGGAAAGCACCACCCATGGCCTAGGGTGGTGCCAATCAAAAACAAGGCAACCAGAATTATACCAAGATGGAAGTGTTCAGGCGCACTGCATTGCGTCACAATACAGAAAAAAACACAAGGGAAATTAACCACTTGCCCACCAGGTAAATTCTGGCACTTCTCTCCTTCATGTGAATATCACAATTTTTTGGCTAGAAAATTAATCAGAACCCCCAAACATTATATATTTTTTTTTAGCAGACATCCTAGGGAATAAAATGGCAGTCATTGCAATACTTTTTGTCACACCGTATTTGCGCAGCGGTCTTACAAGCGCACTTTTTTTGGATAAAAATCACTTTTTTGAATTAAAAAATAAGACAACAATACATTTTGCCCAATTTTTTTATATATTGTGAAAGATAATGTTACGCCGAGTAAAATGATACCCAACATGTCACGCTTAAAAATTGCGCCCGCTCGTGGCATGGCGTCAAACTTTTACCCTTAAAAATCTCAATAGGCGACGTTTAAAAAATTCTACAGGTTGCATTTTTTGAGTTGCAGAGTAGGTCTAGGGCTAGAATTATTGCTCTCACTCTAACGATCGCGGCGATACCTCACTTGTGTGGTTTGAATACCGTTTTCATATGCGGGCGCTACTCGCGTATGCGTTTGCTTCTGCGCGCGAGCTCGTCGGGACGGGGCGCTTTAAAAAAATTTTTTTTGGTTTTCTTATTTATTTTTATTTAGTTTTATAATTTTTTACACTGAAAAAAAATAAATAAAAAAAATTGATCACTTTTATTTCTATTACAAGGAATGTAAACATCCCTTGTAATAGAAAAAAGCATGACAGGTCCTCTTAAATATGAGATCTGGGGTCAAAAAGACCTCAGATCTCATAATTAGACTTAAATGCAAAAAAAAAATAAAAAAAAAAAAGTCATTTTTTCAAATGACAAAAAAAAAAATGTTTCTTTAAGAGGCTGGGCGGGACTGACGTTTTGACGTCACTTCCGCCCAGCAGAGCTATGAGGACGGGTGAAGGAGATTTCTCCTTCAGTCCCGTCCCCGCTCAGCTGCCGGACACATCGGATCCCCTCCGCCGCTACCGACGGCTCCGGTAAGCGGCGGAGAGCGCGGGAGAGCGGCGGGAGGGGGGGGGGCCCCTCTCCCGCCACCGATAACGGCGATCTCGCGGCGAATCCGCCGCGGAGACCGCCGTTATCGTGTACACCACCGCCCCCTGAAAAGATGAATGTCTCGGTTGTGGCAGCAGCTGCTGCCGTTATCGAGATATTCAACTTTAAAAAGGAGGACGTCTTTTTGACATGGGGCGGTGGTCAAGAGGTTAAGTGTCTCCCTGCAATCACGTGGACAAAGGAGTGCAGCGCTCTGATACAATCAAAATAAATGTGACAATGAAGTCAGAAAAATTGTTTTGCATAAACAAAATAAATGAAAAATGCACATGAAAGGAAAAAATACGTCAAACAATATACATATAAAGTCCAAATGGTGCCACGTGATGAGTGAATATCATATAGTCCAAAGACCAATCAACTCAAACCGGAATTGACTGATTTAAAACAATAACTTTCAGTGATGAAGCGAATGTGAATGGAGTTAGAATTCCAAATAAAGAAAGAAATCCCACCACCGGTATAGATGAAGGCTTACCAGAATGAATGGACTCTGTGAAAATTACTTTTCCAGAGTCGATCGGGCTTGATAAGTGTTTGAACACTAGGTATGAAGTCTCTGCAGGATGGGAATATGGGTGGATGGATGTGAAGCGAAATTCCTGGAGAATGGAACCAGACTGGAGAACCTCTCACTCAGGAATTGCAGGAGATAAACATCCGTGTTTACAGATCCCACATGAATGTAAAAAAGAGAAGGGGGGACGCCATAGTGTGACACCGTAAAAATCAATCAAAATGTAATAAAAAATTTGCACTTACATATCGGTAAGGAATACAGCGCATATCAGAAAAACGATGGCAACAATGAGGTCATCCCTGATGCATTTCGTGTCAACACACGTTTTCAAAGGGGTATTCCTCTCTTGTGGCCAGCAACAATATTTATACAAAACCCCCACAATGCAATTCACCATCTGGGAGGAGGCAATTGGCTTACTCACATTAGCACCTGCGTCTAATAGCATCCTTGTGTGTGCTCCAAGTGTCATGGGTGTGGCTGACCCATAGCAGATTTGCAGACAAGATCAGAAATCTGCTATGGGGCAGCCACACCCATGACACTTGGAGCACACACAAGGATGCTATTAGACGCAGGTGCTAATGTGAGTAAGCCAATTGCCTCCTCCCAGATGGTGAATTGCATTGTGGGGGTTTTGTATAAATATTGTTGCTGGCCACAAGAGAGGAATACCCCTTTGAAAACGTGTGTTGACACGAAATGCATCAGGGATGACCTCATTGTTGCCATCGTTTTTCTGATATGCGCTGTATTCCTTACCGATATGTAAGTGCAAATTTTTTATTAAATTTTGATTGATTTTTACGGTATCACACTATGGAGTCCCCCCTTCTCTTTTTTACATTCATGTGGGATCTGTAAACACGGATGTTTATCTCCTGCAATTCCTGAGTGAGAGGTTCTCCAGTCTGGTTCCATTCTCCAGGAATTTCGCTTCACATCCATCCACCCATATTCCCATCCTGCAGAGACTTCATACCTAGTGTTCAAACACTTATCAAGCCAGATCGACTCTGGAAAAGTAATTTTCACAGAGTCCATTCATTCTGGTAAGCCTTCATCTATACCGGTGGTGGGATTTCTTTCTTTATTTGGAATTCTAACTCCATTCACATTCGCTTCATCACTGAAAGTTATTGTTTTAAATCACTCAATTCCGGTTTGAGTTGATTGGTCTTTGGACTATATGATATTCACTCATCACGTGGCACCATTTGGACTTTATATGTATATTGTTTGACGTATTTTTTCCTTTCATGTGCATTTTTCATTTATTTTGTTTATGCAAAACAATTTTTCTGACTTCATTGTCACATTTATTTTGATTGTATCAGAGCGCTGCACTCCTTTGTCCACATTGTTTGTTTGCTTCTCACTTTTCAGTTGCCGTGTCCAGCAGCTTGATACTTATATGTTTTGGCAGCGCAGTAATTCATACCACACTTCCCTGCAATCACGTGATTGCATAGGCGTCATGCTTCCCATAGTGCACTGTGTCCAGCACCTGAACATTGTTTTTTTTTTTTTTTTTGTGTGACTAGCTTTAGGTGGGGGTGCGGCACCCGTGTGCCCCCTATGGACGGGACACCACTGGTTCTTGGTCTGATCCAAGTGAATAGCAGTGAACATCAGTCACCGCTCTCCTCTGCTCATTCTGTGCTCACCTAAGCATAGGGCTGGGAAGGGAGCAGGTGTGGCTGGTACCAGCTGTCAATCAAGAAGTGGGGTGGAACCCAACAATAGTATACAAGTTTACTCAACCCACTTGTCAAGAGACTAGACTCCCTAGCATAGAGGAGGAAGCGTCCAAAAGTCACTGACAGACCATACTAAAAGGGCATCTGCCAAAAATTCTTAAAAAGCGAGGTTGGGAAATGGTCTTTTCCACATAAGGAAGAGGTCAAAGATCCACGGGGAGTCAACTTCCTAACAGAGGACTTGAGCCGGGGGCGATCCTAGAGTATCAGTGCTAGGCACCCAACAATTCTCATTTACAGTGCCTTGCAAAAGTATTCACCCCCTTGGCTTTTTACCTATTTTGTTACATTACAGCCTTTAATTCAATGTTTTTTTTTATCTGAATTATATGTGATGGATAGGAACACAATAGTCTAAGTTGAAGTGTAATTAGAAAAAAATATATACATAAAACAATTTTTCAGAAATAAAAAACTGATGATTGGTATATGCATTCACTCCTTTGTTATGAAGCCCATAAAAAACTCTGGTGCAACCAATTACCTTCAGAAGCAACATATTTAGTGAAATGATGTCCACCTGTGTGCAATCTAAGTGTCACATGATCTGTCATTACATATACACACCTTTTTGAAAGGCCACAGAGGCTGCAACACCTAATCAAGAGGCACCACTAACCAAACAATGCCATGAAGACCAAGGAACTCTCCAAACACGCAAGGGACAATGTTGTTGAGAAGTACAAGTCAGAGTTAGGTTATAAAAAAATAACCAAATCTTTTATGATCCCTAGGAGCACCATGAAATATATCATAACCAAACAGAAAGAACATGGCACAACAGCAAACCTGCCAAGAGACGGCCACACACCAAAACTTACAGACCGGGCAAGGAGGACATTAATCAGAGAGGCAGCACATAAGGGTAATCCTGGAGGAGCTTCAGAGTTCCACAGCAGAGACTGGAGTATAGACGACAATAAGCCGTACGCTCCATAGAGTTGGGCTTTATGGCAGAGTGACCAGAAAAAAAGCCATTACTTTCAGCAAAAAACAAAATGGCACGTTTTGAGTTTGCAAAAAAGGCATATGGGAGACTCCCAAAATGTATGGAGGAAGGTGCTCTGGTCTGATGAGACTAAAATTTTACTTTTTGGCCAAAGAAAACTATGTCTGGCGCAAACCCAACACATCACATCGCCCAAAAAACACCATTCCCACAATGAAACATGGTGGTGGCAGCATTATGCTGTGGGGATGTTTTTCAGCAGTCAGGACTTGGAAACTGGTCAGATTTGAGGGCAAGATGGATGTACAGGGATATTCTTGAGCAAAACCTGTACCACTCTGTGTTTGATTTGAGGCTAGGATGGAGCTTCACCTTCCAGCAGGACAATGACCCCAAACAAACTGCTAAAGCAACGCTTGAGTGGTTTAAGGGGAAACATGTAAATGTGTTGGAATGGCCTAGTCAAAGCCCAGACCTCAATCCAATAGAAAATCTGTGGTCAGACTTAAATGTTGCTATTCACAAGTGCAAACCATCCAACTTGAAGGAGCTGGAGCAGTTTTGTAAGGAGAAATGGTTAAAAATCCCAATGGTGAGATGTGACAAGCTCATAGGAGACTTATCCAAAGCGACTTGGAACTGTGATAGCCAAAAAAGGTGGCTCTACAAAGCATTGACTTTAGGAGGGTGAATAGTTATGCACATTGACTTTTTCTGTTATTTTGTCCCAATTGTTGTTTGCTTCACAATAATAATAAAAAAAAAAACACAACATCTTCAAAGTTGTGGGCATGTAAATTAAATAAGAGAAATCCTCAAACAATCTATGTTAATTCCAGGTCGTGAGGCAACAAAACACGAAAAATGGCAACGGGGTGAATACTTTTGCAAGGCACTGGTAGACTAGCTATGCAATTTATGGGATACTCAGTAATATTCGAACTGAAATCCAGGAAACCGACACTCTTTAAGGAGGATCTCCTGAATGTTCCACAATGGAGAAGCCAGGAAAAATCAATAGGATGCCCATAGGGACCAGTGCTGAGAGCAGAGTCCAAGGCTACTGGAGGATGCTGAAGGGTCAGGTCCTTACCAGGAAAATAAAAAAAGCAACCAGGGCTGATCACTATTGACCTCTAGATTGGGCTGAAAGGGTTGAGGAGTGTCGTGCATCAAAAAGGGGCTCAACCATATATCCTGCACAGGAAGTAGCACGAGTCTAAGTGAGATATCATTCCCTAGGACAGGCTCCTACAAAAAAGTTAGGCTATAGTGTTCTCGGGATGCGAGGAACTCAGACAAACCTGGGAAGATGCACAATGGGGTACAGTAAAACCAGAAGGGTAAAGGGGGACAGATGAAGGGGAAACACATTGAGTGTCAAGACTTAAGGGGAGACTTGAGCCCCTAAAAACACCATGAAAGCAAACTACCTAGGGACCAAGCAGGATGAAAAAAGCCCCCTTCCCCACCCATTCCACTTGTGGAAGACAGCTGAGCAGAGGGGTTGGAGAATGCTGGCTTTCAACCTTATGACTTTAGTGGGAAGAAGGCCGACTCTCTACATCAGGGGTATTGAATTAAAATTCATCGACGTCCAATTAGTAAAATTTTCTTCTAGCTGAGATCCGACTCACAGCCCAGGTGTGCGGGCACGACAGTCCATTCATTTGAATGGGCTGTTGTGCCTGCATTTTCTGCTGGGAAAGGATCCTGGAACCTTTTTAAAAATGCAGCCGCATGGAAACTGCATGGTGCGTTTGTACCAATCAATTTCCATGTGTGGGAAATTGCACCTTGTATTTCGGTGCATTTAAAGGGGTTGTAAAGGTAAAAAAAAATCCCTAAATAGCTTCCTTTACCTTAGTGCAGTCCTCCTTCACTTACCTCATCCTTCAATTTTGCTTTTAAATGTCCTTATTTGTTCTGAGAAATCCTTACTTCCTGTTCGTCTGTCTGTAACTACACACAGTAATGCAAGGCTTTCTCCCTGGTGTGGAGAAAGCCTCTTGAGGGGGCGAGCAGGCAAGTCAGGACATTCTCTACTTTGCAGATAGAGAAAGGAGCTGTGTGTTAGTGGGTGTCCTGACACTCCTGCTCGCCCCCTCAAGAGGCTTTCTCCACACCAGGGAGAAAGCCTTGCATTACTGTGTGTAGTTACAGACAGAAGAACAGGAAGTGAGGATTTTCAGAAGAAATAAGGACATTTAAAAGCAAAATGAAAGGATGAGGTAAGTGAAGGACGACTGCACTAAGGTAAAGGAAGCTATTTAGGGTTTTTTATTTACCTTTACAACCCCTTTAAGGAGTCAATGGTACCCTTGCACGTTTTCTGTGCAGCACCTCATTTTGTGTGCAGCTGCTTGTCCCCTTCACAGCAGCCCCACCACAGCACTGCCCCCTTCACAAATCCCCCCCACAGCACTGTCCCCTTGCCCCCTTCACATATCCCCCACAGCATTGCCCCCTTCACATATCCATCGCCCCACAGCATTGCCCCCTTAACATATCCATCCCCCCACAGCAGTGGTTCTCAACCTTTTAGTGCCGTGACCCCTTGATACAATTTCCCAAGTTGTGGGGACCCCTAACAGTAAAATTTTCGCAGCGTGCGTTGCCAGCACCCAAGGCAAGAAAAGTAATTTGCACCTCTAACCCAAGGAAATTTAGCGCTCCCTGAGTCTCCTCCACTCGTACAGTATTAAAACCTCATATGGTACATTTTAGGATGTACCACTCTTTCTCTTTGTTCTCTTTTCTTTCCCTTTTATCTCTCGCTATCCTAATTTATTGTTTTTTTCCCCCATCCCTCTCTCTAGCCGTCTTTCTTGTGTTTTCTCTTATTCTTTCTCTCCCTTTTATCTTTCTTCCTCCCCCTCTTTTCCTCTCCCTTCCATGTATTCTCTATTTTTATTCCTTCTCTTACTCCTTGGTGGGGGGGGGAATGGGATGAGTGGCAATGCTGGGGGGAGTTCTGATCAGCCAATTTAGGTGCTCTTGATTAAGGTCATCTGTTGATCTGAGAACTGTAGTGGGGACTTTTAATGGCAACTCTAATCGCAGGTAGTGTTACTCACTGTGTCTCCGACTTTGTGGCGTCTCCTAGCAGTGACACCTATGCTGAAATCAGGCGATATGGTCTCCTCCAGCCCCTCCCACCTCACAATCCTCACCAGTCAGCGGACCTCTAGTGTCTGCCACCCAGCAATGCTGTGAACTGAATGGGCGGCTGCGAAGAGGCCGAGTGGGTGGCCGTGGGCTCCAGAAACAGCCCAGGATTTGGTGACCCCTGGCAAATCATCATTTGACCCCCCAAGGGGGTCCCGACCCCCAGGTTGAAAACCACTGCCCCACAGCTTTGCCCCCCTCACATATCCATCCCCCCACAGCATTGCCCCCTTCACATATCCATCCCCCCACAGCATTGCCCCCTTCACATATCCATCCCGCCACAGCATTGCCCCCTTCACATATCCATTCCCCCACAGCATTGCCCCCTTCACATATCCATCCCCCCACAGCATTGCCCCTTCACATATCCATCCCCCCACAGCATTGCCCCCTTCACATATCCATCCCCCCACAGCATTGCCCCCTTCACATATCCATCCCCCCACAGCTTTGCCCCCCTCACATATCCATCCCCCCACACCATTGCCCCCTTCACATATCCATCCCCCCACAGCATTGCCCCCCTCACATATCCATCCCGCCACAGCATTGCCCCCTTCACATATCCATTCCCCCACAGCATTGCCCCCTTCACATATCCATCCCCCCACAGCATTGCCCCTTCACATATCCATCCCCCCACAGCATTGCCCCCTTCACATATCCATCCCCCCACAGCATTGCCCCCTTCACATATCCATCCCCCCACAGCATTACCCCCTTCACATATCCATCCCCCCACAGCATTACCCCCTTCACATATCCATCCCCCCACAGCATTACCCCTTCACATATCCATCCCCCCACAGCATTGCCCCCCTCACATATCCATCCCCCCACAGCATTGCCCCCCTCACATATCCATCCCCCCCAAAGCATTGCCCCTTCACATATCCATCCCCCCACAGCATTGCCCCCTTCACATATCCATCCCCCCACAGCATTGCCCCTGCACATATCCATCCCCCCACAGCATTGCCCCTGCACATATCCATCCCCCCACCGCATTGCCCCCTTCACATATCCATCCCCCACAGCATTACCCCTTCACATATCCCCCCCACAGCATTTCCCCTTCACATATCCCCCCCCACAGCATTTCCCCTTCACATATCCCCCCCCACAGCATTGCCCCTTCACATATCCCCCCCACAGCATTGCCCCTTCACATATCTCCCCCCACAAAACTGCTCCTTCACATATATGGAAAGAAAGTGAAAATCAACTGCGCTAAGATACAAATGATGATTAGATAAATATAAATAGCTTGAAACTAATGTGCAAAGCAGCAACTAACCTGCAAACAAACAGTGGACAAATTGGGAAAAATATATATAGTTGCACTAAGCCCTAAAAATCCTTAAAGGAATATTTTGAATGCTACCAAGCAGGGAGCATCCAATGTGCACATATAAATTAATCTTTAAGTACAGTTTAACATGAATAACCAATAAACCGTGAACAAAAAGAACATGTGAGAAGCAAACCAAACTGGAAATCCTATAGGATTATCATAAGGGTCAGCATTGAAATGACCGTGTGATAAAAGTCCACAGCAAAAAAATTAAAAAGTCCATCCATATGTGTGGTGCAAGAAACACCCGTGTGAAATCCAAATAGCTAAACTCTGTGACGGAGTTTGAAGCCAAAGTCATATCCACCACCATGAAGAGGTAAACTGCTTACCAGAACCAATGGTCCATAGAACCTAATCCAGCATGTGTGTATTATCCAGCGGGCCACTGACAGCAACCAATCCGTGGTGTAGTAGACCTCAGATAGACTCCATAGGTTTAATGCTCGTTATTTGTTGTACCATGTAAGGAAACGAATGCCTCATATAGTGTAAAACCAGTGGTGTTTATTTAATAAAAATAGTAAAAACACATTTAGGTTAAGAAAGATCAGCCTTAAGCCTGTAGGGCCGGCCGGACGGAGACAACAGGCAAACCCGTCCGTATGGAGATCAAGCAGATGGGGGTGATGACGTCAGTACGCCGCTCGTTCCACCCTACGCGTTTCGTGATAGGTCACGTCGTCTCCTTCATATATCTCCCCCCACAGCACTGCCCCCTTCACATATCTCCCCCCACAGCACTGCCCCCTTCACATATCTCCCCCCACAGCACTGCCCCCTTCACATATCTCCCCCCACAGCACTGCCCCCTTCACATATCTCCCCCCACAGCACTGCCCCCTTCACATATCTCCCCCCACAGCACTGCCCCCTTCATATATCTCCCCCCACAGCACTGCCCCCATCACATATCTCCCCCCACAGCACTGCCCCCTTCACATATCTCCCCCCACAGCACTGCCCCCTTCACATATCTTCCCCCACAGCATTGCCCCCTTCACATATCTCCCCCCACAGCACTGCCCCCTTCACATATCTCCCCCCACAGCACTGCCCCCTTCACATATCTCCCCCCACAGCACTGCCCCCATCACATATCTCCCCCCACAGCACTGCCCCCATCACATATCTCCCCCCACAGCACTGCCCCCATCACATATCTCCCCCCACAGCACTGCCCCTTCACATATCTCCCCCCACAGCACTGCCCCCATCACATATCTCCCCCCACAGCACTGCCCCCTTCACATATCTCCCCCCACAGCACTGCCCCCATCACATATCTCCCCCCACAGCTCTGCCCCCTTCACATATCTTCCCCCACAGCATTGCCCCCTTCACATATCTCCCCCCACAGCACTGCCCCCTTCACATATCTCCCCCCACAGCACTGCCCCCTTCACATATCTCCCCCCACAGCACATATCTCCCCCCACAGCACTGCCCCCTTCACATATCTCCCCCCACAGCACTGCCCCCATCACATATCTCCCCCCACAGCACTGCCCCCTTCACATATCTTCCCCCACAGCATTGCCCCTTCACATATCTCCCCCCCACAGCACTGCTCCTTCACATATCTCCCCCCCACAGCACTGCTCCTTCACATATCTCCCCCCACAGCACTGCTCCTTCACATATCTCCCCCCACAGCACTGCTCCTTCACATATCTCCACCCACAGCACTGCCCCCCTTTACATATTTCCCCCCCGCAGCACTGCCCCCTTCACATATCTCTCCCAGAGCACTGCCCCCTTCACATCTCCCCACCACAGCGTTGGCCTTTCACATATCCCCCCTACACAGTCTTGCCCCTTCACATATCCACCCCACACAGTATTGCCCCTTCACATATCCCCCCGCACAGTATTGCCCCTTCACATATCCCCCCCCCGCACAGTATTGCCATATCACATATCCCCCCCCGCACAGTATTGCCATATCCCCCACAGCACTGCCCCCTTCACATATCTCCACCACAGCATTGCCCCTTTACATATACCCTCCACACAGTATTGCCCCTTCACATATCCCCCCGCACAGTATTGCCCTTTCACATATCCCCCCCCCACAGTACTGCTCCCTTTACATGACCCCCCCCCCCACACGCAGCACTTCCCACCTACCCCCGCTCTCCATCCGTCACAGTTTAGTGTCTTTTCCACCCTTCTCTCTCCTGCCACAGTGCGGAGAGCAGGAGGCAGGACAATCCTGAACTGAAGACAGAGGCACAGCATCGCTGGGAAGGGTGTGGGAGCTGCTGGATTAACTTTTCAAATTAGTGAACTGGTGATTGGCCACTAGGACCATCTCCTGGTTAAGGTGAAAAGTTAAATTCAGGCAGCTACCTTTCTCCATGCAGTGCTGGTCCTGCATTGTCCCGCCTCCTACGTCCGCTGCTATCATGACAGCGGATGAGGCTGGGGACAAAAGCCACAACTAAAATGGTGAGAATCGCAGCGGACCGCCATTTAGTGATGCCCCGCTCTACATGCTAGTACTGCTGCAGTAGATTAAGGAGAAGAGTTCGTTATGCCCTTCCACTTACATCCTGTGTTGAGGTATGCGCACAATCTGACTACAAGTGGCACTGTTAATAACAAAGTCAAGATCAGGACTAAGGAGGCAACTTCCCTTGAAGGACAACCGAGTCAAATGTTGCTTGGACATATCATTGGCATCCTAAGCACAAAGTGCCCTTTCCATGTGAACGGACATCAGGGCCACGCGAGAAACATGCAATGACACTTAGAATAGGCTGTCACAGCTACAGCACAAAGCTCCAGACATTTGCGCCAAATGCTCAATTGGTAGGATCCTCTTTGAAGGATTTAATTTAAAGTGATAGTTTCACAAATCAAGGGCACTGCCAACACAAGGCAGAATGCAATTCCATCTTATTCAAACAGGGATCTAAGCAGATAATCTTTGAGATTCTATCATGTTCTCTAGAGGGACCCAAGCTCCTACGGGCATTTTCAGTCTCCATAAAGGAATGACCCAAACAGTTGGTGTCTTTTTTTTTTTTAAATAACATTTTATTTTTTGTTTGCCAATAAAAACAAAGCAGCAGTGCACATGTTCAGATGAGTGGGTGTCATTTTAAGGTCTTTGCAGCAGTGGGAGCTCTAGAAAACTCTGGGCCTAAAACAGCAGCCCGGTTTCCAAAATGCAGGGTAGCAACCAGGTTAAAGCAGATAAAGCACTTTGCAGCTAACAGTACATAAAGGTCTGTAAAGCAGCACAATGGAGGGCTCAGTGCCCAAAGGTCACATTCCAAGCTAGCCCCATCATCTTCCAATAAAGGAGGGTTTGGGTAGAGCATCCAAAGCTGTTGCTGAGGATACGCCTATCCAGATAGCTGCTATGTAGAGACCAGCTCAGGAAGCTGTGTGGAAGCCTTGAGAAAAGTAATTGAAAAAATAATCAGCGGTTTAACAAAGAATTTTGATTCTATATATATTAAATTATATATTAAAGCGGGGGTTCACCCTATTAAAAAAAAAAACATTTTTTTTTTTTTTTACTACCATTACATTCGGCATCGTAGCGCGAGCTACAGTATGCCGGTCTTAAATTTTTAATCCCCGTACTCACTGTGCTATGGATCATTGAAGATTCTGGGGAATGGGCGTTCCTATGGTGAGAGAAGGTGATTGACGGCCGGCCCTGGCACGTCACGCTTCTCCGGAAATAGCCGAAATAGGCTTGGCTCTTCACGGCGCCTGCGCATAGCCTGTGCGCAGGCGCCGTGAAGAGCCGAGACCTACTCCGGCTGTCTTCGGGGAGCGTGACGTGCCAGAGCCGGCCGTCAATCATCCTCCCTCTCCATAGGCACGCCCATTCCCCGCGGGAGTCAGAATCTTCAATGATCGATAGCACAGTGAGTACGGGGATTAAAAATTTAAGACCGGCATACTGTAGCTCGCGCTACCATGCCGAATTTAATGCTATAATCATGTTAAGGAGGGTGAACCACCGCTTTAATGACAATAGAAGGCTAGCAATAAAACAGACATGCTGGCTTGAAGAGGGGTACTTAGTGGCTTACAACATTCTTTCTATTTGCCAGTGTCCCAGTCTCCTATAGGCCACAGTATAACTTTGTTTTTGTATTCTTGAATTCCTGTGTCCCTTAACCACTTAAGGACCGGACCAATATGCTGCTAAATGACCCAAGGGGTTTTTACAATTCGGCACTGCGTCGCTTTAACAGACAATTGCGCGGTCGTGCGACGTGGCTCCCAAACAAAATTAGCGTCCTTTTTTCCCCACAAATAGAGCTTTCTTTTGGTGGTATTTGATCACCTCTGCGGTTTTTATTTTTTGCGCTATAAACAAAAATAGAGCGACAATTTTGAAAAAAATGCAATATTTTTAACCTTTTGCTATAATAAATATCCCCCAAAAACATATATAATTTTTTTTTTTTCCCCTCAGTTTAGGCCGATACGTATTCTACCTATTTTTGGTAAAAAAAAAAATCGCAATAAGCGTTTATCGATTGGTTTGCGCAAAATTTATAGCGTTTACAAAATAGGGGATAGTTTTTTTTTCTACTAATGGCGGCGATCAGCGATTTTTTTCGTGACTGCGACATTATGGCGGACACTTCGGACAATTTTGACACTTTTTTTTCACAGCAAAAAATGCATTTAAATTGCATTGTTTATTGTGAAAATGACAGTTGCAGTTTGGGAGTTAACCACAGGGGGCGCTGTAGGAGTTAGGGTTCACCTAGTGTGTGTTTACAACTGTAGGGGGGTGTGGCTGTAGGTCTGACGTCATCGATCGAGTCTCCCTATAAAAGGGATCACTCGATCGATGCAGCGCCACAGTGAAGCACGGGGAAGCCGTGTTTACATACGGCTCTCCCCGTTCTTCAGCTCCGGGGCGGCTATAAACGAATAGCCGCTCCGTCGTCCCGGATCGCTCCTGAAGCCACAGGGACCACCGCAAGTACCAGGGGGGTCCCGATCGGACCCCCGACCCACAGCTAGGCAGGCACGTACAGGTACGTTGATGTGCCTGTCCGTGCCATTCTGCCGACGTAAATGTACATGCGGCGGTCCGGAAGTGGTTAATGAATGATAAAGCAATGATCTAAAAATTATCTGAAAAAAAAAAAAAAAAAAAAGGAGTCGCTAATGAATTTTAGTGTTTCACTGATAACTTATCTAGTTAATTTTGCCATCACAGCTGCCTAATCACTTTCTGTGAATTTTCCCCAGTATAAAAATTTGCTGGCTACAGCAGCCAGATTAGCAATTTTGCATATCTGTGCAAACCCAATATGCAACCGAGAGTTAGAGAGCCTAAAAGTGGCAAACACTTCCAGCTGGAGAGGCGAGGTGTTTTCTTTTCTTCTGTGCAAATGCATAATTAGCTTAAACTTAAAAACTGTTAGTGCCGGTTCACACAGGGGCAACCCGACTTACAGCGCGACTTTGCAAGGCGATTTAGAGGCGACTTTCGCATGACTTCAGCGTGACTGAGCAACTTACAATGAGACTTGAAGTTGCCAACAGGACAGGCAACTTGGCTGTGGCTAATAACAGAATAATCAGCTCTGTGGGACGGAGGGGTTTGCCTGGGTAAACTATTTTATTTTCCTGTAAAGTTGCTTCAGTTAAGATGGAGATCCGACTTTGGAGACAACTTGCATTGAATACAAATATCTTTTTTTATGAGTTTTAATCCAAACAAAAGAGGGTAAATTAGAAAACGTGGTCACATGCCAGTCCCAAACCTGTGACTGAACAGTAAAAAAGCAGCAGAACATTGATAGGTTATTCTTCTGCTCTCCTATGTGCCTATACTATCTTAGGGATATCCTCCTAACTCTCACAGGCTAAATGCTGCTGTACAGGGATTACAAGAGGCTGATGTCAAGTTTAAAGCGCTTACACTGTATTTTAACCACTTGACCTCCAGAAGATTTACCCCCATTCATGACCAAGCCATTTTTGCAATATGGCACTGCGTTACTTTAACTGACAATTGCACAGTCATGTGATTCTGTATTTTTTTGTTTTTGCACTATAAACAAACCCAAAAAAAAGGCAGACAATTTGGAAAATACAAACGATTTTTTTACTTTCTGCTATAAAACAACCCCCCCCCCCCAAAAAAATAGGATTTTTTTTGTACTTACCATAAAATCCTTTTCTCCATCGTCCATGGACGGATACAGCTCCTTAAATCTTGACATTTGGGTTATGTTCCTATTCATAGGAGAGGACTAGGCAGAATATGTTGGTCATCTTAAAACATGCAACTTTAACAGAGTTGAACAACCCCCCCAGGGGGCGGTCCCTCCGGTCATAACCTCTCACCCTGCAGCATGCAGCTCAGTTCATCAAAAAGCAGTACAAACTTAAAAAGGAGGGGTGGGTGCTGTGTCCGTCCATGGATGACAGAGAAAAAGGATTTTACGGCGAGTACAAAAAATCCTATTTTCTCTTTTCGTCCATGGACGGGGACAGCTCCTTAAATCTTGACATTTAGGACGTCCTCAAACAGTGTCAGAAAAACGAGGGGTGGGAACAGCAATCAAAAACCAACTTCACCCCAAACAAGCAGAGCTCCTCAACGGAGGAGGTGCAAACTCAAACAGCCACCCGAAGAAGCATTCACATCAACCTTGTAAAATTTGGAAAAGGTGATGTTGGAAAGCCCAGGAAGCACCAATTGCCCTGGTCGAATGCACCGTAACAGGAAAAGGAGGCGCCCGCCCCTTAAGGGCGTAGGCCTGGATGACGGTCTGCCTGATCCACCGGGAAATGGTGGCCGGCGAGACCACCAGGCACTTCTGCGGACCAGATACAGCCACAAACAGTGAGACCGACCTCCGGAATGAAGCCCTAGCAGACAAGTACACCCGCAGAGCACGTACCACGTCCAAGGTATGTAACGCAGCCTCTTTGGGATGCGACGGTAGAGGACACAAGGACGGAAGTACAATGTCCTCATTCAGGTGAAAAGCTGAAACTACCTTCGGAAGAAAAGAAGGGCACAGGCGTAGCACCGCTTTATCCTTGTGGAGGACCAAGTATGGAGACTTGCAAGACAAGGCCGCCAACTCAGAAACACATCTGACAGATGTAATGGCTACTAGAAAAGCCACTTTCTGAGAGCGTCAAGAGAGGAATTTCTCTGATGTTCTCGAAAGGAGGCTCCTAAAGAGCTGAGAGCACCAGATTCAAATCCCACGGAGGAAGCAGTGGTCTAATCGGGGGAAGCCCCTGCACAAAAGTACCTACCAGCGAGTGGGTTGCCAAGGGTCGTTGAAAGAAAACAGCCAAGGCTGAAATCTGACCCTTAATGGGGCTTAAGGCAAGTTTCTGATCCACTCCACGCTGTAAAAACAGCAGGACCCTGGACGCCACTACATCTCCACGCACATGGAGATGTAGGCCTTCCAAGTGCGATGGTAGATCTTCCGCAAAGAAGACTTCCTTGCCCTCAGCATGGTTGAAATGACCGAGTCCGACAGACCTCAGTCCCTTAGCACATGGCTTTCAATAGCAATGCCTTTAAAGCCAGAGACTGTAAAGCAGGATGAAGTATGGGACCTTGAGACAGAAGGTCCTCCCGCATAAGAAGCTGCCAGGGTGCATCCGCCACCAGGCGCAAGAGGTCGGCATACCAGGGATGCCGGGGGCCAATCTGGAGCGATTGGAATCACCGGGATCCCCTCTGTGTCCACTCTGCGGAGCAGACGAGGAAGCAACTTCCGTGGGGGAAAGGCATAAATTAGCCGATACTGACCCCAGGGGGCCACTGTGGGGGCCGACTCTGGACCTGGCCACAAACCTCGACACCTTGCGATTAAGTCGAGAAGCCAGGAGATCCACATCCAGCATCTGGCGACTTAGGTAGTCCGCCTGCCAGTTTTCTACGCCCGGAATGTAAATGGCTGACAGAGCCCGCACGCTCCTTTCTGCCCACCGCAGAATGTGAGCGACCTCCGATGCCACAGCCGAGCTCCTTGTTCCCCCCTTATGGTTGACATAGGCCACCGCCGTGGAGTTGTCCGACTGGATCCTAATCGAATGACCCTGTAGCCTCTGCGATCACGAGGAGAGGCATAGCCGGATCGCTCGAAGTTGATCGGCAGGCGAGATTCGTCCAGAGTCCAGCGACCCTGGGCCGACTGGACCTCCCAGACTCCCCCCCCCCCCCCCCCCCAACCTGAGAGGCTGGCGTCCGTCGTGATCACAGTCCAATGGAAAGGAAGGAACGACTTCCTGGACTGAAGAGCCTGGGGATCTCAGCCACCAACTTAGGGAAGCCCGGACCAGGTGACTCACCTGAATCTGACGATCCAGAGACAATGGAGATCTGTTCCATTTGGACAGGATCTCCTTCTGCAATACTCGTGTGGAATTGGGCATACGGTACTGTCTCGAAGAAGGCCACCATGAGGCCCAGAACTCGCATGCAAAAAACGGAGAGACGACTATTTGTGGGATGCTAACAATTTCACGCCAACTGGCGTGTCTGCAACTTCCTCAAAGGAAGAAAGACCTTCACCTCCGAGGAGTCCAGGATCAACCCTAGGTACTCCAGACGCTGAGTCAGTAACAAGACCGACTTCTGAATGTTCAACACCCAACCAATTTCCCGGAGGGCCTGACTGACTATAGACACGTCGTCCTTTAATTTTGAGCCAGAAGCAGCTCTCAGAAGAAGATAGTCTAGGTAGCCCACAATAGCAATGCCTCGCTTTCTCAGCAAAGCCAGAATGGGGGCGAGCACCTTGGTGAAAACTCTTGGTGCTGACGCTAAGCCAAAGGGACGAGCCACAAATTGATAGTGGTCTTCACTGATTGCAAAGTGCAGACACCTCTGATGCAGGTGCAGATGGCTGGTGCAGATGGGGAAATGCAGGTATGCGTCCTTGATGTCCAGGGATGCCAGAAAATCCCCCGGGTGGAGAGCAGCAACCACCGAACGAATTGACTTCATCCTGAACTTTCGCACCCTCACAAAGGCATTGAGGTCCAAGATTGGACGGACACCATCCTTCTTTGGGACTACAGACAGATTCGAACAGAATCCCTGAAACCTTTTCTCCAGGGGCACAGGTAAAATGACACCGCACCTGAGCAAGTCTTGTACTGCTCCCAACAAAGCAGACCGACGAGCCGGAAGGAGAGGAAGATTTGAGGAAAATAATCTGTTTGGCGGACAAGAAAGAAACTATCTTGTACCCCGAAGTGACCACCTGGCAGACCCACTGGTCGGGTCGGAGAGCAGGGAGGTCCACCAAACTGCAAACTCGTGAAGCTGTCCCCCCACCCTTGAGTCGGGGGCAAAACTTCATGCGGTAGCAGGCTTGTTAGGCTTACACACCCAGGAACGCTTCTGTCCCCCAGCTGGAGCTTTGTCAGTCTGGGAAGATCTGCTGGCTTCTGCGCGGAATAGGAGGGCCCCGGCTTACGGCGTGGCTCCTTCCCCTTAGAGGACTGCAGGAGAAGTGTGCTTACCTCCAGTGACATCCTTAATAATGACATCAAGCGAGGTACAAAAAAGCCTCCCACCTTTTGAACGGCAAATCTGCCAAAGCTTTTTTGGATGCTTAGTTAGCGGACCAGCATTTCAGCCAAATCAGGTGGCGCAGTACCACCACAGATAGAGACTCTGGAAATCAAGGGGGCCGCATCCAGAGTGGCATCACAGACATACGCAAGGCCATGTACCAATTGGTCAGCCAGCCTTACGCACTCTGGAGGAAGCTGATGCTCAGCTGTCTGTTGCAAAATCTTTGCCCATTCAGTGAGTGTCTGAGACACCAAAGTTGCAGCCAATATAGGTCAACGCTGAACCAGCATGGTGAACATGGAGCGGGTCACCGCTTCGGACCTCCTATTAGTAGGGTCCTTAAAGGCAGGGGTCTCCTAAAATTTTAAGAGGAAATATAGACAGCCGCACACCAGAAAACCTTAAAAAGGTGGCCTTTAATGGTAAAAGGAAAAAAGGCACTACAAAACACAGCAAGCAGTGGGGTATATAGCTGACGCATTTCGCACTAGGGTTCAGTGCTTAGTCATAGCTAAAAACAAAATGAAATACATTCCAAATATATACACCCATCTAAAAACATTGTATGATCCGCCCTGCCTGTGATTGGCCATCGCTAATTGTGTGTAGTCAGTCAATGGGCTGACAACGATGATAATCACCTGCAGGAGTGGGCCAAGTAAATGAATGCGCCACACATTTTAAAAAATCGAATTAAATCAAGGAATGATGAGTAAAAATTAATGAAAATTAAACTTAAATGAAATCTAATAAAACTAATATACATACATAAAATCAATATAAGTGTGAACCGAACGAAAGAGTGTCATAATGACACAAATCGGTGGTAGATCAAACATTATTATGTATGCATGTATATTCCAAATTCGCCCTGTGAAACTTTGTAACAAAGTCAATTTGTATCACATGTAAATACGTGACCATGATAAAAATGAGTTTAGAAGTGAGGGTGTAAATATATGTAGAGGAACATTTGACGTGTGATGGACTCAAAAATGATGTGATGCGAATGAGGGGAGATAGAAAAACGATGGAAAAAGAATTGTTGTAATAAAGCCCAAGGGTGTGAGTGTGACAATGATAATAATGAGGTGTGTGAGTACATACTCATAAAGGGGCTCAAGTGGTGAATAAGTAAAAGGAAAGTATTATAGATGTAAATCCATGGTTCATTTATCCATTTATTAGAAAAAATAAATAAAGTCACAAAGTGTAAACCATAAAGTGGCAATATGTGTGTGTCTAAATAAGTGTGGATAGCTAATATGTATGTATATCGATGTAAAAAAGAGAAAGAATAAGCAATGACATTTTTTTTTTTTTTAAGAAGATGATGAAATACACAAGACAGAAATGTAAATATAGATATACATCCCATGATGTCCATTTCCTGCTGTTCGTACTTAAATTCCCACTGTTCATTCTTTGTCGTAGCGATTGAATACAACGATCGAATGAAAAATAAGAAAGATTTCCGAAATGTAAAATATATATTATATATATCATTATTTTTTTTTATTAAAATATTAAAGAAATCAAGCCAAAGCTTGATGTGAATGTGAATATCAATATATAAGAAAATATGTCACTCTCGAGTGCCATTGACACCTCAGTACATGTGCTCGCTGAAAACCATCCTTGTATATTCATGTATAACAAAGGTTCGGACGTAAAAAGTAGAGACGTGTGTACTGGATAGTTATGAGTACAATGTATGAAGTGCCGAGGACTCGGCCAATCCCACATATGTAGTCACGGGTAAAAATCAAAAAGTCAAGAAATCAAGGCACCATGAGACCATCAAGAAAAAAAGGGATGATGGATGATCGATGTATTAAATACAGTACATGTTATATAAATAACAATTGAATATAGGAAAGAAATCCTATATGACGTGGAGTGCTAACCTACACGAAAAAAGGATGTTTTAATAAAGACGAATATAGGTAGAGAAATGTGTGCAAAAGAAAGCATGTCCTGAATCTGATGTAATATAGATAAGACAATGATCTGACCTCACTCATGTGTTTCAATGGTTTGGTTTGTATCCGACTCTTGTCGTGTCGGTGGCCTGACAAGAAACCACATGAATGTGGTTTCCATAATATGAAAGACCAGGTGAACATCCTAATACTTTTACTTTTGTTTTTGGTAGGACCCTCCTCAGGGTGTATATGTTGTGTATACCTTGGTGTCTGAGAATTATATAAAATAAGTATGTTCCTGTTAGATCAACAAAAAACAAAAAGGAACAAACAATATAACCATCAAAACGATGGAAGAAAATACTCATGAAGACACCAAAGACACCAAAGACTGAAAACGTGGCACACTGCAATATTATGGTTGAAAATTGTTTCTTCCGAAAATATAGTAAAATGGTAAAGTACGGGGATCATATATGGAGTGTGTTAAGACACAGTATACATGTGGATGTCACAGAGCATGGTGGCATAGTAAACATAGCGCCTTTTATGGGGCACATACTCAAGCCGAAGACTAAGCATTGTGAACATGGAGCGGGTCACCACTTCGGACCTCCTATTAGTAGGGTCCTTAAAGGCAGGGGTCTCCTCTACCAGCAGAGTGGTTACCTTATTTAGCCGAGAGACCGGGGGGTCCACGACCAAGGGAGAGGCCCATTTTTTTCAAAAGGCTCTCCTCAAAATAATAAACAGATTGCCATGCACTGAGGGACCACAAAGGACTTCTGCGGCCGTTCCCATTACTTATCTATGAACTTATCAAAGAAAGTAACATAAGGAAAAACTTTCACAGAGCGGTTAGATTTGTGTGACCCAAAAGAAACAGACCCCTCTCTGTGGAAGTCCCAGCTGCATCTTCCAGCTTGAGAGTCCTTCACAGCATCATAAGTGCACTCACAAGTGCTGTCTTGCACTGACCAGGACGAGGGGTCCTGGTCCACATCCTCTGACATACCAGAACCGGGGTCCTGAGCCGCAGCCAAGCCCGAATCTGAGTCCGAGTATTCCCCAGAAGATGGCGGGGGCGCTTATACCCCCCCTTACGCCCGCTCGCGGCTTCTACCCTGGCAACACAAGATTCCAGGACTGCTGACAGCATATCCCTGGGAACCGCAGGTGCAGGGGCACCGTTTTCTGAATCTGGCAATTTAGGGGAAGAAAGGCCAGATACTGTCTCCATTATCACCCACTGACAGCCCTCAGGGACTAAGAGGAAAACACTTCTGCACCTTGCTGCACCAACCGGGGGGGGGGGGGGGGGGGGTTACCCAGGGGACTTGCCGCTCATCACCTCTGCCCGCCTTCCTTGTATACACAGCGTGTGTGTGATGAAAAAACAGAGGAAAACACTGAGGAGAATAAGCGTATATTGATTGGTTTGCACAAACGTTATAGCGTCTACAAATTATGGTGTGTGTGTGAGTGAGATAGAGATTTTTTTAAATATATATATATATATATATATATATATATACACACACACACACACACACACACACACATATATATACAAAACACACACACACAATATATATATATATATATATATATATATATATATATATATATATATATATATATATATATATATATATATATATATATATATATATATATATATATATTAGGGTTGTCCCGATACCGATACTAGTATCAGTATCGGTATCGGGACCGATTCCGAGTTTTTTCGGCGGTACTCAGACGCCGATACCCCGCCCCGATACACAAATAGAATACTTGCCACCCGCCGCCGCCGACACCGAAGCCGCAATCCGCCGCCATTCGCCGCAATCCCCCTGCCGCCGACTGTGTAATACGCCGGGAACATTACAGCTTTGAATAGCTGTAATGATTCGCATCGCGCATAGACACTCCCCCTTGCTCGGGTGAACTGTCCAATCCCGAGCAAGGGGGAGTGTCTATACGTAGCGCGAATTATTACAGCTTTAGCTGTTATGTTCCCGCGCGTATTACCAGTCGGCGCTCGGCGGCAGCGGGACACAGGTAAGGGGGACATCGCTGGATATGGGGGAGACGATGTCTGCATATGGGAGACAATGTCTGCATATGGGAGACGATGGCTGGATATGGGGGACAATGTCTGCATATGGGAGACAATGGCTGGATATGGGGGAGACAATGGCTGGATATGGGGGAGACAATGGCTGGATATGGGGGAGACAATGGCTGGATATGGGGGAGACAATGGCTGGATATGGGGGAGACAATGGCTGGATATGGGAGACAATGGCTGGATATGGGGGAGACAATGGCTGCATATGGGAGACAATGGCTGTATATGGGGGGGACAATGGCTGGATATGGGGGAGACAATGGCTGTATATGGGGGGGACAATGGCTGTATATGGGGGGGACAATGGCTGTATATGGGGGGGACAATGGCTGGATATGGGGGGGACAATGGCTGTATATGGGAGACAATGGCTGTATATGGGGGGGACAATGGCTGGATATGGGGGAGACGATGGCTGGATATGGGGGAGACGATGGCTGGATATGGGGGAGACGATGGCTGGATATGGGGGAGACGATGGCTGTATATGGGGGGGACAATGGCTGTATATGGGGGGGACAATGGCTGGATATGGGGGGGACAATGGCTGGATATGGGAGACAATGGCTGTATATGGGAGACAATGGCTGTATATGGGGGAGACAATGGCTGGATATGGGGGAGACAATGGCTGGATATGGGGGAGACAATGGCTGGATATGGGGGGGGACAATGGCTGGATATGGGGGAGACAATGGCTGCATATGGGGGAGACAATGGCTGCATATATGTGGGGGGACAATGGCTGCATATATGTGGGGGGACAATGGCTGTATATGGGGGGGACAATGGCTGGATATGGGGGGGACAATGGCTGGATATGGGGGGGACAATGGCTGCATATGGGGGAGACAATGGCTGCATATATGTGGGGGGACAATGGCTGCATATATGGGGGGGGGACAATGGCTGTATATGGGGGGGGGACAATGGCTGGATATGGGGGAGACAATGGCTGCATTTGGGGACACATTTAAAAAAAAGTATCGGTATTCGGTATCGGCGACTACTTGAAAAAAAGTATCGGTACTTGTACTCAGTCCTAAAAAAGTGGTATCGGGACAACCCTAATATATATATATATATATATATATATATATATATATATATATATATATATATATATATATATATATATATATATATATATATATATATATATATATATATATATATTAGTCCCTGACAAAAGTCTTGTCGCTTCTCTATTTTGTAGAAACTCCTGCTATTAACCTGACTTTTTTAATTAATCAATTGGTGTTAGAAATAAATTTTGGCAAGACAAAAGTTTTGTCGCCTATACAGAAATTGAACAACTTTACTGAAAATCCAAAAATATGTCAGCAAATTAAGTAGTGGTGCTGTGAGATCCAAATTTTATATCTTGTATGACTTTCATGAGCGTGAAGGACAGCATCCATGCGGTTTGGCAAGGATTCATACAATTTATTGATGAAGTCATCAGGAATAGCAAAGAAAACAGTCTTGCATGCCTCCCAGAGTTCATCAATATTCTTTGGTTTCGTCTTCCATGCTTCCTCTTTCATCCTACACCACATATTCTCAATGATGTTCATGTCTGGTGACCGGGCTGGCCAATCCTGGAGCATCTTGATCTTCTTCGCCTTAAGGAACTTTGATGTGGAGATGGAAGTATGCGATGGAGCACCATCCTGCTGCAAAATTTGGCCTTTTTAATGGTTGGGAATATAAGAGGTAGCGAAGATTTCTTGGTATTTTAGACTATTGATGTTGCCTTCCACCCTGCAGATCCCTCGCACACCCCCATTCTGGATGTAACCCCAGACCATGATTTTGCCTCCGCCAAACTTCACTGTTTTCTGGGTAAATCTCAGCTCCATGCGGGTTCCAGTAATATTTGCGGCGACTGTGGTGTAATTCAACAGATGATTCATCTGAAAAATCCACCTTCTGCCACTTTTCGAGAGTCCATCCTTTTAGCAGGCTGTGGTCCTTGGCAAATGCCACACGGTTTTTCAATTGTCTTTATTTTAGTGCTGGCTTATGGGCACTGATTCGACCATGGAGGCCATTTCGAGACAGAATCCGACAAACTGTTCTGGTTGACACAGGGACTTCAGGTGACCAGGTCTCGTGGAGCTCTGCTGCAGTGGAAAATGGGCTGGCCTTGGATTTTTGAGCCAACAAACGGTCCTCTCGAGCAGTTGTCTTGCGGGGTCGGCCTGGCCTTGTCCAAAACGTCTCCAGTCTCTTCAAATCTTTTTTTTATCCTCTGAACTTGACGCTGAGACACATTGAAGGTGTCTGCCACATCAGCAGTGGATCTGGTCTTCAGCATCTTGATAATCAACACTTTAGTCTCCGGGTGAATCTTAGGCATGTTTGCAGAGGTCTAGTTGCAGTTGAGAAGGTCTAGTGTACTGGTGTTCTTTTTATACACACCCGAGACCTAATTGATTCATTATTAGTCACTGGGGAAGCTCAGATAACAAGGCGACAACACTTATGTCTTGTCAAAAATTTACTCAATGGGCTTTACCAAGCTGTAAATATTAGAATACTTTTTGTCAATTTTGTTTTGCACTGAAACATTATTACAAAAGCTGTTGGGATTAAAATGACCCATTTCTTGTAACAAAATCTTGATTAGAAATATATTTTAGTGGCACTTCAGGTCAATTTGTACACAAGCGACAAGACTTTTGTCAGGGACTATATATATATAGTGGATTTTTTTTATACTAGTAATGGTGGCGATCAGCGACTTTTATAGCATGACTGCGATATTGTGGTGGACAATCTGACAGTTTGTGGAAGCCAGTGACACCAATACAGTGATTAGAGCTAAAAATATACACTGTCCCTGTACTAATGACACTGGCTGGGAAGGGGGTTAAACATCTAAGATAATCAAAGGGTTAACCGTGTGCTTAGCCAGTGTAAACTGTATGCTGCTTTTACCAAAGGGAAGCAATGGATTTTATTCCCTGCTTTGCTTGTTTACATAGGCAGAGGTTCTTTTCTGTGTCTCTGCCTGACGATTGGCGGGTGTCGGTGATCTGCCGTGCTGGTTCCAGGTATCACGGAAGTTCCAGCGCATGCGCGAACTGAGGCGCAGAGATGGTTCCAGCCATCGGGAAAGTTCCGTCAAGCACTGCGCAGGTGCAAACTTGCTGACGGAAATCCCCGAACGGCGGCCGGCATCCAGGGCGACGTGGACTTAGAGGAAAGTGGCCAGTCGGCCTCACGTCCTCGCTGCGCTCGGACGGCTCGCTTCGCTCGCTCAGCCTCCTGGCTCTTTTTTTAACATCCTCCAATCCACGGGGATGTTAAAGAATGAGCCTGGATGCCGGGCGAGGTTCGGGGATTTCCGTCGGGAAGTTTGCGCCTGCGCAGTGAGTGGAGGAATTTCCCCCATAGGGGAACATTGAGGACAAGTCACCGGTGGACATCCATTGCCGGGGAACCGCAGATGAGCTTCTGCTGTGAGTAATCACAGCAGAGGCGGTCCACACCCCCTAAGGTGCAGAATCACGTATGTATCAGTATACCTGCTATAGAGGGGTTAAAATGCACGTCATGATCTTTTAACCCCCTTAGCACCAGCACCTCCCGGCCCTTTAAGAGATTTCAGATGTCGGGAGGCAGAGGCGGGGATTTTCGGTCATGTGACTGCCATGACTGGCTGTCACAATGGTCACAGCATCGGAAAGCTTCCGATCGAGGTTTCCGCTACAAACCAGTAACTGTGCTGGGAGTGGGCAGGGTGCCCGCTCTCTGCACAGCATTGTTTAAAAAAAATGATGCACATTTGCAGCCTCTCAGCATTAAGGCCCATCCGCCAAGAGTATATATGCGTATGGCCAGCATGAAGACATTAATGAACATGTAACTACATTAATCTATGTGTTCATATATCTGCCTAGAGTGCAGCTTTTTAACCCCTTCACAACAGCGGCCCTTTAAGTAGGCTTTAACTACTTGCCAACCACCCGCCACAGATGTACTGCGGCAAGGTGGCTGTGCCAATACTGCGATTCGTGCACTAGTTTTCGTGGGGCTTCAATTGGCCAGCGGGGGAGCCAATCAGAGGGTCCGGCGGACTCTGTCTGCCAGCCATCGTTCCCTACAAAGACAGAATGGAGATCGCCAAAGTAAGGGAAGGCAGATCCCAGTTTTGTCAGGGTATGACACTGAGATCCATCTTCCTGCTAAGCAGGAAGACGAATCTATGCGTATCCCCAGTCACATAGTGCTCCATACAGTTAGTAAACACACCCAAGGAACATAGTTAACCCCCTTAATCGCCCCTGATGTTAACCCCTTGCCAGTGTCATTAGTACGTCAGTGCATATTTTAGCATTGATCATTGTAATAATGTCATTGGTTTCCCAAAAGTGTCAGTTAGGTCCGATTTGTCTGCCACAATGTCGCAGTCCCACTAAAAATCACAGATCGCCACCATTACTAGTAAAAAAATAATAAAAATGCCATTAAAATATCCCCTATTTTGTAGACGCTATAGCTTTTGCACAAACCAATCAATATACACTTTGAGATATTTTTTAACAAAAATATGTAGAAGAATACATATTGGCCTAAACTGCTGAATACATTTGTTGTGTTCTATATATTGTTGGATAGTTTTATAGCAGAAAGTAAAAAATTGTCTGTCAAAATGTTTGTTTATAGCGCAAAAAATAAAAACCTGCAGGAGGTTATCAAATACCACCAAATAACGCTATGTGTGGGGGGGTGTCAATTTTGTTTGGGCACAACGTTGCACGCCCTCGCAATTGTCAGTTAAATTGATGCAGTGCCATATCGCAAAAAAAATGGCCTGGTCATTACAGGGGGTAAATCCTTCTGGGGCTTAAGAGGTCAATGTCTGGAGGCAGAGCAGGTTCCTGATCAAGAGTCCACTGTAATAGCTTCTCACTGCGTCATAACAGATTGACACCACTCCAAGCCCACAGTATCAGTCTACCAGGTGCACACTGTATAAAGGTATTGGCAGAGAAAGAGCATGCACAATGCAGTGGTCATCAACCTTGTCCTCAGGGCTCACTAACAGGCCAGGTTTGCAAGACAACTGAAATACATTACAGGTGATATAATTTGCTGCTCAGTGATTGCAGTATTCTAGTCTGCATCTCCCCAAAGTAATACATAAAACCTGGCCTGTTAGTGGGCCCTCAGGGCAGGGTTGATGACCACTGCTCTAAGGTACAATGTTAACACACAAGTATCGCCGTACACTGTAATTAACTCCAGTGTGAAGTAAATGAAAGACAGGCTTCAGCTCAATCTCCGCCCATAAGTCACATCCCTCTGACATGTTGCACCGACATTGGGCATAATTGTAGAGGTAAGCACATCCTGTGGCAAAAGGGATTATGCACTCATGGAGCAATACTTGTATGCTATATTGGCTCTCACAGTGGTCACAGAAGCTGTAAACTAAGAGTTTTCAAAGCTCTTTCAGCACATACATTTTTTATTGCTGCCTGTGCTACCGTTAAGGAGATTCACCCTCTCGATTTGTCCTGTTTACCATTATTATTGAAAGTGAAAGTAAACGAAAAAAGCCCAAATTTTGGGTTGGCCCCAGAAAAGTAATAGAGGGGAAATCTTCCAATGGGGACACTAGTTCAGGTTACCTGGGGGTCCTCAAGGAATTCCCTTAATTTGCAGGGATTTTCTCACATTTCCTGTTTGGCTAAGAGACAGGAAGTCAATGGAAATCTCTGCAATGGGACACAGATGGTGAAAAAAAAAATCTCACAAAAGTTATAACCCTCCCTTACTCTATCCAAAATTAAAAAGTTTTGCCTATAGTTCTGCTTTAAGGGAACACCAATATAAACATACCGTATATACGCGAGTATAAGCTGACCTGAATATAAGCCGAGGCACCTAATTTTACCACAAAAAAATGGGAAAACTTATTGACTCGAGTATAAGCCTAGGGTGTCCATCTGCATGCCTCACTGTGTCCATGTGCATGCCTTACTGTGTCCATGCCTCACTGTGAGCCTAGGGTGTCCATGTGCATGCCTCACTGCACCTCACTGTGCCCATGCCTAGACTTACGTTTAACATGGGAGTATATAGAAGGGGTGCCCGGGTTTGAAAAAAAAAAAAAAAAAAAAAAAAAAACGGTGCTCCCTGGCCGTAGGTCCCCCAGATAGCAAATTTTGCCCACTTGGGTCGGCCGGTACCGGGTCCCCAAAGTTACCGGAGAAATTACAGTTTAACATGGGAGTCTATGGAAGGGGTGCCCGACTTTGAAAAGTTGGGACCTATGGCCGGCCAGTACTGAGTCCCCAAATTCCGGGAGATCAGGCGCAAAAAGGTGACTCGAGTATAGGCCGAGGGGGAATTTTTAGCACAAAAAAATGTGCTGAAAAACTCGGCTTATACTAGAGTATACAGGTGAAACTCGAAAAATTTGAATATTGTGCAAAAGTTCATTTATTTCACCAATTCAACTTAAAAGGTGAAACTAATATATGAGATAGACTCATTACATGCAAAGCAAGATAGTTCAAGTCGTGATTTGTCATAATTGTGATGATTACTGGGATAAAAAAATAGTCCACAAGAGAAGACCTGCTGGACAACAAGTGAAGGACCAAGCCTTACGCTATCAGCCCTTTGGATTAAAGGAAGATAGATATTCAAAAATGTGGGGAAAACAGACTAATATTTCATAAGGATAGCCAAGTGATCCCCTGAGACAGGTAGAGAACTCAAGGGAACCAACCCTGCGGTCTGTCAGACTGAAAAAGGAATTGGGTGCAAAACAAGTACACCTACAAAAGATAGGCAGGGATTAAAGGTATATCACAAGCCTATACTGGTGCAAGGGAACACCAAAATAGCAAGAGGATAGACAAAACCATCCATTTCAACACCCAGAGGTGTGTCTAGGGTCTGCAATACCTGTCTAATTTTAAAGCGGTTCTCCACCCTAAAGTGGAGTCCCGCTGATCGGAACCCTCCCCCCCTCCGGTGTCACATTTGACACCTTTCAGGGGGGAGGGGGGTGCAGATACCTGTCTAAAGACAGGTATTTGCACCCACTTCCGGCCACACGCTACGGGCAAAAGACGGGTTTTTCTGACTTCCCGTCTGTCGCCCGTTGTGTGCTGGGAACACTCGGCTCCCAGCACACAGAGTGTGAGCCAATCGGCGGGCGCAGCGCGACTCACGCATGCGCCGTAGGGAACCGGGCAGTGAAGCCGCAGCGCTTCACTTCCTGGTTCCCTCAGCGCGGATGGCGGGGGGAGCAGCAGAGAGACGAGCGATCGCTCGTCCTCTGCTGCGATCAGCGCTGGACTCCAGGACAGGTAAGTGTCCTAATATTAAAAGTCAGCAGCTGCAGTATTTGTAGCTGCTTGCTTTTAATATTTTTTCCCCATGGCACATCCGCTTTAAGCACAGAACATTCTAAGAATCTCTTGACCTGGTCCAGCAGTACTTTTGGTTGAGGAGTGATGGGCTGAAAACGTAGCAGTTGCTTGACTGAGGGCAGAACCAAAGATGGGATCAGGGGAAACTTCCTCAAAGAGTTTGCAGATCAGCCACAAAAGGTAGACTGTTTAAACTTTAAAGGATCACTAAAGGAAATATTTTTTTTAGCTAAATAGCTTCCTTTACCTTACTGCAGTACTGGTTTCATGTCCTCATTGCTCGTTTTTGCTTTGATGTTGCTGTAAAACTGCTCTGATCTCCACACTTCCTGGTTGTTTGTTTCCTTATAACCATCGTACTGGGAGCTTTTCACGATGGTCTAAGCTGTCATTACTGTGTGTCTAAAACTTAACAGAACCAATCAGATTAATTTTAAAAACAAAACACTGCCCTGGATTTGTTTGTTTTTGTTCTGTGCGTCTCTCTAGTTCACAGGAACATGAAACCAGTTTAAAAGTGAAACTAACCTGCAGGCACATTATATGATTGATTTGTATCTATTTGTAATCATTTTTAAAGTGGAGGTTCACCCTATAAAAAATTTCTAACACTGCATCCAGCCCAGTCCTGTATATTAAAATGACACTGACCTTTTTTTTTCTTTGCCGTAGATAGGGTTTAGCCGGGTAGGGAATCCCGCGTTCCTATTGTCATGCCAATTGATTGACATGCTAAACGACGGCGCACACAACGCGTCACGACTTCCCGAAAGAAGCTCGGGTCGGCTTGGCTCTATTCGGCACCGGTGCACAGGCGCCAAATAGAGCCGAGCCGACCCGAGCTTCCTTCGGGAAGTCGTGACGCGCTGTGTGCGCCGTCGTTTAGCATGTCAATCAACTGGCATGACAATAGGAACGCCCACTCCCGCGGGATTCCCTACCCGGAAGCCGCGGTGAATTCCACGGCTAAACCCTATCTACGGCAAAAAAAAAAAAAAGGTCAGTGTCATTTTATATGCAGGACTGGGCTGGATGCAGTGTTAGAAATTTTTTATAGGGTGAACCTCCACTTTAAAAGGAATCAGTTAACTTTTATGTCTCTATACCCTTTAACAGTAATTTCAGCAAAACATTTTTTTTCCTTTAGTGACCCTTTAAGTAATCAGATCCCACAAAAGTCTTTGCACATACTCTGATACCCCCCTTTACAAAACACTGGTTCGGGATGGGAGGACCACAGCTATGAGGATCAATTACAGATTACAGTTATTCACATTGGAGAAGAGGCACTTACGAGGGGATACGATTACAATGTCTAGTAACTATAATAATTTATTTATGTGCGCCCCAATATCTATGTGAAAAATGTAAATGTCACAACCCCAATCGCGTTCTCCGTTCTACTAACCAAAATCTACTCCAGATACCCAAGGCCAGATACAAGTCCAAAGGAGAAAGAAGATTTGCAGTCCAAGGACCTAGACTGTGGAATGCTTTACCAACCAGCATCCGAACAGAAGTGAATCACCAGGCCTTCAGGAAAAAAAACTCAAAACCCATCTTTTCTGAAGGCAAAATATAGTAGGAAGCGGATACCAAGCGCCCTGAGGTGATTCAGTTCGCATGTGTTGCACTATACAAGTTTCTCACTCACTACGTTTAGGTCCCCGAAGAGGACATGCAGCCATTATTTGAGATTAGAAGAAAGGTGTAACCTCAGATTGTGGAAAAGGTTCTTTAAGGTTTGAGCAATACAAATTTGAAACTCCCTTTCACATAAAATGGTACTAGAGAGTGTTCATGATTTAAAAAAAATGTTTAGTGGTCTTCCTAAGGAAGCATAATATAGAGGGCTAGTTGCTAGAGAATAAAAATAGCTGCACATAAGTTTAACTGGATGGGCCTGTGACTTTTTCGGCTTACTGGTCTGCTTGTTGACAATACAGTGGGCACGGTCTCAGATGACTTTGAATGCTGCCCAACACAAAATCATAAACTAACTTGGTTTGATTTTGTTTTTTTATTATTTGTAAAAAAGCATTTACACTTTAGGGGGTTATTTACAAAAGGCAAATGCACTTTGCACTACAAGTGCACTTGAAAGTGCAGTCACTGTAGATCTGAGGAGGACATGCAAGGAAAATAAAAAACAGCATTTTAGCTTGCACATTATTGAAAGATAAAAATCAGCAGAGCTTCCCCTCCGATCTACAGTGATCAAAAGCGATTGCACTTTCAAGTGTACTTGCAGTGCACTTGTAGTGCAAAGTGGATTTGCCCTTTCGTAGATAACCCCCTTAGTGAGCACATGTGGTTGAGGAAAATGTTTAGTCTCTTTACTGGAATTTTATAAAAGTTATCTTCCCAAAGAAAAATCTCACTTTTCCAAGCACGCCTTATCCATGTCATCAGTTTTCAGCAGCACCTACATTTGTGAGCAACTATTTTTAAAGCATAAAGCATGCGAGGGGCAAAATTAGAACCACAATATCTGATGCGCACCTTGAGAATTCATTGAGCATTGCTACTACATCCATGGAAAAAGATATTGACGTGTTAGTATATCAAAAACAGTGTCAGATATCGCGCAATTTATATGTTGACTTCTTTCACCTTTATAATAAAAGATTACAATAAAAAAAAAAATGTTGTATTACTCAGATTGTTACATCTAGCCGCCATACCGCTGGCAAAACGCCACTAGCGGAGGTTAAAAGCGCCCCGATAGCTGACGAAAAGCGCAGCGAAAAATAGGGCTCTAAAAGATATTATCGTTTGAAGTGCGGCCATCAGGATCCAGTTTCTTTTCATATGCTATTTGCATACTGAGCCAGTACTCACATCTGACGGAGGAGGAGATTCTGTGACTCAGACACTTGGAGCGGGTTCCTTTTCTGTTAGTCTGTTTATCCGAATTGTATACAAACTCAGGCAGCTGGTGCCGATGTAGGGGGCAGTGTAAACAGACTAGAGACATGGTGCTTCTAGAGCAGGAAAAGGAACAGGCACATAAATAGCAGAAAACAGCCTGGAGGGCAAGCCACATTCCAACCAGTGAATCACCACAGAGCTTGGTTTCCTTAGCCATAATTTTTTCTGTGGTAAAACCAGCAGTGGTGGGAAATTTGAAAAAGTGCCCAACAGTGAGATAGCAGCAGACCAGGCTCACACGCCAAATCTTTAGAGACAGGGTCATGGCCTGGGACTATGCCACGACTTCAGACCTGAAAAGTGATCTGAGGATAACACAGTACAGAAAGGTCTGAAAATTTCCAAATGCCCAGAGATCGCATTCCAGACTAGCCTAGCATGACCAGTCCAGGTATGGCCATCAAGGCTAGGCTAATGAAATGCCAGTCGCTATATAGGAACCAGCTGAAGCAGAACTACAGAAAGGAATTTTGATTAAGTCCACAAAGTAAAGAAAGCTATCAAAACAGACTTTCACCAGAGCTGGAAAAAAAAAATGGAAAAAAAAAAAAAAAAAAAAAAATGCCTAAACTCCTAGGACACTAGCAAAAACAGAGGCATGCTGAGTAGAGGAGGGGTTATATGGAGCCTGGCTTAAAATGTTTTATATTTATCAGTATCCTAACGTCCCGTATACTGTTTCTGAATTCATGTGTCTCTGATTTGATTAGAATTTTATTTAATTTTTTGGGGGGGGAGAAATATTGACTTAACCTGGTGTGTTAGCCTCGTCAATGAAGCACTATGTGGATTTATTTAACCTCTTGACCACCGCCCCATGTCAAAAAGACGTCCTCTTTTTAAAGTTGAATATCTCGATAACGGCAGCAGCTGCTGCCACAACCGAGATATTCATCTTTTCAGGGGGGCGGTGGTGTACACGATAACGGCGGTCTCCGCAGCGGATTCGCCGCGAGATCGCCGTTATCGGTGGCGGGAGAGGGGCCCCCCCCCTCCCGCCGCTCTCCCGCGCCCTCCGCCGCTTACCGGAGCCGTCGGTAGCGGCGGAGGGGATCGGATGTGTCCGGCAGCTGAGCGGGGACGGGACTGAAGGAGAAATCTCCTTCACCCGTCCTCATAGCTCTGCTGGGCGGAAGTGACGTCAAAACGTCAGTCCCGCCCAGCCTCTTAAAGAAACATTTTTTTTTTTTGTCATTTGAAAAAATGACTTTTTTTTTTTTAGCATTTAAGTCTAATTATGAGATCTGAGGTCTTTTTGACCCCAGATCTCATATTTAAGAGGACCTGTCATGCTTTTTTCTATTACAAGGGATGTTTACATTCCTTGTAATAGGAATAAAAGTGATCAATTTTTTTTTTTTTTTTTTTTCAGTGTAAAAAATTATAAAACTAAATAAAAATAAATAAGAAAACCAAAAATTTTTTTTTTAAAGCGCCCGTCCCGACGAGCTCGCGCGCAGAAGCAAACGCATACGCGAGTAGCGCCCGCATATGAAAACGGTATTCAAACCACACAAGTGAGGTATCGCCGCGATCGTTAGAGTGAGAGCAATAATTCTAGCCCTAGACCTACTCTGCAACTCAAAAAATGCAACCTGTAGAATTTTTTAAACGTCGCCTATCGAGATTTTTAAGGGTAAAAGTTTGACGCCATGCCACGAGCGGGCGCAATTTTTAAGCGTGACATGTTGGGTATCATTTTACTCGGCGTAACATTATCTTTCACAATATATAAAAAAATTGGGCAAAATGTATTGTTGTCTTATTTTTTAATTCAAAAAAGTGATTTTTATCCAAAAAAAGTGCGCTTGTAAGACCGCTGCGCAAATACGGTGTGACAAAAAGTATTGCAATGACTGCCATTTTATTCCCTAGGATGTCTGCTAAAAAAAAATATATAATGTTTGGGGGTTCTGATTAATTTTCTAGCAAAAAAATTGTGATTTTCACATGAAGGAGAGAAGTGCCAGAATTCACCTGGTGGGCAAGTGGTTAATAAGGTAAGAAAAAGACTAGGACGTGCAGTAACCCTTACAAAGCACAGATCAGGTGAATGCTGTTTACTGTAGTAAGGGCGAGCGACTGTTTTACTGCACTACGCATACTATGTTTTTGCCTTTTTAAGCAAAGGGTAAAAATCTTCTGTTGCTAGCTAGACAACAGTGCCCTAAAATGTACTTGGGTGATAAGACAATAAAAAGACCTGAAATAAGGAGGCTTTTCATAGTACAGATTTCACTTGATGCAAAAATGTAAAATTTATTGTTACTGAAAATGCAATACCTTTTTTTCTTTTATAAATATAAGCCATATAAATATATTTTTCACTCAACATTGACAATAGACATTGTAAGGTTCAGTAGATTCACCTGCAGCAAATGTAACTGAAAAGAGTAAGGTACGAAACTTTACAGCATTTTATGATGGCCTTTAAATTGTTTTGTATACAGTCAGAGGCAGTTTAGTATGGAAATACTGGAAAGGAATACTATGCCTTCTACATTCAATTTGTAGAGTCTGGCTTTTTTTATACAGAATATACAGACTACTAAATTGGTAACAAATTACTAAAATTGTGACTGGAATTAGTTAAACTGCTCCTAAAGGGACTTTGTAGACTGTATATGCACATTTTTGTAATTTCTTTACTAAGCCTACTTTTGAAATTAAAGGGTAAGTGAAAATATAAGTTAAAGCCCCTATCCTACCCCACCTTGCTCTCCTAATCAAAACAAATTCATTAATTTGATTATAGAGCTTAGATTCAGACAAATTATTCCCTAATTACTCAGCCTACTCACAGTTTGAAAGCATTCTAACTTGTGTTACCCTGTTCTTCCTCAAGATTATTTTCAGCTCAGCAGGCATGTGCTAGGCATTGCTGTCTTGTATCTGACTTAACAAATGTGCTCTGGCCTGCTATTAGGCGCTGGGCTCAAAGCATGCATACTGAGTGAAATATAAAGTCAAGAAAGAACAGGGCACTAAAAGTTGGAAATGCTGCCTGGTCTTTGGCAGGCTGTGCAGTAAGCATATCAGCACTGTATTATCTATACATATGATCAGGAGAGTGGCAAGATGAGATGAGATGAGACTGTCATTTACAAATTCAGCTACCCTTTAATACTGACGTCTCCTAGCAAAATATTTCCTGTCAGTATTAAAGGCAGTTACCTGGTTGAAAGGCCTAGGACCATCTCCCAATAAAGAGGCTTTCTGTGATGGGGGGTGGGAAGCCCTCGGTGGGTTCTGTTGGGAACTTCCTGGCTGTCCTTGGGGCACTGATTGTCCACGAGCATCTTGAGGTAGTCCTAAATTTGTCCCTCTGCTTTGAGGACCTCTAATTTCATGAGGGCCACCCATATCTGGAGGTCCTCTAACCTCTTGAAGATTACGCAAATCCTGAGGACCCCTCATATCTTGAGGACTTCGTATGTCTTGAGATACATGCATATCAGACGATCCCCTTGAGTCCGGTGTACCTCTCATATGTTGGGGACCGCGCAAGTCATGAGATCCTCTAATTTCACTTGATCTCCTCATATCCTGAGGTCCTCTCATCTCTGGTGGAGCCCTCATATCCTGCTGACCACGCATTTCTGGTGGCCCTCTCATATCATGAGGTCCTCGCATATCAGAAGGGCCCCTCATATCATGACCACCTCTCAGATCCTGTGGGCCACGCACATCGGGACCACGCATTTCAGGACCTCCCCTCATATCCTGTGGACCACGCATTTCAGGACCACCCCTCATATCTTGTGGGCCACGCATTTCAGGACCTCCCCTCATATCTTGTGGAGCGCCTCTCATATCCTGGGGTCCACGCATTTCAGGAGGGCCGCGCATATCAGGTGGACCTCGCATATCCTGAGGTACTCGCATTTCTGGGGGACCACGCATATCAGGGGGACCACGCATATCCTGAGGGCCACGCATATCAGGTGGTCCCCGCATTTCTGGAGGACCACGCATATCCGGAGGACCGCGCACATCAGGGGGAGCTTGAATATCCTGGGGTCCATGCATGTCTGGAGGGCCCCGCATATCTGGGGGGCCACGAATGTCATATGGACCTCGCATATCAATAGAATTACGCATATCAGGTGGCCCTCTCATGTCCTGAGGGCCTCGCATGTCTGGTGGCCCCCTCATTTCCTGAGAGCCACGCATATCTGGTGGTCCTCGCAAGTCTGGGGGACCTCTGATATCCTGGGGTCCATGCATATCTGGAGCAACTCTCATATCCTGAGGAGGACCTCTCATGTCAGATAGGCGAGGTGCATGTACTTCAGGAGGTCCTCTCATATCTTGAGGTCCACGCATATCTGTAGGGCCTCTCATTTCCATTGGTCCATGTCCAATTAATGGTCCAGATGGACCTCTTAAGTCTTGTGCTGGATGTCCCATAAGCATACCTTGATTAGGCCCCTGATTATCGCGCAGTCCATGAGGGCCTTGGGCTCCTCTAGGAGCCACACCCATAGGTGGCCCCTGAGGACCAGGTGCTCCTTGCATGCCATGATGTGGAGCCTGTACTCCTAGAGGACCTTGTGTCACTTGAGGACCCAAATGACCTGGTGGCCCGGAAGCAGCTTGAGGACCCTGGGGTCCCATTGGTCCATGAGAAACAGGAAGTCTGGGCATTCCAGGATGCATTTCTTGAGGTCGTATATTCTGTGGTCCAGGACCCATGAAACCCTGTGGACCTGCAGATAGAGGAGGCCCTTGTGGTCTAAATTGTCCTTGAGGGCCAGGTGGCATGCTCATTGTCATCTGCTGGGGTGGAAGAGATTGCTGAAAACTCATTGGAGGTTGAGTCTGTGGGCCAGGTGGAAAAGCAGAAGGCATTGGAGGAGGTACACCCAAAGGAGAAGCAAGTCCCTGTGTCTGCCCTGGAGCCTCTGCCTGCTTCTGGGCTATTCTTTCAATTTTCAATTGCTGAAAAGAAAAGAAACCATGAATGTATAAACTTGCAACACTAACAAAGTAAATATAAATGTACACATTTACATCAGAATAATGCCACCAACTAAAAAGGACACACTTTAAATGGAACATGTTGCGAAGACGGAAACCCCAGGTGACTAAAAAATTATCCAATGCATTGGGGCCGTGTCTGCACTGCAAGGGTAATTGCCGATTTTGGTCTCCACACAGCTGCTTCTCCCTCATGCTCCAGAGGCCTAGGGTTCTGACATCAAGACCAAAGTAGGGTCTAAAGCTCTGCAATGGATGAGATGACAGTCCATCTCCAGAGCGTGGGAGAGTGCCCTCTGCTGAGGGAGAGGAAGATCAGGCTCTCCCCTAGATAAAATGAGCTACCAACGCATGAAGTGCAGGAGCAGCCATGCTGCTAGGGATATGTTTTTAGCTGCCCAGAGTGCTTGTGCTTTAAGCAATTATTTTTTTGGTTGGAGCAGTTAAAACGGGAGTTCACCCATTTCTAAAAAATTTTTTTTTCTTCCCCTAGATTCCTGCTCGTTCGGTCTAGGGGAATCGGCTATTTGTATTAAAATATGAGCCGTACTTACCCGTTTTCGAGCTGCATCTTCTTCCGTCGCTTCCGGGTATGGGTCTTCGGGAGCGGGCGTTCCTTCTTGATTGACATTCTTCCGAGAGGCTTCCGACGGTCGCATCCATCGCGTCACTCGTAGCCGAAAGAAGCCGAACGTCGGTGCGGCTCTATACTGCACCTGCGCACCGACGTTCGGCTTCTTTCGGAAAATCGTGACGCGATGGATGCGACCGTCGGAAGCCTCTCGGAAGACTGTCAATCAAGAAGGAACGCCCATTCCCGAAGCCCATACCCGGAAGCGACGGAAGAAGATGCAGCTCGAAAACGGGTAAGTACTGCACATATTTTAATACAAATAGCCGATTCCCCTAGAGAAAACGAGCAGGAAGCTAAGGGGAAAAAGTGCCCTATAAGGGTGAACCCCCGCTTTAACTAAATAGAAGGTATATTTGGAATATTTTGCAGTTGTAAGACATCTACAGAAATATTTTTATGCCTACCCACCATCAGGTATACAAGCATAGCAGGCCAAGGTGTGAGCTGTACAATTATATATATATATTTTTTTTTAGCTATATAATCATGATTTTAGTTTTTCTCAAAAGTAATATAAAAGTACAACCACGCTTACTAATATAAATAGGCTGGAATGTAATAATTGCCACCCGTATGGAAAAACACATGATAGTTTAGACTTGGTCGTATGCTTGTATGGCTGAGGTGCGTTAAGATTGGTGTGTGTGTCCAACAAGACAAAAACTAGCAAATGCTCACATTTGCACAATTATATTCACATTGTTTTTGTTTTTTTAAATATGCACAAACAAACATACTTCCAGCAGCTGGGGGTTAGTATACTGTAGTGCTGCCATTTCCTGCTCAATCTCAGACTGATTCTTTTTCTTCTCATCAGGTTTCACCTCTTCTTTCCGTTCAGGAGCTGCTTCTGAAGATGGCATAAGTGGTACTTTATTCTGCAACCATGCCTATGTATAAAAACAAAGACAAAATGGTCATTGTGTATAATGTTATAAGATGCAAGTTATAATAGGACAAAAATCTTTACAGCTACACCTAAAAATACCATTGACGCTCCATATTTTTGCTGCCTAATTAACGTAAAACATAATGGTCACCTCAGTTGGGCAAAACTGAACTTTCTCTTCTCAGAAGTTCCATAAAGATAAAATGGTACCCTATCGGTCTCTTCTCTCATAAATGTTGCGCTCTGCCATTAACACATGCATGAGGGACCAACGTGTGTGTTCTCCTTTGCGTGTAAGCACGAGGAGTTGGGGGCTCTTTAAAATTATTATTATTTTTTTTTTTTTACACATTTTGTGGGATAAACTTTATTGCTATTACAAGGTATGGACAACATCCCTTGTGATAGCATGGGCCGTGACAGGTTTTCTTTATGGAGAGATCTGGGGTCTGTTAGACCCCAGATCTCTCCTCTGGCTTCCAAATCATCTGATCAAATAGAGACTGGTTTGATCAAATGCTGAACAAGGCGGTATCAGCCGATAAAACTCTCATTGCTTCTGGCTTCTGATCTCACAAAGGGGAAGGAACAACATCAGTTACTCTCTCCCTGTTCAGTGCAGCCTATGCTGTGGGTTGGATCGGTCCTGGGCTTCCTGATACAACGGGAGAGGCCAGGAAAGGGCGATGGCAGGGGGTGGTGAATGATACCTCTTTTTTCCACCTGTAAAAAGTGATCCAGCGGCTTTATAGGAAACATGGTGATAGACTCAACCATGATACCGGTATAACCACTTCAATATGATGCCATATATATGTACGGCAAGACTGAAGTGGTAAAAGTGGGAACTTAAGGCTTACCCTCCCCTAAATTGAACTCTTAAAACTTAACCTATCCCACATTACTTAGCTCACCAGGGAGCAACTACACTACAACTGGCAGATCATGCACTTAAAAATACCTACTTCTGGCACCAGGCTCCAAGAGCAAAAAATCCAAATACACTGTACCTTGCCCAAAAGGCAAACACACTCCATTCTTTCCCATTAACATTTTTGTTCCTGTGTGCATGGCTGCTAATTTGAAACCAACAAGACAGTTTGCAAGAGTGTTTCACAGGAAAACGGGAAGATGGGTTTCTAAAAAGTGTTATAAAAATTGTTTTGCACTAACTTGTTGAAACTGAGCAGGGATGGGCTTTGCATATGGAACCTTCTTTTGTGGAACTTTCTTCTGGTCTTTCTGCATCAGCTCATCCATTCCCCAGTCCAAACCAGGGATGGTCATCTCCACAGCACTTGCCTCTTCTTTTCCTAAAAATACATAAAGACATGTTACACTCAGTACCCAACACAGCTGAGAAAACAACAATTCTTACATTTCCTTACCCATTTGTTCTTGTTCCATTGCTATTTTCAGTTGTTCTGGAATACCCATTCCCGGAATTACTGCAAGATTGTTTGGCTCAATATCGTCTGAGGAGAAAAATATCACATTACATTAATTATTGGTTTACAAGTTTTATATTCAGGCTCGCAACATTTGAAGATTGACAGCTGTATGTGGCTGCACCTTTAACCACTCCTAATTTATATCCATTTTGATTGCATGTTTGGCACACATTAAGGAAATTTACAAAAAGGGAAAACTAAATACTGAACAATTTCTGCTTCTTTAGAAAATATTTAAGTTCCCTAAATTTTTACAACACAAAATACATTTAAAAAAAAATACCAAATTATAGCATTTGTCGTCTCAAAAGGTCCACATGTAGATACAAAGCATTCACAAAGAGCAGAAATTGCCCACTTCACAGTCTAAACTAGTCTTTAAAAAGAGAGGTGTGTGATATTTTTTTCCCCCCACAAACATACTTTCCTAGGGAGAGGCAGCATCAGTCCGTTGCTGCATCTGTCCCCTGCCGGCTCCAACACTGAGCAGAGAGCTGGTGACCCTCGCCTCCTGGAGCGCTGGGCTGTGGAGGGGGTGAAAGCGGCCGGCTCAGGTTCTCCGTGGCACATATAGACAAAGGCCCAGTGAGACAAGGGCATAATGATCTAGTATGCATCGCATACTAGTCCATCATGAAATACTTGCCTTGGAACGATGCCCTGGATCGGCGTCGGCCTTCCGATTGCAGCGCGGACATCTTCCACCGGAGTTACTTCCGGGTTTGCGGCTCCGGTGCGGTGATTGGCCGGAGCCACGATGACGTCACCCCCGCCCATGTGCGTGGGAAACGCTGGTCTCGGCATGACTCCTGAAGAAACGGCACCAATGGGCCGTTACTTCATTACTCATGCGCTGATGACACCGGCAGCAGCGCATACACTGAATATCTCCTAGACTGTGCAAGGTACCTACAGGTAAAGCTTTGTTATAGGCTTAACTGTAGGTAAAAGTTGCATAACAGGGTTTACTACTACTTTAAATGTCTTTTGTAGAATTTGATAAGATGACCAGGATTGATTTGCCAGCATTGTTCATCTCCAAATACATTTACAAAACAGACACATGGGGCCAACAAATATTGATATTGTGGGTCAGGCCGCGTACACACGGTCGGACAAAACCGATGAGAATGAACCGAGGTTCAGTTTCATCGGTCCAAACCGACCGTGTGTATAGCCCGCTGCCTGATCGGTCCAAACCGATGGTTAGTACAGAAAGCATCGGTTCAAAACCCGCGCATGCTCAGAATCAAGTCGACGCATGCTTGGAAGCATTGAACTTCGTTTTATTCAGCACGTTGTGTGTTTGACGTCACCGCGTTCTGACCCGATCGGTTTTTGGAACGATGGTGTGTACGCACATCAGACCATCGGGCCACTTCAGCGGTGAACCGATGGAAATGGCCCATTGGACCATTCTCATTGGTTTGGAACGACCGTGTGTACGCGGCCTCACAGTGCAATCAACCAACACTAAAAAGACAGATACAGTGTAACTGCTAAAGACAACAGCTAGTGGGGACCGGCGATAGTTACCATATTCCACCCCATCCTCTGACATTCCAGGGAGAAGGTTCAGATTGTAGCGGTCTCTCATTTTGTCCCCAGGACGATTTCTAGTCCAGAATTTGCTAGAAAAAAAATTTAAGATAAGCATCATTGACATTCATCGTTGACTTTTTTTCCAGTGGGTGAAGAATAACTGATTAAGTATACCTGGTGTGATCATTGGATCCAGAGCACAGAATATGTCCAAGAGGATGCCAAGCAAGACTCCATATCATTCCTTCATGAGCTATCTCCATACCACCCACTTCTTTCTCTATTCTATGATAGAGGAGCAACACATGTATCAGTGCACTGAAAAAGTCCAGGGTGAGCACCATTAGGTACACATGAGAAATACATACCCAACATGCCAGAATAAAAGAGAACCATCAGAGCCACCACTGGCAAAAAGACCTTCATGTACTGGATGCCAAGCCACAGCTAAAATAGGTAGAAATAACATCAATTCATGGTTCTCTAGTCAAGAAAGAAGTACCTGCTACAACGAATCAGATATACTGATCTGATGTCAGTACATTCTGTTTGACTGCTGTATGTTACTGCACTTTTCTACTTGCATGGTTAATTGACTAAGCATGTTTTGTTCACATAAAAAAATTAGGAAAGGGTAGACCGACCTGTAGCTTCTTTTTTGTGGCCTCTGAAAACTTGCAGCTCCTCACGAAGGTTGCGGATATCAAACAGTTTGCAAAGATGATCACGCGATGCTGTAAGTAACCAATTTCCATTCAAATTCCACTTAACCTCCATTACAGTATTCTTGTGAGCGTGTCTATTGGGGATAGAACGGAACATGTGAATTCTATATAAATGCTGCTCAACGATTGATTTATAAAATAGACATGCAGATACTTTGTGCAGTACTAGAGCCGTTTTGCACAGTATGCAATCAGGTTTTGTTTTCTACTCTTGGGGAATACTGGTTCAAGGAATCTGACTAAATGTTACAACAGCCTCAAGTCTGGTCTAAATTTTCGCTTTTCCATGTTTCACAAATGATGCCCAAGGTAGTAAAGAAAACACACTAACTATACTGTTGTGAACAGAAATAAAATGATACAGTGCCTTGCAAAAATATTAAAATATTCACCCCCTTGGCGTGCGTTTCCAGTTTTAGTCCATTACAACGTGGAATATTAATTTTTGGGGGGGGCTTTGCACAGTTTTTTTTTTGGGAGACAAACAAGTCAGGCAAGAAAACAAATCTTCAGTGGGCATAATTATTCAGCCCCTTTGCTATGAAACCCCTAAATAAGATGTCAAACTGTGTGCAATAGAAGTCTCACATGATCTGTCACATGAGGTCAGGATACATACAATACACCTGTTCTGAAGGACTTCTGAGACTACAACACCACTAAGCAAGCAACAAGATGACCAAGGAGCTCTCCAAACAAGTCAGTGAAAAAGTTGTGGAGAAGCAAAAACTGAGGCCTCATGCACACTGGACATTTTTACAGCAGCCGTTTTTGGCAGTAGATGTTTTTTTCTACAGTCATAAAACTTTCCATCATGTTATCCTATGTGTCTATGCACACACAGGCTGTTATCAGCAGTTTTGGGCAGTGGCGTTTTTGAGCAAAAAAAGACCCCAAAACTAGTGGGTTCTGATAGACGTTTTTCAGCTGAACCTTGCCCAGGACCAATTAAAAATGCTAGTGTGAGTGCACCCTTAAAAGAAATTAAACACTACTGCATCTCAAAATAGAACATCTGTTTATTTTTAAGACGTGGGAAGGAGTCCTTTTCCTCTCTGTGACATCCATCAAAAGATCTTTTCGTCTACAGTCCCATTAGGTTAGCTCTAGCTCCGTCTCAAGCTGAAGTTTCTCGATTCTCCGAACATTCCAATGGAAAGCTCACCAGGGGAAAAAATGTATTCCACAGAAAGGAAAAGGAGGGTTCAACTTACCGCAAATATACATTGAGGCCTCATGTACACTGGACGTTGGCTGTAGAAAGCTGTAGCTGCAGAATGAGTTTTGCAGTAGCGTTTTTTTTAGAGTTCGCATTTTTAGCAAAACTATGGGCCAGATTCACAGAAGAGATACGACGGCGTATCTCCTGATACGCCAGCGTATCTCTGAGATACGATTGTCGTATCTATGCGGCTGATTCATAGAATCAGTTACGCATAGATAGCCCTAAGATCCGACAGGTGTAATTGACTTACACAGTCGAATCTTAGGATGCAATTCTAGGCCGGCCGCTAGGTGGCGATTCCATTGCGGTCGGCGTAGAATATGCAAATGACTAGTTACGGCGATTCACGAACGTACGCTTTACCCGTCGCTCAAACTTTACGTTGTTTCCGTCAAGATACGCCGAGTAAAACTAAGGCTGCCCTCTAGGTGGACTAGCCAATGTTAAGTATGGCCGTCGTTCCCGCGTCGAAATTTGAAAAATCACGTTGTTTGCGCAAGTCATCCGTGAATGGCGCTGGACGCCATTTACGTTAACGTCGAAACCAATGACGTCCTTGCGACGTCATTTAGCGCAATGCACGTCGGGTAATTTGACGGATGGAGCATACGCAGAACGTTCGGCGCGGGAATGCGCCTAATTTAAATGGTGCCCGCCCCATTTGAATTAGGCGGGCTTGCGCCGAACAGATTTACGTTACACCGCCGCAAGTTTACAGGTAAGTGCTTTGTGAATCAGGCACTTACTCTGTAAACTTGCGGCGGTGTAACCTAAATGGGATACGTTACACCGCCGCTGCGCAACGTATTTGTCTGTGAATCTGGCCCTATATTCTTTTACAAGAGTTTTTGGCTCAAAAGCACTTTTAAACGCCAAATCGATGCATTTCTCAGAGTTTTTACAGCTGAAAAACGCCTCTTCAAACCCACTAGTTCTTGGGGGGTTTCCAGTCAGAAAACGCCCCTCACCAAAAACGCTGATAAAAGCCTATGTATGCATGAACACCTGGTATAACATACTGTGTTTCCTCGAAAGAAAGGCCTACCCCTAAAATAAGACCTACCCCTATTTTCGGGAAGGGCTGCAATATAAGCCTACCCCAAAAATAAGCCCTAGTGTGGAGTGCTTGTGTGTATAGAGTATACACTACTCCGTTGCAGTAGTGTATAGTGTAGACCGTGTGTGTCAATTGTGCCAAGTACCTTCAGAATACAGGCGCTCTGCGATCAGCTGATCTGCTGCTTGTCTCCTCCTCTCTCCCTCCCCCCCCCCCCCCACAGTGCTCGGAGCAGAGAGGAGAGGTTCGGCAGGCTAAGGAAGTGGAAAACTGCACTCAGTTGGTCTCCCCCTCTCCGAGATGTCAGCGAGGGATTTCAGCCCCCCTCCCTGTGCAGAGCTCCGGCAGGCAAAGCAAGTGAGGAGCTGCACTCAGCTAATGTCTCCCTCTCCGAGTTGTCAGCGGGGGATCTCGGGCCCCCCTTCCTCTGCAGACCTCCGGCGTGTCACAGGCAATATAAGAAGGTATGTGGCACTACATCTCAGCATGCAGCAGTTTTGCATTGTGTGATACCAACATTCTGCAAGCACTTTTACACAGGGGATTCATGACAGGTAGGGAGAGACAGCACATGGCATAAGACCTACCCCGAAAATAAGCCCTACTGTGTCTTTTGTTGTCAAAATGTATATTAAGACCCAGGCTTATTTTCGGGGAAACACGGTACTGGGAGTTTACTAGCTGCAGAAAAAAAAAACGCCTGAAGCCAAAAACAGCAGCTGTAAAAATGTCCAGTGTGCATGAGGCCTAAATCTCAAAGTTAATATGCTCACTAAACAATCAGAAATCAAAGAAAAAAGGTCTGTATTCAGGGTTTACTTTACTAGAATTGGCCACGAACTTTCCATAAACCAAAAACTTGCGCGTCTTATTTAAAAATACCTTGCTTGGTTATTGGCTGATTAACTTACAGTGTTGCAAGACTCTGTCCATTCTTGGGATCCCAAAATTTTATAGGCTGTTGGCTATCTTTACTTCCAGACACCAGAAGTCCTTTGGTTGGATGCCAGTCAACACATTTCACATCAGCTCCATGCCCTGAAGGTGAGACAGTTTTTATTTATTGTAATAATTGTAGGCCAACAAGAATCAGGGGCACCCTGCAATGTTTTGCTAGGTCACACACTATACAAAAAAAATAATTATATCAACCAATGATATGTGAACCTTCTGACAGGTTCAAGAGTTACTTCTGTGTGCTGAATTTTTTTTTCTGCATGCTAAGATTTTAGTAAGTTTAACCAATTTGAGTAGGTTTCTTTAGTTATTTCAAACACAATGGATGTTTGGATATGACACACAAAGAATTAAAGGGCACTGCCAATAAGTGTACAAAAGAGAACGGAGAATCACTGCCAAAGAGAATCTAGCATGGCACAGAAAAAAACCCCACAAAATGTGTATTCCCTCAAATGAATCCACATAATGTGTCTATTCCCTCTAATGAATCCAACTTAGGAAGTAAGTGAACGTCTGGCAGTTAATATGGAACTAAAGTCAGAAAAGGAAAAAAAAAAAAATCTCACACCAGCCAATCAGGATACCAAAGAATGGAACCTGGAATATATTCTGGCACCAGCAAGGGACCTCACAGGCATCAGACCATTGAATAGAGGTGAAAAATCCGACTTCAGTTTCACTTTAAGCGATGCCTTGATGCAATACAAATGTAGTTGGAGTTTGTGTACACAAAAAATTACTTATTCACAGCAGTGAGTTTATGGACAGAGGTTCTAACCATCCCTACGCTATTCAAAAAAAAAAAAAAAAAAAAAGAAGGACAAAACAAACAATTTTGGATACGCAAATAACTTAATGTGTCACAAAAAAATATGGGGCTGACATTGTTGACCTCCTGAAAACAATTAGTTTACTTCCCATCTCTGGTTTCAGCACTTCTGTGTCACAGACAACTCATTAATCATCCTCCTACTTGCTTTATTAAGGTAAAGTTCTGAAGCCAAAGCATCATAGTGGCCAGAAAACTAGCATTTTTATAGGTCAGCAATGGCCGCTTATGCATTTCCATTACAGGTACACCTCATTGATAATGTGAAACCTTGCTTCCACTTAAAAATGACAGACATTTACTTGTTATATTTAATTTAGCAAGCATATTGATTGCATCCATAAGCTCATCTTCAAATGGTCTTTTTTGCTGAGCTACTACTCACTGTGACCAATTTACAGTCACTGTAAACATTTCTGAATGGATCGAGGAAATGTACACATGATCCCCTCCCAAAATGAACGTGTGCAAGGCAAAAGTTCATGATGAATCGCTCAAGGTAAGTAACAGGATTTGGCAGGGTTATTTGTTCTTCGATAAAAAATAAAACCATCATATACATCAAGACATATTTCACTGGAACGTCAGTAATCTTTTAGAAGATGCGAGACTTGAGATGTATTTTATAAATAGGTACACAACAAATTTAGTATCTTCATTTAAATTATTTTATTTCAGAGTTTTTGCTTGTGGTAAAAACCAAAATGTTTAATATTCCTTTAATTCAAGACAACATAACAAAAAAAATATACATTATTGGTAATCAATCTTATCTTTACAGTTTAATACGATTAAAAAAAAAGACAAATCAAAATTGTTTATGCAATTGTTTAACTACTTTTGGCAGAGTGCCACTCATATTAAAAAAGGGACATTATACATATAATAGCCATGCTATTCTTTAGCTCATTGCAAGTTGTGATTTTACTACCCCAAAAAAAAACTTTATATAATGTTTTTATCAGTTTGTTTAGAACTGCCTTTGCTGTAAAAGGTCCTTCCTTTCTATGAAACTTCAGTTTTTGTGATGTGAAAAATTAAAAAAGAAGAAGTCTCCATATAAAAACTAAATACAGAGGATTTTAGATGTTAATATAGATCCCCACCTCTGTCAGTATATTGATGTAAGCATTGCCATATTTCACAAACTTACTCCAAATTGTCAGGATGCGCCTTTATAATGACTGCACGCGTAGTCTCAGTAAAGGAAAAATCAATTAGTATTGTAGCAGAAGTTGTTTAAAAATAAAGTAATTGCTCTATCATGTTTATTATATTGACGTAAACTAATTGAAAGAGAAAACCAAGTTTTTATATCCCTTTAGGCATCCAAGGTTCATAAGTATCAAATTATTTTACCAAAAATCTGTTTCAATCTTAAAAGATTTGGAATCTTTCGGAATATATTTAACATTCCCTATGTTGAAGTCAACTGGTCTTTCAAATTCAGATTAACAGACAATATCGATTCACTTTCTGTTGGTGGAATGTGGCCATTTTGGTGCTATCAATTTTCTAGTAGAGAACAATGCTCTACTAAGCCCCAATGTCAGGATAATTAGATTTTCTAAAACCTCTGGATATGACAAAATGTATGTATTCAAGTTACATACAATGCTTGTTTTAAATTAAAACCATTAATTACAAAATTTGTTGAACAGCACGTTTTCAATATCTTACCAAATTGGGACTCTCCAGATAAAATGAATAGTCTTCCAGAGTCTGTACACATCTAATACAATTAAGACTATCCAAAAGGCTTGCGTTATACACAGTGAATGAGTTTTATATGCCCTTGGATGGGAAATAAAATGCAGGCAACAATGTGAAGTAACATTGCAGTTTTCGGCCAGAAGACGAGAGCCCCCTTGATACTGTACTAAAATCATCATCCAACAAGTCAAGGAAAATTAATAAATAATGTTTTTCCATGGCATTATGGTACCAATACAGCTTTTGATATCACTTTCCATTCTTCTCTGCTGGCTTTCCATTCTTTTGTTAACATTTAAAACGTTCTCAAATCTTTGTGTAAATGTTGTATCCATATACTGTCCATACACAGTATATCTGCCAGACTACACAGCATATCAAGTGCTATGTAAACATGCTTGTGGTGTCAGATCATGCTTAATCTGGAATAGTGTTGGTACCTCTTTGAAAAGTCATTTAGCAGTTATACCTAATGCGACACTGAACCTTAACAGTAACCAAAGTTTTTAAAAGAGTGGCAAGCTTTATAGAAGAGAACACGTCATTTAAATATTTGCTTTCAGAGAGCATTCAAAACCTACCTCGCAATATTCTCTCCTCATGGCATCGAAGAAAGTCCCAAATCCTAACTGTGCCGTCATCTGAACAGGTAGCAAATTTATTATCCGTAGGGGAGAAACTGTTGCATGGAAACAAGCATTATAGGAAAATGTCAGAAACAACGAAGCACTCAATGCTCCTTATAAATGAAAACAACTACTCTGCATATTATGGGGCAGGCATGTATTTCATGGCTTTTTAAATCCATATCCAACAGAGGAAATCTTAAGGCCTCATGCACACAGGACGTTTTTCAAACTCTCCGAGCAGCCTTTCCCCCTGGCAGCAGCATTTTGGCAGAAAAAAAGCCTTAGGCTTTTAAAAGTGTCCAAAGCTTTTATGTGTGTTGACAGACGTCAAGAGCTTGGGCATTAATTCATTTTATTTGCCAGAATAATAATTTATTCTGGCTAATGAAATGAACGAACACTCAGCGCTAAAGGGCCTAGTGTTAAGGTGCGTTAAGCAGCATCAGGCATTTATTTTTGCCAAAACGCTGCAGCTCCTGGACACACTGGCAGAGGATTTTTCTGCCTCTACACACTGCTAAAAGCCAGTGTGTGTATGGACACACAGGCTAGCATGCAGGTGCGTTTAGAACCAGGGGAAAAAAAAGCCAGACGGCCCTAGAAGCAGCTGCAAAAACATCCAGTGTGCATAAGGCCTAAAGAAGGATATTAACACGCATTTCATTTTGGACACACTGGGGTTGATTTACTAAAGGCAACAGGCCTATTTATTTGCAAATAAGTTTTGCCCTAGATTAGTGAATGCGATCAAAATAGACTCAAAGCGATCAGCTTATTTACCATTCGTAGATCAACCCCACTGAGTGTTAATAGTAACTTGTACTCCATTTTAAAAAAACTTTTCAAAGTAATTATCCTACTGAGAAGGCACATGATGCCTGACAATACTATCAACTATAAAAAAAAAAATGTTTTGTACTCCTGTATCGTGTAATTTCACTTTGTTACTGGGGTCTCATTTTCCATGGGGACTCAACAGCAAACTTGAAGGTATGAGATCTTCCACCAATGGCTATGTGGCTCTAAGCTCTCCATAGTGTTAATCTTTGCAGTTGATCATCTCTGAATTAAATACTAGACTAGATTAAGGCTCAACAATTAGCTAGTTGTAATAACATGCCATTTTAACCTCTTTGAATGGTCATATTTTAAGGCTAAACCCATCCAATTTAGTTTTGGGCAAGATACAATTATCCAAGTAATTCTGCCATCTGGACATGCTTCCTGAAATTAAGTTGTTAAATACATTTCAGCCCTTCTGCCCCCCTGCCATTCTCTGTATCAATGAAACATCACTGGCTGAAGATTCTTATGCATTCGACACATCTAGGTATGTCAGATGTCTAGCCCTCCACTGCACTCTGTGGTTCCTTACGTTGAACCTTGCATGAATCCAGGACATGGGTAGTGAACAACAGAGAGCAGTGGGTGACCAGGCATCGGAAGTGTGTAGGATGCTGAAGAATCTTCAAACAGTGGTATTTCATGAATACAGAGAACAGCACAGGCAGCGAGATGTTTTTATTTTATTTGGCGTGTCCCAATAACATGGTCCTTTTAAAGTAAAGTTGCCAGGACAGTTTAAAAGACTATTCCAGTCTAACAAGTACCGCAAGGTATGTAACACAATTTCTGTTAAAAAAAAAACATTCAGGGTTCTACTGCATATATTGGACCCAACGTAAATTTACAAAACAAGTCAACATTCCAGATCCAGTGGTCTTCAGATGCACATTCCTATCAGAATGTTGTTCCTAATTTCTGAATTATTCATTAATAAAAATTGGAAGTCCCCAAGCGCCTTTATGTCAGTTATTGGAAATGGACTTTCCTGGGATGTAATTATGAATTAGCCACTTCAAGAGATACACATATATAATCTAAAACTATCTTTGTTCGCTAGAAAACACACTATGCATGACATAGGGGTTTATTTATTAAGGCAAATCCACTTTGCACTGCAAGTTCACTTAGCAGTGCAGTCTGAGGGGAAACTCTGCCGATTCTATCATTTAGTCATGTACAAGCAAAAATGTTGTTTATTTTCCTTGCATGTCCCCCTCAGATCTACAGCGACATTTTGTTACAAAAAGATTCTTAATGGTTTATACACCTTTTTCAAAAAATGTATTTGTATCTGTACAAGAATTTTTAAATGAGCAAGGACTTCTGTATGAGAAGGACTTACTATTTTGAGCACTGGCACTTTATTAACCACTTAAGGACCACCTAACGCCAATATACGTCGGCAGAATGGCACGGCTGGGCACAATCACGTGCCTGTACGTGATTGTATAATGCCCAGCAGTGGGTCGCGGGCGCGCACCCACGACCCGGTCCGAAGCTCCGCAGCTGCGGGACTCGCGGACCCCATCGCCGCTGGAGCCCCACGATCGGTTCCCGGAGCTGAAGAACGGGGAGAGCTGTGTGTAAACACAGCTTCCCCGTTCTTCACTGTGGCGCTGTCATCGATCGTGTGTTCCCTTATATAGGGAATCACAATCGATGACATCACACCTACAGCCACAGCCCCCTACAGTTGTAAACACACATGAGGTCACACATAACCCCATCAGCGCCCCCTAGTGGTTAACTCCCAAACTGCAATTGTCATTTTAAGAGTAAACAATGCATTTTAAATGCATTTTTTGCTGTGAAAATGACAATGGTCCCAAAAATGTGTCAAAATTGTCCGAAGTGTCCGCCATAATGTCGCAGTCACGAAAATAAAAAAATCGCTGATCGCCGCCATTAGTAGTAAAAAAAATATATATATATTAATAAAAATGCAATAACACTATCCCTTATTTTGTAAACGCTCTAAAATTTTGTGCAAACCAATCGATAAACGCTTATTGTGATTTTTTTTTACCAAAAATAAGTAGAAAAATACGTATCGGCCTAAACTGAGGAAAAAAAATTATATATTTTGGGGGGATATTTATTATAGCAACAAGTAAAAAATATTGCATTTTTTTCAAAATTGTCGCTCTATTTGTTTATAGCGCAAAAAAGAAAAAAAACGCAGAGGTGATCCAACACCACCAAAAGAAAGCTCTATTTGTGGGAAAAAAAGGACGCCAATTTTGTTTGGGAGCCACGTAGCACGACCGCGCAATTGTCAGTTAAAGCAACGCAGTGCCGAATCGCAAAAAGGGGCCTGGTCCCTTAGCTGCATTTTGCTCCGGGTCTTAAGTGGTTAACTGAGGTTTAATATATATAAAAAAAAAAAAGAAATTGTCAATTTTTATTTAGCTACACACCGAGTAGATATAGAGGTTAGCATGCTTTATTATATTTTTATCTATCAAATCAATGTGCATACATTGAGAGCACTGCTTCCCTTGATTTATTGTGTATCATTGCGTAGGTGTTAAACATTAGACTTAATCAGACATGTAGCCATTTATAAAAATGACCCACTTAAAACAGCAAGGCTAGGTTTCCACTAGTGTGACCCCAAAATTGCTCGATTTACAGTGCGACTTTGCAATGCGATTTTTGATGAAATGTAATGCGACTGATGAAAACCATGGGAGAACAAGTTGCACCAAAGTCGGAACAAAGTAGTATAAAAACCTTTTTGAAGTCGCTGTGACTTATGCTTTATTATTTTAAAATGGGATATATATATATATATATATATATATATATATATATATATATATATATATATATATATATATATATATATACACACACACACACACACACATATACACATACACACATACACACACACACACACACACACCTCCTGCACCTTGCCTTCAAAGATTGTAAGCTTTTCTTGGGACCGTTTTCCCTGCCTTTTGTTTTATATATTTGAATATATTGGTGTGATAATTTTACTATAGTGCCAGAATTACTTATTGTACAACGTACAGAAAGATAATAGAATGTGGCTTATAGATCAACGAAAATACAATTCATACTATTGTATTACTATATAACCACATATATAGCAATATATATTTCCATGTAATAAAAAAAGAAGATCAAGCATCGAGGTACAAAATTACCACATGTACTGTACATGAACATTGAAGTCATGGCCTAAATATAAACAAAAAAACATACAATCCAGTTTTGCTTCATTATTTCTATAAAACACTTTTAATGTAAAAGGTTTTAATAACAGCCTCCTCTAATCCAATGACCACATTTAGACCTGGGAGAGGGAAGGGGAAATGCACAGTAAGGCAAATCAAGTTATATTGCATTGCAATGTTTTTTGATAGAACCTCATGAGTGTCTTGCTGCTCCTTTGATGTCCACTCAAAGAATGGGGTGGGTCCTAGTCCAGAATTTATTGCTAAACTACAAAACATGTTTATGGGAAGCCACAGGAAAACAGGCTAATTTGATCAACCGCGGTGTTTGGCGTGTAAATTGTAAAAATTCTAAAGTATACCTTAAGTACTACAATATGTACATCAAGTATAGCCTTCAAAACAACATTATTATATTGCAGCTTACCAATTCTTCAATGTGATGGCTACATTAATTTCCTTCGCTTTAATTTTCATCTGGCGATACAGCCTGTAATGCCGCATACACACGATTGGACATTCCGACAACAAAACCGTGTATTTTTTTCCAACGGATGTTCGCTCAAACTTGCCTTGCATACACTGTCACACAAATGTCGTTGGAAATTCTGTCCGTCAAGAACGCGGCGACGTACAACACTACGAGCCGAGAAAAGTAAACGTCAATGATTCAGAGCATGCGTAGGATTTTGTGCGTTGAATTGTGTACACACGGTCGGAATTTCCGACAAGAACTTCTGTTTCGGAAAATTTAAGGACCAGCTCTCAAAGATGGAGATGGAGCATACACACGGTCGGATTTTCCAACAAGCTCACATTGAACATTTGTTGTCGGAAATTCCTACCGTGTGTATGCGGCATAAGTCTGTTTTTCAACAGAACAACCTCTACTGCAAATATAGCAGCCAGAGTGTTGAGAAACTATTTACCATTGGCAGGGGTGCTTACAATAAGCATGTATGTATTCATGTATAAACTTTGTCTCACAAGGAAAAAAACAACGTGTTGCAACTGCTGGTTTACTTTGTCTACAGTTTGTTAGTGCGGTTAAAAATGCTAGTACATCTACCCCACCCCGCAGACTGACAATGCTGCTGGCCCAAAAGGTGCCTCTGCTCTTTTCTCCAGAGTGGGGGCATTTTTATAAAGGAGATGTGTTACTGGCCAGATTACCAGGTGAAGATCGCAAAAAGCACACAACACTTCATCCAAGGACTGGTAAGCTGCAATATTTTACATTTCTGGTTTTAATACTTTTCAGTTTGGTAAAAGCCCAGAATGTGACTCATGGTTAAATAGTTGAAAATATGGTGGATGTGGTTTTATTTTTAAATGGTGACACACGCAAGTCTAGATACCAGGCTTGGCAGCTGATTGAAAAGTAATGAATAAAAACATGTCTGACACTCCGTATGGGTTTCTAGATTGCTATTGGTTTAGCCAGATATGCAAATGCAATCAGTATCCAAATATGACCCAATCACACTCTAAAAGTTTGTAGCCTGACCAAATTTAGGTTTAAGATTGGATTTTCAGTAGAGTTGCACAGATACCGATACTAAGCATTTGCACGAGTACCAGTACTTTCAGGCTCGGATCTTTGAGCCGTCAGCGGTATTCCACCGACAGCTCAAATAAAAAAAAGCCAGAAATTGTTGGTCGTTAACCACTTACAGACCGGAAGATTTGTTCCCTTAATGACCAGGCCATTTTTTTGCGATACGGCACTGCCTCGCTTTAACTGACAATTGTGTGGTCGTGCGACGCTGTACCCAAACAATTTTTTTCCCAGAAAGAGCCTTCTTTTGGTGGTGTTTGATCACCTCTCCGGTTTTTATTTTGTGTGCTATAAACAAAAAAAACAAAAAAAAGGGACAATTTTGAAAATATAAATATATATATATATATTTTTTTTTTTACTTTTTGCTATAATAATTATCCCCAAAAAAATTCTTCATCAGTTTAGGCCGATATATATTCTTCTACATACATCTACAAATAAAATCGTAATAAGTGTATATTGATTGGTTTGCGCAAAAGTTATAGCGTATACAAAATAGGGGATAGATTTTTGGCATTTTTTATTAGTATTATTTTTACTAGTAATAGCGTTGATTAGTGATTTTTAGCGGGACTGCGACATTGCGGAGGACAGATCGGACACTTTTTTGGGACCAAAGACATTTATACAGTGATCAGTGCTATAAAAATGCACCGATTACTGTATAACTGTCACTGGCAGGGAAGTTAACCCTAGGCGGGATCAAGAGGTTAAATGTGTTCCCTAATGAGTGTTTTTAACTCTGGGGATGTGACAGCTGGGGAAGGACACATATCGCTGTCCCTAAGGCCCCGTACACCCGACCGAACATGTCTGCTGAAACTGGTCCGCGGACCAGTTTCAGCAGACATGTTCGGTCGTGTGTAGGCCCGAGCGGACAGGATTCCAGCATACATTTGCCCGCCGGGCCTTTTCCCAGCGGGCAAATATTTCTGGACTTGTTTTAAAACAGCCCGCTGGAATCCTGTCCGCTCGGACATGTTCGGTCATCTGTACAGACCTACCGTACATGTCCGAGCGCCCGCCATCCCTCGCATGCGTCGAATGACTTCGACGCATTGATCTGGCAGGGCCGCCCACGTCGCCGCGGTGACGGCGCGGACACGCCCCGCGTATTGTTTATGCGCGGATTTCTGTCTGATGGTGAGTACAGCCACCATACAGAAATCCCCGGGCAGACATGTACGGTGAAAACGGTCCGGCGGACCGGTTTCATCGTACATGTTTGCTCGTCTGTACAAGGCACTATTAGTAGAAACAGACCATCCGTCTCTCCTCTCCTGTCAGAATGTGGATTTCAGTGTTTACACACACACACACGTTTTGGCTCTTGTGCACAAGTGGGCCGTGGTCATTGCAACCGCCGGTCACACGCATCAGTTTCCCTGCTGTGCAGAGGGCACATGCACTCGCCATCGCCCTTAAAATGGTACCTACGGCGATTCTCGAGATCGTGTTGACCTGCTGCAGTATAATGACGGCAGCTGGTCAGCAAGTGGTTAAGAAAAGGGCCGCCGCTTCCTCAACAACTGATGACTCATTCAGCTGTTAGTGTGGTCCCATTGTTGACAGCTGAAGTGTAAATGAAGTCCAAGCAATTGGAGCCATCAGATATCTTGGGGGGGGGTATGCCCACCTGGAGGGCAAAGATTAGGATGGGTCTTGCCTCTAGAATTCACCATCTGCCCAGTGGGGTAGTAAGTCCAAGCTTTAACCGTTAAAATAAGGGTACCCAGGTCCCTTAAGGGTTAATCCAGAGGCAATGGTACAACCCCCTCTGCCCAGGACCACCAGATCCTCCTTCCTATTCAGCTATATCCCATTTTCCATCTTCACGCACCCCAGCAATCTGCTCTTTCGATTCATGCCCTGCAAACAGGATACAGCACAACAATTCTTGGATGCACTTGGACCCATCTGCCTAAAATGGCTGGTCACAAAAGGCACACCCTCCTTCTCTGAAGTAGTGTTCCGTGTGTAGCCCTTATGGGAAAAACTCCTCGCCATGCATGGTGAATCATAGGCACAAATAAGGGAACAGGTCTGTAGGCCCAGCCAGTAAGCACTCAGCTCACAAGCCATGGGGAGCCAGGGTGATCCCCCACTGGGTTCCACTACTAACAGCTATGACCTCGGTCTCCTATCAGAGTAACTATTGCCCTTAGAAGCCTTCCTAGCTCCCTCAGGCACACCACTGTGTGTGTAGAGATATAGAAGATATATATATATATATATATATATATATATATATATATATATATATATATAAATATATAAATATATAAATAAAAATTATATAAATCCTCGGCTACAAAGTAAATCTCCGATTTTGCTACAACTGCATCGGTTCTTCCAGAGGTAGGGGAGCAGGATGGTAACTCATCTGAATCCCATGGTTCAGTCATGGGGAGGCTTAATCCATCAAAATCTCTCCTAAGCTAAAGTATAATCATTTCTATTTTTATGGACACAGCATACATATGCCCTGCCTTTAAAGGAGCCTGTGTTGGCCAAAGAAAAGAAAAAAAGTTACCTGTCCAAACCTGTAGACTCACTTTTACAGTCTGTTGGACTAAGCTGGGAAAACATTCTTCATCCCTCCAAAATGGGTAATCCTTTTAGTCTTGACAAAACCTCAACTGTCCCTCTATTGGGGTTGTCCTGGTCTTCTAGAGCAGAGGTCTCCAAACTTTCGAAACAAAAGGGCCAGTTTATTGTCCTTCAGACTTTAAAGGGGGCCAGACTGTGGCCATCAGGAATACACAATCCCCCATCACTGGTGTCAATGGGAGGAACTGTGCCCCATCATTGGTGTCATTGGAAGGAATTCTGCCCCATCATTGGGCTCCATTATTTGTGTCATTGGAAGGAATTGTGCACTTCATTGGTGCCAATGAAGAAAATAACACCCAAAAGGGACAGATAAAACCAAAGGGCCGCAGTTTGGAGCCCACTGGTCTAAAGCATGCAGACAAAGTTAGAAGCCCTACTAAAAAAAAAAAAGGCCTTGTTCTCCCTCCTCAGATTTGATTATGCAACCTGCTGTTGCAGACAGGTCTGTGTCAGACCTTTGCGGTCTGCTTCAAACATTGCTAGGGATCTCAAATCCATTTGAACAGATCCACTTGACTTCCTCTTAGGATGCCATTTGACGATTCCTTAAATACTTAAAACGAGGAAAGCGTACCCTTTTACCTCAGAAAATAGGGCCAAAAGACCTTCCAGGTAAGTCTTTGGCACATAGCAGCCAAATTTCTTCTCTCTCTCTCAATTCTCAGGGGTTCAAGTTCAAGTCAGGATCCGGACCTCCAAGCCCTCCAGCTCTGGAAACAGGTCCTCCTTTCCCATGTGATGGTGCCCCCGCTTGTCTGAGTAGGATGATGCCAGTCAGCCTTTGCAGCCCTGAAAATTCCAGACACACGAGTCAAGAACATCATGTCCAGGAGCAACAAACTAGAGTTTTAGTCTCTGCCTCCACCTTGATTCGTGCTGTCAAATTTGCCAGTCTCCCCAAAAAAAAGGTAGATTAACCTTTTACATGTTTCGCCAACAGCTTATCTCTCAAGGGGACTCAGTTCCCATTCCAGGGGTGGAAAGTTCCAGGGTTTCTACTCATACCTAATCACTGCGCCAACAGCAAATGGAGGCATTCAACCCATTTTGGATCTTAACAATTCTCAACAGCTTCCTCTGCAAGCAACACTTACTGTAAACATCCAGTTCAATTGTTGCTTCCCTTCAACCAGGAGATCTTCTGTTACCATCAATGATGCCTACTTAAACATCTCTATTTACCCTCCACAGGTTCTCGTCACCCACTCCTGACAATTTGTATTACATTTAAAAAGGTGTGGGTGTACAACATCATCAATTGGTTGCCCTTCCCTTTGGTCTGTCTACAACACTATGGTCTTCTTCAGTGTGTCATCACTGCCCTAGCTCTGATCACTCTTTGGACATTCTTTTTGTGCGTTACCTGGACAAGCCCCTGATAAAAGGAACATACAGTAAGGATTTAGTGCCAACCATGCAGGGATTCAGTTGACTTCAGAAATCATAGCTGGATGCGACTCATTGTTTGATGAATTCTGCACTTGATCTTTGCTACAGCTCTATCAAAGGTCTTCCTCCCTACAGACAAGTTCCTGACCATGCACCCCGTGATCCATTTGCCACCCAACTTTCTGCTTTTGCATGAAGGATCTGGGGCCAATGGTGGCCTCCGTTGAGGCAGTGCTGTATCCCCCAATTTAACACCTGACCTTTGCTTCTCAACATTCTGGCAGCATGGGACAAACCTACCCATGTGCTTGAATTACCCTAAGCATTTTACTAGCAAAACCAGACTTGTCCCAAAATGGTGAATCTGCAATTGGGTGCTGGAATCACAAAAATAATCCTTTCCCCCTGATGATCTGAAAGGTGCTGATGGATACCAGTCTGTCCAATGGGAGAAGGGAGTACCGTCTCGGTACAGGGGACTTGGTTGTTGAAGGTTTGGCTTTTCAAACAATACCTTGGGGCTTTTGGTAAACAGGTTGTTGCTTCTTCCTTGAGCCTTTTGGCGGCAGGGTCACTTGATCAGCATTAAGTTGGAATATGCAAATGCAGTGGCCTACTGCGCCTATCAGGGTGGCATCAGTAGTCATGCAAGTAAAAGGCAAGCAGACCTCATTCTAGCTTGAGCAGAACTAGGGCTGTGTGGCCCTGTCCAGTGAAAAATAGGTAAGTGTCTGGTTACAAGCAAATGGCCTTTTTAGGGGCTTAAAGATGGCTATTGCAGGTAGGGGACACCAAGTGGACCTTCTAAGGGTTTTTACATGTCTTGCTTCGTAATATTCAAGGGATTTCTCTCCACTGTCTGGATACAGTATGTGCTATATGAGTCTACCTCACAGTTAGTTTCCTTTATTCTGCCAAGTTCTCCGTCTTTGAGGGTACTTGGCAGTGGTGGATTAGACAAGTCATCTCTTGGGCCTAGTTTAACCACTTGAAGACCAAGTCTTTTCTGCCACTTTTTGTTTACAAGTTCAAAACCGTATTTTTTTTGCTAGAAAAATTACTCAGAACCCCCCCAACCATTTATTTTGATATATTAATTTTTTTAGCAGACTCCTAGGGAATAAAATGGCGATATTTTTTTATGTCACACGATATTTGCACAGCGGTTTTTCAAACGCAATTTTTTTAACAGGTTACCATTTAGAGTTACAGAGGACCACTAGAATTATTACTCCAACGTTCACAGTAATACCTCACATGTGTGGTGCGAACACTGCTTACATATGTGGGAGGTCTCTTCCCGCCACTTCTGAACGCGTACCAGCAGCTCATGAGCCACTTGGAATGCTTTCAAGATAAAAGGCAGCTGCTGTATAAATCTAAAAAATATTGGGGGTATGGGCGATGGCTTCAGCCATAATCCCAGGAAATCCCTAGTAGAAAAAAAGTGGTGTCATAGGAAAACGAATCCTTAGACAAACAGAGCTAGCAATGTGCCTTGGCAAAAAATTGTGATTATTATTTAACCAATATTGAATTATACATAATATATGTGGAAATTAATGTGCATTAAAGTCCATAATAAATTTAAACTTCTTGTTCAAATGAAACCGTGCTCAGTGTTCCATGGAATAAAAAAAAAAAAACTGTTGATTGTGCCCCCAACCGATTAATAAAGTGAATGTCCCTACTCACCGAATGAAGTAGACCTCATTACCTTACAGCAATCAAAAGCGCTGTATGGTCTGAGTGACCCGAGGTACTGGAAATGGCTCCTGTCAGTGTCTTGTGGACCCAGAAAACCTCCACACTATACGAGATCCAGACCGCGATCAGATCTCAACGATCAGAGGCTCCAAACCTGAATTCCAATAAGCAGCTCTCTGCACCATCTGTGCTCCAAATGGACAACCATAGAATGTTCAAAAATAGAATACGGGCTCCACATAGCATAAAACATTAGGCTCTTTAATAAAACTTCAAAACAAATGCAGCTCTCAAGCAGGTCAAATGGAAATCGACAGCTTGCTACAATCCAAAAAGGTAATCAAAGTCCTCGCAAACTCTCAAAAAATAAAATTTAAAAAATCAATAGAAGCTTGCTGTATACCATCTAAAGCTTGAGCCAATGCACCTTTGGTCCTAGCTTGACATGTTTTGTCATAGCAAATTAAGTCATCAGAAGCTTCTTAAAATGTTATTTGCTATGGCGAAACATGTCAAGCTGGTGCGTTGGATCAAGCTTAAGATGATATACAGCAAGCTTCTATCAATTTTATTTGGAGAGTTTGTGAGGACATTGAATGATTACCTTTATATCTAGAAAGCTGTTGATTTCCATTTAACCTGCTTGAGAACTGCATTTGTTTTGAAGTTTTAATAAAGAGCCTAATGTTTTATGCTATGTGGAGCCCGTTATTCTATTTTTGAACATTCTATGGTTGTCCATTTGGAGCACAGATGGTGCAGAGAGCTGCTAATTGGAATACAGGTGTGGAGCCTGTGATCGTTGAGATCTGATCATGGTCTGGATCTCGTATAGTGTGGGAGGGTGGAGGTTTTCTCAGAGTAGTTTCCTGGGACCACAAGACACCGACAGGAGCCATTTCCAGTACCTCGGGTTACTCAGACCATACAGCGCTTTTGACCGCTCTTGCTGTAAGGTAATGAGGGTCAACTTCATTCAGAGAGTAGGGACCTTCACTTCATTAATCAGTTGGGAGCACAATCAACAGGTTTTTTCATACCATTGGACACCAAGCACGGTTTCATTTGAGCAAGAAGTTTAATCTATTATGGACTTTAATGCACATTCATTTCCACATACATTACTTATTATGTATAATTCAATATAATTCATTAGTTTTATACTGTTTACCAATTTTTGTACCAAGCCCAAATTAGCAAGGCTCCCCCTGCTTCTCCACTCCCAGGTGGATGTTCAGGCCTCTTCTGATACCAATTTTGAGCAGAAGTTGTTTTGGAACCCTCTGTCAGTTTGTTTCTGTGTTACCAATCCCTTAGTTGCATTGCTTTTGAACATCCCAATGGTCTAAAACTACGTTCCTGCCGCCTGTAATGTAAGATTTAAAAAACAGGATTGTTTACTTGTCTTAAAGTACTCCAAAAAAGGATTTTACAGGTAATACAAAGTTCTTATGATTGCCTCTTTACTGCTTGCCACTAAAGTGAGGCTTTCTGGCAGTGGGGGCAGTTATATTAAAGCTGTCCTTTACAGCTTTGTTTGCAAGCGTCCAATCATCTGAAAGTATATGCGCAACCTAATCGTCCAAGAGCAAATTCCTGTAATGTACTCTACAGGCAATTAAAAAATCCCATTATATGAGCATGTCTGTAACCAGAACTATGCATGCAGTCAGTGGCGGCAAGTCCATAAGGGGCGCGTGGGCGCTGCCCCCTCCTGACAAATATGCATTGCATGAATCTATGGCCGCCGCTGACACCCCCTATTCAGGCACCCGGCCCCCTTTTGGGCGCCTGAATTACAGCAGCGGGGTATTTTTTATTTTATTTTTTAAAACCTGATTAGAGACACAGGCTCTAATAGACGTCAAAAAAGGTGAACAGCGAGCGCCATGCTGGACGCTCGCAGTTCACTCAGCTGTGTCAGGAAAGAATATTAGCTTTCCTAACACTAAACAGTCGCTCAGCCAATCAGGTGCTCAGGTCTGTTACCTGTCACCTGATTGGCTGAAATGACAGGTATCCAATCATAGGAGAAGACATCGAGGACACCGCCTGCCACGGTCACCCGCAGCCCACACAAGACAGTGTAAGTGCCGAGCAAACAGGAAGCGGGCAGAGTGGCAGCGTTTGATTGGCACAGTGAGGCTGCATTTCATGTTTTTTTTTCTCCTGAATTTGGTTTGTTTGCGCCCCCCCAAACATTTTAAGCACCAGCCGCCACTGCGCGCAATCTGTTGACAAGCCTTTATATGCATTACAACCTGTCAACTCCTGTATAATCAGCAGAAATACAGGACAGCAACATATGCTAGCATACATTTTTGCATTGTACACCATTTATTTAGCCCTGATGCAAGTGGCCTAACCACTTACTAAAAATCTCAAAAACATGTACATTACAGAATATTTGAAAATGCTTTGTTTTAATGACAAACATAACAAACATTGTTCAAACTACTATTGCAATCCAACAAACTGGTAACGGTTATACATATGCATGCATTTACAAGTGTTTTAATGCACAGTATACAAAAATGTGTATGTGTCTTTTCATTAAATGGCACGCCAATGTATATGCTCCAAACAAATGCACATGACCCTCAGAGCACTATAAAATAAATTATAGGTGTGGCCTTGCAGTGAAATGGAAAAAAAAGTCAGATGTTATCAGACTTTCCAGTTATTGCCTGCACTAAAACACACCTGCCCCTATGCAACGAAGATGAGGAGCAAGGTTGGTGGTTGTTGTCCAAAACAGGAGAGTATCCTAAGGTGAAAATGCTGTTCCTCAATAGAGAAGTGTTATTACCCTAGGACAGGAAGTAGGTTACTGGCAGGATCAGGTAAAAATAAAGAGAAAAACCCTTAAAAGAAAAAAAAAACTGCCACCACATCGAAGGAATGGAAAGCCGATTTTGGGTTTACATAGGTTTCGAACTATGATCAAATTCTTAAAAAGTGCAGCTCTGTAATAAAAACACAAAATTACCTTTTACCTTACCCAGAGTCAGCTGCTGGAGCAGCGGAGATTATATCCAGCGTAGCGGCATCCAGCAGTAGTCTCAAGGTTTTTGCTGTCTACAGACAGGAGGCTTTTACAGGTAAATAGGTCTAAAACAGGTTAAATGCACATATATCCCTATAGGAAGCCTGTTGATAAATTAAATTGTCTGGCAACAGGGTAATGGTAAAGAATTCTATCAAGCAAGCTTGGCTTACTTAGGATTAAGAATATATATTTGTTTTACCTCAGGCTCACAATAAAAAGATTTTTAGGTGATCTCGTAAAACCCATCTTTTAAGAGAGGCTTATCTACTAATAAACTGTACTTTTGCTTTATTAATTTACTCATCCCCCAACAGTTATTGCTGTTTGTATCACTTGACCCTCCCTTTTAAATTGTATGTTCAAACAAGCAGGGCCTGCTGATCCCTCTTGTATTGAAACTGCATTGTCTTCTTACTGTTGTAGCTATATAAATACTATATAATATCAATAAAATTTGAAGTTTAAACAGTTGTGTCAGGGTGTAAAACAAGGTGGTTCCACATCTCCCGTCATCTGAAAGAATATAGAAATCAGGAAGCATGACTATTACCCTTGCAATTTGCTTGGGAGGAGGTTATGAACAGGACAGCATGGAACTGATGGTCATTAAAAAATTCAGTTTAATGGTAATTGTGTTTTCTTTTATCTGCAGTCCAGACGGTAAGAAGCATTGTATGTTAACAGCATAAGCAACACAATGATATCACCTGGTTATTTTTTTTGCACTGCTCATATTAAATAGTTGACCCAACTAATTTAAACAGGGGTCCCCAACCCCTGGGCCATGGACCAGTACTGGTCCATAGCTGGTTAATAACCAGGCCACAGGAGATAGAGACCTTGGTCCGTGACAGTCCTGTCCAGATTGTGGCCGTGCCACTTAGCAGCTGTATCTCCTGTTCCAGGTCTTCCGCCCGAACGATAATGTCATTCTATCAGCAGGGTAGGGGGCGAGAGCTTTTTCATATTAACAAGCTGATAATCACCCGAAAAAGGATGACATAGTTGGGGCGGGCGACTTGGGAGAGGGCACACAGGCAGACAAACTGCCTCTGCCCCAGTGAAGGTAGGGCTGGGCAGGGGAGGCAAAGCTTGAAAAAGGGCAGTGAGGTAAGAGGAAAGGGGGGGCACTGCTGCAAGGGGCACTAAATGTGAAGGGGACTGCACTGTAAAATGAGGAATTGTAATCATTACAGAGTCCTTTTACAGTGCAGTCCCCTTTTTACATTGTCACATTTTCCTACTATGCAAATTGAATGCGGTGGAAATGTGCATTCAATTCGCATAGATGTGAACTCGGCCCAACAATAAAAATGTATTTTTTTTTTTTAAACTGCCTAGTCTCAGTGCACAGGCGAACACACGTCAGTTCGGCACTCACGAAAACGGCAATCAATCCACACATGAGGCATTACCGTGAACGTCAGATCATGGGCAGTAATTTTAGCACCAGACCTCCTGTGTAAATCTAAAGTGGCAACCTGTAAAAGGCTTTTAAAACCTTGTCTATGGGTAGTAAAATTTACGTTTGAAGCCATTGCACGGGTGTGCGCAATTTTCAAGTGTCACATGTTTAGTATACATTTACTTGGTGTGCCAGCCTCAAATTTTAC